>NC_091645.1:26264399-27543566 GCF_027580195.1 Bos mutus | reverse complement strand
TGAGTCCCTTCACTGTGTACCGGAGTTGTGTACGACATTGTTCATCGGCTATACTATGATATAAAAGTTAAAAACCAACAACCAAACCTAGAAACATAGTGAAAGGGGCTCACGGAGCTGGAAGTCAGACCTCTGAGGAGGAACACATCTCGGCTGGGGCCGGCACCTCTGAGGGGGCATGCTGAGGCCAGCTGTGACTGTTGGAAAGCTGGGCTAAGCTGCTTCAGGACTGGACACTGCCCTGGGGTGAGAAGAAGCACAGCGAAACCGACGGGCAGAGGAAGCCAACAGGAAATGGACAGAAATGAGCACGTGTCACCTTCTCCTTCAGCCTTGCAGTCTCCCTCGTGGCCCTACTGTAGGAGCCTAAAAGAGGTCCAGGGCTTCCCTGGTGGCTCAGTGGTTATAGCATCCTCCTGCCAATGAAGGAGACACGGGTTTGATCCCTGGGTTGGGAAGATCCCCTGGAGGAGGGCATGGCAACCCATTCCAGTATTCTTGCCTTGAAAATCCCATGGAGAGGAGCCTAGTGGGCTACAGTCCATGGGGCTGCAAAAGAGTCAGACACAACTTAGCAACTAAACAACAACAAAAGAGTCCAGCTTGCAAAGGACAGGAGTGAGGTGTGGCATGTGGCACCCAGGCCCAGCATCACAGAGCCAACCGGAAGGCGGGCTTGAAGCTGAGGGACAGCCACTTAGTAATTAGTATAGTCTATGCTTTCGGGTACTTGAATGCCTATGTATCCTGCTGAGCCTATTGTGAGCTTTCATTACAACAACGAAATCCACACTGTGTCTCCATCTTCTCACAAAACCATTCTCACTCTCTCCCCAAATGAGAAGACGCCAAGTCCCAATAGCAGTTGTACTGATACGTGGGAGATGGTTTCACTATCTATTCCGAGCTATATTAATTGCTGATTAAATTCAGCCACAGTTCCACCCAAATACTCTGTTTCTAAACAATGTCTTTTGATCCCGGTGTTCCTCCTTTTTGTCAGTTGCTTCAGAATTTGGGGTGGGAAGGGAGGGGTATTATATACTGACCTTCTTCCCCACTAATGGGTGTGCTTATTGTCGACACATTTGCCAGCTTCTGTGCCAATTTACATTCATCCCCAAGAGCAATGTGAGTTTCAACTGTTTCACAGGATCCACTCATTACTGTCAGACTTAAATTTTGCCAATTTATGAATGAGAAATTGTATCCCATTATTGTTTAATTTACATTTTCCTTAATGGGGAGGCTGAACATGTTTTTCCCATTTGCTTTTTGGACTCGGGTTTCTGCTCATATTTTTTGCCCAATTGTCTAATTTTTTCTTCTTAATGAATTGCAAGAATTCATAAAATTTTTTTGGTAAAATGTATATGAAACATGTATACATATGGCTGATCCATGTTGACTGTGAGGAGTTACCCTACATCCAAGGGCAGAGAAGCCCCAGCAAGATCGTAGGTGCTAGAGTGGCAGCTGCCTGGTGCTGGAGTGACTTTGAGGAGATACCTCACATCGAAGGGTAAAGGAGAAGCTCCAGCAAGATGGTAGGAGGGGCGAAATCACATTTAGAATCAAATCCCATACCCACCAGAAATACTCAAACATACCTTCTGCCACCAGGACCCAGAGAGTGAGACAGAACTGTGTCTGGGTGTCTCCTGAGGAGGGACGGGTCAGCAGTGGACTGTTGCAGGGGCAGGGGCTCTGGGTGCAGCAGGCTTGGGTATGGCATAAGCCCTCCTGGAAGAGGTCACCATTATCCGTGCCACAGAGCCACCGGAACTTACACAGGACTGGGAAACAGACTCTTGAAGGGCACAAACAGAACCTTGTGTGCACCAGCACCCAGGAGAAAGGAGCAGTGACCCAAGAGACTGACCCAGACTTGCCGGTGCATGACCCAGGAGGTGTGGGTCAGTGGTGGCCTGCTGCAGGGTTGGGGGCACAGAGTGTAGCAGTGCGTGCATGGGACCTTTTGAAGGAGGTTGCCATTTTCTTCATTACCTCCACCATAGTTTGGCCTCAGGTCAAATACCAGGGAGGGAACACAGCCCTGCCCTTCAACAGAAAACTGGATTAAAGATTTACTGAGCATGACCCCACTCATCAGAACAAGACCCAGTTTCCCTCTCAGTCAGTCTCTCCCATCAGGAAGCTTCCATAATCCTCTTATCCTTCTCCATCAGAGGGCACACAGACTGAAAACCACAATCATAGAAAACTAATCAGTCTGTTTACATGGACCACAGCCTTATCTAACTCAATGAAACTATGAGCCATCCCTAGCTCTATCTATCTAGGGCCACCCAAGATGGACAGGTCATGGTGGAGAGTTCTGACAAAATGTGGTCCACTGGAGAAGAGAATGGCAAGCCACTTCAGTATTCTTGCCTTGAGAACCCCATGAACAGTATGAAAAGGCAAAAAAATAGGACACTGAAAGATGAACTCCCCAGGTTGGTAGGTGCCCAATATGCTACTGGAAATCAGAGGAGAAATAACTCCAGAAAGAATGAAGATCAGATCAGATCAGATCAGTCACTCAGTCGTGTCCGACACTTTGCGACCCCATGAATCGCAGCACGCCAGGCCTCCCTGTCCATCACCAACTCCCAGAGTTCATTCAGACTCACGTCCATCGAGTCAGTGATGCCATCCAGCCATCTCATCCTCTGTCGTCCCCTTCTCCTCCTGCCCCCAATCCCTCCCAGCATCAGGGTCTTTTCCAATGAGTCATCTCTTCACATGAGGTGGCCAAAGTACTGGAGTTTCAGCTTTAGCATCATTCCTTCCAAAGAAATCCCAGGGCTGATCTCCTTCAGAATGGACTGGTTGGATCTCCTTGCAGTCCAAGGGACTCTCAAGAGTCTTCTCCAACACCACAGTTCAAAAGCATCAATTCTTTGGCGCTCAGCCTTCTTCACAGTCCAACTCTCACATCCATACATGACCACAGGAAAAACCATAGACTTGACTAGATGGACCTTTGTTGGCAAAGTAATGTCTCTGCTTTTGAATATGCTATCTAGGTTGGTCATATCTTTCCTTCCAAAGAGTAAGCGTCTTTTAATTTCATGGCTGCAGTCACCATCTGTAGTGATTTTGGAGTCCAGAAAAATAAAGTCTGACACTGTTTCCACTGTTTCCCCATCTATTTCCCATGAAATGATGGGACCAGATGCCATGATCTTCGTTTTCTGAATGTTGAGCTTTAAGCCAACTTTTTCACTCTCCACTTTCACTTTCATCAAGAGGCTTTTTAGTTCCTCTTCACTTTCTGCCATAAGGGTGGTGTCATCTGCATATCTGAGGTTATTGATATGGAGCCAAAACAAAAACAGGAGATGGCAAGAGTGAACATAGACATTTTAGGAATCAGTGAACTAAAATGGACTGGAATGGGTGAATTTAGTTCAGATGACCATTATATCTATTACTGTGGGCAAGAATCCCTTAGAAGAAATGAAGTAGCCATCACAGTGAACAGAAGACTCCAAAATGCAGTACTTGAATGTAATCCCAAAAACAACAGAATGATCTTTGTTCGTTTCCAAGGCAAACCATTCAATATCACAGTAATCCAAGTCTATGCCCAAACCAGTAATGCTGAAGAAACTGAAATTGAACGGTTCTATGAAGACCTACAAGACCTTCTAGAACTAACAGGCAAAAAAGATGTCCTTTTCATTATAGGGGACTGGAACGCAAAAGTAGGAAGCCAAGAAATACCTGGGGTAACAGGCAAATTTGGCCTTGGAGTACAGAATGAAGCAGGGCAAAGGCTAATAGAGTTTTGCCAAGAGAACACACTGGTCATAGCAAACACCCTCTTCCAACAACACATGAGAAGACTACACATGGACATCTCCAGATGGTCAATATTGAAATCAGATTGATTATATTCTTTGCAGCCAAAGATGGAGAAGCTCTATACAGTCAGCAAAAATGAGACCCGGAGCTGACTGTGGCTCAGATCATGAACCCCTTATTGCCAAATTCAGACTTAAATTGAAAGTAGGGAAAACCACTAGACCATTCAGGTATGCCCTAAAAAAATCCCTTACGATTATACAGTGGAAGTGACAAATAGATTCAAGGGATTAGATCTGATAGACAGAGTGCCTGAAGAACTATGGATGGAGGTTTCTGACATTATACAAGAGGCAGTGATCAAGATCATCCCCAAGAAAAAGAAATGCAAAAAGGCAAAATGATTGTCTGAGAAAGCCTTACAAATAGCTATGAAAACAAGAGAAGAGAAGGGCAAAGGCGAAAAGGAGAGATATACCTATTTGAATGCAGAGTTCCAAAGAATAAAAAAGAGAGGTAAGAAAGCCTTCCTCAGTGATCAGTGCAAAGAAATAGAGGAAAAAAAATAAAATGGGAAAGACTAGGGATCTCTTCAAGAAAATTAGAGATACCAAGGGAACATTTCATGCAAAGATGGGCTCGATAAAGGACAGAAATGGTATGGACCTAACAGAAGTAGAAGATATTAAGAAGAGGTGGCAAGAATACACAGAAGAACTGTACAAAAAAGATCTTCACGACCCAGATAATCACAATGGTGTGATCACTCACCTAGAGCCAGACATCTTGGAATGTGAAGTCAAGTGGGCCTTAGGAAGCATCACTACAAACAAAGCTAGTGGAGGTGATGGAATTCCAGTTGAGCTATTTCAAATCCTGAAAGATGATGCTGTGAAAGTGCTTCACTCAATATGGCAGCAAATTTGGAAAACTCAGCAGTGGCCACAGGACTGGAAAAGGTCAGTTTTCATTCCAATCCCAAAGAAAGGCTATGCCAAAGAATGCTCAAACTACTGCACAATTGCACTCATCTCACACGCTAGTAAAGTAATGCTCAAAATTCTCCAAGCCAGGCTTCAAGAGTATGTGAACCATGAACTTCCAAATATTCAAGCTGGACTTAGAAAAAGCAGAGGAACCAGAGATCAAATTGCCAACATTCGCTGGATCATGGAAAAAGCAAGAGAGTTCCAGAAAAACATCTATTTCTGCTTTATTGACTATGCCAAAGCCTTTGACTGTGTGGATCACAATAAACAGTGGAAAATTTTGAAAGAGATGGGGATACCAGACCACCTGACCTGCCTCTTGAGAAACCTGTATGCAGGTCAGGAAGCAACAGTTAGAACTGGACATGGAACAACAGACTGGTTCCAAACAGGAAAAGGAGTACGTCAAGGCTGTATATTGCCACCTTCTTATTTAACTTATATGCAGAGTACACCATGAGAAATGCTGGGCTGGATGAAGCACAAGCTGGAATCATGATTGGTGGGAGAAATATCAATAAGCTCAGATATGCTGATGACACCACCTTTATGGCAGAAAGTAAAGAAGAACTAAAGAGCCTCTTGATGCAAGTGAAAGAGGAGAGCGAAAAAGTTGGCTTAAAGCTCAACATTCAGAAACCTACGATCATAGCATCTAGTCCCAACACTTCACGACAAATAGATGAGGAAACAGTGGAAACAGTGAGAGACTTTATTTTTCTGGGCTCCAAAATCACTGTGGATGGTGACTGCAGCCATGAAATTAAAAGATGCTTGCTCCTTGGGAGGAGAATTATGACCAACCTAGACAGCATATTAAACAGCAGAGACATTACTTTGTCAACAAAGGTTCATCTAGTCAAGGCTATGGTTTTTCCAGTAATCATGTATGGATGTGAGAGTTGGACTATAAAGAAAGCTGAGCACCGAAGAATTGATGCTTTTGAAGTGTGGTGTGGGAGGAGACTCTGGGAGTCCCTTGGACTGCAAGGAGATCCAACCAGTCCATCCTAAAGGAGGTCAGTCCTGGGTGTTCATTGGAGGGACTGATGTTGAAGTTGAAACTCCAATACTTCTGCCACCTGATGAGAAAAGCTGACTCATTTGAAAAGACCCTGATGCTGGGAAAGATTGAGGGTGGAGGAGAAGGGGACGACAGAGGATGAGATGCTTGGATGGCATCACTGACTCAATGGACAAGCTCCAGGAATTGGTGATGGATAGGGAGGCCTGTTGTGCTGTAGTTCATGGGTTGCAAAGAGTCAGACACAGTCAGTTCACAGCTGACTGAACTGACTGATATGAAAGATACAAATTAGAATAGAGGATCTGCTGTTGTTGTTCAGTTGCTAGGTCATGTCTAACCCTGTGACCTCTGCAGCACACCAGGCTTCCCTGTCCTTCATCATCTCCTGGAGTCTGCTCAAACTCAGGTCCATTGTGTTGGTGATGCCATCCAACTGTCTCATCCTCTGTCACCCTCTTCTCTTCCTGCCCTCAGTCCTTCCCAGCATTAGACTCTTTTCCAATGAGTTCGCTTTTCATATCAGGGGCCAAAGGATGGAGCTTCAGTGTCAGCATCCATCCTTCCAATGAATATCCAGGGTTCATTTTCTTTAGGATTGACTGGTTTAATCTCTTGCTGTCCAAGGGACTCTCATGCGTCTTCTCCACCACCACAATTCAAAAGCATCAATTATTCCATGCTCAGTCTTCTTTATCATCTAACTCTCACATCCATACATGAGTAGTGGAAAAATCATAGCTTTGTATAGAAGATATTAAAAAATACTCTCATGTTTCCCTCACCTAGTTTCATTAAATTATTGTATTGATTTTCATTCATTGTCTTAATTTGCTTCAGATTAAAGAAAACAGAGAAACACAGTGGACACTCTGTGTCCATGGAGGCTGCTGCAACCAATCCCCTATGGCTCCCAAAGGATGACTATACACTGTTGAGATCCCTTTCGTTCCCTTCTCTGTTTTTACTCTTCTCTGATCCTTCCACAGTCATCTCTATCATGGATTTAGTGTTTACCATTCTCATGCACAGCTTTTATACTGAGTGGGAGTTATATTCTGGATACTAATCTTTTGTTAATTTTATGCATTTTGAATTGCAAATACCTCCTCTCATTCTGCGCTGTTTTTTTCACTTTGCTTATGGTGTTTTTTTGATATTTGAAAGTTTTAAATTTTAATGTGATCATATTTATCAGCTGTTTCCTTTATGGTTTGTGCTTTTTGTGTCATGTTTTAAAAAAATCCTTTCTCTTATCTTTCCTGTACTCTTTTTTGGTGGATGTTTTGTTTTATTTCCTTGATGAATGTCTGTGGTTCCTTGAGGAAAGACAAAATCATGATTATGTATGTCTTTCATCCTCTACAATGTTAATAATTCCAGTGACTCCCAAATGGTAGGTGGGAAAGGCCAGATTGGTGGACAGTCACTTGTTATCTTTCTCTGCAGATCAGGCTGTAGCTGCTGTTCTCTTTAGTCGCTATCTTAGGTTCTTTCCTCTCTTTCCCTTTTTTTCATATCTACATTTCTCCTTTCCATTCTTTTACACAGTACTCAAAAGTTTAGAAGAACATCAGTTGCAGCTTAAAACTACTAAAAATAAAGGGGATTTACCATAAACAGTAAATGCTAGAGAGGGTGTGGAGAGAAGGGAACCCTCCTACACTGTTGAAGGGAATGGAAAGTGGTACAGCCACTATGAAGGACAGTATGGAGGTTCCTTAAAGAATAGAGCTACCATATGACCCTGCACTCCCACTCCTGAGCATGTATCTGGAGAAAAACACGGTCCTGAAGGACACATGTGCCCCAGTGTTCATTGCAGCACTGTTTACAATAGCTAAGACATGGAAGCCCTCATACATCTATTGACAGAGGAATGGATAAAGAAGATATGGTACATATATACAAGGAAATATTAGTCAGACATTTAAAAGAATAAAATAATGCCATTTGCAGCAAAATGGATGGACCTAGAGACTGTCATATTGAGTGAAGTGAATCAGACAGAGAAGGAGAAATATCCTATAATATCCCTTATATGCAGACTCCAAAAAGAAGTGATACAAATGAACTTATTTACAAAACAGAAATAGATTCAAAGAATGAATTTATGGTGGCCAGGGGGAAGGATTGGGGGAAAGGATAGTTAGGGAGTTTGGGTGTTGGGATGGACATGTACACACTGCAACATTCAAAGTGGATAACTAACAAAAATACCTACTGTAGAGCACAGGGAATTCTTCTCACTGTATGTGAAAGCCTGGATGGAAGGGGAGTTTGAGGGAGAATGGATACATGGAAATATGTGGCTGAGTCCCTTCGCTGTCCACCTGAAAGTATCACAACACTGTTAATCAGCTATAAAGTGAAAGTCGCTAGGTGGTGTCCAGCTCTCTGTGACCCTGTGGACTATACAGTCCATGGAATTCTGGACTGTATACTGGAGTGGGCAGTTGTTCCCTTCTCCAGGGGATCTTCCCAATCCAAGGATCAAACCGAGGTCTCCCGCATTGCAGGTGGATTCTTTACCAGCTGAGCCACCAAGGAAGCCCTAATCAGCTATACCTCAATATAAAAGAAAAGTTTAAAATGGAATAAAAAAGTAAAGGGGATTAATTGGCTCAAACAAGTAGAAAGTCCTTGGACTTCAGCTTTGATTCAGCAGGTCATTGACCTAACACCATCAGTAAAGGGACAGATACTGTGTCTCCACTTTTTTGCTCTACTTCCTACCAGGTCAGTTTTATTCTAAACTTGTTTCCCTCTCAAGCGCATGACATTTTTAATGCCTAATTCAGGATTTCTTGAACTTGACACTAGTGACATTTGGGTTGTCTAATTTGGGAATGTGGGGGTCTGTCTTGAGCACTGTAGGATGGTAAGAAGTATGTGGAGAGAGGAGCCTGGTGGGCTACAGTCCATGGGGTCACAAAGAGTCAGACAGGACTGAGCGACTAACTCTAACACTAACAAGAAGCATTCTGGGCTCTACCCATTAGGTACAAACAGCAGAAGTCCTCCCCACCCTGAGCTGTGACAACCAAATGTCTCCAGACATTGTCCGATGTCTCCTGGGGCGAAATCACCCCTGGTTGAGAGCTTCTCTCCTAATTAGGCTTAAATCGCATCACATGTCTGGTCTTGGAATAATAAGAGTCGCCTGAAGGGATGAAGGTGCTAATTGGCTTAAGTGGATCTGGATTTATTTCTAGAGCAGGCTCAGCCTTTGGTCTGTGTTGACAACAGGTAGACACTGAAAAGAAGATCTAGGTGAGAGCAGAAAGGAGGACGGTGGAGATGATTCTGAACAGTTAAACGGCTCCCCCAAACAATCTGATATGAAGCCCAAAGTGACAGCTGAGCGACCTTTGCTACTCTTTCCCACTTTAATATTCAATTGTCAATTAAAGGTAAGCCGTCACCATTAGCTCTTCCATTGCAATAGAAAGAGGAAAGACGGATGAATAGAGAAACTCGTGCATACATACAATGGAATATTATTCAGCCTCAGGATTTTCAGAAGGAAATTTGCAACAGCATGGGTAAATCTGGAGGACATTATGGGAAGTGAAATAAGGCAATCACAGAAGGAAAAATGCTACATGATTCCACTGGTATGAGGTATTAATACTAACTAAACTTATAGAATTTACTAAACTAATAGAGTTTTGCCAAGAAAACGCACTGGTCATAGAAAACACCCTCTTCCAACAACACAAGAGAAGACTCTACACATGGACATCACCAGATGGTCAACACCGAAATCAGATGGATTATATTCTTTGCAGCCAAAGATGGAGACGCTCTATACAGTCAACAAAAACAAGACCAGGAGCTGACTGTGGCTCAGATCATGAACTCCTTATTACCAAATTCAGACTGAAATTGAAGAAAGTAGGGAAAACCACTAGACCATTCAGGTATGACCTAAATCAAATCCCCTATGATTATACAGTGGAAGTGAAGAAATAGATTTAAGGGCCTAGATCTGATAGAGTGCCTGATGAACTATGGACAGAGGTTCCTGACACTGTACAGGAGACAGGGATCAAGACCATTCCCATGGAAAAGAAATGCAAAAAAGCAAAATGGCTGTCTGGGGAGGCCTTACAAATAGCTCTGAAGAGAAGAGAAGAGAAGCGAAAAGCAAGGGAGAAAAGGAAAGATATAAACATCTGAATGCAGAGTTCCAAAGAATAGCAAGAAGAGATAAGAAAGCCTTCCTCAGCGATCAATGCAAAGAAATAGAGGAAAACAACAGAATGGGAAAGACTAGAGATCTCTTCAAGAAAATTAGAGATACCAAGGGAACATTTCATGTAAAGATGGGCTCGATAAAGGACAGAAATGGTATGGACCTAACAGAAGCAGAAGATATTAAGAAGAGGTGGCAAGAATACACAGAAGAACTGTACAAAAAAGAGCTTCACGACCCAGATAATCACGATGGTGTGATCACTCACCTAGAGCCAGACATCCTGGAATGTGAAGTCAAATGGGCCTTAGAAAGCATCACTATGAACAAAGCTAGTGGAGGTGATGGAATTCCAGTTGAGCTATTTCAAATCCTGAAAGATGATGCTGTGAAAGTGCTTCACTCAATATGGCAGCAAATTTGGAAAACTCAGCAGTGGCCACAGGACTGGAAAAGGTCAGTTTTCATTCCAATCCCAAAGAAAGGCTATGCCAAAGAGTGCTCAAACTATCACACAATTGCACTCATCTCACACGGTAGTAAAGTAATGCTCAAAATTCTCCAAGCCAGGCTTCTGCAATACATGAACCATGAACTTCCTGATGTTCAAGCTGGTTTTAGAAAAGGCAGAGGCACCAGAGATCAAATTGCCAACATCCGCTGGATCATGGAAAAAGCAAGAGAGTTCCAGAAAAACATCTATTTCTGCTTTATTGACTATGCCAAAGCCTTTGACTGTGTGGATCACAATAAACTGTGGGAAATTCTTCAAGAGATGGGAATACCAGACCACCTGACCTGCCTCTTGAGAAATCTGTATGCAGGTCAGGAAGCAACAGTTAGAACTGGACATGGAACAACAGACTGGTTCCAAATAGGAAAAGGAGTACATCAAGGCTGTATATTGTCACCCTGCTTATTTAACTTATATGCAGAGTACATCATGAGAAACGCTGGACTGGAAGAAACACAAGCTGGAATCAAGATTGCCGGGGAAATATCAATAACCTCATAAGGGTGGTGCAGATGACACCACCCTTATGGCAGAAAGTGAAGAGGAACTAAAAAGCCTCTTGATGAAAGTGAAAGAGGAGAGTGAAAAAGTTGGCTTAAAGCTCAACATTCAGAAAACAAAGATCATGGCATCCAGTCCCATCACTTCATGGCAAACAGATGGGGAAACAGTGGAAACAGTGTCAGACTTTATTTTTTTGGGCTCCAAAATTACTGCAGATGGTGAATTCAGCCATGAAATTCAAAGACGCTTAGTCCTTGGAAGGAAAGTTATGACCAACCTAGACAGCTTATTAAAAAGCAGAGACATTACTTTGCCAACAAAGGTACAACAAGGCTATGGTTTTTCCTGTGATCATGTATGGATGTGAGAGTTGGACTGTGAAGAAGGCTGAGCGCCGAAGAATTGATGCTTTTGAACTGTGGTGTTGGAGAAGACTCTTGAGAGTCCCTTGGACTGCAAGGAGATCCAACCAGTCCATTCTGAAGGAGATCAGCCCTGGGATTTCTTTGGAAGGACTGATGCTAAAGCTGAAACTCTAGTACTTTGGCCACCTCATGCAAAGAGTTGACTCATTGGAAAAGACTCTGATGCTGGGAGGGATTGGGGGCAGGAGGAGAAGGGGACGACAGAGGATGAGATGGCTGGATGGCATCACCGACTCAATGGACGTGAGTCTGAGTGAACTCCGGGAGTTGGTGATGGACAGGGAGGCCTGGCGTGCTGCAATTTATGCGGTCGCAGAGTCGGACAAGACTGAGCGACTGAACTGAACTGAACATTCAGGACTGATATCTGTTAGGATGGTAGGGACGCAGGACTGGATAGGACTGTGATAAAATTGCAATACAAGCTCAGTCAATACTGTGACTGAGAGCTGGGATGGCCCTACAGGGTTGCCTCATTTTGAGGCAAAAGGCCAAGCCCTTGTACCACTGCGGTGACTAGTCAGTAGACACAAGCTGCCTTGAGGGAGAGTGTAACCTGGACTGAAGTAGCTTGTACTTACTGCTGAAGGCTTAAGTTAGCGAAGTAATCTAAAAGCAAGCAATCTAAACTCACCATCAAGATTGTTTACCTTAGTGTTAGGTCTCCAGGCAAGCATTCTATTGTCTCAAAAGCAAGTTTTCTGATAGATTCCAAAATTGGTTTAATGCCTGAGTTATCAAACTGAGCCCTACTTTTTTAAAAAATAATTTTTATTTGTATATTTTTGGCTGTGCTTGGTTTTCATTGCTCCGTGGGCTTTTTTCTAGTTGCAGTGAGTGGGGGCTACTCTTTCTTGCGGTGTGTGGGCTTCTCATTGGGGTGGCTTCTTTTATTGCAGCACACAGGCTGTAGGGCACACAGGCTTCAGTAGGTGCAGCTCCCAGTCTCTAGAGCGCAGGTTCAATAGTTGTGGATCTTTGGCTTCGTTGCTTCACTGCATGTGAGATTCTCCTGGACCAGGAATTGAACCTGTGTCTCCTTCATTTGCAGGCAGATCTTTTACCACTGAACCACCAGGGAAGCCCTGAGCTCTACTTCTTAGTAATATCATTTCAATGGAATAAAATGCCTTCATTCTTGGTCAGAATCCTCTGAGACAGGAGCCTTCAGGGAGAGAATGATGGCCAATGTTGACGCCTTTTCCTTATATATAAGCCCCTTCGGGTAGTGTTGATATACTCCCTCTGGTGATCTCTTGGTTTTGGAGTGTTGACATCCTTTGCCAAGGTGTGTGGTAATGAGTATGGTGGCTGTCCAGATTTTAGTTACTATGACACCACCTGGCAGGCATTTGCTTTTTTTTGCTCCACACAACAGAGACTGGTTACTTCCAAGCACGGTTCATTCATGAAAATAATTTCACATTGTGAAATATTGTATTTTCCATGTTAAGTCTCTTCTGAGAGCCTCACGGGCATAAATAACTGTCAATCCCAGTAGCTATATTTGTCTAAAGTACTTCAGATTTGAAATGTTTATCAACATCATAAATTGATACAAATTGGGTCATGATTATATGCTCCTTAGAGACAGATGGGAAAAATAGGATTAAAAATGAAGAGTGAAAGTTCTTGTCCTGTTTGTAAACTGCTCTTTAGAAATATCCTCATGTCAAGAGAGCTGCATGTGGAAAATTAGTAGCTAGCTCTTGTATGGCCTCTCCTCCTTCCCATAAAATAAGATCATGGGAAAATTTCACAGGAGAGAATCCACAGTTTGAAGAAAATATAGTACCCGCTGAAATGTTTTCAAATGTTACGAAACTCAAAGTCAAGTTGTTTTGAGGTACAGAGAGGAATGATTGGGTGGATTTTATTGAGAAATTAGGGAAGTAAGTATTTATTTTGCTTTAGAAAAATGACAAAAGTGAATGATATTACTGTGTGGAAAATTATTAAACATTGAAAGAAATGTTGTTTAATTAGCAAATTGTGACACTGATGCATGTTCTAAAATATTTTTTTAAATGCAGCACTTTAAAATGAAGATTATTTTAAACTAAAGTGTTCTGGGAAATTCCCTGGAGATCTAATGGTTAACTATAAGCTTCGACTACAGGGGGCACGAACTCAATCCCTGGTTTGGGAACTAAGATCCTGCATGCCATGGCAGGGCCAAAATTTTTTTTTTAATTTAAAAATTTAAAAAGTTAAAGTATCTTGGACTAGAATAACTGTATGAAAAGGCAAACACATTTTGTTATAGAAAATCTAATCTGACTTAAAAAAAAAAGAATGATACCTGTTTAGGCACAGAATCATAGCAACAATCAGATTCTTAATCTGGGCCTCATTTCTCACTCATAGAAACACTGATCGAGCTCTGTACACAGGACAACAGAGAACATGTCCCTCCAGATGATATTGGACTTACATTTACTGAAAAGGACGGACTGATGATCTTGACAGAAGACTCTTTTTCTCTAGATAGTGTTCATATGAAACGTTAATATGAACGTTTTATGAAAAATGAATGTTCACAGACTCACATGCAGCCTCCCACAGAACATTTTGCGTGTGTTTTAAAAAAACAGTTTGCTTTTTCTCTCTCACATGATCTTCATCTTCTCCTAGAATCCAAAGCTCTTTCTTTTGGGAGGTTCCCCTGTCTGCATCGGACAGCTCCAAGGAACACCCGTTCAGATTGCAATTTCTGTGGCAGGCGATTTAAATCCCTGCAGGTCTGTGTTTGTTAAGCTCTCATTCACTGTTTTAACTATTTCCTTTTTTTCTCGATACTTCCCCAGCCTTTGCTTGTGACAGATAGGCAGTACAAGCGTAGTGAGAAGCCCTGTGGATTCAAATATTGTGAAGGGTATTGTTTGCTGTCCAGCACCCACTATTCCTTTCCCCTGACAGTATTACTCTATTTCCTGTAAGGGACTTCAAACTGCCTTGAAATTCAGCCAGGTGACCTCTTACTCCACGGGAGTGTTATGAGCGAAAGCCTGGAATATTCTCCTCTGTTGGTTTTTCCTGCTTGTGCTTCTGTGACCACCATGAGAAGAACATGCCCCAGGTAGTGTTTTCAGCCTAGGCTCTGAATAGGAGACGTGAAACAAAGGGACTGCAGATGACTCTTGGGCTCACAGCTGGAAGCAGACCTTCCACAGCCAACCCACAAAGCCTTAGCTTACAGCAGACCTGAGCTTGCTCTTGAGCCTAAAGTCCAGCCCAGCCAGCCCAGCTCGCTTCCCAGGTGGTTCTAGAGGTAAAGAATCTGCCTGCCAGTGCAGGAGATGTAAGAGACATGGGTTCCATCCCTGGGTTGGGAAGATCCCCTGGAGGAGGGCATGGCAACCCACTCCAGTATTCTTACTTGGAGAATCCCATGGACAGAGGAGCCTGACAGGCTATAGTCCATGGGGTCACGAAGAGTTGGACACGACTGAGCATGAGAAAAAATGTTTGAAATCATTGAATTTGGAGTGGGTTGTACAGCATTAGTGTGTCAATGACCAAGATAGAGGGAACTGTGATGCGTCATGAGAGACATGATGGGAACTAGAACCAGGGTGGCAACAACAGAAGTGGTTAGATGGCGGGTAATTTTAGCCATAGAGTCTACAGATTTTGCTGACAGATTGTAAACGAGGACTCCTGTGCCACACCTAAAACCTGATGCAGCCAGAAATAAGTAAATAATATACTAAAAAAAAAAAAAAATAAAGCCAAGACTGGACGGGATCCACAAGTAAGTGTGATCTCTTGAAAGGAGGTCCAAGGACTAAGGCCGGGGGCATTTTGTATTTGGTGGCTGAGGTGTTGACGAATTAGCAGCAGAGAAGATTGAAAAGGAGCAGCCAGAGAGATAAGAAGAAAATCAAACACATGCTAATAAAGTTAATTCATATGCCTTGTCCTAACACTGCCACCATTTTTCTTTTCCTCCTTCACCAAAAATATTACCATCCCTAGATGTGTCTGTGTATGCGTGTGTGTGTGTCTGCGTGTACACTGACTACATGGAAGACACAGTTTTAATCACTTCCCGTGTATAATAGAGTTATTGAAAAAGTTAACTGGCATCTTATTTTACCCTGTTATATATTCACTAGGGAAAAAGTCTTTGTCTCTTAAATCAGGCAGAACATTACCTTAGTCTGCTGGTAGATGGCAACAGCACCAATTAAAAGATAAGACTCCATTTTCTCTCCGTTTTATTCTGGGAAGGCAACTGCAAGTTTTGGCCTAAGCCATGAACCCTGCAGTCTTTTTGATATTCAAGGGTGGGGAAGTCTCAAAAAAGGAAAACTAAACTTTCCGAAAATAAGGCCCTGAGAGCCTGAGTGGTTCACTGAAAAATAAAAGGCATGGGCTCCTGAGTTTGTGAAACATGTATTATCATTTACAATTTAAAGAAACTTGGGAAATTTTAGCTAAAGAACAGAGCATCTATGACGTTATGAAAAGTTTTGTTTTTTTGCAAATATTATACATTAGTCTAGTTCTGTGCAGTTCTGCAAAGCAAGACAAAAGGAAAAAAAAACAACAACAAACCGCCAGCTGCACGAGCAGATGTTTACTACTAAGTCCTAGCCCATGAATTGTGCTCAATACATTTTTTTCAATAAAAGATGGTCTGCATGCACGATAAATGAAAAGCAATGAGTGAAACTTCCAGGGAGACAGGGTTTTGACTCAGTTTATTTTTCTAATAAATTTGAGTTACTCAAAAACTAAATGGACCATTCTAGAAAGGCAGTGAAATTCTCTACTACTGGGAGTGAAACAAGAGACAAAGGATTATTTTTCAGGGATGTGATAGAGAATATTTATTCATTAGATAATGGTTAGGCCAGACACTCTAAATCTAGCTTTGTAACTCTAAATCCAAGGGCCTCTAGACACACACTTGGGAGAAGTATAAATAAGACTCATGATATCAGAGAAATCTTCAAGAGGCATGTGTTCAATGGCATGTTTATTAAACAAATGCTCACGACAGATTTTTCACAACAGCAACAAATGTTATTTCATGACATCAAATCTCACTAAGAAAAAAAGACAATCACAACAAGGTTGATGGATTTGGATTTTTTTCTTGTTTTCTGTGGGGGTAAAGCCAGTCTCCTCACTCGTTTTCCTCTGTTTTCTCTTCTTCAAGATCACTCGATTTCATTTTCTTTACCTCCTCTCTGGCTAAGTGTCCCCGGAAGGCTGCCTGGATTTTGAGAGCAGCATTCTCTTCCATGTCCTTGTCTTCTTCAGGAGATTCCTTCCCGGAAAGGAGAACAAGTAAGAGACTTTTAAACATCCCCCATATTTTGATGCCATAAAAATAAATGCCTAAATTTAATCAATTTAGGGATGTAACCGTTGAGATGGGTTGCTTCCATAGCATCATATTGTATATGTACCAAACGCTGTCCCTGTTGTTTAGTCACTAAGTCATGTCCGACTCTTTGCGACCCCAGGGACTATAGCCCTCCAGGCTCCTCTGTCAATGGGATTTCCTAGGCAAGAATACTGGCGTGGGTTGCCATTTCCTTCTCCAGGGGATCTTCCCAACTTAGGGACTGAACCCTTGTCTCCTGCAATGGCAGGCAAATTCTTTACTGCTGAGCCACCAGGGAAGCCCATAGGGGTACCAAATAGTGAACGCCAAAATAGTAGGCATTTTGTTTTGTCAATTTTTGATGTGTCTCTGCAGTAAAAGATTGCTGTCAATTTCTTCCCTCCTGAAATAGCTCCTATTTAACAGCTTCTTATTTAACATTTTTTGGTGGGGGAAATAACTCAGAATCCTTGAAGCAGGGTAAAAATGCCAAGAATAGTAAGTGTGCTGTTCAAAAGAATGGTGATTACACAAGATGGATTAAAGTAAATTCTCAATGATTAGCTAATCAGAACCATATATTTAAAATGAAATGCCACAGAGGAATCTATTTAATGTGACAAAATCAGTTTTAACATGATTAGTTGAATTTTTTGGAGAAGGCAATGGCACCCCACTCCAGTACTCTTGCCTGGAAAATCCCATGGACGGAGGAGCCTGGTGGGCTGCAGTCCATGGGCTCGCTAAGAGTCGGACATGACTGAGCGACTTCACTTTTCACTTTTCACTTTCATGCATTGGAGAAGGAAATGGCAACCCACTCCAGTGTTCTTGCCTGGAGAATCCCAGGGACGGGGGAGCCTGGTGGGCTGCCGTCTATGGGGTCGCACAGAGTTGGACATGACTGAAGCGACTTAGCAGCAGCAGCAGCAGTTGAATTTTTACATATAGTTTCCTTCTTTAAAAAAAACAGGTATAATTTACAGATAGTGAAATGCACACATCTTCAGTGTACAGGTCAATAGACATACAGCTTTTAATATATTTTTAAAATTTTAAAAGTGATACATATATATTTAAAAACTTAAATACAATGGTAGTGAAGGTTTTCTCTGTTTTACAAAGTTCTATACCTAAGACGTAACTGTTATTATAGGTGAAGTAAATATAACCTTATAAAATTTCTCTATATATCAAATGTAATCATATGGGTATATATTTGCCTTTTTATTTAAAGAAATGAGATCATGCTAATCACAATGTTCTGCAACTACTTTTTCCACGTGACAATGAATCTTGCCTCTCTTTTTCTATGTTATTCACTACATAATTCTGCCCACTTTTTAATGGCACCATTGTATTCCATTGCATTAATGTACTTTGATTAATTTACTCATTTTCCTACTAATGGACCTTTGGGCTAATTTAAACCCCTTCTCCCCCGACGACAAACAGGCAAATCCAGCTCTTGAAATTTATTAAAATGCAAACAGATTGGTATAAAATTCTCTGAGATGATACCCTAACATGGGCAAAAGAATTATGCTGAAGTTAGAAATCAATGGGACCAAAATTCAAAGTCAAAAAATCTCTGTAAGAGCATCTAATTAGAGATGTAAGGAAAGGATACTCCCTCCCTTATTTCCTGACCTCCCAGTGTATCTTGTGCTCGTGTTAAGCAGATGGAGTTGCACTGAAATAAATTATAAAGGTTATAAGGAAAACTCTCACCCCTCTGGGGAGGGGGATGCCCATTCTGGGTGTCAATTATTGGGTAATTAACTGGGACATTAATATGTGAAAAGAAATTCAGAAGTCTGGCCTTTAACACTGTAGACAGTGAGTTCTTCTCACTAGGCTTGGTCCTCTTGGATCTGGACAATGAAGCATATAGGCAGTGATATGTTTATAGTAAATGTTTAACAACTGGCTCTTCAAAAAAAACAGTCCTGATCTGTAGTATTTATGATGATCTTAATACTCCCACTATAGCTGATTTCAAATATCAAAGTGATATTTGGGGTGGTGTAGATATGTGCACAACTGTCTCTTAACAGCTAGCTTTAGCACACCACTGAATATAAGCATTTTGAGGGTGGACAGAGCCTAACCCACCATTGCTTGGATGTAGGCCATCAGGCAGAATTCTGTAGAGTGAAATTCATGGAAGATGAGTAGGACTCACTGAGTGAAGCCATTTAATTTGACTGTAATAAGTAATTCCCCATGAGAATAATTTCCCCATAACAAATTTCCTTTGTTATGTCTGAACCTTTGCCACTGTGTGGTGGGGACAGCCTTGATTAGTGAAAAGTTCCCCGAGTCGAAGAGGAATCTGAAGGATCAAGGCTGAGACTGTGAATTCGGTCTGTTCTTCTCCTTCGGGAGATTTTTCCCATCTGTTGACAATCTTGGAAAATAAGATTTTCTTTATAAGGGGAAGAATAGTTTTCTTTATAAGAGGCAGGGCTAAAAATGATCCAGCAGTTAGTACATCACTGTTGCTAGTTATCTAGAAAGCAAAATCATTATTTTCAGTTCAGTTCAGTTCAGTCACTCAGTCATGTCTGACTCTTTGCGACCCCATGAATTGCAGCACCCCAGGCCTCCCTGTTCATCACCAACTCCCGGAGTCCACCCAAACCCATGTCCATTGAGTTGGTGATGCCATCCAACCATCTTATCCTGTTGTCCCTTCTCCTCCTGCCCTCAATCTTTCCCAGCATCAGGGTCTTTTCAAATGAGTCAGCTCTCTGCATCAGGTGACTAAAGTATTGGACTTTCAGCTTCAACATCAGTCCTTCCAATGGACACCCAGGACTGATCTCCTTTAGAATGGACTGGTTGGATCTCCTTGCAGTCCAAGGGACTCTCAAGAGTCTTCTCCAACACCACAGTTCAAAAGCATCAATTCTTCCATGCTCAGCTTTCTTCACAGTCCAACTCTCACATCCATACATGACCACTGGAAAAACGATAGCCTTGATTAGACCGATCTTTGTTGACAAAGTAAGTCTCTGCTTTTTAATATGCTGTCTAGGTTGGTCATAAATTTCCTTTCAAGGAGCAAGCGTCTTTTAATTTCATGGCTGCAATCACCATGTGCAGTGATTTTGGAGCCCAGAAAAATAGTCTGCCACTGTTTCCACTGTCTCCCCATCTATTTGCCATTAAGTGATTGGACCAGATGCCATGATCTTCGTTTTCTGAATGTTGAGCTTTAAGCCAACTTTTTCACTCCTCTTTCACTTTCATCAAGAGTCTCTTTAGTTCTTCTTCACTTTCTGCCATAAGGGTGGTGTCATCTGCATATTTGAGGTTATTGATATTTCTCCCGGGAATCTTGATCCCAGCTTCTGCTTCATCCAGCCCAGTGTTTCTCATGATGTACTCTGCATATACGTTAAATAAGCAGGGTGACAATATACAGCCTTGATGTACTCCTTTTCCTATTTGGAACCAGTCTGTTGTTCCATGTCCAGTTCTAACTGTTGCTTCCTGACCTGCATACAGGTTTCTCATTAAGTCATTTTTTTTTTGTAGGAACTCAACAGTACATGGAAAATATAACTTACTAAGGCTGTCTTCTCTTTCACAGATGTCTGAGAATTTTCTTTTCCAGGCTCATGTTTTTCAGGTGATTCTTGCTCCTGGAGAGAGGGGAGAGGTCCAAATAGGTAATGTTTCCAAAACAATAAAGTCTTGGATCAAACTCTTTAAAGGTGATTAAAGATTAAATTATTGATAAGTACTAGAAATTAAATACATATTTTTAAACAAGGAAAGCCGGTTGGATAGAAAAAGAAAACTCTCAAGGGAATAGCAAAACAAATATTAAAGACCAAGGAACTAGTTAAAAAAAGTTTGACCTTCTGCTTTTGGAATGTGTGTAATATTGTTTTATATTGAAACCAAGCCATTGTCTTATACTAAAACTTCATATGATACTGTAATGAACCTTGAACAAAGAATAAAAAAGAGATGCCAACAGTTCCTCAAATAGGAATGAAATAAATCCTATTTTGTTCCATAATGTGAAGCCAAGTAGACTTTTTAATGAAGTTTGTAAATTAAAAACTAAGTCAAAGAAGTAAGTTTTGCTGTGGGGAAGGATTTAAATAGAAAAAAAGGAAACCAGTTCTATCTTGACATGGTTACCGAAATCTTCCTCCAGAAGAGGAGCATTGTTAATTCACAAACTATGGGAAGAGCTTCTTTAATTCATAAAACATAAATTTAAGGACTTATAAGCTAATCAAATAAAGCCTTTAGAATTCAAGAGAAGAAAAAATACTCTAAAATTGCTATGTGACTTAAGATTTAAAAATTTTCAACATTATTCCTTTGCTTTCAATAAAACAGGAACACAGAAAATCTAGTTAGATGGAAAAAAAAGAACACCTCTGTGTCTGGCAGGCACAAATGGATGGAACTTCACTTTTGAACTCACAGAATAAGTCTCAGTGCGATTTGCCCAGAAAATCCCCCAAATCTACTCTGTAACATTATCAAAATTTGACCTTTGCTTACTAATTCTAGTACCTGATGATGCTTCATGGCTAATGTATTATCACAGTTGTCTAAAGTAGTGTTTCTCAGACTACATCCAGGTTCTGGCGTATCTACAAGTTATGTGGATCTTGTTAAAATTTAACTTCTGATTTGGTAGACCTGGGGTAGAGCCTGAATTTCCACCAAGTTCCAAGTTGGTGCCAAAGACGCTGGATCACACATGGCCTTTTTCAACCAGTGTTCCTCATTGGAGTCACAGAACATAGAATGCTTTAAGTGATTATTTTCTCAATTTTCCCAAGGATGGTACATAAACATAATCAGTCTAGATACAAAGGAGAGACATTGATTCCTGACATGCAATGGATGCCTTAGGCTTAGGGCATAATTATCTCGAGGAGCCTCGGTTGAGAAAGACTGGTTCTGAGAATGCTACTGAGAAGAAGACAGGTTCAGACTGAATAGATTGGCTTAATAGAGAAGGCTCTCAGATCAGATCAGTCGCTCAGTCGTGTCCGACTCTTTGCGACCCCATGAATCGCAGCACACCAGGCCTCCCTGTCCATCACCAACTCCCGGAGTTCACTCAGACTCACGTCCATCGAGTTGGTGATGCCATCCAGCCATCTCATCCTCTGTCGTCCCCTTCTCCTCCTGCCCCCAATCCCTCCCAGCATCAGGGTCTTTTCCAATGAGTCAACTCTTCACATGAGGTGGCCAAAGTACTGGAGTTTCAGCTTTACCATCATTCCTTCCAAAGAAATCCCAGGGCTGATCTCCTTCAGAATGGACTGGTTGGATATCCTTGCAGTCCAAGGGACTCTCAAGAGTCTTCTCCAACACCACAGTTCAAAAGCATCAATTCTTCGGTGCTCAGCTTTCTTCACAGTCCAACTCTCACATCCATACATGACCACAGGAAAAACCATAGCCTTGACTAGACAGACGAACCTTTGTTGGCAAAGTAATGTCTCTGCTTTTGAATATGCTATCTAGGTTGGTCATAACCTTCCTTCCAAGGAGTAAGCGTCTTTTAATTTCATGGCTGCAGTCACCATCTGTAGTGATTTTGGAGCCCAGAAAAACAAAGTCTGACACTGTTTCCCCATCTATTTCCCATGAAGTGGTGGGACCGGATGCCATGATCTTTGTTTTCTGAATGTTGAGCTTTAAGCCAACTTTTTCACTCTCCACTTTCACTTTCATCAGGAGGCTTTTGAGTTCCTCTTCACTTTCTGCCATAAGGGTGGTGTCATCTGCATATCTGAGGTGATTGATATTTCTCCCGGCAATCTTGATTCCAGCTTGTGTTTCTTCCAGTCCAGCGTTTCTCATGATGTATTCTGCATATAAGTTAAATAAACAGGGTGACAATATACAGCCTTGACGAACTCCTTTTCCTATTTGGAACCAGTCTGTTGTTCCATGTCCAGTTCTAATTGTTGCTTCCTGACCTGCATACAAATTTCTCAAGAGGCAGATCAGCTGGTCTGGTATTCCCATCTCTTGATGAATTTTCCACAGTTTATTGTGATCCACACAGTCAAAGGCTTTGGAAGGCTCTAGACCATCTTTAATTCTAATCAGTCTTTTGTAAGATATCAACAATAATGAATAATTGTTTTATTTTATGTGTTTTATTTTATTTTATGAAATAGCGTTCATTAATTCAACCACTGTTTATTGCACAGCTGCTATTGATAAGCACTGTGATACTCAATAACATTTGCACAATAACTGAAAGTAATCATTCTATCTCTTTCAAGTACATTTTTCCTGTTGATCATCTGTAAATTTTTTTTTTTGGATCATCTGCAAATTTAAGCTAAGTATGGTACACGATTCAGATACCTTAGAAAAGAATTTATTTCCAGAAAGAATAGCACAATTAAAAAGATTTCATAAGATATTTGTAATGCCTTTCACAATATTCATGATTATGGGCAATCCCAAGGATGTCTGTATTGGAGACAGAGAGAAGTATTAACCAAATCCAAAAGCTTATCGGGACCATACCTTGAATGCATGGTTGTTATAGAAGCGGTCATCAACCTTAGCCCCCCATTCTGCTGGATCAAAGTTGGTTTCTAAATAATAAAAATATAATTCCAGACTTAGTTTGAAGTTCATTAAAGTAAATGCAGACTAGTAACATAAAATGCTTTCTTTTTGAAATTATAGGTCCTTTATTTACCCTTGAAAATTTTATTGACATTGTACAGAGCCTAGTGCTGTGGATATAACCAGTGATGATGATGAATTAAACACCAGATGAACCCTTGAGGATATTTAGAAAAGCAGTTAAAAAACCTACTTGATGCTTTCATAGAAGTTACAATAAAATGGGAGTGGTAGAGAACAAATGCCAATACTTAAATATCAGTATAGAAATGTATTACTATATACTTATAGAAACTTATTATGTATTAGTAAACATAAGAAAAATGTATAAAAATAAATGGTGAATAGTGAGGAAATTTGGAGAAATGAAAGAGGGGAGAAGTTTTTTCTTAAAAAAAAGTAGGCATATTATGTAGTCAGGTAGACAGAAGTATTTATATTTAAATAGAATTTTTCTTTAACTTTTCATTATGAAGTATTTCAGGCTTAGAAAGTAGAGAGAATAATATAACAAATTTCCAAGTGCACATTACTCAGATTCAATAATTACAAGCTCATGATTGATCTTATTTTATTTGTAACTTCACATTCATTTTCCTGCCCTTTCTTCTGATTATTTTCAAGCCAATCCCAAGCATCTTATTACTTCATCTATAAATACTTGCATCAGCATGCATCTCTGAGATATAAAGCCATAATGCCATTATCATGCCTAAAAATAATAGCAATAATTCCTTAATACCATCAAATATCCAAATTCCTCCCATTATCTAGTATTGCTTGTGCTCAGCTGCTCAGTCGTGTCCCACTCTTTGCAACCCCACTGATTGTGGCCCGTCAGTCTCCTCTGTCCAGCGAATTTTCCAGCCAAAGCTACTGTAGTGGGTTGCCACTTCCCACTCTAGGGCATCTTCCCGACCCAGGGATCAAACCCATTATCTCTTGCATCTTCTACTGAGCGACCTAGGAAGCTCCATTATCTAGTGTATTTTTATTTATTTATTTTTACTGTTGATCTGTTCAAATCAGGATCCAAACACACAACCTTTTGCAGTGTCTTTTAAATCCCTTTTAATTGAAACTTCCCTGTGTCCCACCCCACATTTTTTCCTTCCCATTTATTTATTGAGGAAATTAAGTCATTTTTCCTTTGGAGTTTTCCACAGTTTGGATATTTCTAATTCCATTCCCATTATAATTTTTTAACAAGTTCCTCTGCCTTTGAACTTCCTGTATATTTCCAGTTAGATCTACAGGTTTGATCTGATTCAGGTTTGATTTTTTTTTCCAAGAATACTTTATAGGTAGCATGGTATAATTCTGTTAGGAAATATATATCTGGTTGTTTCTCTTTTTCAGTTTTTATGGGCCCGTTGATGACTCGCTTAGATAATTTCTTTAGGGATTGCAAAATGGCAGTGTTCAATTTGATTATTACTTCTCTATTTCTGGAGTATGCAACAAAAAATACTTTACCTATTTGGTTACTCTGAAATACAGTTCTTACAGTAAAGGCAGGTTAGAGGTTTGACTATTTACCAATTTTTAGATTAATAAGTAAGTTCCTTAGGATATCTCACGGAGTTTCTTGTTGTTGTTTGTTTTGCTTTCCAGTAAATAATTATGAACTAATGAACATTTAAGAAATGGAATGAATTTCAATCCCCTGCATTTATTCATCTTGCTGCTGCTACTGCTGCTGTTAAGTCGCTTCAGTCGTGTCTGACTCTGTGCGATCCCATAGACGGCAGCCTACCAGGCTCCCCCGTCCCTGGGATTCTCCAGGCAAGAACACTGGAGTGGGTTGCCATTTCCTTCTCCAAGGCATGAAAGTGAAAAGTGAAAGGGAAGTCGCTCAGTCGTGTCCGACTCCTAGTGACCCCATGGACTGCGGCCCACCAGGCTCCTCTGTCCACGGGATTTTCCCGGCAAAAGTACTGGAGTGGGGTGCCATTGCCTTCTCTGTTATTCATCTTACTGATGTTCTAATTGTCCCAAATTGGGCAGTATGAGCTTATTCAGGTGTTCAGATGTTCCTGAGTCCTATGGAAACAACTCTAATAACCTTTGATAGCTTTCTTACTTGCCGGTACAACAAGGTGATGAGGCTAATCTTGCATACTTTCTGGTCAGTTCACGGGATTGGTTAGTTCTCCAGGAAGCCCTGGTTTTTGGAAAACTGTAGTTAGAAGCCACAATCTAGGGACAAAGGGCTCACTGATACTGGGCTGGTCATTGTTTTGAGGCCTTTAAAAAAGTGTATAGAGCTAGAAAATAATATTGTCTTTTTTTAAAGAGAAAATACACCATGAAATCACACTGACACTTTTCAATTCAAATTTAGAATTATGGGAGTTTATTAACTTCTTTCATTTTTATATTTGTATGTACTTTTTCTTACACTAAAAATCCTATTCCTAATACCAATAGGATAGTTAATTATTTGCTATGTCCTACAATGTATAAAAACTTTGAAATAACTACACTGTAATATTATTAACAGTGATAGATGAAAACAATTAAATATATTTTTTTAACATCATTTTGTTTTTAGGCTATATCCATCAGGAATGCACAAAGCACTGGGTTATAAAGTAACGTGAAATAATCCTTTTTTCTGTGGTCATGTTACCCATTTAATACTAGTTAGGTTCATTTATTTCATTTTGCTTCTAAACTTAGAAATTGCTGAACAATTTTAATTCTGTTTTGATAACTATGTTAAACATACATGATTTGATTTAAGATACAGTCAGAGAAGTCTAGCTTCTATGCTATTCCCGCCACTCTTCCTTCTCCTGCTAGGGGTAAAAAATAATTTTTAGAAAGATTTATTCTCCATTTAAAAATATAAGTGAACAGTTATGTATTCATATCAATACCTCTGTTAGATAATTGGTACATACTAAACATGTTTTCTTCTATCTTACTTTTTTCACTTAATATGCCCTGAAGATCACTCTATAGCATCATAGAAATCTTCCTCATTTCATTTTTGCTTGTTTTTTTATAGCTGCACGTTTATCAATAGTGTAGACTTACTCAAGTTTATTTTAAAAAATCCCCTATGATGAATATTTGGGTTGCTTCCTCAAGTAACAATACAATGAAAAGTGAATAAAATACAGGTCAAAGGTAAAAATAGATGTAATTTGGTAGATATTGCTAAGTCCCCTTCTTGGGGTTGTTATCATTTTGCATCTCCTCCAGCAATGTATATGAGTGCTTATTTCCTCTCTAGTGTTGCCTATAATAAACTGGCACACTTTTGGCTTTTTGTCAACTTGATGAATGGAGTCCTGTTGGTGGGTGGTGGAACTTCATTCTAGTTTTGGTTTGGGCTTCTGTTATTCTGTTATCATTGGTTATTTTGAATACATTTTCATATGTTGAGGGTGAGTCATTTACACTTATTTTTGTGCAAATTGCTCACATCACTTGCCCATTTTTATTATAAGGTTGTTGTTTTCTTCTCATGATTTTGACATACTTTTTATTCACTACATTTATTAACCCACTGTAATAGAATTTGCAAATTTTTTTTCTGTCATTTGTAGTTTTCTTTCCCATGTGGTGATTTTTGTAAAAGTAAAAATCTATTTCTATGTTGCCAATTTTATCAATATTTTCTTTAATTGCTTTTGGATTTTTAAAGTATAGTAACTTAGCTAGCAAAAATTTTTCCTCTTTTATGTTACAGAGAAATTAATTCATGCTTTCTTCCAGTATTTGTATGGTTTCATTTTTAAAAATATTTAAATCTCTGATCAATTTGAAACTTTATCCTGGTATATGATATAAGAAATAGATCCAATTTAATCTTTTAACATCTTTATCTCAAGATCATTTGATAAAAGCCCACCTTTTCCCTAGAGGTTTGATATCACTTTATGTCATATACTAAAACATTTCCTGTCACAAAAAAATCTTCAAGATTAAGATGAGTAATTACCTATGAGGAATGCTGGCAAGGGAATTCTTGCACTCTGTGAGAGACTAGGCTAGAGGACTCTTTTTTGTCTTTTTGGAAAGGCTAACTTCTGATCCTTGTATCACCTCATTTATATGAGTGGAAATGGGTGTGGTACTTATATTTTTCAAAATAGTTTTACCCATTTTTTATTAGTTAGAAAGTTTGTATTCTGAGAGCATTAATCTGAATCACCAGTTACTTTAATTATCATGATCTGGCAACAAATGACTCACATGGTTTTGTAATGGGATGTTTCTGAGGTCTAAAATCAAATAAACAAAAAGACTTTTTAGTCATGAGTTTGTAAAATTAATGTTATAATAATAAAATTAATGTTCACTGCAATTTACCTCTTACTCTAAAGGATTTCTCTTAATAGTTTTTTTAGTGGCATTTAAGTTTCAAATTGGGTAACAAATATTCACACTGACCGGAAATGGAAAAGACCAGCAATTCAGAAAATTGGCAGAGATTCTGAGCTTGGTTAAGGTAGAGCAAAGAGGAGAAGGAGGTGGAGCTATATAGTGTGTATGGGTTGTTTCAGTTCAAGCCTCAGGTAGCTTTCCTCCCTCTGTAAAATGATTAAAATGGAATGTTTATTTGCTTGTGACTATTTGTTTCTTGTTGTTGTTTAGTCACTAAGCTGTGTCTCTCTGCGACCCCATGAACTGTAGCCTGCCAGACTCCTCTGTCCAAAGGATTTCCCAGGCAATAATACTGGAGTGGAAGCCATCTCCTTCTCCAGGTGATCTTCTTGATGCAGGAACCAGTGTCTCCCGCATAAGCAGGAGGAGTCTTTGCCTTTGAGCCACACCACGGGCACCTTTACTACTCTGTTGGAATACTGTTATCAAAAGTAATGACAATAGCTTAAACAAAATGGTTGTTCTAGTCAGCGTTTTTAGTAGAAACTTAATAGCTGAGAATTTGGAAATTTTATTTATGGAAGTGAAGAAACTCTGTTTTGGCTCTCAGCCAAAGAGTTAGCATGAATCTTAGTCTTTGGACAGTATGGGACCTTGGAAATACAGAAAAAGAATATAAATTACTTTCCCAAGCTGGAAGTTCACTTTTCAAAGCAGTTTTTCTCTGTATTATTGAGGAACAGTTTCATACACCCCTGCGAATACCAACTTATTTAATCTAAGGAGTATAACATTTTTTTTTTTACAACACTTAATACTTTCAAGTTAGAGGAGAGTCAAAATATAAAGAAAACCACAAACCCTCCTCCCGGGAAGAAGAGACAGTCAACTGCCTGGGAGGCATAGGCACAGTATTCAGGAAAAGAGCTAGGCTGGGTGTTCTCCAGAGCTCCCCTTCCACCCCACCTGTCCATGAGAAATACAAAGCAGGTCTGGGTGATAAACTGGTAACCTTCAATAATGTGAAATAATGTGATTCAAGGCACCCGTGTGTGTTCTAAGCCACTCCAGTTGTGTCAGACTCTTTGCAACCCCATGGACTGTATAGCCTGCCAGGTTCCTTTGTCCATGCGGTACTACTAGAGTGGGTTGCCATGCCCTCTTCCGGGGGATCTTCCTAACTCAGGGATCGAACCCGTGTCTTTTAACTCTCCTGTATTACTGTATAAAGTTGGGTACTTTACCGCTAGTGCCACTTGGGAAGCCCCCAAAGGCTGTTTCAAATAACAAACTCTTATTTGAAAGCTCCCTGCCTCATAAAGGATTTCTGTGGAATGACGCTGGTCTTAAACAAGTCTCACCATAATCAAACGTTTAGTCGCTCTCTCTTTTTTTTAAAGCCTATTTTTATAAAGCTTACTTTCTCTTTTCTCTAGAAGATTCTCAAAATATGCTGCGGCAAAAGCTGGTATATTGTCCGGTTGCTCCCTCAGAATCTCGCGTGTGAGCCCTTCAAGAAGATTTCCAAATCCTTGTGGAATTCGGTAGTGGGTGTTGGAAAACGGAATCGACATCTCTTTGGGAGGAACTGTCTACTGTACCTAGAGATGCATGAAAGAGTTCTGTCTTTAAATTTGTCTCATTTCACTCAGATAATCACAACTAAGACCACAAATTATTTCTGAGACCCCAAATTTCTGGACTTCAATCCTTTCCCCCCAGTACAATCCAAGTCCGTCAATTTCTTCCAAAGAGTTTTGAAATTTTCCATTATTAGAACATTAAAAATATTTAACAGGTGAAATCATTTTTAAAAAATTACAAAAATCACAGATTTTCACTATGATACTAAGTACTTTCTCCTCTCTCCCTTTAAAAGGGTAATTTTTCCTATCCCACAGTAATTTAGAGACTGATTGCTAAAAATTCATCTTAAATTGCCGAAAAAAAACCCTGTTTAAGGTGTTAAAAAAAAAAAAAACGTAAGTCATTGAAACTACTCTAGCTTGTCGAATGAATGTGTTTCGGACTTAAGTCGTTCCCCTGGCTTCCACTTCTGAAGTATGACCTAGGGCGCCTCGTCGAAGCCTCTCTGTATTTGTGGAAGAGGCAGTGGGGCGAGAGAGCTGGGGGCAAAGTCACGACATAGCAATTCCAGCCTCAAAAGGTTTGGGATTCTTACTTTTTTGTTTGTTTGTTTTGTTTTCTCTCTTAGCATACAAGGGCCAAGATAAGGATAGATGCTAAGCAGCGGGTTGGGCTACTGAGTCTGCAAACAACACTCAGGGACCTGGCCTGTTTGTGACAGCGTCACTGCCGAATAAGCCCGGAAGTCGTGGTAGGGGTCTCGGTGGGGGTCTAGAAAGCTTAATGAGGCCGAATCTGTGGACTTTCTTCTCCTTCTTCTTCTTCTTCTTTTTTTTTTTTGACGGAACAGGAGGTGAAGCATTGAATCATTGGTTGTGAGAGGAAGAAACCCTGGACCGATACGGGGAGTGGAGGGCGGTCGGAGAGGGACCACAGGTCTACTGGGGGGCGGGTCGTCGAGATCTGGGATTTCAGACTCGCAAAATGGACTACTGGGTTCCCAGCCTGTCCTCGGCTTCCCAGATTGCGGGAGGGGATCCTGAGAAAATACCAGAGACTAAGGGAAAAGGCGAGGTCTCTATTTCGAAGAGGAAATGGGGTAAACCGCCTCACCTCTCCGTTCTCTTAGAGCTGGAGTCGATGGTTCCGGTTGTTTTTTCTCGTTGCCGGGAAACCGTTTCCTCCCCCGTCCCCGCTCCCTCATTCCACTACGGTGGCCGAAGAGAGGCACGGGCCCCCCGGCGGCCGCGGACAGCTTCGCGGACTTCTGGCCTGGGAAGGGCGGAGTCAGAGCTTTTCCGCCCCGCCCCACGGCCCCGCCCTCGCTGGCGTCCATGCCCCGAGGCCTGCGCGGCGGGGACGGCTTCTTGCCAACATGATTGCGTCGGAATTTGTCTTGGGTCTGGTGCTACGGTTATTCCTGCAGGCCCACGTAAGTGCAGGTGAGGCGGCCGCGCTCGGCCCGAACCCTGCCCATCCGTCGGCCTGCGAGGACTCCGAGATTCCGCGTCCTCCGCAGGACCGCTCCGGGCGCCTGCTTCTCTAGGTCGGGAAAGGATCCCCGGGCAGGAACCGGGTTCTACGGCCCAGGCCTAGGTTGCAGGTGTCTGCTGGGCCGGAACCCCGGCCCGTTTGCTTCCTTCACTCCCTTCCACCGCCCTTATGACGCCTCGCGTGGGGCAGCGAGAGCATTGGGTTTATCTCAGGAGGGGAGGCCTAGGTGTGCCCAGACCGATGCGCTCAGGGTCTTGAAAGAACTGCGGGGACACTCGAAGGGGAGGGGGCGAAGCTAGTTAGATAATATTTGGAAACGGGTGACTGAGTCATCCAGAACGTTTCAGTGCTGCCCCCTCAGTGGTACCGTTGGGGAAGGTTTGCCCCGGGCTGGATTCCTTGGGGGAATTAACTTTTACTAGTTTAAGTGGTGATGATGGCTAAGACAGACAGCCCTCTCAACCAGCCCGGAGTATTTAAGACTCAGCTTTGATTCCTGCTCGCGGGCATTGATAGTGGGATAATAGCCGTTTTTTTGGGTAGGAGGATGACTCATTTTGACTATTGTCCTGGTCATATCGTGTCATTTGACCCCGGGCTGGACGCTGGGTCACAGAAAGAAAGTTTAAGTGGGAGAACAGACTGCGTGCAGTGAAGGGACTCTTGCTCTGTGTATGAATCCGCAGAGTACATAGATGAAGACAAACTGCAGCTCATAAGTGGTTTTCGGGGTTTAACAAAGGCATAAACTAGCACTCTGTATCGTTTCCTGATTCATCCCCACAGTGACTTTTGAGTCCAGTATATGAAGTGGGGAGAAGAAAAAGAGGGCCATTATTAGTTTTTATGTTAAAGGCTGTTAACTTTAACATCAGTATTTTATTTATCTTTGCCTTTGGGTCATATTGTTACATAACCTTAATTAACAATGTCTTTATTTTTTATTCATTGATGCTCTAGATTTTCTTTCCTTGGTATTTGGTTGCATATCCGGACTTCTTCAAATCATTCCCTCTCTTCCCATGTTCATCATGTAATATTTGAAATGTACATGAATATATGTAGCAGTGAAGCAATAAAATGAACACCCAAGGGTTTTACACACAATTTAAGAGCTAGACTGTTGCAGTTTTATTGAGACTCCAAGAATATTCCTCCCCAAGGGAGCTACTAGTTCTTCACCAGAAGTAACCACTGCCCTCATGTTGTCAGTCTACTTTTAATGACTACTTTTAACATCCCAGAACACTAATTCCTGTTTTTCTACTCTGACACCAAAATGAAGAAAAAATTGAAGACCTAAAACAAAAAAATTCAAATGTTAAATGTCTTGTAGTTGACAAAAACAATGACCAGTCGCACCACCTTTCTCCTTCTGTTTTGTCCATTGCTCCATTCCTTGGTAATGTACCACTGTCTACTGTTGTCACCTTGGAATGTGAGCTTTATAACGACAAGGAATGTGACTTTTCTTTGCTTTACCACCAGTATCCAACTGTGGCAGAGTAGTGATTGCAGTGATCTTGGAATCAGGTGGCTTGAGTTCTTGTCCTGTCCTGAACTACCTGTGTGATTTGGGGCCGAAGAAGTTTAACATCTGTCATGTGTCTAGTTCTCTGCGTGCCACAGTTAAGCTCCCCAGTAGAATGTAAGCTTCCTGCTGGCAAGGAATTTTGTCTGCCTCCCTCCCGCCCCCAACTTCTTTCCCTGTTGTATCCTCAGTGCTTAAAATTGTGCCTGGCACATAGTGCATGCTAAGTCACTTCAGTAGTGTTTGACTCTTTGCAACTCCATGGACTGTAGCCCGCCAGGCTCCTCTGTCCATGGGATTCTCCAGGGAAGAATACTGGAGTGGGTTGCCATTTCCTTCTCCATGGCACATAGTCAGTTCAGTCGCTCAGTTGTGTCCGACTCTTTTCGACCCCATGAACCGCAGCACACCAGGCCTCCCTGTCCATCACCAACTCCTGGAGTCCACCCAAACCCATGTCCATTGAGTTGGTGATGCCATCCAACCATCTTATCCTCTGTCGTCCCCTTCTCCTTCTGCCCTCAATCTTTCCCAGCATCGGGGTCTTTTCAAATGAGTCAGCTCTCTGCATCAGGTGGCTTAAGTATTGGAGTTTCAGCTTCAACATCAGTCCTTCCAATGAACACCCAGGACTGATCTCCTTTAGGATGGACTTGCAGTCCAAGGGACTCTCAAGAGTCTTCTCCAACACCACAGTTCAAAAGTATCAATTCTTTGGCACTCAGCTTTCTTTATAGTCCAACTCTCCCATCCATACATGACCACTGGAAAAACTGTAGCCTTGAGTAGACAGACCTTTGTTGACAAAGTAACATCTCTGCTTTTTAATATGCTGTCTAGGTTGGTCATAAGTTTCCTTCCGAGGAGTAAGCATCTTTTAATTTCATGGCTGCAGTCACCATCTGCAGTGATTTTGGAGTCCAGAAAAATAAAGTCTGCCACTCTTTCAACTGTCTCCCCATCTATTTGCCGTGAAGTGAACATAGTGGGCAACTTAAAATATTATAAAATATATTTAAATAAAAATATTTAAATAGTTGCAAACTATTTAAAAAAATTATCTAATCTAGTTGGGTCTCAGTCTGTTGATCAGTAAATAACATGATTCTACCCTAGGGTGTAAAAGATCCTTTCCATCTCTCAAATTCTGTAACTCAGAATAGAGTCGTGCACAAACAGGTTCAACGGATGTGTGTGGTCAACAACAGACTAACCGAGGGGTTGGGGGAAGGTATTTTCCCCCAACGTTTGAGAAGGTGGCTGCGCACACCCAGAACCCCTCATTTGCATGGTCTCATGCCTGCAGCCAGCCCCCTCCAGTATTCTTGTCTGGGAAATTCTGTGGACAGAGGAGCCTGATGGGCTATGATCCACGGGGTCACAAAAGAGTCTGACACGACTTACTGACTAAACAACAATAACGCCTGCAGCAGCCAGTTTTCTTCAATCCCTTCCCTACCCCATCCTCTTTCTGCTTGGCTCTTAGGCCTTGGGTTTTCAGGTTTTGTTCCATTTGAAGCACTTACCCAGGACTCGGCCTTCCCACGCATGCGCCTCTTCCCTTCCCCCCAGCAGGCTGCCAAAAGTGCTTATGCAATTCTAGACTGCTGTAGTCTCCTCTTAGAGCATTTTGCTCCTGGTAGCTGTGCATCTCCAGCCCAGTGGGTCTTCTGGATGATCTTTGATTGTCATGTAGATTTTATGATGGAACAAACTCCTGAGAGAGCTGAGGATGTCTAGGGCTGTTATTTGAAGTGCAGGACAAATAGGCCACTAAGTCTGTGTAGGAGACCCATTAGTGATTCTGCCCTGTTAAGTATAGCCTGAGGGGCTGTCACCATTTGGAGCTTCTGGGGAGAAAATAATGTCAACTTTGTTAGTTTTGATTCTCTTTCCTGCCTATCATTTTTATTTAAAACACTTGAAAAAAAAAATCTTAATTTTGTTAATTATTTTCTTCTAGGGGGTTTTGGTCTGTTTTCTTCAGATAAAGTGGGATGTAAGTGAAAAACATTTTTTTTCCTTCTCTTATTAAGTTTTGATGAATTCACTGAGATAATTTGGATAGATACTTGTTATTAATAAAATACTTCAATATAGGCTGGAGCTTAAAAATAGGAATGATCTCGTTAAAGTGAATTCTTATTCAGCCTTGTTAGTGACTGTCTAGAATAGAATCCACAGTTTCAAGGGCTCTTTCTCTTCATATAATTTAGCTTGCAAAGTGGGCGAATTGCAAGGAAGGACCTTTGGTTCAGACACTTTGACCTTCTCTCTCTCACTGACCTTATTTTTTGCATCTTAATTGATTTGAATGTACCTTAGAAAGAGTCAGACTTGTCACATAAACTCATAAAGGTTTATTTAGAATCTTCAGTGGGTTGTCAAAAAAACACAGTAAGGAGAGTTATTTGAGGGAAATTGACACTGAGAATGGAAGAGGGGAGATAAAGAGTGGAGGGAAAAGATTAGAAAGGGCTGTGATGGAGAGAGGCAGCCTCTTTATTCCAATCTATGAGGAGTGGGAGTGGCAGTGGAAAGTAGGGAAAGGAAGTGGTTTATTTTTCTCATAAATACCATCTGTGAGATGCATAAAAAGAGCATGTTTGGTGATTTTGGGGGGAGGGAGTCAAGTGTTAGGGCCAGGCCTGAGAGCAAAGGAACATGAGGAGCTTTGAAGGGGAGGAGGCACGTATTAAATGGGTTGTCCCAGGCTCTTTGAATTTTCCTTACTGGTCATCTTGTTCTATGATGCATACTGCTGGAAACTGTCCTTGTGATGCTGCTTACCTAATTAGGAGGAATGAGATCTGGTTTTAGAAAATTGAAAGGACAGGGTAACTTGGAATTCTCACGTATTAAGACTGCGTGTTCCTCGCTGTTTCACCAGATTCAATCTGGCACTGAATCTCTCCAGTGATTCTCGTCTAAATATTTGCTGGATTTTTCAGATGTTGGTTTTCGCTTTGCTTCGTACATCGACGACTACATGGTGCTGCAGAGGGAGCCTGCAGGGGCAGTGATCTGGGGTTACGGCACACCCAGAGCCACAGTGACGGTGACGCTGTGCCGGGATCAGGAGCCCATCATGAAGAAAGGGACCCGTGTGAAAGGTAAGACAGGTCAGCCTCTGTTCAGCTTTTGTCTTCTTCTGCCACCTGCTGGATGATGTGAAAATGAATGCTAATAGTCCAGCTCAGGTTACCCATCCATCCATCCATCCAAGTTACTTGAGTATTTACCATGTGTACTGAGGATACAAAGGAAAATAAGACCAAGTCAAAGCCCCTGTCCTCCAGGATCTCGTGCAGTAACGGGAACAGACACCAAGCCATATAGTGAGCGTGGTCAGTGCTGACGGGAGGTGGAAATGGAGTGTCATGGGATGCAGAAGAGAAACACCGCAGGTTGGATGGTAAGGGAAGGTTTCCACTGGAAGTGACATTTGAACTGAATCATGTGTAAAGGAGAGGTCGTCGTACTAGGAGGGTTAAGAACCTAAGCCCTGGGATTCACTGTTCCCATTCAGATCCTGTTTCTTAATGGCTATATGCCCTTGGACATTTTATTTAACATCTCTGCATCACAATTTCTTTATTTTAAAACAGTGATAAAAATAATATTTAGGATTATTTTGAAGATTAAATGAATTAACACATATCAAGTACCTCAAACAGTGCCTGGTGCGTAATAAGTACTGAATAAGTGTTAGCTGTTATTATTTCTGGGCTTCCCACTGGTTCAGTGGTAAAGAATCTGCCTGCCACTGCCGGAGATGCAGGTTCGATCCCTGGGTCAAGAAGATCCGCTGGAGAAGGAAATGGCAACTCGCTCCTGTATTCTTGCCTAGGAAATCCCATGGACAGAGGAGCCTGGCGGGTTACAGTCCATGAGGTCACAAAGAGTCAGTCATAACCTAGTGACTAAACAACAACATTGTTATTGCTGTCATTATGTTATTTAGTCAGTCACTCGGGTATTTACTGAGTCACTACTAGGTGTCAGATACAGGGTTAGGTATTGGTTATCTAGTGATGAGCAAAACAGAAAAGCTTGGAGGTTAGAGGAGGAAACAGAAAAATAATAATCAATTACAGTGAAGCGTGATGCCACAGTGGGGAAATATAGAGTGCTGTGAGAGTGTTTAGGAGGGATAGTAAACTTAGTCTAACTATCCAGGGTCAAGAAGATCCCCTAGAGAAGGAAATGACAATCCACTCCAGTGTTCTTGCCTGGAGAATCCCATGGGTAGAGGAGCTTGGAAGGCTACACTCCATGGGGTTGCAAGAGTTGCACGCAACTTAGTGACTACACCACCACCACCCGCAAGGCTTGTTTTGAAAGATGAGCAGGGCAGACCCAATAGAGGGAGCAACCTGGGCAAAGGCATGGAGGTGTGAGTGAGCCTGGGTTGCTGGAGGAGTGACAGGCAGGTTGGTTTGTCTGGACCACTAGGGTGTGTGATGGTGGATGGCAGGAGATAAGTCTGGAAATGGAGGAGGCTTGTTTGTCATTTCCAGGGAGTATATACACTACTTTGGGTAGATGGCTTTTAAGCAGCAAAAGAACACAGCCAGATCTGTATTTTAGAAAGATTACTCTGGCTACACTGGGGAAGAGGAGTTGGAGATGGATGAAACGAGAAGTAGGTGGGACCTGTTAGTAGGCTGTTAGGATATTCAGGCGATAGACAGGGAAGGCCTGACTCCAAGTAGTGGCTGTGAGGATGTTCAACAAGGTGAGAATTAGCAGTTAGCAGACTTCATGAGCAGAGAGGTCATATAGAGGAGTCTCTGCCTAGAAGAGACAAGGATGTATTAGGTAGTGTGTGGAGGAGCTCGAAGTTCCAGGATGCAGGAAGGCAGGTTCAGGGCTGGGTCAGGTGGAGACCTGGTTGTATTATATCTCAGTTAGAGGTCTCTCTACAGCTATGGGATGTTGAGGTGGGAGTCAGACAGGTGAGGAGGCTTCTCTGGGGTGGGTGGTGGTAATGTGGGGGTTGGTGGCTTGATAAGGGACTTGAATATACATGTGACAGCAAAGCTTGTGAAAATTTTATTGGCCCCTGAAAACAAAGATCACCTGATTAGTTTTGTCAATGTACAGGACCAATATTCAATCCAGAGTGATGCAAACGCTGGTGCAGACTTTTAATAATTCATTTCCAGGGCCTTCCCTGGTGGCTCTGGTAAAGAATTGCCTGTCGATGCAGGAGACACGGGTTCAGTCCCTGAGCAGAGGAGATCCCACATGCGATGGAGCAGCTAAGCCTGCGCACCACCACTGTTGAGCCTGTGCCCTAGAGCCCGTGCTCTGCACCAAGAGCAGCCGCCACCATGAGAAGCCCACACACCACAACTGGAGGGTAGCCCCCATTTGCTGCAACCAGAGAAAGCCCTCGCAGCAACGAAGACACAGGACAGCCAAAAATAAAAAAAGAATGCATTTCTTTCAACAAACATAAAGAAAGTATGTACTAAGTACTAGGCATAGGTGCAAGGTAAGTGCTTCTGGTTCTTGGGTTTTAACAAGACTTTTTAGCAGAAGAGGCTTATTGGGTGAAATTCAGAGAGCTGAAAGGGGAACTTAAGCTGATTGAGAAGTTGTTCTCTGTTAGATATAAATGCTGTTGGTGACTTGTAGGATATACTGAAAATGAAGAATTTGGGAGACTAGTAGTGCTTTCTTTTTGTGTTGCGTCATCTCAGAAATAAGCAGTATGGAGTACAGGTAGTAGTACTCTCACTAAAATGACGTTGACTTAAAGAGCTAAAGAACTGATGCAGTTGAATTAAGTTTTGGCTTCTCAGGTTCTTCAGTGGTAAAGAATCTGCCTGCCAGTACAGGAGATGCAGGAGATGCAGGTTTGATCCCTGGGTCAGGATTATTTTTGATTAATTTTAATTAATTAAAACAATTTAAAACAATTATTTAAATTTTTTTGACCGTGCCCCACAGCATGTGGGATCTTAGTTCCCCAACCAGGGACGGAACCTGCACACCCCCCAACCCCTGCACCCCCAGCATTGGACGCACAGAGTCTTAACTGCTGGACCCCCAGGGACGTCCCAAGAATTGATGTAGTTTAAAAATAAGAAATAGGATTTCTTTGATGCTAATGATTAACATTACCAATTAATACTTAGGAGACAGAGGTTGCACACTACTGTAGAAATAGAGCAAGCACATAATATGTAGCTTTTCAGTCTTAAAAATGTTCTTATGCATTATTTTTAGTTTTTTTACCCTTTTGTGGCTGTCGCAGGACCAATATTTGGAGTGGCCAGAGACAACGCAGGAGAGTAGGTGGTGACGAGAAGAAATAAAAGCGGATAATTAGGAGATGAGCCCCTCTCCTTCTTTAGTGAACCTGTTCACTTATCTTGAGTTCAATTCTGTGAACGCCAACTGAGGGCTTATTATTTATAAGAAGCTAGAAACCCTAGAGATTCAAAGAAGAATGTAAGTAGTGTCCACCCTCCAGGAACCCACTCGCTCATGCTGTCCTTTCCTTTCCCATTTAGCAGTTTAGGTTCAGCTCAGTTGCATCACTGAAAAGTGATGCATCGTTTAGAGTTTGGATGTATAGCAGCAACTGACGGGAACCAAGTGATTCATGGACTATTGATGGGAATTTCACAGGGAAAGAGATTGTTGTTATTGATGGGGTCGGGAAGGGGCTATTTGGTAGGCTTCCACACTGTCTTGGTAGAAAAAAAAGGTACAATAGTTTATACAGATCCATAAAATAACTTCAATGGACAGCTTGCTCTGTCCTGCCCATGAAGCAACATGGATAAAGTGATATTTGGAATAAAAAAGATAGACATGTAGGAAATTTCACTGGGCAGTGAAGGAAATGTGTTTCAAAGGAGACACTGTGGGGCATTTTGAAGGGTTGACTTCTATTTAGATTCTGATGACGACCCTGGGATTTTCAGCCAGACTACCTCATTTGGCCACTCTGTCCATCTCTGTTAATATTTAACTTATTACCTATAATCCCCTAAGTGCCCACAGCAAAGCAGAATTTAATGGCATAAAGGGTTTTGTCCAGTAGACTGACACTTGAGCTTTGGGAAAGTTGAGACCTGAGGGATGGCTGGGAACATGGTCAGGTTCCGGGCCTGTTTATGTCATCAGGTGACGCATAATGCTTCTTTCAGAGGCAAGGTGTGAACTTGGGGCAAGGAGCCTGTATCCTCGCACTTTGACACACTTTGGGGGTGCACCTGCAGGCGATAAAATGAAGGTGTATCTGCTTGAATTTGTCATCATGATCGAGGTAAAGAAAAACTCAGAAAGCCTAAACCTTGTAGAAAGTAAAAAATCTGCATTAGTTTTCTATGTCACATAGTAAGTTATCGCCAACGTAGGTGATTAAAACAACTTACTTTTACTATCTCTGTCGATCTGAAACTTGGCCATCATTTAGCTGGGTTCTCAGAGTTTCAGAAGGTTGAAATCAAGGTGCTGGCTGGGCCGAGTTCTCATCTGGAGGCTCCAATAGGGAATGATTAACTTCCAGGCTCCGTTAGGTTGCTGGCAGAGTCCTGTCCTTGTGCCTGTAGAATTCATGGCCCCATCTCTGAAGCTTCTCATCTCTTACCTCTAGACCCTACTTAAAGGGCTCACCTTCTTTAGGTCAGGCCCACCCAGAACAATCTCCCTTTGAGTTAACTTCAAGTCAACTGATGAGGGATTATTCATTATACCTGCAACCCCCCCTTCATCCTTTCTAGGTAAGATAACATAATCATGAGGATGGCATCTAATCCCCTCTGCCATTTTCTGTTGATTAGAAGCAAATCATGAATTCTGCCAGCACTTGAGGAACTCTGCAAGGGTGTGACTTATTGGGAGTCATCTTTGGCTGTGTCTGCCATAACAGGCTATAGATTAAGGAATTTACAGGAATAGTTTTATTGATAGAAAAATATTTAAGCTTTTTTTTTTCATTCATGGTGGCGGTAGAGATGAACTTTATACAGAATAATGCAGGTCTGGAAGGGGCAGTTTGGGCAGTAAGGCCTCCTTTACCTCCAGGTCACTTCCACAAACCAGTGAGCCTGTCTGCAGTTGGTGGGGTGCCAGGGTTCTGTGGGGGAACAGTGACTGGGGGCTTCTTCCTGATCCAGGTTTTTCCTCTTGGAAAGGGAAGAGTTGTTGGATAATTTTCCTTTTTCTCTTCTTGGCTGCTGAGATTTGGCACAATAACCTGAAAAATAATTAACATCTGATGTGAATGGCAAAGAGGAAAAAAGCAAGATGTGCTTTATGACTAATCATGTCTCTAGACCCATTATTTTCTTTCTTTTTTTTTGCCTTTGATTTGTTGATTCTTCCCATTTTAAGGTGGGGGCTGGTCTGGGGGATGGAGAAAACATGGAGAGAGTTCTTTTCTTATGCCTGTGGCTGGAAAATGAAGAGAAGAGGGACAGTGAGAAATAAGCCACCAGATACGCTAGTGGTTGGGCAGGGAAACACAGTCAGTTTGCGTGGCTTTCTTGTCAGTATAACCCGGCACTGGGGTTTGCTCTCTGCCCTTACTTGGTGATGCTCCTGGCACATGGTGGGCACAGTGAAGGAAGGACATGTATCTTCCTGGATGGAAGAAGAAAGAATGGAGGAAGCAGATGTTTGATTGCAGCAAAAATGAGCATTTACATAAACCTGGGCCTGGATTGGTAAGAGATATGACAAGATGGCAAGTGATGGGAGCCTAGAGGAAGGACCCAGAACAGCTGTTGCTCAGGAAGCCCATTGGGGTCAGCAAACACCAGCTGAATAGTGAGCTTCAACTCTTGGTGGTCAGTCACTCAATTTTATCACTTGGACTCAACCTAATGGACTTTGTGGGTCAATGGTTTCTGAAATCTACAACTAGACTTCACTGGCCTATGGTCAGCTCCACTTAAACAGCCAGTCCTAAATGGATGGGCCAAGGCCGAATCAGTGCTCCTTGTGGACCGTCCCACCCTTGCTTTCAGTCTAGAAACAGTCTTCACGAGGGCTGTTTTCCTTTGTATACACTTTGTTGTTCAGGCAGTAAGTCATGTCTGACTCTGTGACCCCACGGACTGCAGCATGCCAGGCTTCCCTGTCCTTCACTGTCTCCCAGAGTTTGCTCAAACTTATGTCCGTTGAGTCAGTGATGTCATCCAACCATCTTATCTTCTGTTGCCTGCTTCTCTTCCTGCCTTCAGTATTTCCCAGCATCAGGTTTTTTTCCAGTGACTCAGTTCTTGGCATCAGGTGGCTAAAGAATTGGAGCTTCAGCTTCAGCATCAGTCCTTCCAATGAATATTTAGGGTTAAATTTCCTTTAGGATTGACCAGTTTGATCTCCTTGCAGTCCAAGGGACTCTCAAGAGTCTTCTCCCGCCCATGGAAGTAAATCTGCATTGTTTTAAACTGATTGTTTCTGAGTTAGTTTGACCATTAATAACCTCTCTGTAGTGGAGCTGGTTTCTCCTGCCTTGTGTGGCAGTTAACTTTACTTGACCCTGAGTGTGTCAGAGTTTTTCTTTTATGAAGTGGGAGAGGAAAAGAGCTAGAAACTAAAAGAACTCGGGGACTAGAACAGAAGGAAGTTCTCAAGGTCTTTGAGGAAGTTGAGAGGTTTCCTAGAGGGAGTGGTTCTGGAGAACAAGGCTCTCGATGCCTGGTTCTCTTCAGATGCTTTGGGCTCTAGGGGGAGTGCCTCCTCTGGCTGAGGTAGGGGGGTGGTGCTGTGTTTTGCCCAGCTTCCTCCCCCTTTCCTTCTTTGCCTTTTTATTGCTGGGCAGCAGAGCTTTTCAGAAGCTCTGGGGAAGGTGGTTTTCCACACCAGCCATATTGCTTGGATGGAGACTAAGTGCAAACACCTAATTAATAGCAGTGACTCAGAATAGCATGTACTGTAGTAGAAGGCTCAGAAAATAGCCCTGTCCTAGGTTTTGCAGGGATTGACCGCATTATCACAAATGAGTAACGTTGATGACAGGAGGACGGAGCTCCGGTAAGAAGCCTGGGGAGACCTTGGCAAGGCTGCGGTTGGGACAGCTGGAGAGTCTGCCTGCTCAGACGAGAGCGCCATACGGATCACCTCACACCTGTGCGGTGCAATCTGTGCTTGCTGCCCACTGTTTCCCAGACAGTGGTTTTTGTGCTTTAGGTGCATTCTGCATTTAATGTGTTGATGTCTGTGGTGATTGGTGGTGTAAAAACAATAGCAGACATTCGGTCCTGGGCTCAGTTGCCCTCTCACGGGTGGGAATAGCGGACTCAGTCGGCTCTGCTTCTAAGAGGAGTGACCTGAGCCTTTTCACTGTTGCCTAAGGGTTTTGGATATTTCTCCCAGACTCGGAGTAATCCTTTACCATTTCAGCCTTTACCCATCTCCTGCCATGTGTCTGGACTTCTCCCGTTAGCTCTTACTGACTAGGAGGATCTTAGCATGTGGTACAGAGTAGGCACTTGGCTGGTATTTTTGTTTTTTAGTATTTTTATAATTGATATTTTTTCTCGTTGGTACAATAACCTTGGCTTCCCAGGTGGCTCAGATGGTAAAGACTCCTCCTGCCAAGCAGGAGAAGTGGGTTCAATCCCTGGGTCAGGAAGATCCCCTGAGAAGGAATGGCAAGAGAAGGAATTGCGACACATTCCAGTAATCTTGCCTGGAGAATTCCATGGACATAGGAGCCTGGCGGGTCCATGGGGTCGCAAAAGAGTTGGACATGACTTAGTGGACTCAACAACCACAACGATAACCTTAGGATGCCTCATTTGCCGTTCTTGCCGTTCCTTCCCTTTGAATTGACATTGATCTGATGGGCACAAATTATCAATCAGTCCATATTCTTCAACATTATGCCAAGAATATTTCTTTTAAAATGATCATCTCTATTTTATCTATTTTCTCCTTCCACTTCTTCAACTTTGTTCGTGTGGTTTGGTTCTCCTAGGCATAATTTTGCCACTTGGAAGATATTCTTCTTGAGTTTCCGAGTATGATGTTGGCAGTGGTGGTGGTATGAGTGGGTGAGAGGTGGGAAGGTGGTGGGGGGGTGGTTCCTAAGGAATGTGCTATGAATTTCTGAAACAGGGCCTTGGATGGCTTTTCATCTCCTTAATTGAGTCCGAAAACATTAAGACTGGTAAATAACTCTGTGAAAATAATTAATTGGGTAAGTCTAAACATCTTCTTCAAAGAGAGATGAATTTATTTGCCTCCTACTACTTCTTTGCGTCCATTTCTCCACTCACCTGTTTAACTGTAGATAGAAGAGCCCAGAACCACTGGTGTTTTTAATCCCCAAGAGCAACGTGGGGAGGAGGTGGGGGTGTTGATGACAAGGATGGTACCATCAAGTAAGTTTCAGATGATGAGTGGTTTTCTCTAACCTGTGCTCACATTTGATTGGATAGTTCCAAGTTAGTTTGGGGCACTGTAGATCTATTAGATTATGATCATGTTGATTTTGACAGTTTGGTGGTATAGTAAGAATTTCCATCTTGCGTTTTTGTATTAAACTCCCTTGCATTTAACATCTGTATTTTTGTCTGTCCTTGCTTAGGATTATAACTGGGTGATTTACTTTTCTTATAAATGCTTCAGTTAAAAGTAAGGAGGGATTTTACAGATTAAAGAGAGCCACACTACTGCTTTTGTTATTTCTGTTGACATGTCTAAAATTTGGCTGGTCTTCATAGCTTTGGATCCAGTTCATCACAGAAGAGGGGAATTGCCACAAATTTTTTTTTGTGGCAAAAAAAGGAAGATCTGATGCATGACTCTGGGCTTCAGTTTCATTTTAGTGGATTGATTCATTAATTCCTTGGAGCCTTGTTACTATTTCAGCAGACTCTAACACCTGGACAGTGGTACTGGATCCTATGAAGCCTGGTGGACCTTATGAAGTGATGGCACAGCAGACTCTTGGGAGGATAAACTTCACTCTGAGAGTTCATGATGTCTTGTTTGGAGACGTTTGGCTTTGCAGTGGGCAAAGTAACATGAAGATGACAGTTTCACAGGTAATTTGCAAAGTCTCAGTGATAATAACGTTGATGATGAAGAAGAAAAAGAAGGAAGAGGAAAGGGGCGAGGAGGAGCAGGAGGTAGAAGCCAAGATCTGTTCTAAGTGCTTTCTCTGCATGTGCTAATTAATTCAGTTGAACAACTTCATAGGGTGAATACTTAAAAGACATTCATATCTCACAGATGAGGACACTGGCCCAGCTGAGTTTAAGCTCCTGCCTAAGATCACAGCATAATTGTGGAGCCAGGGTGTGAATGTGACCCCAAATCCTGTTTTGCTAGTCATGGCCAGTGTGCTGTCAGTGTGTGGGGCACTACTTTCTCACTTTCCTGGGCTAAAGGCAGAAGCTGGACAGTATCTGATGGTAACGGAGATTTAATAGCAAATCGGGGGCCATGTAGGTTACTCTTCTCTTTGAATGGTCTTAGAAGATGAGCTTCTGGAGACAGCCTAGGAGATCAAAACGATTAGATTTTGTTTTGATGCTGAGCAGCTAACACACTCTGTCTTTTGTTGCCATGGAGATTTTAAAAATTGAGACTGAATGTTGGCTTTGCCTCTTACGAGTTGTATGGCTTGGAGCAAATCACTTGGTGTTTATGAAACTTTGTTTTTAAAACATGCTTTTAAAAACTGTGGCTAAAATGAATATGACATAATGTTTATCATTTTCACTGTTGGTAAGTGTACAGTTCAGCAGCATTAAATATATTCACAATGCTTTGTGTACCCAGTCACCACTCTCTATCCCCAGAACTTTATCATCATCTCTAACGTTTACTCCATACCCAGTAAACAATAAATCCCCCTTTCTCCTTCCTCCTGCCACTGGTAACTCTATCTTGCTCTTTCTCTATGCATTTGCCTCTTCTTGGTACCTCCTAGAAGTGGAATCATACAATAGTTGTTCTTCTGTGTCTGACTTATCTTTCTGAGGATCATGCTTTCAAGGTCCATGCGTGTAGCTTGTATCAAACTTTTGTCCCTTCTTATGGCTGAATTGTATTCCATTGTATAGGCCACATTTTGTTTATCCATTCACCTGTGGATGAACACCTGGGTTGTTTCCACGTTTTGGCTATTGTGAGCAATGTTCATAGCAATATTAAATCAATGCTGTGAACATTGATTTACAGATAATCTGTTTCAGTTCCTGCTTTCAGTTCTTTTGGATATATGCCTATGATTGGAATTGCTTGGTTAGTTCTATATTTAATTTTTGAGGACCCATCAAACCATTTTCCACAATGGCTATACCATTTTACATTCCTACTAGCAATACACAAAGGTTCTGATTTCACTGCATCCTCACTGACAGGTGTTAGGTTTCATTTTCTGATTATAGCCGCATTAGTAGGTGAGAAGTGGTACCCTAATGTGGTTTTGATTTGCATTTCTCTGACAACTAGTACCTGCCAAGGCTGAAGGAAACACATAATTTAGTATTGAAGATTGTGTTAGTTTTTGAAAGAAAGCATTATAATACATTTAAATTGTGTTTTTATGTAAACCATGACTTCATTGAATTAGACTTTAATTAGGTCATAGTACTAATTTGATCAGAATATTAATTAGGTCAGAGTATTAAAGTAACCATCATCTTTATTGAGTGAATTATAATCATAGAGGCTAGACCTAGAAAGAAGGCAATAGCACCCCACTCCAGTACTCTTGCCTGGAAAATCCCATGGACGGAGGAGCCTGGTAGGCTGCAGTCCATGGAGTCACTAGGAGTCAGACACAACTGAGCGACTTCACTCTGACTTTTCACTTTTATGTACTGGAGAAGGAAATGGCAACCAAACTCCAGTGTTCTTGCCTGGAGAATCCCAGAGACGAGGGAGCCTGGTGGGCTGCAGTCTATGGGGTCGCAGAGTCGGACACGACTGAAGTGACTTAGCAGCAGCAACTAGTGATATTGCATATTACTTCATGTACTTATTAGCCATTTGTATGTCTTATTTGAAAAAATGTTTATTTAGGCCTTTTGTCCATTTTTGAATTGGGTTGCTTTTATTGTTAAATTGTAGGAATTTTTTTATATCTTTGAGGTATTAATTGCTTGTCAGATGCATGGTTTATAACTATTTTGTCTCATTCTCTAGTTTGTCAGTTTCATTTTTGAGGGTGTCCTTTGATACATAAAAGTTCTCAATTTTTATGAAGTTCAGTTTATCTGTGTTTTCTTTTGTTGTTGTCTATACTTTTGGTATCATCTTCTTGATACTGTTGCCAAGTCCAGTGACATGAAGGTTTTTCCAGTGTTTCTTCTGAGAATATTTTAGTTTTAACTCTTAAGTTTAGGTCTTTGAGTCTTTTTGATCACTTTTTTTATATGTAGTGTAAGATGAGGGTCTAACTTCATTCTTTTGCAAGTGGATATCCAGTTCTCCCAGCACCAATTGTTGAAAAGATGGTTCTTCCCCTATTGAATGGTCTTGGCACTTTTTTTCACAAATTCATTGGCTTTATATATGAGGATTTATATCTTGGCTTTTTAGTCTATTGCATTGGTCTAAATATCTCTCCTTATGGCAGTACCATACTGGTTGAATTACTGTAGCTTTGTAGTAAGTTTCAAAGTTGGGACATGTAAGTCTCCTCCAAGAATTTCTTTTGTTAGTGTCAATCTTTCTCTGTTTTAGTCATGGCCTTGTAGATTAATTTTTCTTAAATTGAAAACTAGCATTTTTGTCTCCCAGAGGCTTCACTGGGGTCTGTTTATGCCTGATAGAAGGTGAGGAGGAAGAGCACTCCAAGGGCTCCCAGGTAGGGATGGGCATACTCAGTAAACAGAAAACCCAGTGCAAACAGGGGGAATGCCAGCCTGTCGAAATGTTGTCAGTGAGGAAGCTCAACTTGAAGTATTCCTACCTCCATTGCTATTAGAGCAATGGGTGAGTCTGACACATAATGAGTGAGTCTCTTAAGTGAAGCAGGAGAAAGAGGACATCAGAAGGGCTTCCCTGGTGGTCCAGTGGTTGAGGATCTGCTTGCCAGTGCAGGGAGCACAAGTTCGATCCCTGGTCCGGGAAGATCCCACATGCTGCGTAGCAGCTAAGCCCCTGAGCCACAACAATTGAGCTTGTACTCTAGATCCCAAGAGCTGCAACTAACTTTAGCCACTTGCCTTAAAGCCTATTCTCAAGAGAAGCCACCACAGTGATAAGCGCGCACATCACAGCTAGAGTAGCCCCTGCTCGCCGCAACTAGAGAAAGCCCGTGCACGGCAGTGGAGACCCAGTGCAGCCATACATTTAAAAACATTTTTTTTAAAGAAAAGGATGTTGAAAAAGTCATCAAGGAAGCAAGCTTCTTAATTGTTTACTGGTACTCTAGCAAAACAAGAGTGGTAAACAAAAGCCTTGGGGCTCTGAGATTTCTTTCTGCAAACAACTCTGCTTTCTGATTGAACACCAAAGCAGTCTAGAATAAAGGGAGTGGATTTCTGGATAGAGTGGGATGGGGTTTTGCTTTTGGGCCTCAGAATTGTCCTTCCTTTGTTTGTTTAGTACAAGCGATTTGATTTAAAAATAAAAGTAAGGGAATCATTGCTGTTTCATTTATATTAGAATCAGGGCTGGACAGTAGCAAGTTCATAGTTATGTTTAAAGTTTATCAGCTTAAAACACTGCTGAGAGATTAGAAAATATTTTTTTTACTCACTCTCAGACCTCCAGAGAAATTCATGTGAATTAAGTCCTTTGACACATTTGAAATTAGGGTTGATTTTCTTTGCTTGTCTTTATTATCTGATTTTTCTATAATAAGCATGAAATGACTGGTTTTTAAGACAAAGTTATAAAAACAAGAAATTGATTTCACTTAACTGATACCTTAAATATCTATCAAAGGCTCAATTTATAATAAAGAGGCACATTGTATAAATAAGAATCTTAGGAATAAATGATTTAACTTGCATTAGGGATCAGAACTAATATGTTTATACTTTGACATGTACTTTTATTTGTTCCCATTAATAGATTCAGATCTTGAAAAGATTATGATCTTCCCTAGTAGCTCTTTCTCTAAAACTCAGTTCCTTAAGTGGATTTTTATTTTCTTGCCTTTTTTTCATTATCTACTTCTTCATTTTTGAGAGATATTTGAGTTTTAAAAAACTCTACAACTAGACCATGATCTCAATTAATCTTTTAAAAAAAATGTATAAAATTGAGCCCTTGCACATACTTAAGGTCTCTTGTTTTGCTTCTGTAGCTTCTGCCCCTTCTAGCTTCTTTTTTTCTCTCTTTTTAAAAAAAAACCAGTTAATAAATAATGCTTTTAAAAATATTCTACTTCGGACATACCTATTTCCTTTCATTATTAGTTTTCTAATTTAAAAATCTAAATTCTTGCATTTATGTCTTCCTAACCAATATTTTACTTAGTCTTGCTTTCTACCCTACTTAAATATATGGAAACCTTTTAAATTTAAATGTTTATTAAATTTGACTTAACTGGGCTCCATGTTAACATCAGTGAATAGAAGCAAAATTGAAGTTTCATCTCTTGATAGAAAGCATGGTTTTATATAGAAGTGGGATTGCTGTTAACTCATTAAGGAAAACAGTATTTTCCTTAATGCTTTAATTGCAGTTCCCTGTTTGCACAGAGAGGCATGGACCAGATCTGTTTGTATCTGCACAGTCAGGCTCTCAACTGCACTCTGTGCCAGGGGATCTCATCCCATTTTCTGTCAAGCTAAGTCACAGTTTGATTGTTAAGACTGAACACATTTTTTTTCTGCCTGGAATTTACTCTTAAACATCTTCTATATCGAACTAAGGCTATAGAAGCTCTGAGATACAGAAAAATAGAAAAAGATTCCATCTGAAAAAGCCAAGTGTTAATTTTGTTTGTTTTAGAATCACGCGCTTAGTCTGCAAGACAGCGTTTTAGGTGCTGGCAGTACCAAAAGCCAAATTTTCTAGTCTCTTAACACTCTGTAGAACTTTGTTTTTGGATCATAAAGATGCTTGACATGACTCCTCCTTTATTCATTTTCCTCCCTACCCCTGAAGACTCCCAACACACACACACACACGCACACACACACACACACACGCACACACACACACGTGTGCATACAGTGCCTCTCTCTTTCCCCTTCTCTCCCTCCATATGACATTTCTGGGGAGACAAAATTTCCACTATAACCAACCACTCTTCACAGTCAAATGAAGGAAATGGCAGATTGTGTGCCCATCTTGTTGTTAGGGTAAAGTGGAATTTTAAAATCGAGTGTTATTTATAACACCGAGTGAGATGTTTATAAATGGAGGAAAGTCTAAATGCTCATCTGTCACCTTCTAAGTCAGGGTACATCTTAAGACTTGGCTATTTCTAGTTAGGCTCAGAAGAAGATGGCCAGTGTTCGATGGGAAACCCGGTTTTCCATATCTCAGCAGTCTCCACATTCCTGCTTTACCAATCGGGCAATTAAAATCCAGAAGAGAAGGGCTGGCGCCATAGTACAATAAAAGATTCCCGGGAGGTATGATGACTGGCTTATTTATAGTTATTCTCTCAACTTTCAATCTGCCATATTGTAATGTGGTCGAAGGTAAAGTGGCGCTTCCCTTGTGGCTCCGTGGTGAAGAGCCCGCCTGCCAATGTAGGAGACACGGATTCAATCCCTGGGTCGGAAAGATCTCCTGGAGAAGGGAATAACAACCCACTCCAGTATTCTTGCCTAGGAAATCCCAGGGACAGGGGAACCTGGTGTGGTCTACCAGTCCACGGGGTCGCAAAGAGTTAGACATGACTGAGTGACTAACGCCCTCACTTCAAAAGCTGACATTATTTTGTAAACTATTATTATACACGATAATTACACAGTCCGTCACTGTCCTTCGGACACAACTGAGTGACTGAACACCACCCCCGCCCCGCCCCCACACACGTGCCTTGCTCGCCTGTGCAGACCCCACACTACGACTCTCTGAGGAAATAGATTCTTGACGTTTCTTCATTAATTCCAGAATGTGGTGTAAAGGTTACAAAATGAACACTGGCGAGCAGCTGCTTTGATGGTGAACCGTGGGTCCCCAGAGAGGTGGAGGGCTCTCCCCATCGCTGCAGCCTTAATGACTTCAAATACCTTGGTCTTCATTTACATCCTCATTTCAATACTTGGTAGGAAAATAATTACACCGAGGTGTTTGATGAGATGAAATTTGATCTCAGCAGATGGAGGAAGGCTTCCCCTTTCATCAGCAGGGAAACCAAGCGTCATTTAAATGAAAATCTTCCTGAAATCTCTTTATTCCTAAGTTTGCTGCCAATATCCCCGAGGAAATGCTTCCATCAAAAATGGCTTGGTGAGACCTACTGTAAGCACAGGGAACTCTCTGCTCAGTGTTATGAGGCTGCCTGGATGGGAGAGGAGTCTGGGGGAGAATGGATACATGTATATGTATGGCTGCGTCCCTTTGCCCTCTGTTCACCTGAAGCTCTCACAACATTGTTCCTTAATCAGCTATACCCCAATATAAAATACAAAGTTTCTCTTTTTTTTTTTAAAGGCTTGGTGATTCTGGGAAAGGATTCCCATTTCAGAAGTAGTTGTCATCAGGTCCAGCAAGAATTCTCCCCACCCCCATTTTTTGCTAACACTTTCTGTGGCTTTTGAGTTTTGGATTGAAATACTGCACACATGTGAGTTTGAAAATGGAAGTTTTCCAGCCAGTGCTTTGGATTCAGTTCCGCGTGTGCTGGTAACAATAGAGGACGATGCCACCCCCTCCCCCAGTTCATTTGGCCTTGCCATACTCTGGAGTGTTAGCAACGGGTCACCGCGCCACCTCCCGAGCTGGCCCTGGAGTTCCCAGTCGGTGCAGAAGCTGGTGTGGGTGGAGGGAGCGAAAGCAGTTTCATCCTCCGTTTCCATGGAAGCAGCATACGATCCTTAGCACTCGGTGCTGAACTGAATTTCAAGGGAGGTGACTTTTTACAGGTACTTGCCGCTGAAAAATAACTTCCCTGCCAAAATATACTGAGTGCATTAGCCTGTTCTTCGTCTTCAATGTTTATTCTGCATGAAACTTGCCAGGCAAGATCCAGAACGGGCAAGCCTGGACTTCCTGTGGAATTTTCCTGAGACCATGTGTGGAAGCCCAGTAACCCTGGCAGCCTGGAGCCACATCACCCAGCCACAAGCTGCGGCTCCCACTGGGACCAAAGGGCCATTGCCTTTGCATCTGGCCGGCTTATTGGCCACAGCAGGCTCAGTGGCAAGTCAAAAGGCGATTCCAGGGGCAGCGCATCTCAATGACGTGCTCTGTGGGGGCACTGCGGCTGCTCCTGCCTGGTGGGCCGCAGGGCCAGCTGTATTCTCTGCGGTGGGTGGGAGGGAAGGCGAGCCAGCTGCACACCCTGTGGCCAGGGACCAATGGAGAGCGGCCCAGCCTCCTGCAGCCTCCACAGTCTTGTCTCAGCTGGAGCTCTGGTTCCCTGAGGCCAATGATAACTGGCCTTCTTGAAGCTCCTGTTAGGCTTTTGTTTTGGGACGACCAGACTGTCCAGAGGGGTGGAGAGGAGACTAGAAAAAACAAACACTCATTAAAAAGCAAAACAATATTTTTATGACACAGTCTTTTTTAGTTTTTAAAACATGTTTAATTGGAGGATAATTGCTTTACAAGGTTGTGTTGGTTTCTGTTGTTCAACAAGGAGAATCACCTATAAGTATACTTACATTCTCTCCCTTTTGAGCCTGCCCCTGCCATCCCACCCAGCTCGGCCATCACAGAGCACTGAGCTAAGCTCCCTATGCTGGACAGCAGCTGCCCACCAGATATCTATTTTACATATGGTAGTGTAAATGCTGCTCTCTCAGTTCATCCTCCTCCACCCCATTTTTTTTTTTTTAATAAAGAAAAACATGCCTACTCAACATCAAGATCGAAGGAAATAGCACTTATGTGTGAGCCCTGAGAGGAAAGATGCTTGATATATTAGGTGTAGCACACATATTCATGTCCAGAGGAACCCTAAGCCAGTCCTGTCACGTTCTTGGCAACTGGTGAGGTTTCATACAGTGGTTTGGGAAAAAGTTATGTGCCCTTGGATAGACCCTTCTCTTTGTCTGGTTTCTTGGGACTGATCTCAGCAATCACCCTGGACCCCGCCTTCCAAACTTCTGGGCCTCCTGTGGTTTTCTTGGGCGATTTTCCAGGACTGAGATGAGAAGATAAGCATTTTGAGGCTGATTTCAGGATGTTTCAGGAGTTCAACAATCGTTTCTCAATTGTGTTTCTTTTTAATACACATCTCTTGAAAGTGAAGTTGCTCAGTCGTGTCCGACTCTTTGCGACCCCATGGACTGTAGCCCAACAGGCTCCTCCGTCCATGTGATTCTCCAGGCAAGAGTACTGGAGTGGGTTGCCATATCCTTCTCCAACGCATCTCTTATGGGGTATGAAAGAAAGTGAAAAGTGAAAGTGAAGTCGCTCAGTCATGTCCAGACTCTTTACGACCCCATGGACTGTAGCCTACTAGGCTCCTCAGTCCATAGAATTTTCCAGGCAAGAGTACTGGAGTGGGTTGCCACTTCCTTCTCCAGGGAATCTTCCCAACCCAGGGATTGAACCCTGGTCTCCTGCACTGCAGGCAGACGCTTTATCGTCTGAGCCACCAGGGAAGCCAAAAATATTTCTTTGAGCTGCTTTTTGGCTGGGGGGTGGGGGGGTGGTGCGGCAAGAATACTGGAGTGGGTTGCCATTCCCTTCTCCAGGAGATCTTCCTGACCCAGGGATTAAACCCGGGTCTCCTGCATTGTAGGCAGATGCTTTACTGTCTGAGCCACGAGGGAAGTCCTTATGGGGTATGGATTACATAAACCTACCTCCCCATGGCCTTTTTGGCTCCATTTTTTTTTTTAAAGAAGATAATGCTATGGCTTTATTGGATACTTTTCCTGAATAGAAGTATTTTACTTTCAAGGTGTTGACCTTTTTTAGCCCAAACCCATCCACAGCTCCTCTCATCCAATACAGACTTGTCCTTGAGATTGCAGATGTCATGGTGTTCCCACCTTCTTTGGGGATATGACTTATCATGGTGTCTGAGGGTCAAGATGGATCCAGGCAATCTGGACCAGCCCATCATGGGTTTCGATTATGCATTTGTTTTCTGTATCCTGAAGGCGCAGAAGGAAGTGGCGCAGGCGGGGAGTGGGTGCGGTAGCGTCTATGAGGGGGCAGCAGCATCATCAAGTGTCCACTTGGTTGGTGTAGGAAATGACGTCCCTGCTTCTTTTCCAGGTATTTAATGCCACAGGCGAGCTGTTGAACACGGCTGCCTATCAGTCTGTCCGCATCCTCTCCGTGTCTTCCACCCAGGCTCAGCAGGAGCTGGAGGACCTCGCCAAGGTTGACCTGCGATGGTCCAAGCCCACCTCGAGTAAGTGATGGCTGGAGTGCATGCCGGCTCCTCTGTGAGTGCTCGGCGCCCTGTGTGGCATCTGTGAGCCTGAATTGGGTTCTGTTGTGTCTGTCAGAGCTTGCCCATCCATTTACTCATTTCTTATTGACCCCCCCTGCCCTGCCCTGGTTCCTGGTGGCTCAGTGATAAAGAATCTGCTTGCAGTGTAGGAGATGCAGGTTCCATCCCTGGGACAGGAAGATTCCCTGGAGTAGAAAATGACAACCCACTCCAGTATTCTTAGCTGGGAAATCCCATGGACAGAGGAGACTGATGGGCTACAGTCCATGGGGTCCCAAGAGTCAGACACGACTGAGCAACTGAATCACCACCACACACTTTCTGATGGTACCTGTTTCATGCCTTTCTTCCCAGGACTCCACAGTGAATTTGCCCCCTTGCTCTGAGCAGATGGTGCTTCCTCCAGCTTCATCGGCCTCTTGGAAGCCACTCAGCACAAACTCCGCCAGCATCTCCTCAGTGCCCGATGTTCTCCTCTCCTCTTTTTTCCTCCGTTTCTGTGTCTGAACACAGCTGACTGTTTCCCTCAAGGCTGTCTCTGACTCGGGCTCTTACCTTCTCCAGGGCCTCCTCTTAGCCCTCGGGCTCTCTCCTTTTACCCCACCGTCCAGCCTGCAGGGAACCTTTACTCCAGGCTGCTCTGCGCTGGTCTCTGTTCTGGGTCCCGAGGGTGCAGCTGTGATCAGGACCCAGTCCCCACCCTCAGAGCTTCACTTATCTGTAAGGAACACACCCCTTTCTCCTGGAACCTCTCCTCTCTCCTTTGCTTTGTTAAACCTTCTTAGAACATCTTTCCATTCTTTTCACTGCCTTCCTGAGTGTGTACTCTTCGTTGTTGTTGTTCATTCACTAGGTTGCGTCTGACTCTTTGTGACCCCATGGACTGCAGCACGCCTGGCTTCCCTGTCCTTCACCATCTCCCAGAGTTTGCTCAGACTTATGTCCATTGAGTTCGTGATGCCATCCAACCATCTTGTCCTCTGTTGTTCCCACTCTTTAACCCTTTATAATCTGGCTGCTGTGTCCAGGTCGACAACCGGTTCCCCCAAGGTTTCTACTGTTCTTCTGTGATGCGCTCTGGACAGCCCGTGGCATCGGCTCTGCTGACGGCTGCTCCTGGCAGCTGCGCCTCCCTCTGAGCCTGCGAGGTGCTTCCTCTCCCTCGTGCTCCCTCTCTGTCTGCGCCCTGCCTGTTTCTTGGCTTTCTCCAATCCCTTCCTCCCGAAGGGAGGTCCCTTGTGCTCTTTACAGTCCCTTTTTTCACCTGTACATACTTTACCTTGGTAACCTCAGTTACTCCTACATTTTCAAGTATTAATTCATTCAGCAAATATCTGGGTGCCTTTTGTGTGCTTGGCACTATTCTAAGTCCTGGGGGGTGATAGCAGAGAATAAAGCAGGCAGGCACGCCTGGTCTCCTGGATGGAGCTTACAGTCTAGTGGGAGAGTACAGAAGATAAATAAGAAAATTAGTAAGTTATATATGAAGTATTGTACTATTGAGTGTCACGCTGTCTGAACTTTCCCTTTAAGAACTGAGGAACTGAATAGATTTGGGTAAAAAGTTTTTAATGAATCCTTTGGTCTATGAACTCTTCCTGCATGTCCTCCAAAACTTAGGAATCAGTTAGATTGGATAAGGTATTATACCTTGCTGTCGGTTCCCTTTCAGTCTCTGAACTCAGAGACTCAAATGTTTGAACATCAAGGGATAGGTTAGATGGTGGTACGTGCTGAGAAATAAGTTACATAAAATACTTATCCAGGGCAGGGGGCAGTACTGCTGGGGCTGGGGTGGGCTGGTGGTTTCCAATTCAGAGTGGACATGGAGGTCCCGCCTGAGAAAGGCAGCATTTCCATAATAACTTGACAGAGGTGAGGCCACGCAGGTGTCTGGGGAAGAGCCTGGTAGGTCAAGACCCTCTCATATTTCAAGTCTCTCCTGCCTCTTCTACTGTCCTGACTGCAGTTGGGAAAGGCCTCTTTTTTTTTTTTTTTTTTTGGCTGTGCTGGGTATTCATTGTAGCACACAGGCTTCTCTACTTGTGGCTCATGGGCTTAGTTGCTCTGTGGCATATGGGATCTCAGTTCCCCAACCCAAGGATCTAACCCACGTCCCCTGCATTTCAAGGTAGATTCTCAATCACCAGACCACCAGGGAAGTCCCCACGGTCTCTGATTTTAAAGACTCTTGTGTTGAGCTTGGACCTTTCTGGATAGTTGAGGACAGTTGCCCCCTCTTCAGGTCCTTACTGTTGAAACATCTATGATGTCCGTTTAGCCACATACGGTTCACTCACAGGGTCCAGGCCTTAGACTGGAGACACCTTTGCTGCCCAGCACACATTCTCATTCCCACGCCTTTCCAAGTGGCTTTCCATTTTCTTTACTCCAACCTCCCCTCCAGTTGTCTCTTACACTATTCTCCTTTGCCATTGCCTTCTCCAAGGCATGAAAGTGAAAAGTGAAAGTGAAGTCACTCAGTCGTGTCCGACTCTTAGCGACCCCATGGACTGCAGCTCCCCAGGCTCCTCCGTCCATGGGATTTTCCAGGCAAGAGTACTGGAGTGGGGTGCCATTGCCTTCTCCGTTGTAATTGATACTCTCCTCAGATACTTGAGAAACTTTCCAGTTCTACGTGTGTCTGTACATATTGTTTCTTTTGCCCAGAATGCTAGCTCTGCTTACTGCATTCCTGTCTCCGAAGGTCTCTCCACCTCCCTCCCTTTTCTCTTAATTACCTTCTCCCTCTACCTCCCCATCAGCGAGTCCACCCTTATTCCAGCCACCACTGCCACCCAACACCAGCCAGCAAACATTCACTGACTCTGCACTGGGTCCCAGATGCCGAGAACACAGAAATCCTAATGGTTTAGTGAGGTGAGGGAAACCCCAAGCACAGAGCAGGACCGGAGCACAGGGAAGGAGCCGCCTTTCCTGGGCATGTTACCATCAGTCTTTTGTTTGCTATTCTTTATTTTGCTGTTAGAACCCCTTAACACACCTTTGTACTTCTTAAAGCACTAAGCCATATTTTGCAATATATTTGACTTTGCTGAATGTGTTTCATTCTATAGGATAGAAGACCTCTGAGGAAAGGTTCCCTGTCTTTCCTTTTCCTTTTCATTTCTGTATCACAATCATCTAGAAGTCCCTGGTGCCTGGCAGGGGCTCAATCCATTTTAATTGATTGAACTGATTTTCAACACCTGCCATCACACTTACCACGTTTCGAGAGCCGGAAATATGTTGTTTGCAGTGACTTACGCCTCGTGGTTCTTTCACGGCTGCTGGGTTGGGTTGATCCCACCGGTTGCACGTGTGCCTGTTCCCCTGTTCGTTCTTCCGATGTGGAATCACCTTCCTGGTCTGTGTTGGTTCCTGGGCTACATGGACGAATGAGCTTGATGGCGCCGAACTCTGAAATGCTGGTTTTGGTTTCTGTTGCTTTCCCTTTCGGCCAAAGTCCCCATCACTTGTTTATTCTTGTCTTCATTACTGTGGCTATAAGCTTGGATATAAAACCACCCAGAAAAAATATACCTTTCTTCTCGACATTCTCTGTGCTTGCTTATCCCCTTCCACAGAGCTAAGTGGGGATGGGATGGATGTTGGGTAAGAGTGTAGGTGGGGGGGTGGGTTGGGGGCCGGCAGCCTTTCTGCCCCTCACCTGTTGCAGAGAGGTATCAATATTCCTAGGTTCTCAGGGCCCTGCACGGAGTGGGGAAGCCTCCTTGCCTGGCTGAATATACATGTATATTCGGCTTTCTGCTAGCCAGCCAGCTGCCTCTCCATCTTCTCCTGCCCTTGGAAAGTCTTAGAAAGGAATGCAAGGCCTGACCCAACACCCGAGCTTCTCACCTAGGCCCGCCCAGGAGCTCCAGGCCATGTCCACCTACTTTTCCCCTGACTGTCTCTATCTGTTTCTCTGAACAGAGAACTTAGGCCATGGCAACTTCACGTACATGTCAGCAGTGTGCTGGCTTTTCGGGCGTTTCCTGTATGACACCCTGCGGTATCCTGTGGGGCTGCTGTCCTCCTCGTGGAGTGGGACGCCCATTGAAGCCTGGTCGTCTAGAAGGTCCCTTGAAGCCTGTGGGGTCCCGAGGTCAGGGTAAGAAAGCGACCTCTGGTCCAGGAGAAAGCCTGCCAGGAAATTCCGTGAGAGAGCAGGATCATAGTCTCCTTGGGGAAGTCAAGTATGAGCTGAATGTACAAATATGTGTTAAATGTCTGTGACTTATTCAGATGTTATTTTCACTGTCATCATGACCACAATCATTTGACAATATGTCAAGAAGTAATTATGACCCATTTCCTTAATAATAGGGATAGCTAATATATTTTTTTAAATTTATTTTTTAATCAGATATTTTTAACTTTTTGTATTGGGATATAGCCAGTTAACAGATAATGTTGTGATGGTTTCAGGTAGATAGAAAAGGGACTCAGTATACGTGTACCCGTTCTCCCCCAAACTCCCCTCCTGTCCAGGCTGCTTCGTAACATTGAGCCGAGTTCCGTGTGCTATACTTTGTTGGTTATCCATTTTAAATACAGCAGTGTGTATATGTCCATCCCAAACTCCCTAACTATCAGTAGGGATAAGTTAATACTCAATAGAAGCTTTCTAAATGCCACATACTGTCACGAGCACTTTATATAATATTGACTCATTTAATGCAACATTCTTTTGAAATATGGGTACTATTAACACATGAGGAGAAAGGGGCTGATTGGGAGAGAGGTTTGGTGACTTGCTTGGGAACACGACTAGTAAGTGGTGAAGTCTGGTGTCAGTGTCTGTGCTCTTAACCGCTGTGAGAATAAACCCAATCTAACAGTTTGGAAGAACACGGTATCCATGTCATCAGAAAGCGGTATTGGAAGACTGATGGTGAAAGCACATTCAGGAAAAGCTGGATCAGGAATAACAGTGAGTCGGGAAGAAGCAGAGAAGAGGCTAGTCGATAACTTCTTGACACTAATGTTGCCATAGAGATGGATACTGTGTGAGCTGCCTTCACAGAACTTGTCTCATCAGTTCTGGCAAGAGCATGGATTTGAGCTCTTGGTGTGTCTTGGGTAAAGGCCTGCCTGCTGGGGAGTGAAGTCATCCTGCTTTGGAACAGAAAGACTTACTCTCAGTAGAGGTGGAAGAATCTAAAGCCAGGCTTCCCACACCTCAGGGGGCATGGCAGGGACAATACCAAAGGGCCATGGGGTTCTCGCACACAGCTGCTCCAAGAGAAATCCACACAGGTATTCCACAGAGACAACTTAGGGCCACGTTCCAAGTCATCAGAAAACGTGCCTTCTGACCTGGCCATCTCATTTCTGGGAATTTAGCTTAAAGAAATAATGAAGACTGTGTGTAATGATTCAGCTCTCAGGAAGATAATCGTGGCATTGCTTATAAAAGCAAAGAACTTAGCCTCAGTGCCATTCAGTGAGTGCTGGTTAAGTAAACTTTTTGCCTGTGTGATAGACTCATTAACACCTGCCCGCTCCTCCCCCTGCCCCCGCCCCTGGTCTCAGTCACTAGATGAAACCAGCGACGGTGCCACTGAACTCACAGACAGCCGACTGACACACGTTTTCGTGGAAACAGAGTGGTTGAATTGGACTCTGAGCTGCTTTCGTCAGGGGTTTGCCCCCAGGTGAAGCTGCATAGGTGCCTGGCTCAGGGCTTATCATGGGATCGGTCCCTGGCTCTCTCCTGATGCTCGTGTGTCTTCCTCACTTTAGGTCCATGCCATCCGACCTTAAAATCGGTCCGAGCGCGCACTCTGTTCTCTGGAACGCCATGATCCATCCACTCCGTAACATGACACTGAAGGGGGTGATATGGTACCAGGGTGAGTGTTCAGTTTCTGGTTTTCCATTGTGTCAGTTAGCTGTTGCCACATAACAAGCCTCCCTGGGGCTCAGTGACTTCAAGCCATTGTACTTTTATTTGGCTCACTCTTATTTGAGTTAGCCCGGTAGTGTTTCTGTCGGGGCTGCTTTGGCTCATTTCTGCTGGGCTCTCGTATGCATCTTTGGCAGCCTGGCAGGTTGTCTGGTGGCTGGATGACCTAGGATGGCCTCTACCTCATGTCTGTTGACTGGGGCTCCTGGTTCTCACGTGGCCTCTCGTCCTTCAACAAGCCGTGATAGTGATGGTTTATTGCTCGGTTGTGTCCGGCTCCTCGTGACTCCATGGACTGTTGCTCACCAGCCTCTGTCCATGGGATTCTCCAGGCAAGAATACTGGAGTGGGTTGCCGTTTCCTCCTCCAGGGCATCTTCCCGACCCAGGGATTGAACTCTGGTCTCCTGCGTTGCAGGTGGATTCTTTACTGACTGAGCTACCACGGAAGATCTTCAGCAAGCTAGTTCAGCCTTATTTATCATTTACATGGCAGTGTCAGGCTTCCAAGTGTGTCAGGAGAGAACAAACTCCAGAGCCGATCTGCTCTTGCAGTCGTGTTTGCTGGTGGCCCATCAGCCACAGCAAACCTGAGGCCAGTCCAGCGAGACCTCAGGATGGAGGCTAGGGAGCAATGTGGGGTCATCTTGCGTCTACCCCAACTCCCTCTCACAGTTTGGACTGTTTTCAGGGGAGTCCAATGTAAACTTTAACAGGGACCTGTACAATTGTACATTCCCTCTGCTCATTGACGACTGGCGCCAGACCTTCCACGATGGCTCCCAGGGGCAGACAGAGCGCCTCTTCCCATTCGGATTTGTCCAGGTAGGTGCCGAAAGGAAGAGGGTTTGTGGGCTTTGGTGGGGGAGATGCTGCTGAGACCTCTTCCCTGGAATCCATGTTCTATTTTTTTTGCCCTCATAGCCTGCCTGCTGTTCATCTCAGCTCACTGACAGGACAATTAAATCTTAAAAAAATTAATAAGTAACCAGTATTTGGGCTTCCCAGGTGGCTCAGTGGTAAAGAATCCGCCTGCAATGCGGGAGATGTTGGTTCAATCCCTGGGTCGGGAAGATCCCCTGGAGAAGGAAATGGCAACCCACTCTAGTATTCTTGCCTGGGAAATCCCATGGACAGAGGAGCCTGGTGGGCAACAGTCCATGGGGTCGCAAGAGTCAGACACGACTGAAGCAAGTTAGCATGCACACAGCCAAGTTCTTAAGTGCTTCACCTCGCCTGTTCACACGACCCCTCCAGGACCAAGATGTCCCAGCGGAGCAGTAGTTCTGACTTTTCTGGAATATAGGAATTAAACAAGTAAGGTGTGACATAAACAAGATCCGCCTCACAACATAGACACGAAACAGGCGTTAGTATTTGAGCTGGACACCCCTGTCTGTAGGCGTCCGCCTCTGGTAGCCCACAGATACTTCCCTCTCACCAACCCCCGCTTGCCTCCCCCACCCCGTTCCTCTCCTCTGTCCTAGTTCATAGGGCTTTTTTTGGATAAAAGATTTTTATAGACCTGCTTTCCACTTACAATTACTTTACAATCATTTCCTTTCTCCTTTCTTAACGTTTGTTTTGACTTTGAACGAGAATATTCTGCTCATTATTTTCAAAATAGCAACGCCTGTCACCACTTCTGTATTACTGTTGGTAGAAACTACATTTGGTCCTTGGAGGTACTTTTTTTTGCCTCTCAGCCTGTGTACATGGTGATTGGAATGTCACTTCAATCAACTTAGGCCAAAAATACATTTAAGTGTTTATTATATGCCACAAACTGTGTGGGCTACTAGAAATATACAGCAGGAAGCAGAGAGACCTGCTCCTTGTCCTCTACCCCTGGTTTAGTAGAAGTGCCTTAGCCTCGGGCGCCAGCTTTATCATCATCAACAACAGTATGTTGGTTGCTTGTGAAAAACTGGGACTGTAAATGTTTAACTTCAAAGGGAACTGTCAAATACAACAGTTTAATGGTTCCGAGCGTAGTCTGGGGATTTGAATCTCAGCTCTGGCACTTCCTTAGCTGTGTGATTTCAAATAAGACATCGAACCTCTTTGTTATTTTAAGTATTAAATGAGCTAGTCCATGTAAAGCTTGGCACAAGTGAGAAAATGCCTGTGTTTATTATAAATGAGAGAAGTCGGAAAATCTGGAGGGGCAGTTGGTCTGTAAAGGAAGATGAATTGGCTGAAAGGGCTGCATGTGAAACCATGGTGGCAGTAACTGGAGCACGCAGTTAGATGGGGACGCGAGCTCTGTGAAGAGGGCAGGGCTACATCCACGTGTCTGCGAGTTTAATACTGATGTGTGATCTGAGGCATGGGGAGAGAGAGGAGCCGGAGTTCAGTACTGGAGACCCTATTATTGTTGTTCAGTTGCTAAGTTGTGTCTGACTCTTTGTGACCACATGGACTGCAGCATGCCAGGCCCCTCTGTCCTCCACTATCTCCCGGAGTTTGCTCAAATTCAGGTCCATTGAGTTGGTTATGCAATCCAACCATCTCATCCTTGGAGAAGGCAATGGCAACCCACTCCAGTGTTCTTGCCTGGAGAATCCCAGGGACGGGGGAGCCTGGTGGGCTGCCGTCTATGGGGTCGCACAGAGTCGGACACGACTGAAGCAACTTAGCAGCAGCAGCAGCATCTCATTCTCTGTCGCTCTCTTCTCCTCCTGCTCTCAATCTTTCCCAGCATCAGGATCTTTTCTAATGAGTCAGTTCTTCGCATCATGTGGCCAGAGTATTGGAGCTTCAGCTTTAGCATCAGTCCTTCCAGTAAATATTCAGGGTTGATTTCTACAGGGTTGCCTGGTTTGATCTTCTTGCAGTCTAAGGGGCTCTCAAGAATCTCTTCCAGCACCAGAGTTCAAAAGCATCAGTTCTTCGGCACCCAGCCTTCTTTATAGTCCATCTCTCACGTCTGGACATGACTACCAGTCTCGAGGGAGTATATGCTTTTTCAGAAGGATTTTGGAGAAACAGTGAACCAGACTACAAAACACAGATGCTATTGTAGAATCCTGCAAATGTAGCCACTTTTATATTCTGTGGCTGTGACATGCCTTCTTTAGCAGCAGTGTTTCTCCTAATCACTGCAAGTGGCCTGCTTTATATCTCAGGGGAAAAACACAGGAATTTCCTGTGGGTGTAGAGTCTGCTGCTGCCCCCATGTGGTCAATCTGTAGTAGTACAGCTGATGAAGTAGTGGGGAATGACTGCAGGGATTCTCAGCCAACTGCCATTTTGAAACGACTTCCTTGGCTTGAGTGGCTCTTGGTAGCATTTTCCCCTCAGCACTTCAGGCTGGAACTCCCCCTAGACTCTTCCAGGGGGTTCCTGCAGGGATCTGCATCATGGCGCCCGTTGGCGCACATGGCCCCATTTTCAGCCTTCTCTCTTGGGTGTTGTGTGGGAAGCAGCAGGGTTACTCAGTGGGTCTTTTTATTGCCATTTTCTAGTTTTCATGACATTTCGTTGCGAAGCTCCACCACCTTTTATCACTTCATGTGTTAAGGCTGATTTGCATAGGAGAGTTTAATAAGAACCAGTGGTGGGGAAAATGTACTTTCTTTCAGTGGGAGAAACCTCACGACCAGGTGGCAGCAGGGCATGGCTGCTGGAACGTGTGAAGGACTGGGGTCTTTGATGAAGTCTGCTACGTGCTCAGGGGTAGATGCTGAAGCTGAAGCTCCAATACTTTGGCCACCTGATGTGAAGAGCCGGCTCTTTGGAAAAGACCCTGATGCTGGAAAAGATTGAAGGCAAAAGGAGAAGGGGGCGATAGAGGATGAGATGGTTAGAAAGCATCACTGACTCAATGGACATGAATTTGACCAAACTCTGGGAGATAGTGGAGGACAGAGGAGCCTGGTATGCTGCAGTCCATGGGGTTGCAAAGAGTCAGACACGACTTAGCAACAAGGGGAGGGTCCTCTCCACTTCCCTACAGAGCTTTGGCCTGTGTTGTACACAGATGTACAATAGGTCAGTGACCTACTGCCTTGTAACAGACGACCTCAGAACTTTGGGGCTGACAACAGCAGCCACTGTGTTTGCTCCTCATTCCATGGGTTGGCCAGGCAGGGAGAGGTGGTCCCCCGGAGCGGCTCATTTCTGCCCTGGGACATTAGCCAGGCTTGCTCGTGTGCCTGCAGCCGGAACTGAAGGACCCAGAATTCACGTGACTGGACCCTCAGCTGGGAAGGCTGGGACATGAACGCCTCTCTCCTCGTGGCCTTCTGGTCCCCAAGGCCGCTGTCTCCACGTTTCTTCAGCAGGGCAGCCGCACTTTTGTTCCGTGGCCATCTCAGGGCTCTGAGGAGACGAAACCAGGAGGCAAGCACTCCTGAGGCAGAGACTCAGTAGCTGCTCACCATCACCTCGGCTGCATGCTGTTTGTCAGAGCATATCACAGGCTTAGCCCAAGTTCATTGCAAGGAGAAATAGACTCCAGGTCTTGCTGCGAGGAGGGGGCTGGAGGGTGGAGTTCTACCACAGCTCGTGGGATGAGTGGTTCAACCATGAGGGTGAGAGACTCAGTAAGAACGTGTTGGATCGGCCCGTGGGCGAGTGAGTGAAGCAGAAGCAGGGTCTGCTTGTGAAAGACTCCAGTGTCGGTTTCTTTAAAAAATTTTTTTTCTTAATGTTTTTCTAGCTGTTTTGAAGTGTAGGTTTCTGACGCAGTGAAGTTCTGATGCACAGTGTCTACTTTCTAGTTATCTTCCTATTTGTCTGGTGAAGCCCTGCATGATGGACTTCCCCAGATCCGTTGGCATCAGACAGCCGACTTTGGCTACGTCCCCAACCAAAGGATGCCCAACACCTTCATGGCTGCTGCCGTGGATCTCTGTGATAGGAACTCACCTTTTGGCAGGTGGGTGCTTCTCGGGCTTTGCTTGAACAGTAATATGTGTTTTCTGTGGCCTTCTCTTGATGTTCACTTGTGAGCGGGCCTAAGGAATGGACCCTAGAAGCATGATTTATCCATCATTCACACCCTGGATGTGCTACAGTAACTAACACCCCTCCCCACCCCAGGGCCGTGATGCCACCGAACCTTATTTCGTGTTGACACTCTCATGTCCAAAGAAGGGACAGGCTTTGCTGTCGTTGTCATTCACAGATCCAGAGTGACAGAGGCTCCGGGGGGATCTGTGCTTCCACAGCTGCCTGACAGTCTCATATTCGCAGCTGGAGGCTTCCACCTGAAGCAACACAAGTCTCTTCTGCTCACATTGCACTGGCCACGGCAAGTCCCATGGCCATGTCTATTTTTAGTGAGAGCAGGAAGTGGAATTCTACCCCATACTCAGAGGAGGACCAGCAGGACGTTGGTGAACAGCCCTGATGACTACCGCCTACTAGGATACGAGGGAATGGCAGTGTGACCTGGGGCCCAGTGCAGAGTGTCCCGATTACAGCAGGAGCCTGAATGAATATTTGTTTATTGAATGAAGGAATGTTTGTTGAGTGAACACATAAAACCTGGAGGGGGCCGAGTAGTGAAAACCTGATTCAGATGAAACACTTTGAGAACGTTGAGTGCTTGCAACAGCCTTACGACAGCTCTCTCTTCTAGGTTAGCTCCAAAGTCTGCCCTCCCTCCCTCCTCCTCTTCCCTCATTACTTCCTTCCAAGCCATCGATTATTTCAGGGTTGTTGACGCATAGAAGACCCGTCTGTGGTTACAATTCACCATTTCTCTTAGGCTGACTAGCCCCGGGTCACTGGCTATTAGATTCAGTCTCACTTTCTTAAAGGGTTCTTTATATAAGATTTCTTTTTTTTTTTAAATATGACTATTGTTGAGCCCAAACCCTAAGTTCTCTCCCTGTTCTTCGTCCTGTAGCATTCACCCTCGAGATAAGCAGACGGTGGCCTACAGGCTGCACCTGGGGGCCCGTGCCTTGGCTTACGGGGAGAAGTTGATCTTTCAAGGACCACTGCCTCAGAAGATAGAACTCCTGGCCGACACCGGGCTGCTCAACCTCACATATTCCCAGCCAATCAAGGTGCAGAGGCGTGACGACAAGATATTTGAGGTGAGAGCTGCAGAAAACAATAGGGGTTCATCCTGCGTGGGGATCAGGATTTCCTCCACACCGAGGCTCATCTCTAATTATATACGAGGCAGGTCTTGGTTGGTCAGGGGCTAGGTTTATCTCAGAGTGACAAGTAAGCAGTTCTTGATTCATTCGCTTAGAGGCAATTTTGATGAGACAAAAGCTAATTTAAAAATTAAATCAATATTAAATAAAAAAATATATAAATGTTATAAATCTATTTTTATTTTATAAAAATATATAATTTTGTTTACAATTTATAAAATAAATCAAATTAGTTAAACAAGTAATTAAAAATAAAAAATTATTACAATTAATTAACAAATTAAGAGTCCATATTAAAAAGATATTCCATTTGTATTTTCCCTCCCAGAGCAGCCATTTCTGCCCAGGACAGGTAGCATTATTTGTGGGTACCTATTTGAAAGGAAAGGATCCTGGCTGCAGAATATTTCCCTCATCCTTGGACATCTTTTTTTGTCACACTATCCTAAATTCTGATTTTCTTTTGAGTTTAATCTCTCCTTTGAGAGATTTAAGTGTGGTGATTTGCAGCTTAGTTTGAATTACTGTAATGGGCTTCCCTGGTAGCTCAGCTCGTAAAGAATCCGTCTGCAGTGTGGGAGACCTGGGATCCATCCCTGGCTTGGGAAGATCCCTTGGAGAGGGGAAACGCTACCCACTCCAGTATTCTGGCCTGGAGAATTCCATGGACTGTAGTCTGTGGGGTCGCAAAGAGTCAGATGTGGTGGGCGACTTTCACTTTCACAGTGATGGAACTCTGTACTTGCTTCTAATACCTGGTGAGGATCATTTCACTGCAGAACTGGGGCTGTTGGTGAAACAGCTTATTTAGGAGTCTCCTAGGTTGAGGCTTCCCTGGTGGCTTGGTGGTAAAGAGTCCACCTGCTGATGCAGGGTTGAATCCCTAGGTCGGGGATTCTGATCCCCAAGAGAAGGAAATGGCGACCCACTTCCAGTATTCTAGTCTGGGAAGTCCCACGGACAGAGGAGCCTGGTGGGCTACAGTCCATTGGGTCACAAAGAGTCGAACACAACCGAGCAACTCTACAACATCAACAAGGCCAAGGTGGTGGCTGGAGGCATCCCCAGGTGGAATAGTTAAATGAGTGTCTTTGGGAGTCCTGAGGCCCTTAGGCGTTGGGGGGTGGTGAGTGAAAAGAGGGCATTGGAGGGACAATGAAAGAATGTAGAAGATAAACTGTAGTTACACAAGAGATCATGGGACTGTTCCTCCTCTGGAATCCCCCTGCCTCAGGTGCTTACTTAGCACCGAACTCCACTTAGCTTCCCTGGATGCTGGGTTTTAGGTGAGTCCCAGCGCCCTGGAATCTTGGCACTGATTTCCCCTCTGTAGTCAGCTGCTGGCAATATGCCCACTGCCTGGCCCTGGAGTCGGAGTTGGGGCCAGGACAGATTTGAACCTTTGGAAACTGGCTATTTTAACACTCCCTTCACCAGAATCGCTTTCTGACTTGAGAATAGTTTACCATCCACAGTTCCGTGTGCCCCTTCCTCTTCTCCGAGCTCCACTGGGAGCCAGAGAGCAGCCCAGATTCCACTAAGGAATCTGCTCACCCAGATTCCTGCCTGATTGGTGGGAGGACCACAGGAAGATTGTTCAGGGGAGCCTTTCCTAAGTGCTTCATGTCTCCATGCTGTCTTATCTCTCTCAGTAATTTGCTGTTTTATTTCTTGATCTCAGCTATTTATCTTGTGAACTTTTATTATCGATCTGTGGCTGTGATAACCAGACCCAATTTGTCCTGGTTATTGTAGAAAACACGTCCCTTGGCCAAGAGCAGCCCCTTCTCGCCCTTCCGTCTGTCTGCAGAGCAGGCCCATCTCTTGGCACATCCTCCCAACTATCCTAACCATTCCTGTTCGTGACTCTCCTGTTTAGGTCTCATGTTGCAGTGACCACCAGTGCAAGTGGCTTCCAGCTCCCATGGACACCTTCTCCACCCAGACCCTGGCCCTGAACATCACGTCTTGCCATGACACCCCAGCTGCTCTTCGGTATGCCTGGACCCCATGGCCTTGTGAATATAAGCAGTGTCCCCTGTACCACCTGACCAGTACCCTGCCAGCTCCTCCCTTTATTGCTCCCATTACAAACCCGAGCCCTGGCTATCACAGCAGGACTGCTAAATGATTTTACAGCAGTGTAATCACGTCTCAGACACAAATGTGGATCCTTTAGATTTGGGCATTTAGGAGTTTAAATGACTACTGATTTTTAATGGAAATTAATCAAACTGCCTCATTGAGAGCACCCGGCTAGCACATGGCTGTTTTCATATTCTGAGATGCCAGGGCTGGTAGGCGAATGGAACGCTTGCCTTCTGTCCTCAGCCAGGCCAGGTATCCATAGTAGACTAATTACCAACTACAAACAAGTTGAGCCTGTGTGATTCACTTCCTTCATTATTTGGAATGAACAGTCTTTAACACTTTTGTGTTACCTCTAGACTGTGGAAACTCAGGATTGGAAGAGATTTCAAGGCCGTGGAGGCTGACTAGCATTTACGTGTTTGTTTTTTAATAAAATCTGACAAGTGGTTATCAAATTTCTGTAGAGTTTCCATTCTAAGCGTCCCATCGGTTTTTCATGTGGAACTGACATGTTTCTTCTGGTACACAAGTCTTTCAGAGAAGTGAAGATGGCCCTGTTTTGTGCTAAGCCAAAAACAATTCTGTTCCTTCAGTCTAAATGATAATGTGAATGTTTAAAACAAAGAAACCACAACCACACGCAGGGATTTTGGGAGGTGTGAAGGGATGGCTGTGAGGCGGCAAGAGAGGGCAAGGTGGAGCAGCCCGTGCGGGAACCACGTGACTGCAGAGGTCAGGGAGAGCAGATAGCGCTATTGGGCTCTTGACAGGTAAGAGGTTTAACAAAAATAACCCAGATGGGAGAATAAAGAGAGTCTGAAAGTAAAGCTACATGATAAGCATTTAGAAAAATAATCCAGATGGGACAAATGTGAAAGAGGGCTTTGGTGTATACTATTGAGAATCCTAACGGTGTTTACTGGCTGATTAAAAACAGCTGAAGGCACTTGATAATTGTCATCTATTAAGAAGCTGGAAATAAAGTAACATCCTGAGTCATGGGTACACATTGATCTCTAGACAAAACTGGGTTTGGAACAGGCTTGCAAATTGTCCTTTGAAGCTGAGAAAGGAGCAAGATTTATCTGCGAGTAGTTCCCATTATCTTAACGTGAAAAACAAGCACAGAAGCCCACGCATCACTCGCCACACCTGCCCCAAGGGGTCCTAGTGTAACTGAACAGCAGGGTTGCTTTGTTAGTGCCAGGATTTTATTTAAAATTTTATTTATTTTTTAATTTTTTGGCTGTGCCACACAGCAAGCAGAATCCTAATTCCCCAATCAAGGATTGAACCCGTGCCCCCGGCAGTGCAGTCTTAACCCCTGGACTACCAGGGAAGTCCCAGTACCAAGATTTTAGTTAGCAAAAACCAAAACAGCTATGCAGCATGCAAAGAACTTTGGCTCCTTTGAGGACTTCTAGCGTACAATTAACTCCTCATACCTGCACCGTGGCCTCTGATTCATTTGACCTCACAGAAACCACGAACCCTGCACCAGCTCCTGAGAAAAAAATCAATCTACTGTGTACCCCCAACATACAGGCGCTCAGTAGCTGTTCTAACCTGGAAGGAGCAAGAGACAGCCAAGAGCTCTAGGCCTGTGTTCCCTTCACTCCTAGTAACCTAGGGCACACCGTATAACTAGTTAGGTTTAGGTAGCGGATATCTTCATGCAAAGTCATGTGAAAATTATTTTTAATGGTTGACTAATTTAAAACATTCTGTAGGAATTCAGGTTATTTCCCAAATGAAAATAATACTGTTTGAAAATGAAATTTGTGATCACTGTAGAAGACTTGGGTGCTAAAGAAGAGTGTAAGACGTAAAATCACTCCCAAATTCATCATCTGGACACAGTGTTTTGGTGAACATCACTTGGTTTGTTTGGGTCACGTTTTACACACCACTACACTGTATATTATTTAGTAATTGGTGTTTTTTATTTATTCTAACAAAATAATTTCCCTAGGTAAAGTGAAGAGAGATTTCATTTGCTTCAGTTGGTAGGTGCCCCATACTTAACCAATTTGCCATGACTAGACAGACAGGGTTTTAAACTAATACTGTGATAACCGTTACATGTCAACATCGTTCTGCACTTAATCTCTTAGGGTCCTTAATGTGGACTAACAGGTTTAAGAATAAATATGTTTAACATTTTAATACCCACAGCATAACCCTTCCAAAGGGTTCAACAGTTGACATTTCCACCAAGGTAAAGTCCCATATTTCCCCCCTATTCTCACCGACATTGAATACTGTCAAACTTAAGAAATCTTTAATAATCTAATAGATGAAAACAATTTTTAAGTGTATAGCTAGGACAGTATTTTTCAAGTTATTTAAAACAATGATTCATAGTAAAAACACTTTGTGTCATTCCGCATATCCCCACGTGTACTGTGTGAGTGGGAGATAAACACCTATACACACAGTATAGTTGAATTCAACCTTTCAGCATCCAACGCATTCCAGTATGTTCTGTCTTCGAACTTAATTTTAAAATATGTGGGTCTTGACTGCCACAGTTGAAAACAACTAACAAAGCTGAGATTTGTAGTTTGAAAATACTTCTAGGGAAGCTACAAATGAATGTTTATTAAAGTAAACCATGCACTAACTTATGGGCTTCCCTGTGGCTCAGTTGGTAAAGAATCCACCTGCAATGTAGGAGACCTGAGTTCGATCCCTGGGTTCGGAAGATCCCCTGGAGAAGGGAAAGGCTACCCATTCCAGTATTCTGGCCTAGAGAATTCCATGGACCGTACAGTCCGTGGGGTAGCAAAGAGTTGGACACGACTGAGTGACTTTCACTTCACTTCATGCACTAAATTATAAGAACTTTTTAATATCTTTCTTAAAATGAAGCTCACTGTGAACTTGTAATTAACTTGGGCTGTAACAGAATGGAAAGATACAGATTATGTGATAAAAGCAGCAGATACCACTTCTGTGTTAAGTACAAATGGGTTCTGGCATCTGATGTAGAGAAATAAGAAAAATGAAAAACATGCAGCAGTTTTGAGTGCTCTTTCTATCCCGATTTGCTATTATCCATATTTTATTGTATTTTTGCACTGTAAAAGTTACACAAACTTGTAAGACCATAATTAAGAGTCATAAAATCAATATTAGTCACTTTAGCATCTGATACGTTATGGTGGCCAGTGTGATGTGCTCTAAAGGCGGCATTTGATTCGTCCCTCGACTGTCCAGATACAGTCCCATAAAATGCAGGCCCCCTGTTCGTGTTCTCCGTTAGTGGGTATGGATTGTAGCACAGTGACAATCCAGTTCCTCCACTCCTTCCCCATCCTTCTACCTCTGGCCTCCTTTGGTTCATTCCATTCCAGCCAGCCCTGGTTCCTGACTGGTTGACAGTGAATCATCACACAGGTACGGTGGAGGTGAACTGGCTGGGCTTCAGTGATAGGGTAAGCCTCTACCTTAATGCTATAAGTGGAGTCCAGGAAATTCTGTTATATAGAATGCAGTTATTGCACAACTAATGAACTGATGGGGTGAGTCTGTTACGGAGAATGGAACCAATCGTGTATTTGTGTTACTGTGTGGCTTCAATGTATTCAGTGGAGCCACAAAGCGGATGTAGACAAGGCTAGAGATGACTTTTTGGATCCTCCTGTGAAATGTGAAGAAGATGAACAGTGGGCCTTGTGTGAGGAACTCTGCCCGTGGCAAAGGTCATGAGGAAGGAGGCCTGGCATACGCAAAGGCGGGATCGAGCCTCAGGAGGCCCCCTGGAAATTCTCGAGCATCTACCCCCAAAATCAGAGTCTGCCTACTTTACTACTTTGTGCTCTCACCTACACCTCTGACTTTATGGGGGACTGCCCCCCACCACCTCTCTCTGAAAAAGGGTTAACTTAGAGTTCCAGTTAATAATAATTCCTGGGCGTGACCGGAGTGTTTCAACCTACAAACTCCTCTGAAGGTTCTCTAGCCTGTCTGACAGGATTGTCTGGCCACATGTGATTGTTCACAGCCTCCCAACTGTGAGAGGCACAAGATGCTCTGAACTTTCTAAAAACAGATTCTTTTGAGAAGTTAGAAAATTATTAGTATAGTATTAGTGGGCTAGTTAGCAATTATACCTGTGGAGGGTTTCATTGTTGAGCCAATATTTGCTGCTACATATCTCTTGCTCCTTATACACATTAATGAATATATAGAAGAAATAAGTATTAACCTTTGATATTAATCACGTTAGACCTTAGGCTAAATAAATTCTTTTCTTAAGTAAAACCCACTACAACCTCACCCTATAGGAATGTAACTTCATCTGGTACCTTTGGAAGGTGGTGTCTGTTTTAAGAATAATCACCCCTGGAGAAATAAGTGTTCTGGTTGACTGACCACTGTCACAAGGAGAGGGTCATAAATTGTCAGCAGGCCCCCTGGCCAGAAGATGATGTAACACCCCTAAGACCTCTGTATACATTTGTATGAAACATCTGACTTTAATAAAAGTCAGGACTGCTGACCCCGTGTGACTTTTGTTTTACATCTGTGTATCAAAACAGACCCTGGGAAAATAAAGAATGGGATCAATTCCTCGAAAGACTGGTCTCCCCATGTCGTTCTTTCTCTCACCTTCTGGCTGAATCCCCATCTGGAACGTGGAGGCTCGTCAAGCCTCCTAATTATGCCTGGGCTTCTAAGATCTGACCGGGGAGGCCTTAGTGTCTCCTCTCCTTCGGGAGGACGGGAGGACGCCTGCGGCCTACGTAGGTGACGTAAACTCCTCGCCCTGGAATTTTACTAGCTTTCCACGTAAGCCAAGTTATTCAGCCTCTTTTCTCCACTCAATTTTCCTACTGAGCTATCCTTATTCTATTACTCTTTATATCTCTAATTAATATTTAATTAAAGCTACTGTATCCTGATCGCTGAAGCCGTCTCTCCTTCGAATTTCCCTGGATCCATTGGGGGCTGGACCCTGGCACTGGACCTTCCAGCTTGGGGATGAGTAGGATCTGATTCTGATCACACTGACGTGAAGATAAAGCAGCAGCTGGCTGCAGGGGCTCAGACAGTCAATGACCCAGGCTCAGAATCGAGGGTGGAGGGTTGTCAGAAGGTGTAAAATTCTGATTATATCATGATGACAACAAGATGAAAATAAGCAGAACTGTCAACAGAAATTTATTACTAAAAATAAAACCAAGTTGAAGTTTTTCCCAGGAAAGCTGTCACCATGGGAACCTCTGCGACAAAATGTGTTAATTTACTATCTTGTTCACTCCTGAGTTGCTGCCCTCTTCTATATAGTCTAATTAAGCTAAAATACCCATCCTGATGAGAATGATGTGGTATCGACTCCTTTTACTTCAATCCGAAGACTGAGATGGGCTGCACGGTGACGGAGACTTCAGGTGCTGTAGGTGAGCGTCTACCAAGGGTTCATGGGTCAGGAACATGGGTTGGTAAGAAGACACAAAGGCTGTAGGCTGAAGCTCCGGGAGGTCCAAGGATCCTGGAGAAAAAAATTCCTTAAGGTCCACTGCTGCCTGGGAATCTTAGGAGACTGGCACACATATCCTTTTAATTCTTTCAACTCGTTTGCATCTGTCAGCCCAGTTCTGCCCTTGTTTGATGAGACAGGACAGATATTTACTTTTACAATGAAGCAAACTGGCTGAAATACAGCAAGCGGTGCTGGGAAAGCTGGAGAGCCACATGTGAATCAATCACAACCCCACACCCTACACAAAAAAAACTCAAAATGGTGAAGACTTTATATAAGACATGACACTATAAAACTCCTAGAAGAGAACACAGGCAAAACATATGACATAAATTGAATGTTTTATGTTTTCTTAGGTCAGTCTCCCAAGGCAAAAGAAATAAAAGCAAAAGTAAACAAATGGGATCCAATCAAACTTAAAAGTTTTTGCACAGCAAAGGAAACAATAAAACAAAAAGACAACCTATGGACTGGGAGAAAATATTTACAAATGATGCTACTGACAATGGTTTTGTTTCCAAAACATACTAATAGTTCATACAGTTAAAAAAAATTAAAACCCAATTGAAAATGAGCAGAACATCTAAACAGACATTTCTCCAAAGAAGACATACATATGTCCAATAGGCACATGAAAAGATGCTGCTGCTGCTGCTAAATAGCTTCAGTCACGTCCGACTCTGTGCGACCCCACAGACGGCAGCCCACCAGGCTCCTCTGTCCCTGGGATTCTCCAGGCAAGAACACTGGAGTGGGTTGCCATTTCCTTCTCCAGAAAAGATGCTTATCATCCCTAATTATTACAGAAATGCAAATCAAAACTACAATGATGTACCACCTCACATTAGTCAGAATGGTCATCATTAAAAAGTCTACAAAATAATAAATGTTGGAGCCTGTGGAGAAAAAGGAACCCTTCTACACTGTTGATGGAGTGTACGCTGGTGCAACCACTGTGGAAAACAGTATGGGGGTTCCTCAAAAAACTACAGAGTTATAAGCATGATCCAGCAATCCCACTCCTGAGCGTACACCCAGACAAGACTATAAGCCATGATCCAGCAATCCCACTCCTGAGCATACACCCAGATAAGACCATAATGCAGAGAGATGGGCACCCCTATGTTCATAGCAACAGAATAGTCAAGTCACTGACAGATGAATGAATGAAGATGTGTGCGATATAACGCAGCAATAAAAAAGAATGAAATAATGCCATGTGCAGCAACATGGATGGATAGAGGTTATTATACAAAGTGAAGTAAATCAGAAAGAGAAAGACAAATACCATATGATATTGCTTATATGCGGAATATAAAATACAACACAAATGAACATATCCACAAAACAAAACCAGACTCATCGACATAGAGAACAGACACGTGGTTGCCAAGGGAGAGGAAAGGATTGGGAGTTTGGGATTAGCAGACTAGACATGCTACTAGTATGTACATGGATAAAATGTATGGATATTTTATGGATGGATGGATAAAAACCACCCATAATGGATAAAAACAAGTGTATAGCACAAGGAACTATAGTCAATATCCCGTGACAAAACAGAATATAAAGTATATATGTATAACTGAATCACTCTGGCGTACAGCAGAAATTAACAGTGTAAATCAACTAGATTAAGTAACTTGCCTAAGGTTACAGAGCACAGTAGGTAAAGACAGAGAAGTTAACTCTATTTTCTCATTTCTAGTCCAGAGCTCTCCCTATATGACACCCATCCTGGATCCTCTGATCACTCCACTCATTTGTGGGGGGAATCCATGGAGGATAGGCAGGATCAAGGCCATGGATTTCCTTACTATATGTTATGTTTCAAGTCCCACAGTGAACTTCCCCTTAGAGTTCTGCTGAGGACATCCAGCTTAGAAAATGAGCTGCTCTAAGTTCTTGGTGAGCCCTGCCACCCCAGGATCTCAGCCACGCCTTCAGACTTCTGCTAGAGCTACCTGTGGCTGGAGCAGGGAAAGCCTTGCCCAGGTCAGTGGGCTACTCGGTGATGAAGGAAGAGGGAAGGGTAGCCTAAAAATGGTCAACTTTCAAACCAGAAGGGAAAAACAAAAAAGATACCTTGTAGAATGGGATCACTATGATCTTCATCGAAGGTGTGTCTCTGAAAGGCTTCAAAGCTTGTAGCTATGTCATTCTCTAGCTGTTCTTGTGGTGGGGGGCTGTCTCCAGGTTTGCACACATCAAACTTCACCCACTGGTAACTGCAGGACCAAAGGGAACATTATTGAGTTGTCCTTTGGCTGTTAATCCATTCGTCCCTCCAAAGGGATCAGGTATTTTTTTCTTTAGGTCTCTCCTATATATATCTGAAAAACATATTAACTAACCAAAATTGAAAAGCACACAGACAGGCGTCTCTAGTGACACTTCTTCTGCAGGACTTCCCCATCCATTAGCTGTCATGATGCACACAAATGGTAAGACCTTCAGGACAGCAGGCTACCATCCACAGGCCGCAGAAGACAATACTGTGCCTTATGTACAGAAGCAGCTCAGTAAATAGATGAACAAGCAGAGCAGTGACCACCAGTTTAGTCCCTGGCCCACTGACCATGGAGCTTCTTTCAAGGAAATGGATTCGACCCCACTTACTTGACACATTTTCGAGCTCCTGGACAACTCTGGATCAGGTTGTGGATGGTTGGATGAGAAAACCCAAAAAAGTCAGCTCCAGATGGATGCAGGTTGGGTATTAGTTTTCCCCTAAATGGGAGACAGAGAATTTTTGCTTGAGAGCCGAGAGATGAGTATGAACACACAGAGTAATCTTTCCTGACTTGGAGAGTCTGGAGCCTGTAGCTGCCAAGATACGCCAAGGACATAGGCTAGCTTTCTATACAATAAGGGATCTCTACTCATTAAAAGCAAGAGAGAAGGTCTCACTGTACCCCAACTGACCTTTCTAGCCTGCCTTCCAGTTACTGGTCAACTTACATAGCCGCGCTGATGGTCTTGAGCAGCTCTGCATGACAGGCATCAGCGGAGGAGCTGATGATAGCATTCTGGGGGTCGTCTTCAGGAACAATTTCAAACTGAGAAAGATAAAGGAGCAGTGAGCCCAGTCTTCAGGGAGAAGGTGGCAGTCACACTGCTGCTACTGCTGTTCTTCACTCTGGAGCCCGAAGCAAGGTGTGCCTCTTGTTTAACCGTGTCTTGGCTGTTAGACACTCCAAGCCATAAAACAAAGGCTTTCAACTGTTTGATTCTGCACCCTTTATTTACCTACTGTCCAGAGGGCAATGCTTAACTCGTTCCATACCTTTCCAGATGCTTTCTTATCCACTAACATATTTATAAGCTATAAGTACAGATGATATTTTGAAACAAATGAGATTGTTCTCCACATAATGTTACATTGATTTTACAGTATGTAGGAAGAGATCTAGGCCATTTTGACTACAAATCCCCATTTCACTTTATTTTTTGAGTTGTAAAGTATCTTGACTGTTTATAAAAAGAAACTCTTAGATCAAAATTCTACTAATACTGAGGAATTTTTGCCAGGAAAGTATTTTGTAACAAGTGTGATCTAGCTAACAATTCCCTGACAAATTTTCTATACTGTTTAAAGACTTTTGACCAAAAAAAAAAAAAAAAAAAAGAAAAAGAAAATTCTTTTCTGTAACAGGTTCTATATTCAGTCAGTTAAATTCCTTAATCAGTTTTCTATAAAGTTCAATTAAGCAGTTTCCAGTCTTTCAAAGTTTAATCAAATTATTCCACACAGGATTAATCTATTTTCTGTATATCTATATATATATACACACCCACCCACATACACACTATATATATTTATAAATAGTATGTATGTGTTTACAATTATGTGCATTTATCATTTTTTTTTTTAAGAATCCAAAACAAACCCTGAGTGGCTTCTACTACTGTTAGTTTTCCTCTGTGGTTATTATTTCACTTGATTCAATCTTCCTGTGTCAAATTTCAGAGCTCTTTAAATTTTGTTAATAATAAATTATCTTGTGAGTAGTTTCAGTCAGAATGATTTTATTATTTCAATGACATATGTTGCAAACTTAACATTCTGATGGTTTATACTGATTTCTCAGCTAATTCATGAAAAAACTGTTAACAATTATCTTCGAATATTTCAGGGTGGCTCTTCTATTTGATATTGATCACGCCAATCCCAACCTTTTATATTGTGTGTACACTTATATATCCTATTCGAGCAAAGCACAGTTAAAAGCCTAAAATGTATTATTTTGGTCTTGGGATCTTTCTCTACTTCATTCTTTTAACTGTTGTATAATATTACACAAGGTGGATATATTTTAATTTTTAACCATTCTCCTACTGATGGCTATTTAGGCTACTTTTAAATTCTTGCTATTGCAAACAATGTCGCAATTATACTGTTATATGTAACTCTTATTTGTGCGTCTAAGACATTCCAGAATATCTAGAAGTATCCTGGACCAAAGATTCACACATTAAAATTGTTGATACTACCCCAGCAGCCTTCCAAAAAAAGGAACTTTACAATTTTCATTCCTACTAATGCCATTTGTACTTGTTTTCCTACACGCTGGCCAACATTTGCTATTATCTATCTGATATTTGCGTATGAGAAAAATAAGATCTTTTTATTTTATTTTCATCTCCCTAACTACGAGTGCTGTCTGCTCTCATCGACCATCTGCACTGTTTCTGTGAAATACCTGTTTTTTTCCCATCTGATTGCTTTTATATCTTAGACTACAAGAGCACTTTATCTGGATTTTAATCCACTGTGATATGTTTTCTTCTTGTTTGTTGCTTGAGTTTTAACTTTGATTATGGTGGCACCCCACTCCAGTACTCTTGTCTGGAAAATCCCATGGATGGAGGAGCCTGGTAGGCTGCAGTCCATGGGGTCGCTAAGAGTCGGACACGACTGAGCGACTTCACTTGCACTTTTCACTTTCATGCATTGGAGAAGGAAATGGCAACCCACTCCACTTGCCTGGAGAATCCCAGGGACAGGGGAGCCTGGTGGGCTGCCGTCTATGGGGTCGCACAGAGTCAGACACGACTGAAATGACTTAGCAGTAGCATGGTGGTTTTTGTCATTCAGAAGTGTTTAAAATTTTAATAGTCAAATCTGTTACTATTTTCCATTATGGCTTCTACTTTTCACATCTTGCTAAAGAAAACCTTTCCCCTCACCCTAGGACAATAAAACTATTGTTCTATGTTTTAACACATTACAGTATAGAACATTCTATGAAGCTAAAGTAAATAAAAGTCATACTGGGATTTATAGTCAAATAGATGAAATAGAACTGTCTGGAAACACAACAAAGTATTACATGTATTTAGTATACATTAAAGGTGTCACTTGATGTCAGTTAGAGAAAAAAAGGAAAGCTCAGTCTGGAATTCTCCAGGCCAGAATACTGGAGTGGGTAGCCTTTCCCTTCTCCAGGGGATCTTCCCAACCCAGGGGTAGAATCCAGGTCTCCTGCACTGCAGGCAGATTCTTTACCAGCTGAACCACAAGCAAAGCCCACTTCACTTCACTTCAAAGGTGTCACTTGATGTCAGTTAGGGGAAAAAAATGAAAGCACACAAGGTACCTGAAAATCCTGTGTGGATGGACTAATGGCTTAATAAAAGAAACAAAAACCCTACAGAATCTGTGTTTTCAAAAACACTTTAGCATTTGTCTTTCAGGGCTCCCTTGGTGGCTCAGGTGGTAAAGAATCCACCTACAACGCAAGAGACCCAGGTTCAATCCCTGGGTTGGGAAGATCCTCTGGAAAAGGAAATGGCAACCCACCCCAGTATTCTTGCCTGGAGAATCCCATGGGCAGAGGATCCTAGTGGGCTACAGTCCATGGGATGGCAAAGAGTTGGACGTGACTGAGCAGCTAACACTTCCAGAGGAAATTAAGGAGCAGCTTGTGGGTTGTCATTTACGTTCTATTAGGATTCTGATTAGATTTTCCTTAAATATATAGATTTGTTATAAACACTGCTACATCAAGTCTGTCTGTTAGAACACGTTCTAAAGAGAAATGCTGCATGGCCAAGGTCATCAGAACTCTCAGCTGCATTTAAGAGCCTTCTAACAAGGATAGGAGCGATGCAGTATTATCCACAGTGGCAGGCAGGCTCTCAGCTTCTGCTCAAAGTTTCCACCCCATTTTCCAGCCACCTGCAACATCATCAGACAGCGAAGCCTGCAACTCTGACAAGAGTCTATCTTCCCCAAGGATCAGAGGACATGGTGTGGGAAAATGAACCGTCTTGAACCACAGCACTGAGAGGATGCGCAGTCAGGGATTTCCCCAATAGTCCAGTGGTTTAGGGTCTGCCTGCTAATGCAGGGGACACGGGCTCAATCCCTGGTCCCAGAAGATCTCACATGCCGTGCAGCAGCTAAGCCCACGCGCCACAACTACTGAGCCTGCATGCCTAGAGCCCGTGCTCCACAAGAAGAGAATCCACCGCAATGAGAAGCCCGCGCGCAGCAATGAAGACCCAGTGCAGCTGAACATAAAGGAATAAATTAAAAAAAAAGAGCACGCGCAGGCAAAAGTGAATACGTAGTTTATCTGCTGCCTCCATTTTGGTTCCACCTGAACGGGCAGAGTGTCACACTAATCTTCCCTGAGTGTAAGCCTGAACTTCACCCACAAGCAGTCTGGTCAGGCCTCACATGGTCACCACTAACGTGAGGAGCAGAACGGTTCACCGGAAGGGGTGTCAGTCGGGGAATCACATGGATGCAGATTCACATCCTGGCTCCATCACTTATCACAGAGTGCCTGTCACAGAGAAGGTTCTCAGAAAAAGAGGGGAAAAAGAAACAAAACCCAGCAGTTATCCTTAGCGCAGGTACCTGAGGCTGCGTGCCACCATCCTTGATCTGACAGGTGTACAGACACTCCTGGTCCGGACTCCGCATGCTGGCATAGACCCGAGTGCTGCAGTAGCCCACGGGGTAGATGGCAGTCTCGTCATGGAAGCCAAGTCGGTCGGTGATGATCTAGAAAAGAAAAGATCCCCCCAACTTGCCACTGAGGTCGCTGGAGAACTGAAAGGCCCAGGGTACTGTGGAAGCCTCTAGAACCACCTTGGGGCTGAAAAGAGTGACTCAGATCAGACAGACAAAGAGCACTGGATGTGCAGCCGATGAAAACAATCTGCTTTCCTAGGGACTGGAGGTTTTCAGGGGTTGGTCTGGATCAGCGAGGGACTGCTGCTTATGGGAACAGGGAGGGAAGGCTCAACCCCATTCCCGAATCTCTGCTGCTCCTCTCTCTTGGTCGCTGGGCTCACTCACCTCCCCCAGGCTATACACTGTTAGGCCCCCCAGTCCGATGGGGAACACAGGCCGTCCTGAGGGGTCCAGGGCAATGGGCTGAACCGGCTTGCGAGCACCTGCCTCCATTTTCTTTTTCTTGGATGTTTTCTTCAGAACTGAAACGCAAATCTGGGGTCACCCACTTTAGGTCCCTCCCAATGCTGAGGGGAAGGGAAAAAATTTACACGATGCTAAGAGCAACGAGACAATCCTGGTTCTACGCACACATTGAAAGGGCACATGGGGCTTTTCCCCAAAGCCCTGTTTATCTTTCTAACCCGCCCACCTGGCTGCAACCAATTTCAGCATCAGTGCTTAGGATCTAGAAGCCTTACATTTTGTAAGGCCTCTGGCTTCACTTATAAGGTCAGCAATTTTCCAAGCCATCCATGTGCTCAAAGGCCACCGAGCCCATTTCCCTGCCTCTAGGAAAGACTGAACTGGAGGCTCCCAGACAGCTGGGAATGTAGGAGAAGTGGGGGAAGCCCTGAACTTCTCTCATTATGTTTAATCAGGTCTAAACATGAGTCCTCTACCCGGAGTGGCTTGAAGACACTTGGTTTTCAAGGGCCTTTACCAGGGGTGCTTAAGGACCAGTAAGAGTTTACATCATCTCTGTGGCCGAGTGTCTACCAGTCAGGATCAGGTTCTTTTCATTAGTTGCTGAGCCACCAGGACAACTGATATCCTCTCGCCAAGGTACCTTCCAGTTTGTTGTTCTCTTTGCCTTTTTCTTTTTTCTCCTTCTTGGATTTCTTCCCAAATGGTTCCTCAGCCCCAGTGCTTGGCCCAGAGACCGGCCCAGTTCCCTGGAGGGTTCCCACAGAGCTGGCCACAGTGTAAGTCAGGGGCAAACTGGAGCTGTGGGAAGGAGCTGCAGCCTGTACGTCCCCTTCGGTTAAGGCTTGTAGCTGGAGGAGCTTCTTTAGCAAGTACCTGAGGTTGGGGAGGAAAGGGAGCAAGGGGTATGAGCTTCTGTTTTGTCTCAATTCCATGTTTTATTCAAGTACTAGGAAAAGTCACAAGTACATGCAAAGACGATCACATTCACAAAAGTAAAGTTCTTATTAAACCCTGGGAAAAACGAAGCTCCAGAGGATAACACCTCAAGAAGCTAAGGATAAAGGACTACAGTGCATCCCTTCTGCATATGGAGAGCTCTTCTAACTGGATGCTGGAAGATGTTAGGCTTCCAAAGGGCACATATCATGAGCTGCTCACTCAGAGTACTCAGTTCAGTTCAGTCGCTCAGTTGTGTCCGACTCTTTGCGACCCCATTAATCGCAGCATGCCAGGCCTCCTTGTCTATCACCAACTCCTGGAGTTCACCCAAACTCATGTGCATCAAGTCAGTGATGCCATCCAGCCATCTCATCCTCTGTCGTCCCCTTCTCTTCCTGCCCCTAATCCCTCCCAGCATCAGGGTCTTTTCCAATGAGTCAACTCTTTGCATGAGGTGGGCAAAGTATTGGAGTTTCAGCATCAGTCCTTCCAATGAACACCCAGGACTTGTCTCCTTTTAGAAGGACTGGTTGAATCTCCTTGCAGTCCAAGGGACTCGCAAGAGTCTTCTCCAGCACCACAGTTCAAAAGCATCAATTACTACATACTGAATAAATATTTGTAGGAAAAAAATGTAGTTTTTAATTCCCTGGCTTTTATAATAGCCCAGTTATAATACCACATTACTTATTAGATGTGGTCAGAGGGTTTTGTTGGAAAGATGGAGAGCACTGTTTCATCATCACAGTCTAACATGACCTGGGTTGCTATGAATCAGTACCACAGGCTGTGAGTTTCTCTGGACCACACTGGTGGCTGGTGCAAAGTACAAAAATCTTGATGGAGGAAAAAACCCCCAAGAGCACCAACACCATATCAATCACCAAAAATGTGATTCTGAACACAAAGTGACCCCAGCTTACCGTCTCTCTTCTTTTGCTTTAAGAAATTTTTCCTCAAGACGAGCAATTTCATCACAAATAGCAGCATTTTCCTTGAAGAAAAATTTGGAATATAATCACACAAAAGGAATAAAAGATCAAAGTAGGCTGAGAAGAGGAGCTATATTCCAAACCAAAGAGCTATGTGTTGCTAGGGAGAAGAAGAGCCAGTCTACAGTGCAGACAAACTGTAAAGAAACCTGTAAGTAAAGGTAGGGCCAATTTCTACTATGGGCAGAGTAGTAATTTGGAAACTGCACCACCTTCGAGTGAAAAGGGGGAGTTAGTAATTATTTTGTCCGAACAATACGGCAAAGTAGGGTGTCCCAGAAAAATCAACACATATGGTCACCTTAATTAGGGTAGCCTTCAGCAGCGAGAAGGCCATACTGCTCAAATCTATAGATACTTTACCTCAACCCTTATAACCATGGGGAACGTCCTCATTCCCAAGTGCCTTGACTCTTAGGGAGCTTATAAAGCAACCTAACCCAAAGCAAAGCATACAGTAATGAACCTTAAAGAGAAAAATCTGGATGGAACAAAATCAAGTCTAGTCTATAAAATTTTAAACTTCACAACCTATTTATATGTATTCAAGCATCATCGTTCTTTACTGATGGCTCCGTTCATCTCTCAAACATGAGTCCTGAGGGGACTGTTTCAATCTGGATGTTCCACAGTTGGGACCTCAAACGTTGAACGATCAAAACAATACCTTTTTTCTTCACGAAACCTTCTTCATGGGTCTGATGGAACCAAGAGTCTAATAATAATACAAGTGCCAAGCTTTAGGTACCGCTAATATTTAGGGATAAAAGAAAGGCAACATCAATTAGATACCGAATCCTTTAAATTCTGCTTTTCTTACTTCTCTCCAGTGCACATAGCAGGTGGCAAATAAATGTCCTCAGAATAAGTGTTCTAATTTCCAAACCTTTCCCTGTGCGTCCAAAAAAGCTAAGGGATGTTCAAATTTTGGTATGCGAAGAGGTAAGGTGTTGATTCACATGTGGGAAGACATTTGAGATACTTGCTATCTCCAAGCACTGAGCTGAGCTTGAGCAAGCCACAATATCGTCTAACAGTTGTGGCTGGCAAACCAGAAAGAGTTCATTCATTCAATAAACCTGCTGCACCTACAACAAAAGATCAGCAGAAAACTCGGAAGACTCACAAGAGAGCAGAAGCCGGGACTATTGAAAGTTTCATGTGCCTGTTCAGGGAAAGGGTCGGCTGTGGGTGTGCGGAGTGCATGGGAAACAGGATGCGGTAATGAAGTAATAAACTAGAATCAGGTGTTTGACTTGTTGGAGTCAGGGCTCTGCTAGAGTTCTCAAGTTTCTTTGGAGAACCAAAGGCATTTCCAAGGATTCTGCGGCAATAAGGAAAATGACTAACGCTTACTGACACATCTTCTAGGTACTGGCCCCTTAACTTTCCTCATTTAATCTTCATTAACTCAGCAAGGTAGTTAGTTATTAGCGCTCATTTGCAGACGAGGAAACAGAATTACAGGAATTATTTAATTCGCACATGGCTAACCACAAGTAATGTACCCTGGAAGAGCTAACATTCTACTAACACTGCCACTCTGGGAAGGGAAACAGTTCGGGGAAAGATTTCGCGAGTTAGGAGAGGCTAAAGGTGGAGAAGGCCCGAGCGCCGGCATACTTACAAACACCGTGGCTTTGGCCGCTCTGCGCAGCCGCAGGTACTTGAGCCGGTACTTTTCGTTTTGACTCTTCTTCGGGAGCTTTTTCATCCTGGCCTTGCTGGACTGCAGCGGGTCTCGCGGCGAGGAGGCCAGGCTGCCCAGCAGGCTCATGGTCCGGCCCCGCTATGGGGGCTCCAGGGCGCGGGCCTGCATCGGCCCTTCCGCTGAGGAGCGGCCCTCAACGTCGGCTTGGTCTGGGCTGGGCTGGCGGGAGCGGCCCTTTAAAAAACGACCTCTCTGGAAGGTTCACCAGGCGCCTGGCTAGGCCAGAAATCCTGTAACTGAACCGACTCCAGGCACCTCCTGCACTTCCGCATCTGCCTCGGAAGTCAGCCGCGACCGGAGGTTACGTCACGGCGTCAACCTCACGTAACTTCCGGTGCTGGAATCCGGTCTCGGCAGGGCGGATCTGCGGCTCGGGGGAGGCGGGGGGGAGGCGGGGGGGAGGCGGGGGGGAGGCGGGGGGGGAGGCGGGGGGGAGGCGGGGCTTGGTGAAGAGGGAGAGCGGTTGGAAACGACCGTTTGAGACGTTGTGTACATGTGTGTGTTTAGCTGAGGCTTGTTACTGTTGAGCTAAAGACCAATACACAAAAATCACATGGTTCCTAAGCCCGAAGTGTTTTAGCACCTCTTTCCCACATTCCTTACAGACTGGCCTTCCCCGATTGTACGACGCGCTGGAGCGCATAAGGGGAGTGCTGTGTCTTTGCTTTTTTTCTTCATAAAGCTGGCATAGATGTTTCCTGAGGGCCTAGTACGCTGTCATTTTACTGGGATTACAGTGGTGAATAGAAAAAAGAAGTCCCCTGCTTTCAGATTAGAATCTAGTAGGGAAGATGGAAGATTTAACCGGCACTTTTAATAAGGGGCTTGCACTAAGTAGGCACTCAGTATATATTTGCGTAAGGAAACCAAAAGTATGTTTCTGTGCTTAAACTTATATAGCTCTAACTCTGTAACCAAGGTCTGCCTAAAATCATCAAGTAGAATAGACAGTTCTTTAGAATGCGGTATTGGTAACTGTACTGGGTTGGAAGGTAGAAGGCTTGCAGTATTCTTTTTTTCCCCCCAGCCATGCCACTAACTACAGTGAGCCTCTGGGTCCCAGGTTTCTCAAAACTGAGTATGCTCTTTAGAATGATGAGGTGAAAGACAGTTATAAACTGAAAGATTCTGTACTGATACCTAATTACTATTGTGTATACTCAAAATTTAGATTTCTAGAATTGTATATGGAAATTAAGAAAAATTAAGAAAAATATGTACACTGTCAAAACATTAAGTTACTGGAGAAAAACCTGAAGCTTAAATAAGAAACTTATGATCAGCTAAAAAAAAAAAGAGGTTTAGAATAAAAAATCCAGGTACTTCATTTCTGGAAATTGTAAGAATAGTTGCAAGAGTCCTGATAAAATGGCTTTCCCACAGAGAGAAGGTTATGAGTCCTTTATGTCCATCTGTAGTGTAAGCTGCCCCGTTGGACCTCATGTTTCTAGTGTGCTTTTACAAACATACTCAAGGCAGCCTTATGGATTCATGTCTGGAAATTGCCAGGAATACTTTCAGCTGACCAACTATCCATACTCATGCCTTTCATACTATAGATTGGCACTTTACCTTGGAACCTGAAAATAGGTTGTTCTAACTGACAGGAAGTTTTCTTTCTTTTTTTTTACCTTTATTTGCTAAGTGCCTGATTTATTTGATGTTCAGCTGTATTTTGTCCTTGCAGGCTTCGTGATCTGACTCTGTTTTCACTATTCCTCCGCATATGTTACATGTATCCTACCTAGTGGGAGGGAAAGTACTGTCATTTATCTTGGTTTGCAAGCTGCTCTGGCCAACGGATTTCTGTGGCATTTACATTAACATTTTATTTTTCATTAGAAATACTTCTTTACGATTTATAAAACAGTTCATGCAAAATTCAGAAAATATAAAGATTTTTAAAAATTCATACATCTGCCACACGAAATGAATCACTTTTAACACGTTTAATTTTTTAAATTGAAGTATAGTTGATTTACAATATATTAGTTTCAGGTGTACAGCATAGTGATTCAGTATTTTTGCAGATTATACTTCATTTAAAGTTATTACAAGATAATGGCTATGATTTCCTGTGTTATACAGTACATCCTTGTTCTTATCTGTTTCATATGTAGTAGTTTGTATGTTTCATATTTTAATGCACATTTACATAGGTTAGATGATACTGAATGTAACATTTCCTCTTTTGTTCACTTACCACTGTTATAGTCATTTTGTAATGTTGTTATAACATCTTTATAAATGTAACTTTAGATGGCTGCTTAATATTCCAGTTGTGGTGTAATAACTTTACATAATTATTTATTTCCGTGTTTGACTTTTTTTTTTGTTTCAAACTAGTTTATTTAAGGATTCCAGTTTCACTCCTCAATGAAGTGAAAGTGAAAGTGAAAGTCGCTCAGTCCTGTCCGACTCTTTGCGACCCCGTGGACTGTATAGTCCAATAGATCTTATGTATTTCTCACATGCTTCTTTGCTCTTTAGTTCATCTAGTTCTGAAGGGTTACCAAGTGTTATCTTCTTGATCAGTCAACCATCTTCATAACAAGATTTGTTGACACATCCTGGATTTTCTGCTAGAGCCTCATTCGTTTCAATTATTTCTCCTAATGGAGAAGAATAGAACTCTCCAGTAGCTTTTATGCTTTCCAAAGCATCAGAGTCCTTTTGTTCAATTTTTTCCCGACTTCAGGCAGACTACAGAAAAAACACCTCCCAAAGCTTCTTGTTCCTTATGTATTCAGAAGAATATTTATTTATTAGTGCCTATGATGACACAGCCTTTAGCTAACTTATTTAAGAGGAAAAGACAAGTACATGGGCTATATTAATATAGTGTAATAAGTTTTATCTCAGAGGTAGGTATCAAATGATATGGCAACACTCAGTTAGGGGAGGAGCGTTTTCTCCTGGGCAGACATTGAAGGAGAGCATGGTAAACTGAGTGTTTATCCTAGAAAGGTCATGGAGTAAATACAGTGGGAAAAACCTGCCTCCATGAATAGCCTATAGAACTTTCTCCCTTTTTACAATGTCTAGACTTCCAGTTTCAGTGTTCTTCTTGTCATCATATTATGCTCTAGACGTAATATATATATATTTTTTATTCTTCAGCTCCAACTTTCAGATTTGTTTCCATGTGATGATTTTATCTTCTCATCTTTGGGATAACATAATATAGGATCTTCGACTCAGCTAAATCCAAGCTTAGCAATCCTAACTTGGGTGTTTTTGTATATTAGCGCATGAGGCTTGTGAAAAAGGGGAGAGATTTTTACTTTCCATAGGACTTCTTGCTTCACAGTTTCTTAACTATGGATTTTCATCACACATCCCGTGGGTGAGATGTTTAGGTTTTGAGGGTTCTAAGCCAGCCAATAAAGTCATGAAATCAACCACGGTGTCAATGTTGTGCTTCTGGGTGGCTGTGTCCTTCAGTGCACAAAGGACACTCAACCAGCTAAAAGAGACGAGCTCAGAGATGTTGGCTCGGAGGAAAAGAAGGATCACATTGAGGTCATTGATGGGACAGCCCAGCATTTTTCTGCTGAGAAGATCAAAAGCTGGGAGCATCTCGTAGATGGAGAGGAGCCGTTTGTCCCACCGGCAGAGCCGTGTGAGGTTGTATAGTATCACTGGAACCAACAGGGTGTAGATGGCTACGCTGGCGAGACTGACGATCTGGAAGACAGACAAAGAGGTCAGCCTGCATGTGATGAGGTCAGGGATGTGGGTCTCATCGTGTAGCAGCCCTGTCTTGATGGAACAGCTGAATTCCTCTTGGAAGAAGACGTCCAGGTGAAAGTGGCCCAGGTACAGGTAGGTGGCGGAGGTGAAGAGGAGCAGGAGGGCATTCCTCAGGAGGTAGGTGGCCACTAGTGAGTGTGAGCGCTGCTTACAGGCCAGGTACCGCTCCAGCAAGGGGAATTCAAAGTACCGTTCTTTCCGAGCCCTGGGCAGGGGAAGAAAGCGGCCAAGTTTAGGAAGAAACATTTAAAACTGTATCCTGAGGGGGCTTCCCTGGTGGCTCAGTGGTAAAGAATCCACCTGCCAATGCGAGAGACATGAATTCAGTCCCTGGTTTAGGAAGCTCCCACATGCCGAGGAACAGCTAAGCCCTTGTGCCACAACTACTGAGCCTGTGTTCTAGAGCCTGTGAGCCGCAGGCTTATTTGTCCCATGGCGTGTGGAACCCACATGTTCCACAGCTGCTGAAGCCCACGTTCCCTAGAGCCTGTGCTCCACAGCAATAGAACCCACCGCGGTGAGAAGCCTGCGCACCACAACTAGAGTTGCCACTGCTTGTCACAACTAGAGAAAAGCCCATGCAGCAACGAAGACCTGGCACAGCCAAAAAAAAAAAAAAAATCAACTGTATCCTGATGTACTTCCCTGGTTGCCCAGTGGTTAATACTCCATGCTTCTAATACAGGGGTCCTGGGTTCAATCCCCGGTCAGGGAACTAGATCCCACATGCCGCAACCAAGACACGGCACAGTCAAATAAATAAAATTTAAAACAAAAACAAAGAAACTATATCCTGAGAGCTGCATGGGGGAAGTAACAAAATCTGTGTATCCGGCATGGTATTCTTGGCTCACAGGAACATCTGTCTTTTTTGAGCATAACCACTCCTCTCCCCTAAAACAGGTATGTGAGTGTATTTTAATTCTCCAAGTAATGAATGCGATGCAGTAAACCCAGCGAATGATCAGTGAGTAATAAATGACTGACCACTCTGGATTTCTGCCTAGCAGGGCAGACTAAATCTGTAAGCTGAAGCAGGATTCTTAGGAAGCACTGATTTATTAAATTAGCACAGGACTGGGGTGCGGGGGAGCAGGGATTCTAAATTACCATGTTCTGGTTTTCAGTCTGCTTACTTTGTGTGTGATTTTTAGGTCAGTTCATTCATTTTATAAAAATAAGTGTGCTTACAAGTGTTTGTTGAGAGTTGTATTTAGGTATATGTAATCCAGTCTCTGCTCTGAAGAAGCTTGCTGCTGCCAAGTCGCTTCAGTCGTGTCCAACTCTGTGCGACCCCATGGACTGCAGCCTACCAGGCTTCTCTGTCCATGGGATTCTCCAGGCAAGAACACTGGAGTGGGTTGCCATTTCCTTCTCCAATGCATGAAAGTGGAAAGTGAAAGTGAAGTCACTCAGTCGTGTCTGACTCTTAGCGACCCCATGGACTGCAGCCCGCCAGGCTCCTCCATCCATGGGATTTTCCGGGCAACAGTACTGGAGTGGGGTGCCATTGCCTTCTCCCTTAAGAAGCTTACAGTCTGGCTTTCAGGGAAAGGGCAGAGGAGACATGCAAATATGAAATGAAAATAATGCTTGACTTGTTGCTAAAAGATGGATACAAACCACAGTAGTTGTAAAAGTTAGGAGACAGATCACAGTGTGAGCTGGAGTGTTCAGAAACATCTCTGGAGAATGTTATTTTAGATTGGTCTTCCAAAGGTAGATAGGGTTCAGAAAGATAGACAGGGGAGGAGCTTTTTTCAGAGGATAGAAATGTGCACAAACTGGGGTTTCAAATCTTAGCTCAACTGTGCTTAGAGGGGGCCTGCCCTGGCCACCCAAATTAAAACTGTGCCTCCCTCCACCTCCCAGCCTTCCTGAGTCCCTGACCCTGGCTCAGTTTTCTTTATCCACTTATCTTCTACCATATAATTTATTTGTGTGTTATGCTCATTCATTGTCTGCTTACCCTCAATACAATATTACCCCTTCCTCCCTCAACACACATGTACACAGACATCTCCATAGCACCCAGAGCTGTGTCTGGTGCTCCATAAATGAGAAATGAGTGCTTAAATGAATGAATGGCTTGTTTGGGAGAAAGGAAGGAGACTGCCCAGGGGGCATGGAAGGTTTCCGTGACTTGGAAGTTTGAGAAAAGCTTGACAAAGTAGTTGATGACAGTGTGTGGAGGGCCTAGGAAAAATATTTGGGAGAACTTGGATCTTTTTTCCTGCAGGCCTGGGAGAAGCCATTTAAGTTTCTGTAAAAGCGATCTTTCAGGACTTCTCTAGTAGTCTAGTGGTTAAGAGTCTATCTGCTAATGCAGGGGACATGGGTTTAATCCCTGGCCCAGGAAGATTCCACATGCCATGGGACAAATAAGCCTTTGTGCCACAACTACTGAGCTCGTTTGCCCACCCTAGAGCCTGTGCTCCACAACGAGAACCACTGCAATGAGAAGCCCGCTCGCTGTGCAGTCAAAAACTAAAATAAACGAATAATTTCAAAAACCTCAGTAGAGATTTTTTAAGAAGTGGTCTTTCAGAGGTTAACCCCTTTGTGACACTTTGCGTTCACCTGTAAACTGGAGGCACACTCCTTTTCCCTCTTCCTGTACAGAGATGATAGCGCATTAATGAGGTGATGTGTTAAGCACTTTGAATTCTAGAGAAGGATGGTGCAGAGGAGAGTTTCAAGATTACCCTGCAAGGTACCATTTTAGTGCTCGGCAGAGTCTTTCGGAAAGGAGTGGAGGAGACAACTCACTTCTCCAGCTCGTCCCAGAACACATCAGTGTCTGAGCTCTCCTGTCGGATCTTCAGCATGTGCTGCACCAGGCGGATGGCGCGGTTGTAGGACTTGTCCAGCTCGCTAATGATGAACAGCAGGTCCGAGCTGAGGGCCGGCACGGCTGCATACTGCCACAGCAGAACTGGCAGGTACATGGCCACAGCTAGGGCCAGCAGCGAGTAGGGGAGGGCCTGCAGGGGAAGAGAAAGCTGAGGAGGGCAGCCCAGGGTTGCCCAGACCTTGCACCCTTGCAGAGAGAGTATTGAGGGAGGGATCTCATTCGCTGATTCCTGTCTCGGAAGGGGAAGGTAGAGAGAGAGAGAGACAGACAGACAGACAGAGATGGGAAGGAAGGGAGGAAGGGAAGAGAAAGAGCACTAGCTGCCTGTTCCCACTGCCCATGCATGTTATCCTGGGTTGCCACCTAGAGGTCATGGCCATGGTCATTACGTCAGTCTAGGGGAGAGCACCTCATTCCCAATCTTCCACTTTTCTTGCTCTGACCACTCCAGATTCTTAACATCAGACATCCAGAGTTCACTAGCCTTCAAAATGCTGCCAGGGGCTCTGACATGGCTTTTATTTCGACTCTTCAGAGAGGAAGTCAGAGCCCCATTTCCTCCATGTAGTCTGCCCACCACCCCTCCCCACTGCCCCCTCCCCCCGCTCCCCCTCACCCCCATATGCAGTGGCTTTTTCTCCTCTCTGGATTCTTGGTAAGACCAAACTACACATCAGGCACTGTCTTGGATCCTTGGGTGCTGTGTCTGGTCTCTGTATGTGGAAGCTGATGTCGAGGTGTATATAAATTTGGTGTTCTTCATTATAATGTTTGCTCCCTGAGATGAAGGATTTTTCCTTATGGTTCCTTTTCACACTCACCACACCTAACAGGTTAGGCCTACTATTTTGCACACAGTAAAAACTCTACTTACAGAGACTTGGTTAAGGACATGTGTGCTGGGTACTGAATATGCATTTTTCATTCAGGGTCAGGTACTATCAGTATTTCTATTTTATAGACAAAGAAACTGAAGCATGAAAATGTTGAGAAACCCCCACAGGGTTATGTGTCTAGTAGGTGAATGAGCAGGATTTGGATCCAGGCAATTTGATTTTGGAGTTTAATCCCTTAATAAATGGGCTTCCCAGGTGGCTCAGATGGTAAAGAATCTGCCTGCAGAGCAGGAGATGTGGGTTCAATTGTTGAGTCGGGAAGATCCCCTGGAGAAGGGAACAGATACCCACTCCAGTATTCTTGCCTGGGAAATCCCATGGACGGAGGAGCCTGGTGGGCTACAGTCCATGAGGTTATAAACAGCTGGACATGACTGAGCAAATAACACACACCTTTAATAAATACTTGACTATAGCTTCTCCGAACTATAGTTTGAAGAAAAAGAGGGAGGGTGCATATTTGGTTGTGTGTGTGTGTTTCTGAACTAAATGAGAGACAGGCTAGGAAAGTCATATCAGGCCACGAGAGAAAATGGGAACATTTTCACTCCTGTCTAAGAAATTATATTTCTTGAAAATGAACTCTTCACCCTAGAGCTTCTGTTTCAATAGGTTTAAAGTGGAGCCAGAGAATATGGGCTTAAAGAGCTCTCAGGACATTTCATGATTGACAATTTGATTCTCTTCTGACATGTAAATCCCCGCTGCAGTACTTTGAACTCGTAACTGTCTAGATCCTACTTGAATACTTCCAGAGACAGACACCTCATGAACTCTTTCTATGAAGTCTCCGTTTTTTTTTTTTATTAAACTTTTTATTTTATATTGGAGTATAGCCAGTTAACAATGTCATGATATTTTCAGGTGGACAGCAAAGGGACTCAGCCATACACATACATGTATCCCTTCTCTCCTAAACTCCTCTTATATCTAGGCTGCCACATAACATTGAGCAGAGTTCCCTGTGCTATACAGTAGGTCCTGGCTGGTTATCCATTTTAAATATAGCAGTGTGTACACATCGCTCTTAAACTATCCCTTCTCTCCACTTTCCCCCTGGTAAAATCTCTGGTTTTGTCTGGGTCCTAGAACTGTGGCTTGAGGTGTAAATTGTTATAACTATCATAAGCTGTAAACTGTCATAACTAGAAAACGCTATGAGTGACCTCTGTTTAAAACTGTAAATTGTACATACATATTACTTCTGCTCCCTCATGAAACCTCACTAGAATGACAATAAAGGGACCCCCCCATAATCCTGTAAGGACAAGGAAAATAGGAGAGGAGACAAGAGCGACAGTGTGTTGAAACCTGGGAAGTAGTTGTGTAATAGAGGCTACCAGCCTGCAGAGAGGATGCGGTGTTGAGGTAGGGGCTGCAAGTGCTTTTCACCACGCACAGAAGCAGAAAGGCTCAGGAATGGGAGATAACCAGATGCGTCTGAAAGTGGGGATGCACGTGGAGCTGGAAACAGGAATACTGAGGAAACAGACCCGCAGGTCCTTTCTGAAACATGATGCCCTCAGCCAACCACCCTTATGGTTTATTCTTTGGAAATGTTAAATCAGACAGATTCTGCACTTGGGTCCATTGAGGGCAGGGGGCCATACTGAGAATGGGGGACAGGGGGCAGTGACCTGTGTAAGTACTGGATGTTGACACCCACAGTTGAGTTCCAAGAGGATTGGCAGACAAGCTTGATGCCAACTGCCTGCTGCTCCCTCTGCATAAGTTAGGGACTGACTGATTCTTCTTGGGAAAACTGACCAGTCCAGAATATCAGATTGCAGCTGTTATCAGCTGATATTTGAGGTTTTCCTAATGAAATGGCCCAAAAAGGTCCCTTTAAACTGACTGCTTCAACCCGAGGCAGTCAGATAAAAGCAAGTGAGCAAATATATGACCAGATATTCGAAGAATGCCTGAAACATGAAAGTCAAGGACCAAAATAAAATGGCAGGGGCAGGCAAGGAGAGAACATAATGACTCAGTTCCTCCCCCTCCATCCAGCTGGTAGAGCCCCAGCCACTTTACCTTGTGAGGCCAGAGGGATTTCGTCTTGGACTGGCCAGACTCATCCTGTTCGTGGTGAACCAGGGAGTCCCAACAAGAACTGTCCACGTAGGCAGCCTGCTGGATGCTGAAGTTACTGGGACAAAAGCAGCTGATAGGAGACCCTGAAACAGGAACAAAGCTTGAGGCAGCCCTGGGTAGGGGTGGGGGAACAGGGAGCTGGGGGACAATCAGTTAAGAGCTTTCCAAGGGTCACTTCCAGAACTCCGACCATCTCTGTATCTGTCAGGCACTGTCTTCTTCCCAGGCCCTAACTTTCTGGGTGAATGAAGAAGTAGGGGGAGGCTGACACATCTCCCTGGGAAAGTTAGTGAGCTCACTACGTAACCAGAAAAGAGAGTCAGAAATCCCAAATCAGGGACTCCCCTGGTGGCCCTGTGGCTAAGATTCTGTGCTCCCAATACAGGGGGCCTGGGTTCAATCCCTGGTCAGGGAATTAGATCTCACATGCTGCAACTAAGACCTGGCACAGCCAAATAAATAAATAAGTATTAAGAAAAACAAATCCTGATTCTGAGAAAGCTCACGTTGTCTTTAATAGAGGTGGCAGATTTGCTGAGTTAATCTAGCACCTGGACCACTCAGTATATGTATTTGTTAGTGTTTCTGCTCAGGGCTGGGGTTCTTGAAGATGAGTGGATTCATTGATGCTGTGATGACACAGCGTTTATTGAGCACCTGTGTTGCTGTCAGGCTCTGTCAGGCACTTAACATGTGTTCTTAAGTCAACAATCCAGGAGGTAGGGAGTAAGAAAAGGCCCCAAGAAGATAAGAGATTTATCTAAAGCTTGGCTAATTAAAACCTTTAGAGGTCCTGGAAAGATGATACGACTCTAATGTCTTTCGTCCACATGAAAATCAAAACAAACTAATTATTGCAATGATTTCAAGCATACTGGAATTAAGGCTATTTTTTATTGCAAAATTTTGGAAATGACTTTCAAAGTTTTTCTGCGTCTCAGCTTTGCTGGCATCCTAAACAGATGCATAATCTCCCTTTTGGGTGATGCCCGGCCCAAGTCATGCGATCTGGACAGGGTGGGGGCTGTCTTGCTTCAGGGCCTACTGGGGCTTGGAAGCCACTTACCAGAGGAGAACTCCTGGGCAAAGGCTAGTGACACCAGCAGCAGGGGGAAGCCCACGGCTACGAACTTGACCATTCGGTCCAGGGGAAGCTCCAGACGCAGTCCTTTGAGGCGGGGGCCCTTGCGGTCGGGCAGCAAGGCATCTGAGAGCATGTACTCTGCAGCTGTGTGTGCGAGCGACATGCTGCTATTGAGCTTGGGCCCAGGGCTGGCAGACGGGGGTCCTGGAGAGTGGGGTCCCGGAGAGTGGAGTCCCAGTAGGTGGCAGCTTCAGGGAGCAGGCTTTCAGCAGACGGTTCCTGCAGCCTGGGCCTCACGAGCATCTGTGTGAGGAGCGGGCACTGGTTCTCTAAATAACTGGCTAGGCCCTGAGCCAGGCACCTGGTAATTAGAGGGAGGCATCGCCCAGTGGGTCGTTACTGGAGGAGGGTCGGGTGTCGGCTGGGGCTGGTGCCAGGCCGCCCTCTGGACCGTTGAAGGCAGACGCAGTCCTATGGCTTTAAGCTGCCCTGTCATTAATCTAGTATTTTTGGTGAGGTGGGGGAGAGGAGGAGGGCTGTCAAGCAGGCCCCCTGTGTAATTGGTGTGGAATCTGGGTGGAGATTGCTTAAATGTGTGGAAGGCCCTCATTTTGTGGTTTGGGGTGGGAATGGAGCCCCCAGGACTCCGCTAGGGTTGCGGCTCTGACATAGTACTTGTCCCAGTGATGATTTCTGCTTCGGGCCCAGGCTCCTTCCCAGAAACTGATCTGTTTTTGGCATTACGTCCCCTGCCCTGCTTCTGGTCTGTTTCTAAAATGTTTCAACCACATATTTACAATTTCCTTATGTTTACATTTTTTTTTTTTAAAGCTCCCATTAGTTCTCTAGAAAGCTGAGGGAAGAGTGTGAGTGTTGACATGCAGAGAGAACATGACTTGTGAAATCTGGAGGGAAAGTCTTCACTGGACACACAGCAGCACTGTTTTTTTTTTTTTTTTAATTTTTATTGAGTGACTGCAGGAATCACCTTTGGCTCAGTATTCTCATCTATCAAAAGGTACCATATTGGTTGTGAAAAACTGTAAAGATTGATGAAGAGTATTGTATAGGACGATGGATTGTAAACTGTAAAGTGTAGTGCAAATGTCAACGTTTCATTTACTTATTTAAAATTTATTTAGCTGTGCTGGGTCTTCGTTGTTGTGTGTGGGGTTTTCTCTAGTTCTGGCGAGGATGGGCAACTGTAGTTGTGGTGCTTGGGCTTCTCCTTGCGGTGGCTTCTCTTGTTGCGGAGCACAGGCTCTAGGGGCATGGGCTTCAGTAGTTGCCCTGTGGCATGTGGGATCTTCCTGGACCAGGGATCAAACCCATGTCCCCTGCATGGGCAGGCAGATTCTTAACTACTGGATCACCAGGGAAGTCCAACTCTTACTTTGATTTGGTGGGGCTGGATGGGTAGTTGGAAAAGCAAACACTGGGGCCTATGGTAATTGTTGAGGCAGTCTGAACGCGGGTTGGAAAAAGAATTTCCAGACACAGAACATTTCAGAAGGGAGTGAGGTTATTAAGAACAAAGAGCAAAGATAAAGTGGGCACTGTGAGCACAGCGGGCAGACCTCCTGACAGACTGGGGAAAGCTAACAGTTTTCATGGGTTAATAGCCAATTTTTATAGTTTCAAGACAAAGAAAATTCCTGCTGGAAGATTGGTGCTAGGTGATTGGTTGGGGCACTATAGGGAGTGGACATCTATAGGGAGTGGACATTTACTGGTGTGGGCATCTTTGCCTAATTGGGAGTCAGGAAGCTTGTTAGTGATGATCAGGGGCTTTTGACAAGGTTACAAAGGGGCTCAGTCAGCTTCAGAGGTGAACTTCATTCTGGGCTCCGCTTCCGTGGCCTTGGTGTAAAGCCTCACACCTGTGTCCTTTGGGGCAGGACTCAACAGTAATCTCTCTAGTACCGCCCTTAGACTTGGCAACAGAGGCTTGACCTTGGCTCTCAGGCTGGTCCCCTTTGGCTGTGGCCTTCCCACAAGGCAAGGAGTGCATGGGGCCACAGGGATGTGCCTGTTCAGGGCCCATGCATCTGCTCTAGGCCATTCTTCTCACACCTGGGGTGCTGTCATTCCCTGCTCCGATGACCCCTGTCTGCCTCTGGGGCTCGTGCAGGCCTTTTCCTCAGGTACACTGTCCCATCAGCAGATTATGCTGCTGGTGTGCAGCCCCTCACTGAGGGGGTGTGGATGGAATTTAGAAGTCCTGGAATTTAGAAGTCATTGTGCAACTGTGAGGCTTCTTGCAATATGGGACTTAATTGGGTGGGGGAGATGGGAAGATTGAGAAGATTGAGAACACTGAGAAGATTGCTTATGTAATTTTTTTTTTTTCCTTTGGCTGTGCTGTGAGGCTTGTGGGATTCTAGTTTCCCAACCAGGGATCGAACCTAGGTCGCCTGCAGTGGAAGCACAGAGTCCTAAGCTCTGGACCACCAGGGAATTCCCAGGGACTTGGGCAGTTTGAGGATTCTCATTTTGAATCTGACATTCCTGATCATTATGAAGGGCTGTGTGTGTGTATGTCAAGGTAGGCAGATAAAGCATATTTTATTTAAGTTTGCCAGCTTGATTTATAACTTCTGATTTTTTAGATACATGGCATGTAGGCTGGCATTACCTCTCTCCATCCCCAGGCTAGAGGCCAACTCTGATTCAGAGCTTCCCTGTGTGTACTAACTATGGATCCCTACCTAGGAGCTAGAGAAAGGGTCCTTTATTTCTGTTCCTCATTGGCCTCTCCACACTATGTGTTTTTGCCAAATGTATTTTTGCCAAACATTATTGACTTGTCTGTATGCATTTTCTTTTCCCTTTTAAAAATACTTTACATTTCAAAAATAGATAGCCAATGGGAATTTGGTGTATGACTCAGGAAACTCAAACCAGAGCTCAGTAACAGTCTAGAGGGGTGGGATGGGGAAGGAGGTGGGAAGGGTGTTCAAGTGGGAGGGGACATGGGTAAACCTATGGCTGATTCATGTTGATGTTTGGTAGAAATCAATGCAATACTGTAATGCAATTATCCTTCAATTAACAATAAATAAATTAAAAAATAGTTTACATTTCAATGGCATATATAATACATATTAATATACACATATCCCATATATTTTCATCTGATCAAGAAATAGAACCTCAGTTAACACCTGAAAAGCCACCTTTGTGCTCCTTTCCAAAAACCATCATTTCCTGAGAGGTAACCATTATCCCAATTTCTAATAGCATAGATTAATTTTGCCTTCCTTATGCTTTATAGAAATGGAATCATGGGTATATATGCTTCTGTGTTTTGCCTCTATTGCTTTACATGATATCTAGGAGAATCCATTTTATTGCCTGATTTTATGCTCTGTGTAAGTGGAATCATATGTATGTATTTTTTTGTGTGTCTGGATTGTCTGCTCAACATATTTCTGAGGTTCATCCACATTATTGTATGTGTCAGATTCCCATTCCTCTTTATTGCACAGAAATACAACAACTTGTTTGTTCATTCACCAGCCAATGGACATTTGAGTTTTTCATTTCTGTTCTTATAAAATAATGCTACTGTAAACATTCTGATTCTTGGTGTCTTGTGGGGAATATATGTATGCATTTCTGTTAGTTATATACTGATGAGAACTGGTATATTGGAATTGCTGGGTCACAATGCTTTACATATATTTGTTTTCAAATGATTGCTTTTATTTACATTTTCATCAATAGTTTGATGAAAGTCCAGTCCTATTTGCTACATATCCTTATGTTTTTGCAATCAAAAAAGTTTGGCCATTTAGGAAGGTGTGTAATAACATTGAATTGGGGTTTATCTTGCATCTCTCTGATGCTAAATGAAGTTGGTCACTTTGACCGTTTGGAAATTTTCTTTTCTGAAGTGTATGTTTAAGCCTTTTTTTTTTTCCTCCTGGGCTGTATATATTTTTGAATATTTATTTGAGAATTTCTTTTTACATTCATCTGAGACCATCATCAGATATTTGTTATATTTTTACCTTCTGGGAGTCTCAGTTCCTTGTTGGGTATTGGCAAGAGGCCTTAATTCCTCAACAGGTAGACCTCTCCCTGCTTCCCAACCTCTCACAGAGAGCGAGCAAAGAGGGAGCCACCGTGCCTTTAACGACCTAACCTCTGAAGTTGGATTTATATTTCTATTTTTTTTCCTATTCAATAAAAGGAAGTTATGAAATCCAGCATGTTAAAGGTGATGGGAATTGGGCTCCACATTTTGAAGGGTGTATCAAAGGATTTGTGGAATATTTTAGGCCATGATTCCTGAGGAAATTTTTTTTTCATCCAAATTGTCAAATTTACTTGCATACCATTATTCACAATATTCTCTTGTCATATTGTATTACTATCTTATTTTGGAAAAAAATCTTAAAAATACAGCAAAGTTGAAAGAATTTTCCCATGAACATCTGTAATAGTTGATTCTATCAATAGCATTTTACTTGGCTTGCTTTGTTAGTTATCTGCTTAACTATCTACTGCTCTGAAGTGTTAGTCACTCAGTCATGCCTGACTCTTTGTGACCCAGTGAACTGTAGTCTGCCAGGCTCCTTTGTCCATGGGATTCTCTAAGCAAGAATACTGGAGTGGGTTGCCATTTCCTTCTCCAGGGGATCTTTCTGACCCAGGGATCAAACCTGGCTCTCCTACATTGCAGGCAGATTCTGTATCATCTGAGCCACCAGGGAAGCCCTTCCATTCCTCTATCCATCCATTAAACCATTTAACTTTTTTTGGATTCACTTCAAAATAAATTGCAAATATTGATATACTTCTCCCTAAATGCTTCAGCATGCACATCACTAACTGTACTTCAATATTTGCTTACAGTTTATTTCTCTTAAGGTAATAGTTATGTGCAGTGAAATGCACAAAACTTAAGTGTGCATACATAGATTCTGACAGATGCAAACACCTGTGTAATCCACACTTTATCGGGACTAGGACATCGTCACTGCAGAAAATTCCCTCTTTTTCTTTTTTAGAGGCCCTGATTTTCTGATGAAAATCTCCATACTTTCATCTAACTCATTAATCTTCCATTTTCTTTCAAATTAATTAATTAATTGCCATGCCACATGGTTTATGGGATCATAGTTCCCTGACTAGGGATTGAACCTGGGCCCTCGGCATTGAAGCACAGAGTCCTAACCACTGGAGTGCCGGGGAATTCCCATCTTCTGGTTTCTTAATCATGCTAATCAGAGTTATTTTAAAATCCCTATTGCTAACTCCAGGATTGGAGTAACCCATAGATCTGCTCCTATTACCTACTTTTTGCAAAGATTACTGTTTGGAATTTGCACTGTGTGGTGAACCCCGGGGCTAAAGCACCATAAGAACCAGAGATGCTCTGGGTGACGCTGTCTTTCACCAAAGACGGCCCCCCTTTCCTCTATTAGGTGTACAGGGAGAGGAGCTGACCCCTGAATCCCGTCAGGGTCTGAGTTGAGTTAGGTGTGTGCTGGAGTTTAGTGAGAGTCAGTGCACATTTAGTTTTTCCTATTCCTAGAGTCTGATCGTTCTAGGATTTTGACTGAGCCTATGGCTCAGATGGTAAAGAATTTCCCTGCAATGCCAGAGACCTGGATTTGATTCCTGGGTTGGGAAGAACCCCTGGAGGAGGGCATGGCAACCCACTCCAGTATTCTTGCCTGGAGAATCCCCATGGACAGAGGAGCCTGGTGGGCTACAGTCCAGGGGGTCACAAAGAGTCGGACACGACTCAGTGACTAAGCACAGCACATGCAGCACAGTTGAGTCTTTGTCTCCTTAAGTTCTGAAAGACTGTGAGAGGGTCTATTTTTCTCTTCAGAGGGTTTCAGTTTAGCTCCTTAGCCTCCTGCTGCAAGTAGCCTCAGATCTGGCCAGTGCTTTGAACGAGAGACTGCCTTGGTGAGTCTGATCAGTGACTTTAATGTGGGACTCTTCTCTTTGCAGTGTATTTGTTTCCTAATTAGCACAGAGTAGAGGAGATTTCATTTTGCATTTTAGAGGCTTTTAGTCTAGTCCACACCTCCCCCGAACTCAGGAACTGTCCTGTAGGGAAGGCTGGGCATGCATTTGAAGTCTCTCAAATTTCCAATTGTTCACTCCACCCTTGGAACAACCACTAAAAGCTTTGAGGGTTCATTTTTCCTTGACAGAAGGCCTCTGCTTGGACCAAGACCAACGGGTGAGTTGGCACCCAGAAGCAGAAAATTTTTCCAACGGAAAACTTGCTGGACATTGTTTTCTTACCCCAAATGGTTCAATCTCCTGTGGAATTTAACTTCATCTTGTCTTCATTCCTTCCACAGCTTCCCAATTTCCACAAAACATATTTTTTGTAATCAACACAGTATTTGTATTTGAATTTGTTGCTGCAGAAGCATTTGCCTGCTATGACATACTGTACTTCAAAGTCTGTCCATGATAATTTTAATACACTAAAGTGATTTTATGTTTTATATTTTACTGTTTCTTACTTTTTAAAACTCAGCTTTGTACCTCACAAGTCCATCCACATTGCTACCTGCACAGATATAACGAATTATTTCTACTGCTGCAAAAGATTTCATTTTATCTACTTCATTGCCTGTTGATGAGCATTTATCTTGCCTGTATTCCTTGTACCACCTACCATGCATGTTTTCCCTTATGGTTCCACAAAAGAATTCAATTGGGATATACTATCAAGGACTAGAATTTCTAGCTTGTAGGGCAGCATATACTTTCCTATTCTAGCAGAAAGTGAAAACTGCTCAGTTGTGTCCGACTCTTTGTCTTCCCATGGACTATATAGGATATTCCTATATTCTCTAGGCCAGAATACTGGAGTGGGTAGCCTTTCCCTTCTTCAGGGCATCTTCCAAACCCAGGGATCAAAGCCAGGTCTCCTGCATTGCAGGCAGATTCTTTACCAGCTGAGCCACAAGGGAAGCCCAAGAATACTGGAGTGGGTAGCCTATCCCTTCTGCAGGGCATCTTCCCAATCCAGGTATCGAACTGGGGTCTCCTGCATTGCAGGCAGATTCTTTACTAATTGAGCTATCAGGGAAGCCCTAGCTCCATTTGGGTGGTATCATATTACTCCTAGAATGGCTGTGGTGTGCAAAATTTCTTATATTCCCACATTTTCACCAAGAGTTGTTGTTGTTCAGTCACTCTCATGTCTGACTCTTTGAGACCCCATGGACTGCAGCACTCCAGGCTTCCCTGTCCTTCACCATCTCCCAGAGCTTGCTCAAACTCATGTCCATCCAACCATCTGGTCCTCTGTCATCCCCATCTCCTCCTGCCTTCAATCTTTCCCAGCATCAGGGTCTTTTCCAATGAGTCAGTTCTTTGTATCAGGTGGCCAAAGTATTGGAGCTTCAGCTTTAGCATCAGTCCTTCCAATGAATATTCAGGACTGATTTCCTTTAGGATGGACTGGTTTGATCTTGCAGTCCAAGGGACTCTCAAGAGTCTTCTCCAACATCACAGTTCAAAAGCATTAATTCTTGGGCGCTCAGCCTTCTGACTTCTGTACATGACTACTGGGAAAACCATAGCTTTGTTAGCACCATCTAACTTGATATTTTTATCAGTCTGTTGGATGTTCTCAAAGTGTGATCTAGGAACCCCTGAGAGTCCTTGAAGCCCTTTTAGGGAGTCTGCAAGGTCAAAACTCTTTTCATACCAATATTGGCATTATCTGATCTTTAACTCTCATTCTTGCTTGAATGTAAACTTTTCTGGAGGCTACAAGATATATGTGATTTTTCAATGGGTTGAATGGAGAGGCAAATATGAGATTTCATCTATTTTTAAATTAACATTAAGCTAGATATTAGAGAGACATGCAAAACTACACTCTTATTACTACATTTTGTTTTATTTCGGAATATATAGTTACTTTCCACAAAAATATTTATGTTGTAATAGATTTGTTATTCTTACTTTAAAATAAAGATTTTCAGCTTTAATTTCTAATGTGGTAAATATAAGTTGACGTCTCTCTCATATATAAAGGCTCTTTGTTCCTTGATGTTGTTTAAGACTGCAGGGGGATCCTGAGATTAAATGTTTGAGAGCTGTTGGTATAAAGATGGTATAAAGCAAGACCTGATAAGAATATGATGATATACATATACTGGTCATGGGTCAGCATCAGGTGGCCAAAGTACTGGGACTATTGTAAGGGTAAGACCCTTAAAGTACTGATGAACTTTGTGTCAGAGAAGATCCTCTCCTTTGAGGATGGCTTGTCATAGCTCTAGTTGTTGCTGGTATTGTTCATGGCTAAGAGTTACATTTAAGGGTTACATTTCAAATCCTGAAAGATGATGCTGTGAGAGTGTTGCACTCAATATGCCAGCAAATTTGGAAAACTCAGCAGTGGCCACAGGACTGGAAAAGGTCAGTTTTCATTCCAATCCTAAAGAAAGGCAATGCCAAAGAATGCTCAAACTACTGCACAATTGCACTCATCTCACATGCTAGTACAGTAATGCTCAAAATTCTCCAAGCCAGGCTTCAGCAATATGTGAACTTCCTGATGTTTAAGCTCGTTTTCGAAAAGGCAGAGGAACCAGAGATCAAATTGCTAACATCAGCTGGATCATCAAAAAAGCAAGAGAGTTCCAGAAAAACATCTATTTCTGCTTTATTGACTATGCCAAAGCATTTGACTGTGTGGATGACAATAAACTGTGGATAATTCTGAAAGAGATGGGAATACCAGACCACCTGACCTGCCTCTTGAGAAACCTATATGCAGGTCAGGAAGCAACAGTTAGAACTGGACATAGAACAAGACTGGTTCCAAATAGGAAAAGGAGTATGTCAAGGCTGTATATTGTCACCCTGCTTATTTAAATTATATGCAGAGTACATCATGAGAAATGCTGGGCTGGAAGAAGCACAAGCTGGAATCAAGATTGCTGGGAGAAATATCGATAAGCTCAGATATGCAGATGACACCACCTTTATGGCAGAAAGTGAAAAGGAACTGAAGATCCTCTTGATGAAGGTGAAAGAGGAGAGTGAAAAAGTTGGCTTAAAGCTCAACATTCAGAAAACGAAGATCATGGCATCGGGTCCCATCACTTCATGGAAAATAGATGGGGAAAGAGTGGAAACAGTAGCTGACTTTATTTGGGGGGGCTCCAAAATCACTACAGATGGTGACTGCAGCCATGAAATTAAAAGATGCTTGCTCCTTGGAAGGAAAGTTATGACCAACCTAGATAGTGTATTAAAAAGCAGAGACATTATTCTGCCAACAAAGGCCCGTCTAGTCAGGGCTATGGTTTTTCCAGTGGTCATGTATGGATGTGAGAGTTGGCCTGTGAAGAAAGCTTAGTGCCGAAGAATTGATGCTTTTGAACTGTGGTGTTGGAGAAGACTCTTGAGAGTCCCTTGGACTGCAAGGAGATCAAACCAGTCAATCCTAAAAGAAATCAATCCTGAATATTCACTGGAAAGACTGATGCTGAAGCTGAAACTCCAATACTTTGGCCACCTGATACAAAGAACTGACTCAATGGAAAAAACCCTGATGCTGGGAAAGATTGAAGGTGGGAGGAGAAGGAGACAACAGAGGGTGAGATGGTTGGACGGCATCACTGACTCAATGGACATGAGTTTGAGCAAGCTCTGGGAGATGGTGAAGGACAGGGAAGCCTGGCATGCTGCAGTCCATGGGGTCGCAAAGTGTTGGACACAACTGAGCAACTGAACTGAACTGAATAACATAGTAGCTGCAGAGATCCACTGATGATGAATTTCAGAGGAGAGTAGTAAATGGGAGTGTGAAGTTGAGGATTAGAAAAGTTGGAGCAGTCAAGACTGGGCGTCCCACTGTGGTGCTCCCTGGAAGAGAGGGAGCTGGGCCCCTGGTTGCCTTGTTGATTCCCTGAGAATGAATTCTGTTTCTGTAGAGCCATTTTCTGCAGCCATTCCCTTCTAGGCAGCAGGCCTGTGCCAAGGCCAGGAATGAGCATCTCCCCCACAACTGTTTCACGTGTTTTCTTCATCTTACTACTGCTAATGTTTGTTAGGACTCAGACTCGGTGGGCAGTGTTTCAGAGACCAGCATGGTTAGAGGAAATGGGCAAGGCCTGGAGTTTTTCCCCCTTAAAACTTCTTCATATATTTAGAGATAAAAGTATCTGTTTTATTTCTTGGACATGCATTTCACTTCAGAAATGTAATCTCCCCTTTCCTATAGCCAATTCCAAAATATTCACCAGAACATGATAATGTAAAGCTGACATCCCAAATCCACGGAATACAGTGTGGTGTTTTTATATTACTTACTGAATGACAAGTCATGTCCTTATCTATAAAATGAGAAATAAAAATATCAACTCCCATGGGGTGTTATAAGTACAAAATGGGATACTGCATATGGAAATATTTTTTTCAAATGCTCAGTTGCTATAGAAATGTGAATTGTCATTAGATCAGTCACTCAGTCGTGTCTGACTCTTTGCGACCCCATGAATCGCAGCACACCAGGCCTCCCTGTCCATCACCAACTCCCGGAGTTCACTCAGACTCACGTCCATCGAGTCAGTGATGCCATCCAGCCATCTCATCCTCTGTCGTCCCCTTCTCCTCTTGCCCCCAATCCCTCCTAGCATCAGAGTCTTTTCCAATGAGTCAACTCTTCGCATGAGGTGGCCAAAGTACTGGAGTTTCAGCTTTAGCATCATTCCTTCCAAAGAAATCCCAGGGCTGATCTCCTTCAGAATGGACTGGTTGGATCTCCTTGCAGTCCAAGGGACTCTCAAGAGTCTTCTCCAACACCACAGTTCAAAAGCATCAACCCTTTGGCGCTCAGCCTTCTTCACAGTCCAACTCTCACATCCATACATGACCACAGGAAAAACCATAGCCCTGACTAGACGGGCCTTTGTTGGCAGAATAATGTCTCTGCTTTTTAATACACTATCTAGGTTGGTCATAACTTTCCCTCCAAGGAGTAAGAGTCTTTTAATTTCATGGCTGCAGTCACCATCTGTAGTGATTTTGGAGCCCATAAAAATAAAGTCTGACACTGTTTCCACTGTTTCCCCATCTATTTGCCATGAAGTGATGGGACTGGATGCCATGATCTTCATTTTCTGAATGTTGAGCTTTAAGCCAACTTTTTCACTCTCCACTTTCACTTTCATCAAGAGGCTTTTGAGTTCCTCTTCACTTTCTGCCATAAGGGTGGTGTCATCGCATATCTGAGGTTATTGATATTTCTCCCAAAAATCTTGATTCCAGCTTGTGCTTCTTCCAGTCCAGCGTTTCTCATGATGTACTCTGCATATAAGTTAAATAAACAGGGTGACAATATACAGCCTTGACGAACTCCTTTTCCTATTTGGAACCAGTCTGTTGTTCCATGTCCAGTTCTAACTGTTGCTTCCTGACCTGCATACAAATTTCTCAAGAGGCAGATCAGGTGGTCTGGTATTCCCATCTCTTGAAGAATTTTCCACAGTTTATTGTGATCCACACAGTCAAATGCTTTGGCGTAGTCAATAAAGCAGAAATAGATGTTTTTCTGGAACTCTCTTGCTTTTTCCATGATCCAGCGGATGTTGGCAATTTGATCCCTGGTTCCTCTGCCTTTTCTAAAACCAGCTTGAACATCAGGAAGTTCACAGTCAACATGGTCAACAAAAGAGTCCGAAATGCAGTACTTGGATGCAATCTCAAAAACAACAGAATGATCTCTGTTCATTTCCAAGGCAAACCATTCAATATCACAGTAATCCAAGTCTATGCCCCAACCAGTAACACTGAAGAAGCTGAAGTTGAACGGTTCTATGAAGACCTACAAGACCTTTTACTAACACCCAGAAAAGATGTCCTTTTCATTATAGGGGTCTGGAATGCAAAAGTAGGAAGTCAAGAAACACCTGGAGTAACAGGCAAATTTGGCCTTGGAATACGGAATGAAGCAGGGCAAAGACTAATAGAGTTTTGCCAATAAAATGCACTGGTCATAACAAACACCCTCTTCCAACAACACAAGAGAAGACTCTATACATGGACATCACCAGATGGTCAACACCAAAATCAGATTGATTATATTCTTTGCAGCCAAAGATGGAGAAGCTCTATACAGTCAGCAAAAACAAGACCAAGAGCTGACTGTGGCTCAGACCATGAACTCCTTATTGCCAAATTCAGACTTAAATTGAAGAAAGTAGGGAAAACCACTAGACCATTCAGGTATGACCTAAATCAAATCCCTTATGATTATACAGTGGAAGTGAGATATAGATTTAAGGGCCTAGATCTGATAGATAGAGTGCCTGATGAACTATGGAATGAGGTTTGTGACATTGTACAGGAGACAGGGATCAAGACCATTCACATGGAAAAGAAATGCAAAAAAGCAAAATGGCTGTCTGGGGAGGCCTTACAAATAGCTGTGAAAAGAAGAGAAGCGAAATGCAAAGGAGAAAAGGAAAGATATAAACATCTGAATGCAGAGTTCCAAAGAATAGCAAGAAGAGATAAGAAAGCCTTCTTCAGCGATCAATGCAAAGAAATAGAGGAAAACAACAGAATGGGAAAGACTAGGGATCTCTTCAAGAAAATCAGAGATACCAAAGGAACATTTCATGCAAAGATGGGCTCGATAAAGGACAGAAATGGTATGGACCTAACAGAAGCAGAAGATATTAAGAAGAGATGGCAAGAATACACAGAAGAACTGTACAAAAAAGATCTTCATGACCCAGATAATCACGATGGTGTGATCACTGACCTAGAGCCAGACATCCTGGAATGTGAAGTCAAGTGGGCCTTAGAAAGCATCACTACAAACAAAGCTAGTGGAGGTGATGGAATTCCAGTTGAACTATTCCAAATCCTGAAAGATGATGCTGTGAAAGTGCTGCACTCAATATGCCAGCAAATTTGGAAAACTCAGCAGTGGCCACAGGACTGGAAAAGGTCAGTTTTCATTCTAATCCCAAAGAAAGGCAATGCCAAAGAATGCTCAAACTACCGCACAATTGCACTCATCTCACATGCTAGTAAAGTAATGCTCAAAATTCTCCAAGCCAGGCTTCAGCATTATGTGAATTGTCATTAGGCATCTGGAAACTGACCTTAGTGTTCCCCTGGACTTGAAGCTCTATGATTTAACTCAGCAGGTATCTTCCTACTTTGGGGAGGTTGAAAGTGAAAATGAAAATGTTAGCCCCTCAGTCATGTCCAACTCTTTGCAACCCCACAGAATACAGCCTGACAGCCTCCTCTGTCCATGGGATTTCCCAGGTAAGAATACTGGAGTGGGTGGCCATTCCCTTCTCCAGGGGATCTTTCCAACCCAGGGCTCAAACCTGGGTCTCCAGCATTACAGGCAGATTCTTTACCATCTGAGCAATCTGGGTTAGTTACCAGCTAAGTTGGAGGGCAGCAGCTGGGGTGAGAGCATCATGTGGTGTTTCCTGAGAAACCATCCCCAAAAGGAGGACAGTCTGCACACCACCTGGCCATGTATTATCAGTGTTAATGAGCTTGACTAATTGAATTTTAATGTGCACAGACATCAGAGAAGACCATAAAGAAACTGTGTTAGGTGCCTGCATGTGGCCTCTCTGTAGTGTGGCCCGAGGTAGCCAAAGAAGAAGGAAGAGGATAAAGAACAAGGGATTATAGACACCCACAAAAACATGCATGTTGTCACAGCAGAGTATTTGTGAAATATTGTATATATGCTTGTGGGTATAAGTACTGAAAATAAAAGATGAAGTAGGCTATAGTACTTTGTGTATTTATGCCAATAACTGGGTTTACTTTGCATATGAAGTCGAACCCAACAAATTGGTGATTGGGCTTAAGTCCTATGATTGCTTAAAAGCCAGCATCTCTGACTCTAGACTGAAGGCACTGTTCTACTAAAAAAAGATTACATTATAGCAACTGAGTAGCTTGAAAAATCGGGGATTCAGAAAAGTTTTGTAGCTAAAAAATTGAGCAAATTAGGCTTGGAATGTAGTTTATTCAGAATAAAGTAAGGGAACTAAGGAAAAAAGATGTGCTCAGAGGAGCTCAGGAAAATTCAGGTTAGATGAGGTTAGAAGTAGGTGGAACCAGAAATGGAATATGACACTCACAGATCAAAAGAGAAATGATTCATGTGAGGAACGAAAACCCTCTCTGCTCTGTGCCCTTGGTACTGGGGTCCCAAGAAGTCTGTCCTTGACTTCCACTTCTCATGCCACATTCTCCTCCTGGAATTGGAGTATGTGGAAATATTAAGGAAAGGCACATAGAAAACCATGGGGACAATATCTACACTGGGGAAAAATAAAATGGAGCAAATAAGGAAACGTAGTACATAGTTAAGTGCTGAGAATGAAAATTGTGATGTACCCATACAGAGAGGAGAGGAGAAAGGTACTGAGGGTGGGGAATATAAGAGAACTAAATCCCAGTCGAATTGAATTGGCAGTAATTCTGCAAGCAAATAATGATGAAAAAACTATAACTACTATTCTAGGCCCTGAATTATGACTCAATTAGATGAATCAATTAATAGCATTGTAAGCCTGTTAGTTAGAAAATCCTGATTTTAATCTTTGCTGTGTGACCCTGGGCAAATTATTTGGTCATCTGAAGCCCAAACGTTTTTAGTTACAAATTGGGAATTATTCAGGCTTCTCAAGTAGTGCTCAGTTCAGTTCAGTTCAGTTGCTCAGTCATGTCCGACTCCTTGCAACCCCATGAATCGCAGCATGCCAGGCCTCCCTGTCCATCACCAACTCCTGGAGTTCACCCAAACTCATGTGCATTGAGTCAGTGATGCCATCCAGCCATCTCATCCTCTGTTGTCCCCTTCTCCTCCTGCCCTCAATCCCTCCCAGCATCAGGGTCTTTTCCAATGAGTCAACTCTTTGCATGAGGTGGCCAAAGTATTGGAGTTTCAGCCTCAGCATCAGTCCTTCCAATGAACACCCAGGACTGATCTCCTTTAGGATGGACTGGTTGGATCTCCTTGCAGTCCAAGGGACTCTCAAGAGTCTTCTCCAGTACCACAGTTCAAAAGCATCAATTCTTTGGCTCTTAGCTTTCTTCACAGTCCAACTCTCACATCCATACATGACCACTGGAAAAATCATAGCCTGGACTAGACGAACCTTTGTTGGCAAAGTAATGTCTCTGCTTTTGAATATACTATCTAGGTTGGTCATAACTTTCCTTCCAAGGAGCAAGCGTCTTTTAATTTCATGGCTGCAATCACCATCTACAGTGATTTTGGAGCACCCCCCCAAATAAAGTCAGCTACTGTTTCCACTCTTTCCCCATCTATTTCCCATGAAGTGATGGGACCAGATGCCATGATCTTCGTTTTCTGAATGTTGAGCTTTAAGCCAACTTTTTCCCTCTCCTCTTTCACTTTTATCGAGTAGTGCTAGTGGTAAAGAATCTGCCTGTCGATGCAGGAGAGGCCAGAGATGCTGGTTCGATGTCTGGGTCAGGAACATCCCCTGGAGTAGGGAATGACAACCCATTCCAGTTTTCTTGCCTGGAGAACCCCATGGACTGGAGCCAGTCAGGTTCTTTTGTCCAAGCGACCGCAAAGAGATGCTACTGAGCATGTGTGGACAAATACACACACATCCCCAGACACACTTGAAAAATATTATTTAATAAATTTAAATTCTTGTATTATTATTATTTACATGTTTCTATCATGGCTGTTAAGCAAGGCACTCATCTCCATCGGCAGTGGCAAAGGACTCAGATTTCACAGAAGCTTTCTAGAAGCGTGGATCTTTACTGTTGGGAATCTAAACTGACAGACATCTCTGTGTCTGAGATGTATTTCCTAAAATAAAAATAATTTAAATTCTCGCTACTTTAGTTGCCTAACTTATATAATTAATGCTATTTGCATAATTCAGTAGAGTTTATGCATTCTTTTCACAAGTTTAAATTTTTAATCCTCATAGAAATCTTGGGGGCAGATGGTATTTATTAGCAGGAATTATAATATGCTTTTTTTTTAATTGGTGAGGAAACTCATGTGCAGATAGATGAAGAGAGTTGTTCAAAGTCACAGAACTAAGAGAGGTGGCTTGAACTTGACCTTGAAAATTCTGTTCTCTTCTCTTGCCTATAGTTCAGTGGTTCTCAACGGGTGGTCCCCAGACCAGCATCATCAGCATTGACTGATAATTTATAAGTCCTTGGGCCCCACTCCAGACCTATTGGAAACTCTGGAGAGGGAGCCTGGCAGTCCGAGTCTAAATAGTTTTTCTAGGCGATTCTGATGTACGTTAATATTTGAGAACCACTGCTCTAGTTTGTGGGCTTCCCAGGTGGAGCTAGTGGGAAAGAACCTGCCTGCCAATTCTGGAGATGTAAGAGATGAGGGTTCTATTCCTGGGTTGGGAAGATTCCCTGGAGCAGGGCATGGCAACCCACTCCAGTACTCTTGCCTGGAGAATCCCATGAACAAAGGAGCCTTGTGGACTACAGTCCATAGGGTCACAAAGAGTCAGACACGACTGAATCAACTTAGCATGCAAGCACTCTCTAGTTTGTAGCCTTTTAAGTCTTCACACTTGTATCTCTCAGGCATTTGCTTTACTCTTGATGTCTTATTATCAGCATTGCATAGTGAAAAAGAGGAATGGTGTATTGTTGTTTTCATCTAGGAAACAGAATCTCAAGAAGTTACTCAGGGACTTCCCTGGTGGTCCAGTGGTTAAGAATTCACTTGCCACTGCAGGCGACATGGATTTGATCCCTGGTCTGGGAAGATCCTATATGCCCTGGGGTACCTGAGCCCAGGCTCCACAACTACTGAGGCTGCACTCTGGAACCTGTGCTCTGCAACAAGAGAAGCCACTGCAACTAGACAGTATCCCCCATTTGCTGCAACTAGCAAAAACCTGTGAGCAGCAACAAAGACTCAGTGCAGCGGAAAACATAAATAAATGCACAAATAAAATTTTAAAAAAAGGTTACTCAAGTTACTCAAGGTCACACAGCTAATAAAGGGCAGACCTGGGCATGACCTAGAACCCACAACTTCTGACCCCAGCCTATCCTGTCCTCTCTGTAACATGCTGTTTTGCTATAACTTACTTTTATATAGGACTTTATTTTTTCAAGTTAAATGGGTTCATTGAATTTCTGGGGACAAATGGGATATTATTGCTGTATATCACAAGCATTTTTTAAGGTTTCAAAAGCAAGATATGTGCACGAAGCAAATGAGAAAATATAAGTGGATGAGAAAAAATGAGAAATTAAAAACACCATATTTCCTCTGCATTCTTAATTACTTAATGTCTGTCCTTCCTGATATTTTTGTATGGATACATATGCCTTTCTTTTTTTGAAATGAGATCATATTACATATACTGTTTACAGCTTGCTTTATTGGGTTGCCTTTTAAGATATGTGGTTTTATATGATTCCCTTCCCACTGAACACGCACACACACACACACACACATTCCACTAACAATATCTGCCCCAATCATGCTCCTTCAGGCTTCAGATTACAATGGTAAAGACAGGGAAATCCACATTGTACGAGAAGCTTTATACCTTCAATTGTAGTACCAGAATGGCTCTACTTATGCATAACTACAGTTCTGAGTTGTGTTTATTATCCACATTTCACGATAGGGGATTTGAAGTTCAGTGAGAGGTTAAACAAATTTCCTGCTGTCATCCAGCTAGGAAGTGGCAGAGCCCGGGTATGTACTGAGATCAGAGTAATTCCAAAGTTTATTTTGTGAATACTTAGCAGGGCCGTATGATTTGTAATTCAAGTAGGATGCATCAGCTTTGAGAGGGGTTGAGTCTAGAGCACCGTAACAGCCAAAATGGCAGAATAGGGAGCTTCCAAAGTCCTTTCACTGACAAAAAGCAACAAACAAAAGTGACAAAAATGTTCAAAATAGACGTTCTTGGAACTCTGGGTACTAACCAAAAGCTTGTAGCAACCAGGGGAACACAGGCTCAAAAAAAAAAAACCAAAAAAAAAACCCCCAAAACTGACTCTCAGTAAGAGAGCTCTGTGGCATTGTAACTTATCCTGACTGCATCTCCTGCTCTCAGCCCAGTGTGGGCCTTGGAGACAGCAGGCTGTATTCTTGGTATGTAAGTACCAGTACTAGAAGGAGCATGACAGACCTTGTTCTCCAAGAACTGAGGTTATTTGCTTTGACCTGCCTGGTGCCTCTCTGAAAGGTAATAAAAGGGCTTGCCTGTATTTTGCCTGACCTGGTCACCTCCCTCTCCCCACTGGCTGATGGGACTACAGGGAGAAGAGGCCGCGTGTGGAGAATGTTTAAAGGCAAATGTATCCAGGTGGCACAGTGGTAAAGGATCCGTCTACCAGTTCAGGAGACACAAGAGCCTTGTGTTCAATCCCTGGGTCAGGAAGATCTCCTGGAGGCGGAAATGGCAACCCACTCAGTATTCTTGCCTGAAAAATTCCATGGACAGAGGAGCCTGGTGGGCTACAGTCCACGGGGTCACAAAGAGTCAGGCACAACTGAGTGACTCAGCACACATGCACGCACGTGTTAGGAACTGTCACCTGGGGCAAGGAATAACAGCAGGGGCAAAGACAGCATTAACCAAGAATGTGGGCAGAATGGCGAGAGAGTGATGTGTTTTTGAAAATAAGGGCTTTGAAAAGAGCCCACATGTTCCTGGGAATCTAGAAGGTCACACACATCGTTAAGGCTGGGCACATGCTCAGAAATGACCTGAGAAGAACTGTAGCTCTCACCTCTGGCCGACCTTCAGAAAGCATTATTTATAATAACCCCCCAAATGGAAGCAACCGAAACGTCCACCAACTGTTTTCGGATAAATAGTTAAAATGTGATATATCTATGCAATGGAATGTTACTCAGCCTCCCAACGTGCTGTGGTTATATATGTTACAACAGGGACAGACCTCGACAACATTAAGCTGAGTGAAAGAGGCCAACAGGAAAGGCTGCACGTTGTATGGTCCTATGTATATGAAGTGACCGGAAGAGGTAAATCGGTAGAGATGGAAAGCAGATTACTGGTTGCCAGGGACCAGGAGGCAGAGGGAATAGGAAGTGATGGGGTTTCTTTTTGAGCCAATGGAATATTCTGAAATTAGTGCTGATGGTTGCACATTAATGTGAATGTACCAAAAACCACCATGCTGCTGCTAAGTCACTTCAATCGTGTCCGACTCTGTGTGACCCCATAGACGGCAGCCCACCAGGCTCCCCCGTCCCTGGGATTCTCCAGGCAAGAACACTGGAGTGGGTTGCCATTTCCTTCTCCAATGCATGAAAGTGAAAAGTGAAAGAAGTCGCTCAGTCGTGTCCGACTCGTAGCGACCCCATGGACTGCAGCCTACCAGGCTCCTCCGCCCATGGGATTTTCCAGGCAAGAGTACTGCAGTGGGGTGCCATTGCCTTCTATACACCTTAAAATGGTACATTTTATGTTTTGTGAATTTTACCTCAAAAACAGTAAAAATAAGGGGCTTCCTTGGTGGTTCAGATGGTAAAGAATCCACGCATATTTCAGGAGACACGGGTTCAATCCCTGGGTAGGGAAGATCCACTGGAGAAGAGAATGGCAACCCACTCCAGTATTCTTGCCTGGAGAATCCCATGGACAGTGGGGCCTGGCGGTTTACAATCCATGGGGTTGCAAAGAGCTGAGATTTTACCTCAAATTCTACCTCAAATAAAGTAAAAATAAAGCAGAAAAAGCAAAAGCACAAACACACAAAAAGGGGCTGCTCTAATAGCTTTGAAATGCATTTGAAACGATGCTTCCATGGCAACAATTTCCGAAGTAACTTCAACTCAGAGGAGCTTTTCCTGATGTTGCATCATTCAGACAAGAGCCCTCAGAGGATTTTAAGAAAAGTCAACTTTTAATGAACCCCTGAGGTCTTATTTGCTCTTGAGTCCCAGGGAGAGTCTGCCTTCTGGGCTTATTTGAAGTTTGTGATAATGAATTGTTTTTCCTCTATTTGTAGCATATGTGTTGCTGAAGCAAGCGCCATTTTTCTCTAATGTAAACTTCGTGCAGTGGGATTGAGGGCAAGGATTGGGATTTATTAATAATCCTGAAGGATGCAGCAAGATTCTAAGTGAAAAATCTATAAAAAAGTCACCATTACTTCTGAGTTGTGGTTGAATATTGGCCACAGAGAAATGTGAGCAATCATTGATAACTGTGTTCATACCCTCATAAACATAAACAGACCTTGAGGACGATGGGTTTTGGCCTCTGTAGTATGATTTAATAACTTCTGCAAGGGAACTCTAGCACTTAACTCTGACTAAGAATATATCTAACCTACCTGCTCTCTGAGGTTTGAATTTTTCCCTTATTGGATTTACTGCTCTGGCTGAAAAGCCTGTCCTCATTCAGACAACAGTGACCTGAAATGAGGAATGTGGAGTACAGGTGATCACATACCAGCTGTATTAGTCCTTGAAGTAATGGCTTTATCATATCCCTTCCTGAAGTCAGTTGTAGAGTGTATGGAATTTGGAGGTGCCAGGGCTGGGTGTTTGGCATACAGAATTAGGTATAATACGTACCTTCATGAAATGACTTACGATTTCTTAAATCATATGAAGTCTCTTCCTTTAAACTCTCAGTGTATCTAAATTTTTCTTTGCTTTGGGTTTAGTTATGGTTACTGAAGTGCATGGTATTGCCGAGGGGGGATGCTTTACTGAGGCACGTTTACCCGAACGGACGTTAGACTAGCTGATATAACCGAGGACAACTTTGGCCATGTGTTTCCAAGTCTTTGCATGAGTATTACCTCCACAATGAGGCCTAACTCACCACTCCACCTACATTTGCAGCCCATGGTTCTCATTATCCATCATCTTTCCTTCCTTTATTTATGATCATATTAAGAATTGAGAAAAGTATCTTTCATATTTATCCACACATTTTTACAGTTTTAGGTGCTCTCCAAGTTTATATTTACATTACATCTCCAAGGTTAATTTTTACAATGTTAGGGGCTCCCCAGTCTTCCATCTTTTTTCCTTCTGCCTGGAGAACTTCCCTTCATGTTTCTTCTTTGTACAATCAACTGGCAGCAGATTCTCCAAGCTTTTGTTTCTATAACTTATTTATTTCACCTTCAATTCTGGAAGATGTTACCACTGAATATAGAATTCAAGATTGACATTTCTTTCTGTACTTTAAAGATGTCATTCCATTATCTTTTTTCCTTATGTCTTTGCATTTCTGATGAGTAGTCTAGTCATTCTTATTTTGTTCCCCTGTATGTAATGTGCTGTTTTTCCTCTGGTTGCTTTGAAAACATTCTCTTTATGTCTGATATTCATCAATTTAACTATGATACAGCTTTGTGCAGTTTTATTTTTGTTTATTCTGCTTGTAGATTCATTGGGCTCCTTGGAAGTGTGGATACATAGTTTTCATCTAACTTGGAAAAATTCTGGCCATTTTATATATATTGGCTTAACATATTTTTAATTTATTATTATTATTTTTTGCTTTCCCTCTTTACTTTTATTGGCCATTATATATTGAAATATTTTTCTTTTTCCCCCTTTCTCTTGCTAGGATTCAAATTTCACCTATGTTAAACTGCTTGATATTGTTCCATAGGTTACTGAGGCTCTATTTATTTTCATATCAGTCTTTTCCCTGTGTTTCAGTTTAGATTCTATTGCTATGCCTCCAAGGGCATTGACATTTTCTTCTGCAGCGTTGAATTTGATATTAATACAATGAAGTGATTCTTTTCTTTTCAGATATTATATATTTTAAGTATTAAGTATTAGTATTAAACATCTAATACTTAGTGTGCTTAAAAAAGCACACTAAAAAAGGTATATTTAAATTATTGAGCATATTGAGTATATTTATAATAGCTAATTTAAAGTTTCTGTCTGCCAATTCCATCACCTCTGTTATTTCTTGGCTGTTTCCTGCTGATCACAGGTCACATTTCTCTACTTCTTCCATATCAAGTACTTTTTGATTGGATGTGGTCATTATAGATTTTATGTTGTTGAATGTTGGATTTTACTCTATTCCTTTAAAGTGTGCTGGGCTTTTTTCTGGCAGGTTTTACTTATCTTTAGAGTCCATTTGACCCTTTGAAATTTATTTTTGAGCTTTCCTAGGGTACATCTAGAACAGCCCAGGGTATGTCCCCTGGATTTACTGACATCTCTTCTCTCTTATTAGTTAGAATTTGGATGATGCCAGGCTGTGTGAGCTCTGGGAGTTGTTCTGCTTATTGCTCTTTGGTAATTGGTTTTGTCCGAGATGCTCTTTTTGTTCTTCTTTTTTTAAACCTGGCATCGTGGAATTTAACTGTACATCAAATCCCCTACATGTGAACCTTTAAGCTGTGAACTTCCAAAGATGTGGACGTGTGCTCGCATGTCCAATCGCCTAAGTTCACGTGTCTGACTTACATCGTCACGTGCTTGCATCTGCTACGAGTGGTTATGCTTTTGTGGACTCACTCTGTACAGTGCTGTGTGGAGTTACATAGTGCAGTGTCTTTATTTCAAGCCCAGGATGTCCAAAGCAAAGGAATGATGTAACTGGTATATACTATTAAACTTGTCAAGGAATTGTACTGTAAGATTAAATATGTTTTCTTTTTTTTTAATGTATTATTTGTGTGAAAAGTATTATAAACCTATTATAGTACAGTACCATGTGGCTGATTGTGTCAATTGGATATTTAGGCTAACTTTGGCAGACTTATGGACGAAGTGGTCTTAGGAACATACTCTCAGAATGGAACTCATTCGTATGTAGGGGACTTACTGTACTCAGATATGGTATCAAGTCCAAGTCTCAATTAGACCTCTATGCAGGTTTGTGAAATTCTTGTTTGCACAGTTCCCTCTGCTCCCATATTTGGCTGCACAGATTCTAGCTGCTTTGGGCTCCCTGAACTCCAGCATCTGTCTCCTCAGTTAGAGAGACCGCCAAGCTCGGTTTGCTTCTCTTTTCTGGCACCCTTGTTTGGAAATTGCCTCTAGGAAGAAAGTCGGAATGATCACATTTGGTTTTCTTTTTTTTGCTGGAATTAGATTCTTCTGCTGCCTTTTGTTAATGTCTGAAAACAACTGTTTCATATATGCTATTTTTCTAGTTGTTTAAAGCATAAGGAAAATCTGAACACTTGCTCCATCAAGGTTGGAAAAGAAAGTCTCAACCCCAGTTTTTCTTGAAGTATCTTTTCTGTAATTTTAATCTGCAATTCTTATATGAGAAAAGTTGAGCATCTTTTCATACATTTAAAAACCATTAATATTTCTATTTTCTTGGAAATCTCTCCATATCTTTTGCCCAATTTCTCTTGGGTTGTAGGTCTCTGGATTCTCAATTTATAGAAGCTCTTTAGTTTTAAGACATTAGCTTTTTATCTGTGATATAAATATGTATTTGGATACATCTGAAATTTATACTGCTTATGGTGTGAAAAAGGAATCTAATTTTATTACTTTTCATGTGGTTGTATCCAGTTGTAACATTACTATTTAAGAAAATGGGAACCCGTTTTTTTTCTCTGCTGATTTGAGATGCTACTTTCATCATATATTCCATTTCTATTGTTCTCCCATCTATATGTGAGTTTTATATTCTATTTCAACATTCTCCCATTCTATTCATGTGTTAACACCAACCTGTTTTAATTATAGAAACTTTGTAACATTTCCATACCTATTAAGGTTAGCTTCCAAACAACGTGCATGTTCAGCTTTCACGCTCTTCTTGCTTGTTTATTCTCTCACATAAACTTTATAATCAGTGTGGATTTCTCTTGAAAAAAGCCTGATGCTATTTTTATTGCAATCCTATTATAAACAAAGTTATAACTGATATATTCGGTTGAGTGTTCCAATCCAAGGGCTTGAAATGTCTGTGTTTGTTAGGTGTGTTTATACTTTTAGTCATATAGGTTTTGTTAAAATTCTTGTTAGATTTTTGCTTAGGAACTTATTTTACTTTTCTATTGAAATGAGATTTATTTTATATGTTTTAACAGGTTATTGTTTGTATATGAAGTATACTGATGTCTAATTTTATTCCTGCAGTTTTACTGGTATTATTTGTAGGATATTTTCATTGATTCTTTTGATATTTCTGGACGTATATTATTGGTACATTATTGGAATGGTAGTTTTACCACTTCCATTCTGATTCTTCTGCCTCTAAATCCTTTCTTTTCGTTAACGGCATTCTCTTGTCCCTTCTACACAATATTAAGTAATAGAAGAGGTGGTCGCAGAAGGCAATGGAGCGACTTTTACTTTCACTTTTCACTTTCATGCATTGGAGAAGGAAATGGCAACCCACTCTGGTGTTCTTGCCTGGAGAATCCCAGGGACAGGGGAGCCTGGTGGGCTGCCATCTATGGGGTTGCACAGAGTCGGACATGACTGAAGCGGCTTAGCAGCAGCAGCAGCAGCAGAAGAGGTGGTGGGCATCCTGTTCTTGGCTCAGGTTTTAACAGGAATGCATTAGGACTTCCCCAGTGGTCCAGTGGCTAAGACTGTGCTCCCAATGCAGTGACCCTGGGTTTGATCCCTGGTCAGGGAACTGGATCCCACATGCTGCAATTAAGGATCCTGTAGGCCAGAACTAAGACACCTAGCACATCCACATAAATAAACAAATAATATGTATTAAAAAAACCTCAAAATAGAAATGCATCTGTATTACTTTGCTAGGGCTGCCATAACAAAATATTATCGAATGGGTGGCTTAAACAACAGAGATTAATTTTTTGCAGTGTTGGAGGCCAAAGTTCAAGATCCAGGTACCGGTATGTTTGGTTTCTCCCGAGGACACACACCCTGCCTGGTGTGCAGATGGCCGCCTCTTCCCTTGTCCTCACACGGCTCTCTCCCCTGAGCACACCCTGGTGTCTCTCACTGTGTCCGAATGCCTTCCTTTTCTAAGGACGGTCTGGTTGGATTAGGGCCCACCCTAGAGGCCTCCCAGGTGGCTCAGACAGGAAAGAATCTGCCTGCAAAGCAGGAGACACAGGTTCAATTCCTGGGTCTTCAAGATTCCCTGGAGAAGGGAATGGCAACTCACTTCAGTACTCTCGCCTGGAAAATTTCATGGAGAAAGGAACCTAGCAGGCTACAGTCCATGGGGTGGCCAAGAGTCAGACACGACTGAGCTATTAACAGTTCACTTTCTTTCACTAGTGGCCTCACTGTAACTTAAATACCTCTCTAATAAAGGGCCTTATCTCCAAACACTATCGCATTCTGAGATACTACTGAATTACCTCTTTAAGGGTCTTATCTCCAAACACTCACATTCTGAGATACTGAGGGTTAGGGCTTCAACATATAAATTTTGAGGGGACACAATTCAGCTCATTACAACAATGGATATTTTAAAATTAAGAATGGCCCCAATTCATCAATAGAATTGTCTATCAAGAGAACAAATATATGGACACCAAGGGGGGAAATGCGTGGGGTGGGATGAATTGGGAGTTAGGGATTGACATAGACACACACTCGTGATACTATATATAAAATAGTTAGCTAATGAGAACCTCCTGTATAGCACGGGGAACTCTGCTCAGTGCTCTGTCCTGACCTAAGTGAGAAGAAAGTCCAGAAAAGAGGTGATAATGTTTACACATAACTGGTTCACTTTGCTGTCCAGTAGAAACCAGCACAACATTGTAAAGCAACTATGCTCCAATAAAAATTAAAAATAAAAGAATTGTCTATCAATTCCTCCTTCATTTAGTATTTACAGTAATGCTGCTGCCGCTGCTGCCGTCGCTTCAGTCGTGTCCGACTCTGTGCGACCCCATAGACGGCAGCCCACCAGGCTCCCCCGTCCCTGGGATTCTCCAGGCAAGAACACTGGAGTGGGGTGCCATTGCCTTCTCCAATGCGTGAAAGTGAAGTCGAGTCATGCCTAACTCTTAGCCACCCCATGGACTGCAGCCCACCAGGCTCCTCCATCCATGGGATTTTCCAGGCAAGAGTACTGGAGTGGGTTGCCATTGCCTTCTCCATTACAATAATGAGTGATACTGAATGTGGTCAAAAGCTTTTGATCCCAGTCCTTCTCATCCCTTCAGGTATTTCAAATCCTCAAAGTTCCATTTTCTTCCTTGTACCTTCAATACAGTTTTCTCTACTAATTTTTTTCTTCAGTGTACAAACATAAGGGTACCTTCATTACCCTAAAAGTGTGCCCTCCCATGCCCTTTCTCTCTCTTTCCTTCTAATTGTAAAAAATGTAAGAATACTGAGGCATACTTAAGATTTCCTATGTACCTTTAAAGGCTGGTGTTCATTTCTAAATGTTATACCATCTCTCCTCATACCCACTTCAACTCCTGTACAAATGTTCTTGTAAATCAAAATCTGGGTTTTCTTTCTGTTTTGGAACTTGCTGTGTAAAGACCAGGTGTTTCCTGGGCTAGAAGATGAATTCTGAGGATCTTTGATTCCTGTCCTTGAATTTTAGGCATATCGCCACTAGGTGGCAGTAGGAGTCATCTTCTGAACAGACACTGAAGATGTTTAGGCCTCTGCTGATTTAAAAAGCAAAAATTTTTCCCTTTTTTTTTTCAAAGTAGGTGATAATTTTTTTTTCTATGCTGAGCAACATGTGGGACATTAGTTCCCTGAGCAAGGATTGAACCTGTGCCCCTGCAGTGGAAGCATGGAGTCTTCATCACTGGATTGTCAGGAAAGTCCCCCTTGCTGATTTTTAGACGCTGCTTTCTACTTTTAAAAATGGAAATACATTATATATAATGTATATATGTAAATATATATATATTATATGTACACATATGATTTATTTAATTGGGAGAGTATATAAATATATACATTCAGGACTTTCCTGGTGGCTTAGATGGTAAAGAATCTGCCTGTGATTCAGTTTCGATCCCCTGGTCAGGAAGATCCCCTGGCGAAGGGAGGTACCCACACCAGTATTCTTGCCTTGAGGATCCCATGGACAGAGGAGCCGGGCAGGCTGCAGTCCATGGCATTGCAAAGAGTGGCACACAACTGAGCGACTAAATACATGTACATAGTATCAAATATTTATATGTAATATATATGTATATTTATTTTCAAAAGTAAAATAAAAGCAAGCACTAGAGTTTGTCATGTAAAGGCTGTTAAAGCTCTGCCTGATTTCCAGGTTCACAAAATGTGTGCCTGAATTTTGGTTATCTCTGTAGGGATCTAATGCAGAGATTCCCACTTGCATCAACCCTGGGCCCCAGGGCCAAATGGGGGAGGGGGACAGAGTAGGCTCCTCCCTCCACTGTTCTGGGGTAAGCAGTGCCAGGGTGGAAGTGAAATTGTGAATGGTAGTGGCTGAAATATGAAAGTTCACGTGAGAATTTGAAGGCCATGATTTCAGGTTTTCTATAGTAACTCTGGGAGAGTGTTTGAGGGAACCACCTCTTGATTATTACTTAGACCTCTGATATAATTACATGTAAAGTAAAAATCTTTAAAAAATAGCATCTTATGGCCACAGTGACATGAGCACATGATGTTTCTCTCTGTCATTTGGTGAGGAGCCTCAGGCATAGCCTTAATCATGGTCTTTAGCTCAGAATTCCTGCCGGATAATGTAGAAGCAAAGTGAAAGTGAAGTCGCTCAGTCATGTCCGAGTCTTTGAGATGCCACGGACTGTAGCCTACCAGGTTCCTCCATCCTTGGGATTTTCCAGGCAAGAGTACTGGAGTGGATTGCCATTCCTTCTCCAGGGGATCCTCCTGACCCAGGAATTGAAGCCGGGTCTCCCGCGTTGCAGGCAGATTCTTTACTGTCAGAGCCACCAGGGAAGCCCGTAGAAAGAAAGGGACCAGGCTTTTCTTTTCCTATCGTAACAGAGAATGGAAGGATCTGGGTTCAGGACTCTTCCTCTCTCCCTAATCTGAGTGTTTTCCCTTACAGGAGCAGGAGAGAAGGGACTATAGGACCCTCTCTGATGACACCAGGGGGGTGCGGCTGTATCTCATGTCTCTTCAAGTCCTTTCTAACAGAGAGCTGTGCGCTGGAACGTTTTAGATTAGTGTTTTGGTCTGACTTTGTCCCCTCCCCTTGTTTGATCTGCATTAGAGGAGGAGAGACCAGAATATCTCTAGGTCTCTCTCAGGGGCTCAGGTCTTTGGACTTTCTCTGAGCTGCTTGCTGTGTGGATCGGATTCTGGTGCACAGCCTGGAGCAGCCCATCCTGGACTAATGATGAGCCTTGGGTAGGGGCGGGGGCGGGGGCGGGGGCTGGGGCTTGAGGACCTATAGACGCTGCACACCTATGTGGGTGAATTTACAGGGGAAGGTACATTCAAGTGTGGAAGGGGCAAGAAGAGATAGCCACTGCTACCTTACTCCTCTTCCTCTATGTGGAATGGAATATCTCCGGCCATATCAATGAACAAGGATGCCACAGTTATCAGTGATTTCAAGCTCCCGAATGTGAACGAGGGCTCCCCAAAGGGAACACAAGGTCTGCGATCCAGGAGATGCTGCCATGCCCTAGTGTTGATTGTTGAAGAACTGGTGGCAGGGAGGGGGGCAGTGGGATATGAGAAATAAAAAAAAAATCAGGATTTGGCCCCAGATAGCTGAAGTGCATGTGAAAGGAATGAATTCAGCTAGTGCAGAGGCTTGCATCTTCCCATACAAAGAAGAGTACAAAATTCCTTACTTGATATCTAAGTTTTCTTACATAACAATAATCTTTGATGTTCAGACTTACCTGTTCCCCTCTGTTGCAAACTTGTGTATAGCCTGACTCCCTCTCCTGCCTCCGTGAAACAGTTTTCTCAAGGCTACTGAGATGCTGTCTCCCGTGCTCAGCGTCCTAAATATTCCCACCAAATAAAATAACTCTACTTTCAGGCTGTGACTAATTTTTTAGTTGACATCTGCACAAAGAATAGCCATTCTCTTGATACAGAGAAAGAAATTCTCATCCTGGAGGTAAGGAGCTGGTTCTACCTCTATTGCTGTGTGTTGTGTTGTGTGTTAGTCGCTCAGTCGTGTTTGACTCTTTGCGGCCCCATGGACTGTAGCCTGCCAGGCTCCTCTGTCCCTAGGGATTTTCCAGGCAAGAATACTGGAGTGGGTTGCCATTTCCTTCTCCAGGGGATCTTCCTGACCTCCAGGGATCAAACCTGGGTCCCCTGCATTGCAGGTGGATTCTTTACTGAGTCACTAGGGAAGCCTGTCTACCTCTAATGCAGTTCTTTTCTAAACCTGGAGCTCACTACCCATGAGACGTGGTTCTGCCGTGATTGCTAGTCTGGGCTGACTTCACACTCAGAACAGAACTGCAGCGTTCGCTTCCTCTTGATCTTAGGGAAGCCAGGGCTTCACCACTCTAACTGCTGAGGCTCTCAACTTCCCACGTTCTTCTTTTCTCTTATTTTTACTTTCTCCTTCATAGCTCTCTTCATCTTTTACGTCACCCAAATTATAACAGGGCTTAGGTCTTCTATTCATTTTGTGGTTGGTGGTGATCCCTGGGTTTGGATCGATGTGGTCACTACTGAGATTCTGTTCTCTAAGGATTCCTTCCTGCTCGTGCTTGCTTCCTAGGTTGCTGTGTGTTCTAGAGCCATGACTTGACTGGGAGACATGGGCTGAACAAGTTTTGTGATCACAAGAGCAAGGGCGCTCACGAGTGTGCGGTGCAGCTCGCTTCCTCTGGCTCTCCTAGATTAGCACTTGAACACAGCAGCAGGGTTTCATGTCACTGGCGTGAGCTTCACAGTTTCCAATCTTGGCGCCGTTATCTCCTGTTTTCACTCACTTTATCACCTTAGGCATCATCTTTTTTTCTTCTTAATTGTTTATTAAGCACTGATATTTTTTTTTTTAAATTTACTAGGCCACACCGTGCTGCATGTGGGATCTTAGTTCCCTGACCAGGGATCGAACCTGAGGCCCTTGTGTTGGAAGGACAGAAACTTAACCACTGGATGGCCAGGGAAATCTCAGTTCAGTTCAGTCGCTCAGTCGTGTCCGATTCTTTGCGACCCCATGAATGGCAGCACGCCAGGCCTCCCTGTCCATCACCAACTCCCAGAGTTCACTCAGACTCACGTCCATCGAGTCAGTGATGCCATCCAGCCATCTCATCCTCTGTCGTCCCCTTCTCCTCTTGCCCCCAATCCCTTCCAGCATCAGAGTCTTTTCCAATGAGTCAACTCTTCACATGAGGTGGCCAAAGTACTGGAGTTTCAGCTTGAGCATCATTCCTTCCAAAGAAATCCCAGGGCTGATCTCCTTCAGAATGGACTGGTTGGATCTCCTTGCAGTCCGAGGGACTCTCAAGAGTCTTCTCCAACACCACAGTACAAAAGCATCAATTCTTCGGCGCTCAGCTTTCTTCACAGTCCAACTCTCACATCCATACGTGACCACAGGAAAAACCTTGGCCTTGACTAGATGGACCTTTGTTGGCAAAGTAATGTCTTTGCTTTTGAATATGCTGTCTAGGTTGGTCATAACTTTCCTTCCAAGGAGTAAACGTCTTTTAATTTCATGGCTGCAGTCACCATGTGTAGTGATTTTGGAGCCCAGAAAAATAAAGTCTGACACTGTTTCCACTGTTTTCCCGTCTATTTCCCATGAAGTATCTCAAGGAAATCTCAATTTTTAAAAAAATTTTATTTATTTGGCTGTGAACTCTTAACTGAAGCATGTGGGATCTAGTTCCCTGACCAGGAAATGAACCCTGCATTGGGAGTATGGCGTCTCTGCCACCAGCCCACCAGAGAAGTCCCACCAAGGCATCATCTTTGATGAGGACTTGTCCAAAGTTCCAGTACCTGCAGACTCAACTCAGTCCTGATCACGTTCTCTTTCTCTTCTTCACTCTTTCCACCTTCGCCTTCCTCAGCATTCAGAGCTCTCTTGGAACTATAGGTTAAACCATGCAATTTGAGTGCTGCTGTTTTTATGGGACTTTGAAGGAGATTGTCTTAGTTTTCTGGACAAGCCCTCCATTTCCTCGACCTGGACTCCAACCTTGCCTCTTACTAGCCTCCTCCCTGGGAACTAAATCTGACTGCGGCCCTGTCGTGTAGGGAAGGCGCCCCAGGAGGCAGGAGAACATGTTCCCCCTGCCTTTACTTTCCCAGCTCCTGTGCCTCATTCACCTGACTCCTCAACCTCCCTGCCTCACCAACACAAGGGCTTGCTCTTCTCCATGGAGCCTGCGCAGTAAACACGCATCCGTCCAGGTCAGGTGTACCTTCCAGTCCCAGCAGCACAGGGCAGGGAAGGGAGGACCCAGAAGAGCTAGGATTAAGACTGGCAGGGACACAGCTTCCCCCACCTCCCCCGTATATGTACCTGTAGAGAGATTTGTTTTAAGCAATTGGCTTACATAATTGTGGGTCCTGGCCAGTCCAAAATTTGTCAGGCATACTGGCACTTTGGAAATTTCAGGTAAGAGTTGATATTTTTAAAAATTTTATTTTATTTGTTTTTGGCTGTGCTGGGTCTTCTTTGCTGAGTGGGCTGTTCTCTAGTAGTGGCAAGCGGGGGCTACTCTGCAGTTGCGGTGCACTGGTTTCTCATTGCCGTGGCTGCTCTTGTTGTGGAGTGCGGACTCTAGGGAGTGCTGGCTTCAATAGTTGCAGCATGAGGGCTCGGTAGTGGCAGTTCCCGGGCTCTAGAGCACAGGGCCAATAGTTGGGGCACACGGGCTTAGCTGCTCCAGGGCATGTGGGATCTTCCTGGATCAGGGATCGAACCTGTGTCTGTTGCTTTGGCTGGCAGATTCTTTACCACTGAGCCTCCAGGGAAGCCCTGACAGTTGATATTAGTTTTGAATTTCAATTCCATCAGGCAGGCAAGCTGAAAACTCAGGCAGGATTCTATGTTACAGTCTTGGGGCAAAATTCTTTCCTCTCCGAGAAACTTCTTTGCCTTCAACTGTTTGAACGACACCTACTCACGTTAGGGAGGATAATCTACTTTACTTGAAGTCAACTGGTCATGATGTTAATCACACCTACAAAATACTTTCACAGCAGGATCAAGACTAGTGTTTGATCAAACAGCTGGACCCTTAGCCTAGCCAAGCTGACACATAAAACTAGCCATCATGGTCTGCCCTTTGTCAACTAGGTACCCATACACATCTCCCTTAGTCATACTGATGTCTGTATAAAGATAAGGATAATAACAACTCCAACTTCCATCTAACATGATATGACCAAGTTGACACATAAGATGAACCATCACACCACTCTCCCCCAAAGCTCTCCTATCACACTCTTCAGCAGACTCAGTGATTTAGCCATAATCTCACCTGTTGTGTTGTTTAGTCACTCTGTGGTGTCTGACTCTTTGTGACCCCATGGACTGTAGCCCACCAGGCTCCTCTGTCCATGGGATTTTCCAGGCAAGAACACGAGTGGGATGCCTTTTCCTTCTTCAGGGGATCTTCCCAATCTAGGGATCAAACCCAGGTCTCCTGAATTGGCAGGTGGATTCTTTACTGCTGAGCTACCAGGAAGCCCTACAATCTCACCTACGTTTCCCTAAATATACTTGGGTCTTTCTGCACCTCCATGTCTTTTTTCATGCTGTTTTCTCTGCTTGGGTCCCTCCCCTATCCTCTGCGATCACCTACATATCATTCAGGAGTCAGAGCAATGAGTTATCAGCACTTCATAAACCTGACTGGAGAAGGCAATGGCACCCCACTCCAGTACTCTTGCCTGGAAAATCCCACGGATGGAGGAGCCTGGTGGGCTGCAGTCCATGGGGTCGCTACGAGTTGAACTCGACTGCACGACTTCACTTTCACTTTTTGCTTTTATGCATTGGAGGAGGAAATGGCAACCCACTCCAGTATTCTTGCCTGGAGAATCCCAAGGATGGGGGAGCCTGGTGGGCTGCCATCTATGGGGTCGCACAGAGTTGGACACGACTGAAATGACTTAGCAGCAGCAGCATAAACCAGACAGGACATGTCTCAGTGAAGACTGAGATTAAAGTAAAGGTATGGCCAATTATCTGTCATGAAAGTAAAGATACACCTTAAGCATTTAATAATTTGAAAACAAAATCATAAATTTTATAAAATGGGTGATGGGCTGTTCCTTGTGTTGATGACATAGGGCACCTTAGCAGACAGCAAAGAGGGTGTGTGTGTGTGTGAGTGTCTGTGCCTGCCTCTGCTATAACAGTGAGTGTTTAAAAAATAAATGCTAACCATGTCACATGTTAAATATTTAAACAATAATGATGTCATTAGCTTCATGTAGCTTTGGAAATAATTTTGGGAATGCAAAATTATTGTAAGACATTTTCCACCAACACTGAGGCCCCAGGGTGGGGGTTTCCAGTGGTAAAAGAGGTGAAGTGCCAGGCAAAGCTGGTGAGCTGGTCACTCTAGTGTCGCCTTGCCTTAGTCATACTGAATATGTTGCCTATCAATGTGGAGATTAGGGCAGATGAGGAAAGGTAAGGATCTGAGGAATGGGTTTCAGGAGGCATTTGAAATTAGAAGAGCACGATTAGGGCAGGATTAGTACACTGTTCAGAGGGAGCACCAGCCTAAAGCAAAGGGGATGACTGAGAGCCAGGAGTGTGGGCGCCAGAGTCACTTAGACTTGGCTTTGAATCCCAGTGTCTTTGTTTACCAGCTGTGTGACCTTGGGCTAGTTATCACACTAAATTCCACAGTACATGGGGAAACAATGGTACCTAACTGTTGGGAAGTGTAACTGAACTATGGCATATAAAGCATTTAGGAGAGTTGTGTGGCTAAGAATAAGAGTCCAAAAACATGTTAGTGGCTGGCATTATTATTCTTGTGACTAAGAAAGTCACATAAAGGGATCAGGTAGAAGTTCTTGGGGAGGAATAAGTAGGGAGGAGTGAAAGAGAGGAGAGGAGGAAGTCTGGATGAGAAAGCTCTGGGCATCACTTCTTGGTCACTCTCAGATCCACCTCTCTCTGCCTTGTCTTCTCCCAAGTGCAAAAAAGTAGCAACTAAGTTGAGAAATACCTTCTATAAGGAAGAAAATTAAACAGTGAGTGACTCTCAAACTCACTGCTCAAAGTTTAATTTTTATTGATGTGTATTTTTTATTGATTTACAATATTATATTTTTTCCAGATGTATGGCATTTTTATAGGTGACTCCAATGGCAACCCACTTCAGCATTCTTGCCTGGGAAATCACATGGACAGAGGAGCCTGGCAGGCTAGAGTCCACGGGGTCACAAAGAGTCATACCTGACTTAGCAAATGAACCGGCATTTAAAGTTACTATAAACTGATGTCTTTATTTCCCTGTGCTGTAAAATACATCCTTGCTGCTTATTTATTTTATACATAGTAGTGTTTCGTAATCTCATGCCCCTAGTGTCCCTCCCCCCAGTAGCCACTGTTTAGTCTCTTTATCTGTGAATCTGTGAAAGTTTAAAATTGATGTTAAATTACAATTAAGAGAGTAGAGTTCTACCATAGGACTCAGGATAGAGGAAATGTTTCCTAAATGAGATAAATGACATTAAAATTATCTGGTTTTAAATAGATCTGAGAGTTGAGAGAGGGAAGGAAGGAAGAGGGAAGGAGGCAGGAGAAGTCACCCAGACATTCAGAGAAGGGACTGTATCCCATCTCAGGTGGCGATCATTCAGAAGGGTTCCCTCTGGGATTCATAACAACTTATTTTTTTTTCTTTTTTTAAATTTTAAATTAATTTATTTGTTTTAATTGGAGGCTAATTACAATATTGTGGTGGTTTTTGCCATACATTGACATGAATCAGCCATGGGTGTACATGTGTTTCCTATCCTGAAGCCCACTCCCACCTTCCTCCCCATCCCATCCCTCAGGGTTATCCCTGTGCACCAGCCCTGAGCACCCTGTCTCATGCATTGAACCTGGACTGGCAATCTATTTCACATATGGTAATATACATGTTTCAATGCTATTCTCTCAAATCATCCCACGCTCGCCTTCTCCCACAGAGTCCAAAAGTCTATAACAACTTATTTTTAAATTGGAGCAAGAATTATGACATTTGCATCAAAGCAATTTTCCCCTCAGAGTTTTGTGCATGGCAGCCTTTACCTCCTTATTCCTCAAGCTGTAGATCAGGGGGTTCAGCATGGGGATCACTGTGGTGTAGAACACGGAGGCCACATTCTCCTGGGCCAGGGAACTGGCTGTGGAGGGTTTCAAGTACATGAAGGCGGTCGTTCCATAGAAAATCCCCACGGCTGCAAAGTGGGAGCTGCATGTATTGAAGGCTTTGGACCTTCCCTCTGTGGTGCTGATACGGAGGATACTGGACAGGATGAAGGCATAGGAAATTAAGACTGTTAAGCTAGTAACTACGATGTTGAATCCAGCCAAAAAGAAGACTGTCATCTCAATGTCATAGGTGCTAAAGCAGGAAAGTTTCATGAGGGGGACGATATCACAGAAGTAATGACTGATGAGGTGTTCACAATAGGGCAGTTTCAACATGAGGCCAGTCTCTATGGTTGAGCCAATGAGCCCCATGATATAGACCCCAGCCACCAGCAGGGAGCAGACTCGATGAGACATGATGATGTTGTAAAGCAAAGGTCTGCAGATGGCAACGTAGCGGTCATAGGCCATCACTGTCAGCATGTAACACTCAGCAACAACAAACACAATGAAGAAGTAGAGCTGGGCCATGCACCCTGCATAGGAGATGGTGTTCTTCCCTGAGACAAAGTTCACCAGCATCTTAGGGGTAGTGACGGAGGAGTAGCAGAGATCCACAAAGGACAGGTTGCTGAGGAAATAGTACATGGGGGTGTGAAGCTGAGCGTTCAGACAAATCAGGGTTATCATGCCCAGGTTCCCTACCATGGTGATGGAATAGATCCCAAGGAAGAGGAAGAAGAGGGGGAGCTGGAGCTCTGGTTGACTTGTTAAACCTCCGAGAATGAACTCTGTCACTGTAGAGTGATTTTCTGCAGCCATTCTCCTTGGGGGACCTGTGTGATGAGAGAACAACTGCATGAAAGGCTGCTTCTTGCACTGCTTGGTGAAGCTAGTTTTGAGACTCTGGGCCAGCTGTGCGATCCTGATCTTTCCTGATGAATATTCCCTCATCCTGTTGTTTGTTTTGGGAGGAAGACAAGACCCTGAGTATTTCAAAGATGAGCCCAAAAGGGGGCAAGATCTGGAGCTGCTGTCATTTTCATGGTTCTCAAATAGCCTAGCACAGTGGGTCTGGCAATCCGCTCCAGTATTCTTGCCTGGAGAATCCCCATGGAGCTTAAAGAACTTAATGCAAAATAGAACCAAATATTAATATTCTGTATCAACAACATTTGATGCAATATGATGCAAAGATTAAAGTCCAACACTTAGCATAGCATCTGGTGTTTAACAGGTCCTGCTCAGTAAGTATTTGTTGAATACTCTAGGACCAGATTTTTTTCTGCAACCCAAACTCTCAGATCCAGTATGAGATATTATTTGAAGGTCTGTGTTCTCACTTTCTTGCTGACTTTTAAAGTTTTTCCTTAGAGATGGAAAAAGATTCCCGAGGATGGAAAAAATTTTAAAGTATCATACCCGGTGCCAATTCACTGGCCTGGTAAGGACTGTATCAATCTATTCTCATCAGCCCTGGCTGAAAATCTATGTGGATACATGTATGGGCCTGGGCTTTAGCACAATCTATCCACCCAAAGCATTTGTGGGTCCAGCAGGCAGATCTTACTTCCATTGGCCTCTTGAGTCCTAAAATGACAGTGTGAGGCTGCAGTCCCTGGTGGCTTGACTCCCTAGCTTCAACATAGCTCCTCTGACAGAGATGTCCAGGCCCTCCCTTGGAAGCTGATCCCATTCATTGTCCATCTGCTCCTTCTGCCCTTTCCTCTCCCTCCATCACTATTTTCACAGTAGTATAATGTTATATTCTACTTTCCAGGCTTGGCTTCCTTAAGAGGAATCATCACTTAGATACTAAAATGTCATTTACAACCATATACAGAGTTAAGGTAAAAGACTAGTTCTCCAGGCTTTTTACTCCCAAGCTCTCACTAAGAATTCTGGGTACACACATCTTACCAAAGAATTGCGTGTCATCTTCAAAACCCTCTACAAATTTCTAAACGCAAACTCAAATGCAACTAGGCCCCTAACTGCACTAACATCTGGACTGCTACAAGGTCTTCCAGACTCAAGTTCCACTTCCTTCCTCAACTCCAATCTATTCTCCATACCTCCATACCTCCATACCTACATCACCTTCATTGGTGAGAAAAGACGGAACAAGACTTGAAGCATTTTGTATGCCTCCCTGTTGTTCTGAATTTAAAGTCTTCAAGATAACGCTCAAGATCCGCCAGGATCTGGTCTTCACCTTATTCAGCTCATATTTCCCATGGATCTCTCATACAAACCTGTGGATTCAATTAGGCCTAATTATCCTAATTTCTATTCCATACAAACCAAAATCACTGTATAGAGGAAAAAGAATTGACCTAAGAATAAAAGTATCTGAATTCCAGACATTTTTGGCATACACTAGCTGTGTACCTTTGGACATGTCCTTTGCCTCTCTGGGCTTGGTTTCCCTATCTGTAAACAGAATGATTGAACCAGATCTTCTTAATAATCCTGCCAGCTTAAGAAAAATTACTCTATGATTCCTAAAAGACCAACCAAATCCATTTCTTTTTCAAAAGTCTGTAGGTCCTCCATGGATTCTTTCTAAGCACTCCAGACCACACTATTCTCTCCATTCTCTGAACTCCATGTCTGGAATTCAAAACAAATCAAACAGTGCATTCCTGGACCAACATCACTGGCATCACTTGAAGATATTAGAGATGCAGATTCTCAGGCCTCACCCCAGACCTACCAAGTCAGGAACTCTGGGATGGGGCCCAGTGATCTGTGTATCACACTGTCTCCAGATGAGGCTGAAGAAGGTTCAAGTTTGCGAATCTCAATCCTGTAGGTAATAAGCAGTAGAGTTAATATTGGAGATATACTTTGTTTCAGAAATGAAATTCTTCTATCATTTATGCAAGTCCTAGATATTGACTGAATGTGAACATCCAGTAACCGATCTCAGATTGATGAAGTGTCAGGGGGATATGTTAGTTACAAAAGTATTATTGAGTTTCAAGTCAATTTCTGTGTCTGAAAGATGAAGAGATGAGTGATAACAATTTCTAAGCTGGTTGTAAAAATAATATGGGATTATGCAGTTAGAATTTTTTTTTCAAGATGTCATTTCCTATACAAATGTGAGCTGTCAGTAGATGTCTGGAATGTTTTCTTAGTTTTTCACTGGCCTCAGTTCCTAAGGCAATGGTTCTCAACATTGTCTGTACATTATAATCACCTGCAACATTTAAAAAGTGTCGATATCTATGTTTCAGCCAGAGAGGTTCTAATTAATTCATCTCTGGTGAAGCCTGGACCCTGACATATAGGACATTCCAGAGTAAATGCTCACCAGCTACTTTTATTATTGTTCTTATTTTCATTTTGATTATGATATCAAACCATCATCTCCCTAATGACAAAGTGCTTAAGTCCTAAGATGTCCTAAGAAGCACGGATCATCATTGCTGGATATGATACCTATAGATATCCCTTCTCTGACAGGTATTCTTTAAGTTAAAGTCTTAAATTTGCACTATTTTAATTGGTTACTTACACAGTTACTAACTTTTGTATACTGCTCTTCAAAAGTCATTCTCATTAACTCCTCTGAAATGTTTCGCATATGAGGAGAAATGTGTTTAGAGTAGAATTTTCATTCACATGTTTATATGGAGAAAACTGAAGTGCCAAACACTAAGTGACTTTCCAGAGACTTTCTAATTATGAAGAACTTGGAACTGAAACTGCTTTCTTCTAATCATAAACTCTTCCCTTGGCCGAAGTGTGTAGCCTTACAAATCAACGCACCTAGAGGTCTGAGCAATGTTGTGGTTGAATGTGTTTTATCCTTGATGTCTTACATTGTGCATAGCATATAAAAAGGGGAAAGCTATATTATTTTCCTCTTCTCTAGGAAACAGAAGTTCTAAAATTTATTTATTTTTTTTTATTGGAAGTTAATTACGTTACAATATTGTATTGGTTTTGCCATACATCAACATGAATCTAAAATTTAAATAAGTTACCAAAAGGCATAAAACTAGGAAGACACGGAACTTGGTCTAACTAAACCTTAGGACTTCTGTCTACCAGTTTGTTATTTGTCCTCTAAACTATGTTACCTTATTCTAGGTTATCTTTTTTGTAGCACTTTGTTATTATTTAATGAAGTTAACTTATTGAATTTTTAGACAAAGATGATAGATTTTATGGCCAATTTCAGATGCATTAAAGAAAAATTATCAGGACTTCCCTGGTGGTCCAGTGGTTAAGAATGTGTCTTCCAGTGCAGGTGACATGAGTTTGATCCCTGGTCTGGGAAGATCCCACATGTCACAGAGCAACTAAGCCCGTGCGCCACAACTACTTAAGCATGAGTTCTGCAGCTACTGAAGCCTGTGCCCTAGATCCCGTGCTTTGCAACAAGATCAGCCACTGTCAAGAGAAGCCCGTGCACAGCAACTAGAGAGTAGCCCTCACTTGCTGCAGTTAGAGGAAGCCTTTGTGCAATTCCAAAGACCCAGTGCAGAAAAAAACCCACAAAAACCTAATTAATTAATTTAAGAAATAAAAAAGAAAACTTACCAAACCAGTATATGTGTGTTGCAGAAAATCAGGGATATAAATAAGCAAACATAAAATGCCCTTCTGGCTCCTTGGAGACAAGCAATAGTCATCATGATTTTTTAGGTTTTTTTCAATGCTTCAGTGCATATATACATCACCGATTCAATGGACATGGACTTGAGCAAACTTTGGGAGATGATGAGGGACAGTGAGGCCTGGAATGCTGAAGTCCATGGGATCACAAAGAGTCAGCACAACTTGGAGCTGCTGCTGCTAAGTCGCTTCAGTCATGTCTGACTCTGTGCAACCCCATAGATGGCAGCCCACCACGCTCCCCCGTCCCTGGGATTCTCCAGGCAAGAACACTGGAGTGGGTTTCCATTGCCTTCTCCAATGTATGAAAGTGAAAAGTGAAAGTGAAGTCACCCAGTCGTGTCCAACTCTTAGCGTACTTAGTACTGGAGTGGGGTGCCATTGCCTTCTGAACATCAAAAGAGTATGTATCTAGGCTTCCCTGGTGGCTCAGATGGTAAAGTATCTGCTTGCAATGCAGGAGACCCTGTGTTCCATCCCTGGGTTGGGAAGATCCCCTGGAGATGGGCATGGCAACTGACTCCAACATTCTTGCCTGGAGAATCCCATGGACAGAGGAGCCTGGTGGGCTACAGTCCGCAGGGTCCCAAAGAGTCCAACATGACTAAGCATGTCATTTCACTTTCGTGTACGTATCTATATGTGTATAAGCATATATGTATTTTAAATAATTTTTGTAACCTTTTTTAATGTATCACTTTATAATTTTATAATGCATTGTCTCATTCCTATAATAATAGTAACTTTAGCACTATATTTCTTTTTCTAGGTGTAAAAATTCTTGATTATATTAATAGTATGAAGATGAGAAAATCTGAATTGCAGTATAAACACTACATATTAAATTAGTGATGGTTAAATTGCTAACTTTATAATAATTACTATCAGAGGTAACTAAGATTTTTTGAGTATTATTTCTGTTAATTGTAAAAAAGAAAAAAATTCTTGCAGGGAGCAACAATAGATTAAAAAATCTTACAAATTCCCTTCTACTCAAATTCCACCTCTTAAAACTTAAGAAACATAGACAATCCACCTAGAATACACCATTGCCAGAAATCACAGGGCCGTACAGAGTGAACAGTATTTGCTTAGTGAGGTGCAGATGGGAAAATCCTAGACAGCATTAACTTAATTATTGATTCCCACAGTCATCTAACAATATAAAATAGGAAAACATGACCCCATATTTGATATCAGTCACTACAGTTCCTACCTCCAGTTCTACCAGACCATCAGAGGCTCAGGATTGCTGCCCACAAGAACACAGCACACAAAGAAAAACCACCCGGAGATGAAGGTAAACACAGGGTTGGAGATAGCTTGCATCAGACACAAGAGGTGATGAAAGAAGTATTTTTCTCATAGAATTGTTTTTTATAAAATTAATTCCTTTATTTTAATTGGAAGCTAATTACTTTACAATATTGTAGCGGTTCTTGCCATCATAGAATTGTTTAAATTGTAATTAAATACTTCTGCCAATGTACAGCTGTACACAGTCTCCTGGAAGTATTTGGAAATGCCTCGATTTTGACAGTTAGGAAATCAATATTGGTAGATGAGAGGACCGTAAAGATTTACATCTAATCTTAAAGTTACTCAAAGGGGCTAGCCCCATCATGAAAAAAGGGTCCATGAGGTTGGGAGATGTGTGGGTGTGTTTATATGTATATGAGCAGAACTTCTCCTGGGAGGCAGTCACTTCAGAGACTGGGCCCTTTGCAAAGGACAGTTAGAGTTTTGATTTACACTTGTGCTGTGAATTATGTTCTTGGGTCCCAAGTGTGTTAATTTTCCTTTTATTGGGGAAGTCAACTTGCTGTTTGAGAAACTACAGTCTAATGCCTCCTTTCAAGTAATTTATCATCAATGAGTCCATCACCATCCACAGTATCATCATTACAAGCAGCGCCACCAGCCCCACAACCCCCGCGGTTATTATTATCAACAACGTCAGTCACTGTCATTATGGTTGTTCCTCATCACTAGTTGTTCACGATCACGCATAATCAACTATGATTAAAAGGCTTATTTGAAAGGATTTAAAGAATAGAGTTGACTGTTTTAATAAAACTGTGTAATTTCACTAAAGGAATGTTAATTCATAAGGAGTGCTAAATTTGTCACCTTGATGTTGGACCTGTAGATTGACTGTGTAGAATGGGAGGAGGTTGAGGGCATAAGAAGGTAGATTTGTAAGAATTCTTCGCTTGTATATTCTCATTCATAAGGAAAATATGCTGATAAGAATGTGCCCTTTTCAAGACTACATTCAGCAATATATTATCTGTGAAAATGCTGCTAGTGAAGATTTTTAAACCTTTTCTTTTGAGTTAATTGTAGATTCACATAGGGATACAAGAAATAATAGAGAGAGATCCTGTGTACCCTTGAGCAGTTTCCCCAATGGGAACAATCTGCAGAATTATAATACAATATCACACCCAGGATGTCCTTGGAATTTGCCAAGCAAGAATACTGAAGTGGGTAGCCACTCCCTTCTCCGGGGATCTTCCTGACCCAAGGACCGAGCCCTCATCTTCCACATTGCAGGAAGATTCTTTTCCCCCTGAGTCACCAGGGAAGCCCCAAATGTCGATCGATCTTCTTCAGATTTCCCCATATTTACTTATACTCATTTGTGTGTATGTAAACTAACCTCAAAGCAATTTTATCACATGCACAGATTGTATATCCATCACCACAGTTCATATAGAAGTGTTTACCTCACCTTCATTTTCTAATTTTCAAAATTATAGTTTAGTTTCTTATTATCTAACAAAGAAAGCTAGTTGTTTTCTTTAGTATCTTTATATTCTTCCTAATTTAACCATGTTTTATGTGTGTTTCAGTCCATTGCAATTGTTTTCCTTATATAGCTTAACATTTTCTTGCCTGGAGAATCCCATGGGTAGAGAAGCCTGGCTACACTGCATGGGTTGCAAAGAGCCAGACCCAACTGGGTGACTAACACTTTCACTATGTACCCACTAGGGGTGCTAACGCTTGAAAATGTGACAACATCATTTTGTTGAGAATGGAGAGCAAGCGAACTTCTTATACAGTGATAATAGAAAATAAAATTAAACAACCTCTTTATAGGATTGTTTGGTAGTTTCTTTTAAACTTGCCTATGACCAAAGAATTCTTAGATACAAAGGTGAAAGAGGAGAGTGAAAAAGTTGGCTTAAAACTCAATGTTCAGAAAACGAAGATCATGACATCTGGTCCCACCACTTCATGGCAAGTAGATTGGGAAACAGTGGAAACAGTGTCAGGCTTTATTTTTTTGGACTTCAAAATCACTGTAGATGGTGACTGCAGCCATGAAATTAAAAGACGCTTACTCCTTGGAAGAAAAGTTATGACCAACCTAGACAGCATAGTCAAAAGCAGAGACATTACTTTGCCAACAAAGGTTCTAGTCAAGGCTATGGTTTTTCCAGTGGTCATATATGGATGTGAGAGTTGGACTGTGAAGAAAGCTGAGCGCCAAAGAATTGATGCTTTTGAACTGTGGTGTTGGAGAAGACTCTTGAGAGTCCCTTGGACTGCAAGGAGATCCAACCAGTCCATTCTGAAGGAGATCAGCCCTGGGATTTCTTTGGAAGGAATGATGCTAAAGCTGAAACTCCAGTACTTTGGCCACCTCATGTGAAGAGTTGACTCATTGGAAAAGACCCCGATGCTGGGAGGGATTGGGGGCAAGAGGAGAAGGGGACGACAGAGGATGAGATGGCTGGATGGCATCACTGACTTGATGGACGTGAGTCTGAGTGAACTCTGGGAGTTGGTGATGGACAGGGAGGCCTGGCGTGCTGTGATTCATGGGGTCTCAAAGATTCGGACACGACTGAGCGACTGAACTGAACTGAACTGAACTGAGATTGAAAACATATGTTCACAAAGAGTTCTGTACATGAATGCTTATATATCCTTTATTCACAGTAACTCAAACTGGAAACAACCAACTGTCCTTCAACAGGTGGAAAAAATTATTGCATCTATACAAGCAATGGATTACTATTAATGAAAAAGAAATATATTATTGATACACACAACAACATGAAAGACCTCAAAGCATTGTGTTGGGCAAAACATATCAGACACCGTTGTGTACTGTGATCAGGAAAACTAATCAAGTGCTATAGAAAGTGAATCAGTGGTTGCGTGAGTTTAGGGATAAAGTGGAGATTGCACACTTTGGACTTGTGACTTAGCCACATTTATTTGCAAAATGTATATATGATCTCACATTCTGTGATTATTGATTGATTTTGAGTGTTAAGATGCAGTCTTTTTTTTTTTTTAAAGAGACCCATTTTATTGTAGTATAATCAACATACAAATGATGTACATAATGTGTACAATATTATTAGTCTGAAGATAAGTATACAGCAGTGAGGCCTTCCCAGGTGGCGCTACCGGTAAAGGACCTGCCTGCCAGTGAAGGAAACATAAGACATGGTACCTAACTGTTGCGAATAGTAATTAAAAGAAGGCATATGAAGAATTTATGTGTTGTGTGGCTCAGAGTGAGTGCCCCAAAACATGGTAGTGGCTGGCATTATTGTTACTGTGACTAAGAAATTCACATAAAAGGATCAGGTAGAAGTGCTTGGGTAAGAATAAGTAGGGAGGAGTGGAAAAGAGGAGTAATACTTATATATAGCAATACTTATATCAGATAAAATAGACTTTAAAACAAAGGCTGTAAAAAGAGACAAAGATGGTCACTACCTAATGATCAAAGGATCAATCCAAGAAGAAGATATAACAATTATAAATATATATGCACCCAACGGGAGCACCACAATATGTAAGACAAATGCTAACAAGTATGAAAGGAGAAATTAACAATAACACAATAATAGTGGGAGACTTTAATACCCCACTCACACCTATGGATAGATCAACTAAACAGAAAATTAACAAGGAAACACAAGCGTTAAGCGATACAATAGACCAGTTAGACCTAACTGATATCTATAGGACATTTCATCCCAAAACAATGAATTTCACCTTTTTCTCAAGCACACATGGAACCTTCTCCAGGATAGATCACATCCTGGGCCATAAATCTAGCGTTAGTAAATTCAAAAAAATAGAAATCATTCCAAGCATCTTTTCTGACCACAATGCAGTAAGATTAGATCTCAATTACAGGAGAAAAACTATTAAAAATTCCAACATGTGGAGGCTGAACAACACGCTGCTGAATAACCAACAAATCACAGAAGAAATCAAAAGAAATCAAAATTTGCATAGAAACTAATGAAAATGAAAACACAACAACTCAAAACCTGTAGGACACTTTAAAAGCAGTCCTAAGGGGAAAGTTCATAGCAATACAGGCATTCCTAAAGAAACAAGAAAAAGTCAAATAAATAACCTAACCCTACACCTAAAGCAACTAGAAAAGGAAGAAATGAAGAACCCAGGGTTAGTAGAAGGAAAGAAATCTTAAAAATTAGGGCAGAAATAAATGCAAAAGAAACAAAAGAGACCATAGCAAAAATCAACAAAGCCAAAAGCTGGTTCTTTGAAAGGATAAATAAAATTGACAAACCATTAGCCAGACTCATCAAGAAACAAAGGAGAAAAATCAAATCAATAAAATTAGAAATGAAAATGGAGAGATCACAACAGACAACACAGAAATACAAAGGATCATAAGAGACTACTATCAACAATTATATGCCAATAAAATGGACAACGTGGAAGAAATGGACAAATTCTTAGAAAAGTACAACTTTCCAAAACTGGACCAGGAAGAAATAGAAAATCTTAACAGACCCATCACAAGCACGGAAATTGAAACTGTAATCAAAAATCTTCCAGCAAACAAAAGCCCAGGTCCAGACAGCTTCACAGCTGAATTCTACCAAAAATTTAGAGAAGAGCTAACACCTATCCTGCTCAAACTCTTCCAGAAAATTGCAGAGGAAGGTAAACTTCCAAACTCATTCTGTGAGGCCACCATCACCCTAATACCAAAACCTGACAAAGATCCCACAAAAAAAGAAAACTACAGGCCAATATCACTGATGAACATAGATGCAAAAATCCTTAACAAAATTCTAGCAATCAGAATCCAACAACACATTAAAAAGATCATACACCATGACCAAGTGGGCTTTATCCCAGGGATGCAAGGATTCTTCAATATCCGCAAATCAATCAATGTTATACACCACATTAACAAATTGAAAAACAAAAACTATATGATTATCTCAATAGATGCAGAGAAAGCCTTTGACAAAATTCAACATCCATTTATGATAAGAACTCTCCAGAAAGCAGGAATAGAAGGAACATACCTCAACATAATAAAAGCTATATATGACAAACCCTCAGCAAACATTATCCTCAATGGTGAAAAATTGAAAGCATTTCCTCTAAAGTCAGGAACAAGACAAGGGTGCCCACATTCACCATTACTATTCAACATAGTTTTGGAAGTTTTGGCCACAGCAATCAGAGCAGAAAAAGAAATAAAAGGAGTCCAAATTGGAAAAGAAGAAGTAAAACTCTCACTGTTTGCAGATGACATGATCCTTTACATAGAAAACCCTAAAGACTCCACCAGAAAATTACTAGAACTAATCAATGATTATAGTAAAGTTGCAGGACATAAAATCAACACACAGAAATCCCTTGCATTCCTATACACCAATAATGAGAAAACTGAAAGAGAAATTAAGGAAACAATTCCATTCACCATTGCAACGGAAAGAATAAAATACTTAGGAATATATCTACCTAAAGAAACTAAAGACCTATATATAGAAAACTATAAAACCCTGGTGAAAGAAATCAAAGAGGACACTAATAGATGGAGAAATATACCATGTTCATGGATTGGAAGAATCAATATAGTGAAAATGAGTATACTACCCAAAGCAATTTATAGATTCAATGCAATCCCTATCAAGCTACCAACGGTATTCTTCACAGAGCTAGAACAAATAATTTCACAATTTGTATGGAAATACAAAAAACCTAGAATAGCCAAAGTGATCTTGAGAAAGAAGAATGGAACTGGAGGAATCAACCTACCTGACTTCAGACTCTATTACAAAGCCACAGTTATCAAGACAGTTTGGTACTGGCACAAGGACAGAAATATTGATCAATGGAACAAAATAGAAAGCCCAGAGATAAATCCACGTACATATGGACACCTTATCTTTGACAAAGGAGGCAAGAATATACAATGGATTAAAGACAATCTCTTTAACAAGTGGTGCTGGGAAAACTGGTCAATCACTTGTAAAAGAATGAAACTAGAACACTTTCTAACACCATACATAAAAATAAACTCAAAATGGATTAAAGATCTCAACGTAAGACCAGAAACTATAAAACTCCTAGAGGAGAACATAGGCAAAACACTCTCCGACATACATCACAGCAGGATCCTCTATGACCCACCTCCCAGAATATTGAAATAAAAGCAAAAATAAACAAATGGGACCTAATTAACCTTAAAAGCTTCTGCACATCAAAGGAAACTATTAGCAAGGTGAAAAAGCAGCCTTCAGAATGGGAGAAAATAATAGCAAATGAAGCAACGGACAAACAACTAATCTCAAAAATATACAAGCAACTCCTACAGCTCAACTCCAGAAAAATAAATGACCCAATCAAAAAATGGGCCAAAAGAACTAAATAGACATTTCTCAAAGAAGACATACAGATGGCTAACAAACACATGAAAAGATGCTCAACATCACTCATTATCAGAGAAATGCAAATCAAAACCACTATGAGGTACCATTTCACGCCAGTCAGAATGGCTGCGATCCAAAGTCTACAAAGCAATAAATGCTGGAGAGGTGTGGAGAAAAGGAAACCTCTTACACTGTTGGTGGGAATGCAAACTAGTACAGCCACTATGGAGAACAGTGTGGAGATTCCTTAAAAACTGGAAATAGAACTGCCTTATGATCCAGCAATCCCACTGCTGAGCATACACACTGAGGAAACCAGAAGGAAAGAGACACGTGTACCCCAATGTTCATCGCAGCACTGTTTATAATAGCCAGGACATGGAAGCAACCTAGATGTCCATCAGCAGATGAATGGATAAGAAAGCTGTGGTACATATACACAATGGAGTATTACTCAGCTATTAAAAGAATACATTTGAATCAGTTCTAATGAGGTGGATGAAACTGGAACCTATTATACAGAGTGAAGTAAGTCAGAAAGAAAAACACCAATACAGTATACTAAACATATATATGGAATTTAGAAAGATGGTAACAATAACCCTGTGTCTGAGACAGCAAAAGAGACACCGATGTATAGATCGGTCTTATGGACTCTGTGGGAGAGGGAGAGGGTGGGAGATTTGGGAGAATAGCATTGAAACATGTATAATATCATGTATGAAACGAGTCGCCAGTCCAGGTTTGATGCACGGTACTGGATGCTTGGGGCTGGTGCACTGGGACGACCCAGAGGATGGTAGGGAAGGGAAGGGAGGAGGGAGGTGGGTTCAGGATGGGGAACGCGGGTATACCTGTGGTGGATTCATTTCGATATTTGGTAAAACTAATACAATATTGTAAAGTTTAAAAATAAAATAAAATAAAAAAAAAAGAAAGCATCACTACGAACAAGGTGATGGAATTTCAGTTGAGCTATTTCAAATCCTGAAAGATAATGCTGTGAAAGTGCTGCACTCAATATGCCAGCAAATTTGGAAAACTCAGCAGTGGCCACAGGACTGGAAAGGTCAGTTTCATTCAATCCCAAAAGGCAATGCAAAGAATGCTCTTATGGCAGAAAGTGAGAAGGAACTAAAAGCCTCTTGTTGAAAGTGAAAGGGAGTGAAAATGCTGACAAAGCTCAACATTCAGAAAGCGAAGATCATGACATCTGGTCCCACCACTTCATGGCAAGTAGATTGGGAAACAGTGGAAACAGTGTCAGGCTTTATTTTTGGACTTCAAAATCACTGTAGATGGTGACTGCAGCCATGAAATTAAAAAGACGCTTACTCCTTGGAAGAAAAGTTATGACCAACCTAGACAGCATAGTCAAAAGCAGAGACATTACTTTGCCAACAAAGGTTCTAGTCAAGGCTATGGTTTTTCCAGTGGTCATATATGGATGTGAGAGTTGGACTGTGAAGAAAGCTGGTGCCAAAGAATTGATGCTTTTGAACTGTGGTGTTGAGAAGACTCTTGAGAGTCCCTTGGACTGCAAGGAGATCCAACCAGTCCATTCTGAAGGAGATCAGCCCTGGGATTTCTTTGGAAGGAATGATGCTAAAGCTGAAACTCCAGTACTTTGGCCACCTCATGTGAAGAGTTGACTCATTGGAAAAGACCCCGATGCTGGGAGGGATTGGGGGCAAGAGGAGAAGGGGACGACAGAGGATGAGATGGCTGGATGGCATCACTGACTTGATGGACGTGAGTCTGAGTGAACTCTGGGAGTTGGTGATGGACAGGGAGGCCTGGCGTGCTGTGATTCATGGGGTCTCAAAGATTCGGACACGACTGAGCGACTGAACTGAACTGAACTGAACTGAGATTGAAAACATATGTTCACAAAGAGTTCTGTACATGAATGCTTATATATCCTTTATTCACAGTAACTCAAACTGGAAACAACCAACTGTCCTTCAACAGGTGGGAAAAAATTATTGCATCTATACAAGCAATGGATTACTACTAATGAAAAAGAAATATATTATTGATACACACAACAATATGAAAGACCTCGAAAGCATTGTGTTGGGCAAAACATATCAGACACCGTTGTGTACTGTGATCAGGGAAAACTAATCAAGTGCTATAGAAAGTGAATCAGTGGTTGCGTGAGTTTAGGGATAAAGTGGAGATTGCACACTTTGGACTTGTGACTTAGCCACATTTATTTGCAAAATGTATATATGATCTCACATTCTGTGATTATTGATTGATTTTGAGTGTTAAGATGCAGTCTTTTTTTTTTTTTAAAGAGACCCATTTTATTGTAGTATAATCAACATACAAATGATGTACATAATGTGTACAATATTATTAGTCTGAAGATAAGTATACAGCAGTGAGGCCTTCCCAGGTGGCGCTACCGGTAAAGGACCTGCCTGCCAGTGAAGGAAACATAAGACATGGTACCTAACTGTTGCGAATAGTAATTAAAAGAAGGCATATGAAGAATTTATGTGTTGTGTGGCTCAGAGTGAGTGCCCCAAAACATGGTAGTGGCTGGCATTATTGTTACTGTGACTAAGAAATTCACATAAAAGGATCAGGTAGAAGTGCTTGGGTAAGAATAAGTAGGGAGGAGTGGAAAAGAGGAGTAATACTTATATATAGCAATACTTATATCAGATAAAATAGACTTTAAAACAAAGGCTGTAAAAAGAGACAAAGATGGTCACTACCTAATGATCAAAGGATCAATCCAAGAAGAAGATATAACAATTATAAATATATATGCACCCAACACGGGAGCACCGCAATATGTAAGACAAATGCTAACAAGTATGAAAGGAGAAATTAACAATAACACAATAATAGTGGGAGACTTTAATACCCCACTCACACCTATGGCTAGATCAACTAAACAGAAAATTAACAAGGAAACACAAACGTTAAACGATACAATAGACCAGTTAGACCTAACTGATATCTATAGGACATTTCATCCCAAAACAATGAATTTCACCTTTTTCTCAAGCGCACATGGAACCTTCTCCAGGATAGATCACATCCTGGGCCATAAATCTAGCGTTGGTAAATTCAAAAAAATGGAAATCATTCCAAGCATCTTTTCTGACCACAATGCAGTAAGATTAGATCTCAATTACAGGAGAAAAACTATTAAAAATTCCAACATGTGGAGGCTGAACAACACGCTGCTGAATAACCAACAAATCACAGAAGAAATCAAAAAAGAAATCAAAATTTGCATAGAAACTAATGAAAATGAAAACACAACAACTCAAAACCTGTAGGACACTTTAAAAGCAGTCCTAAGGGGAAAGTTCATAGCAATACAGGCATTCCTAAAGAAACAAGAAAAAAGTCAAATAAATAACCTAACCCTACACCTAAAGCAACTAGAAAAGGAAGAAATGAAGAACCCCAGGGTTAGTAGAAGGAAAGAAATCTTAAAAATTAGGGCAGAAATAAATGCAAAAGAAACAAAAGAGACCATAGCAAAAATCAACAAAGCCAAAAGCTGGTTCTTTGAAAGGATAAATAAAATTGACAAACCATTAGCCAGACTCATCAAGAAACAAAGGGAGAAAAATCAAATCAATAAAATTAGAAATGAAAATGGAGAGATCACAACAGACAACACAGAAATACAAAGGATCATAAGAGACTACTATCAACAATTATATGCCAATAAAATGGACAACGTGGAAGAAATGGACAAATTCTTAGAAAAGTACAACTTTCCAAAACTGGACCAGGAAGAAATAGAAAATCTTAACAGACCCATCACAAGCACGGAAATTGAAACTGTAATCAAAAATCTTCCAGCAAACAAAAGCCCAGGTCCAGACAGCTTCACAGCTGAATTCTACCAAAAATTTAGAGAAGAGCTAACACCTATCCTGCTCAAACTCTTCCAGAAAATTGCAGAGGAAGGTAAACTTCCAAACTCATTCTGTGAGGCCACCATCACCCTAATACCAAAACCTGACAAAGATCCCACAAAAAAAGAAAACTACAGGCCAATATCACTGATGAACATAGATGCAAAAATCCTTCACAAAATTCTAGCAATCAGAATCCAACAACACATTAAAAGATCATACACCATGACCAAGTGGGCTTTATCCCAGGGATGCAAGGATTCTTCAATATCCGCAAATCAATCAATGTTATACACCACATTAACAAATTGAAAAACAAAACTATATGATTATCTCAATAGATGCAGAGAAAGCCTTTGACAAAATTCAACATCCATTTATGATAAGAACTCTCCAGAAAGCAGGAATAGAAGGAACATACCTCAACATAATAAAAGCTATATATGACAAACCCTCAGCAAACATTATCCTCAATGGTGAAAAATTGAAAGCATTTCCTCTAAAGTCAGGAACAAGACAAGGGTGCCCACATTCACCATTACTATTCAACATAGTTTTGGAAGTTTTGGCCACAGCAATCAGAGCAGAAAAGAAATAAAAGGAGTCCAAATTGGAAAAGAAGAAGTAAAACTCTCACTGTTTGCAGATGACATGATCCTTTACATAGAAAACCCTAAAGACTCCACCAGAAAATTACTAGAACTAATCAATGATTATAGTAAAGTTGCAGGATATAAAATCAACACACAGAAATCCCTTGCATTCCTATACACCAATAATGAGAAAACTGAAAGAGAAATTAAGGAAACAATTCCATTCACCATTGCAACGGAAAGAATAAAATACTTAGGAATATATCTACCTAAAGAAACTAAAGACCTATATATAGAAAACTATAAAACCCTGGTGAAAGAAATCAAAGAGGACACTAATAGATGGAGAAATATACCATGTTCATGGATTGGAAGAATCAATATAGTGAAAATGAGTATACTACCCAAAGCAATTTATAGATTCAATGCAATCCCTATCAAGCTACCAACGGTATTCTTCACAGAGCTAGAACAAATAATTTCACAATTTGTATGGAAATACAAAAAACCTCGAATAGCCAAGGTGATCTTGAGAAAGAAGAATGGAACTGGAGGAATCAACCTACCTGACTTCAGACTCTATTACAAAGCCACAGTTATCAAGACAGTTTGGTACTGGCACAAGGACAGAAATATTGATCAATGGAACAAAATAGAAAGCCCAGAGATAAATCCACGTACATATGGACACCTTATCTTTGACAAAGGAGGCAAGAATATACAATGGATTAAAGACAATCTCTTTAACAAGTGGTGCTGGGAAAACTGGTCAATCACTTGTAAAAGAATGAAACTAGAACACTTTCTAACACCATACATAAAAATAAACTCAAAATGGATTAAAGATCTCAACGTAAGACCAGAAACTATAAAACTCCTAGAGGAGAACATAGGCAAAACACTCTCCGACATACATCACAGCAGGATCCTCTATGACCCACCTCCCAGAATATTAGAAATAAAAGCAAAAATAAACAAATGGGACCTAATTAACCTTAAAAGCTTCTGCACATCAAAGGAAACTATTAGCAAGGTGAAAAGGCAGCCTTCAGAATGGGAGAAAATAATAGCAAATGAAGCAACGGACAAACAACTAATCTCAAAATATACAAGCAACTCCTACAGCTCAACTCCAGAAAATAAATGGACCCAATCAAAAAATGGGCCAAAGAACTAAATAGACATTTCTCTAAAGAAGACATACAGATGGCTAACAAACACATGAAAAGATGCTCAACATCACTCATTATCAGAGAAATGCAAATCAAAACCACTATGAGGTACCATTTCACGCCAGTCAGAATGGCTGCGATCCAAAAGTCTACAAGCAATAAATGCTGGAGAGGGTGTGGAGAAAAGGGAACTCTCTTACACTGTTGGTGGGAATGCAAACTAGTACAGCCACTATGGAGAACAGTGTGGAGATTCCTTAAAAAACTGGAAATAGAACTGCCTTATGATCCAGCAATCCCACTGCTGAGCATACACACTGAGGAAACCAGAAGGGAAAGAGACATGTGTACCCCAATGTTCATCGCAGCACTGTTTATAATAGCCAGGACATGGAAGCAACCTAGATGTCCATCAGCAGATGAATGGATAAGAAAGCTGTGGTACATATACACAATGGAGTATTACTCAGCTTTAAAAAGAATACATTTGAATCAATTCTAATGAGGTGGATGAAACTGGAACCTATTATACAGAGTGAAGTAAGTCAGAAAGAAAAACACCAATACAGTATACTAACACATATATATGGAATTTAGAAAGATGGTAACAATAACCCTGTGTACGAGACAGCAAAAGAGACACCGATGTATAGATCGGTCTTATGGACTCTGTGGGAGAGGGAGAGGGTGGGGAGATTTGGGAGAATAGCATTGAAACATGTATAATATCATGTAGGAAACGAGTCGCCAGTCCAGGTTTGATGCACGGTACTGGATGCTTGGGGCTGGTGCACTGGGACGACCCAGAGGGAGGGTAAGGGAAGGGAGGAGGGAGGTGGGTTCAGGATGGGGAACGCGGGTATACCTGTGGTGGATTCATTTCGATATTTGGTAAAACTAATACAATATTGTAAAGTTTAAAAATAAAATAAAATTAAAAAAAAAAAGAAAGCATCACTACGAACAAGGTGATGGAATTTCAGTTGAGCTATTTCAAATCCTGAAAGATAATGCTGTGAAAGTGCTGCACTCAATATGCCAGCAAATTTGGAAAACTCAGCAGTGGTCACAGGACTGGAAAAGGTCAGTTTTCATTCCAATCCCAAAGAAAGGCAATGCCAAAGAATGCTCAGATGACCGCACAATTGCACTCATCTCACATGCTAGTAAAGTAATGCTCAAAATTCTCCAAGCCAGGCTTTAGTAGTACGTGAACTGTGAACTTCCAGATGTTGAAGCTGGTTTTAGAAAAGGCAGAGGAACCAGAGATCAAATTGCCAACATCTGCTGGATCATCAAAAAAGCAAGAGAGTTCCAGAAAAACATCTATTTCTGCTTTATTGACTATGCCAAAGCCTTTGACTGTGTGGATCACAATAAACTGGAAAATTCTGAAAGAGATAGGAATACCAGATCACCTGACCTGCCTCTTGAGAAGCCTATATGCAGGTCAGGAAGCAACAGTTAGAACTGAACATGGACCAACAGACTGGTTCCAGATAGGAAAATGAGTACATCAAGGCTGTATATTGTCACCCTGCTTATTTAACTTCTATGCAGAGTACATCATGAGAAACGCTGGGCTGGAAGAAGCACAAGCTGGAATCAAGATTTTTGGGAGAAATATCAATCACCTCAGATATACAGATGACACCACTCTTATGGCAGAAAGTGAAGAGGAACTAAAAATCCTCTTAATGAAAGTGAAAGAGGAGAGTGAAAAGTTGGCTTAAAGCTCAACATTCAGAAAACGAAGATCATGGCATCTGGTCCCAGCACTTCATGGGAAATAGATGGGGAAACAGTGGAAACAGTGTCAGACTTTAGTTTTTTGGGCTCCAACACCACTGCAGATGGTGACTGCAGCCATGAAACTAAAAGATGCTTACTCCTTGGAAGGAAAGTTATGACCAACCTAGACAGCATATTAAAAAGCAGAGACATTACTTTGCCAACAAAGGTCCGTCTAGTCAAGTCTGTGGTTTTTCCAGTGGTCATGTATGGATGTGAGAGTTGGACTGTGAAGAAAGCTAAGTGCTGAAGAATTGATGCTTTTGAACTGTGGTGTTGGAGAAGACTCTTGTGAGTCCCTTGGACTGCAAGAAGATCCAACCAGTCAATCCTAAAAGAGGTCAGTCCTGGGTGTTCATTGGAAGGCCTGATGTTGAAGCTGAAACTCCAGTACTTTGGCCACCTCATGCGAAGAGTTGACTCATTGGAAAAGACCCTGATGCTGGGAGGGATTGGGGGCAGGAGAAGGGGACGACAGAGGATGAAATGGTTGGATGGCATCACTGACTCAATGGACACGAGTTTGGGTAAACTCTGGGAGTTGGTGATGGACAGGGAGGCCTGGTGTGCTGTGATTCATGGGGTTGCAAAGATTCGGACATGACTGAGCGACTGAACTGAACTGAACTGAATAATGGGCAATGTTGAGCATCTTTTCATGTATTTGTTTGCTATCTGTATGTCTTCTTTGGAAAAATGTCTGTTTAGGTTTTCCCCCACGTTTTGATTGGGTTATTTGCTTTTCTCTTATTGAGTTTTATGAACTACTTGTATATTTTGGAAATTAATCCTTTGTCAGTTGTTTCATTTGCTATTACTCTCTGTCATTCTGAGGGTTGTCTTTTCAGCTTGCTTATAGTTTCCTTTGCTGTGCAAAAGCTTTTAAGTTTACTCAGGTCCCACTTGTTTACTTTTGTTTTATTTTTGTTACTCTAGGAGTTGGGTCATAGAGGATCCTTCTTTATGTCATCGAGTGTTCTGCCTATGTTTTCCTCTAAGAGTTTTTACTTTCTGGTCTTATACTTAGGTCTTTAATCCATTTTGAGTTTATCTTTGTGTATGGTGTTAGGAAGTGTTCTAATTTCATTCTTTTACATGTAGCTGTCCAGTTTTCCCAGCACCATTTACTAAAGAGGCTGTCTCTGCCCCATGGTATATTCTTATCTCCTTTGTCAAAAATAAGATACCCATAGGTGCATGCATGGGTTTATTTATGGGCTTTCTATCTTGTTCCATTGGTCTATATTTCTGTTTTTGTGCCAGTACCATACTGTCTTGATGATTGTAGCTTTGTAGTATAATCTGAAGTCAGGAAGGTTGATTCCTCTAGCTCCATTCTTCTTTCTCAAGACTGCTTTGCCTATTCAGGCCTTTTGTGTTTCCATATGAATTGTGAATTTTTTTGTTCTAGTTCTGTGAAAAATGCCAATGGTAATTTGATAGGGATCACACTGAGTCTGTAGATTGCATGAGACAAATGAATCTATGAAACAGAAACAGACTCATGGACTGAGTACAGACTTGTGGTTGCCCAGGTAGAGGATTTTGGGGGAGGGATCGAGTGGGAGGTTAGACTTAGCAGATGTAAGCTTCTATATAGAGAGTGGATAAACAACAAGGTCCTACTATATAGCACAGAGACCTATATGCAATATCCTATGATAAACCATAATGGAAGAGAATATTTAAAAAGGATGCACATATATGTATAACTGAATCCCTTTGCCATACAGCAGAAATTAACACAACATTGAAAATCAACTATACTTGAGTTTAAAAATAAAAAACAACAAGAAAAGTGAAGTGCTGTGTCTACAACTTAATTTTTTTAAGACAATGAGTTAATTCTAAGTAGTTCAAGAAAAGAAGAACACAAATGAGACACATTATTGAGGGAGAGGGCTTTCGAAGCACTTTCAACTTTTCTGAAGGCTTTAAATTATTCAAAATAAGATTGGGAGGAGAAGTTAAGCATCCTAGGCTACTCTGATGTGAGCCAAACACAAGGCACACTGGGCAAGAGGACCCCTCCTGTCCCATCCAGCCTGCTGACTGAGGCTCCTGTTGGGGCAGGGTCCTGGCAGTGTGGCATTGTTTCACAGTGACCCCTAGAGGTGCTGTGCACTCAGGGTAGACTGAGTTTGGCCCTTGGCCAAACTGTCAAGTTCATGAACAAAGAAGAGAAGCCCATCCAATTACCCTATCTCTCTTGCCCCAAATTATACAGAGTGCAGTGCATCTGGTCAGCCCTCTGACCTAAGGGTCAGTCCCTGGAGGTGGGGCTCCTATGCTATCACATGATAGATCATCTCCATGACAACAACCAGCACGGCAGGCCAGATGGACAGGCTGGGCATGGACACAGAAAAGAGCAGGGGTCCCAAGGCTGACGTGAGGCCACCCCTCACCAGCCCCACCAGAATGACTTAGAGAACCAATCAAGGAGGAAATTGAGGGTTCATAGAAAGGAAGGGCAGAAAAGGTGGATGTGGGAGTGAGCAGGGAACAGAAGAGCAGACCCTGGGGTTGGGACAGGTCATGTTGACACCAGTGACAGACATGGACTCAGAAGGATGAGGCCAGGGAACACGAGGGAATGCTCACGGTCACTCCTAGAACAGGGCTGCAGGCTGAGCCCGGCTCCACAGGAAGCCATTTCCTTAAGATCAGACTCTGCCTCTCCTGTTGGGCTCTATTCTAAGCCCTTGGCCACTTGTGTAAGGTCCTCCTTGTCACACATGATACTGGTCAAACAGTCTCAATCCACAGACCAAAGAGCCTGAAGTCTTGAAATAAAGAAGTGACTGGTAGTACAGTGGTTAAGAAGTCACCTTCCAAGGCAGTGGGTGTGCATTCAGCCCCTGGTTGGGAGCTAAGATTCCACATGCCTCATGGCCAAAAACCCCTCTGCCCTTGGGGACACATGCCAGATAAGTCAAGCTATTTTTAAAATTGAGAAAGAATAATAACATTTGTATCAAAACAATTTTTCCCTCAGAGTTTTCTGCATGGCAGCCTTCACCTCCTTATTCCTCAAGCTGTAGATCAGGGGGTTCAGCATGGGGATCACTGTGGTGTAGAACACGGAGGCCATGTTCTCCTGGGCCAGGGAACTGGCCGTGGAGGGTTTCAAGTACATGAAGGCGGTTGTTCCATAGAAAATCCCCACAGCTGCAAAGTGGGAGCTGCAGGTGCTGAAGGCTTTGGACCTTCCCTCTGTGGTGCTGATGTGGAGGATACTGGACAGGATGAAGGCATAGGAAATTAGGACTGTTAAGCTAGTAACTACAATGTTGAATCCAGCCAAAAAGAAGACTGTCATCTCAACGTCATAGGTGCTAGAGCAGGAAAGTTTCATGAGGGGGAGGATGTCACAGAAGTAATGACTGATGAGGTGTTCACAATAGGGCAGTTTCAACATGAGGCCAGTCTCTATGGTTGAGCCAATGAGCCCCATGATATAGACCCCAGCCACCAGCAGGGAGCAGACTCGATGAGACATGATGATGTTGTAAAGCAAAGGTCTGCAGATGGCAACATAGCGGTCATAGGCCATCATGGTAAGCATGTAACATTCAGCAATGACAAACACCAGGAAGAAGTAGAGCTGGGCCATGCATCCTGCATAGGAGATGGTGTTCTTTCCTGACACAAAGTTCACCAGCATCTTAGGGGTAATGACAGAGGAGTAGCAGAGATCCACAAAGGACAGGTTGCTGAGGAAGTAGTACATGGGGGTGTGAAGCTGAGCGTTCAGACAAATCAGTGTTATCATGCCCAGGTTCCCTACCATGGTGACAGAGTAGATCCCAAGGAAGAGGAAGAAGAGAGGGAGCTGGAGCTCTGGTCGATTTGTTAAACCTCCGAGAATGAACTCTGTCACTGTAGAGTGATTTTCTGCAGCCATTCTCCTTGGGGGACCTGTGTGATGAGAGAAGAATTGCATGAAAGGCTGCTTCTTGCACTGCTTGGTGAAGCTAGTTTTGAGAATCTGGGCCAGTTGTGTGATCCTGATGTCTTTCCTGATGAATATTCCCTCATCCTGCTGTTTGTTTTGGGAGGAAGACAAGACCCTGAGTATTTCAAAGATGAGCCCAAAAGGGGGCAAGATCTGGAGCTGCTGTCACTTTCGTGGTTCTGAAACAGCCTAGCACAGTGGGTCTTAAAGTGCAGTTCCTGGGCCAGCATCATTGGCATTACATGAAGATGTTAGAGATGCAGATTCTCAGGCCTCTCCCCAGACCTACCAAGTCAGGAACTCTGAGATGGGGCCCAGTGATCTGTGTACCACACTGTCTCCAGATGAGGCTGAAGAAGGTTCAAGTTTGCGACTCTCAATCCTGTAGGTAATAAGCACTAGAGTTAATATCAGAGATATATTTTGTTTCAGAAATGAAATTCTATCATTTATGCAAGTCCTAAATATTGACTGAATGTGAACATCCAGTAACTGATCTCAGATTGATGAAGTGTCAGGGGGATATGGTAGTTACAACAGAATTATTGAGTTTCAAGTCAATTTCTGTGTCTGAAAGATGAAGAGATGAGTGATAACAATCTCTAAGGTGGTTGTAGAAATAATATGGGATGATGCAGTTAGAATCTTTTTTTCAAGATGCCATTTCTTACACAAATGTGAGCTGTCGGTAGATGTCTGGAATGTTTTCCTAGTGTTTCACTGGCCTCAGGCCCTACGGCAGTGGTACTCAACATTGGCTGTACATTATAATCACCTGCAACATTTAAAAAGGGTTGATATCTATGTTCCACCCAGAGAGATTCTAGTTAATTAATCTCTGGTGAAGCCTGGGCCCTGACATATAGGTTATTCCAGGGTAAATGCTCACCATCTTTTTTTTTTTTTTTTTTAGTACTTGTTGTCTTTTATTTATTTATTTATTTTTTAAATTTTATTTATTTTTAAACTTTACAATATTGTATTAGTTTTGCCAAATATCGAAATGGATCCGCCACAGGTATACATGTGTTCCCCATCCTGAACCCTCCTCCCTCCTCCCTCCCCATACCATCCCTCTGGGTCGTCCCAGTGCACCAGCCCCAAGCATCCAGTATCGTGCATCAAACCTGGACTGGCAACTTGTTTCATACATGATATTATACATGTTTCAATGCCATTCTCCCAAATCTTCCCACCCTCTCCCTCTCCAACCTTATGATCCAGCAATCCCACTGCTGGGCATACCGGCTACTTTTATTATTGTTCTTGTTTTCATTTTTTGATCATGATATCAAACCATCATCTCCCTGATGACAAAGTACTTAAGCTATAGACATGTCCTAAGAAGCTTGGATCATCATTGCTGGATATGATACCTATAGATATCCCTTCTCTGACAGGTATTCATTAAGTTAAAGCCTTAAACTTGCACTATTTTAATTGGTTACTTATACAGTTACTACCTTTTGTATACTGCTCTTCAGAAGTCATTCTCATTAACTCCTCTGAAGAATACTGCATATGAGGAGAAATGTGTTAAGAGTAGAATTTTCATTTGCATGTTTATATGGAGAAAACTGAAGTGCCAGACACTAAGCGACTTTCCAGAGACTTTCTAATTATGAAGAACTTGAAACTGAAACTGCTTTCTTCTGATCATGAACTCTTCCCTTTGCCCAAGAGTGTAGCCTTACAAATCCATGCATCTGGAGGTCTAAGCAATGTTTTGATTGAATGTGTTTTATCCTTGATGTCTTATATGGTGCATAGCATATAAAAAGGGGAAAGCTATATTATTTTCCTCTTCTGTAGGAATCAGAAGCTCTAAAATTTAAGTAAGTTATCAATAGGCATAAAAGTAGGAAGACACAGAACTGGGTCTAACTAAACCTTAGGACTTCTGTCTACCAGTTTGTTATTTGTCCACTAAACTATGTTACGTTGTTCTAGATTATCATCTTTGCAGTACTTTATTATTATTTAGTGAAGTTAACTTACTGAATTTTTGGACAAAGATGATAAATTTTATGGCTAATTTAAGATGCATTAAAGAAAAATTATCAGGACTTCCCTGGTGGTCCAGTGGTTAAGAATCTGTCTGCCAGCGCAGGCAACATGAGTTTGATCCCTGGTCTGGGAAGATCCCACATGCCACAGAGCAACTAAGCCCGTGCGCCACAACTACTAAGCTTGAGTTCTGCAGCTACTGAAGCCTGTGCCCTAGATCCCGTGCTTTGCAACAAGATCAGCCACTGTCATGAGAAGCCCGTGCACAGAACTAGAGAGCAGCTTTTACTTGACGCGACTAGAGGAAGCCTTGTGCAACTCCAAGGACCCAGTGCAGGCAAAAATAAATAAACTAATTCATTAATTTAAGAAATAAAAAGAAATATTACCAAGCCAGTATATGTGCATTGCAGAAAATCAGGAATACAAATAAGCAAAAATAAAATAATCTTCCGGCTCCTTGGAGACAAGCAATAGTCATTACTATTGTTTTAGGTGTTTTTCAATGTTTCAGTGCATATATGCATCCCCGATTCAATGGACATGAACTTGGACAAACTCTGGGAGATGATGAGGGACAGGGAGCCCTGGCAGCTGAAGTCCATGGGTTTGCCAAGAGTCGGACACGACTTGGTGACTGAATATCTACAAAAATATGTTATCTAGGTGTCTCTGGTGGCTCAGATGGTAAAGTATCTGCTTGCAATGCAGGAGACCGAGGGTTCCATCCCTGGGTTGGGAAGATCTCCTGGAGATGGGCGTGGCAACTGACTCCAACATTCTTGCCTGGAGAATCTCATGGACAAAGGAGCCTGGTTGCTACAGTCTGCAGGGTCCCAAGAGTCCAACATGACTGAGTATGTCAATTCACTTTCACTTATGTATCTATATGTGTATAAGCATACATGTATTTTAAATAATCTTTGTAATCTGCTTTTTTATGTATTACTTTATAATGTACTGTCTCATTCCTATAATAATACTAACGTCAGCACTAACTATATATTTTTTTCTAGTGTAAAAATCCTTAATTATATTAATAGTATGAAGACAAGAAAATCTGAATTGCACTATAAACTCTACATGTTAAATTACTGATGGTTAAATTGCTAACTTTATAATAATTGCTATCAGAGGTAACTAAGATTTTTTGAGTATTATTTCTGTTAATTGTAAAAAAGAAAAAAATTCTTGCAGGGAGCAACAATAGATTAAAAATATCTTACAAATTCCCTTCTACTCAAATTCTGCCTCTTAAAACTTAAGAAACATAGACAATCCACCTAGAATATACCATTGCCAGAAATCACAGGGCCGTACAGAGTGAACAGTATTTACTTCGTGAGGGAGGTGCAGATGGGAAAATCCTAGACAGCATTGACTTAATTATTGATTCCCACAATCATCTAACAATATAAAATAGGAAAACATGACCCCATATTTGATATCAGTCACTACAGTTCCTACCTCCAGTTCTACCAGACCATCAGAGGCTCAGGATTGCTGCCCACAAGAACACAGCACACAGAGAAAAACCACCCGGAGATGAAGGTAAACACAGGGTTGGAGATAGCCTGCATCAGACACAGGAGGTGATGAAAGAAATATTTTTCTCATAGAATTGTTTAAATTGTAATTAAATACCTCTATCGATCTACAGCTGTACACAGTTTCCTGGAAGTATTTGGAAATGCCTCAATTTTGACAGTTAGGAAATCAATATTGGTAGATGAGAGGACCGTATAGATTTACATCTAATCCTAAAGTTACTCAAACGGGCCAGCATCATCATGAAAAAAGGGTCCATGAGGTTGGGAGATGTGTGGGTGTGTTTATATGTATATGAGCAGAACTTCTCCTGGGAGGCAGTCACTTCAGAGACTGGGCCCTTCGCAAAGGACAATTAGAGTTTTGATTAACACTTGGGTTGTGAATTATGTTCTTGGGTCTCAAGTGTGTTAATTTTCCTTTTATTGGGGAAGTCAACTTGCTGTTTGAGAAACTACAGTCTAATGCCTCCTTTCAAGTAATTTAGCATCAATGAGTCCATCACCATCCACAGTATCATCATTACAAGCAGCGCCACCAGCCCCACAACCCCCGCGGTTATTATTATCAACAACGTCAGTCACTGTCATTATGGTTGTTCCTCATCATTAGTTATTCACAATCACGCATAATCAATTATGATTAAAAGGTTATTTGAAAGGATTTAAAGAATAGAGTTGACTGTTTTAATAAAACTGTGTAATTTCACTAAAGGAATGTTAATTCATAAGCAGTGCTAAACTTGTCACCTTGATGTTGGACCTGTAGATTGACTGTGTAGAATGGGAGGAGGTTGAGGGCATAAGAAGGTAGATTTGTAAGAATTCTTCACTTGTATATTCTCATTCATAAGGAAAATATGCTGATAAGAATGTGCCCTTTTCAAGACTACATTCAGCAATATATTATCTGTGAAAATGCTGCTAGTGAAGATTTTTAAATTAAACTTTTTCTTTTGAGTTAATTGTAGATTCACATAGGGGTACAAGAAATAATAGAGAGTGATCCTGTGTGCCCTTTAGCAGTTTCCCCCAAGGGGAACAATTTGAAAAGTTATAATACAATATCACACCCAGGATGTCCTTGGAATTTGCCAAGCAAGAATACTGATGTGGGTAGCCATTCCCTTCTCCAGGGGATCTTCCTGACCTGGGGATCGAGCCCTCATCTTCCACATTGCAGGAAGATTCTTTTCCCTCTGAGCCACCAGGGGCTCTTGATCTTCTTCAGATCTCCCCATTTTTATTTATACTCATTTGTGTGTATGTAAACTAACCTCAAAGCAATTTTATCACATGCACAGATTGTGTATCCATCACCACAGTTCATATAGAAGTGTTTACCTCACCTTCATTTTCTAATTTTCAAAATAATAATTTAGTTTGTGATTATCTACCAAAGAAAGCTAGTTATTTTTCTTTAGTATCTTTATATTCTTCCTAATTTAACCATATTTTATGTGTGTTTCAGTTCATTGCAATCATTGTCGTTATATAGCTTAACATTTTCTTGCCTGGAGAATCCCATGGGTAGAGAAGCCTGGCTACACTGCATGGGTTGCAAAGAGTCAGACCCAACTGGGTGACTAATACTTTCACTATGTACCCACTAGAGGTGCTAACACTTGAAAATGGGACAATATCGTTTTGTTGAGAATGCAGAGCAAGTGCTTCTCCTTGCTTCTTATACAGTACTTCTTATACAGTGCTACTCCACTTCTTATACAGTGCTAATGGAAAATAAAATCAAACAACTTCTTTGTAGGATTGGTTGGTAGTTTCTTTTAAACTTGCCTATGGCCAAACAATTCTTAGGTATTTATCTAAGGTAAATGAAAACAGAGGTTCAGAAAGAGTTCTGTACATGAATTCTTATATATCCTTTATTCACAGTAACTCAAACGGGAAACTACCAACTGTCCATCAACAGGTAAGAAACAATTTGTGGATATATAGAAGCAATGGATTACTACTAATAAAAAAGAAATATATTATTGATACACGCAACAATATGAAAGACCTCAAAAGCATTGTGCTGGGCAAAACATATCAGACACCGTAGGGTCCGTATTGTGTACTCTGATCAGGGAAAACTAATCAATTGTTATAGAAAGTAAGTCAGTGGCTGTGTGAATTTAAGGATAGAGGGGAGATTCCATACTTTGGAGTTTTGACTTAGCCCCATTTCTTTTATTTGTAAAAGATATGTATGTGTATAATATATATATATGTATGTGTGTGTATATATATATATATATATAATCTCACATTCTGTGATTATGGATTGATTTTGGGTGTTAAGATGCACTCTTTTTTTTTTTTTTTTAAAGGACCCATTTTACTGTAGTATAATTGACATAATGTGCACAGTATTATTAGTCTGAGACAAGCAGACACCAGTGAGGGCTTCCCAGGTGGCTCTAGTGGGAAAGGACCTGCCTGCCAATGCAGGAGACGTAAGACATGGTGTCTAACTGTTGCAAATTGTAATTGAAAGAAGGCATATAACGCATTTAGAAGAGTTGTGTGGCTCAGAGTAGATGTCCCAAACATGGTAGTGGCTAGCATTATTATTACTGTGACTAAGAAATTCATAGAAAGGGATGAGGTAGAAGTTCTTGGGCAGGAATAAGTAGGGAGGAGTGGAAAAGAGGAGAGGAGGAAGTCCAGGTGAGAAAGACTCTGGGCTTCACTTCCTGGTCACTCTGAGATCCACCTCTCTCTGCCTTGTGTATTTCCAAGTGGAAAAAAACTAGGAAGTGGGTTGAGAAATATTTTCTGCGTAGAAGAAGATTAAACAGTGAATGACTCTCAAACTCAGCCAAAATTTAATTTATTGAAAGGTAGTTGATTTACAATATTATATTTGTTTCAGATGGACCACATTTTTATAGGTGACTCTGTTTAAAGTAACTATATATTAGTGGCCATGCTTATTTATTTTATGCATAGTAGTTATATGCTTAATCCCCTGGCTCTCTTCTCCCCCACCACCCCAAGTAATCACTCTTTTTTCTCTATCTGTGAGTCTGTGAAACTTGAAAAAAAATTATATTGAATTACAATTTAGCTAGTAGAGTTTACCAAAGGACTCAGGATAGAGAAAAGGCTTCTGAAATTAGGAAAATAAAGATAATATCAGCTGGTTTTAAATAGAGATGAGAGAAGAGAGAGGGCAAGAAGGAGGAGGTAAGAAGGCAGGAGAAGTCACCCAGCCATGCAGAGAAGGGACTGTTTCCTTTCTCTGGTGGGCAAGGATTCAGAGGGTTTCCCTCTGGGATTCATAAGAACTTATTCTTAAATTTGAGCAAGAACGATGACATGCGCCTGAAAATAATTTTCCCCTTGGAGTTTTCTGGGTGGCCACATTTACCTCCTTAAACCTCAAGCTGTAGATCAGGAGGTTCAGTATGGGGACCCCTGTGGTGTAAAACCCTGAGGCCATGTTCTCTTGGGCCAGGGAACTGGCTGTGGAGGGTTTTAAGTACATGAAGGCAATAATTCCATAGAAAATCCCCATGGCTGCAAAGTGGGAGCTGCAAGTGCTGAAGGCTTTGGACCTTCCCTCTGTGGTGCTGCTGTGGAGGATACTGGACAGGATGAAGGCACAGGAAATTAGCCCTGTTAGGTTTAGGATTTTATTTTATCATGATTGTGCCCCTCCTACTGTTTCTTTGCAGCTTCTCCTTTGTCTCTGGATGAGGGGTATCTTTTTTTGGAGAGTTCCAGTGTATTCCTGCCAATGGTTGTTGAACAACTTATTTTCTCCCATAGTTATCTAATATCATAAAATAGTAAAACATGAGCCTATAGTTGATATTAGTCATTACAATTACTACTCCAGTTCTAGCAGACCATCAGAGGCTTAGGATTGCTGCCCATAAGAACGTGGGACACAAGAAAAAACCCTTACCTTAGAGATGAAGGTAAACATGATTGCAAACAGCTTGTATTAGAAACAAGTGTTCATGAAAGAAATGTTTTTCTCACACAGTTGCTTTAAATTGTAATCAAATAACTGTGCTGATGAAAAGTGGAACATGCTCTCATGGAAATTTTAGGATATGCCTCGGTTTCAACAGTCAGGAAATAAATCATAGGAAGTGAGAAGACCACACAGGCTTATGAAGTGGAATATGGTCACTGAGATGGGGAGACTTGGAGACCTGTTTAAATATGTGGGTATATGGATAAAGGTTCTCCTGAGATGGAGTCACTTCGGAGACTGGAGTCCTTAGAAAAAGAGCAATTAGGACCCTGGTTTTTGTGTTTTTGTGTCCTAAGTGTCCCAAGGATGTTAATTTTCCTTTTACTGGGGAAGTCAACTTGCTTCTTGAGAAACTATAATCTAATGCATCCTTTCAAATATTTTACAGCCACAAATCCATCATCATCATCATTAACATCAACATCACCACTTCCACCAGCATCACCACAAACACCCACAACCATCTTGGTCATTACCATCGACACCATCATCAGTCACTACCAGTATTACAGCTTTTACTTATCATTAGTTATTCACTGTATGGATGTGAGAGTTGGACTATAAAGAAAGTTGAGTGCTGAAGAACTGATACTTTTGAGGTGTGGTGTTGGAGAAGACTCTTGAGAGTCCCTTGGACTGCAAGGAGATCCAACCAGTCCATCCTAAAGGAGATCAGTCCTGGGTGTTCATTGGAGGGACTGATTTTGAAGCTGAAACTCCAATACTTTGGCCACCTGATGTGAAGAGCTGACTCATTTGAAAAGACCCTGATGCTGGCCAAGATTGAGGGCGGGAGAAGAAGGGGACGACAGAAGATGAGATGGTTGGATGGCATCACTGGCTCAATGGACATGAGTTTGGGTAAACTCCGTGAGTTGGTGATGGACAGGGAGGCCTGGGGTACTGCGGTTCATGGGGTTTCAAAGAGTCGGACACGACTGAGCAACTGAATTGAACTGATTAGGCATATCAGCTAGGCTTTAAGTTTTTATTTTAAAGTGTCTTCAAACAGATGCAAATGTTAATAAAAACTTATAATTTCAGTGAAGCAATGCCAGTTTATAAGGAATGCTGAAGTTTTCACTTTGCTCCCGGACCTTTAGATGAGTAGTGTTTGAATTACAGGAGTTTGAAGGGCATAAGAAGGTCAGCTTTTAAGAACTCTTCATGAACATTTTGTCCTTCATAAGGGAAATATGTTTAAAAGAATATGTACTTTTCAAGAACACATTCATGAAAATGTTGCTAATCCAGATTGTAAATTAAAGTTTTTCTCGAGAAAATTGTACGGTATTTTCACATGGAGGTACAAGAAATAATATATTGATAGCTGCTATGTATCCTTTAAATAGTTAACCCAGTGGTAACATTTTACACAATTATAGTACAATATCACATGTGGAATATTCCATGTTGCCATAGAGGGTCCACCAAACTCTGATTTCCTCTGTTTTATTTGTCCTCATTTCTAAATGTACTTGAAAGAAATTTTATCACATGCACAGATTGAGTATTCACCAACACAGTTCATATAAAAACACTAGAGTCACCTTCACTTCAAAATAATAATTGGTGTCTTACACTCCAAAGATGAATTATTTTTCTTTAGTATCTCTATAGTCTCATTAATTTAATCATACTTTATGCATTTCACTCAATTGCATTTATCCTCATTTTATTGCTCAAAATTTTCTCTCTTTGGTCTGAGGAATTCTCTTCAGTTTGCTTCTAGAGTCTTTTGGACACAGTGCTATTAGTCTCTAATATTAACTCTTATCTGATATGACAAGGTGTTCTGAGCTCCTCTCATCAATTCCATTCTTCAGACCAGAAATCAACCATGTCTTTAAGAGAGTCATTTTCTTTTAGTGGTGAAATGGTGCCTCAAGGTCAGAAGTGGATTCCTACAGGGTCTCATTGCTTCTGGGTTAGTCCCTGTTTCCATTTCTTTAAGAAAGAACTAAAAAAATCTATATACCATGGTTCTTAATTTTATGAGGATATGTTTTGATATTCATTCTTCATTTTTTTAGGTATGATTTTTTTCAAAACTTCATTTCAAATATCTAATTCACAGTAAGCAAATTTCCTTGCATTACTGTTTTCACTGTTCTCTCCTGTGCTTTGGTTTTCTCCTTTGTGGCTCCTACTCACAATAGATTAGATGTTCACTGCTGTTGGAAAATTACTAAACCATTTCTTAGTAAAATCTTTTGGCAGTTTCTTATGAACTTGTGTATGGTCAAACAATTCCAGTGCTAGATATGCATCCAAGCTAAATGAAAAAATATGATTATAAAGAGTTCTTTACGTGGATGCTTGTCTCTGCTTTATTCATCAGCCCAAACTGGAAATAACCAACTTTCCAGCAAGAGGTGAGGAAACAAATTTGTGGATATATTCAGGTAATGGATGACTAGCAACCAACAAAAAGTGTAGTTTTGAGGCACACAAAACTATGGATATAAAAAACGGCTCTTCTCCAGAGATCCTGTGCACTAAACCCTCGGAGGCCCAGGTCAGGTGTACCTGCCTGTCCAAGGGGCACAGGACAGGGAAGGTCAGGACACAGGGGAGCTTGGATTAATATTGGCAGGAACATGTCTCTCTGCTCCTCTCCCCCACAAAGAGTGGTAGAGCAACAAGTCTCATTCTTGCTCTGAACTTCAGGATCTCATAGAAGTAGGACATGCTGGTGAACACCCCCAGGGCACGTCCACTCTTTGTCTTCTAGAAGGTACTCAGCCTGTGGGAGAGCAGGCTCTCCAAAGAGCTCCCAAACTGGGTTGGGAGATCTCTGGGTTGCTCTTGACTTAAGACATGCTTTGTAATCATGTCTGTTTCCTTGTGACCCCACGGACTGTTGTCCTCCAGGCTCCCCTGTCCCTGGGATTCTTCAGACAAGAATACTGGAGTCGGTGGCCATTTCCTCATCCAAGTGATCTTTCCAACCCAGGGATCAAACCCAAGTCTCCTGTATTGGCAGGTGGATTCTTTACCACTGAGCTGTCTGGGAAGCCCTTTCCCCTTAATACACCAACCAAAAGAAACTGGAAGGGGGAAAAAAAACAAGTTTAAATACATGAGTATTTTGTAGAGGAAAAGGAAAGGCCATTTCCACTTCACTAGTAAGATGATACAGGGGCCTGTGACCTCTCACAGGGAGTGAGAACAGTGCTTCCCAGTTTGGAATGCCCTCCTCCCCAGGAAAAGTTGTTAGAGTACATAGTTGGGAATGGCTCTTTCCATATGCATTCTACCCTTGTTCTACTCCGGTAAAAAGCTGAAAATTACATATCCCAACGTCCCCTATAGCTAGAGCCATAGATATGAATTGGTTCCCACTAATTTTTAAATGCATTTTTGGTGAGATTTGAAGGTGGAAGTGAGGTGGTTCTCACTCTTTAGTGTACATTGGAATCACCAGGAGATCTATTGCAGCACAGATTACTGAACCCCACCCGGTAACTTTGTAGGTGTGGAGCAGGGATCCCAAATTTGCGTCTCTATCAAGCTTCCAGGTGATGTTAGAACCCAAGGTTCAGCTGTTAACTGATTTTTTATTTTTAAAATTTTTATTTATTTATTTATTTTTTTACTTTACAATATTGTATCGGTTTTGCCATACATCAACATGCATCTGCCACGGGTGTACACGCGTTCCCCATTCTGAACCCCCCTCCCACCTCCCTACCTATCCCATCCCTCTGGGTCATCCCAGTGCACCAGCCCCAAGCTTCCTGTATCCTGCATTGAACCTGGACTGGCAATTCATTTCTTATATGATATTATACATGTTTTAATGCCATTCTCCCAAATCATCCCCCCATTCCCTCTCCCACAGAGTCCAAAAGACTGTTCTACACATCTGTGTCTCTTTTGTTGTCTCACATACAAGGCTGTTGTTACCATCTTTCTAAATTTCATATATATGGAAATAGAACTGCCATATGACCCAGCAATCCCATTGCTGGGCATACACACTGAGGAAACCAGAATTGAAAGAGATACGTGCACCCCAATGTTCATTGCAGCACTGTTTATAATAGCCAGGACATGGAAGCAACCTAGATGTCCATCAGCATATGCATGGATAATAAAGCTGTGTTTACTGATTTTTGAGTGGCTTTTATGAGAAGTTTTATTTGTGGTGGCGGTGGTCACAGTAGCAGCAGGGAGTTACATTAATTCTGAAGTCACTTTGGGGGCATCCTCAACTTTTCTTTAGTCTAAATCAGCTCTAACAAAATCATTCACTGTATTTATTCCCTTTTGCTGCAGAAAAGTAGAGTTATATGTGTTTCTCATTATAAATCACTGATAAAACAGAATACCAAAAAATCGCTAGACATGAGAAAATGTTATACATCCATTGCGCTGTGTCAGGCTGCTGAGTCTGAAACACGTATGCTTGATATTGTTACAAAGAAAGGGGCATAGGGGGAAAGTTTGTCCTATTGCCACTGGATTTACTGAGCAACGTTGGCAGTAGATCTCTGTGCTAATTAAGCAGAAAGCGATTTGGCAGCAATTTATAATCTGGATGACCAATCATCCTGGTTTGTCTAGATCTGAGTGGTTTCCCCAGGTGGGGCTTCCAGTGTGAAACATGGTGAAGTGCCAGGAAACCTGGTGAGCTGGTCATTCTAATGTTTCCTTATTTATTCTGAAAAAGTTGCCTATAAATGTGAGGAGACTAGGGCAGATGATAAACGGTGGCGATCTGAGGAACTGATTTTAGGAGGCATTTGAAATTGGAAGAGCACAATTCGGGCAGGTGTGATTGACTGTTCAAAGGAGGTGCCAGGTTAAAACAAAGGGGACATTTGAGAGACAAGAGTGTGGGCTCCAAAGTCACTTAGACGTGGGCTTGATTCCAGTGTCTTTGTTCACCAGATGTGTGACTTCAGCAAGTGACTAAACTGCATTTCCACAGTGAAATGGGGTAAAGAGTAGTATCTAACTGTGTGAGGTATAATTGAAGTAATGCATATAAAGTATTAGAAGAGTTTCAGAGCTCAGGTAAACGTTGAAAAACATGTTAGTGGCTGACTTCATTATCATTGTTACTTACTCAGTTACATGAAGGGATCAAGTAGGAGTCCTTATAGAGAGACCATTAGAGAGAAGTGAAGGAGAGAAGATGAAGATGTCTAGATGAGGAAGGTTCTGGACATCACTTGCTGGAGACTTTCATTCTACCTCTCTCTGCCTTTGTACCCTGAAGTGCAAAAAGTAGATTGTAAATTAAGTAATAATTAATAAAAATGTGAATTCCAAACTCACTGTTGAAAGTTTAATGTTTTATTGAGGTGTAATTGATATACAATATTATACTAGTTTTGGATATAGAACATACTTATTCAATATTATTTATAGTATACTCCATTTACAGTTAGAGAGCTGTAACTTCACTCACAGTAAAAGAAGTGACTCATTGGAAAAGACTCTGATGCTGGGAAAGATTGAAGACAGGAGGAGAAGGGGATGACAGAGGATAACACGGTTGGATGTAATCACAGAGACGATGGACATGAGTTTGAGCAAGCTCCAGGAGTTGGTGATGGACAGGGAAGCCTGGCATGCTGCAGTCCATGGGGTCACAAAGACTCGGACACAATTGAATGACTGAACTGAACTTACAGTTAAGGAGACATAAGAGATGTGTGTTTGATCCCTGCATCAGAAAGATCATCTAGGGGAGGAAATGGCAACCCTCTCTAATATTCTTGCCTGGCAAACCCCATGGAGAGAGGAACCTGGAGGGCTACAGTCCATATGGTTACAAGGAGTTGGTCATGACTGAAGCGACTTAGCATGTAGAGTTACTAAGAAATAATGGCTATATTTCCGTGTGTTGTACATTACATCCCTGTTGCCTATTCGTTTTATATAGAGTGGTCTGTGTCTCTCAATCCCCTCCTCTTACCTTGCCCATCCCTGCTTTCCTCTACTCAATGGTAAACACTACTTTCTCTATGTGTGAGTCTGTGAATGTTTAAAGCTTTGTTAAAATCCAATTAAGATAGTGGGAATTATTAAGGGAATAAGGATATAGCATATGCTTCCCAAATGAGGGAAAAGATGAAGAAATCAGAGGAAAGGTTAGATGGGAAGGAAGAGGCAAGGAGGCAGGCGCAGTGTCCCAGCCATCCAGAGAAGGGACTGCTTCTCATCCCGGATATGCAAGTATTCTTAGGGCTTCCCTCTGGAATTCATAACAACTTACTTTTTTTTTTTTTTAACAACTTACTTTTAAAACTAAGAAAGAGTAATAACATTTGCCTTAAAACATTTTCCTCTCAGGGTTTTCTGCATGGCAGCCTTTACATTCTTATTTCTCAAGCTGTAGATCAGGGGATTCAGCATGGAGATCACTGAAGTGTAGAACACGGAGGCCACATTCTCCTGGGCCAGGGAACTGGCTGTGGAGGGTTTCAAGTATATGAAAGCGGTCGTTCCATAGAACATCCCCATGGCTGCAAAGTGGGAGCCGCCGGTGCTGAAAGCTTTGGACCTTCCCTCTGTGGTTCTGATGCGGAAGATACTGGACAGGATGAAGGTATAGGAAACAAGGATTGTTAAGCTGGTGACTATGATGTCAAATCCAGCCAAAAAGAATACTATCATATCAATATGATAGGTGCTGAAGCAGGAGAGCTTCATAAGGGCATGTGTGTCACAGTAATAGTGACTGATGAGTGTCTCACAATAGGACAGTTTCGACAAGATGATAGTCTCTATGTTTGAGCCAATGACTGACATGACATAGACCCTAGCCAATAGCAGGAAGCAGGCTCGTTGAGACATGATAATGTTGTAAAACAGAGGTCTGCAGATGGCAACGTAGCGGTCATAGGCCATCACTGTCAGTGTGTAACTCTCAGTAACGACAAATAGAAGGAAGAAGTAGAGCTGGGCCATGCACCCTGCATAGGAGATGGTGTTCTTCTCTGATACATAGTTTACTAGCATCTTAGGGGTAGTGACAGAGGAGTAGCAGAGATCCACAAAGGACAGGTTGCTGAGGAAATAGTACATGGGGGTGTGAAGCTGAGCATTCAGACAAATCAGTGTTATCATGCCCAGGTTCCCTACCATAGTGACTGAGTAGATCCCAAGGAAGAGGAAGAAGAGGGAGAGCTGGAGCTCTGGTCGATTTATTAAACCTCCGAGAATGAACTGTGTCACTGTGGAGTGATTTTCTGCAGCCATTCTTCTCTGGTTGGGGGCCCTGTGGGATATGAGAGAAGAACTGCAGGAAAGGCTGCATCTTGCACTGCTTGGTGAAGCTGGTTTGAGTTCTGGGTCCAGCTCAACCATCTTGGTATCCTTCCTGATGATCGTTCCCTCATCCTGGTGTTTATTTTGAAAGGAAGACCAGACGGACCCTGAGTATTTCAAAGGTTAGCAAAAAGTGGGCAAGGTCTGGACCTTCTATAACTTTCTTGATTCTCAAATAGCCTAGAGCAGCTGGTTTTAAAGTCTAGTCCCTGGACCAGCACCATTGGCATCACTTAAAGACATTAAAGATGCAGATTCTCAGGTCTCACCCCAGACCTACCAAGTCAGGAACTCTGAGATGGGGCCCAGTGATCTGTGTATCACACTGTCTCCAGGTGAGGCTGATGCAGGCTCAAGTCTGACAACCTCAGTCCTGTAGGCAATACACAATATAATTCACATCTTGTTGTTTGAGATGTAATTTGCTTCAGAAATTCCCCTGTTGCCTGTGCAAGTCCTAAATATTCATTGAATGTGAACGTGTGAATACTTAACCTCAAACTGACGCAGTGTCAGGGTGATACATGGTAATGACAACAGTATTATCGAGTTACAATCCATTTCTGTATCTGAACAATGAAAAAAATAGTAATACCAATTCTAGCTGCTGCTGCTGCTGCTAGGTCGCTTCAGTCTTGTCCGACTCTGTGTGACCCCATGGACTGCAGCCTACCAGGCCTCCATCCATGGGATTTTCCAGGCAACAGTACTGGAGTGGGGTGCCATTGCCTTCTCCTAAAAGTGGTTATAAAAATAATACAGGATCATGCATATTTTCAAATTCTTTTCAAAATATCATTTCCTATAAAGATGTGAGTTGTCTAGGTGTCTGGAATTTTTTTCTTAGTTTCTTTTTACTGTACTCAGATCCTAAGACAGTGCTTCTCCACATTGGCTGTATATTATTATCACCTGGAGCATTTAAAAAGGACTGATGGCTGCATTCCACCCAGAGAGGTTCCTCTGTGGTGATGAATTCCTCTGTGGTGAAGCCTGGGCCCTGGTACATAGGATACTCCAGAGTAAGTGCTTAATAGCTACTTTTTGTTCTTGCTTTTATTTTTAGATCATAACATCAAAGTATTAGGTCCCTAATGACAAAGTACTGAAATTGTAGACATGTCCTAAGAAGTATGGATTGTCATTGTTGGATATGATACTTATAGGTAATCCCTTATCTAACATGCATTTTTAAAGCTAAAACCCTAAATTTGCACTATTTTAATTGCTCAGTTATATAGTTACTGCCTACTCATCTTCTTCTTCTACTACTACTATTCCTCCTCCTCCTCTTCAAAGATCAGTTTCATTAACTCCTCCGCAAAGTTTTGTGTGTGAGGAGAAATGTGGTGTCTCAGAGGGTAAAGCATCTGCCTGCAATGCAGGAGACCCAGGTTTGATCCCTGAATCAGGAAGATGCTCTGGAGAAGGAAATGGCAACCCATTCCAGTACTCTTGCCTGGAAAATCCCATGGATGGAGAAGCCTGGTAGGCTATAGTCCATGGGGTCACAAAGAGTCGGACATGACTGAGCGACTTCCGTTTCTTTCTTTTTTTTCCCATGTTCCTATTGAGAAAATTGAAGTGTCAGACACAAAGTAGCTTTCCTGAGGCTACTATCAAGGACTGACACTGCTTTCTTCTGATCATGAGCTCTTCCTTTGTCCCAAGTATGTAGACTTTCAAATCTGCACACCTATAGCTCTAAGCAGTGTTGCGGTTGAACATACTTTATACTTGACATCTTAGCTTTTGCATAGCATACAAAAAGGATGAATGCTATATTATTTTCCAATTCTCTAGGAAATTGAAGCTCTAGAAGTTACTAGTTCTGAGGCTACTGGGTTTGTAATTCTCATTTCTTCTGTCTGTCCTCTGGTGAAGGAAGGTAAGAGGTTTGTACAGGCTTCCTGATGGGAGCGTCTGGCTGTGGGCGAATACTGGGTCTTGCTCTGGTGGGCAAGGCCATGCTCAGTAAAACTTTTATCCTATTGTCTGCTGATGGGTGGGGTTGTGCTCCCTCTGGTTGTTTGACCTGAGCTGACCCAGTCCTGGAGTCTACAGGCTGGTAGGGCTATGGATGACCTCCAAGAGGACTTACACCTCGACCATCTCCTAGGACTGCTGCTACCAGTGCCCATGTCCCTGCGGTGTGCCACTGCTGACCCACACCTCTGCAGGGGGCCCTCAAACACTCGCAGGTAGGTCGGGCTCAGTCTCATGTGGGGTCAGTGTTCCTTTCCTCTGGTCCAGGTGCGCACCAGGTTTTATTTGTGCCCTCCAAGAGTGGAGTCTCTGTTCCTTCAGTCCTGTGGAAATTCTGTAATCAAATCCCACTGGCCTTCAAAATCAGATTCCCTGGGGATTCCCAGTCCCTTGGCCAGATCCCCAGGCTGGGGAGCTTGATTTAGGGCCTAGAACCTTCACACAGTGTGACAATGTCTTTAGTATCATTGTTCTCTAGTTTGTGGTGCCTCACCCGGCAGGTTTAGAATTTGATTTTTTAAAATTAATTAATTTATTTTTTTACTTTACAATATTGTATTGCTTTTGCCATACATTGATATGAATCCACCATAGAATTTGATTTTTATCATGATTGTGTTCCTCCTACCGTTTCTTTGCAGCTTCCTCTTTGTCTCTGGATGAGGGGTATCTTTTTTTGGAGGGTTTCAGTGTCTTTCTGCTGATGGTTGTTGAACAACTACTTGCAATTTTGGTGCTCTGGCAGGAGAAGGTGAGCCAGACCTTGCAGTGTGCAGCTGGCTCTGTGTGCCTCTCCCTCCTCTGGGGCTGCCTGGGCTTCTGCGGGAAGTTCTAATAGTTAAGTGTGATAAACTGCTTCAGTTGTGTCTGGCTCTTTGTGATCCTATGGGCTGTAGCCCATCAGTTTCCTGTCCATGGGACTCCCAAGAATACTGGGAGTGGGTTGCCATTTCCTACTCCAGGGAATTTTCCCAATCCAGGGATCAAACCTCCTTCTCTTGGGTCTCCTGCACTGGCAGGTGGGTTCTTTCCCACGAGCTCCACCTGGGAAGCTAGAGGTTAAATAAGTCCAAAAGCATAAGACCAGCAAGACACAGATCTGGGTTTAAATTCATGACTTCTGACCACCAGTCTGTTTTGTTTTTGTAAAACTATGTTACTGTGTGTGTAGTAAATGTCATCTTGTGCCTAGCACTTGTTATTATATAGTAAACTTAATTTATTGAATGTTTGGACACAGAGGATCGATTTTATTGCCAATTTCAGGTGCATTAAAGAAAAATGACCAAACCAGTAAATGTGCATTGTAGAAAATCAGACATATAAATAACAAAAATATAATCTCCCTTTCTTTTTCCTTGGAGACTAAAAACTTTCCTTTTAGAGTTTTTTTCAATGCATATATGTCTTTCTTCTGATAAACATAAAATTATCTTTTAAAATGCATTTTACAACCTGCTTTTTAAACTGTAGCACTTTAAAATTTATTGTCATTTGATTCCTATAAAATAGTAGCTCTGGCACTCACTTTATTTTCTTTTTCTTTGTGTAAGAGCCTTTAAATCCTTAGGAAGGGGTGTGAAGACAAGAAAATCTGCATAGCATTGTGATTTTTACATATTAAATTATTGATCCTTAAATTATTAACTTCATAATAAATACTCTCAGAGGTAACTAAGATTTTTGATTATTATTTACATTAAATGAAAAAAGAAATATTTCTTGTAGGTAGAAACAGTATATTAAAAACATCTTACATAGCCCTTTTACTCAATTTCCACCTCTTGAAACAATAAGAAACATGGAAAATCCACCTAGGGTATATCATTACCAGAAATCAAAGTGCTTTACAGGTCAGTACAGTGGGATCACCACTGACTTAGTGCAGTGCAGATAGGAAAACCTAGACAGCACAGATTTGCTTATTTTCTCCCATAGTTATCTAATATCATAAAATAGGAAAACATGAGCCTATACTTGATGGTAGTCACTACAATTATTACTCCAGTTCTAGCAGACCATCAGAGGCTTAGGATTGCTGCCCATAAGAAAATAGGACACAAGAAAAAACCCTTACCTTAGAGATGAAGGTAAACATGATTGCAAATAGCTTGTATTAGAAACAAGAGTTCATGAAAGAAATGTTTTTCTCACACAGTTGCTTTAAGTAATCAAATACCTGTGCTGACAAAAAATGGAACATGCTCTCCTGGAAATTTTAGGATATGCCTCGGTTTCAACAGTCAGGAAATAAATCATAGGAAATGAGAAGACCACACAGGCTTATGAAGTGGAATATGGTCACTGAGATGGGGAGACTTGGAGACCTGTTTAAATATGTGGGTATATGGATAAAGGTTCTCCTGGGATGGAGTCACTTCAGAGACTGAATTAGGACCCTGGTTTTTGTGTTTTGTGTCCCAAGTGTGTTAATTTTCTTTTTACTGGGGAAGTCAACTTGCTGCTTGAGAATAATCTAATGCATCCTTTCAAATATTTTACACCCAATAAATCCATCATCATCATTAACATAATTAACATCATCATCATTAACATCAACATCACCACTTCCACCAGCATCGCCACAAACACCCACAACCGTCTTGGTCATTACCATCGACACCATCATCAGTCACTACCAGTATTATGGTTTTTACTCATCATTAGTTATTCACTATGAGGCACATCAGCTAGGCTTTAAGTGTTTATTTTAAAGTGTCTTTAAAACAGATGCAAATATTTTAATTAAAAACTGTATAATTTCAGTAAAGAAATGCCAGTTTATAAGGAATGCTGACATTTTCACTTTGCTCCTGCACCTTTACATGAATAGTGTTAGAATTGCAGGAGGTTGAGGGGCATAAGAAGGTAGGCTTTTAAGAATTCTTCATGAGCATTTTGTCATTCATAAGGGAAATATGTTTAAAAGAAAATGTACTTTTCAAGACTACATTCATCTATCATCTATGAAAATCTTGCAATTCAGATTGTAAATTAAACTTTTGAGATAATTGTACAATATACTCACATGGAGGTATAAGAAATAATATATAGATAGATGCTATGTATCCTTTAAATAGCTAGCCCAATGGTAACATTTTGCACAATTATAGTACAATATTACATGTGAAATGTTGCATGTTGCAATAGATAGTCCACTGAACTCTGATTTCCCCTGGTTCATTTGTAAATGTACTTCAAAATAATTTTATCACATGCACACATTATCAACCACCACAGTTGATATAAAAACACTTGAATCACCTTCATTCTCATTTTCTAAATAATTGTTTGCTGTCTTACACTCCAAAGATGATCAGTTATTTTTATTTATATATATATTTACATATAGAGAGATTATATCTCTATAATCTCATTAATTTGATCATATTTTATGCATTTCAGTCCATTACATTTATTCCCATTTTATTGCTCACAATTTTCTCTCTTTGGCCTGAGGAATTCTCTTCAGCTCGCTTCTTTTTGGACACAGTACTATTAGTCTCTAGTCTCTTATAATATTAACTCTTATCTGATGTGACAAGGTTTTCTGAGCTCCTCTTGTTAATTTGATTCTTCAGACCAGAAATCAACCATGTCTTTAAGAGAATCATTTTCTTTTAGTGGTGAAATGTTTTCTAGTTCTTTAAGAAAGAACTAAAAAACATCTATACTCCATGGTTCTCAATTTTATGAGGAATGTTTTGACATTAATTCTTCAGTTTTTTTAGGAAAGTATGATTTTTTTCAATATGTCATTTCAAATATCTAATTCACAATAATTAAATTTCCTTGCATTATAGTTTTTATTGTTTGCTCTCTCTTGTGCTTTGGTTTTCTTCTTTGTGGCTCCTACTTACAATAGATTAGAAGTTTACTGCTGTTGAAAAATTGCTAAAACATCTCTTAGTAAAATCTTTTGGCAGTTTCTTATGAACTTGTGTATTCCAATTCCATTGCTAGATATGTATCCAAGCTAAATGAAAAAATATGATTATAAAGAATTCTTTATATGAATGCTTATCTCTGCTTTATTCATCAGCCCAAACTGGAAATAGCCAACTTTCCAGCAAGAGGTGAGGAAACAAATTTGTGGATATATTCAGGCAATGGATGACTAGTAACCAACAAAAAATGCAGTTTTGACACACACAAAACTATGGATATAAAAAACAGCTCTTCTGCAGAAATCCTAAACCCTCATCAGCCCAGGTCATGTGTAACTGCCTGTCCAAGGGGCACAGGACAGGGAAGATCAGGACACAGGGGAGCTTGGATTAATATTGGTAGGAACATGTCTTTCTGCTCCTCTCCCCCACAAAGAGTGGTGGAGTGAGTCTCATTCTTGCTCTGAACTTCAGGATCTCATAGAAGTAGGACATGCTGGTGAGCACTTCCAGGGCACGTCCACTCTTTGTCTTCTAGAAGGTACTCAGCCTGTGGGAGAGCAGGCTCTCCAAAGAGCCCCCAAACTAGGATGAGAGATTTCTGGGTTGCTCTTGACTTAAGACATGCTTTGTAATTGTGTCTGTTTCCTTGTGAGCCCATGGACTATTATCCACGAGGCTCCCCTGTCCCTGGGATTCTTCAGGCAAGAATACTAGAGTCAGTGGCCATTTCCTCATCCAGGGGACCTTTCCAACCCAGGGATCAAACCCAAGTCTCCTGTATTGGCAGGTGGATTCTTTACCACTGAGCTGTCTGGGAATCCATTTCCACTTAATACACCAACAAAAAGAGACTGGATGGGGAAAAAAAAAACAAGTTTAAATACATAAATATTTTGTAGAGGAAAGAGGGAAGGGCCATTTCCAATTTGATGATTCAGGGGCCTGTGACTCCTCACAGGGAGTGAGAATGGTGCTCCCCAGTGTGGAGTGCCTTCCTCTCAAGGAAAAGTAGGTAGAGTGGATAGTTGGGAACGGCTCTTTCCATATGCATTCTACCCTCGTTCTACTCAGGTAAAAAGCTGAAAATTTCATATCCCAGTGTTCCCTCTAGCTAGAGCCATGGATATGAATTAGTTCCCACTAATTTTTAAATGTTTCCCCATCTATTTCCCATGAAGTGATGGGAGAAACAGTGGAAACAGTGTCCGACTTTATTTTTCTGGGCTCCAAAATCACTACAGATGGTGACTGAAGCCATAAAATTAAAAGACGCTTACTCCTTGGAAGGAAAGTTATGACCAACCTAGACAGCATATTCAAAAGCAGGGACATTACTTTGCCAACAAAGGTTCGTCTAGTCAAGGCTATGGTTTTTCCAGTGGTCATGTATGGATGTGAGAGTTGGACTGTGAAGAGGGCTGAGTGCTGAAGAATTGATGCTTTTGAACTGTGGTGTTGGAGAAGACTCTTGAGAGTCCCTTGGACTGCAAGGAGATCCAACCAGTCCATTCTGAAGGAGATCAGCCCTGGGATTTCTTTGGAAGGACTGATGCTAAAGCTGAAACTCCAGTACTTTGGCCACCTCATGCGAAGAGTTGACTCATTGGAAAAGACTCTGATGCTGGGAGGCATTGGGGGCAGGAGGAGAAGGGGACGACAGAGGATGAGATGGCTGGATGGCATCACTGACTTGATGGACGTGAGTCTGAGTGAACTCCAGGAGTTGGTGATGGACAGGGAGGCCTGGCGTGCTGTGATTCATGGGGTCACAAAGAGTCAGACACGACTGAGCGACTGAACTGAACTGAACTGAATTTTTAAATGTATTTTTTGGTGAGATTTGAAAGGTGGGAGTGAGGTGGTTCTCACTCTTTAGTTTATATTGGAATCTATTACAACACAGATTACTGGGCACCACTCAGTAACTTTGTAGATGTGAAACAGGGATCCCAAATTTGCATACTAACAATGTTCCAGGTGATGTTTGATCCCAGGGTTTAGTTGTTTACTGATTTTTGAGTGGCTTTTATGAGAGTCTTTATTTGTAGTGGCAGTGGTCACAATAGCAGTTGGGAGTCACATCAATTTTGAAATCTCTTTGCGGGCATCCTCACACTTTCTTTAGTCATTAAATCAGCTCTAACCAAGTCTTTCACTGTATTTATTCCTTTTTGCTGCAGAAAAGTAGAGTTATATGTTTATCATTATAAATCACTGATTGATAAAACAGAATACCAAAAAATAGCTAGACATGAGAAAATGTTATACATCCACTGCACTGTGTCAGGCTGCTGAGTCTGAAACACGTATCCTTGATATTGTTACAAAGAAAGGGGCATAGGGGGAAAGTTTGTCCTATTGCCACTGGATTTACTGAGCAACGTTGGCAGTAGATCTCGGTGTTAATTAAGCAGAAAGTGATTTGGCAGCAATTTATAATCTGAATGACCAATCATCCTGGTTTGTCTAGGTCTGAGTGGTTTCCCCAGGTGGGGCTTCTAGTGTGAAACATGGTGAAGTGCCAGGAAACCTGGTGAGCTGGTCACTCTGTTTCTTTATTTATTCTGAAAAAGTTGCCTATAAATGTGAGGAGACTAGGGCAGATGATAAATGGTGGAGATCTGAGGAACTGATTTTAGGAGGCATTTGAAATTGGAAGAGCACAATTCGGGCAGGTGTGATTGACTGTTCAAAGGAGGTGCTAGGTTAAACAAAGGGGACATTTGAGAGTGAAGAGGGTGGGCTCCAAAGTCACTTAGACTCGGGCTTGATTCCCAGTGTCTTTGTTCACCAGATGTGTGACCTTCAGCAAGTGACTAAACTGCGTTTCCATAGTGAAATGGGGAAAACAGTAGTACCTAACTGTTGTGAGGTGTAATTGAAGTAATGCATATAAAGTATTAGAAGAGTTTAAGGGCTCAGGTAAACGTTGAAAAACATGTTAGTGGCTGATATCATTATTATTGTTACTCAGTTACATGAAGGGATCAAGTAGGAGTCCTTATATAGAGACCATTAGAGAGGAGTGAAGGAGAGAAGATGAAGATGTCTAGATGAGGAAGTTTCTGGACATCACTTGCTGGAGACTTTCATTTCACCTGTCTCTGGCTTGTGTATCCCCAAGTGCAAAAAGTAGATTGTAAATTAAGTAATATTTTATACATCAGATCAGATCAGATCAGTCTCTCAGTCGTGTCCGACTCTTTGTGATCCCATGAATCACAGCACGCCAGGCCTCCCTGTCCATCACCAACTCCCGGAGTTCACTCAGACTCACGTCCATTGAGTCAGTGATGCCATCCAGCCATCTCATCCTCTGTCGTCCCCTTCTCCTCCTGCCCCCAATGCCTCCCAGCATCAGAGTCTTTTCCAATGAGTCAACTCTTCGCATGAGGTGGCCAAAGTACTGGGGTTTCAGCTTTAGCGTCATTTCTTCCAAAGAACACCCAGGACTGATCTCCTTCAGAATGGACTGGTTGGATCTCCTTGCAGTCCAAGGGACTCTCAAGAGTCTTCTCCAACACCACAGTTCAAAAGCATCAATTCTTCGGTGCTCAGACTTCTTCACAGTCCAACTCTCACATCCATACATGACCACTGGAAAAACCATAGCCTTGACTAGACAAACCTTTGTTGGCAAAGTAATGTCTCTGCTTTTGAATATGCTATCTAGGTTGGTCATAACTTTCCTTCCAAGGAGTAAGCGTCTTTTAATTTCATGGCTTCAGTCACCATCTGCAGTGATTTTGGAGCCCAGAAAAATAAAGTCGGACACTGTTTCCACTGTTTCCCCATCTATTTCCCATGAAGTGATGGGACCAGATGCCATGATCTTCATTTTCTGAATGGTGAGCTTTAAGCCAACTTTTTCACTCTCCACTTTCACTTTCATCAAGAGACTCATTCTTCTTCACTTTCTGCCATAAGGGTGGTGTCATCTGTATATCTGAGGTTATTGATATTTCTCCCAGCAACCTTGATTCCAGTTTGTGTTTCTTCCAGCCCAGCGTTTCTCATGATGTACTCTGCATATAGGTTAAATAAGCAGGGTGACAATATGCAGCCTTGACGTACTCATTTTCCTATTTGGAACCAGTCTGTTGTTCCATGTCCAGTTCTAACTGTTGCTTCCTGACCTGCATACAAATGTCTCAAGAGGCAGATCAGGTGGTCTGGTATTCCCATCTCTTTCAGAATTTTCCACAGTTTATTGTGATCCACACAGTCAAAGGCTTTGGCATAGTCAATAAAGCAGAAATAGATGTTTTTATACATAGAAATTAATAAAAAGGTGAATTTCAAACTCACTGTTGAAAGTTTAATGTTTTATTGAGGTGTAATTGATATACAATATTATATTAGTTTTGGATATAGAACATACTTATTCGATGTTTTTTGTAGCATACTCCACCTACAGTTAGCGAACTGTAACTCCACTCACAGTAAAAGAAGTGACTCATTGGAAAAGACTCTGATGCTGGGAAAGACTGAAGACAGGAGAAGAAGGGGATGACAGAGGATAAGATGGTTGGATGGCATCACCAACTCAACGGACTTGAGTTTGAGCAAGTTCCAGGAGTTGGTGATGGACAGGGAAGCCTGGAATGCTGTAGTCCTTGGGGTCTCAGAGAGTTGGACATGACTGAGCAACTGAACTAAACTTACAGTTAAGGATACATAAGAGTTGTCTGTTTGATCCCTGCATCAGGAAGATCCTCTGGAGGAGGAAATCGCAACCACTCTAGTATTCTTTTATATTTATTTATTTTTTTATTGATGGATAATTGCTTTACAGAATTTTGTTGTTTTCTGTCAAATCTCAACACGAATCATCCATAGTTATACATATAACCTCTCCGTTTTGAACCTTCTTCCCATCTCCCTCCCCATCCCACCCCTTTAGGTTTCTACAGAGCCCCTGTTTGAGTTTCCTCAGCCATACAGCAAATTCCCATTGGCTATCTATTTACATATGGTAATATAACTTTCCATGTTACTCTCTCCATGCATCTCACCCCTCTCCTCCCCTCTCCACATGTCCATGAGTCTATTCTCCATGTCTTTTTCTTCCTGCTTCCCTAGTTCTTCAGTACCATTCTTATAGATTCCATATATATGTGTTAGAATATGATATTTATCTTTCTCTTCCTGACTCACTTCACTCTGTATAATAGGTTCTAGGTTCATCCATCTCATCAAAACTGACTCAAATGCATTGCTTTTCATGGCTGAGTATTATTCCACCATGCATATGTACAACAACTTCTTTATCCATTCATCTGTCAATGGACATCTAGGTTGCTTCCATTTTCTAGCTATTATAAATTGTGCTGCAATGAACAATGGGATACATGTATCTGTTTCAAGTTTGGTTTCCTCAGAGTAGATGCCTAGGAGTGGGATTGCTGGGTCGTGTAGTGGTTTTATTCCTAGTTTTTTAAGGAATCTCTATACCATCTTCCATAGTGGCTGTATCAATTTACATTCCCTCCAACAGTTCAAGAGCGTTGCCTTTTCTCCCTGCCCTCTCTGGCATTTATTGTTCGTAGACTTTTTGATGATGGCCATTCTGACTGGTGTGAGGTGATATCTCATTGCAGTTTTAATTTGCATTTCTCTAAATTTCCAACATCCACTGGATCATCGAAAAAGCAGGAGAGTTTCAGAAAAAACATCTATTTCTGCTTTATTGACTATGCTAAAGCCTTTGACTGTGTGGATCACAATAAACTGTGGAAAATTCTGAAAGAGGTGGGAATACCAGACCACCTGACCTGTCTCTTGAGAAACCTGTATGCAGGTCAGGAAGCAACAGTTAGAACTGGACATGGAACAACAGACTGGTTCCAAATAGGAAAAGGAGTACGTTAAGGCTGTATATTGTCACCCTGCTTATTTAACTTATATGCAGAGTACATCATGAGAAATGCTGGTCTGGAAGAAGCACAAGCTGGAATCAAGATTGCTGGGAGAAATATCAATAACCTCAGATATGCAGATGATGCCATCCTTACAGCAGAAAGTGAGGAAGAATGAAAGAATCTCTTGATGAAAGTGAAAGTGGAGAGTGAAAAAGTTGGCTTAAAGCTCAACATTCAGAAAACGAAGATCATGGCATCTGGTCCCATCACTTCATGGCAAATAGATGGGGAAACAGTGGAAACAGTGGCTGACTTTATTTTTCTGGGCTCCAAAATCACTGTAGATGGTGATTGCAGCCATAAAATTAAAAGACGCTTACTCCTTGGAAGGAAAGCTATGACCAACCTAGATAGCATATTCAAAAGCAGAGACATTACTTTGCCATCAAAGGTTCATCTAGTCAAGGCTATGGTTTTTCCAGTGGTCATGTATGGATGTGAGAGTTGGACTGTGAAGAAAGCTGAGTACAGAAGAATTGATGCTTTTGAACTGTGGTGTTAGAGAAGACTCTTGCGAGCCCTGTGGACTACAAGGAGATCCAACCAGTCCATTCTAAAGGAGATCAGTCCTGGGTGTTCATTGGAAGGCCTGATGTTGAAGCTGAAACTCCAATACTTTGGCCACCTGATACGAAGAGCTGACTCCTTTGAGAAGACTCTGATTTTGGGAAAGATTGAAGGCAAGGGGAGAAGGAGAGGACAGATGATGAGATGGTTGGATGGCATCACCGACTCAATGGACATGAGTTTGGGTAAACTCTGGGAGTTAGTGATGGACAGGGAGGCCTGGCGTGCTGCAGTTCTTGGGGTCGCAAAGAACTGACATGACTGAGCGACTGAACTGAACTGAGTGTGTATATGTCAATCCCAATCTCCCAATTTATGCCTTCTTCCACCACCCACTGATAACCATTTTGTTTTCTATATCTGTAACTCTATTTCTGTTTTATAGATAAGTTCATTTGTACTCTTTTCTAAGATTCCACATATGAGTGATAACGTGTTATTTGTCTTTCTCCGTCTCACCTACTTAATTTAGTATGATAATCTCTAGTCTATCCATGTTGCTGCAAATGGTACTATTTAATTCTTTCTGATGACTGAGTAAGATTCCATTGTATATATGTACCACATCTTCTTTATCCATTCCTCTGTCGATGGATATTTGGGTTGCTTCCATGTCCTGGCTGTTGTAAATAGTGCTACAATGAACGCTGGAGTGCATGTATCTTTTCAAATTATGTTTTTCTCCAGATATATACTCAAAAATGGGATTGTTGCTTTTGCCATACATCAACATGAATCCGCCACAGGTATACAAAACCAATACAATATTGTAAAGTAATTAACCTCCAATTAAAATAAATAAATTTATATTAAAAAAATGGGATTGTTGGGCAATATGGTAACTCTATTTTTAGTTTTTTAAGGAATCTCCATACTGTTTTCCATAGTGGTTGCACCAGTTTACATTCCCATCAACAGTGTAGAAGGGTACCCTTGTCTCCACACCATCTCCAGCATTTATTGTTTGTAGATTGTTTTTGATGATGGCCATTCTCCCTGGATAAGGAAATGGAAGCCCACTCCAATATTCTTGCTTGGAGACTCCCATGGACAGAGGAGCCTGACAGGTTACAGCCCATAGGGGTCGCAGAGTCAGACATGACTGAAGTGACTTAGCACACACACACGCAATAGGAGGTTAGACATTGAAGAAGAAAAGATTATTGAAAGAGCAACTATTAAACTAAACCACACAGAAAAACAGCAAACAACCTCAGTAACATGTAGAACAATTTCAAGTGGTCTAAACAACTGTGTCATTAGAGTCCAGGAAGGAAGAGAATAAACAAAAAATATTTGAAGATGCAATGGTTAAAATATACTATATTTGGTGGGTGGACATAGAGATAATCAAAGAAGAACAAAATGTTGAGCTGGCTGTTGGGTATATGGATGTTTAGACAACTCTTCTCTTTACTCTGTATATATTAAATTTTTTTCATATTAAAAGGTTATAATTAAATAGATAATTGATTTAAGGGTAAAAGCAAACATTTTAAAACTTCTGAAGAAAAATGAAAAATTTCATGATGTTGGTATAGGCTAAGGGATTTTAGAATAAGCACAAAAGTACCCACCATAAAAGACCAGAAATGACAACTGGGCTTAAGAATGAAAGCTTCTATTCTTGGAAATAGACTATTGAAGAAGTGAAAAGACAAGACACAGAGAGGGGAAGATGTTCAATATCAAAGGACTTGTATTCAGGTCGTATAAGAACTTTTATAATTCACTAGGTCTCTTCCCTGGAGAAGGCAATGGCACCCCACTCCAGTACACTTGCCTGGAAAATCCCATGGATGGAGGAGCCTGGTGGGCTGCCAGTCCATGGGGTCGCTAAGAGTTGGACACGACTGAGCGACTTCACTTTCACTTTTCACTTTCACGCACTGGAGAAGGAAATGGCAACCCACTCCAGTGTTCTTGCCTGGAGAATCCCAGGGATGGGGGAGCCTGGTGGGCTGCCATCTCTGGGGTCGCACAGAGTCGGACACGACTGAAGCGACTTAGCAGCAGCAGCAGCAGCAGCAGCAGCAGCAGCAGCAGCAGCAGGTCTCTTCCCAAGTCCCATCCCCTAGAGGCAGACCACACAGCTGGCTGTTCACCCCCAGAGCAAAGGATGGCCAGGGAATGGCTGTGTGTCAAGGTATGGATGGAGTGCTTGTGGAGTGGGACAGAAGAGGTGTGAGGTGGATGGGGCAAGCTGTGACTGTGGACGGGGGCTTCTTTATGTATTGAGTATTGGCAGCAGAAACCTCAAATTTGCATCTTTAACAAGTTTCCAGGTGATTCTGTATCCCAGAGCTCAGTTATTTATTAGCAATTTTGTGAGTATGAGGGCCATTTTACATGATGGCAGTGGTCATAGTGGCAGCTTTGGGTCAGATCTAACATGAAGTCACTTAGGAGGGAGCCTCACCCTTTGTTTAGTCATTAGTTAAGCTGTAAGCAAGTTATTCCTTTATTCACTGCCTTTCTGCTTGAGAATACTGGAGGTCCATTTCTGATAATAAATCACTGATAGATACAAGAGAATACCAGAATTAGCTAGAAATAACAAGAAGTATCTATTAACCTTATGCATCATATCAGGCTGCTAAGTCTAAAAGGTATCCTTGATATTGGAATAAAGCAAGAGGAGTGGGGAGAAACTTTGTCTCAAGGCCACTGCATTTACTGGCTGAGGTAGATGGTAGATCTCTGAGTTAATTAAGCAGGGGAAGAGAGTTGTAACAGCATGTAATCTGGTGACCAGTCATCCTGGTTTTTTGGAACAGAAGGGTTTCCCAGTGTGGAGGCTTCCAGAGTTAAAACTGGTAAGGTGACTGGTAAACTGCTGAGCTGGTCACTCTAGTGTAAACTTTCCTTAGTTATAAAAAGAAGTTGCTGATAAATGTGAAGAAATTAGGGAAGATGAAAGGTGAGAATCTGAGGAAGTGATTATAGGAGACATTTGAGATTGGAAGAGCACAATTAGGGCAGGGTTAATTGCTGTTCAGAGGGAACAACAGCATAAAGCAAAGGGCAAGATGACTGAGAGCCAAGAGTGTGGGTTACAGAGTCACTTAGACTTGGATTTGAGTTCTCAAGTCTTTGTTTATCAGCTGTGTGACCTTGAGCAATTTACTACATCAAATTCCACAGTGAAATGGGGAAAACAGTGGTACTTAACTATTGTGAAGTGTAATTGAAATAAGGCATACAAAGCATTGAGAAGAGCTGTGTGGCTCAGAGTAGATGCCCCCAAACATGGTAGTTGGTGGCATTATTATTATCATGACTAAAAAGTCATAAAAGGATGAGGCAGAAGTTCTTGGGCGGAAAAAAGTAGGGAGAAGTCAAAGAAAACGGACGAGGAAGTCTAGATGAGAAAGCTCTAAATATTACTTCTTGGTGCCTCTCAATTTCATTGCCCTCTGCTTTGTGTACTCCCCAAGTGCAAATATGGCCTCCCAGGTGAAGCCAGTGATAAAGAACCCACCTACCAACGCAGGAGACCTAAAAAGACATGGGTTCTATAGCAGGGCTGGGAAGATTCCCTGGAGGAGGGCATGGCAACCCATTTCAGTATTCTTGCCATGGACAAAGGAGCCCAGTAGGCTATGCTCCATAGGGTCACACCGAGTTGGACACCACTGAATCATCTTAGCACACACCCATGCAAACGCAAATAAGTAGGAACTGGGTTGAGCAATGTTTTCTACACAGAAGGTAATTAAACAGTGAATGACTCTAAAATTCAATGATAAAAGTTTAATTTTTAATTGAAAGGTAGTTGATTTACAATATTCTATTACTTTCAGACATGCAACAAAGTTATTCAGTATTTTTATAGTTAATACACTTTTTTTTTTCTCTTTCTTTCTTTGTGGCCACTTTTTTTTGTTTAATTTAAATTTATTTATTTTAACTGGAGGCTAATTTCTTTACAATATTGTATTGGCTCTGCCACACATCAAGATGAATCCGCCATGGGTGTACACGTGTTCCCCATCCTGAACCCTCCTCCCACCTCCCTCCCCGTACCATCCCTCCTGGTCATCCCAGTGCACCAGCCCCAAGGATCCTGTATTGAACCTGGACTGGTGATTCATTTCTTATATGATATTATACATGTTTCCATGACATTCCCCCAAATCATCCCCCCCCCCCATCCACAGAGTCCAAAAGACTGTTCTATACATCTGTGTCTCTTTTGCTGTCTCGCATACAGGGTTGTCGTTACCATCTTTCTAAATTCCATATATATGCGTTAATATACTGTATTTGGTGTTTTTATTTCTGGCTTACTTCACTCTGTATAATAGGCTCCAGTTTAATCCACCTCATTAGAACTGATTCAAATGTATTCTTTTTAATGGCTGAGTAATACTCCATTGTGTATATGTACCACAGCTTTCTTATCCATTCATCTGCTGATGGACATCTAGGTTGCTTCCAAGTCACCATAAACTAATTGGTTTATTTCCCTGTGCTGTACCATACATCCTTATTCCTTCTTTATTTTATATATAATAGTTGTGAGCTTAATTCCCTGGCTGTCATGTCCACCCCCCATCCCAGTAGCCACTGTTGGTTCTCTGATTCTGTGAAATTTTAAAACATATATTAAATTACAATTAAGAGAATAGAGTTTGCCAAAGGGTCAGAATAGAGAAAATGCTTCTCAATGAGAGAAAAGATGAACTTAACATCAGTCAGTAGTTCAGTCACTTAATCATGTCCGACTCTTGGTGACCCCACGGACTGCAGCATGCCAGGCTTCCCTGTCCATCACCAACTCCCAAAGCTTGCTCAAACTCATGTCCATCAAGTCAGTGATGACATCCAATCATCTCATCCTCTGTCATCCCCATCTCCTCCTGCCTGCAATCTCTTCCAGCATCAGAATCTGTTCCAAGGAGTCGGTTCTTCACGTCAGGTGGCCAAAGTATTGGAGTTTCAGCTTCAGCATCAGTCCTTCCAATGAATATTCAGAACTGTTTTTTTTGAGGATTGACTGGTTTGATCTCCTTGCAGTTCAAGGGAATATCAAGAGTCTTCTCCAACACCCCAGTTCAAAAGCATGAATTCTTTGGCGCTCAGCTTTCTTCATAGTCTAACTCTCACATCCATACATGACCACTGGAAAACCCATAGCTTTGACTAGATGGACCTTTTTTGGCAAAGTAATGTCTCTGCTTTTTAATATGCTGTCTAGGTTGGTTATAGCTTTTCTTCTAAGGAGCAAGCATCTTTTAACTTCATGGCTGCAGTCACCATCTGCAGTGATTTTGGAGCCCCCCACCCCTCAAATAAAATCTGTTACTGTTTCCATTGTTTCCTCATCGATTTGCCATGAAGTGATGGGACTGGTTGCCATGATCTCAGTTTTTTGCATGTAGAGTTTTAAGCCAGCTTTTTCACTCTCCTCTTTCACTTTCATCAAGAGGCTTTTTAGTTTCTCTTCACTTTCTGCCATAAGGGTGGTTTCATCTGCATATCTGAGGTTATTGATATTTCTCCCAGCAATCTTGATTCCAGCTTATGCTTCATCCAACTTAACACCAGCTGGCTTCAAACAGAAGTGGGAGGAAACAGAAGGTGGGAAGGAAGAGGGAAGGAGGCAAGAGCAGTTACCCAGTCATGCAGAGAAGGGACTGTTTCCAAACCCAAGTAGGTGAGCATTTGGAGTGCTCCCCTCTGGGATTCATAACAAGTTATTTTTAAAACTGAGAAAGAATCATAACATTTGTATCAGAAGGATTTTACCCTCAGAGTTTTCTGGATGGCCACCTTTACCTCCTTATTCCTCAAGCTGTAGATCAGGGGGTTCAGCATGGGGATCACTGTGGTGTAGAACACGGAGGCCACATTCTCCTGGGCCAGGGAACTGGCCGTGGAGGGTTTCAAGTACATGAAGGCGGTTGTTCCATAGAAAATCCCCACGGCTGCAAAGTGTGAGCTGCATGTGCTGAAGGCTTTGGACCTTCCCTCTGTGGTACTGATGTGGAGGATACTGGACAGGATGAAGGCATAGGAAATTAGGACTGTTGAACTGGTGACTATGAAGTTGAATACAGCAAAAATGAAGACTGTCATCTCAACATGGTAGGTGCTAGAGCATGTTAGCTTCATGAGGGGGAGGATTTCACAGAAGTAATAACTGATGAGGCGTTCACAGTAGGACTGTTTCAACATGAGGCCAGTCTCTATAGTTGAACCAATGAACCCTATGGCATAGACCCCAGCTACCAGAAGGGAGCAGACTTGATGAGACATGTTGATGTTGTAAAGCAAAGGTCTGCAGATGGCAACATAGCGGTCATAGGCCATCACTGTCAGCATGTAACACTCAGCAATGACAAACACCAGGAAGAAGTAGAGCTGGGACATGCACCCTGCATAGGAGATGATGTTCTTCCCTGACACAAAGTTCACCAGCATCTTAGGGGTAATGACAGAGGAGTAGCAGAGATCCACAAAGGACAGGTTGCTGAGGAAGTAGTACATGGGGGTGTGAAGGTGGGCATTTAGACAAATCAGTGTTATCACGCCCAGGTTCCCTATCATGGTGACCAAGTAGATCCCAAGGAAGAGGAAGAAAAGTGGGAGCTGAAGCTCTGGCCGATCTGTCAAACCCTGAAGAATGAACTCTGTCACTGTAGAGTGATTTTCTGTAGCCATTCTCCTCTGGGTGGGGGCCCTGCGGGGATGGGAGAGAAGAACTACCTGAAAGGCTGCTTCTTGCACTGCTTGGTGAAGCTAGTTTTGAGCATTTGGGACCAGCAGAGGGATCCTGATATCCTTTCTGATGAATGTTCCCTCATCCTACTCTTTGTTTTGGGAGGAAGACTAGACCTTGGGTATTTCAAAGGTCATAGAGATGAGAAGAAAAATGGAACAAGATCCAGAACTTTTACCGTATTCATGTCTCTGAAATATCCTAGAGCAGTGGGTCTTAAAGTCTAGTCCCTTACCAGCATTGCTTGCATCGCCTGAAGACATTGGAGATGCAGATTCTCTGGCCTCACCCCAGACCTCCCAAGTCAAGAACTCTGGGTTGGGGTCCATTGATCTGTGTACCACACTGTCTCCAGGTGAGGCTGATGCAGGTTCAAGTCTGAGAAGCTCAATCCGGTAGATAACAAGCAGTAGAATTCATATTTTGTAGTTGGAGACGTAGTTTGCTTCTGAAATGAAACTTCCCTGTGGTCTATGGAAGTCCTAAATATTCACCAATTGTGAACAGATGAAAACTTGTCTCAAACAGATTTAGTGTCAGGGTGATATGGTAGTTACAACAGTATCACTGAATTACAAGTCAGTTTCTGCATCTGAAATGTGAAATTAGTGATATCGATTCCTAAGGTGTTTGTAAAAATAATATTGGATAATACATAGTTAGAAAATATTTTTCAAAAAGCCAGCTCCATAAAAATGTGATGTGTCAATAGGTGTCTGGAATTCTTTGTGGTCTACAGAGGTTCTCAATTAATCCATCTGTGCTGAGGCCTCAGTCCTGGCATGTAGCATCGTCTAGAGCAAGGGACCTCAGCCTCTGGGATCTAATGCCTCATGATCTGAGGTGGACCTGATGTAATAATATAAAGTGCACAATAAAGGTAACGTCCTTGAATTATCCTGAAACCATACCCCTGCTGCTCGGGTCCGTGGAAAAATTGTCTTCCACAGAACTATTCCCTGATATCAGAAAGATTGGGGACCGCAGGTCTAGAGTAGGGCTCAACAGTTACTCTTACTATTGTTGTTGTTTTTATTTTCAGATCATAATAAGCCATTATCTCCTTATTGACAAAGTACACGCATTATACACATGGCTATAAGAATCATGGATCATCATTGCTATAGATATCCCTTTTCTGAAATAAATATTTCTTAAGCTAAAACCCTAAATTTGCACTATTTTCTTTGCTCACTTTTACAGCTACTAACTTTTATGTAATGCTAGTCAAAAGTCAATCTCATTAACTCCTCCCACAAGTTTTGTGTATAAGGAAAAATATGTCTAGAGTTGAATTTTCATTCCTATGTTCATATGGAGGAAACTGAAATGCCAGACAGAAGTGATTTTCCTGAGGCTTCCTAATTATCAAGGACTTGGAACTGAAACTGCTTTCTTCTGATCATGAGCTCTTCCCTTGGCCCAAGCGTGGAGCCTTATAAACCTGCACACCTAGAGCTCTAAGCAATGATGTGGTTGAACATGCTTGATCCTTGGTGTGTTAGATTGTGCGTAGCTAATAAAAAAGAATATTGCATTATTTTCCTATTTTCTAGGAAACTTAGCCTTTAAAAGTTAAATTTACAAGCATAAAACTGGTTATGAAACTTTGGACTTCTGACTGCTAGTCTGTTTTGTTTTCAGTAAACTATGTTGCTTGTGTGCAGCACTTTGTTATTATTTAGTAAACTTAATCTATTGAATTTCTGGACATAAATGACAAATTTTATTAACAATTTCAGATTTTTAAATAAATTATCAAGGCATTAAATGTGCATTGTAAGAAATCAGAAACACTAAGAAGCAAAAATACAATGCTATTTTCCTGTTCCTTGGAGACTAACAACAGTCTAGACTGTCTTTTTACATCTTATCAGTGTATATATACTTACATGTGTATCGGCATATAGTATTTAAAAAATTTTGTAACCTAGTTTCTAACTGTAGCACTTCAAAATGTGTGGTGTCATTTGATTCCTATAAGAATAATAACATTATTAATAAATGATTTCTATAAGAATAGTAATTCTGGCACTAAATATATTTCTTATCTAAATGTAAGAGTCTTTGAATCTTTAGGATGTGGTGTGAAGACAAGAAAATCTGCATTGCCTTTGTAAACTTTATATGTTAAATTATTGGTGGTTAAATTGTTTGCTTCATAATAATTACTATCAGAAATAGCTAAGATTTTTTGAATATTTTTCAATTTATTAAAAAGGAGAAAAAGTAGGTAGCAACAATAGATTGAAAATATCTTGCATATCCCCTTCTACTCAATTTCTACCTCTTGAAATGTGGAAAAATCCACCTGGAATATACCATTACCATAAATCAAAGGGCTTTACAGAACAGTACAAAGTGAACATAATTTACTTAGTGCAGGGCTGATTGGAAAACCCTAGACAGCACTGAAAATTATTTTCTCCCACAATCATCTAATAACATAAAACAGGAAAACATGACCCCATACTTGATATCAGTCACTACAATTATTACCTCCAGTTCTAGCAGACCATCAGAGGTTCAGGATTACTGCCCATAAGAAAATAACACACAAAGAAAAAACACTTTGAGGTGAAGTAAACATATGGTTGAAAATCTTCTGCATTATAAACAAGAGTTCATGGAAGATATATGTTCTTTGTACAATTGCTTTAAATCATGATTAAGTACTTGTACTGAAGAAAAATGGATCAGTTTCCCAGAAATTACAGAGGATGCCTAGATTTCAAATGTCAGGAAATAAATATCAGGGAGTGAGAGGACCTTATAGATTTATATCTAATTCTGTTTACTCAAAGGGACCAGCACTGTCATGAAAAATAGATCTCATAGATTGGGGACTTGGAGGTCAGCCTATTTATATAAGTACGGTCACAGCTTCTCCTGGGATGCAGTCACTTAAGGAGCAATTAGAGTCTTGGTTTACCCCTTTGCTGTGAATCATGTCTTTTGTCTCCCAGGTGTGTTAATTTTCCTTTTATTGGTAGACTCACTTTGCTGTTTGGGAAACTATAGTCTAATGCCCTCCTTTAAAACATTTTACAACCAATAACCGTATCATCATCGTCTTTGTCGTCATCACCACCAACACCACCTTGGTCATTACCATTAACATCGTCATCAGTCACTTCCATTATGGTTGTTACTCATCATTAGCTATCCACTATTAGGCATTATCAACTAGGCTTAAAATGTTTATTCTAAAGGATTCAAACATAAATAAGGGATTCAAAACATACTTGAATTTTTCAATAAAACAAACCGTATACTTTCCATAAGGAATATGGATTTATAAGGAATGCTAAATTTGTCACCTTGTTGCTGCAACTGTAGACCAACAGTGGTAGAATGGCAGGAAATCGAGGGGCATAAGAAGGTAGACATAAGAAGTCTTCACTAATACATTCTCATTCTTAAGGGAAATACATTTATAAGACTATGCAGTTGTCAAGAATATATTCAGCAATATATCATTGATGAAAATGTTGTGAAGATTAGCTAATGAAGATTTTTAAGCTAAATTTTATCTTCTGAGATAATTGTAGATTCATATGTAGGTATAAGAAATAATATAGAGAGATCCTGTGTACCTTATGCAGTTTCCCCTAATGGGAATATTTTGCAAAATTACAATACAGTATCATACGTAGGATTCTGCATGTTACGACAGACAATCTACTGATCTTATTCAGCTTTCCCTATTTTTATTTATACTCATTTCTGTGTGTATACATTTACTTTGATGCAATTTATCACATGCACAGATTTAAGTATCCATCACTACAGTTCATATAAATACACATCACTTTCATTTTCTAATTTTAAAACAGTACCTTGATTTCTTATTATCCTCCAAAGATTATTATTTTTATTTAGTATCTTTATAGTCTCACTAATTTAATCATACTTTTTTTGTGTTTTACTCTATTACAACTACTATCCTTTTGTTGCTCAAAATTTTCTGTCTTTGGCCTGTGGAATTCTCTTTATTTTGTCTCTTGAGTCTTTTGGATATGGTTCTATTAGTCTCTAATATTAAATATTGTCTGATATGACAAGGTCTAATATTAAATATTGTCTGATCTCCTCTCATATATTCCATTCTTCAGACCAGAAACCAACACTTTCTTCAAGCTATTTGTATTCTTTTAGTGGTGAAAAGGTGTTTCAAGGCTACAAACTAAGTTTTACAGGGGCTCTTTGTTTCTGGGTTAGTAATTGTTTCTAGGTCTTTCAAAAAGAACTCAAAAATTTGTACTAAGTGGTTTTCAATAATTTTATAAGGATATGTTTTGATATTCACTCTTCAGCGTTTTTATTAGGTGTGATGTTTCTTTTTAATATGTCACTTCAGATATCTAAATTATTATCTATTTAATACTGGGAAAAGTTCCTTGAATTACATTTTTTACTTTTGCTTTGGTTTTGTCCTTGTGGCTCTTGCTCACTATAGACTAAATCTTCTTGACCTGGTATCTACATTTGTTGCTTCCCATAAATTTCTTCATTTTTTTCTTTTCTTCATTTCCTTCTTTCAGGTTCTGTTTTTCTTGAAGTATTATCTGTTGTATTTATTTGCTCTTCTATTACTTTTAATTTCTTAAATTATTTTTTCTTTCATTTCTAGGAATTTCTTGAATTATTATATCATTACTGAATTTGTCCTAATTCTGAATTTTGTTGCTTTTTCATTCCCCGAATCAGTTTCAAAATGTGTCTTAGCTCATTTTGATAGAGTGTATTGTATTCATCCATTTGAAGGGACTTGCTTTGGATTGTTCTCTCTATTAGTCACACACCATATGCAATTAAAAACTGGACAACATATATAAAATAATTGTTTTTAAACACTGGACACCAAGTAATGCTGACTTATGACCTAAGACAGAAGAGGAACAGATGAGGTGAACCCTATGTCCACCCTGACTCTTGGTCTGGTGATCCTTTTGAGATCATGGCTGAAGGAAGGTATATGGCAACAGAGCACAGCATTTCTGGTAAACTAAGAGAGACCGATGTTGGGAGGCTGAAGTAGCTGGAGTGGCAAGTGAAGCATGAAAAGCCACAGAGAAAGAAATCTAGAAATCTCCATATAGATATCCTTGTGTCTTGTCTGAGCTTTGTCTAGGGTGTGCATTTTTAAGATAAAACTCCACAAAGCTGGACATGGAAGAAATAGCAAGAAAATTTAAGCTGAATAATTGATTATCAGAGCTACACAGGTCTGTGGGATGGTTGTCTACCAATCACTCAGTAAGGAACGCTCCATGAAAACCTACCTGTAGCATTCCCCAGAAAGCCAAGAAGTTTGTGTCTTAGAATCAGTTCTGAATTAGCTCTTGAATAAATGCTGCACTAACAAAACCCATTAGATACAGTCTCAAAAACAGCAAGACAGTCTGCACAAAGTTTAACTGACTGCCGAAAATAAACTTTAAGACACTGTGAAAAACAAAAAACAAGACATTTAACCAGTCTCCAGCATCCTGTCAAAAATTAGATATTCTGATAAGCAGAAAAATGTATAAGAAAAGCAAGAGACCTTTTTGATCACAATGCAGTAAGATTAGTTGTCAACTACAGGAAAAGAACTATTAAAATACAAACATATGGAGGCTAAACAACGTGCTTCTGAATAACCAACAAATCACAGAAGAAATCAAAAAAGAAATCAAAATATGCATAGAAACAAATGAAAACGAAAACACAACCACCCAAAACTTATGGGATTCAGTAAAAGCAGTGCATAGCAATACAAGCTTACCTCAAGAAACAAGAGAAAAATCAAATAAATGACCTAACTTTACACCTAAAGCAACTAGAAAAAGAAGAAATGAAGGACCCCAGGGTTAGTAGAGGAAAAGAAATTATAAAACTTAGGACAGAAATAAGTGAAAAAGAAAGGAGACGATAGCAAAAATCAACAAAACTAAAAGCTGGTTCTTCAAGAAGATAAATAAAATAGACAAACTATTAGCCAGAGTCATCAAGAAAAAAAGGGAGAAGAATCAAATAAACAGAAATTAAAATGGAGAAATCACAACAGACAACAGAGAAGTAACTTTTTATTTCATAAGAGACTATTATAAGCAACTATATGCCAATAAAATAAACAACTTGGAAAAAAATGGATGAATTCTTAGAAAAGTATAACCTTCCAAAACGGAACCACGAAGAAACAGAAAATCTTAATAGACCCATCACAAGCACAGAACTTGAAACTGTAATAAAAAATCTTCCAACAAACAAAAGCCCAGGACCAGATAGCTTCACAGGTGTATTCTACCAAAAATTTAGAGAAGAGCTAATGCCTATGCTACTCAAACTCTTCCAGAAAATTGCAGAGGAAGGTAAACTGCCAAACTCATTCTATGAGGCCACCATCACCCTAATACCAAAACCAGACAAAGATGCCACAAAGAAAGAAAGCTACAGGCCAATATCACTGATGAACATAGATGTAAAAATCCTCAACAAAATTCTAGCAAACAGAACCCAACAGCATATTAAAAAGGTCATACATCATGACTTTATCCTAGGGATGCAAGGATTCTTCAATATTTGCAAATGAATCAATATGATACATCACATTAACAAATTGAAAGATAAAAACAGTATAATTATCTCAATAGGTGCAGAGAAAGCCTTTGACAAAATTAAACATCTATTTATGATAAAAACCCTCCAGAGAGCAGCCACAGAAGGAGCATACCTCAACATAATAAAAGCCATATATGATAAACCCACAGTAAACATTATTTTCAATGGTGAAAAATTGAAAGCATTTCCCCTAAAGTCAGGAACAAGACAAGGGTGCTCACTCTCACCAGTACTATTCAACACAGTTTTGGAAGCTTTAGCTACAGCAATCAGAGAAGTAAAAGAAATACAAAGAATCCAGATTGGAAAAGAAGAAGTAAAACTCTCACTGTTTGCAGATGACATGGTCCTATACATAGAAAACCCTAAAGACTCCACCAGAAAGTTACTAGAGCTAATAAATGAATATAGTAAAGTTGCAGGATATAAAATTAACACACAGAAATCCCTTGGATTCCTATACACTAACAATGAGAAAACAGAAAGAGAAATTAAGGAAAAAATTTGATTCACCATTGCGACAAAAATAATAAAATACTTAGGAATAAATCTACCTAAAGAAACAAAAGACCTATATATAGAAAACTATAAAACACTGAAGAAGGAAATAAAAGATGACACAAATAGATGGAGAAATATAACACATTCATAGATAGGAAGAATCAATATAGTGAAAATGAGTATACTACCCAAAGCAGTTTATAGATTCAATGCAATCCCTATCAAGCAACCAATGGTATTTTTCAGAGAACTAGAACAAATAATTTCACAATTTGTATGGAAACACAAAAAGTCTTGAATAGCCAAAGCAATCTTGAGAAAGAAGAATGGAACTGGAGGAATCAACCTGCCTGACTTCAGGCTATACTACAAAGCTACAGTCATCAAGACAGTATGGTACTGGCACAAAGGCAGAAATATAGATCCATGGAACAAAATAGAAAGCCCAGAGATAAATCCACGCACCTACAGACACCTTATCTTTGACAAAGGAGGCAAGAATATACAATGGATTAAAGACAATCTCTTTAACAAGTGGTGCTGGGAAAACTGGTCAACCACTTGTAAAAGAACGAAACTAGAACACTAACACCATACAAAAAAATAAGCTCTGTCAGTCAGTTTGGCGCTCAGTCATGTCCGATTCTTTGCAACCCCATGAATCGCAGCATGCCAGGCCTCCCTGTCCATCACCAACTCCCAGAGTTCACTTTGACTCACATCCATCGAGTTGGTGATACCATCCAGCCATCTCATCCTCTGTCGTCCCCTTCTCCTCCTGCCCCCAATCCCTCCCAGCATCGGGGTCTTTTCCAATGAGTCAACTCTTCACATGAGGTGGCCAAAGTACTGGAGTTTCAGCTTTAGCATCATTCCTTCCAAAGAAATCCCAAGGCTGATCTGCTTCAGAATGGACTGGTTGGATCTCCTTGCAGTCCAAGGGACTCGCAAGAGTCTTCTCCAACACCACAGTTCAAAAGCATCAATTCTTCGGTGCTCAGCCTTCTTCACAGTCCAACTCTCACATCCATACATGACCACAGGAAAAACCATAGCCTTAACTAGACGAACCTTTGTTGGCAAAGTAATGTCTCTGCTTTTGAATATGCTATCTAGGTTGGTCATAACTTTCCTTCCAAGGAGTAAGCGTCTTTTAATTTCATGGCTGCAGTCACCATCTGCAGTGATTTTGGAGCCCCAAAAAATAAAGTCTGACACTGTTTCCCCACCTATTTCTCATGAAGTGATGGGACTAGATGCCATGATCTTCGTTTTCTGAATGTTGAGCTTTGAGCCAACTTTTTCACTCTCCTCTTTCACTTTCATAAAGAGGCTTTTGAGTTCCTCTTCACTTTCTGCCATAAGGGTGGTATCATCTGCATATCTGAGGTGACTAATATTTCTCCCAGCAATCTTGATTCCAGCTTATGTTTCTTCCAGTCCAGCGTTTCTCATGATGTACTCTGCATATAAGTAAAATAAGCAGGGTGACAATATACAGCCTTGATGTACTCCTTTTCCTATTTGGAACCAGTCTGTTGTTCCATGTCCAGTTCTAACTGTTGCTTCCTGACCTGCAGACAAATGTCTCAAGAGGCAGATCAGGTGGTCTGGTATTCCCATCTCTTTCAGAATCTTCCACAGTTTATTGTGATCCACACAGTCAAAGGCTTGGCATAGTCAATAAAGCAGAAATAGATGTTTTTCTGGAACTCTCTTGCTTTTTCCATGATCCAGCAGATGTTGGCAATTTGATCTCTGGTTCCTCTGCCTTTTCTAAAACCAGCTTGAACATCAGGAAGTTCACAGTTCACGTATTGCTGAAGCCTGGCTCGGAGAACTTTGAGCATTACTTTACTAGCGTGTGAGATGAGTGCAATTGTGTGGTAGTTTGAGCATTCTTTGGCATTGCCTTTCTTTGGGATTGGAATGAAAACTGACCTTTTCCAGTCCTGTGGCCACTGCTGAGTTTTCCAAATTTGCTGGCATATTGAGTGCAACACTTTCACAGCATCATCTTTCAGGATTTGAAATAACTGAACTGGAATTCCATCACCTCCACTAGCTTTGTTTGTAGTGATGCTTTCTAAGGCCCACTTGACTTCACATTCCAGGATGTCTGGCTCTAGGACAGTGATCACACTATCGTGATTATCTGGGTCATGAAGATCTTTTTTGTACAGTTCGTCTGTGTATTCTTGCCACCTCTTCTTAATATCTTCTGCTTCTGTTAGGTCCATACCATTTCTGTCCTTTATCGAGCCCATCTATGCATGAAATGTTCCCTTGGTATCTCTAATTTTCTTGAAGAGATCTCCAGTCTTTCCCATTCTGTTGTTTTCCTCTATTCCTTTGCATTCGCTGAGGAAGGCTTTCTTATCTCTTCTTGCTATTCTTTGGAACTCTGCATTCAGATGCTTATATCTTTACTTTTCTCCTTTGTGTTTCACTTCTCTTCTTTTCACAGCTATCTGTAAGGCCTCCCCAGACAGCCATTTTGCTTTTTTGCATTTCTTTTCCATGAGGATGGTCTTGATCCCTGTCTCTTGTACAATGTCACGAACCTCATTCCATAGTTCATCAGGCACTCTATCTATCAGATCTAGGCCCTTAAATCTATTTCTCACAATGGATTAAAGATCTAAATGTAGGACCAGAAACTATAAAACTCCTAGAGGAAAACATAGGCAAAACACTGACATAAATCACAGCAGGATCCTCTATGACCCACCTCCAAGATTAATGTAAATAAAAGAAAAAATAAACAAATAGGACCTGATTAAACTTAAAAGTGTTTGCAAAATGAAGGAAACTATAAGCAAGGTGAAAAGACAGTCTTCAGAATGGGAGAAAATAATAGCAAATGAAGCAACTTACAGAATTAATCTAAAAAATATACAAGCAACTCATGCAGTTCAATACCAGAAAAATAAATGATCCAATCAAAAAAAGGGCCAAAGAACTAAACAGACATTTCTCCAAAGAAGACATACAGATGGCTAACAAACACATGAAAAGATGCTCAACATCACTCATTATCAGAGAAATGCAAATCAAAACCACAATGAGGTACCATCTCACACTGGTCAGAATGGCTGCTATCAAAAAGTCTACAAAGAATAAATGCTGGAGAGGGTGTGGAGAAAAGGGAACCCTCTTACACTGTTGGTGGGAATGCAAACTAGTACAGCCACTATGTTCATCCACTATGGAGAACAGTGTGGAGATTTCTTAAAAAACTGGAAATAGAACAGCCATATGACCCAGAAATCCCACTGCTGGCCTACACACCAAGGAAATCAGAATCAAAAGAGACACATGTACCCCAATGTTCATTGCAAAACTGTTTACAATAGCTAGGACATGGAAGCAGCCTAGATGTCCATCGGCAGATGAATGGGTAAGAAAGTTATGGTTCAGTTCAGTTCAGTTCAGTTCAGTCACTCAGTCTTGTTCAACTCTTTGCAATCCCATGGACTGCAGCACGCCAGGCCTCCCTGTTCATCACCAATTCCTAGAGTTTACCCAAACTCATGTCCTTTGAGTTGATGATGCTATCCAAGCATCTCATCCTCTGTCGTCCCCTTCTTCTCCTGCCCTCAATCTTTCCCAGCATCAGGGTCTTTTCAAATTAATCAGCTCTTTACATCAGGTGGCCAAAGTATTGTAGTTTCAGCTGCAACATCAGTCCTTCCAATAAATACTCAGGACTGATCACTTTTAGGATGGACTGGCTGGATCTCCTTGCAGTCCAAGGGACTCTCAAGAGTCTTCTCCAACACCACAGTTCAAAAGTTGTGGTTCAGTTCAGTTCAGTCGCTCAGTTATGTCCTACTCTTTGCGACCCCATGAATCGCAGCATGCCAGGCCTCCCTGTCCATCACCAACTCCCTGAGTTCACCCAGACTCACGTCCATTGAGTCAGTGATGCTATCCAGCCATCTCATCCTCTGTCGTCCCCTTCTCCTCCTACCCCCAATCCCTCCCAGCGTCAGAGTCTTTTCCAATGAGTCAACTCTTCGCATGAGGTACATATACATATATACACAATGAAATATTACTCAGCTATTAAAAAGAACACATTTGAATCAGTTCTAGTGAGGTGGATGAAACTGGAGCCTATTACACAGAGTGAAGTAATTCAGAAAGGAAAATACCAATACAGTTTTTAATGCATATATGTGAAATTAAGCCTCCAACTAAAATAAATAAATTTAAATTAAAAAAAAAAAGAAATATGGTAACAATGACCTTATATGTGGGACAGCAAAAGAGACACAGATGTGAAGAACAGACTTTTGGACTCTGGGAGAAGGTGAGGGTGGGATGATTTGAGAGAGTAGCATTTAAACATGTATATTACCATATGTGAAATAGATGACCAGTCAAGTTAGATGCATGAAACAGGGCACTCAAAGCCGGTGCACTGGGACAACCCTGAGGAATGGGGTGGGGAAGGAGGTGGGAGGGGGGTTCAGAATGGGGGAAACATGTATACCCATGGCTGATTCATGTCAATGTATGGCAAAAACCACTACAATATTGTAAAGTAATTAGCCTCCAATTAAAGTAAATAAATTAGTTAAAAAAATAAAATCAGGAGAAGATATGTGCAAATAGAAATATCTGTCTGGTAATACTAGATAAGAATTTATAAACAGCTTTATTTATTTACCCAAGGATTTTAATGAAGATATGAACATAATATAAAGAAACATGGAAGGTATTAAAAAATTTAAAGTGTACTTTAAGAGATGAAAAATATGGAGTAAAATTTTTTGGATGGACTTAATAGCAGATTAGACATTGAAGAAGGGAAGTTCAATGACAGAACAAATTCCATAACATGTAGAACAATCTCAAGTGGTCTCAACACCTGTGTAATTAGAATCCCAGAAGGAAGGGAGGAAACAAAAATACTTGAAGATACAATGGCTAAAACATACTATATTTGTTGGGTGGAGATAGAGATAATCAAAGAAGCATAAAATGTTGATAATTGTTGAGCTGGGTGTTGGGAATATGACTATTTAGTAAACTATTCTGTTTACTTTGTAAATGTTAAATTTCTTTCATGTTAAAAAGTTGTAACTAAACAGATATTAGATTTAAGACTTTAAACCTTCTGGGAAAAAAGGAAAATTATCAAGATGTTGGTACAGGCTACGGGATTTTAGAATAAGCACAAAATTACCCACCATAAAAGGCAAAAGCTGACAACTGGACTTAAGAATAAAACCTTTTATTCTTTGAAATATACTGTTGAATAAGTGAAAAGACAAGACAGGCAGGGGAAGATATGTCAAAGTACTTGTATTCAGATCATATGAGAGCTCTGATAAATTCACTAATCAAGAAGACAAATAACTAATTAAAATTGAACCAAAAGTTTGGATAGACACTATAAAGAAGAATTTAAAATCATCAGGGTACATATGAACATTTGCTGATTATCCTTAGGTATTAGTGGTGATGCATAGGGAGGCCTGGCGTGCTGCGATTCATGGGGTCGCAAAGAGTCGGACACGGCTGAGTGACTGAACTGAACTGAACTGAAATGCAATTGAAAACACATTAACAGAGCACTATGTATTCACTAGAGATGTTAATCTGACAATATCAAGTTTGTTGAGAACGCAGAGCAAGTGAGCCTCTCATACACTGCTGTTGGAAAATGAAATCAGACCGTTTGTTTGAAAATTGTTGGGCAGTTTCTAATAAACTGGTCTCATGCTCATGCTCAGTTGCTTCAGTCATGTCCGACTCTTTGTGACCCCATGGACTGTAGCCCGCCAGGCTCCTCTGTTCATGGGATTCTCCAGGCAAGAATACTGGAGTGGGTTGTCATGCCCTCCTTCAGGGGATCTTCCTGACCCTGGAATCGAATCAGGATCTCCCAGCGTCTCCTGCACTGAAGGCAGATTCTTTACCAGTGAGCCACCTGGGAAGTTTATGATAGACATAAACTGTTCTATCACCAAACAATTCCACTCTTTGATATTTATCCAAGTAATTTATTTCCTGAATATATCAAAAAGAAATGTATAACTAATACACACAACAAAATGAAGGAATTTAAGGGACTGTGTTGAGCAAAACATACCAGACACAAAAGGGTACATATTGTATTTTCTAATCAGTCATAACTAATCAATTGTTATATTGACAGATAGTATATTGATAGAAAGTAAGTCAGTGGCTGCTGGAGTTCAGGGATAGAGGGGGAGATTCCACACTTTGGACATGTTGACTTAGCCCGATTTCTTTTATTTGTAAATGGTATATAGATGATCTACAAGATTGTGATTATTAATTGACTTTGAGTATTAATATGCTTTCCTAATTTTTATAAAGAACCATTTTTATTGAGGTATGATTTACACTCACAAAGCTGTACATGATGTATACAACTTGATTTTAGAGAGAAGTATACACCTGTGAAACTCTCCCCATAATCAGTGTTGAAAACATGTGCATCATCTCTAAAACATTTCCTTTTTCTTCCTCCTTCCCTCATTCTTTATTGTTATTCTTCTTGTGGTAAGATCACTTAAAACAAGATCCACCCTATTAGTAAAATTTTAAGTATATGATACAGCATTGCCAAGTGTTAGTCACTCAGTCATATCTGACTCTTTGAGACCCCAGGGCTTCTCTGTCTATGGAATTTCCAAGGCAAGAATACTGGAGTGGGTTGCCATTCCCTCCTCCAGGGGATCTTCCCAACCCAAGGATCAAACCCAGGTCTCCAGCATTGCAGTTTTCTTCCCTGAGCCACCAGGGAAGCCCTACAACATTGTCAATTATAGGCAAAAAAAAAAAAAAAAAATGCCCTTTGAGGTTTAGGCTGTGTGCACTTATCAGAGGACACATCTCAGAGAGCACTCTCTGTATATATAGTCCTTCTGTCTCTAATGGTATTAAAAATGAATGAAAAGACAAAATACGCCCTCACAGCCTTCTTTTCTTTTGAAGAAAAGACTATGCCACTCTTGTGTGCGAAAGTCACTGTCTTGTCCGACTCTTTGTGACCCCCTGGACTATACAGTCCATGAAATTTTCCAGGCCAGAATACTAGAGTGGGTAGCTGTTTCCTTCTCCAGTGGATCTTCCCAACCCAGGGATTGAACCCATGTCTCCCACATCACAGGCGGATTCTTTACCTGGGAGCCACTAGGGAAGCATAATACCATGCCCTCCTCCAGCGTATCTTCCCAACCCAGGGATCAAACCCAGTTCTCCCGCATCGCAAGTGGATTCTTCACTATCTGAGCCACCAGGGAAGCCCAAGAATACTGGAGTGGGTAGCCTATCCCTTCTGCAGGGGATCTTCCCAACCCAGTAATTGAACTGGGGTTCCTGCACTGCAGGTAGCTTCTTTACCAGCTGAGCTACCAGGGAAGCCCCATGCCACTCATAATAAGGGAAAAAATACTGTACTCCAAGAAAGCTGAAATAAAATGTCTTCAATTTAATATGACTTTCCCACAAAGAATGGTTTTCTGCATATAAATTGAAATTCACTCTAAAAATGAATATGCTTTGTAAACTGTAATATAAGGGACACAAACATAGTAACTGGGACTTGCCAGCTGGGGAGAGAAGCAGCAGCTGTGGACAAACATACAGGCAAGGTCACCTCTCTGCACAGAAGTCGTAGTAACCTCCTCATACTGAGTGAGAAGTACCTGTCCTTAGCCCTTCTCTGGCTGTCTCCCTCCCCAGGGTGTGGATGGACCCAAGGGGTGTCCACCAGAGTCTGTGCATCTCCTTCTGGACTTTGTTCCCAGTGTTGGGATACAGAATTCCATGCCTGCATACCCTGTACTTGCTGATGAGACTCTTCCCAAAAGCCATCATCCAAAGGAAGCCCACACAGCTGGCTGTTCACCCCCAGAGCAAAGGATGGCCAGGGAATGTGTATGTGTCGAGGTATGGATGGATACCTTGAGTGTGGAGTTGGATAGAAGAAGAGCTGAGGGGGCAAGCTGTGACTATGAACAGGGCTTCTTTTAGCATTGTTTTCTGGCAGCAGAAACCCCAAATTTGAGTCTTTGGCAAGTTTCCAGGTAATGCTCTATCCAAGCTCAGCTGTTTATTAATAATTTTGTGAGTACGAGGGCCATTTTACATGTGGCAGTGGTCATGATGGCAGCTGTGGGTGTTATATATTGTGAAGTCACTTTGCAGGCAGCCTCACCCTTTCTTTAGTCATTCAATAAACTGTAAGCAAGTCAGTCCCTGTATTCACTGCCTTTCTGCTTCAGAACACTAGAGTTATACCCGTTTCTGATAGTAAACCACTGATTGATACGAGACAATGCCAAAACTAGCTAGAAATGATAAGAAATCTCTATCAGTCTTGTGCATTATATCAGGCAGCTGAGTCTAAAACATGTATCCTTGCTATTGGATAAAGCAAGAAGAGTGGAGAGAAACTTGGTTCCATTGCCACTGTATTAACTGAATGAGGTCCGCAGTAGATGAATCAGTTAATTAAGCAGGACCAGAGAGTTGCAACAATGTGTAATCTGGGGACCAATCATACTTTTTTTTTCTGGAACTGAGGGGTTTCCAAGGATGGGGGCTTCCAGCACTGAAACTGGTAAAGTTTCTGGTGAACTGGTGAGCTGGTCACTCTGGCATAAACTTTCATTAGATACAAAAAGAAGTTGCCTGTACATGTGAAGAAATTAGGGAAGATGAAAGTTGAGAACCTGAGGAACTGATTTCAAGAGGCCTTTGAAATTGGAAGAGTACAATTAGGGCAGGATTTAAAGACTGTTAAGAGGGAACACCAGCCTAAAGCAAAGGGCATGCTGATGGAGAGCCAAGAGTGTGGGCTCTGGAGTCACTTAGACTTGGATTTGAATCCCCATGTCTTTGTTTACCAGCTATGTGACCTTGAGCAATTTACTACACCAAATTCTACAGTGAAAAGGGGGAAAACAGTGGTACCTAACTGTTGTGAAGTGTAATTTAATAAGGCATACAAAGTGTTTTGAGAAGGCAATGGCACCCCACTCCAGTACTCTTGCCTGGAAAATCCCATGGATGGAGGAGCCTGGTAGGCTGCAGTCCATGGGGTCGCTAAGAGTCAGGCACGACTGAGCGACTTCACTTTCACTTTTCACTTTCATGCATTGGAGAAGGAAATGGCAGCCCACTCCAGTGTTCTTGCCTGGAGAATCCCAGGGACGGCGGAGCCTGGTGGGTTGCCGTCTATGGGGTTGCACAGAGTTGGACACGACTGAAGCAACTTAGCAGCAGCAGCAGCAGCACAAAGTGTTTAGAAGAACTGTGTGGTTCAGAGTAGGTGCCCCAAACATGGTAGTGGCTGGCATTATTATTATGGTGACTAAAAAGTCACACAAAGGGACCAGATGGAAGTTCTTGGGCAGAAATAAGTAGACAAGAGTGGAAGAGAGGAGACGAGGAAGTCTAGATGAGAAAGCTCCAAGTATTACTTCCTGGTGAAAACTCTCAAATTCATCTCTCTCTGCTTTGTGTATTCCCAAATGCATAGAAGGAGGAACTGGGTTGAGAAATATTTTCTGCACAGAAAAACTAAATTATGATAATTTCTAAACTAAAAGATTAGAAAAAAAAATGAAATGACTCTAAAACTCAATGATGAATGTTTAATTTTAATTGAAATGTAGTTGATTTACTATATTATATTACTTTCAGACATACAGCATAGTCATTCAGTATTTTTATAGTTACTGCACTTAAAGTTACTATAAATTAATGGGTTTATTTCCCTGTGCTGTACCATACATCCGTATTCCTAATTTATTTTATACATTGTAGTTATGAGATTACTCTCCTGGCCTTCATGTCTGTCCCCACCACCCCAACCCGTAGCCACTGTTTGCTCTCTGTATGTGAGTCTGTGAAACTTTAGAGCATATGTTAAACGACAGTAGAGAGTTCAGTTCAGTTCAGCTGCTCAGTCGTGTCCGACTCTTTGCAACCCCATGGACTGCAGCATGCCAGGCCTCGTGTCCATCACCAACTCCTGGAGTTTACCCAAACTCATGTCCATCGAGCGGTGATGCCATCCAGCCATCTCATCCTCTGTTGTCCCCTTCTCCTTCTGCCCCTAGTCCCTCCCAGCATCAGGGTCTTTTCCAATGAGTCAATTCTTAGCATAAGGTGGCCAAAGTACTGGAATTTCAGCTTTAGCATCAGTCCTTCCATTGAACACACAGGATTGATCTCCTTTAGAATGGACTGGTTGGGGATATGATTTAGGTTATACCTGAATGGTCTAGTGGTTTTCCCTACTTTCTTCAACTTAAGTCTGAATTTGGCAATAAGGAGTTCATGATCTGAGCCACAGTCAGCTCCTGGTCTTGTTTTTGTTGACTGTATAGAGCTTCTCCATTTTTGGCTGCAAAGAATATAATCAATCTGATTTTGGTGTTGACCATCTGGTGGTGTCCATGTGTAGAGCTGTCTCTTGTGGTGTTGGAAGACGGTGTTTGCTTTGACCAGGGCGTTCTCTTGGCAGAACTCTATTAGCCTTTGCCCTGCTTCATTCTGTACTCCAAGGCCAATATTGCCTCTTACTCCAGGTATCTCTTGACTTCCTACTTTTGCGTTCCAGTCCCCTCTAATGAAAAGGACATCTTTTTTGGATGTTAATTCTAGAAAGTCTTGTAGGTCTTCATAGAACCATTCAACTTCAGCTTCTTCAGCATTACTAGTTGGGGCATAGACTTGGATTACCATGATATTGAATGGTTTGCCTTGGAAACAAACAGAGATCATCCTGTCGTTTTTGAGATTGCATCCAAGTACTGCATTTCAGACTCTTTTTGTTGACCATGATGGCTACTCCATTTCTTCTAAGGGATTCTTGCCCACAATAGTAGATATAATGGTCATCTGAGTTAAATTCATACCCATTCCAGTCCATTTTAGTTCACTGATTCCTAAAATGTCGACATTCACTCTTGCCGTCTCCTGTTTGATCACTTCCAGTTTGCCTTGATTCGTGGACCTAACAGTCCAGGTTCCTATGCAATATTGCTCTTTATAGCATTGGACCTTGCTTCCATCACCAGTCCCATTCACAACTGGGTGTTGTTTATGCTTTGGCTCTGTCTCTTCATTCTTTCTGGGGTTATTTTTCCACTGATCTTCAGAAGCATATTGGGTACCTACCAACATGGGGAGTTCATCTTTCAGTGTCAGAATAGAGAAAATGTTTCCCAATGAGAGAAAACTTGAACTCAACATCAGCTGTCTTCAAACAGAAATTAGAGGAAAGAGAGGGTGGGAAGAAAGGGGGAAGGAGGCAGGAGCAGTCACCCAGTCACCCAAAGAAGGGGCAATTACCCATCCCATCTGGGTGAACATTCAGAGGGCTTCCCTCTGGGATCCCTAACAACTTATTTCTAAAACTGAGAAAGAATAATAATAACATTTGCCTTAAAACTGTTTTCCTCTCAGAGTTTTCTGCATGGCAGCCTTCACCTCCTTATTCCTCAAGCTGTAGATCAGGGGGTTCAGCATGGGGATCACTGTGGTGTAGAACACGGAGGCCATGTTCTCCTGGGCCAGGGAACTGGCCGTGGAGGGTTTCAAGTACATGAAGGCAGTTGTTCCATAGAAAATCCCCACAGCTGCAAAGTGGGAGCTGCAGGTGCTGAAGGCTTTGGACCTTCCCTCTGTGGTGCTGATGCGGAGGATACTGGACAGGATGAAGGCATAGGAAATTAGGACTGTTAAGCTGGTGACTATGATGTTGAATCCAGCCAAAAGGAAGACTGTCATCTCAACATGGTAGGTGCTAGAGCATGTTAGCTTCATCATGGGGAGGATTTCACAGAAGTAATAACTTATGAGGCGTTCACAGTAGGACTGTTTCAGCATGAGGCCAGTCTCTATAGTTGAGCCAATGAACCCCATGGCATAAACCCCAACCATCAGCAGGGAGCAGACTTGATGAGACATGATGATGTTGTAAAACAGAGGTCTGCAGATGGCAACATAGCGGTCATAGGCCATCACTGTCAGCATGTAACACTCAGCAATGACAAACACCAGGAAGAAGTAGAGCTGGGCCATGCACCCTGCATAGGAGATGGTGTTCTTCCCTGACACAAAGTTCACCAGCATCTTAGGGGTAATGACAGAGGAGTAGCAGAGATCCACAAAGGACAGGTTGCTGAGGAAATAGTACATGGGAGTGTGGAGCTGAGCATTTAAACAAATCAGTGTTATCACGCCCAGGTTCCCTATCATGGTGACCAAGTAGATCCCAAGGAAGAGGAATAAGAGTGGGAGCTGGAGCTCTGGTCGCTCTGTCAAACCCTGAAGAATGAACTCTGTCACTGTAGAGTGATTTTCTGTAGCCATTCCCTTCTGGTTGCGGGTCCTGTGGGGATGAGAGAGAAGAACTACCTGAAAGGCTGCTTCTTGCACTGCTTGGTGAAGTTAGTTTTGAGCATCAAGGGCCAGCTAAGTGAATCTGGGATCCTTTGGGATGAATGATCCCTTATGCTGCTGTTTAATTTTGGGAGGAAGACCAGACCCTGAGTATTTCAAAGGTCATAGAGATGAGAAGTAAAATGGGGCAAGATCCAGAACTTTTATCACATTCATGTCTCTGAAATATCCTAGAGTAGTGGGTCTTAAAGTCTAGTCCCTGCTCCAGCATTGCTTGCTCACCTGAAGACATTGGAGATGCAGATTTTCAGGCCTCACCCCAGACCTCCCAAGTCAGGAACTCTGGGATGGGGCCCAGTGATCTGTGTATCACACTGTCTCCAGGTGAGGCTGAGGCAGGTTCAAATCTGAGAAGCTCAATCCTGTAGGTAATAAGTGCTAGCATTCATATTTTGTAGTTGGAGATGTACTTTGCTTCAGAAATGAAATTCCCATGTCGTCAGTGCAAAACCCAAATATTGACTGAATGTGAACATATGATAACCTGTCTCAAACTGATGCAGTTTTAGGTGGATATGGTAGATACAACAGTATCACTGAGTTACAAGTCAATTTCTGCATCTAAAAATGAAGAAATTAGTGATGTCAAGAGCTATGGGAGTTGTAAACATAATGTGGGATAATGCATAGTTAGAAAATTATTTTTTCAAGAAGTCAGTTCCCATAAAAAAATGTGAGTTGTCATTAGGTGTCAAAAATTCTTTCTTAGTTTTTTCCTGGATTTTAGGCTCTAAAGCAATCATTTTCAACTCTGTATAATTATAGTCAACTGGAGCATTTAAAATGTATTGATGGCTGTGTTCGGTCCACAGAGGTTCTCATTTAATCTGTCTGTGGTAAAGCCTTGGTGCTGGTGCTTAGTATTGTCTAGAGCAGGGGTCCCCAACCTCCAGGATCTAATGCCTGATGATCTCAGGTGGAGCTGATGTATTAATAATAGAAATAAAGTGCACAATAAATGCAATGCACTTGAATCATCCCCATACCATCCCCTTCTCTGCCCTGACTCTCATCTGTGGAAAAACTGTCTTTCATGAAACAAGTCCCGGGTGCCAAAATTACTGGGGACTGCTGGTCTAGAGGAAGTAATCAATAGCTATTCTCACTATTGTTGTTGTTTTTATTTTCAGATCATAATATGAAGCCATTCTCTCTTTAACGACCAAGTATTGACATTATAGACATGGATGTAAGAAAACATGGATCATCATTGCAGGATATGATACCTATAGATATCCCTTTCCTTATCTATCTATTTATGTTTTAAGATAAAACCCTAAGTTTGCACTATTTTCATTGCTCATTAAACAGCTACTAACTTTTGTGTGCTGCTGTGCTTAGTTGCTCAGTCATGTCCGACTCTTTGCAATCCACTGGACTGTAGCCTGCCAGGCTTCCTCTGTTCATGGGATTTTTCAGGCAAGAATACTGGAGTGGGTTGCCATTTCCTCCTCTAAGGGATCTTCCAAACCGGGGATGGAACCCGCATCTCTTGTGTCTCGGGCATTGCAGGTTGATTCGTTTCCAGCTGATCCATTGGGGGAAGACCTCCACTGGTGGCTGAGATGGTAAAGAACCTAGCAGTGCAGGCAACACAGGAGACATAGGTTCCATCCTTGGTCAGGAAGATCCCCTGGAGGAGGACATGGCAACCTACTCCAGTATTCTTGCCTGAAAAATCAAAAGGATAGAGGAACGTGGTGGGCTACAGTCCATGGGGATGCAAAGAGTTGGATACGACTGAGTAACTTTCACTTTCAGCTTTTGTGTAATGCTCATCAAAGATCAATCTCAATTCCTCTGAAAGGTTTTGAGTAGAAAGACAAACGTGTTTAGCAAAGAATTTTCATTCCACTTTCATATTGAGAAAACGGAAGTGCCAGACAAGAAGTGACTTTTCAGACACCTCCTAATAACCAAGGACTGGGAACTGAAAGTGCTTTCTTTGATCATAAGCTCTTCCCTTGGCCCAAGCATGTAGCCTTACAATCTGCACACCTATAGCTCTAAGTAATGTTGTGGTTGAATGTGCTTTGTTCTTGATGTCTTAGATTGTGCACAGCATATAAAAAAGAGGAATGTTGTATTATTTTCCTATTCTCTAGGAAACAGAAGCTCTAAAAGTTAAATAAGCCACAGATGCAGAACTGGGTCTAAAACCCAGGACTTCTGACTATCAGTCTGCTTTTGTTTTCAGTAAACTATGTTGTTTTGCTGTAGGTTGTCTTGTGTGTAGCACTTTGTTATTTAGTAATCTTAATTTATTGAATTTTTGGGCACAAATGATAGATTTTACTGTCAATTATTTCTGATATATTTTTTAAAATTACCAAGGCAGTACATGTGCATTGTGCAAAATCAGAAGTACAAATAAGCAAAAATACAGTGCCGTTTTCCTGTTCCTTGGAGAATAGCAATAGACTGTCTTTTTACATTTTTTCAATACATACATGTACCTATGTGTGTAAGCACATGTGTATTTAAAAAATGTTGTAACCTACTTTTTTCACTGCAGCACTTTAAAATATGTTGTGTCGTTTGATTCCTGTAATAATAATAATAACTCTGGCAGTAACTATATTTCTTATCTAGGGGTTCAGTTCAGTTCAGTTCATTCGCTCAGTCGTTTCCGACGTTTTGCGACCCCATGAATCGCAGCACGCCAGGCCTCCCTGTCCATCACCAACTCCCGGAGTTCACTCAGACTCACATCCATCGAGTCAGTGATGCCATCCAGTCATCTCATCCTCTGTTGTCCCCTTCTCCTCCTGCCCCCAATCCCTCCCAACACGAAGGTCTTTTCCAATGAGTCAACTCTTCGCATGAGGTGGCCAAAGTACTGGAGTTTCAGCTTTAGCATCATTTCTTCCAAAGAACACCCAAGGCTGATCTCCTTTAAAATGGACTGGTTGGATCTCCTTGCAGTCCAAGGGACCCTCAAGAGTCTTCTCCAACACCACAGTTCAAAAGCATCAATTCTTTGGCACTCAGCCTTCTTCACAGTCCAACTTTCACATCCATACATGACCACTGGAAAAACCAGATCCTTGACTAGACGGACCTTTGTTGGCAAAGTAATGTCTCTGCTTTTGAATATGCTATCTAGGTGGGTCATAACTTTTCTTCCAAGGAGTAAGCATCTTTTAATTTCATGGCTGCAGTCATCATCTGCAGTGATTTTGGAGCCCAGAAAAATAAAGTCTGACACTGTTTCCACTGTTTCCCCATCTATTTCCCATGAAGTGATGGGACCGGATGCCATGATCTTCATTTTCTGAATGTTGAGCTTTAAGCCAAATTTTTCACTCTCCTCTTTCACTTTCATCAAGAGGCTTTTGAGTTCCTCTTCACTTTCTGCCATAAGGGTGGTGTTATCTGCGTATCTGAGGTGATTGATATTTCTCCCGGCAATCTTGATTCCAGCTTGTGCTTCTTCCAGCCCAGCGTTTCTCATGATGTACTCTGCATATAAGTTAAATAAACATGGTGACAATATACAGCCTTGACGTACTCCTTTTCCTATTTGGAACCAGTCTGTTGTTCCATGTCTAGTTCTAACTGTTGCTTCCTGACCTGCATATAGATTTCTCAAGAGGCAGGTCAGGTGCTCTGTTATTCCCATCTCTTTCAGAATTTTCCACAGTTTTTTTGTGATCCAAGAATCTTTAAATCCTAAGGATATGGTGTGAAGACAAGAAAACCTGCATTGAATTTATAAGCTTTACATTTTAAGTTATTGTTTAAATTGTTAACTTCATAATAACTAATGAAGAGAGAGAATTAGAGATAGCTAAGACTTTTGAATATCATTTCCATTTATTATGAAGCAGAAAAAGTTCCTTTAGGTAGCGACAATAGATTAAAATATCTTAACATATTCTCTTCTACTCAATTTCCACCTCTGAAAACAATAAGAAGCATGTTAAGAGATGAAGATAAAAAAAAAAAGAGATGAAGATAAATACAGAGTTGCAAATAGAATGCATTAGAAACAGGAGCTTATGGAAGAAATATATTTCTTATACAATTGCTGTAAGTCATAATTAAGTACCTGTGCTGAGGAAAAATGGATAAGAGTCCCCTGAAAATTATAGAGGATGCCTTGGTTTCAACAGTTGGGAAGTAAATATCAGAAAATGAGAGGACCATTTGGATTTACATCTAGTCCTAAATTTACTCAAAGGGATCAGCACTGTCATGAAAAATGGGTCCCTCAGCTTAGGAGACTCGGGAGTCTTTTTATATATATATAAAGAGAAGAAACAAGAAGTGCCATATATATATATGTGGGCAGGACTTCTCCTGGGAGGCAGTCACTTCAGAGACTGGAGACCTTAGTAAAGGAGCACTTAGTGTCTTGGTTTGCACCTGTGCTGGGAATTATTTTTTTTTTTTTTTTTTTTTGTCTCCCAGGTGTGTTAATTTTCCTTCTATTGGGAGGGTCATCTTTCTGCTTGAGAAACTATAGTCTAATGCTTCCTTTCAAACATTAAACATCCCACAACTATATCATCATCAGCAGCAGTACCAGAACCAACACTGCACCACCACCACAACCACCTCTGTCAATACCGTCATTGCCATTATCAATCACTACCATTAAGCTTGTTACTCATCATTAGTTATTCACCATCAAGCATAATCAATAGGCTTAAAATGTTTGTTTTAAAGGGTTTAATACAGACTCAAGGTTTTTAATAAAACACACTGTATAATTTCAGTAAAGGAATATGAATGTATAAGGAATGCTAAATTTGTCACCCCGTTGCTGCACCTGTAGACCAGCAGTGTTCGAATGGCAGGAGTTGAGGTGCATAAATAGGTAGACATAAGATCTCTTCACTCATATATTATCATTCATAACAGAAACATGTTTATAGGAATATGCAGTTGTCAAGAATACATTCAGGAATACATCATTTATGAAAATGTTACTAATGATGATTTTCAAATTAAAATTTTCCTCTTGAGATAATTGTAGATTCTCATGTAGGTCTAGCAATAATATAGAGGGATCCTGTGTACTCTTTATGCAGTTTCCTGCCATGGTAACATTTTCCAAATTATCATATGTGGAATACCGCACATTGCCATAGACAATGCACTGATCTTATTCTGATTTCCTCAGTTTTATTTATAATTGTTTCTTGGTGTGTACATTTACTCCACTGCAAATTTTTACCATGCACAAATTTGAGTATCCACCACCACAGTTCATATAAAAACACATCACCTTCATTTTTTAATTTTAAGATAACTTGGTTTCTTATTATCTTCTAAAGATGATTGGTTGTTTTTTTGTAGTATCTTTATAATCTCACTAATTTAATCATATTTTATGTATTTCGGTCCATTGAAATTATTATCCTTTTGTTGCTCAAAATTTTCAGTCTTTGGCCTGTGGAATTCTTTTCAGTTTGTCTCTTAAGTCTTTTGGACATAGTACAGTTAGTCTCTAATATTAATTACTAGCTGATATGACAATGTTCTGAACTTTTCTCATAAATTTCAGACTAGAAATCAACCATTTCTCCAAGAAACTTGGTTACTTTTAGTCCTGATATGGTATTTCAAGGGCTTTCCAGGTGGCAGAGTGGTAAAGAATACACCTGCAATGCAGGAGATACAAGAGACACAGGTTTGACCTCTGGCTTGGGAAAATCCCCTGGAGGAAGAAAAGGCAAGCCACTCCAGTATTCTTGCCTGGGAAATTCCAGAGGAGCCTGGTGGGCTATAGCCCATGGGGCAGCAGAGTCTGGCACTACTGGGCAAGTGAGCATGCAGGTATGCAATGGTGTTTCAAGGCTACAAATTAGGCGCTAAAGGGGTTCATTGCTTTTGGGTTAGTTATTGTTTATAGGTCTTTCAACAAGAACTCAAAAATTTGTACTGTTTGGTTCTCAATAATTTTTTGAGGATACGTTCTGATATTCATTCTTCAGCAGTTTTCTTAGGGGTGATATTTCTTTTCAATATGTCCTTCAAATATCCATCTCCATCTCTTTCTGTATATCTGTATGTATCTTTATTTAAAACTGGGAAAATTCCTTGTATTATAGTTTTCATTGTTTGTTCTGTCCCTTGCTTTACTTTTCTTCTTTGTGGCTCCTACTCACCAAAGATTAGCTCTCCTTTGCCTGGTATTCACATTTGTTTCTCCCCATAAATTTCTTCATTTCTTTTTTCTTTTTTGTTAATCCCCCCTTTCCACCTTCTGGTTCTCCTAAAGCATCACCTGTTGGGTTTGTTGGCTCTTCTATTACTTCTAATTCAGTTTAATTTCCAAAATTATTTTTCCTTTTATTTCTAGTAGTTTCTTGAGCTATTGTACAATTATTGCATTTTTCTGAGTTTTGTTTCTCTTTCACACCTTGTATCATTTTTGAAATGTGTCTTAACTCATTTTTGTAGACTGTAATAATATTCTTTCACTTGTGGGTGTGTGCTATGGACTGAATTGTGTTCTTTCCATAAGCCATCCACCATAAGCAATGAAAAACTGGATGATTGATATATATATATATATATATATATAAAATAAGTGCTTTCAGACATTGGACAACATTGATGCTGAATTATGACCCAAGACAGAAGAGGAACAAATGATAGGAGCTTTATATTTACCCTATTTGTCTGGGGACACTTTCTAGATCATGGCCCAAAGAAGGTATATGAAAAAAAAGGACAACATTTTTGAAGAGTTGAGAAGAGTGGAGCAAAATGTTGGGAGGTTGAAGTAGATGGAATGGCCAGTGAAGCATAGGCAGCCACAGGGAAAGAAGGACAGAAATGAGTTCTTGTGTCTTTGTCCAAGCTTTGTCTAGGCCATATGTTTCTAAGACATCTCCATGAAGTTGAGCAAAGAATAAATAACTGGAAACTTTAAGTTAATAATTGATTATCAGAGTTACATAGGTCTGGGAACCCTGAATATTCATTGAAAGGACTGATGCTGAAGCTGAAGATCCAGTAGTTTGGCCACATTATGAGAAGACCCAACACATTGTAAAAGATCTTGATGCTGGCAAAGGTTGAGGGCAGTAGGAGAAGGGGACGACAGAGGATGAGATGGCTGGATGGCATCACCGACTCCATGGACATGAGTTTGAGCAAACTCTGGGAGATAGTGATGGACAGGGAAGCCTGGCATGCTGCAGTCCATGGGGTTGCAAAGAGTCAGACAAGACTTACTAACAATAAGCCAGTAAGGAGATCAACTTTAAAACCTGTAGCATTCCCTGGAGTGCTCAGAAGTTTTACTTAACATTAGTGCTAAATTCGGAGAAGGCAATGGCACCCCACTCCAGTACTCTTGCCTGGAAAACCCCATGGACGGAGGAGCCTGGTGGGCTGCAGTCCATGGGGTTGCTAAGAGTCAGACATGACTGAGCAACTTCACTTTCACTTTTCACTTTCATGCCTTGGAGAAGGAAATGGCAACCCACTCCAGTGTTCTTGCCTGGAGAATCCCAGGGACAGTGGAGCCTGGTGGGCTGCAGTCCATGGGGTTGCTAAGAGTCAGACATGACTGAGCAACTTCACTTTCACTTTTCACTTTCATGCCTTGGAGAAGGAAATGGCAACCCACTCCAGTGTTCTTGCCTGGAGAATCCCAGGGACAGTGGAGCCTGGTGGGCTGCCATCTCTGGGGTCGCACAGAGTCGGACACGACTGAAGCGACTTAGCAGCAGCAGCAGTGCTAAATTTGTTCTAGAATAAAAGCTGTACTTGATATGTACTAACAAAACTTAAATATTAAGCCTCAGAAACATCAAGACACTCAAGTAGCTTAACTGGCTGCCAAAATAAAGATATTTTAAAGAAATAAAAAACAGTTAAGTCAACAAATCTGCAGCATCGTATCAAAAATTATTATATATTCAGATAAACAGGAAAATGTGTAAGAAAAGCAGGAAAAAGAAGTGCTGTTTTCATTTCAGCAGGAAGATGGTGCAGGGGCATAAGATTCAAAACAGGTTATTCTAACACTGCACCCCAGCCTGGGGTGCCCTCCTCCCCATGAAAAATAAGTAGAGTGGACACTTTGGAATGGCTCTCTCAATTACTCACCTTCTAGTCAGGTTAAAAAGCTGAAAATTCCATATTCCAGATTGCATTGTAGCTACAGTCATGGATGTGAATTTTCTTGTTCAGTTGCTAAGTCATGTCTGATTCTTTGTGACCCCATGGACTGCTGCACACCAGGAGCAAATCTCCTGGAATTTGCTCAAACTCATGTCCATTGAGTCAGTGATGCCATCCAATCACCTCATCCTCTGTCGCCCCCTTCTCCTCCTGCCCTCAATCTTTCCTGGCATCAGGGTCTTTTCCAGTGAGTCAGCTCTTTGCATCAGGTGGCCAAAGTAAATTAGTTCTCACTAATTCAGTGTTTTTTGTGTGAAATTTTAAGGGTGGGAGTGAGGAAGATCTCACTTTTTAGTGTATAACAGAATCAACAGGAGATCTATTAAAATATAGATTGCTGGGGCCCACCCCATAATTCTGTAGGTGTGGAACAGGAACCCCTAATTTGTGTCTCTAACAAATTTCCAGGTGATGTTCAATCCCTGGGTTCAGTTACTCTTTACTGATTTTGTGAGTATGAGGGCCACTTGACAGGGTGGCATTGATCACAGTGGAAGCTGGAGCTTCTTGATGAGTAGATCACATCTGCTGTGAAGTCACTTTGAGAGGCACCCTCACCCTTTCCGTAGTCATTCAAAAAAACGTACCAAGTCATTTCCTCTGTTAATGCCATTTCTGCTTGAGAAAACTGGAGTATCCCAGTTTCCCATAATAAACCACTGATATAAACAATAGAATACCGAAACTAGCTAGAAATGACAAGAAGATATCTACACTGTACAAGGTGTTTGCATTATATCAGGCTGCTGAGTCTAAAACATGTATCGTTGATATTGGTATAAAGCAAGGAGAGTGGGGAGAAACTTTGTCTCATTGCCACTGGATTTGCTGGGTGAGGTTGGCAGTAGATCTCTGAGTTAATTAAGCAGGGCAAGAGGGTTTGCAGCAATGGATAATCTGGGTGACCAACCATCTTGGTTTGTGTGGGACCAAGGGATTTTCCAGGGTGTGGGGCTTCCAGTGCTAAAAGTGGTGAAGTACCAGGCAAACTAGTGTGTTACTCTAGTGTAATCTCCCCTTAGTTCTACCGAAGAAGCTGTCTACAAATAGGAAGAGGCTAGGGCAGATGACAAAAGGTGGGGTTCTGAGGAACTGGTTTCAGGGGGCATGTGAAATTGAAAGGGCAGGCTTAATAGGCTGTTCAGAAGGCGATGTGCCAGGCTAAAGCAAAAGGAACGTTTGAGAGCCAAGAGTATGAGTCCTGAAGTCACTTAGACCTGGGTTTGCATCTCAGTGTCTTTGTTTACCAGCTGTGTGATCTTGAGAAAGTTACTAAACCAAGTTTCCACTTTCCACGTGACATGGGGAAAACAACAGAACTGAACTGTTGTGAGGTGTAATTGAAATCATGCATGTAAAGCATTTAGAAGAGTTGTATAGCTCAGAGTAAGCCTCCCTAAACATGTTGGCATTATTATTATTGTTACTAAGAAAGTCATAAAGGAATCAAGTACAACTCCTTTGGTAGAGATCGGGAGAAAGGAGTGAGAGAGTGGAGAGGAGGAAGTCTAGATGAGAAATGCTCTGGGCATCACTTGTTGGTGACTTTCAATTCACCTCTCTGCCTTGTATACTCCCAAGTGCAAAAAGGAGAAATGAAATTGAGTAATACTTTCTACATGCTGCTGCGGCTAAGTCACTTCAGTCGTGTCTGACTCTGTGTGACCCCATAGACGGCAGCCTACCAGGCTCCTCTCTCCCTGGGATTCTCCAGGCAAGAACACTGGAGTGGGTTGCCATTTCCTTCTCCAATGCAGGAAAGTGAAAAGTGAAAGTGAAGTCACTCAGTCGTGTCCGACTCTTAGCGACCCCATGGACTGTAGCCCACCAGGCTCCTCCATCCTTGGGATTTTCCAGGCAAGAGTACTGGAGTGGGGTGCCATTGATTCTCCAGATGACAGCATAGAAGATAACAAAAAAGTGGTTGACTTTGAAACTCAATGATGAAAGTTTAATTTTTATTGAAGTGTGGCTGATTTACAATATTATATTAGTTTCAGATGTACAACAAAGTGATTCAATATTTTTATACTTTATTGCATTTAAAGTTACTGTGAACTAATGGCTATCTTTCCCTGTGCTGTACTATACATCCTTGTTACCTGTTCATTTCACATGTAGCAGTCTGTGTCTTTAATCCCCTACTCTTATCTTGCTTTCCCTTCTCTCCTCTCCCTGGTAGTAATCACTAGTTTGTTCTCTATATCTGTGAGCCTGTGAAAATTTAAAATTTGTGTTAAATTACAATTAAGACAATAGAGTTTACCAAAGGGACAGAAGAAAGAAAATAGATCCCAAATAATAAAAAAAGAACTTGATATCAGCTAGCTTCATATAGATGGAGAAGGCAATGGCACCCCAATCCAGTACTCTTGCCTGGAAAATCCCATGGATGGAGGAGCCTGGTAGGCTGCAGTCCATGGGGTCGCTGAGGGTCGGACATGACTGAGTGACTTCACTTTCACTTTTCACTTTCATGCATTGGAGAAGGAAATGGCAACCCGCTCCAGTGTTCTTGCCTGGAGAATCCCAGGGACAGGTGAGCCTGGTGGGTTGCCATCTATGGGGTCGCACAGAGTCGGACACGACTGAAGCAATTTAGCAGCAGCTTCATATAGAAATGAGAGTAGAGAAAGAGGAGGGGCGAAGGAAGAAGGAAAGAGGCAGGTGCAGTCACCCAGCCATGCAGAGAAGGGAGAGTTTCCCATTCTGGGTGGGTGAGCATTCAGGGGCTTCCCTCTGGGATCCCTAGCAACTTATTTTTAAAATTGAAAAAGAATAATAACATTTGTATCAAAACATTTTTCCTCTCAGAGTTTTTTGCATGGCAGCCTTCACCTCCTTATTCCTCAAGCTGTAGATCAGGGGGTTCAGCATGGGGATCACTGTGGTGTAGAACACGGAGGCCACGTTCTCCTGGGCCAGGGAACTGGCCGTGGAGGGTTTCAAGTACATGAAGGCAGTTGTTCCATAAAACATCCCCACAGCAGCAAGATGGGAGCTGCATGTGCTGAAGGCTTTGGCCCTTCCGCCTGTGGTGCTGATGTGAAGGATACTGGACAGGATGAAGGCATAGGAAATTAGGACTGTTAAGCTGGTGACTACAATGTCAAATCCAGCCAAAACAAAGACTGTCATCTCAGTGTCATAGGTGCTAGAGCAAGAGAGCATCATGAGGGGGAGGATGTCACAGAAGTAATGACTGATAAGGAAATCACAATAGGACAGTTTCAACATGAGGCCAGTCTCTATGGTTGAACCAATGAATCCTATGGCATAGACCCCAGCTACCAGCAGGGAGCAGACTCGATGAGACATGATGATGTTGTAAAGCAAAGGTCTGCAGATGGCAACATAGCGGTCATAGGCCATTACTGTCAGCATGTAACACTCAGCAATGACAAACACCAGGAAGAAGTAGAGCTGGGCCATGCACCCTGCATAGGAGATGGTGTTCTTCCCTGACACAAAGTTCACCAGCATCTTAGGGGTAATGACAGAGGAGTAGCAGAGATCCACCAAGGACAGGTTGCTGAGGAAATAGTACATGGGGGTGTGAAGCTGAGCGTTCAGACAAATCAGGGTTATCATGCCCAGGTTCCCTATCACGGTGACTGAGTAGATCCCAAGGAAGAGGAATAAGAGTGGGAGCTGGAGCTCTGGCCGATTTGTTAAACCTCCAAGAATGAACTCTATCACTGTGGATTGATTTTCTGCCATTCTCCTCTGGCTGGGTGTCCTGTGGGGACACAAATGAAGATCTCTGTGAAAGCCCACATCATGTTTTGCTTGGTCAAGCTAGTTTGTGCATCTCAGGCCAGCTGAGCGATCCTGGGATTCTTTCTGATGAGTGCTTCCTCATCCTGCTGTTTTTTGGGAGGAAGACCAGACCCTAGGTATTTCAAAGATCATGGAGATGAGAGGAAAAGGGGGCAAGATCGAGAACTTTTACAATATGCACATTTCTGAAATATCCTAGAGTAGTGAGTTTTAAAGTCCAGTCCCTGGGCCAGCATCATTGGCGTCACTTGAAGACATCAGATATGCAGATTCTCAGGCCTCACCCCAGACCTACGAAGTCAGGAACTCTGGGATGGGATGCAGTGATCTGTGTATCATACTGTCTCCAGGAAAGGCTGATGCAGGCTCAAGTCTGAAAACTTCAATCATGTACGTAATAAGCAGTAGAATTCATATTTTGTAGTTGGAGATGTATTTGCTTCACAAATGAAATTTCCCTGTGGTCTATGCAAGTCTTAAATATTCATTTATTTTGAACATATGAATACTTATCTCAAATTGATGCAGTACTAGGATGAAAGGGTTACCATATCAGTATCTTTTAGTTAAAGGTAAATTTCTGTAACTGAAAGATGAATATATTAATAATAGTAATACTAATTCCAAAGTTGGTTGCAAAAGTAGTATGGGATATTGCATAATTAGAAATATTTTTTTCAAAAAGTCAGTTCCTATAAAAATGTGAGTTGTCATTGGGTGTCTGGAATTTGTTCTTAGATTTTTATCAAATCATGCCCAAGGCAATTCCATTTCTTGTATTTATAACCACCTGGAGCATTTAAAAAGTGTTGATGGCTGCTTTCCACTCACTTTTTAATGAGAGGTTCTCATGAAAATTCATCTATCATGAAGCCTGATGACAAACCTCTATAGTTACCTACTATAGTCTAGAGTAAGATCTCAATATTATTATTATTAGATCTATTTTTAGATCATAATATCAAATCATGGCCCCATTATCTCCTTAATGACAAAGTACTGAAATTATAGACATGCTTCTGTAAGAAGCATGGATTATCATTGCTGAGTATATCTATAGATATCCCTTCTCTGACAGGTCTTTCTTAAGCTAAAACCCTTAAATTTGCACTGTTTTAATTGCTTACTTATACAGTTAGTATCTTTTGTATAATGCTCTTCGAGGTCAGTCTCATTAACTTGTCCCACAAGTCTTGGGTATGTGAATGAATATATCTAAGAGCACAAGTTTTAAACCCATGTTCACATTAAGAAAACCACAGTACCAGACAACAGTGACTTTCCTGAGGCTTCCTAATTATCAAGGACTTGCTTTCCTCTGATCTTGAGCTCTTCCCCTGGCCCAAGTGTGTAGCCTTAGAAATCTGCACACCTACAGCTCGGAGCAATGTTGTGGTGGAATGTGCTTTACACTGGATGCGTTAGCTTGTGCACAGCATATAAAAAATACAAATGCTATAATTTCCCTCCTCTCTAGGAAAACGAAGGCTAAAAATTCAACTACCCTAAGTCATAAAGCCAAGCAAGACACAGAACTGGGTCTAAAACCTCAGACTTCTGACTACCAGTGTGTTGCATTGTCAGTGAACTGTGTCGCTTTGCTGTAGGTTATTTTGTGTGTAGCACTTTATTATTACTTAGTAAACTTAATATATTGAATTTTGGACATAGTGGATAGATTTTATTGTCAGTTTCAGATGCATTTAAAAAAGTTATCAAGGCCGTATATGTGCATTGTAGAAAATCAGAAACACAAATAAGCAAAAATACAATATCACTTTCTTGCTCCTTGGAGGCTAGCAGCAGTCAAGGCTATCATTTTAGATTTTTTGATGCATATATGTACTTACATGTGTATTGTGCTCAGTCACTCAGTTTTGTCCAGCTCTTTGTGACTGCATGGACTGTGGCCTGCCAGGCTTCTCTGTTCCAGAAATTCTTAGGCAAGAATACTGGAGTGGTAGCCATTTCCTACTCCATACATGTATATAAGTGTATATATATATCTATATATATACCTATACACATACATATATATATTATACACGTGTATAAGCATATATATATATATATATATATAAACATTTTTAACCTGCTTCTAATGTAAGTGCTTTAAATACGCTGTCTCATTTGATTCTTATAACAGTAATAAGTCTGGCACTAGGATCTCCTTTAGAATGGACTGGTTGGATCTCCTTGCAGTCCAAGGGACTCTCAAGAGTCTTCTCCAACACCACAGTTCAAAAGCATCAATTCTTCGGAGCTCAGCTTTCTTCACAGTCCAACTCTCACATCCATACATGACCACTGGAAAAATCAGATCCTTGACTAGATGGACCTTTGTTGGCAAAGTAATGTCTCTGATTTTGAATATGCTATGTAGGTTGGTCATAACTTTCCTTCCAAAGAGTAAGCGTCTTTTAATTTCATGGCTGCAATCACCATCTACAGTGATTTTGGAGCCCTAAAAAGTAAAGTCTGACACTGTTTCCCCATCTATTTGCCATGAAGTGATGGGATCAGATACCATGATCTTTGTTTTCTGAATGTTGAGCTTTAAGCCAGCTTTTTCACTCTCTTCTTCCACTTTCATCAAAAGGCTTTTTAGTCCCTCTTCACTTTCTGCCATAAGGGTGGTGTCATCTGCATATCTGAGGTGATTGATATTTCTCCTGGCAATCTTGATTCCAGCTTGGGCTTCTTCCAGCCCAGCGTTTCTCATGATGTACTCTGGATATAAGTTAAGTAAGCAGGGTGACAGTATACAGCCTTTCCCTGCTGCTGCTAAGTCACTTCAGGCATGTCCGACTCTGTGTGACCCCATAGATGGCAGCCCACCAGGCTCCCCCGTCCCTGGGATTTTCCAGGCAATAACACTGGAGTGGGTTGCCATTTCCTCCTCCACTCAAGAGGTATAAGAGTCTTTAAATTCTTAAGATGTGGGATAAAGACAAGAAAAGCTACATTGCACTGAAAACTTTAAATGTTATTTTATTGGTGGTTCAATTGTTAACTTCATAATAACTATTGTCAGAGGTAGCTAAGATTTTTAGATATTATTTTCATTTGTTACAAAGAAGAAAAATTCCCCTAGGTAGCAACAACAGATAGAAAATATCATATCTATATATGCCCTTCTAATCAGTTTCCACCTCTTAAAATATTAAGAACATAGAAAATCCACCTAGAATATACCATTATCAGAAATCATAGTGCTTCACAGATCAGTACAGTAAACAGCTTTCATCGAGTGTAGTGCAGATGGGAAAATCCTAGACAGCATTGACTTAGTTATTGATTCCCATATCATCTAATAATATAAAATAGGAAAATATGACCCCATACTTAATATCAGTCACCACAATTATTACCTCCAGTTCTAGCAGACCATCAGAGGCTCAGGATTGCTGCCCATAAGAACACGGCACACAAAGAAAAATTACTTAGAGGTGAAGGTAAACATATGGTTGAAAATAGCCTCAATAGATATAGGAGTTTATGAAAGAAATACTTTTCTGATACAGTTGCTTTAAATCATAATTAAGTACCTGTGCTAAGGAAAAATGAAAGATAATCTCCTGGAAATATTAGTGAATGACTTGGTTTCAACAGTCAGGAAATAAATGTCAGGAAATGAGAGGACCATTTAGATTTATATCTAGTCCTAAATTTACTCAAAGGGGCCAGAGCTATCATGAATAATAGGTGCCTGGGATTGGGAAACTTGGGGGGAGTCTGTTTACATATATAGGTGGACCTTCTCCTGGGATGTAGTCACTTCAGAGACTGGAGTTCTCAGTAAAGAGCAATTAGAGTCTTGGTTTACAGCTGTGCTGGGAACCATGTTTGTTTGTTTGTTTTTTTCCTTTCCCCCAGATGTGTTAATTTTCCTTTTATTGGGGAAGTCAACTTGCTGCTTGAGAAACTTAGTACTTAATGCTTCTATTTAAAGAATTTACCACCAATAACTCCATCATCATCATCGCCACCACTACCACCACAGCCACAACCATCTCGGTCATTGCCTTCATCATCAACAGTCACTATCATTAGGAAAATTACTCATTATTAGTTATTCACCATAAGACATAATCAACTAGACTTGAAATGTTTATTTTAAAACATTTAAAAAACATATTGGAATATTTGTGTTAAAAACAATAATTTCACTAAAGAAATGTTAATTGATAAGGAATGCTAAATTTGTCACTCTGCTTTAGCATCTGTAGCCTGACAGTGTAGAATGGCAGGAGGATGAGGGAAACAAGAATGTAGACTATATTAATAAGACTGTATTCCAATATCAAATAACAAATTTCAACACTGCAGACTGCTATTACTTTTGTGCCCAATTAATGAGAACTCTTTTCCATATATTCTCATTTATAAGGGAAATATGTTTATAAGAATATGCACTTCTCAAAGATGCATTCAGTAATAAATTACCTATGAAAATGACTATAATGAGATTTTTAAAATTAAACTTTTTCTTTCAAGGTAATTTAGGTATTTCAAATCCTAAAAGATGATGCTGTGAAAGTGCTGCACTCCATATGGCAGCAAATTTGGAAAACTCAGCAGTGGCCACAGGACTGGAAAAGGTCAGTTTTCATTCCAATCCCAAAGAAAGGCAATGCCAAAGAATGCTCAAACTACTGCACAATTGCACTCATCTCACACACTAGCAAAGTAATGCTCAAAATTCTCCAAGCCAGGCTTCAACAATATGTGAACCGTGAACTTCCAGATGTTCAAGCTGGTTTTAGAAAAGGCAGAGGAACCAGAGATCAAATTGACAACATCCGCTGAATCATCAAAAAAGCAAGAGAGTTCCAGAAAAACATCTATTTCTGCTTTATTGACTATGCCAAAACCTTTGACTGTCTGGATCACAATAAACTGTGGAAGATTCTGAAAGAGATGGGAATACCAGACCACCTGATCTGCCTCTTGAGAAATTTGTATGCAGGTCAGGAAGCAACAGTTAGAACTGGACACAGAACAACAGACTGGTTCCAAATAGGAAAAGGAGTACATCAAGGCTGTATACTGTCACCCTGCTTATTTAACTTATATGCAGAGTACATCATGAGAAACACTGGGCTGGAGGCAGCACAAGCTGGAATCAAGATTTTTGGGAGAAATATCAATCACCTCAGATATGCAGATGACACCACCCTTATGGCAGAAAGTGAAGAGGAACTGAAAAGCCTCTTGATGACAGTGAAAGAGGAGAGTGGAAAAGTTGGCTTAAAGCTCAACATTCAGAAAACAAAGATCATGGTATCTGGTCCCATCACTTCATGGCAAATAGATGGAGAAACAGTGGAAACAGTGTCAGACTTTATTTTTTTTTGGCTCCAAAATCACTGCAGATGGTGTCTGTAGCCATGAAATAAAAAGATGCTTACTCCTTGGAAGAAAAGTTATGACCAACCTAGACAGTATATTAAAAAGCATGTTGATATATGGCAAAACCAATACAATATTGTAAAGTTAAAAAATAAATAAATAAATAAATAAAAATAAATAAAAAGCAGAGACATTACTTTGCCAACAAAGGTCTGTCTAGTCAAGGCTATGGTTTACCCAGTAGTCATGTATGGGTATGAGAACTGAACTATAAAGAAAGCTGAGTGCCAAAGAATTGATGTCTTTGAACTGTGGTGTTGAAGACTCTTGAGAGTCCCTTGGACTGCAAGGAGATCCAATCAGTCCATCCTAAAGGAAATCAGTCCTTAATGTTCATTGGAAGGACTGATGCTGAAGCTGAAACTCCAATATTTGCCACCTGACTCATTTGAAAAGACCCTGACGCTGGGAAAGATTGAAGGCGAGAGGAGAAGGGGACAACAGAGGATGAGATGGTTTGATAGCATCACCGACTCAATGGACATGAGTTTGAGTAAACTCCAGGAGTTGGTGATGGACAGGGAGGCCTGGTGTGCTGTAGTCCATGGGGTTGCAAAGAGTCAGACACTACTGAGCGACTGAACTGAACTGATCCCTCCTGCCCCTCATTTTTTTTTTTTTTTGGTAGTGTAGGGTTTATTGTGGACAAATTCTTTCACCTTTAATTTGTTTGAGATTTTTTCTCTCTTTTTTATTTTTGAAGAATATGCTACCACAAATAGAATATGGAACTGATTTTTCTCTTTCAGTTTTAAAGATGTAATTTCAATGTTCTTTGACTTATGTTTTTAAGTAACAGATCAGTTATATTTTTTGCTCCTCTGAAAGCAATGTCCCCTCTATCATGATTGCTTTTAGACTTTTTCTCTTTTCTTTGGTTTTCATTGGTATAAGTATGATATGCTTAGGTGTGGTGTATTTTATATTCATATTGCTTATGGTTTCCTGGGCTATTTTTTCCTAGGAAAGAACAGAAACTGCTTCAGTTTTTGTTGTGGTAAAAACATATAGCATACATTTTACCATCTTAAGCACTTAGAAAATTTTATTGAGGTATAGTTACTTTATAATGTTTAGTTTCTACTGTACAGCAAAGTAAATCAGCTCTGTGTATACATTATGTATCCCCTGTTTTTTGTATTTCTTTCCCATTTAGGTCTCCATAGAGCACAGAATAGAGTTCCCTGTGCTACACAGTTAGGTTATCATTAGTTATCTATTTTAGACATACTGTCAATAATGTATATATTCCAAATCCTAATTCATCCCACCACTCCCTCTTGGTATCCATACATTCAGACATATTTCTGTGTCTGTGTCTCTATTTCTGCTTTGTAAATAAGATAATCTAAAACCAATTCTGGGCTTTTAAAAAAAATTCTGTGGGTTCATTATTTCATGAAATCATGGAAATTTTCATCTATAATCTTTAAAAATATTCTATTTACTCCAATTCTCACCTAACCCACCATTTGAAACTCTGATTACACATATGTTGACATTGTTCTAAAGTCTATGGTTGCTGTGGTCTTTATCGTTTTTCTATCTGCATTTTAGTATGATAATTTCCATTGTTCTGTTTTGCTTTTAGCAAAACTTTCTTTGGCTGTGCTGAGCCTGCTATTAAGTCAACCTAATGAATTTTTAATTTCCAATACTGTATTTTTCAGTTTTGAATTTTTTGGAAAAATCTCCTTTATTTTTACTGTTTTAATAGATCTGTTGGAATTTGCCATTTGTTAGTTAATTTTGTATTTCTTTCAACTAAATTTAAATACTAAATAATCAGAGAAGCTACTTTAAAGTCTTTGCTAATAGCAACATTCAGGTCACATGTGGATCTGATTTTACTGAATATTTTTTCTTCTTGATTATGAGTCACATTTTCCTGTTTCTTTTAAAATTTTTATTGGCGTATAGTTGATTTACAATGTTGTGTTAGATTCAGGGGTACGGCAAAGGAAACAAAGTGTATATGTACAGCACTCTTGTTTAGATTCTTTTCCCATATAGGTCATTACAAATTGTTGAGTATTGTTCCCCATGCTATACAGCAGGTCCTTATTAGTTATCTCTTTTATATGTAGTAGTGTGTATATATGTCAATCCCAATCTCCCAGTTTATTCCCCCCATCCTGCTTCCCCCCAGTAACCAGAAGCTTGTTTTCTACATCTGTGACTTTATTTCTGCTTTTACATAAGTTCATTTTACCATTTTTTAAGGTTCCATGCATGAAAAGCATCATATGATACTTATACTTCTCTGATGTATTTTCCTCAGTATGACACTCTCTAAGTCCATCCGTGTTGCTGCAAATGGCATTGTTTCATTCTTTTTATGGCTGAGTAATATTCCATTGTTTGTTTATACCAAATCTTCTTTATCCATTCCTCTTTTGATGGACATTTAGGTTGCTTCTATGTTCTGGCTATTGTAAATAGTGCTGCAATGAACATTAGGGTGCATATATCTTTTTAAATTATGGTTTTCTTTGGATATATGCCCAGGAGTAGGATTTCTGGAATCCTATAACAGCTCTATTTCTTGATAATGGGTCATAATTTCCTGCTTCTTTGTATTTATAGTAATTTTTCATTTTATGATGATGGACATCAGGAATATACTGTACAGACTGTAGATCATGTTATTCTTCTCTACAGAATGTTCGAGTTTGTCCTTGGCTGCAGGTAATTTACTAGATCACCTCGATCCTGTTGAGATCTGAATTCAGGCTTTGCAAAGATGGATCCAGTTCAGTTTTGCCCTTAGTCTGAAGACTAGCTCTTACTTCGAAGGTATCAGTTTCAGATCTCATCCTAATTCCTGGTATGCAAATGCCTGGAGGTCTTTATCTTTGGGTTCTTCATCTCCATACTTTGCCCCACAAATTTCAGCTATCTTAGCATCCTTGAGCATTGATCTTTATTTATTCTACTCGTACAGACTGTTGTAATTTGCTTGGGTTCCACTTCACTATGCTTTGTTTGGAAATTGTCATTAGGGAGAAAGTTAGGATGAATGTGTCAGTCACCTTACATTCTTGCCTTCTCTCAAGAATTTCATCTCTGTGCTGTCTGCTTCCCAAAGCTTGCAGATAGTTGCTTTATATTATCTCCAGTCTGATAGTTGCTTATGGTCACAGGGTAAGTGTGATAATAGCTGTTCTGCTATACTTGAAATCAGAAGTCTGATTACTATAGCTTGTTCTTTGTGTGCCTGCCAAGCTGAAGGTCATATGGAAACATGGACCAGGAGAGGCTGGAAACCTGGAGATGTGAACTAGATCTGTGACCCTGGGCAACTGGCTTTACTCCCTTGGGTCTTCTCTGTGTCTCTAAGATGTGGATAAGTATCAGTTCTGTGGATATGCAAGTTTCTGGCATTGGAACCACTAGAGAAGGTTTAAAAATATGGCTGCCATTTATACCCACAGACATGCTGATTCAGAGGATGTGGGTGGAGCCCAGAATTTTTCCTTTTTCCTTCTTTTAGTTTGATTGAGCTATAACTAACATACAGCATTGTATATATTTAAGGTGTACAGCATACTTATTTGACTTACATTATGAAATTATTATTATAATACATTTAGTGATAACTTATCATCACTATAGATAATTATCATCTCATATAGATATGACATTAAAGAAATAGGAAAAAAAATTTTTGTGATGAGAACTCAGAATTTACTTTCAACTTTCATATATAACATTCAGCTGTGTTAATTTTATTTATCATACTGTACATTATATTCCTAATACTTACTCATCTTATAATTGGAACTTCGTACCTTTTGACTGTCTTCATCCATCTCTACCCCCACTCCTTGCCCCAGCCCCTGCCTCTGGGGGCCATAAATCTGATCTCTTTTTCTATGAGTTTGTTGATTTTGGAAGAGTAACTGACCTACAACTCTATGTTAGCTCCTGTTACACCACATGGTGATTTGATATTTCTGTATGTTTCAAAGTGATCACTATAGTAAGTCGAGCTACAATATGTCACTATACAAAGATAGTATAGTTATCTTATATATTCCCCAGACTGTACATTTTATACCCACGACTCATTTATTTTGCAACTGGAAGTTTATATCTCTTAATTTCCCTCACTTGTCTCAGAATTTCTTTTTAATAAACACTCTAGGAAATTGTGGTGCTTAGCCATGTTTGTGAAACACTGGATTTGGTAATTTCCTGAGTCTTTTCAGGTCAAAATTCTGAGTATGTAAGCTTGATATTAAAGAAAGTAAGAAAAGATGGAAAGATCAAGACAAAGGATAAACAATTTTTGACAAGGCAGAAGTTTGTGTTGGGGAGGAGAAGATAAAGACAGAAACAAACCAGAGAGGAAGAACAAATTTGGATGTATCACTGCACTGGGAATCTTATCTAACAGGATTCAGTCTGTGAGCCTGAGAAGCTGGGAAGTCAATAGAGAGGAGCATTCGATGAAAAGTGGGTGGTGCACTGGGATGACCCAGAGGGATGGGATGGGGAGGGAGGTGGGAGGGGGGTTCAGGATGGGGAACACACGTACACCCATGGCGGATTCAAGTCAATGTATAGCAAAACCAATACAATATTGTAAAGTAAAATAAATAAACAGAAAAAAAACTTATATATATAAAAAAAAGTGGGTGGAAGGCAGGGACAGCCAAAGGGAGTTTTAATTCAGAGAAAGGCTGCTCCTGGCAGAAGTTGAAAGCAGTTACCTGATAGAGATTCTTTGTTACCATTAAATTTACACCCCTTGAGAAGATAAGGGCAGGGAATCACAAAAATTTCCTTGTTAAAACTAGATACAGTGCAGTTCTTCCTGAAATAAATTGGAATATAAATACATTATTGAGTGTCCTACCCTAAATTTTATGAGTATATATAGCCCTTGGTGTTACTATTTCCTTGATACACTTCTTGTTTTTATTAAAGTCATTGCATATTTGTTACTTTCCAACAGACTGCCAGATTTGTGAAGGCAGGGACATTGCTTTATGGATTTCAGCAGCTCTCACCGGAAGGAAGTTTAAACTAGTGATTACAAAATAAGTACCTGGAGTTAGATAGATCCAGGCATGTGGGCTCTGAAACACAATGTCCCTCTGAGCAACTTACCTTTAAAATGAATATTATTATTGTGAGAAATAAATAATATATGTGTATGGTGTTTTCGATCTTGGTAGCCAGAACTCAGTGTAAAGGATTTGTGTTATGCACAGTATTGGATATTCAAGAAATGGTGATGACAGCCATTTTTATCACAGTGATTTTTCTCTTAATTGTACCAGATCAGTGTTTGTTGAAAGAAACTGTCTCTAGAAGCCAAATTAAGCACTATCAAGGGTATAAGCAAACATTTCTTCCTCTGGGAAAATAATCTCTCAGAAAATGGTCTTGAGGGAGTTTCTAAATAATCAAGTCATTGAGATCTACAATCCTAATAAAACTGCCTATTCTCCTGTTATCCACGAGTCAGGAAAGGGCACAATATTCTTCGTTGTAGCTGGAGGGTGTTTTGGGAAGTTAGTAATTGGAAATCAAGCTCTTCAAGACAGAAAGAGATACAAGATAAATGAGAAGTTATGATTCTCTGGAGCAGACTGGGAGGAGAGAGTTCTGAACTCAAAGCTGTCCTCTTCTATTGATGTGGTCATTTTCTTCCCAGGACCATTGTGGACAAGAGACACTGAAGTATAGCATTACAGTTCTACACCAAAGGAAAGTGAGTGTGTGCCTGGTCAGTCATGTAATGTGGTGGTTACCAGTGCAAACCGTGAGAGGCAGACTGCCCAAGTTCACCTTCTGGCTGCTACTCAGCAGTTTTGGGACTTGGATGAGTTACTTAACTCAGTTGTCTCATCTACAAAATGAGGATAAAAATATAGTCACATAGCTCTTCGTACACGTAAGTAACCACTTAATAAGTGCTAGCTTAAAATATTATCATTAAACCTAAGGCCACTAGAGTTAGGAGATTTTGGAAAAAATATCACCCCACTTTTTTGATGTGATAGCAGTGACCCAGAGGTGGGAGCTCTGAGAAGTCAGAGTGTCTTCTGCCAGTCAAGATTCTTTCCTGGGAAAGTCCCCAAGTGTCAGCAACTGAAACAGAGGCAGGAGAGAGGGGACACAGAAAATGGACTGACTTAAAGATCTAAAAGATATCTATCTTACTTTTGAATGAGTTTTCTGCTTTTTGCTTTCTCAAGTAGTGCCAGTTCTCACTCTGGAGGCCTAGTCTAGCCTCTTTATTGTCCTCTGGAAGTGAAAGACACTAGGGTTATGAGGTAGGTCCATAGCAAACAGTAGAAACCTTCCTTCCATACTAGAGCTCAAATATCTCTGTGGATTCCATTCTCAGGAATGGACAGTGGGTACTGGGAGGTTGGTGGTCTTGTTTCTAAGCGGGTCTCTTTTCTTTCCCCCATGGACCGGATTTTCTCCAGGGGAGAATGGCAGCTGAGAACACTTCAATGACAGAATTCATCCTCGCAGGCTTAACAGACCAGCCAGGACTCCAGATCCCCCTCTTTCTCCTGTTTCTAGGTTTCTACATGGTCACCGTAGTGGGGAACCTGGGCTTGATAACACTGATTGGGTTGAACTCGCACCTGCACACCCCCATGTACTTCTTCCTCTTCAACCTCTCCTTAATAGACTTCTGTTACTCCACTACCATCACTCCCAAAATGCTGATGAGTTTTGTCTCAAGGAAGAACAGCATCTTGCATGCAGAGTGTTTGACTCAACTGTTTTTCTTCTGCTTCTTTGTCATCTCTGAGTCCTTCGTCCTGTCAGCGATGGCATATGACCGCTATGTGGCTATCTGTAAGCCACTGGTGTACACAGTCACCATGTCTCCTAAGGTCTGTTTACTGCTTTTGTTGGGTGTGTATGTGATGGGGTTTTCAGGGGCCATGGCCCACACAGGAAGCATAGCAAGCCTGATCTTCTGTGCTGACAACCTCATCAATCATTTCATGTGTGACATCCCACCTCTCCTTGAGCTCTCCTGTACTAGCTCTTATGTGCATGAACTGGTGGTCTTCATATTTGTGGCTATCGACATTGGAATGCCCATTGTCACCATCTCCGTCTCTTATGCTCTAATCCTTTCCAGCATTCTCCGCATTCACTCCACTGAGGGCAGGTCCAAAGCTTTCAGTACATGCAGCTCCCACATAATTGTGGTTTTCCTTTTCTTTGGTTCTGGGGCTTTTGTGTATCTCAAACCACCTTCCGTTTTGCCCCTTGACCAAGGGAAAGTGTCGTCCCTGTTCTATACCATTGTGGTGCCCATGTTAAATCCACTGATATATAGTTTGAGGAACAAGGGTGTCAAAGCTGCCCTGAGGAAAACCTTGGGGAAAATTAATTTCTTGAGAAAGGAGTAATATTTGGAGAAAAAGATACAATGCTTTGTTTATCAGTGTTTTCAATGAAGAATGCAAATTCCAGTTTTTTTCCCCTTTTATATAGAAAGGGAGCTTTAAGTCTTTTTTTTTCTTTTTTTTTTAAATTTTATTTTATTTTTAAACTCTACATAATTTTATTAGTTTTGCCAAATATCAAAATGAATCCGCCACTGGTATACATGTGTTCCCCATCCTGAACCTTCCTCCCTCCTCCCTCCCCATACCATCCCTCTGGGTCGTCCCAGTGCTCTAGCCCCAAGCATCCAGTATCGTGCCTCAAACCTGGACTGGTTTACGTTTAGATCAATGTTTAGTACAGACCTATTTTACATGTCCCTTGACCCACCTTTAGTGTTCCAAGACTATTTTATGAAAACTTTCTGCAATTATTGATAATTTAATTTTGAATGGGTTAAATTATATGTAACCCATTAAATTTATAATTTATATATAATTTAAACTAATCTCCTCAATAACAGATGTTGGAGAATTAGAAGTATTATATGTTTTCCAGGCCCATACAGCTAACTGGTGCCACAGTTGGGACTGGAATCAAGTCCCTTGAATTCCAATTTACTTTGTTTTCCTTTATGCTATGCTTTCTTGCTTCACTTTGTTGCTGCCTTTGCAGATTTCATTTTTAAGTATGATAACAACAGACTGGTTCAAATAGGAAAAGGAGTACATCAAGGCTGTATATTGTCACCCTGCTTATTTAACTTATAATGCTGAGTACATCATGAGAAACGCTGGGCTGGAAGAAGCACAAGCTAGAATCAAGATTGCTGGGAGAAATATCAATCACCTCAGATATGCAGATGACACCACCTTTATGGCAGAAAGTGGAGAGGAACTAAAGAGCCTCTTAATGAAAGTGAAAGAGGAGAGTGAAAAAGTTGGCTTAAAGCTCAACATTCAGAAAACTAAGATCATGGCATCTTGTCCCATCACTTCATGGGAAATAGTTGGGGAAACAGTGGAAACAGGGTCAGACTTTATTTTTTTGGGCTCCGAAATCACTGCAGATGGTGACTCTAGCCATGAAATTAAACACGCTTACTCCTTGGAAGGAAAATTATGACCAACCTAGATAGCATATTGAAAAGCAGAGACATTACTTTGCCAACAAAGGTCCGTCTAGTCAAGGATCTGGTTTTTCCAGTGGTCATGTATGAATGTGAGAGTTGGACTGTGAAGAAAGCTGAGCGCCAAAAAATTGATGGTTTTGAACTGTGGTGTTGGAGAAGACTCTTGAGAGTCCCTTGGACTGCAAGGAGATCCAACCAGTTCATTCTAAAGGAGATCAGTCCTGGGTGTTCATTGGAAGGCCTGATGCTAAAGCTGAAACTCCAATACTTTGGCCACCTCATGTGAAGAGTTGACTCATTGGAAAAGACTCTGATGCTGGGAGGGATTTGGGGGCAGGAGGAGAAGGGGACAGCAGAGGATGAGATGGCTGGATGGCATCACCAACTCGATGGACATGAGTTTGAGTGAACTCTGGGAGTTGGTGATGGACAGGGAGGCCTGGCGTGCTGTGATTCATGGGGTCGCAAAGAGTCGGACATGACTGAGTGACTGAACTGAACTGAACTGATCAGCATATTAAAGCCTGATTCTGCTTACAGTAATTTAATTTACTTCACAACAAGTCATTTTTGAATATTGCATTTTGACCAATGACAATAGAGCTTTGTTAAAATTGTGTTGTGGGGGTGGCAAGTATGTAAGTCTGAGATACTAGGTGAAGCATGGTAATTCCTTGTTATGCATGGCAGCTGCAGGAACTGGCCTAGTGATTATGAACTTCTATAGGTTTAATAGTTAGAAAGATGCTGAGTGGAAAGTTTCAGACATTATTTCAAGACTAGGAGAGTCAGATTTCATAATTTTTTCCTAAGGATTATTTTGGGCATTTCAGCTGTGATGTAAAACTCTGGCTCAAGATACTCAACTAAGTGTAAGTTCTAATGAAGAAGTAAATAATTTGGGGATCTAGTTAGTTATCAAGGTAGTACTAAAAGCAGCAGACTATTAAAAGAGGCCATTTCCACAGAATTTTAAGGCACTATAGATTACACTGATCTTTTCATGCAGGCATGTGTGGGAAACACAGCCTTCCTCTCTACTGGTTTATCTATCTACAACATTGAGTGAAGTGGTCCAGAATACATCAGAACACTTTGATCTCAGTGATGTGTTAGAGATAAAGGAAGGTTTTTCGGAAAAGTGCTAGCATGTTAAGAGCTGAGGATTCACTGTCTTGTGAGTTTTTCTTGAGAAAGATTCTCTTTTGGGGAAAAGGCAACTTTGGATGAGTGATGGGGTTTGCCATTTAGTTGACACAGATCAAAGGTGAAGTTATAAAACTGAGAGTGTTGAAACACTGATTATGGGACCTGAGCACCTGCAGATTTTGTTATCCAAGGTGGGTCCTGTGACCAATCCTTTGCAGATGCTTAGGGATGACTATGCTTCAGTGTGGAAGTTTGCATTATTGGTCAGAATTCTGTCAGTTAGTAGTATTATGTATCTACACCTTGCCATGGTTTCATTTTCAGTTCAGTTCAGTTCAGTTCAGTCACTCAGTCGTGTCCAACTCTTTGCGACCCCATGAATTGCAGCATGCCAGGCCTCCCTGTCCATCACCAACTCCCAGAGTTCACCCAAACTCATGTCTGTCGAGTCGGTGATGCCATCCAGCCATCTCACCCTCTGTCGTCCCCTTCTCCTCCTGCCCCCAAATCCCTCCCAGCATCAGAGTCTTTTCCAACGAGTCAACTCTTCACATGAGGTGGCCAAAGTATTGGAGTTTCAGCTTTAGCATCAGTCCTTCCAATGAACACCCAGGACTGATCTCCTTTAGAATGGACTGTTTGGATGTCCTTGCAGTCCAAGGGACTCTCAAGAGTCTTCTCCAACACCACAGTTCAAAAGCATCAACTCTTCGGCACTCAGCCTTCTTCACAGTCCAACTCTCACATCCATACATGACCACAGGAAAAACCAGATCCTTGACTAGACGGACCTTTGTTGGCAAAGTAATGTCTCTGCTTTTGAATATGCTGTCTAGGTTGGTCATAACTTTCCTTCCAAGGAGTAAGCGTCTTTAGGTAGCATATATTTCTCTGCCTCACTGATGGTCAGCTAGGACACGTGAGCCATTTTGGTCAATCAGATATTAGCAGATGCGATGTAAGCAGGTGCAAGGGATGCGTTTGCAAGGTAGGACTTGCCCTGTCATGCTTCTGCTTTGAGAAGAGCTTCTCTTGGGTAATTGCTACTGTTTCTAACTGATTCTCACAACAAACACATGTGGAGTAGATATTTTTTTTCCATTTAGTGGCTTTTAATGTAATCACAGTTGTGTAATTATCATACAAAGATTTTATTTTATTTTACTCTTTGTATTAATAGAAAATCAGTTTATTTTTTAATTTTTATTTTATATTGGAGTAGAGATGATTAACAGTGTTGCTTTAATTTCAGGTGTAGAGCAAAGTGATTCAGTAACATGTACACATCTATCTATTCTTTTTCAAATTCTTTATCTGTTTAGACTATTACAGAGTATTGAGGAGAGTTCCCTGTGCTATATAGTAGTTTCTTGTTGGCTGTCTATTTTATTTAGTTTTATAATTAATTTTTATTGTAGTATACTTGCTTTCCAATGTTATGTTAGTTTCTACCATACAGCAAAGTGAATCAGCTATACATATATCCTCCTCCTTTTTGGATTTCCTTCCCATCTAGGTCACCACAGGGCACTGAGTTCCCTGTACTACACAATCAGTTCTCCTTAGTTATGTATTTACACAGAGTTTCAACAGTGTATATGTGTCATTTCCAATCTCTCAATTCCTCTCATCGCCACCTTCCTCCTTGGTATCTATACGTCATTCTCTACATCTGTGTCTTCACTTCTGCTTTGCAAGTATGATCACCTGTACCATTCTTCTAGATTCCACCTGTGCATTAAGGTATGATATTTGCTAAGTCTCCACATCCCCTGCCCTTACATACATTAATGAATATATAGAAGAAATAAGTATTAACCTTTGATATTAATCACGTTAGACCCTAGGCTAAGTAAATTCTTTCCTTAATTAAAACCCACTACACCCTCACCCTATAGGAATGTAACTTTATCTGGTACCTTCGGAAGGTGGAGTCTTTTTTAAGAATAATCACCCCTGGAGAAATAAGTGTCCTGGTTGACTGACCACTGTCACAAGGAGAGGGTCATAAATTGTCAGCAGGCCCCCTGGCCAGAAGATGATGTAACACCCCTAAGACCTCTGTATACATTTGTATGAAGCACCTGACTTTGATAAAAGTCAGGACTGCTGACCCCACGTGACTTTTGCATAACATCTCAGTGTATAAAAGTAGACCATGGAAAATAAAGAATTGGGATCAGTTTCTCGAAATACTGGTCTCCCCATGTCACTCTCTCTCTCAAACTCTGGCTGAGTCTCCATCTAGAGTGCGGAACCCACCAAGCTTACAAATTTTGCCTGGGCTTCTAAGATCCAACAGGGGAGGCCTCAGTGTCTCCTCTCCTTTGGGAGAACGGAAGGATGCCTGAGGCCTGCGTAAGTGGTGCAAACTTCTTGTCTTGAAGTTTTATTGGTCTCCCACGTAAACCAAGCTACTCAGCCTCTTTTCTCCACTGAATTCTCCTACTGAGCTATCCTCATTCTATTACTCTTTACACCTCTAATTAATATCTAATTGAAGCTATTGTATCTTGATCCTCGCTGACGCCGTTCCTGCCTCGAACTCCCTGGATCAGCTGGGGCTGGACCTAGGCAAGTAACCACTATAGAAAACAGTAGGGAAGTTCCTAAAAAAATAAAAAATAGACCCAGAGGGATGGTATGGGGAGGGAGGTGGGAGGGGGCTTCAGGATGGGGAACACATGTACACCCATGGCAGATGCATGTTGATGGATGGCAAAACCAATACAATATTGTAGAGTTAAAAAAAAAAAAAGAACTACTATAAGACCCAGTATCCTACTTCTGCAATATATCTAAGAGAATTGAAAGTAGGATTTGCATACCAATGTTCATGCAGCAGTGTGCACAATAGCTAAGAGGTGGGAGCAACCCATATGTCCATCAATGATGAATGAATAAACAAAATTTGATACATACATACAATGAAATAAACATTCATCCTGAAAAAGTAAGGAAATCCAGCCATAATGCTACAATGGATGAACCTGAGAATATTATGCTAAGTGAAATAAGCCAGCCACAAAAAGACAAATATTGTATGATTCCACTTAGATAAGCTATTTGAAATAGTCAAATTCATAAGAAGAGAAGTAGAATGGTAGTTACCAGGGGCTGCAGGGAGGAAGAAAAGGAGAGTTGTTGCGTAACGGGAATAGAGTTTCAGACTCACAAGATGAAAAATTTCCAGAGATCTTTTTCACAACAGTGTACACATAGCTAACACTGCTGAACTGAGCTATGCACTTAAAGTGCATATTAAGGTAGTAAATTTTATGTTATGGGTGTGTTTTTTTTAACCACAATAAAAAGTAAATAAAAAATAAACCTAATATGGTGTTAAATGAATTATGTTCTCATTTCCTACCTGGACAAACTACTTTAACAACGTTGGAAGGCCTGATTAGAATCCTAAGATGCTTTGAAGTTCCAAGCCAAAGGCAGTTGCTCAGGGAGAGCCACCCTGTTCTTAGGCACATGCCCATGGGCCATGGCTTATTCTCACTCCTCCTCATTTCCACTCCTCTTAAAATGTGAGGGCTGACACATACACAGCATAAACACCTCCAGTCCACGTGCTCAGTTCTCATCCTCATCCCCTGCATACAGTTTCTGCCTGATCTCCCCTTGGAGTGAACACATCACTCCAACACATCACATATGAGAATGGACTCATAGTATAGGTCTGAATAGACCCTTGAAGCTGAGGAGTCATGCTCCAAGCAAATATCTATGTGTGATCTTTTGAACTGGAGCATAAATGATTACAAGACTTTTCCTCACAGGCCTGGCAGGCCACAGGGGAAAGCTTCAGCTGGGTTTACCCTTCTATGTAAAGAAAAGGAAATACTCTACTCCAGCCCACTCTGGTGGCTTTCCTGGTGGCTCAGATGGTAAAGAATCTTCCTGCAATGCAGGAGACCTGAGTTCGATCCCTGGGTTGGGAAGATCCTTTAGAGAAGGAAATGGCTACTCACTCCAGTATTCTTGCCTAGAGAATGTCTTGAAGAGAGGAGCCTGGCAGGCTGCAGTCCATGAGGGCACAGAGAGTTGGACATGACTGAGCAACTAAGCACCTTAGCACCAGCCCACTGTTGCCATCCCATCCAGGCTTACATATGTTCAATGGTGAATTCTGGCAAATATTTTAAAAAGAAATGATATGCATTCTCTAAAATTTCTCTTGGAAGATATAAGCAGAGTAATTACTTCTAAGAACATTCTATGAAGTCAACATTACCTTACATCCAAAAGTAGACAAAGACAGTATATAAGAAAAACTAACAAAAACTATAGACTAATCTCTCTCATAAACACAGATGCAAAAATCTTCAACAAAATATCAGCAAATAGAATCCAACAATATAGAAAAAAATTATACACTATGACTAAGTGGTATTTTTTCCAGTTGTGCAAGATTGTTTCAGCATTTAAAAATCAGTTGATGTAATTCAACAGATAAATAGTTTAAGGAAGAAAAATCACATGATCACACCAATGGATGCAGAAAAGGCATTCGACAAAGTCCAAAACTCATGCATGATAAAAACTGTCTGTAAACTAACAGTAAAGAGGAACTTTCTCTACTGGAAAAAGAACACCTACACAAAACCTAAAGTTAACATCATACTTAATGATGAAAAACTTGAAACTTCCTCACTAAGATTAGGAGCAAGGCAAGGATGTCCCTCTCATGACTGCTTTTCAATATAGTATTGGCCCTAGGTAATCAGTAAGACAAGAAAAGGAAAGAAAATGTATACAGATCGGGAAGAGAGACATAAAACTGTCTTTCTTCATAGATGGCATAATTGTCATGCAGAAGATCTAAAAGAATCAATAAGAAAACTCCTGAAACCAAAAGTGATTATAATAAGGATGTAAGTTAACATACAGAAGTCAATTGCTTTCCTGTATCAGCAAAGACCATGTAGAATTTAAAGTTACAAACACAATCCCATTTACATTAGCACCACACAAAATGAAATACTTCAGAATAAATCTAACAAGATATGTGCAAAATCTTTATGAGGAAAACTACCAAATGCTGATGAAATAACTGAAAGAATAACAAAATTAATGGAGTTACTCCATGTGTGTGAACCTGAAGACTTGACATTGTCACGATTTCACTTTCTTCCGAACTTGATCTATAGATTCTATACAATTCCAGTCAAAGTCCCAGCAGGGTATTTTGTAGATAATGACAAACTGATTACAAAGTTTATACAGAGATGCAAAAGACTCAGAATTGCCAATGCACACTGAAGAAGTAGAACTGAATTAAAAGTTGGAGGACTGACACTACTCAATATCATGACTTACTATTGATCTAAAGTGATAGTAATCGTGTATTTTAGGCAGGCTAGACAAAGAGATCAATGGAATAGAGATCCTAGAAATAGACCCACATAAATATAGACGACTGATCATTGAAAACTGACTTTTGTAAAGAAAAAAGAAAATGAACAATTGAGCCAAGATAATGTTATTAAAGAATGGTTCCGTACAACATGTAAGAAAATGAATCACACAAGAGTTCACATTGCTCACAAAAACTAACCTAAAATATCTCAAGCTTAAATGTAAACTACAAAACTGTAAAGTTCCTAGAAGGTAACTGGAGAAATCTAGATGACCTTGGGTGTGGCAATGATCTTTTAGGTACAAGATGAAAAGAATGATTTATAAAACAAAGAATTGAGAAGCTGGACTTCAATAGAATTAAAAATTTCTACTCTGTAGAAGGACATTGTCAAGAGGATGAAAAGACAGGCTGTAGTTTACATGAAAATATTTGCAAAAGATATATGTGATAAAGAACTGTTATCTAAAATATTTACTACAAAGTTTGGATGAACCTTGAGTATATTATGCTAAATAATGTAAGTCAGCCAAAGAAAGACAAATACTGCATATCACTTACAGGTGGAATCTAAAAACATCAAACTTGTAGAAGTAAAATGGTGGTTACTTGGGGGGTGGTGGGTAGGGATATAGGACATATGTTTAAGGTACAAACTTGCAGTAAGTGGTAGATAAGTCCTAGAGATCTGATGTACGACACAGTGAAAATAGGCAACAATGTTGTATTACAGTCCTCAAACTTACTAAGAGAATAAAACTCATTTAAACCGCTAAAACGAACTGATAACTATATAATGTGTTGCTGTTGTTGTTCAGTTACTCAGTGGTGTCTGACTGTTTGTGACCCCATGGACTGTAGCACGCCAGGCTTCCTTGAGAGAGGTGCTAATTATTGCTATCATGGCAATCATATAAAATATATCAGACTAACATGTGTACACTTTAAATTCACACAATGTTATATGTCAAATATATTTCAACAAAAATATGGAAAGTAAAGAAACAACCTGATTAAAAATGGGCCCAAGACCTTAGGAGACACGTAACACAGAAGATATACAGATGGCAAATAAGCCTATGAAAAGATACTGCACGTCATTTGTCATCAGGAAGTGCAAGTTGAAACAAGAGTGAGACACTACTACACACCTATTAGAATGTGCTGGTAAGGATGCAGAGTAACGTGAATTCATGCACTGCTGGTGAGAATGGAAAACGGCACAGTCACGTTGGAAGACAGTTTGGCAGTTTCTTATCAAACGAAACACACTCTTATCACACAATCCAGAAACTGTGCTCTTTGGTATTTAACCAAAGGAGCTGAAACCTATGTCTGCACAATTGTCTCCTCATGCTGTGTTCTTAGTTGTCAAAACTTAGAAACGATCAAGATGTCATTCAGTTGGTAAATGGAAAATAAACTGTGGTATATCCAGGCAATAAAATATTACTCAGTGCTCAAAAGAAATAAGCTATCAAGTTATAAAAAGATACGGAGGAAACTAAAATGCACAGTACAAGGTGATATAAGTCAAATCTACAGGAATCTGGAGGAGGCAAAACCAAGGAACACAGGAAACAGTAAAGAGATCAAAGGTTGTCATGGATTCTGCAGGGGGAGGGATGAACAGGTAGAGCACAGAGTTTTTAGAACAGTGAGACTCTAGTAATGACCAGTGTACAGTGTTCATACATATAATGAATATATGTCGTTACATAGTTGTCCAAACTCACAATACACAACACCAACAGTGAACCCTAATGTCAGCTATGGTCTTTGGATGATAGTGATGCATCAGTGTGTGTTCATCTATCTTAACAAATATACTGCTTTCATGGAGGATGTTGTTAATGGAGGAAGCTGTGCATGCATGGGGTCAGAGAGTACATGGGAAATCTCCATATCATTTGCTCAGTTTTTCTGTACACCTAATATAGACAATTTATTAATCAAAGCAAAAAAAATTACTATGAGCATTTAAATCTCAGAGTGTTAAATCTCAGAGAAACTCAGAATTATTCATTTTTCCATGTCTGAGTGAGGAATGAGGTATTGTACCTAAAATAAAATGACAAAAAACTAATCATTATTTTACTATTATCTTAAAATAATTATGAGTTACAATTAAAATAATGCCCACAAATCTTTTGCTGTGCAAGAGAATTAATTCTTTAACACGAATCCCTGATATTGTTTTGATCAAATGGTGGAAGGCATTTTATCTAATGCTGATTGGATTTACTGAGTCAGGTTGACTGTAGTTACAGACTGTCAGTATTGAGGAAGGAGAAAAGACTACAGGAATGTTGAATATTCCTTGGTTGTCTGGGAGATGTGGGAAAATAGTGGCAAAAAAGGTATTGTCAGGAAAAGTTTGAAACTGAGAGGTTAGAAGGAAATGGCAACCCACTCCAGTACTCTTGCCTGGAAAATCCCATGGATGGAGGAGCCTGGTGGGCTGCTGTCTATGGGATCGCACAGAGTCGGACCCAACTGAAGCAACTTAGCAGCAGCAGCAGAGAGGTTATGATTATGCCAAGACTGATAAGCTGCCTAGAGAGACCTTTGGCCAAGAGATGGGGCGGGGGGTGGGTAAGATGAGGTGTGGGTTTGAATATCAGTGTTAATTGTTTACCAGCTGTGTCATCTGGAGAAAGTTATTTAACCTCTCTAAATCAAAGTTTCAAATGAGATAATTTAGCAAAACACTCAAACAGTTGACTAGCATCCAAAAGTGTTAGATGTAGTGATGATGATACTATGGTTATGATGGTGATTATGGCATTAGTTGAGTAAAGGAATATTTAAATAACTTTGGAAGCAATAAGTACACAGTGGCAGCATAATAAGAGAGAAAACGGACAAATCTGGTTGAGAAAGAGTATTTGCTACTTCTTGGTGACTTTCAAATTCACCTCCATTTGTCATGTGTACTACAGGCTTAAATTAGTATTAGTTTGGATAATATATTCTTTATAGAAGAGGAGAAATCAATGAACAACCCTCTTAAACTCATTGCTGAAAGTTCTAATTTATCTTATGTTCCAGTCAAGATGGATAGATGTTTATCAGAGGGCCAAAGACAAGCAAAACAAAACAAAACAAAACAAAACAAAAACAAAAAACACAAAACCAAAAACAAACTATCCCTAAAGGAATAAAACATGAACTCAAAACGGGCAGGCAGACACGAGAGGCATGAGAGATGTGAAAGGGAGAAAGGGAAGATGGAAAACATTCAGACATGTTGAGAAGCAGTTTTTCTCCATTCATGTGTCGTATGAATTTTAGAGGGTTTCTCCCCTATATTTCTATTCCACTTTCAACCTGAGAAATCATGACATTTACATTCAAAGTGTTTTCACCTCAGAGTTTTCTGGATGGCAGCCCTTACCTCCTTATTTCTCAAGCTGTAGATCAGAGGGTTCAGCATAGGGATCACTGTGGTGTAGAACATGGAGGCCACATTCTCCTGGGCCAGGGAACTAGCTGTGGAGGGTTTTAAGTACATGAAGGAAGAAGACCCATAAAATAATCCCACAGCTGCAAGATGGGAGCTGCAGGTGCTGAAGGCTTTGGATCGTCCCTCTGTGGAGGTGATATGGAGAATGCTGGAGATGATGAAGGCATAGGAAACAAGGACTGTTAAGCTGGTGACTACAATGTTGAATCCAGCCAAAAAGAAAGTTGTCATCTCAATGTCATAGGTGCTAGAGCAAGAGAGTGTCATGAGGGTGAGGATTTCACAGAAGTAATGACTGATGAGAAAATCACAATAGGACAGCTTCAACATGAGACCAGTCTCTATAGTTGAGCCAATGAGCCCCATGGCATAGACCCCAACCACCAGCAGGGAGCAGACTCGATGAGACATGATGATGTTGTAAAGCAAAGGTCTGTAGATGGCAACGTAGCGGTCATAGGCCATCACTGTCAGCATGTAACACTCAGCAATGACAAACACCAGGAAGAAGTAGAGCTGGGCCATGCACCCTGCATAGGAGATGGTGTTCTTCCCTGACACAAAGTTCACCAGCATCTTAGGGGTAATGACAGAGGAGTAGCAGAGATCCACCAAGGACAGGTTGCTGAGGAAATAGTACATGGGGGTGTGAAGCTGAGCGTTCAGACAAATCAGGGTTATCATGGCCAGGTTCCCTACCATGGTGACCAAGTAAATCCCAAGGAAGAGGAAGAAGAGGGGGAGCTGGAACTCTGGCCGATTTGTTAAACCTCCAAGAATGAACTCTGTCACTGTGGATTGGTTTTCTGCAGCCATTCTCCTCTGTTTGGGGACCCTGTGGAGATAAGAAAGAAGAGCCTGTGAAAGGTTGTATAGAGTCAGCCCTTTGGTATCAGTTGGAGACACATCTGAGGATTCAGTCAACAGCATCTAGGACATGAAAGGCTGTCTTCATTGTATTATATCATGGGGGGTTCAGGATGGGGAACACGTGTATACCTGTGGCAGATTCATGTTGATGTATGGCAAAACCGATACAATATTGTAAAGTAATTAACCTCCAATTAAAATAAATAAATTTATATTAAAAAAATCAATTGCTTTTCAATTCTGGGGTTTCTTCATTGCCTTGTTCAAGTAGCCTTAATAGTAAAAATAAAATAAAACTAAATAAAGATTCAAGTATACCAACAACAAAAAAAATTTTTTTAAATGTTATATTGAAGTATAGTCAATTAACAATGTGATAGTTTTAGGAGGACAGCAGAGGGATTCAGCCATACATATACATGTATCCACTCTCCCCCAAACTTATAAGAATGTTGAACATGGCACAGCAGCTCCTGCAGATACTGAGAAATGACTGTGTAGGAGACTTTCTGGTAAGGGGAGGTATCAGCTTCTGTTCCTGAGTGAGTGATCTTGAATTCACATTTTCCTAACTGTTTTGTATCTTTACTCCTTCTTCCTTGGTGGCTCAGATAGTAAAGAATCTTCCTGCAGTGCATGAGACCCAAGTTTGATCCTTGGGTCAGCAAGATTCCCTGGTGAAGAGAATGGCAACCCACTCCAGTATTCTTGCCTGGAGAATCCAGAGAAGCCTGGTGGGCTACAGTCCTTGGGGTTGCAAAGCGTTAGACACGACTGAGTGACTAACGCTACTTACTCCTAATATTTTCTAGGATTCAGATAATTTTTTGCAAGGTTTAAAGAATATGAAGGTGGGGATAAAACAGCCACTCCTGGAGATTTTAACACCCTCCTGTTTCTCGTGTTTTATTTCTAGGTTTACAGTTGAATGTTGCTCCAGAAAGAGAAAGTCTCTTGGCATCTATGCAATCTCAAAATATTGCCCATAAAATGAAAACATGTGGTTACCTTATCCTAAGCTGAGATAGTGTGGGCTGGTAGTTAGAGCCCTTTCAATCACTGAGTGACAAATGAGCTTCCACAGTTGAGAATTAAATGGAGTTACAATATCAATTTCCAAAATTAAAAAATGTATTGGAATAATGTGTATGAAATATTTTCCAAATACTCAATTGTTATACAAATATAAAGTTTCATTAGGCATCTGGAGTTTGTCCTAATTTTTAATTGAACCTGAGTTCCTGGGATACTTATTTTTAGTTTTGGTTATGCGTAAAAGTCACCTGGTGAGATTTTAAAAAATAATATGTCAGGTTCTGACTTACAGTCATTCTGACCAACTGGCATTTGCTAGACACTGAGTGCTCTGTTTATAGCAGGTGGCAAAATTCACCTGAAGGTAGTAAAGATTTTTTCTTTAACTTTTTGTTTATTGCAATCAGATGGTTTTGTAGCTTGAAACTGTGGCACTGAAAGCAGTTTATACTGAGTAACATAAAGCTCCCAAGGAAGAGGTTGATATTGATTGCTCTCCATTGCATTGAAAGACTCAGGAAAAATTCAGGTTGGATCATGCTTAAGAGTAGATGGGAGTAAAAGTTGAACAGTGTGGAGATTCCTTAAAAAACTGGAAATAGAACTGCCTTATGATCCAGCAATCCCACTGCTGAGCATACACACTGAGGAAACCAGAAGAGAAAGAGACATGTGTACCCCAATGTTCATCGCAGCACTTTTTATAATAGCCAGGACATGGAAGCAACCTAGATGCCCATCAGCAGATGAATGGATAAGAAAGCTGTGGTACATATACACAATGGAGTATTACTCAGCCATTAAAAAGAATACATTTGAATCAGTTCTAATGAGGTGGATGAAACTGGAGCCTATTCTGCAGAGTGAAGTAAGCCAGAAAGAAAAACACCAATACAGTATACTAACGCATATATATGGAATTTAGAAAGATGGTAACAATAACCCTGTGTACGAGACAGCAAAAGAGACACTGATGTATAGATCAGTCTTATGGACTCTGTGGGAGAGGGAGAGGGTGGGGAGATTTGGGAGAATGGCATTGAAACATGTATAATATCATGTATGAAATGAATCGCCAGTCCAGGTTCGATGCATGATACTGGATGCTTGGGGCTGGTGCACTGGGACGACCCAGAGGGATGGTATGGGGAGGGAGGAGGGAGGAGGGTTCAGGATGGGGAACACAGGTATACCTGTGGTGGATTCATTTTGATATTTGGCAAAACTAATACAATATTGTAAAGCTTAAAAAAAAAAAAAAAGAATACAGTGCACCTCCCAGATCAAGAGCAAAGTTATTCGAGTGGTACATGGACATTTTCCCTTGTCCCCTTTTTTTGCTAAACCCTGCTGTGTTTAGTGGCCAGCTGATCCATGGCCACTTTCTTTCCTCACACCAAATGTATCCTCTAGAATAACTAGTCTCTCTTGTTGCTTCATCGTTTTTCTATTCCTTGTGTTAATTTCAAAATGACTTCTCATGGTATTTCTGTTTTTAGAGTCAACCTAAGATCAATGCAGAAAAGATTTTTAGCCATGGCCATTATATGCAGATGACCAAGAGGCTCCCTGGAAGGTATCTTGGTACATCTAAGTCAAAATGGCAGTTTACAATTGGTCCTGAGAAGCCGTTCCTGTCACTGGGTATCATATCTCCTTGTGATGGCTTTTCTTCAATTTTCCTTTTCACCCAATGAGAAAAAACTGAAGGAAACATAATTTATAAGAGCATAGAGTAGTTTTCTTCTGGTAAACTGACTTCTGGAAGTAATTTGGTAGATTCTATTGAGAAATTGTCAGTGGTAAATGTAAGCCCCTGGAAGATCACCTCTCTGACTCCAGTTAAAGTTTCCCAAGTTCTAAACATGATTGGTCATTGGATGAAATAACCATTTAAAACTACTCCATATCTTAGTTTTTGTTATTTCAATTTATGGATGAGCGTGTGAGTGAAAAAGATATATATTTTTTTAATCTTAAAATTTCACAACATATTTAAAATACTTAAAAATTAGTGAGCGGGCTTCTTACTTCCACCCATGAAGGGTGAACTCATACTGGAATTGTATTTATACCATAAACAACCAGAAAACCAGACAAGGCACAATGAACAGTCATTTCCTGACATCTGACAACAGGCAGTACCAAACTGATTCCTGAGAGGAGGGAGAAATATATCATAAGCCCAATGATTGCACCAGTGATTCCACGCCACATTCCAGGTGAATAGATCTAGAAAGAATGAATATTATAAAATGTAGGACAACAAGTAAATAATAAAAAGCCTATAGCTAATAAGATAATAGTGGAGATAAAATATAGTCATCAAAACTGTCAGTCTAAAAGAAGGGAAGGAAAAAGAAAAAGTGGAATAAAGGACAGTTGCAAGATGGCAGATTTAAGCTCAAACATTTTGATGACTGATTTAGATACAAATAGTTTAAATAGTCTAATGAAAATGCAGAGATTGTCACAGTGGATAAATGCCATTACCCAATTGTATGGTTTTCCAAGAAATCCACTTTGAATATAAAGACATTAATAGCTAAAATTATAAGTACAGAAAAAAAGATACCGTGTAAATATCAAGGCAAAGAAAGCTAGAGTGACTATATCAGCAGTGAGCAAAGTAGATCTCAAAGCAGGAAATATTACTAGAAATAAGGAGGAACATTTCAGAATGATAAAGAAGGCAGTTGATTAAGGGACATGAGACTCCTAAATGAGTTCACTTATCAACAGTGTTTTAAAACACATGAACCAAACTAACAGAAAGAATGAATATACAGGTCCACCATTAGAGACTGCAATACTCCTCTAATTAATTGACAGAACTAGTAGAAAGATTAGCAATGACAGAGAAAATACCCACAAACTGACATTTTTGGAACTCTCCACACAGGAGCAGCAAAATATGCAAACCTTTAGTTACATGTGGAAAAGCCTATTCATGATAAAACCTATTCTGGGCACTAAAGCTGAAATCACATACACCATTTACCCATACCAAAACAAACTATAAATAATTTATAGAGTGATATCTAGAAAATCATCAGCTATTTGAAAATTAAGTGCTGAGATTTTCTTTTACTCATTTGATAAACTATAAATTTTAAGAATTGAGGTATTAGATAGCAAAGAGACAAGATTAGAATCAAATTGTCTTTCTCTGACTTATTTATTTATTTATTTTTATTAACGTATCATTGACCTACAGCACTATGTTAGTTCCAGGTTGAAGGGTTGAGATTTTAAGCCTTCCTTAAAAGTCACAGGGGGCTTCCCTGATGGCTCAGATGGTAAAGAATCCCCCTGCAATTTAGGAGACACAGGTGATGCAGGTTCGATTTCTGGGTTGGGAAGATGCCCTGGAGAAGAGCATAGCAACCCATTCTTGCCTGGAGAGTCCCATGGACAGAGGAGTCTGGTGGGCTACAGCCCATAGGGTGGTGAAGAGTTTGATGTGACTGAGCATGCACACAAAGGTCACCAAACTGCTTTCCTGACAGAATGGCAGAAGTTGAGGAGCAGCAACAGAGATCTTATGGACTGCAGAGCCTAAAGTATTTACTATCTGATCCTTTCTGGAATCATTAGCAAAGTCCTGTTCTAGGAAACTGATACTCAAATTCACCCAAAGTCATGGCTATGAAAAGTAGAACTGAACCCAGAGCCCAGGAGTTGTAACCATGAGTCTGTTTTGCCTTTACTATACTGTGCTGTCTGGCTATAACTTGTCTCTTTGTGAAACTTTATATTTTAGGTAAACTTAATGTAGTACATTAAGGCCAATGAAAGATCTCATTGCTATATCTCCAGAAACTTTTTTAAGAGTACAAAAGCAATATATCTGCATTGTAGACAAGTAAACACACAGACGAAAATCAAATTGTCATATTCTTTCAACTGAGAATATAAAATTGCTATGTATGTTCTACTAGATCTTCTTCTGTGCATATATGTACTTACAAATGTGTACATTAATATACAGGTTTTTTATTTTTTAGTCAAAGTGAGCATACTATACATGTTGGTTTGTAACCTGCTTTGTTCTGTAGCATTAAAAGACACTGACTGACTTGTTCAGCAACAGTAATATCACTTCTGTTCATTTTGGTACTGAAGATAAGGAAATCTGCATTATAATAAAATGTATACCTTAAATTATTGGCAGTGAGGTATTTAAATTTTCAACAATAGTAACATAATTTTGAATTGTATTTCAGTTTTTTAAAAAAGATACAAGCAATTTTCATCTAGATAATGACAGCAGATTTAAAACATATCTTATGTATCTTCTTCCCTCAAATCAGGGTCTCCTAAGATGATGAGGAATAGAAAATTCACAAACATCTCATTACTAGGAATCAAAGTTCCAGAAAACCGAATATTGTTAGGAAGTAGAGATTTTATTTCTTGTCTTTTGATGTAAACACCTTTTCTATTGAATACAAAATCATGGGCAACAGTGATATTTTCCTGTAATCTTCTGGCTAACTTATAAATGACCCCTAAATTTCTGGTTAGTTGCTAAAAATCTTACTAGTAGTTTTATCAGCTCACCAGAAGCAAAGAACTGCTGCTAATGAAAGCAATCAGAATTATAAAAGCAAATATATTTCCTTTCCAAGTGAGGGGAAAAGCTCTGAGAAGGGAGACATATAATTGAAAATAGTGTGTATAAAAGGTCTGTAGTAGAAACGGGAATTCATGGAAGATACCTTGTTCTCATTGTACACAGCTGCCTTAAAACCATAACTGAATATCTGTGTTGAGGAAAAATGGAACATTGCTACCTGGAAATCTTAGGAGGTACTTGGTTTTCCAGTGCTCAAGAAATAAATATCAGAAAATAGAAAGCTACAAGACTTACATCTATTTTCAGGTAAAGGGACCAACCAGTCATGGAAATGGGTCATACAGCCTGGTGCACCGGGTATTTTTGTGTGTAGGTAGACACTCCCCTGGAATGCCTGCTCCAGAGACTGGGTCCTCAATGAACAATTAGTGTGTGTTTCCATTTGCTCTACGAAAGCTGTGTTAACTCCCAGGTGTGTTAATTTTTCTTCTACTGGGAGAATTATCCTGCCTGGTAAGTCTGGTACCTAATCCCAGAAGCTGGACAGTTTTAGCTTCATTATCATTATCATTATCTTCACCATGACCACGTCAGTCATTACCATGAATATCATTCTACTTTTACCAATATCATTGCCTTTGTCATTAGTCACTGCCATCGTGATTTGGTATGCACCATTAGTTTTTCACCTACATGTACAATGAACTGTATTTATAGTCTTTATTATAAAAATGCTTTATTTTATATCTTTTATATTTGACATTTCTCCAAAAACAAATTCCCTAAGCTTACTTAAAAAAAAAATCCTGTTTAATTTTAGTTAACTGTTTTTTTCATTGAAATAGAATTAATTTTATTTAATTTTTAGTAATTAACCTTGATTACTTTTGTTTTTATTTTATATTTTTTTTAGCTTTACTGCAATATGATTGACAAATAAAAATTATATACATCTCAGTTGCACATGTGATATTTGTAAGTGTACTATGTGATTTGACATACATACATATTGTGCAATGATGACTGCAATCAAAGTAATAAACATATCCCTCATCTCACATAGTTACCTTTTTGTGTGAGCCAAGAACACTTAAAATATACTCTCAGCAAATTTTAGGTGTTCAATACAGTAGTGTTAACTATAGGCACCATATTGTACATTATATTCCACAGACTTATTGAGTTCTGTGGAACTGTACAAACTGGAAATTTGTACCCTTGACCAACATCTCCCCATTTCCCCCATGCCCAACTGCTGTTGACCACCCTTCTTATATTTAAAGGTAAATAAATACCATTTCTGGGTACTCAAAAGATCTTTTCATTTCCCTTAATGTCCAATAATTTTGCTAGAGTGTGATTGGCAGTTTTTCACTCTGAGTCAGTATTCTTTGACATGATGCGTTCCTTTTCAGAACAAGTTTCAGTCCTTTATTATTTTTTAACTTAATGAGAATTTTTATAAACTCTAAATTTTAGTGTTTGTTTTGTTCCCTTGCTTTCATTATATTTCTGGGTTTCTGTTCTTTTCTGTGTATATTGGATCATTTTCATCTAGCTTTGAAGTTAAAAATTTCTATTACATCAAACCTGGACTGGCGATTCAAAAAAATAAATAAAAGAACCAAATAAAAAAAACCAATAAAAATTCTCTTGAATTCTCATTTTCTTTTTGATCTTAAATTGTCCCTCCTTTCCCGAATAGGTTTCTCTTAAGATGTTGTCTGTTCCTTATCAACATGGGTGTTTGTTCTGTAGAAGAGTTCTATGTGATTAGACTTGAGATTTTAGATCCACAGAATGATGCACCCCCTTCAGACATTGTTTTAGCACTCTTAAATTCACCTGCTGTTGGAGTAAGTTAAACTCCTCCCAGTTTCTGCTGCTATTCTCAGTATCACCTGATAAGCTTTCCTGTAAGCAATTTTTGGCTTCCCTGGTGGCTCATTGGTAAAGAATCTGCCTGCCAGTGCAGATGTGGATTTGATTCCTGGGTAAGGAAAATAACCTGAAAAAGGAAATGACAACTCACTCTGGTACTCTGGCCTGGGAAATCCCATGAAAAGGGGAGCCTGCCAGAGTACAGTTTATGGGGTCCCAAAGAGTTGGACATGACTTAGCTACTGACCATAAAAGCAATACACACACACATAAAATCTTATGTATACACACTCACACACACACATGAAAAATACATTCAGAAAGTAAATCCCTAAAGTATGTATTCTTTAACATTTTGACTACATTAAAGATATTTTTTAACTATTTGTAATACCTAGTGCTTACTCTATGTCAGGTATATTTTCTCATGCACATATTTTCCCTTGACTGCTACTGGTCTTTCTTTCTGTCTGTCTCCAATATTTTAGCAGTCACTAAAGTCCAAAGAATAGCAAGGAGAGATAAGAAAGTCTTCCTCAGTGATCAATGCAAAGAAATAGAGGAAAACAATAGAATGGTTAAGACTAGGGCATATTGAAAAGCAGAGACATTACTTTGCCAACAAAGGTCCGTCTAGTCAAGGCTATGGTTTTTCCAGTGGTCAGGTATGGATGTGAGAGTTGGACTCTGAAGAAAGCTGAGCACCAAAGAATTGATGCTTTTGAACTGTGGTGTTGAAGACTCTTGAGAGTCCCTTGGACTGCAAGGAGATCCAACCAGTCCATTCTGAAGGAGATCAGCCCTGGGATTTCTTTGGAAGGAATGATGCTAAAGCTGAAACTCCAGTACTTTGGTCACCTCACGCGAAGAGTTGAATCATTGGAAAAGACTCTGTTGCTAGGAGGCATTGGGGGCAGGAGGAGAAGGAGATGACAGAGGATGAGATGGCTGGATGGCATCACCGACTCGATGGACGTGAGGTTGGGTGAACTCCGGGAGTTGGTGATGGACAGAGAGGCCTGGCATGCTGCGATTCATGGGGTCACAAAGAGTCAGACACAACTGAGTGACTGAACTGAACTGAACTGAACTGAAGGATCTCTTCAAGAATATTAGAGATACCAAGAGAACATTTCATGCAAAGATGGGCACAATAAAGGACAGAAATGGTATGGACCTAACAGAAACAGAAGATATTAAGAAGAGGTGGCAAGAATACACAGAAAAACTGTACATAAAAGATCTTCACGACCCAGATAATCACGATGGTGTGATCACTCACCTAGAGCCAGACATCCTGGAATGCGAAGTCAAGTGGGCCTTAAGAAGCATCACTATGAACAAAGCTAGTGGAGTTGATGGAATTCCAGTTGAGCTATTTCAAATCCTGGAAGATGATGCTGTGAAAGTGCTGCACTCAACATACCAGCAAATTTGGAAAAGTCAGCAGTGGCCAGAGGACTGGAAAAAGTCAGTTTTCATCCCAATCCCAAAGAAAGGCAATGCCAAAGAATGCACAAACTACCGAATACTTGCAGTCATCTCACACGCTAGTAAAGTGAAAGTGAGAGTGAAGTCACTCAGTCTTGTCTGACTGTTTGTGACCTCATAGACTGTAGCCTACCAGGTTCCTCGGTCCATGGGATTTTCCAAGCAAGAATACTATAGCGGGTTGCCATTTCCTTCTCCAGGAGATCTTCCTGACCAAGGGATTAAACCCCAGTCTCCTGCATTGCAGGCAGGCACTTTACTGTCTGAGCTACCAGGGAAGTCCATTGGCAGGTTGGTATAAATCCCTGACAGGGTTTCTGCCATAAAACATATCAAGTCACCCCACAGAGTAGGGCTTCTCACTTGCTTCACTAGTAAAGTAATGCTCAAAATTCTCCAAGCCAGGCTTCAGCAATATGTGAATCGTGAACTTCCAGATGTTCAAGTTCGTTTTAGAAAAGGCAGAGGAACCAGAGATCAAATTGACAACATCTGTTGGATTATCAAAAAAGCAAGAGAGTTCCAGAAAAACATCTATTTCTGCTTTATTGACTATGCCAAAGCTTTTGACTGTGTGGACCACCAAAAACTGTGGAAAATTCTGAAAGAGATGGGAATACCAGACCTCCTGATATGCCTTTTGAGAAACCTGTATGCAGGTCAGGAAGCAACAGTTAGAACTGGACATGGAACAACAGACTGGTTCCAAATCAGGAAAGGAGTACGTCAAGGCTGTATATTGTCACCCTTTTTATTTAACTTATATGCAGAGTACATCATGAGAAATGCAGGGCTAGCGGGAGCACAAGCTGAAATCAAGATTGCCAGAGAAATATCAATCACCTCAGATATGCAGATGACACCACCCTTATGGCAGAAAGAGAAGAAGAACTAAAGAGGCTCTTGATGAAAGTGAAAGAGGAGAGTGAAAAATTTGGCTTAAAACTGAACATTCAGAAAACTAAGATCATGGCATTTGGTCCCATCACTTCATGGCAAATAGATGTGGAAACAGTGACAGACTTTATTTTTTTGGGCTCCAAAGTCACTTCAGATGGTAACTGCAGCCATGAAATTAAAAGATGTTTACTCCTTGGAAGAAAAGGTATGACCAAATATTAAAAAGCAGAGACATTACTTTGCCAGCAAAGGTCCATCTAGTTAAGGCTATGATTTTTCCCGTAGTCATGTATGGATGTGAGATTTGGACTATAAAGAAAGCTGAGCACCAAAGACTTTATGCTTTCGAATTGTGGTGTTGGAGAAGACTCTTGAGAGTCTCCTGGACTGCAAGGAGATCAATCCAGTCCATCCTAAAGGAGATCAGTCCTGCATATTCATTGGAAGGACGCTGAAGCTGAAACTCCAGTACTTTGGCCACCTGATGCAAAGAACTGACTCATTTTAAAAGACCCTGTTGCTGGGAAAGACTGAAGTTGGGAGGAGAAGGGGATGACAGAGGATGAGATGACTGGATGGCATCACTGACTCAATGGACATGAGTTTGAGTAAACTCCAGAAGTTGGTGATGGACAGGGCGGCCTGGTATGCTGCAGTCCATGGAGTCACAAAGAGTTGGACACATTTGAGTGACTGAACTGAACTGAAAATCCAGTCAAAACTAAATAGATAAAGACTTCTGAATGTTTTCTTAGTTATGACTGAGTAACTGAACTGAACTGACTGAACAACTCATAACAGACTCACCTTGCTACTGTAAACTGGAAAACTGGAAAAGTAGTTGTAATTACTCTGTAGACATGTGACAACAGGCATCTCTGTGCTGGTATCTGTGATGGAAGGAAAACAAATCAGGTGAGTCTTATAATTGCCCAGGCTTTCATTTTGGTGGTCTAATCATGCCCTGCCACAAGAGGGGTTGCCCAAGAAAATCACAATATTTCTACTAGTTGTACAAGAGATCAGAACACAGGGGGCTTAGTCACTTCAAATATGAGGAAGAGGACATGAGCTAGGTAGAGAAAGAGCTCCAGAAACATGAATACAGTCCTCTTTTTTCTTTGGCTAATACTGAACTTTGTATGTATAGGGTGAAGTTCCATGAGGCCAAGTTAATAATAACTACTGCTGATTTGGAAGCTGAATGATTCCCAGAACTCACAGAAAGCCTGGAGATGTCTGAACTTGCATCATTCAGCTTACTGAAACCTGAAGGAAAATTAAGTACAGGCCCATGAAAAGTAATAGTTTAGGAGTAGTACTGCTGCTGCTGCTGTTAAGTCGCTTCAGTCGTGTCTGACTCTGTGCAACCCCAGAGACGGCAGCCCACCAGGCTCCCCTGTCCCTGGGATTCTCCAGGCAAGAACACTGGAGTGGGTTGCCATTTCCTTCTCCAATGCATGAAAGTGAAAAGTGAAAGTGAAATCGCTCAGTTGTGTCTGACTCTTAGCGACCCCATGGACTGGAGCCCACCAGGCTCCTCCATCCATGGGATTTTCTAGGCAACAGTACTGGAGTGGGGTGCCATTGCCTTCTCTGAGAAGTAGTACTAAATTTGTTTAACTCTAAATTAAACCTGCTTTAACAAGTCTTAGAAAGAAACTTCAAAAAGATTAAGCTTATATCAGATCAGATCAGTCTCTCAGTCATGTCCGACTCTTTGTGACCCCATGAATCACAGCACGCCAGGCCTCCCTATCCATTACCAACTCCCAGAGTTCACTCAGACTCACATCCATCGATTCAGTGATGCCATCCAGCCATCTCATCCTCTGTCGTCCCCTTCTCCTCCTGCTCCCAATCCCTCCCAGCATCAGAGTCTCTTCCAATGAGTCAACTCTTTGCATGAAGTGGCCAAAGTACTGGAGTTTCAGCTTTAGCATCATTCCTTCTAAAGAAATCCCAGGGCTGATCTCCTTCAGAATGGACTTGTTGGATCTCCTTGCAGTCCAAGGGACTCTCAAGAGTCTTCTCCAACACCACAGTTCAAAAGCATCAATTCTTCGGAGCTCAGCTTTCTTTACGGTCCAACTCTCACATCCATACATGACCACTGGAAAAACCATAGCCTTGACTAGACGAACCTTTGTTGGCAAAGTAATGTCTCTGCTTTTGAATATGCCATCTAGGTTGGTCATAACTTTCCTTCCAAGGAGTAAGCGTCTTTTAATTTCATGGCTGCAGTCACCATGTGCAGTGATTTTGGAGCCCAGAAAAATAAAGTCTGACCCTGTTTCCACTGTTTCCCCATCTATTTCCCATGAAGTGATGGGACTGGATGCCATGATCTTTGTTTTCTGAATGTTGAGCTTTAAGCCAACTTTTTCACTCTCCGCTTTCACTTTCATCAAGAGGCTTTTGAGTTCCTCTTCACTTTCTGCCATAAGGGTGGTGTCATCTGCATATTTGAGTTTATTGATATTTCTCCCGACAATCTTGATTCCAGCTTGTGTTTCTTCCAGTCCAGCATTTCTCATGATGTACTCTGCATAGAAGTTAAATAAGCATGGTGACAATATATAGCCTTGACATACACCTTTTCCTATTTGGAACCAGTCTGGTGTTGCATGTCCAGTTCTAACTGTTGCTTCCTGACCTGCATACAAATTTCTCAGGAGACAGATCAGGTGGTCTGGTATTCCCATCTCTTCAAGAATTTTCCACAGTTTATTGTGATCCACACAGTCAAAGGCTTTCGCATAGTCAATAAAGCAGAAATAGATGTTTTTCTGGAACTCTCTTGCTTTTTTGATGATCCAGCAGACATTGGCAATTTGATCTCTGGTTCCTCTGCCTTTTCTAAAACCAGCTTGAACATCTGAAAGTTCACAGTTTACATACTGCTGAAGCCTGGCTTGGAGAATTTTGAGCATTACTTTACTAGCATGTGAGATGAATGCAATTGTGCGGTAGTTTGAACATTCTTTGGCATTGCCTTTGTTTGGGATTGGAATGAAAACTGACCTTTTCCAGTCCTGTGGCCACTGCTGAGTTTTCCAAATTTGCTGGCATATTGAGTGCAGCACTTTCACAGCATCATCTTTCAGGATTTGGAATAGCTCAACTGGAATTCTATCACCTCCACTGGCTTTGTTCATAGTGATGCTTTCTAAGGCCCACATGTCTTCACATTCCAGGATGTTTGGCTCTAGGTGAGTGATCACACCATCGTGATTATCTGGGTCATGAAGATCTTTTTTTGTACAGTTCTTCTGTGTATTCTTGCCATCTCTTCTTAATATCTCTGCTTCTGTTAGGTCCATACCATTTCTGTCCTTTATCGAGCCCATCTTTGCATGAAATGTTCCCTTGGTATCTCTAATTTTCTTGAAGAGATCTCTAGTCTTTCCCATTCTGTTGTTTTCCTCTATTTCTTTGCATTGATCACTAAAGAAGGCTGTCTTATCTCTTCTTGCTATTCTTTGGAACTCTGCATTCAAGTGACCTAATGGCCATAAAATAAGCCATTACAATTTTTAAAGGAGAGCAGGATAATTTAGAAGCTCAACAATGTTATAGTCATAATGTTTCAAAATCAATAAAAATCAGTAGATAGTACAAAAAAAAATGCAAATCACAACCAGGGCAAAAGTCAGCCAGTAGAAACATACCAGAAATTATACAAATATTGGAATTAGTCAACAAGAACTTAAAAAAGGCCTTATATACACACTCAAGAGTGTTAAGGAAAATAAGAATATAGCAGAGTGAAAAAAAAAGGAAACTACAAAAGAAAACCAAATGGAACACGTTGAACCGAAAATGCTTTATATGAAAAGAAACTTTGGTAGATGACCTTAACAGATCAGTAGACATTATAGAAGAAATAAATAAAAAACTTGAATATTTGGCAAGAGAAAGTGCTGAAATAGAGAGAGATAGAAAGAGAGAGAGAAAGAGAGAGAGAGAGAGAGAAAGGGAGAGAGGATTCAAAAATAAATAGACTTAGTGCCTTGTGGTACAATATCAAGTGGTCTAATGCAGTTCAACTGGACCCAAAGAGTGGCATAGGTTAGAGAAAATATTAGAATCAAAGATGGCTGAAAATTTCCAACTTTGAAGAAAACAATAAACCCGCAGGATAGGCTCAATGAACCTCAAGCTGAATAAACACAAAGAAAACTGCATCAAGTTATCCCCATAATCAAATTGCTTAGAATCGGTGTTTTTTAAAAAAATGTTATGCCAACCAGATTATAAAGACAAATTTCATAGAGGACCAAAAATGAAGATTATTGTTGACTTCTTGTCATAAAGAATACACACCAAAGGACAATGAAACAATATGTTTAAAATGTTGAAATAAAAACCTGTCTATCCAGAACTATATACAGAGAAAATATTCTTCTAAATTAAAGTGAAGTAAATTTTATTTTCTTTCAGAAAAATAAGAGCTTAGAGAATTCATTGCCATCACGTCTTCCCTATAAGAAATGTTAAAGGAAAATGACACCAGATGGACACTTGAGTCTACAGGAAGGAATGAAGATTGTTGGGAATAGTAAATATGTGTTTAAATATAAAAAAGCTTGTTTTCTTCTTTTAAGTTGTTTAAAAAAGATAACAGCTTACAGTAATTTAAACTTTCACTTTACCTATAGTTCCTAATTTTATGAAATGAATACATACTGCATAGAAAACCCTGAAAGTAAAACTACACATACAAAATTGGCCATTTTACAAACTGGCTATTCAGTGAATTACTTTCAGCAAACTGTCCAGTTGGTAAATTATTTTCAGCAACTGATTTTCAGGCAACTGGCGCAAATCATGTAAAAGACATAATCAACATGATTTAATTATGATGGAGAGGAGGAAGCAAGCAGAAAAATGGTGCCATATTCTGATCAGGGTAATGCAGCAGGAGCCACTTTAGAGGGAAAATAATAAGTTTTCGGTGTGTTGAGTCCTAGGTGTCTATGGGACATTCAGGTGGAGATGTGCAGTGGGTTGCTGGGTTATAGGTGTAAAATCCCACCTAGAAATATGGATTGGATTTTCAATTCAGTCAGTGAGCAAGTGGATGAGATGGCTCAGAAAAAGTGAGTAGGACAAGAAGAAAGAAGTTGAGGATCTGTTGTCATTAAAATTAAGGACAGGTGAATAAGGAACCTTGAAGGAGAATGAATATAAGTAGGCAGAAGTTGAAGGAAAGGTGGAAAGTTAAAGTGTCTTGAAAATGCAGTTGTCAATGGTATCAAGTAAACAGGACATCAGAATATCCACCTGGTTTAAAACATCTGATGCAATTAATGAACAGTAGTGTGACACAGACAAATCAGTTTTAACTGTTGCCATGCTGTAGAGAGGGGAACACCAGCAAAGAGAACTTAGCATCTTGGTCAAGGCAGTCCAGCCAGGAGTAGTTCAAGGCAGAAGACTCAGTACAATTAGATTTGGCTCCTTCCACAGCAACACATCCCTTCTAGATGTGAGCTAGCCACCAGAATAAAGTTGTTGGGAAAAGGCTTTGTAAAGTTCTGAAACACTTTTTAGAGAAAAAATGTGGCTTTCATTTTCAGTAAAGGTCTCATTGGAAAAGACTGATGCTGGGAGGGATGGCAGGAGGAGAAGGGGACAGCAGAGGATGAGATGGCTGGATGGCATCACTGACTCGATGGACCTGAGTCTGAGTGAACTCAGGGAGTTGGTGATAGACAGGGAGGCCTGGTGTGCTGCGATTCATGGGGTCGCAAAGAGCCAGAGACGACTGAGCAACGGGACTGAACTGAACTGAAAGGTCTATAAATTGCATTTAATCCCTTCAATCTTTGTTTTCTATTTGTCTAATACTTCTGTTTTTAGAAACACTTTTTCTTGTCCATGGAGATGTTTATTGTGTTAAGAATCATCTCCCTGTTCCAGCATATTAAGCCACACACTTTGGACTTGAGATGATGTTAGTTTTTTCCCCTTGTTAATCCCCTTTTTATGTCAGTTCACTTCATAATCTTGATTTATCTTTCATCCTTGGGAAATTGTAGATTTTATAGCATTGCACAGGGAGATTTTCTTTTTAAAATAGTACATTTGTTCTTGAAATGTAAAGCTTAAGATAAAAATTTGTTTTGAAGACCTTTGAGGTGTTACTTGTAACAAAGATGAGCCCTGAAAAAGCTCCATAACTAAATTCTTTCATTATTTCTGTGGTAAGTTTCCTTTTAAAATTTTTAATTGAAGGATAATTGCTTTACAATGCTGTGTTAATTCCTGCTATACAACAACATGAATCAGGCATATGTATACATATATCCCCTCCCAAGGGGCTCCCTCCCACATCCCCCATCGACCCCTCTAGGTCATCACAGAGCACTGAGCTGAGCCCCTCGTGCTCTACAGGAGCCTCCCCCTAGCTGTCTGCTTACACACAGTAGTGTACACATGGCAGTCCCACTCTCTCAGTTCATCCCACCCGCTCCTTCCCTCACTGTTCAACAAGTCCACACTCTACATCTGCATCTATTCTTGCCCTGCAGATAGGTTCATCAGTACCATTTCTCTAGATTCCATATATACATATGCAGTAATATAGTATATATATTTTCTCTTTTTGGCTTACCTCACTCTGTTTGGCAGACTCTAGGTTCACCCACATCACTACAACTGACACAGTTTTGTTTCTTTTATAGCTGAGTGATCGGCATCTGGTCCCATCACTTCATGACAAATAGATGGAGAAACAATGCAAACAGTGACAGACTTTATTTCCTTGAGCTCCCAAAATCACTGAGATGGTGACTGCAGCCTTGAAATTAAAAGACACTTGCTCCTTGGAAGAAAAACTATGACAACCATAGACAGTATATTAAAAAGCGGAGACATTACTTTGCCAACAAAGGTCCGTCTAGTCAAAGCTATGGTTTTTCCAGTAGTCATGTATAGGTGTCAGAGCTGGACCATAAAGAAGACTGAGAGGTGAAGGACTGATGCTTCTGAATTGTGGTGTTGCAGAAGACTCTTGAGAGTCCCTCGGACAGCAAGGAGATCAAGCCAGTCAATTCTAAAGGAAATCAATGCTGGGACTACTGGGTCATAGGATAGTTTTATTCCTAGTTTCTTAAGGAATCTCCATAATTTCCTTCATAGTGATTGTATCAATTTCCATATATAGTTTCTCCCAAAGCACCTCAACTTTGAAAATCTCACCTACAGTCACGCATCATCTGACATCATTCAGTAAAAACATCAAAACTAGTGCATCGAGGCTTTAATCTAATGAAAATTTTGACAAGGCAGAAGTTTATGTTGAGAAGTAGAAGACACAATAGACAAAAGCAAACTAAAGAGGACGAACAAATTTGGATATATCCCTGGATTGGGAATCTGATCTATGAGGAGTCAGCCTCAGAATTGGAGAAGCTAGAAAGTCAATAGAGAGGAGCACTCGATTACAAGTGGGTGGAAGGTAGGGACAGCCAAAGGGAGTTTTAGTTGAGAGAAAAGCTGCTTCTGACAGACGCTGAGACGAAGTGCTTGATAGAGAACCTTTGCTACCACTAGACTTACAGCCTATGGGAAGATAAGGGCAGAGAATCACAGAAATCTTCTTTCTTGTTTGCTGGACAGTGCAGTTATTCCCAGAATGAATGAAATATGAATACACTATTGAATGAAAGTGAAAAGTGAAAGTGTTAGTTGCACAGTTTTGTCTGACTCTTTGCAACTGCAGGGATTGTAGCCCATTAGGCTCCTCTGTCCATGGGATCACCAGGTGGGAATATTGGAGTGGGTTGCCATTTCTTTCTCCAGGACATTTTCCTGACCCAGGGATTGAACCTGGTTTTCCTGCATTACAGGTGGACTCTTTACTGTCTGAGCCACCTGGAAAGCGTATCTTACTCTAAATTATAATAGATAGCTCTTAGTGTTAATTGTTTCTTGACATAATTCTTGTTTTTATTAAAGTCATTTCATATTTATTTGTTACTTTTCCCCAAATTGCCAGATTTCAGAAGGCAGGGACTCTGCTTTAAGAATTCCAGTGACCCTCAAGAAGAGGAAGTTTAATCAGGTGATTATATATAGGGGCTTAAATTTACACAGACCCAGGCATGTGGGCTCTGAGACACATTGTCTCTGTGAGCAACTTACCTTAATAACGAATATCATTATTATGAGAAATAGAATATATGTGCATGATGTTTTCAATCTTGGCAGCCAGAAAGTGTAAAGGGTCTTTGTCAGGCACAGTAATGGATATTCAAGAAATGGTAATAACAGTCATTTTTCCAATGATTTTTTTCTTAATTATACCAGATAACTGTTTGTTGAAAGAAACTGTCTCTAAAAACCAAAGCAATACTTCAACATAATAAAAGCTATATATGACAAACCCAAAGCAAACATTATCCTCAATGGTGAAAAATTGAAAGCATTTCCCCTAAAGTCAGGACCAAGACAAAGGTGCCCACTCTCACCACTACTTTTCAACATAGTTTTGGAAGTTTTGGCCACAGCAATCAGAGCAGAAAAAGAAATAAAAGGAATCCAAATTGGAAAAGAAGAAGTAAAACTCACTGTTTGCAGATGACATGATGCTCTACATAGAAAACCCTAAAGACACCACCAGAAAATTAGTAGAGCTAATCAAAGAATATAGTAAAGTTGCAGGATATAAAATCAACACACAGAAATCCTTTGCATTCCTATATACCAATAATGAGAAAATAGAGAAATAAAGGAAACAATTCCATTCACCATTGCAATGAAAAGAAGAAAATACTTAGGAATATATCTACCTAAAGAAACTAAAGACCTATATATAGAAAACTGTAAAACACTGTTGAAAGAAATCAAAGAGGACACTAATAGATGGAGAAATATACCATGTTCATGGATCAAAAGAATCAATATAGTGAAAATGAGTATACTACCCAAAGCAATCTATAGATTCAATGCAATCCCTATCAAGCTACCAGAAGTTTTTTTCACAGAGCTAGAACAAATAATTTCACAATTTGTGTGGAAATACAAAAAACCTTGAATAGTCAAAGCAATCTTGAGAAAGAAGAATGGAACTGGAGGAATCAACCTGCCTGACTTCAGGCTCTACTACAAAGCCACAGTCATCAAGACTGTATGGTACTGGCACAAAGACAGAAATATAGATCAATGGAACAAAATAGAAATCCCAGAGATAAATCCACACACCTGTGGACATCTTATCTTCGACAAAAGAGCAAGAATATACAATGGAGAAAAGACAATCTCTTTAACAAGTGGTGCTGAGAAAATTGGTCAACCACTTGTAAAACAATGAAGCTAGAACACTTTCTAACACCATACGCAAAAATAAACTCAAAATGGATTAAAGATCTAAACATAAGACCAGAAACTATAAATATCTTAGAGGAGAACATAGGCAAAACACTCTCCGACATACATCACAGCAGGATCTTCTATGACCCACCTCCCAGAATATTGGAAAAAAAGCAAAAATAAACAAATGGGATCTAATTAAACATAAAAGCTTCTGCATAACAAAAGAAACTCTAAGCAAGGTGAAAAGACAGCCTTCAGAATGGGAGAAAATAATAGCAAATGAAGCAACTGACAAACAACTAATCTCAAAAATATACAAGCAACTCCTACAGCTCAATTCCAGAAAAATAAACAACCCAATCAAAAAATGGGCCAAAAAACTAAATAGACATTTCTCCAAAGAAGACATACAGACGGCTAACTAACACATGAAAAGATGCTCAACATCACTCATTATCAGAGAAATGCAATTCAAAACCACAATGAGGTACCATTTCATGCCAGTCAGAATGGTTGCAATCCAAAAGTCTACAAACAATAAATGCTGGAGAGGGTGTGGAGAAAAGGGAACCCTATTATACTGTTGGTGGGAACGCAAACTAGTACAGCCATTATGGAAAACAGTGTGGACATTCCTTAGAAAACTGGAAATAGAAATGCCATATGACCCAGCAATCCCACTGCTGGGCATACACACTGAGGAAACCAGAAGGGAAAGAGACACGTGTACCCCAATGTTCATCGCAGCACTGTTTATAATAGCCAGGACATGGAAGCAACCTAGATGTCCATCAGCAGATGAATGGATGAGAAAGCTGTGGTACATATACACAATGGAGTATTACTCAGCTATTAAAAAGAATACATTTGAATCAGTTCTAATGAGGTGGATGACACTGGAGCCTATTATCCAGAGTGAAGTAAGCCAGAAAGAAAAACACCAAAACAGTATACTAACGCATATATATGGAATTTAGAAAGATGGTAATGACAACCCTGTATGCGAGACAACAAAAGAGACACAGATGTATAGAAGTCTTTTGGACTTTGGGGGGGTATAATATCATAAAAAATTGAAAGGTTGTTGTTGTGAATGGGGGCCCAGAGACGAGGCTTGATCGCTCGATTTGGGAGAATGGCATTAAAATGTCATGTAATTTACATTTTAAGATAACAGAAGGTTGAATCCAAAGACTGTCCTTATCACATTATTGGTATATAAAAAATGAAGAAAAAGTTTGTCCAACAACAACAGGAAAAATCCTAAAAAACCAGAAATGTCACAATGAAGAAACAACATCAAAAAATGAAAAACAAACATTTCTATCCCTGGAAAACAAACAATCCTGGGAAAGTAATCTCTCAGGAAATGGTCTTGAGGGAGTGTCTGAATAATGAAGTCACTGAGATCTACAATCCTAATAAAACTCCCCATTCTCCTGTTATCCACTAGTCAGGAAAAGGCACAGCCTCCTTCCTTGTAACTGGAGGGTTTTGAGTAAACCAGTAATTGGAAACATGCTCTTTATAGCAGAATGAGATACAAGATAAATCAGAGATTCTGATTCTTAAGACCAGATTGTGAGGAGAGAGTTCTGAGCTCAAAGCAGCCATCTTCAATTCACTATGGTCATTTTCTTTCCCAGGACAATTGTGGACAAGAGACAGTGGAGTATGGCCTTACAGCTCTAAACTAAAGGAAGGTGAGTTCGTGATTGGCCCTGGTGAGTCATGCAACATGGTGGTTACCAGTGCAAACTGTGAGAGTCAGACTGCCCAAGTTCACCTTCTGGCAGCTGCTCAGTAGTTTTAGGGCTGAGTTTTGGGTAAGTTACTTAACTCAGCTTTCTCATCTGCAAAATGTGGATAATAGTATTGTCACATAGCTCTTAGTACACAGCCTCACATAGTAGCCACTTAAATAAGTGCTAGCTTGAAACAATTATCATTAACTCTAAAGCCACTAGAGACAGGAGATCCTGGAAAAATATGGGATCTCCTTCTTTGTTTGTCAACACTGACCCAGAGGTGGGAGCTCTGAGAAGTCACAGTGTCTTCTGCCAGTCAAGGGAAAGTCCCCATTGTCAAACAGAAGTAGGAGAGACAGGGCACAGAAAATGGACTGACATAAAGACCTAAAAGACATCTCTTATTTTTGAATGAACTGGAATATGAATATATGTCTGCTTCTTGTAGAAGTGCCAGCGGTCACTCTGGAGGCAAAGTCTAGCCTCTTTATTGTTCTCTGGAAGGTCAAGTCACTTAGCTATTAAAATAGATCCATAGCAAATGGTAGAAACCTTCCTTCCACACGAAATCTCAAATGTCTTGGTGGATTTCATTCTCAAGAATGGGAGGTGGGTACTGGGAGGGTGGTAGTGGTGTTTCTCTCAAAATGGTTCTCTTTTCGTTCCCCCATGGACCGGGTTTTCTCCAGGGGAGAATGGCAGCTGAGAACTCTTCAGTGACAGAATTCATCCTTGCAGGCTTAACAGACCAGCCAGGACTCCAGATCCTCCTCTTCCTCCTGTTTCTAGTTTTCTATGTGGTCACTGTAGTGGGGAACCTGGGCTTGATAATGCTGATTGGGTTGAACTCACGCCTGCACACCCCCATGTACTTCTTCCTCTTCAACCTCTCCTTAATAGACTTCTGTTACTCCACTACCATCACTCCCAAAATGCTGATGAGTTTTGTCTCAAAGAAGAACAGCATCTTGCACGCAGGGTGTTTGACTCAACTGTTTTTCTTCTGCTTCTTTGTCATCTCTGAGTCCTTGGTCCTGTCAGCGATGGCATATGACCGCTATGTGGCTATCTGTAAGCCACTGGTGTACACAGTCACCATGTCTCCTAAGGTCTGTTTACTGCTTTTGTTGGGTGTGTATGTGATGGGGTGTTCAGGGGCCATGGCCCACACAGGAAGCATAGCAAGTCTGATCTTCTGTGCTGACAACCTCATCAATCATTTCTTGTGTGATATCCCTCCTCTGCTTGAGCTGGCTTGCAACAGCTCTTCTGTGCACGAACTGGTGGTCTTCATAGTTGTGACCACTGTTATTGGAATGGTCATTGTCACCATCTCCATCTCTTACACTCTAATCCTTTCCAGCATTCTCCGCATTCACTCCACTGAGGGCAGATCCAAAGCTTTCAGTACATGCAGCTCCCACATAATTGTGGTTTTCCTTTTTTTTGGTTCTGCAGCTTTTGTGTATCTCAAACCACCTTCCGTTTTGCACCTTGACCAAGGGAAAGTGTCATCCCTGTTTTATACCATTGTGGTGCCCATGTTAAATCCACTGATATATAGTTTGAGGAACAAGGATGTCAAAGCTGCCCTGAGGAAAACCTTGGGGAAAATTAATTTCTTGAGAAAGGAGTAGTATTTGAAGAAGTAGATAAAATATTTTATTTATTAGCTTGTGTGTGTTTTCAACGAAGGGTGTAAGTTCCATTCTTTCCTCTCTCTTGTATGGAAAGCTTTAAGTCTTTGTGTCTGGATGTGCAACTAACACTTTCACTTCGGGCTTCCCAGGTGGCACTAGTGGTAAAGAACACAACTGCCAATGCAGGAGACATAAGAGATACGTTAGATCTCCCGGAGGAGGGCATGGCAACCCACTTCAGTATTCCTTTTTAAAAAATGAATTTATTTATTTCAATTGGAGGCTAATTACTTTACAATATTATGGTGGGTTTTTGCCATACATTGACATGAATCAGCCACGGGTGTACATGTGTCCCCCCATCTTGATCCCCCCTCCTCCTCCCTCCCCATCCCATCCCTCTGGGTTGTCCCAGTACACCAACTTTGAGTGCCATGTTTCAGGCATTGAACTTGGACTCATCATCTATTTCAAATATGGTAATATACATGCATCAATGCTATTTTCTCAAATCTTCCCAACCCTCACCTTCTCCCAGAGCCCAAACGTCTCTTCTTTATATCTGTGTCCCTTTTGCTGTCTCACACATGCAGGGTCATTGTTACCATGTTTCTAAATTCCACATATATGCATTAATATATTGTATTGGTGTTTTTCTTTCTGACTTACTTCATTCTGTATAATAAGCTGCAATTTCATCCACCTCATTAGAACTGACTCAAATGTGCTTTTTTTTAAAGGCTGAGTAATACTCCATTGTGTATATGTACCACAGCTTTCTTATCCATTCATCTGCTGATGGATATCTAGGTTGCTTCCATGTCCTAGCTATTGTAAACAGTTTTGCAATGAACATTGGGGTACATGTGTCTCTTTCAATTCTGATTTCCTTGGTGTGTATACCCAGCAGTAGGATTGCTGGGTCATAAGGCAGTTCTATTTCCAGTTTTTTAAGGAATCGCCACACTGTTCTCTGTAGTGGATGTACTAGTTTGCATTCCAACCAACAGTGTAAGAGGGTTCCCTTTTCTCCACACCTACTCCAGCATTTATTGTTTGTAGATTTTTTGATAGCATCCATTCTGACTGGTATTAGATGGTACCTCATTGTGGTTTTGATTTGCATTTCTCTGATAATGCCCACTCCAGTATTCTTGCCTAGAGAATCCCATGGACAGAGGAGCCTGCTGGGTTACAGACAATGGGGTTGCAAAGAATTGGACATGATAGAAGTGAGTGAGCACTGAGTGTTTGGTTCAGATGTATTTCCCCTGCCCCTTGATCCACCCTGAATATTCTAATATTATTTTATGCATATGCTCTACAATCATAGATCATTTAATCTTGAATGGGTCTTATAAACCATTTAATCTAGTCTCCTCATTTAACAGACTTGGAGACTTGGAAATATTACATATGTTTTCCAGGGCCACAGAACTGGTGCCACAGCTGGGACTGGAATCCAGGCCTTGAATTTCAATCTGCTTCGTTTTCCTCTGTGCCCTTTGTTCTTGCATCATTTCCTTGTTGCCCTTGCAGATTTCATTTTGAAAGTATGATATATCAGTATATTAAAATCTGACAGTAGTTACAGTTATTTAATAAAAGTTCTCAGTATATAAGTTTTGAATATTACATTTCTTCACAAGAGTAGGAGACAAATGTTTGCTAAACTTGATCCTGGCCAACTGACAACAGAATTGTGTTAAAAATGTGGTGTGTGGGTATCAAGTGTGTAGGTCCAAGATAGCAGGTGAAGCATGGTAACTCTTATGGTTATGTGTAGAAGCTGAGGGACCCAGGCTAGTGAATTAGAACTTCTGTTATTTAAAGGATTATAAAGATGCTTGATTGGAATATTTCCAACATTATTTCAAGACTAAGAGAGTCAGAATTTAGAGTTATTTAAGGGTTAGAAGAGAAGACTCTCAGAGAAGACAATGGGACCCACTCCAGTACTCTTGCCTGGAAAATCCCATGGATGGAGGAGCCTGGTAGGCTGCAGTCCATGGGGTCGCTGAGGGTTGGACACGACTGAGCGACTTCACTTTCACTTTTCACTTTCATGCATTGAGAAGGAAATGGCAACCCACTCCAGTGTTCTTGCCTGGAGAATCCCAGGGATGGGGGGAGCCTGGTGGGCTGCCGTCTATGGGGTTGCACAGAGTCGGACACAACTGAAGTGACTAACAGCAGCAGCAGCAGAGAAGACTCTACACATGAACATCACCAGATGGTCAACATCGAAATCAGATTGATTATATTCTTTTCAACCAAAGATGGAGAAGCTCTATACAGTCAGCAAAAACAAGACCTGGAGCTGACTGTGGCTCAGATCATGAACTCCTTATTGCCAATTTCAGACTTAAATTGAAGAAAGTAGGGAAAACCACTAGACTATTCAGGTATGACCTAAATCAAATCCCTTATGATTATACAGTGGAAGTGAGAAATAAATTTAAGGGACTACATATGATAGATAGAGTGCCTAATGAACTATGGACAGAGGTTCATGACATTGTACAGGAGACAGGGATCAAGACCATCCCCATGGAAAAGAAATGCAAAAAAGCAAAATGGCTGCCTGGGAGGCCTTACAAATAGCTGTGAAAAGAAGAGAAGCAAAACGCAAAGGAGAAAAGGAAAGATATAAGCATCTGAATGCAGAGTTCCAAAGAATAGCATGGAGGGATAATAAAGCCTTTCTCAGCGATCAATGCAAAGAAAGAGAGGAAAACAACAGAATGGGAAAGACTAGAGATCTCTTCAAGAAAATTAGAGATACCAAGGGAACATTTCATGCAAAGATGGGCTCTATAAAGGACAGAAATGGTATGGACCTAAAGAAGCAGAAGATATTAAGAAGAGGTGGCAAGAATACACAGAAGAACTGTACAAAAAAGAGCTTCATGATCAAGATAATCACGATGGTGTGATCACTCACCTAGAGACAGACATCCTGGAATGTGAAGTCAGTGGGCCTTAGGAAGCATCACTGCGAACAAAGCTAGTGGAGGTGGTGGAATTCCAGTTGAGTTCTCTTAAATCCTGAAAGATGATGCTGTGAAAGTGCTGCACTCAATATGCCAGCAAATTAGGAAAACTCAGCAGTGGCCACAGGCCTGGAAAAGGTCAGTTTTCATTCCAATCCCAAAGAAAAGCAATGCCAAAGAATGCTCAAACTACCGCACAATTGCACTCATCTCACACGCTAGTAACGTAATGCTCAAAATTCTCCAAGCTAGGCTTCAGCAGTACGTGAACTGTGAACTTCCAGATGTTGAAGCTGGTTTTAGAAAAGGCAGGGGAACCAGAGATCAAATTGCCAACGTTTGCTGGATCATCAAAAAAGCAAGAGAGTTCCAGAAAAATATCTATTTCTGCTTTATTGACTATGCGAAAGCCTTTGACTGTGTGGATCACAATAAACTGTTGAATATTCTGAAAGAGATGGGAATACCAGACCTGCTGATCTGCTTCTTGAGAAATTTGTATGCAGGTCAGGAAGCAACAGTTAGAACTGGACATGGAACAACAGACTGGTTCCAAATAAGAAAGGGAGTACGTTAAGGCTGTATATTGTCACCCTACTTATTTAACTTATATCTAGAGTACATCATGAGAAACGCTGGGCTGGAAGAAGCACAAGCTGGAATCAAGATTGCCGGGAGAAATATCAATCACCTCAGATATGCAGATGACACCACCCTTATGGCAGAAAGTGAAGAGGAACTAAAAAGCCTCTTGATGAAAGTGAAAGTGGAGAGTGAAAAAGTTGACTTAAAGTTCAGAAAACTAAGATCATGGCATCTGGTCCCATCACCTCCTGGCAAATAGATGGGGAAACAGTGGAAACAGTGGCTGACTTAATTTTTCTGGGCTCCAAAATCACTGCAGATGCTGATTGCAGCCATGAAATTAAAAGACGCTTACTCCTTGGAAGGAAAGTTATGACCAACTAGACAGGATATTCAAAAGCAGAAACATTACTTTGGCAACAAATGTCTGTCTAGTCAAGGCTATGGTTTTTCCAGTGGTCATGTATAGATGTGAGTGTTGGGCTGCGAAGAAAGCTGAGCCCTGAAGAATTGATACTTTTGATCCGTGGTGTTGGAGAAAACTCTTGAGATCCCTTGGACTGCAAGGAGATCCAACCAGTCCATCCTAAAGGAGATCAGTCCTGGGTGTTCATTGGAAGGACTGAGGCTGAAGCCTAAACTCTAATATGTTGGTCACCTATGTGAAGAGTTGACTCATTGGAAAAGAGCCTGATGTTGGAAGGGATTTGGGACAGGAGGAGAAGGGGACGACAGAGGATGAGATGGCTGGATGGCATCACTGACTCGATGGACATGAGTTTGGGTGAACTCCTGGGGTTGGTGATGGACAGGGGACCTGCTTGTCTGCAATTCATGGGGTCACAAAGAGTCGGACATGACTGAGGGACTGAAGTGAACTCAACTGAAGGGTTAGTTTGGGTATTTAGCTGTGATGGAAAAGTCTGTGGCTTGGGATAGACTACTTAAGAGTCTGTAAGTTGTAAGATAGGAGTAAATAATTTGTGGATTTAGTTAGTTATCATGAAGTACTAAGCAGCTGATTATTAGAAGAGGTCATTTCTAGAGGATTAAGGCACTATAGATTGCACGGATCTTCTCATGCAGTCATATATGGGAAAGAGATAATTCATTTTGACTGTTTTATACACCTAGAACACTGGGTAAAGTGTTTATAGAATACATTGGAACACCTTGGGTCTCAATGATTGACTAGTAAAAAGGAAAGTTCTTTGGAAAGGTATTAACATATTAAATGCTGAAGAGACATTTTTCATATGAGCTTTTCTTTGGAAGTTTCTCTTCCTTTGGGAAAAAGGGAACTTTGAATGTGTGGTTAGTTTGCCCTTTAGATCAAAGTTATAAAGCTGAGAGTGCTGGGGGATGGTTTTGCTTTACTCATTATGCAACAGGGAATGAGAATTGAATTCAGGAGACCTTTTGAGTGTGTGGTTTATGTACCTGGTGAATAAGGTGACTAAGACCCTTTCAAAAGGTACCAGCTGCTAAGTCACTTCAGTCATGTCCGACTCTGTGCAACCCCATAGACGGCAGCCCACCAGGCTCCCCCGTCCCTGGGATTTTCCAGGCAAGAACAAGTGGATTGCCATTTCCTTCTCAATGCATGAAAGTGAAAAGTGAAAGTCAAGTCACTCAGTCGTGCCCGACTCTTCGCGACCCCATGGACTGCAGCCCACCAGGCTCCTCCGTCCATGGGATTTTCCAAGCAAGAGTACTGGAGTGGGGTGCCATCGCCTTCTCCGAAAAGGTACCAGAGGAATCATCAATTTGTGACCCTGTAATGGAGTTGGTTTTCTAGTAATCTGGTAAGCTCAGTTGATAGTTGTGTAATTTTGAGAAAATTACTTAATGTCTTTAAATATTAATTTCTCTGTTTTTAAAAGTGAGATAATGGTCTTGACTTCATGAGGTTTTGATAGAAGTAAATGCCAGGCGCTTAATAAATCTTAGTTCCTTTCCTGCTGGAACTCTTTCATCTAGTTATCAGTACTTCCTTTGCTTTTTGCATGACCTGTAGCATATCACTTCACCTTTCAAGAACTTCCTTATTCATGAGAAAAATTGAGTGTTTTCTAATTTTCATTTTAAAATTGTATTTTGTGTGCATGCTTAGTTGTTCATTAGAGTCCAACTGTGTGCAAATCCCTGGACTGTAGCCTGCCAGGCTCCTTTGTCCATGAAGTTTTCCAGGCAAGAATACTAAAGTGGGTTGCTATTTCCTCTTAAATATTATTAAAATACAGTAAAAACATTTTGACCAAGTAATTCTTGCACATGGTAAACAATTAAACAACACAAGTGGAGGTTATGCAGTGAAAATATGTCTGTGTCCCCTCTAGTTATTCCATCCCTGAATTCTCTTTAGAAGCAACAGCTGTTGCTATTCCTTATGAATATGTCTATATTCAAACATATATCTTTGTACATTTATATATATAATATACATGTATACATATAGGCAAATGCTCTAGACAAGATGCACCACAATGATCTTGTAGACATGTGAGCAACAAATAATCATTGCTGTACACCAGTGAGATTTTGTGAGACTCTTATATAGCAACAGCTAACTGATACACACACTCCACCATTCAGAGATCAGGAAATGAGGATCTTATCTGGAGTATAATATTTTCTTCCAGTGTGATCATGCTCTATGTGTCATGTTATAAAATATTGTTAACTTTCTCATTATAATGGGAGCATTTACTTATCAGTAAATATTTTTGAATCATACTTTTTCATGGGTTTCATCATGTAAAAATGTCATTAATAATCTTCCTTCTATTGTTAAAAATTAAAATTGTGTCAGGTTCTCCAATGTTTTATTATTATAAATAATGCTATAATTGTTAGTTTGTGTTAAAATTTTGTCTAGATTTCTGATTATTTCCTCAGGAGAGACAATGTAATATTTCTCAGCCATTATAAAGAATGAAATAATGTCATTTGCACCAACATTGATGGACCTAGAGATTATCTTACAAGTGAAGCAAGTAAAATTGAAAGATAAATATCATATGATATCGATTATATGTGGAATCTTAAATATGATACAAATAAATTCACTTACATAAAGGTAGAGACTCAAAGACATAGAAACAAACTTATGGTTACCAAGGGGTAAGATGGGAGGGATAAATTAACCCTAGTGTTCATCAAAGCACTGTTTATAATATCCAGGACATGGAAGAATCTAGATGTCTATCAGCAGATGAATGGATAAGAAAGCTGTGGTACATATACACAATGGAGTATTACTCAGCTATTAAAAAGAATACATTTGAATCAGTTCTAATGAGGTGGATGAAACTGGAGCCTATTAAACAGAGTGAAGTAAGCCAGAAAGAAAAACACCAATACAGTATACCAATGCATATATATGGAATTTAGAAAGATGGTAATGATAACCCTGTATGTGAGACAACAAAAGAGACACAGATGTATAGAACAGTCTTTTGGACTCTGTGGGTGAGGGAGAGGGTGGGATGATTTGGGAGAATGGCATGGAAACATGTATAATATCATATAAGAAACGAATCGCCATTCCAGGTTCGATACAGGATGCTTGGGGCTGGTGCACTGGGATGACCCGGAGGGATGGTACGGGGAGGGAGGGTGGGAGGGGGGGTTCAGTATGGGGAACACATCTACACCCATGGCGGATTCATGTTGATGTGTGGCAGAACCAATAAAATATTGTAAAGCAATTAGCCTCCAATTAAAATAAATAAATTTAAATTAAAAACAAAACAAAACTAAAAAAACAAAGTTTGGGATTAGCACACATAAACTCTTATATTTAAATAGATAAATCAGAAGGTCCTACTATATAGCGCAGGGAACTGCATTAAAAATACCGTAATAAGACATAATCAAGATGATTCTGAGAAAGCCATATTTATGGCTTTCCCAGTGACTCAGCAGTAAAGAACCCATCTGCAATGCAGGAGGCACAGGAGATTCGGGTCTAATCCCTGGGTCGGGAAGATCCCCTGGAGAAGGAAATGACAACTCACACCGGTATTCTTACTTGGAGAATCCTATGACCAGAGGAGCTTGGCAGTCTACAGTCCATAGGTTCACAAAGAGTTGGACAAGACTAAAGCTACTGAGCACACACACAATCTATGTTTATCTATACATCTGTCTGAATTACTTTGTTGTATACGAGAAACTAACACAACATTGTAAATCAACTATACTTCAATAAAAATTAGCAGGAAAAATTTCACTCTTAGAACTGCTTTTGTTGTAGCCCATAAGATTTGGTATGTTGTATTTCCATTCAGTTTATCTCAAGATTTAAAAAAAATTATTCTTTGACCGACTGGTATTTCAGGAGTATGCTGTTTAATTTCCACATATTTGTGAATTTTCTGGCTTTCTTCATGTTACTGATTTCTAGTTTCATACAAATGTGGATAAAAGAGATGCTTTGCATGATTTCAGTCTTTTAAAATTTCCTAGGGCTTCTTTATGAACTATCATGTAATATATCCTAGAAAATGTTCTGTGTGTCTTTGACAAGCATTCTACTGCTGTGGGATGGTATATTCTGTCGATGTCTGTTAGGACAATTTAGTCTAAAGCATAGTTCAAGTTTGACATTTCCTTTTTACTTTTTTGTCTGGGTGATCTATCCATTATTGGCAGTGGGGTGTCGTAACCATGTGTTCTTTTTGTATTGTTGTCAATGTCTCCCTTCAGATCTGTTAGTATCTGATTAATTGGATGCTTAGATATTTAGTGCATATAATTTATGGTTATTCTATTCCCTTGATGAATTATCCCCTTGTCATTATCTAATGACAATTTTTTGTCCCTTGTGATCATGTTAAATTTGATGCCTACTTTGTCAGATATAACTATGCTACCATTGTCCTTTTTTATTTTGACTTGTATAAACTATCTTTTCCCTTCCTTTCACTTTGACTCCATCAGTTCAGTTCAGTTCATTTCAGTTGCTCAGTTGTGTCCGACTCTTTGCGACCCCATGAATCGCAGCACACCAGGCCTCTCTGTCCATCACCAACTCCTGGAGTTCACTCAGACTCACGTCCATCGAGTCAGTGATGCCATCCAGCCATCTCATCCTCTGTTGTCCCCTTCTCCTCTTGCCCCCAATCCCTCCCAGCATCAGAGTCTTTCCCAATGAGTCCACTCTTCTCATGAGGTGGCCAAAGTACTGGAGTTTCAGCTTTAGCATCATTCCTTCCAAAGAACACCCAGGGCTGATCTGCTTCAGGATGGACTGGTTGGATCTCCTTGCAGTCCAAGGGACTCTCAAGAGTCTTCTCCAACACCACAGTTCAAAAGCATCAATTCTTTGGCATTCAGCTTTCTTCACAGTCCAACTCTCACATCCATACTTGACCACTGGAAAAACCATAGCCTTGACTAGACGGACCTTTGTTGGCAAAGTAACGTCTCTGCTTTTGAATATGCTATCTAGGTTGGTCATAACTTTCCTTCCAAGGAGTAAGCGTCTTTTAATTTCCTGGCTGCAGTCACCATCTGCAGTGATTTTGGAGCCCCCCAAAATAAAGTCTGACACTGTTTCCACTGTGTCCCCATCTATTTCCCATGAAGTGATGGGGCCAGATGCCATGATCTTCGTTTTCTGAATGTTGAGCTTTAAGCCAACTTTTTCACTCTCCACTTTCACTTTCTTCAAGAGGCTTTTGACTCCATGTGTGTCAGTAAACCTGAAGTGAGTCCCTTACAGGAATCATATAGTTGAGTTTTTTTTTTAAATTCATCCAGTTACTCTATGCCTTTGATAGGTGAATTTAATTCATTTATATTAAGAGTAATAGTTGATAGGTAACAATGTACTAATGATATCTTATTGTTTTCTGGCTATTTTGTAGCTCTTTTGTATGTTTTCTCCTCTCTGGCTACTTTCCTTTTTGAATAATTTTCCATATGAGTGTACTTTGACTACCTTCTCTTTATCTTTTGTGTATCTCTTAGGTTTTTTGCTTTGAGTTTACATGAGGCATACATAAAACATTTTATAGATATAACAGTCTATTTTATGCTGACAGCAACTTAATTCAATTGTGTACAAAAACTTTACGCTTTTACTCTCTCCCTGCTGACACAGCTTAGTTCTTTTCATATTGTATATCCATTAGCATATTGTATATCAGTAACATGAAATTACAAGATGCTTGCTTCTTGGAAGGAAAGCTATGACAAACCTAGAAAACATATTAAAAGGAGAGACATCAGCTTGCTGACAAAGGTCCATATGATCAAAGCTTTGGTTTTCCAGTAGTCTTGTATGGTTGTGAGAGTTGGACCATAAAGAAGGCAGAGTGCTGAAGAACTGATGCTTTCAAACTGTGGTGCTGGAGAAGACTCTTGAGAATCCTGCGGGCTGCAAGGAGATCAAACCAATGAATCCTAAAGGAAATCAACCCTGAACATTCATTGGAAGGACTGATGCTGAAGCTGAAACTCCAATACTTTGGCCACCTGATGCGAAGAGCTGACTCAATGGAAAAGACCCTGATGCTGGGAAAGATTGTAGACAACAGGAGAAAGGAGTGACAGAGGATGAGATGGTTATTAGCATGATTGACTCAATGGACATGAATTTGAACAAACTCAGGGAGATAATGAAGGAGGGGGAAGCCTGGCATGTTGCAGTCCATTGGGTTGTAAAGAGTCAGACACTACTTACAGACTAACAACAATAATCCATTAACACAATATTGTAGCTATAGTTATTTTAATAATTTTGTCTTTTAACCTTCATATTAGAGTTTAGTGGCTTGGATACCACCATATTATATCATAGTAGTATTCCGAGTTTGACTATATACTTACATTTAACTTGTGTATTTTCAAACATTTCATGTTATTAATTAGTGCCTTTTCATCAGCTGCGGTCCATGGGGTCGCAAAGAGTTGGACACGACTTAGCGATTGAATTGAACTGAACATCAGCTTGAAGAACGCTTTTTAGCATTTCTTATGAAGCAGGCTTAGTTGTGATGAATTCCTTCATTTATGAGTGTAGCTTCAAATGCAAACCAACCACTGCTGGACCCATACACCCAACAACCCCGTTTACTGTGCTCTCAAACTCTTGGCCACTATCCATCTGCCCTAACTAAGCCAAATTCAGTTTCTATACAACTGGGGACAGCCCTTGTGTTCCAGAACCAGCTGAAATTATTCAAACTAGCCAATCCTAAACCTGCTTAGTCTGCCCTGCTCATTATTCCATGTGGAAAACACAATAAAGTCTCTTGTCCAGTTACATCCTCTCTTTGTGCTTCCTGACCAAGCCTGTGCTTCTGTGTTTAGCCCTCATGGTATGGCACGCTTTCTTCTGTTGGTAACTGTGAATATAAAAACCATTTTCAAAAAAAGACATTATTTTTCTTTGGAGCAGTTTTTGGCTCAAAGCAAAATTGAACTGAACGTACAGAGATTTCCCACATATCTCTTGCCTCCTCATAAGCATAGCCTCTCCCATTATCAGCATCCCCCATCAGAGTTGCACATTTGTTATGACTTATGAATCCACATTGATACATCATTGCCACCCAAGTCCATAGATGACATTCGGGCACTCTTGGTATTGTGCATTTTGTGGATTTTGACAAATGTATAGTGATATATATATAAACATTTATAGTGACATACAAAGTTGTTTCACTGTCCTAAAAATACTCTTGTGTTCTACCTGTCCATCCTGCCATTCCCCAGAACCTTGGCAACAACTCATCTCTCAGACCTTGGAAGATATATCATCAAAGAAGATATACAGAAGGAGAACAAGATGGCAGAGGAGTAGCTGGACATGGAGTACATCTCTCTCCATGGATACATCAGGAACACACCTTCAGACACATAAGTGCATGCAGAACACCAGCTGACAGTGGACAGGGGTACCTGACCTGTGGAAAAGAATATATAGAACCACGCAAAACTCAGTAGGATGAAGGAACTAGGGGGAAAAACAGGAGTGTTAGTAAGACTGGACCTGCGCTCAGTGGGTGGGGGAACTGAAGCAGGGGTCCAATCTGCACACTGGGGCAATTGTCTGAGTCAGAGGAGAAACATTTAAGGCTGAGAGTGAAACAGCTGATCTGTGGCAGCCTAAATAGAATGAGAATCAGACAGTTCTTGACACAACCATACATACCCTGGACAGGCACGCTGGTCCTCTGGAAGGTGCAGCAGCTGGGATCTGGAGTTTAGGGAGTGTGGAGCAATCCCAGGTTGAGAGGTGCTGTTGACTGCAGAGAGACGGATCGATGGGATGTGAGGGAGGAAATTGTGGTGGGAAATGCCTGTGGAGGAAAGCCAGGCAGCCATGGTAGCAAGGCAATATTGTTGAGTCACATGTAAGGGGTGGAGCCATCACCATAGCCTCTCTTCCCCCACATGCCAGCATTGGCAGCTGAACAATAGAGAGGCTTGCCCATCAAATGCCTGAGGCACTGAACTTCAGAGTAGGACCCCACCAGCGTGCTCCTTTAAGTGCCTGATGCACCAATCTACAGAGTAGGACCCCAGTCAGGGGGCCCCTGTATGTGCCTGATGTGCCAAACAAAAGAAAAGGATCCCAGGGAAGGGAGCCTCTAAGTGCATGAAGGTGGAGCTACAGAGAAAGACTAGCCAAAGAGGACTTCTGATCGCCAGCTCCAAGAGGCTCGAAAAGACCCTGATAGGGCCATAACCCCTGCAGGGGAGGCACTCTGTGTCCCTGCACACTTGGTGTCGCCAGGGTCCCTCAAAGCCAAACAGCTGCACCACCTTCACGCTCAACTTTCACTGGGGCAGAGCTGCCACAGGCAAAAAAAGTCTTGTGTCTATGCATGCAGGGTTGCTTTGGTCATGTCCGACTCTTTGCGACCCTGTAGACTGTGTCCTGCCAGGCTTCTCTGTCAGGGAGTGGGTTCTCCAGACAAGAATATTGGAGCGTATTGGCCAATACTGGTTGCCATACCCTTCTAGAGCACTATATTTCCTGCAGCCGTATCCACCAGTGCCCCTGAGTACCTAGTGCTGCCAGAACCCCTGCGACCCAAGCAGCTGCATCACCTCCACACCTGGCCCTCACAGCGGCAAACCCAAGTCCTCCAGGGCAGACTCAGGAGCAAACCCCAGTGGACGACCCACATGTAGAGGTGGAAATAAAACCACAATTTAAACCTAGCGGCAGTGTGACTAAGGAAGAAGACCCAAACCTTCCCACCAGCTGTACAAGCTGCAGATTAAATCCACACGGTCAAACAGACAGACTATGCTTATGGAATATATTAAAGGTCATTGAGAGCTCCCACGAAAGAAAACGCACTAGTTCTGATAGCTGTGGACATTGGCGGTAAGAACACACAGGAATAGGACCTGATTATACTCTGAGCTGCCCCCACAGCGGGTCCAGAGATCAGCATGGTTTTGGAGGGCATCCTAGGGAGGTGAGGTGGACTGTGACTCCCAGCGACGGAAAGGACTCTGACAGCAGTGACTCAAGAAAAACATTTATTATTCTTATTTTTTGACTTGTTCTATAGAATCTTTTGGATTTTTTTTTCTTGGTTTTTTTTTTTTTTTTTTCCTTCCTCCACCCCCTGTTGTAGTTGTTGATTTTGTAGGCAGTATGAAATCCAATTACGCTTTTGAGCTTAAAAATTTTTTTTCTCAGTCATATTTTTTATTGTTGTTGTAAATCTCTGCCTCTACATTGAGTTTTTGCAGTTCTGTGGAGTTTTCCTCTCTTTTTTTTAATTTTAATTTTTAAAACCCATCATTTTTTCTACATTTATTCCTACTTTTTTTTTTTTTCCTTTTCCTACTGTTCTTTTCCCCTTGCAGTTCATCTTTAATATATGTAAATCCTTATTTACCTCTATTTAACTTTGCATATCTAGATAATCTTTCTTTCCTTTCATTTTCACCTTTCCTATCAACATATGTTCTATTTTCATTGCTTTATTCCCAAATTGGCACCTTGCTTTTTTTTTTTTCAGTTTGTGTTTTAGTTCTGTGCCTTATTTAGTTAGTGCTTTATTTTGGTAGATATAAATTTGGTTTCCTTTATTAGCCAGGTCAATCTATTGTACTATATTTTTGTTGGACTGTTTTGATTTTGCTTATGGGTATATATTGGAGAAGGCAATGGCACCCCACTCCAGTACTTTTGCCTGGAGAATCCCATGGACCGAGGAGCCTGTTGGGCTACAGTTCATGGGGTCGCTAAGAGTCGGACACGACTGAGTGACTTCACTTTCACTTTTTACTTTCATGCACTGGAGGAGGAAATGGCAACCCACTCCAGTGTTCTTGCCTGGAGAATCCCAGGGATGGGGAGCCTGGTGGGCTGCCATCTATGGGGTTGCACAGAGTCGGACAGGACTGACGCGACTTAGCAGCAGCAGCAGCATATATGTATATGTGTATATTCAATCACACCTTTTCTTCTATTATAAAACTCTGCCCCTACATTGGGCTTTTGCACTTCTTTGGAGTTTTCCTTTTTCCTCCTTTTTCTTTCTTCTTTTAAAAATAATTTTAATTTTTAAAATCCTATTACATTTTTTCTACATTTATTCCTTTGTTTTCCTTTCCTACTGTTCTTTTCCTTAACTGTTTTTGCAGTTAATCTTTAGTGTATATTACTCTTCTTCATCTACCTCTATTTAACATTGCACATCTATTCTTTCTTTCTTTCCTTTCCTCTCAACATATCTGTTAGTTTTGTTTTCATTGCTTTATTCTCCACCTGGCACTTTGCTTTAGTTTTGTTTTCCAGTTTGTGCTTTAGTTAGTTTTGTTCTTAAATGGTAAATATAACTTTTGATTTCCTTTGTTTGCTGGGTCAATCTACTGTACTTTATTTTAGTTGGACTGTTTTGACTTTGCTTATGGGTATATATGTTTATGTGTATATTCCATTATTTTAATTATTATTTGCCTGATTTTGTAACTGCCATATGCCTGGGTTTCATCTTTGGTTTTAGTGTGTTTGTTTTAATCTCACTTAATGCCATAACAAACTACTTGTGACCAGAGATCAAGCCCTGAGCCTTTGGAGTGGAGCACTGACTTCAAGATCCTAGATTCCCAGAGAACTAACCCTAGGGAGTATCAAATAGTGAGAACTCAGACAAAGGAAACCACTTGAATACAAGATCCAGCATCAGCCAACCACCAGTAGCACCTTGTGCAGGATGCCTTATCTAAACAACAAACAAAACAAAAGTGTAAACCCAATCATCAGCAGACAGGATTCCAACCTCACTCGGCCTTGCCCACCAGAGGAAAAACAAACAAACAAACGGAAACTCAGCACAAATATCACCCTATATGAAGCTTACCGAAACCACTGGACCAACCTTAGGAGGGCAGAAACCAAAAAGAAGAAAGAATTCAATTATCTTCAAGGAAAGAATTCAACTTGCCTTGAAGCCTGGGAAAAGGAGACCTCAAACACAATAAGTTAAAAAAATAATGAAAAGACAGAGAGATACTACACAAACGAAAGAACAAACTAGAAACACAGAAGTCCAAATAAATGAAGAGGAAATAGGCAAACTACCTAAAAAGGATTTAGAATAGTGATAGTGAAGATGATCAAAAACCTTGAAAACAAAATGGAGAAAATGCAAGAATCAACAAAGACCTAGAAGAATTAAAGAACAAACATACAGAGACAAACAGCACAATTACTGAAATTAAAAATACCCTAGAAGGAATCAATATCAGAATATCTGAAGCAGAAGAACAAGTCAGTGAGCTGGAAGATAAAATGGTAGAAGTAACTGATGAAGAGTGGAATAAAGTAAAAAGAATGACAGGAACTGAGGATAGTTTCAGAGGCCTCTGGGACAATATCAAATGCACCAACCTTAGAATTATAGGAGTCCCAGAAAGAGAAGAGAAAAAGAGAGGATATGAGAAAAATTTTTGAAGAGAGTATAGTTGAAAATTTCCCCAACATGGAAAAGGAAATAGTCAACCAAGTCCAAGAGGCACAAAGAGTCCCATACAGGATAAACCCAAGGAGAAACATGCCAAGATACATACTAATCAAACTAATGAAGACTAAACACAAAGAAAGACTATGAAAAGCAGCCTGGGAGAAGCAACAAGTAACTTACAAGGGAAACCCCATAGGCTTAACAGCTGATCTTTCAGCAGAAATTCTGCAGGCCAGAAGGGAATGGCAGGATATATTTAAAGTTCAGTTCAGTTCAGTTCAGTTGCTCAGTCATGTCCGACTCTTTGCGACACCTGTTAAAAATAGCAAGAAAAATATCTGAACATTTAGTTTCCTGTATTAAATTCTTTCTGCTTAAGAAATTTAGAATAGTTCATTTTTCTGCATCAAGTTATGAAATACTGTATCTAAATAATTAAAATGACAGAGGATTGATAATTAGCTTAGTATTATTAAAAAATTATGAATGATAATGAAAAGAATGCCCTCAAATATTTGCAGTGCAAGGCAACTAATTCTCTAATTCATTGTTTCAGTGAAATGGTGAAAGACATTTTGTACCAGGTCAACTGGTTTACTGAGTCATATAGGCGGAGATTGCAGAATGTTATTTAGCATGGAGAAAAAACTACAAGGATGTCTAATATTCCTTGGATGTCTGGAAGCTGTGGGAAGATAATGGAAGGAAAAGTTAAACATTGGAAATTTATAATTATGCTAAGAATAGCGGGATACACAGAGATACTGTTGGCCGAGAGAGGGGGGATGACGATCTGTCAGTGTGAATCTCAGCGTTAATTGTTTAGCAGCTATGTTATCTGAGATTACTTAACTTAAAGTTTCCTCATCTGAGAAATGAACTAATTCCATCAAACACTTAGATGTTGGCCTAGCATCCATGAATGTGAGATGGATGGTGATAATTCAGTGATGATCCTATAGTGATAGTAATAACTGGGTGAAGGCACCATTTAAATGATCATGGCAGAGATGGAGATCAGACATATGGGTCAAGGATACTTGGTTACTTTGTGTATTAATTGTCACATTAAGCTTTGCAGCAAAAGACTGGCCATTAAAGTTTTGCCTCCGCAGAGGAAAAGGAGGGGAAATAAATTTTCAGCTGAAGGACATTTTAGGAAAACAATAGTTGTGGCAGGTATAAGGACACAGTAAAAGTATAATAAAAGAGAAAAGTGGGATAAATCTGGGTGAGAAAGAGACTATTTGCTATTTCTTATGACTTCTTAATTCATCCCTATTTGTCTGTGTACTCTAAAGGGCTAGTTGGGGAAAAATCAATGGATAGTTCTCTGACAAAATGTGGTCCACTGGAGAAGGGAACAGCAAACCACTCCAGTATTCTTGTCATGAGAACCCCATGAACAGTATGGAACTCATTGCTAGATGTTCTAAACTTATGCTATAATCAAGATACATGTTTTCAGTTCAGCCCATCAGTCGTGTCCGACTCTTTGCAACCCCATGAATCGCAGCACGCCAGGCCTCCCTATCCATCACCAACTCCCGGAGTTCACTCAGGCTCACGTCCATTGAGTCAGTGATGCCATCCAGCCATCTCATCCTCTGTCGTCCCCTTCTCCTCCTGCCCCCAATCCCTCCCAGCATCAGAGTCTTTTCCAATGAGTCAACTCTTCGCGTGAGGTGGTCAAAGTACTGGAGCTTCATCTTTAGCATCATTCCTTCCAAAGAAATCCCAGGGCTGATCTCCTTCAGAATGGACTGGTTGGATCTCCTTGTTTACCAGAGGGCAAAGCATAAATAAACCAACCAACCAAATAACTGATCTCAAGCAAAACAAAAGACCACTTGAAACCAGAAAGATTCAAGCAGAGTAAGACATGAGAGATGTGAGAGGGAGAAAGGGAATTGGAAAAAATTAGCAAATACATTCAATAAATCATATTGATAAGTGGTTGTTTTTCCATTATATGTATGTAAATTTTTACAGGGCTTCTCCTCTATATTTCTCTACCAATTTTCAACCTGAAAAAGAATAATGACATTTGCATCCAAAGAGTTTTCTCCTTAGTGTTTTCTGCATGGCAGCTTTCACTTCCTTATTTCTCAAGCTGTAGATTAGGGGGTTCAGCATGGGTATTCCTGTGGTGTAGAACAGGGAGACGACATTCTCCCGGGCCAGGGAACTGCCTGTGGGGGGTTTTAAGTACAAGAATGTGGTAGATCCGTAAAACAATCCCACAGCTGCAAGATGGGAGCTGCATGTACTGAAGGCTTTGGACCTTCCCTCTGTGGAGTGGATACGGAGAACGCTGGAGAGAATAAAAGCATAGGAAACAAAGATTGTTAAGCTGGTGACTATGATGTTAAATCCAGCCAAAAAGAAAGTTGTTATTTCAATATGATAAGTGCTGGAGCAGGAGAGCTTCATGAGTGGGACAACATCACAGAAGTAGTAACTGATGAGGTGCTCACAATAGGATAGTTTTAACATGAGGCCAATTTCTATGGTTGAGCCAATGAGCCCCATGGTATAGACTGCAGCCACCAGGAGGGAGCAGACTCCATGAGACATGATGATGTTGTAAAGCAGAGGTCTGCAGATGGCAACATAGCGGTCATAGGCCATCACTGTCAGCATGTAACACTCAGCAATGACAAACACAATGAAGAAGTAGAACTGGGCCATGCACCCTGCATAGGAGATGGTGTTCTTTTCTGACACAAAGTTCACCAGCATCTTAGGGGTAATGACAGAGGAGTAGCAGAGATCTAATAGTGATAGACTGCTGAGAAAGTAGTACATGGGTGTATGAAGCTGAGCATTCAGACAAATCAGTGTTATCACACCCAGGTTCCCTATCATGGTGACTGAGTAGATCCCAAGGAAGAGGAAGAAGAAGGGTAGTTGGAGCTCTGGCTGATTTATTAAACCTCCAAGAATGAACTCTGTCACTGTGGAGTGGTTTTGTGCAGCCATTCGCCTCTGGTTGGGAGCTCTGTGGAAAAAAGAAATAAGAGCTTATGAAAACATAAGCCCCTGAAGATACTTATAAATAACCATATATGAGCCTTTCTGGTGTGGGTAGGTATCAGTTTCTGTTCCTGAGTGAGTGATATTGAACTCATTTTTTCTAGTTGTTTGTCTCTTCATGTCTAATGTTTTCTAGGATTCCTACAATTATGGCATGGTTTGAAGAATATGAAGTTGGAGAAAATAGGGGTCCCTATAGAGCCTTTCCACTCTCATATTTTCCAAGTACCCTGGAGGTAACTACAAGTGTGTTTTATTTATGAGACCAAAGTTGAATTTTGCTCCAGAAAGAAAAAGGCCCTTATCATCTCTGCAATCCCAAAATACTCCCCATGAAATGAAAGCATGAGGTCACCTTATCTTAAATCCAGATAGTGTGGGATGATAGAGCCCTTCCAATTACTGAATGACAAGTCAGTTTCCACATTTGAGAATTATATGGAGTTACAATATCAATTTTCAAAGTTAAAAATATAATGGAATAATATACATGAAATATTGGATTGGCTATTGTTCAGGGTTTTCTGTAAGATGTTGCGGAAAACCCAAACAATTTGCCAACTCAATATTTTCCAAATATTCTGTTGCTATACAAGTGTACATTTTCATTAGGCATATGGAATTTGTAGTAATTTTTCACTGAACCTGTGGTCTTAGGACAGTTATTCTTAGTTCTGGTTACACATAAATATCACCTGATGAGATTAAAAAAATAATGATGTCAGGTTTATACTTACATTAATTCTAATTTACTGGGATTTTGTGGTTATTGAGTGCTATGTTTCTGAAAGGCAATGGCAAAGTATGTTCAAACTACCGCACAATTGCACTCATCTCACACACTAGCAAAGTAATGCTCGAAATTCTCCAAGCCAAGCTTCAACAGTATGTGAACCATGAACTTCCAGATGTCCAAGCTAGATTTCGAAAAGGCAGAGGAACCAGAGATCAAATTGCCAACATCCATTGGATCATCGAAACATCAAGAGAGTTCCAGAAAAACATTTACTTTTGCTTTATTGACTATACCAAAGCCTTTGACTGTGTCTATCACAACAAACTGTGGAAAATTCTTCAAGAGATGGGAATACCAGACCCCCTGACCTGCCTCCTGAGAAATCTGTATGTAGGTCAAGAAGCAACAGTTAGAAACAGATGTGGAAAAACAGACTGGTTCCAAATCGGGAAAGGAGTACGTCAAGGCTGGGTATTGTCACCCTGCTTATTTAACTTATATGCAGAGTACAACATGTGAAATGCCAGGCTGGATGAAGCACCAGCTGGAATAAAGATTGTCAGGAGAAATATCAATCACCTCAGATATGCAGATGACACCACCCTAATGGCAGAAAGTGAAGAACTAAAGAGCCTCTTGATGAAAGTGAAAGAAGAGAGTGAAAAGCTGGCTTAAAGCTCAACATTCAGAAAACTAAGATCATGGCATCCAGTCCCATCACTTCATGGCAAATAGATGGAGAAACAATGGAAACAGTGACAGACTTTAGTTTTTGGGCTCCAGAATCACTGTAGATGGTGACTGCAGCCATGAAATTAAAATACAATCCTTGGAAGAAAAGCTATGACCAATCTAGACAGCATACTAAAAAGCTGCTGCTGCTGCTAAGTCGCTTCAGTCATGTCTGACTCTGCGTGACCCCATAGATGGCAGCCCACCAAGCTCCCCCGTCCTTGGGATTCTCCAGGCAAGAACACTGGAGTGGGTTGCCATTTCCTTCTCCAATATACTAAAAAGAGACATTATTTACCAACAAAGGTCCATCTAGTCAAAGCTACAGTTTTTCTAGTAGTCATGTATGAACGTGAGAGTTGGACTATAGAGAAATCTGAGTGCCAAAGAATTGATGCTTTTGAACTGTAGTGTTGGATAACACTCTTGAGAGTCCCTTGGATGGCAAGGAGATCCAACCCGTCCATCCTAAAGGAAATCAGTCCTGAATATTCATTGGAAGGACAGATGCTGAAGCTGAAACGCCAATACTTTGGCCACCTGAGAAGAACTGACTCATTTGAAAAGATCCTGATATTGGTAAGATTGAAGGCGGGAGGAGAAGGGGACAACAGATGATGAGATGGTTGGATGGCATCACCAACTCAATGGATATGAGTTTGAGCAAGCCATGGGAGTTGGTGTTGGACAGGGAAGCCTGGTGTGCTTTGGTCCATGGGGTCGCAAAGAGTCAGATACAACTGAGGGACTGAACTGAACTGATGTTTCTGGACAGGCAAAATTCAACTAAAGTCAGTAAAGGATTTTATTTTAAGTTTTATGCTTATTGTAACCAGAATGCCTTTGTAGCTTGAAATTTTGGCATGGTAAGCAGTTTATACTGCATTAAACAAAGCTCCTGAGGAAGAGTTTGAGACTGCCCTCCACTGTGTTGAAAGGACTCAGGAAAAATTCATGTTGGACCAGGCTTAGAAGTAGGTGGAAGTAGAAACAGAATACAGTACAACTTACAGATCAAGAGCAACATTATTTGAACAGCGTGTGTACATCTTCTCTTATCCCTTTCTTTGCTTATCTTTAAATCTTGGGATCCCTATTTGTTAGATGATCTTGGTCACTTTTTCTTCTCACATCAAGTATATCCTTTAGAATATTCACTGTCTCTCCTGTTGCTTCATCATTTTTCTGTTTCTATGTTGTTGATTTCTAGATTACTACCTATTGTTTGTCCATCTTTAGTCCAATCTAATCAGTACAGAGAAGACTTTTAGCTGATGTTAATAATATGTAGATGCCTAAGACTGCCTGGAAGGAATCTTGGTATATCTAAGTCAAAATGGCAGTTTAAAATTTGTCTTAAGCAAGTCTTGTCAACAGTGATAGTTGTATTTCTTCTTTTCCAATTTGAATTCTTTTTATTTTTTTCTTTTCTACTTTAGTTAGGACTTTCAAAACTGTGTTGAATAAAAGTCACTGTTTTGACTAAAAACTATTTTGAATAAAAGAGTGGACATCTTTGTCTTGTTCCTGATATTAGAGGTAAAGCTTTCAGCTTTTCACCATTAAGTATGATGTGATCCGTGGGTTTGTCATATATGGCCTTTATTATGTTGAAATACATTCTCAACATAAAGAGTGGATGATGAACTTCATCAACAGCTATTTTCTCTTCTGTTGATGTGACAAGGAGTTTTTTATTTCAATTTGTTAACATGGTATATCACATTGATTGATTTGTGAGTACTGAACCATCTTTGATTCCCTGGGGTAAATCTTACTTGATCATGTTGTATGATCCTTTTAATGCATTGTTGGATTTAGTTTGCTGGTATTTGTTGAGTTTTGTATCTATGTTCATCAGTGATATTGACTTGTAATTTTCTTTTTTGTGGTATCTTTGTTTGCTTTTGGTATCAGGGTGAGGGTGAACTCACAGAATGAGTCTCTTTTTTCTCTTGATGAATATGGCTAATGTTTTATCAATTTTGATTACCTTTTCAAAGAACCAGTTTTTCATTTCACTAATCTTTTATATTGTTTTCAATCTCTATTTCATTTATTTACGCTCAGTTTGCAGAAATTTGGAAAACTCAGCAGTGGCCACAGGACTGGAAAAGGTCAGTTTTCATTCCAATCCCAAAGAAAGGCAATGCCAAAGAATGCTCAAACTACCTCACAATTGCACTCATCTCACACGCTAGTAAAGTAATGCTCAAAATTCTCCAAGCCAGGCTTCAGCAATATGTGAACCTTGAAATTCCTGATGTTCAAGCTGGTTTTAGAAAAGGCAGAGGAACCAGAGATAATTGCCAACATCTGCTGGATCATGGAAAAAGCAAGAGAGTTCCAGAAAAACATCTATTTCTGCTTTATTGACTATGCCAAAGCCTTTGACTGTGTGGATCACAATCAACTATGGAAAATTCTTCAAGAGATGGGAATACCAGACCACCCGACCTGCCTCTTGAGAAATTTGTATGCAGGTCAGGAAGCAACAGTTAGAACTGGACATGGAACAACAGACTGGTTCCAAATAGGAAAAGGAGTACACCAAGGCTGTATATTGTCACCCTGTTTATTTAACTTATATGCAGAGTACATCATGAGAAACGCTGGGCTGGAAGAAGCACAAGCTGGAATCAAGATTGCCAGGAGAAATATCAATGACCTCAGATATGCAGATGACACCACCCTTATGGCAGAAAGTGAAGAGGAACTCAAAAGCCTCTTGATGAAAGTGAAAGTGGAGAGTGAATAAGTTGGCTTAAAGCTCAAAATTCAGAAAACGAAGATTATTGCATCCTGTCCCATCACTTCGTGGGAAATAGATGGGGAAACAGTGGAAACAGTGTCAGACTTTATTTTTCTGGGCTCCAAAATCACTACAGATGGTGACTGCAGCCATGAAATCAAAAGACGCTTACTCCTTGGAAGGAAAGCTATGACCAACCTAGATAGCATATTCAAAAGCAGAGACATTACTTTGCCAACAAAGGTCCGTCTAGTCAAGGCTATGGTTTTTCCAGTGGTCATGTATGGATGTGAGAGTTGGACTGTGAAGAAGGCTGAGTGCCGAAGAATTGATGCTTTTGAACTGTGGTGTTGGAGAAGACTGTTGAGAGTCCCTTGGACTGCAAGGAGATCCAACCAGTCCATTCTGAAGGAGATCAGCCCTGGGATTTCTTTGGAGGGAATGATGCTAAAGCTGAAACTCCAGTACTTTGGCCACCTCATGCGAAGAGTTGACTCATTGGAAAAGACTCTGATGCTGGGAGGGATTGGGGGCAGGAGGAGAAGGGGACGACAGTGATGGATGGCATCACTGACTCGATGGACGTGAGTCTGAGTGAACACCGGGAGTTGGTGATGGACAGGGAGGCCTGGCGTGCTGCGATTCATGGGGTCGCAAAGAGTCGGGCAAGACTAAGCGACTAATCTGATCTGATTTGATCTGATACTTAGAAAATCCTGAAGATGCTACCAAAAAAAAAAAAAAAACCTATTGGAGCTCTTGAATGAATTCATTAAAGTTTCAGGATACCAAATTGATATACAGAAATCTGTTGCATTTCTATGCACCACGAACAAAAGATCAGAAAGAGAAAGTAAGGAAACAATCCCATTTACCATCACATCAAAAAGAGTAAAATACCTAGGAATAAGTCTGCCTAAGGAGGCAAAAGACCTATAAGACATTGATGAAAGAAGCTTAAGACAAAAATGGAAAGATATACCATATTCTTGGGTTGGAAGAATCAGTATTGTCAGAATGACCATACTACTCAAGGCTATCTACAGACTCAATGCAAACTCTATCAAACTACCAATGGCATTTTCACAAAACTGGAACAAGGAATTTAAAAATTTTTATCAAAACCCAAAGGCCTCAACTATCCAAACCAATCCTGAGAAAGAAGAATAGAGCTGGAAAAATCACACTCTCTGACTTCAGACTATACTACAAAGTAATCAAAACAGCATGGTACTGGCACAAAAAGAGACAGAGATCAATGGAACAAAATAAACAAAATAGAAAGCTCAGAAATATACCAGTGCACTAATGGTCAGTTAACTTATGTCAAAGGATGCAAAACTATACAATGGAGTTTTAAAAGATAGATTCTCCAACAATTGGTGCTGGGAAAACTGGACAGCTAAATGTGAAAAATGAAATTGGAACACTATCTCCATACACAAAAATAAACTCAAAATGGATTAAAGATCTAGATGTAAGACTGGATACTATAAAACTCCTAGAGGAAGGCAGAACACTCTTTGACCTAAATCACAGCAATATCTTTTTAGATCTGTCCCCCAGAGTAATTAAAACAAAAGGGAAAATGAATAAATGGGACCTAATTAAATTTAAACATTTTTGTACAGGAAAGGAAACCATAAATAAAATGAAAAGATAAACTACAGAACAAGAGAAAAAATTATGCAAATAAAGCAACCAACAAAGGCTTAATTTCCAAAATATATGAATATACATAAAAATTATATACCTCAATATTGAAAAAAACAAACAACCCAATCAAAAAAAAAGTGCAGAAGGTCTAAATAATCAGTTCTGTAGAGAAGACATACAGATGGCCCACTAGCACATAAAAATATGCTCAACACTGCTAATCATTAGAGAAATGCAAGTCAAAACTACAAAGAGGTATCACCTCATACCCATCAGAATGGCCTTCATCAAAAAGTCTATAAATAACACACACTGGAGAAATGGGAACCATGCTGCCCTGTTGGTGGAATGTAGATTGGTACAGCCAGTACGGGGAACAGTATGGAGGTTCCATAAAGACTAAAAACAGCCACCATATGGCCTTCAATTCCACTCCTAGGCATATATGTGGAGGAAAATATAATTAAAAAAATACATGCAACCCAATATTTATAGCAGCAGTATTTATAATAGCCAAGACATGAAAGTGAAAGTGAAGTCGCTCATTCATGTCTGACTCTTTGCGACCCCATGGAATGCAGCCTGTCAGGCTCCTCTGTCCATGGGATTTTCCAGGCAAGAATACTGGAATGGGCTGCCATTTCCTTCTCCAGGGGATCTTTCCAACCCAGGGATTGAACCTGGGTCTCCTGCATTGTAGGCAGATGCTTTTACCATCTGAGCCACCAGGGAAGTCCATGTGTGACAAAAGAGAATATAATTTATACATGGGTAGGGAATATATTGGGTTGATGTTCACTGGAGTATAAACTTTGTGAAAATAAAGGCATTGTCATTGTATTATTCATTATAATGAATGACCAGGGAAATTCATTCATTTGGTATCTATCATGAGAAGACAGTTGAAATAGGAACCAGGTAATCTGGATCTAGAGTTGGCTTTGTTGTGGAAAAAAAAAAAAAAGTTAATGTGCGGACTTCCACTTCCTCCCACAAAGGGTGAACTCATACAGGAACTGTATTTACACCATAAACGACTAGAAGATCAGACAAGATATATGAAAAAACTATTTCTAGACATTTGAACACAGGCAGCACCAAAATGATTCCTTAGAGGAGGGAAAAATACATCATGATCCCAGTGACTACATCAGCTTACCTGTAGGAACTGCCTGTAGGAATTTTCCATGCTACCCTCCAGTTGGACAAACCCCCAGGAATAAATATTGTAACACCTAAAACAACATCTAAGTAGTAGTAAAATGAAGAGTCACAGCTAATAATCCAATAGTGGAGATAAAATATTACCATCAAAGCACTCAACTAGTACAGAAGAGTCAAAGAAAAAAATGTCATAAAGAGCAATTGGTAGAAGTAGAAAACCAGTAGCAAGATGGTAGACCTAATCTCAACCACATTGATGACTGAATTAAATGGAAAGACCTTCAATGTTCTAATTTAAATGCAAATTTTTGTTAGACTAGATAAAAGGTATTACCCAATTATACTCTTTACCAAGAAATCCACTTTAAATATAGATGAACATAGTTGCACAGTCGTGTCTGACTCTTTGGATCCCATGGACTATAGTCTACCAGGCTCCTCTGTCCATGGAATTCTCCAGGCAAGAGTACTGGAGTGGGTTGCCATTTCCTTCTCCAGGGGATCTTTCTGACCCAGGGATTGAACCTGGGTCTCCTGCATTGCAGGCAGATTCTTTACCAACTGAACTACTAGGGAAGCCATACCAATAGTTAAAACTTTAAGTATGGAAGAAATATACAATGCAAATATCAATCAAAAGAAAGCCAGACTGAGTATATCAGCATTAATAAAAGCAGACCTCAAAGCAAGAAATATTACTAGCAATAACAAGGGGCATTTCATAATGATAAAGAAGTCAATTCATTAAGGTGACATAAAACTCACAAAGAATTTTACCTATTAACAGTGTTTCAAAACACATGAACCCAAATGACAGAACTGAGAGTATAAAAGTCCACCATTAGTTCAAGATTGCAATACTCTTTTTTATAAAAAAATTAATTGATAGAACTAGTAGAAAAATAAGTAACAACACAGAAACTCACAAATTGACATTTTTGGAACACTGCACCCAGAATACACAATCTTTCAGGTACACATGGAGCACTTTTCAGGATAAAGCCTATTCTGAGTAATCAAACCACATGCATGTGTGTGCTCGGTCGTGTCTGAACCCATGGACTGTAGCCTGCCAGGCTCCTCTGTCTAAGGGATTCTCCAGACAAGAATACTGGAGTGAGATGCCATTTCCTCCTTGAGGGGATGTTCCTGACCCAGGGATCAAACCATGGTCTCCTGCACTGGCATTTAGATTCTTTACCGCTGAGCTACCTGGGAAACCTTAAGACAAACCACAGTACCCTTAAAAAGTTGAAATCATATATGGTATGTACCTTTATCAAAACAAACTACAAATAATTTATGGTGAGATATCTAGAAAATGATAATATACTTGAAAATTAAACATGGGTTGAAGAAGAAATCACAAATTAAATTAGAAAATAATATTTTAAACTGAATGAACAAGAAGATAAATCAATAAAACATTTTGGAATGCTGCTAAAACAATTCTAATAGTGAAACTTGTCATTAAGTGACACTTTAGAACAGAAGAAAATTCTAAAATCATTGATCTAGTTTTCCACCTTAATAGGCTACAAAATAATCAGAATTAAGGAAGAAATACAGATAAACACACAAATCAAGGAAATAGGTAAACAGTAGAAAGAAATCAATGAAATGAAAAACAGTCTGAAAATATCAGTAAAGGAAAAGTGTCTAGCCAAAGGAAGAGAGAGAGAGAGAAGAGAGAAAGGAGAGTCATAAACAAAATACAAAAAGCAGATATGAGATGAGGCATCTGAAGACAAGGATTTCAGGACTTGGGATAGAGGGGACTCAACACAAGAGAGCTGCAAAGGGAACTCTAGGAGAATAAGTCCAGAAAGAATAGAGCATGGAGGCCTTTAGTAGAGAAATGAAGTTGGTGGATTGTCTCAAATATTTGGAGATTTGGAAAATAATAGTAATGAGTACTTAGATACTATGGAGCATGTGAAAATATAAAGGAGAGGTACTTGTTATTGGGCAATTATTACGATTCCAGAAAACTTACAAGTAGTACAAATAAGGAAACACAATCCAAAGTAAATATTTGTCTCTACAGTGATGATTCTCTGCAGAATTAAGTATGATAAGGAAGTCTGCATTAAAACATAGTTCTAATCTGGTAGGCATGGAATACTGAGAACCAAAAACTGTATTAAAAGTGTTTTGGGAGAATAGGGAGGGGTACTGAGGTGAAGGAGTTTTAGATAATTCTGCACCTATATTAAGTGGAGGTAATGCATTCAAGAAATATTTTTTAATAACCATTATGACTTAGGGGCTTCCTAGGTGGTGCTCAGATCAGATCAGATCAGTCGCTCAGTCGTGTCCGACTCTTTGCGACCCCATGAATCGCAGCACGCCAGGCCTCTCTGTCCATCACCAACTCCCGGAGTTCACTCAGACTCACGTCCATCGAGTCAGTGATGCCATCCAGCCATCTCATCCTCTGTCATCCCCTTCTCCTCCTGCCCCCAATCCCTCCCAGCATCAGAGTCTTTTCCAATGAGTCAAGTCTTTGCATGAGGTGGCCAAAGTACTGGAGTTTCAGCTTTAGCATCATTCCTTCCAAAGAAATCGGAAGGGCTGATCTCCTTCAGAATGGACTGGTTGGATCTCCTTGCAGTCCAAGGGACTCTCAACAGTCTTCTCCAACACCACAGTTCAAAAGCATCAGTTATTCGCGCTCAGCCTTCTTCACAGTCCAACTCTCACATCCATACATGATGTGAGGAAAAACACAGGAAAAACCATAGCCTTGACTAGACGAAACTTTGTTGGCAAAGTAATCTCTCTGCTTTTGAATATGCTATCTAGGTTGTGCTAGTGATAAGTAACTTGTTTGCCAATGCAGGAGATGTAGTAAGAGATGTGGGTTTCATCCCTGGGTTGGAAAGATCCCCTGGAGGAGGACGTGGCAACCTGCTCCAGTATTCTTGCCTGGAGGTCCCATGGACAGAGGAGCCTGGCAAGCTACAGTCCATAGGGTAGCAAAGAATTGGACACAACTAAAGTGACTTAGCACGCATTATGACTTAGACCCTATTTCAGGCCATGAATAATGTCTAAAATAATAAAATCCTCAAAGTGTATTTATTATAAGCATATAATGGGGAAACACAGAAGTGAATACCAGAGGAAACATACTTGAAAGTGGTTTTCTCTGGATGGCAGAGTGGACGTGGGGCTGCTTGGGGAAGGCAACCATTAGTTTTCTTGACTACTCTTTTAGTAGCATTTGAATTTTAAACTATGTGATGCATTAATTTTAAAAAATTGATTGAAATGCTGTCTTTCCTTATGTTTTTTATTGGTGGAATTAATATATTATGGGTTGTAGTTTTATATAAAAAGCATAATTGTGTTAAAATATTATATTTGACATTTAGTGTGGTAGTAGCTGTAGACTCAAAAGTCATACACAGCGAGGTTAAATTCCAACTTTGACTTTCACTATGTGATCTGAAGCAAATTATGTAAATATTTTACTTTCAAATATTCTTTTTTTGAATACTCAAAATAGTCATTTATTTCTTTCTGAACAATAAAACAATACAGATTTTGTTAGGTACAATTTGAATTCTTACAACAAATTATGAGGGCCAATTGCAGAATAGAGAAGGAAAGGAAGAAACACTTTCTGGAGCATTTGAAAGTAAAACTCAAGGAAGGACAGAGATAATGCACTTATCTTACAAGGAAGCATCAACTTTCATGAGCACTGAACTTAGTCAGTTAATGAACTTCTAGAATCGGGTCCTGCTGGACTTCATTGGAACTCAGGTACCTTTCATTTTTTTGAAATACATTTTTAGTGGAGTATAGCTGCTTTACAGTGTTGTTAGTTTCTGCTGTAGAACAAAGTGAATCAATTGCTGCTAAGTCACTTCAGTCGTGTCCGACCCTGTGTGACCCCCATAGACGGCACCCCACCAGGTTCCCCCGTCCCTGGGATTCTCCAGGCAAGAACACTGGAGTGGGTTACCATTTCCTTCTCCAATGCATGAAAGTGAAAAGTGAAAGTGAAGTCGCTCAGTCGTGTCCGACTCTTAGAGACACCATGGACTGCAGCCTAACAGGCTCGAGTACTGGAGTTGGGTACCACTGCCTTCTCCGATACATATATTCACTCTTTTTAAGATTTCCTTCCCATTTATGTCACCACAGACTGTTGAGTAGAGTTCCCTAGGCTAAACAGTAGGTTCTCATTAAGTTAAAAGGGAAGGGCTACTTATTCCAGTATTCGTGCCTGGAGAATTCCATGGCCAGAGGAGCCTGGTGGGCTACAGTCCACGGGGTTGCAACGAGTTGGAAACAACTGAGTGACTAACACACACTGTATTAGTTCCAGGTTGACGTGCAGAAGTTTTAAGGCTTCCCCCAGGGTCCCAAAACTTACCAGTGGTGACTTGAAACTTGAACCTAATTCTGCTGTTTTTAAATCTGTATGCTCTTTCCTCTCCCTTGGTCTGTAGGCTTATAAATCCACACAATTACAGGTCTGTGGCAATGTTGCAGCTGCACAATATTGAGGTTTACTCTTTGTTTCTTAATATAAGGAGAGCATAGAAAAAACAGGGAGAGAGATGCTACATAATACTAAATACTCTCCAGGATAGGCTTCAGAAAACTTAGTCAAATCCAGCTCACTGCCTGTTTTTGTGATAAAGTTTCACTGGAGCGAAGCCATGTTCATTCCTTTATGCTTCATTGATGCTGCTTTTGTAGTAGAATGACAGAGCTGAGTAGTGGCCACAGAGATCCTAAGGACTGCAGAGCCTGAAATATTTACTCTCTCATCCTTCCTGGAAACACTTGCAAAACCCTGCTCTAGGAAACATAACTCCAGTTGCACAATTCACCCAAGAACCCAGAACCCAGGAGCTGTGACCATCAGTTTGTTTTGCTTTCCAGCTGTATTACTGTAACTTATGTCCTTGTGGCACTTCATATTTTAAGTAAACTTAATTTAGTACATTAAGGCCAAGGAGGGATCTTATTGCTGTATTTCCAGAATTTTTTTAAATTAGAAAAGCAATATATCTGTACTGTAGAAAAGTAAACATATAGATAAGCAATATCAACTCATTTATTCTAATGACTGAAAATCTAAAATTGCTATGTATATTCCACTAGATATTTTTCTATGCATATATGCATTAACATATATATGCATTAATATATATGTTTCTTTTTTTTAGTAAAAATGAGCATACTATACATGTTGGTTTGTAACCTGGTTTGTTTTGCAGCATTAAAAGACACTGACTCACTTGCTCAGCAACAGCAATAATATTACTTGTGTTCATTTTGGTATTGAAGATAAGATAACCGGCATTATCTTAAACTTTATAACTTAAATTACTGACAGTGAGGTAGTAAACTTCTTAGTAACTAGTAAGAGTTAGAATTTTGAATTGTATTTCAATTTTTAAAAGAAAATAGATAAACAAATTTTATCTAGAGAGTGACAGTAGATTTAAAAGATATCTTACATATCCCCTCAAAAAGGAAGTCTCCTAAATGATAAATAACAGAAAATCCACAAAAATGTATCATTACCAGCAGTCAGAGTTCCTTATAAAACAGAATATTGTTACAAAGCAGAGATTTTGTTTCCAGCCTCTTGACGTGGACATCTTTTCTAATGAATAGAAAATAAGAATTTAAATTTTATTCCTGTAATCTTCTAACTAATTTATAAATGATTGCAGAATTTCTAGTTAGTTGCTAAAAATCTTACCACTAGTTTTATCAGCTCAGGAGAAGCTCAAAATTGCTGCTAATGACAACAAATAGAATTATGAAGACAAATATATTTCCTTTTCAAGTGGGGAAAAAGCACTGAGACAAGGGGGATATATGATTGAGAAATAGTATATAAAAAGGTTGATAGTAGAAATGGGAATTCATGGATGATATCTTGTCCTTATCTTATACAAAATTGCCTTAAAACTATAATTGAATACATGTGTTGAGGAAAACTGGAACACTGTTACCTGAAATTCTTAGGAGGTACTTTGTTTTCAGCAATCAAGAAATAAAAATCAGAAAATAGAAAACTAAAATTTTTACATCTATTTCCAGTCAAAGGGATCAACAAAGTCACAGAGATGGGTCACTGAAATTGGGAGCACTGAGTATGTTTATACAGGTAGACTCTCCTGGAATGCAGTTGCTCCAGAGACTGGGTCCTTGTTGAATGAGCAATTAGTCTGGGTTTCCATTTGCACTATGAAAGATGTTTTACCTCCCAGGTGTGTTAATTTTTCTTCTAGTGGGAGAGTTACCTGTAGCCTGGTAAGTTTGGTGCTTAATGTCAACACTAAGACACTTTTAGCTTCATCATCATTACCATCACCACTTCAGCCATTACCATCTTCAGCACCTTCACCAACATCATTGCCTCTGCCATCAGTCCATACCATCCTGGTTAATATTCATCATTAGTTTTCATCTTTACATATAATGAACTATATTTATAGTCTTTATTATGCAAAGGTTTTATTTTATATCTTTTTTGGGACATTTCTCCATAAATTCACTGAATTTAGTAAAAATGAAACTTTATTAAAATTTTTTAAAATATAAATTTATTTATTTTAATTGGAGGCTAATTATTTTACAATATTGTAGTGGTAAATGAAACTTTAAAAAATTTTAGTTAACTGCTTTTTTCATTGAACTAGAATAAACTTTTTTATGTTTTGGTAATTAACCTTGCTTAGTTTTTCTGTTTTTTATTTTTTCCAGTTTTATTGAGATATGAATGACAAAGATTATATACATTTAAGTACATGTGAGTTTTTAGGTGTACAATGTGATGATTTGGCATATATGTATATTGTGAAATGATTACCACAATCAAGTCAATAAACATGTCCATTATCTCACATAGTTACCTTTTCTTGTGCTGAGGGTACTTAAAATCTATTTTATTAGCAAGTTTTAAGTGTGCAATTCAATATTATTAACTATAGGCACAAAGGTGTACATATGATCCCCAGAACTTATTCATCTTATAATTGAAAATTTGTACCCTCATTTTTCCCAAGCCCAACCCCTGGCAATGACCCTTCTTAGATTTAAAGGTAAAAAACAGTACTTAATGCTATGCATATCTGTTTAGTAAAATTTGTCCATCGTAAAAAGATCCCCTGAGTTTTTATCAGTTAATAGTAGTTTGTCTGCAGTTTTATATTTAAATCAGACTGGCTGTATCAAAATTAATCATCCTTCATTCATGTTTATTTTTTTTAGTATCTAAAATGTACTACTCCATTTTCTTCTTCTGTAAAGCATATTGTGAAAATGCCTGATGGCACTATAGCCTGCCGGACAGAAGATGCTGAAAGCCACTGATATGAGATAAAGATGATTTTTGATGCAGAGGCAAGGAAGGAACTCATCAAGGCGGGCGTATTCCCTAGAGCAACTCTGAGAGGGACTGAACTTTTGGCAGTAGCAATACCAGCATCCTTGTCAGCAGAGGAGAAGTAAAAGGGTGATGTCTTTGGGGAATGAAGATAAGCTTGTATCAGCATAAAATAGATTGTTTTACCTATGAGGCATTTTATGTAGTTTTTTTTTGGTAACCACGGATAAAAACTAAAACCTTACTATACGCTGCTTACAGAATACCCATTTCTGCTCTAAAGACACACATAGGCTCAAAGTGAAAGGATGGAAGTAGATGTTCAAGCAAGTGGAAGCCAAAAGAAAGCAGAGGTAGTCATACATATATCAGACAAAATGGAGTTCAACCAAAAATGATAACAAGAGACAAAAAGGTCATTACATAATGATAGAGGGGTTATTACATCAAGAAGATATAATAACCATTAATATATATTCACTCAACGTCAGAGCACCTACAAGTTTTAAACAAATACTAATTCTAAAGGAGATCAGTCCTGGGTGTTCTTTGGAAGGACTGATGCTAAAGCTGAAACTCCAATACTTTGGCCACCTCATGTGAAGAGTTGACTCATTGGAAAAGACTCTGATGCTGGGAGGGATTGGGGGCAGGAGGAGAAGGGGATGACAGAGGATGAGATGGCTGGATGGCATCACCGACTCGATGGACATGAGTTTGAGTGAACTCTGGGAGTTGGTGATGGATAGGGAGGCCTGGAGTGCTGCAATATGTGGGGTCACAAAGAGTTGGAGACGACTGAGGGACTGAACTGAACTGAACTGAACAGATCTGAATGGACGGTACAATAATAGTAAGGGGTTTCAATACTTCCTTGGGAGCAATGAATAGGTTTTCCAGACATAAAATCAACATGAAAACATTGGAATGGAACTGTACTTTGGACCAAATGATCTTGATGTATACAGAACATTCAATCCAACAGCAGCATAATACACATTCTTCTCTAGTACACCTGGAACATTCTCCAGAATATATCATATGATATGACACCAAAAAAATCTTAGCAAAATTAACACTGAAATTATACAAACTACCTTTTATGAATACAATGGTATAAAACTAGAAATTAATAACAAGAGGAAAGTTAGAAAATCTAAAATATGTGGAAACTAAACAACATACTTCTGAGCAACTACGGGTCAAAGAAAAAAATCAAAAGAGAAAAATTATCTTGAAACAAATGAAAATGGAAAGCAACATATCAAATCCCATGCTGCTGTTTAGTTGTTCAGTTGTGTCTGACTCCTTGTGACCCCCTGGACTGTAGCCTGCCAGGCTACTCTGTCCATGGGATTCTCCAGACAAGAATACTGGAGTGGGTTGCCATTTCCTTCTTCAGGGGATCTTCCCCACTCAGGGATCAAACCTGGGTCGCCTGCATTGCAGGCAGATTCCTTACCAACTGAGCCATGCGAGAAGCCTGTGGGACCCTGCAAAAACAATTGTGAGAGGAAAGTTTATAGGAATAAATACATATATTAAGAAATTAGATCCATAAGAAGATGAATGGATAAAATAGATGTGATATATATATATATAATACATATATATATGTTTGCTTGTTTATATACACACAGTGGAATATTACTCAGCCATAAAAAGAATGAAATGCTACCATTTGCAACAACATGGATGGACCTGGAGTGTATTATGTTTACTGAAATAAGTCAGACAAAGACAAGTACTCTATGTTATCCCTTATATGTGTAATCTAAGAAAACAAAACGAATATATATAACAACACAGAAATAGATTTAAAACAGGTGTCTGAAACTGAAATGGACTCACATTCAGAGAACAAACTAGTGGTTACCCATGGGGAGAGGAAAGGGGGAGGGGCAATATAGGAGCAGGAGATTGAGACACAAACTGCCACATATAAAATAAATAAGTCATATAGATATATTTTACAGCACAGGAAAATATGGCCATTGTTTTGTGATAACTTTGAATGAAATATAATCTATAAAATATTGAATCACTATGTTCCATATCTGAAACTAATATAATAATGTAAATAAACCATATTTCAATAAAAAAGGAATGAAAAAGATCTCAAATAAACAGCCTAATTGTACACTCAAAGGACTAGAAGAACAAATTAAACCCCAAATTAGCAGAGGGACTGTAATGATAAAGATCCATGTGGAAATTAATGAAATAGAGACCAGTGAAAATAATTGAAAGGTTCAGTGAAACTAAGAGCTGGTTCTTTGGAAAAATAAGCAAAACTGACAAACCTTTAGCTAGGTTAATTTAGAAAAAAGAGATCAAACAAATAAACTTTGCGACCCCATGGACTGTAGCCTACCAGGCTCCTCCATCCATGGGATTCTCCAGGCAAGAGTACTGGAGTGGGTTGCCATTTCCTTCTCCAGGCAATCTTCCCAACCCAGGGATTGAACCCGGGTCTCCTGCATTGTAGGCAGATGCTTTACCATCTAAGCCACCAGGGAAGCTCAAATGAAAGCAAAGACATTACAGATGATACTATGGAAATACATATGATCCCAAGAGCATATTATTAGTGTTTGCCCCCAGGTGGCTAAGTGCTAAAGAATCCACCTGCCAGTGCAGGAGACACAGGAGACAAGGGTTCAGTCTCTTGGTTGGGAAGGTCCCCTGAAGGAGGAAATGGTAACCCACTCCAGTATTCTTGCCTAGAAAATCCCATGGACAGGGGCGCCTGGCAGGCTACAGTCCATGGGGTAACAGAAAGTCAGATATGACTGAGAAACTCAGCACACTTATGCTAATAAACGAGGTGACACAGACGACGCTGACAAAATCCTAGAAACACACAACACAATAGCATATGCAAATCAGGAAATGAAATATATCACATTAATAGAATGAAAGATAAAAATCACATGCACATCGGTGTAGATGCAGAAAAAGCATTTGACAAAATAGAACATCCTTTCATGATAACACAATAAATTATGTATAGAATGACATAGTAAAGACAGTATATAACAAAATCACAGTTAACACACTCAGAGAAGAATAACTGAAAGATTTCTAATTTCAGGAACAAGAAAAGGATGCCTACTCTCACCACTCTTATTCAATACAGAACTGAAATCCTAGCTAGAGCAATTGGATAAGACAAAGAAATCAAAGACATTAAAAATCAGAAAAGAAGTAAAAGTGTTGCTATTTGCAGATAATATGATTTTGTGTATAGAAAATTCCAAGAGTCAACCAACAAGTTTTTGAAACTAATCAACAATTTCAGTAAAGTTGCAGGATATTAGGATATTAAATTAATATACAGAAACAAGTGAATTTTGATACATACTTGAAAAAAGAATAAAACTATCCCATTTACAATAGCATCAAAACAATAAAATATATAGGAATAAGCTTAACCTAGGAAGTGAAAGATCTGTATAATGAAAACTACAAGAATCTGTTGAAAGGAATCAAAGACACAAAAGAAAAGGTATACTATTGCATTCATGGGTTGGAAGAATTAATAGTGTTAAGACATTCATACCACCTATAGTCATCTACAGATTCAATAGAAGTCCTGTCAAAATTATAATGGCATTTTTCACATACATAGAAAAAAATTCTAAAATTTGTATGGAAACACCAAAAGACCTCAAGTAGCTAAAGCAATCTTGAGAAAGAAGAATTTCCTGATAGTTTCCTGATTTTAAAATATACTACAAAACAATAGTGTGTACAGTATGGTTTTGGCATAAAAATAGACATATTAACCAATGCAAGGGAGCCCAGGATTAACTCCTTGCATACAGAGTCAGCTAACATTGGTAAGTGAGTAAGGGAGCCAATGGGGACAGGATGGTCTCTTTAAGTAGTGTTACTGGGAAAACTGAATAAATACTGCAAAACAATGACATTGGACCACTCTCTTACACCTTTCACAAAGATTAATTTTAACTTTAAAAACTTAAAGATAAGACCTGATAACATAAAACTTCTAGAAGAAAATATAGGGAAGAATCTCCTTGACATTGCTCTTGCAATGATTTTTTTTGGGCTATGACACTAAACGTGTAAACAACAAAATCAAAAATAATAAAATGGGAAATGGGACTACATCAGACGTAAAAGCTTCTGCATAACAAAGGAAACTGTCGGGAGCCGCGTTAGGCATTACTGACAAAATGGAGGCACGGTCCCCAGCCCCTCTCCTGATTCCGCAGGCACGGATCCTGGGATGAAGGAGTTAGGCCTTGTCATTCTGACTTGTCTTTTCCTCTCCTTGGCTGAGTTGACTGAAAAGGAATATTAAGGTGCTTATTGTTCTTGAGAGGAGCATGAGAAGGCACAAAGCCTTCTGCAGTTGTGCTCAGAAAATAATTCATAAAGTTAATCATTGACATTTGTTTAAGGACTTTTACAAAAGAGTGTTCCAGGATGAGCACATAGGCCGTAGCTTGAGGCCATGGGAGGGATTGATATCTGAAGCCTATTTGTGAGGAGAATGTTTATGGCAAAGGAGTTTACTGAATTTAAGGTTTAGAAATAATTAAAATAGTTAGAAGTTAAAGATTTAAGGAATGTTGTAAAGTTAGCATATTTTACTATAGCTTATAGAAGTTAGGAATTTTTAGAGACACTATAGCTAGAAGCCTTTTTAGAGATAGTGAGCTCAGGATATTAGGGGCAAATAGGATTTAAGAAGATAAGTAGTAAACTGAGGAATGTAGCATGAGCTACAGTGTAATCACAAGTTACCTATAGGACACATTAGAGGAGGTAGATAATAGATGATAAGGCTGATTCCAAAGAATCACTGAAGCAGGAACTCTGTTTGAAGAGCAACAATGATTTATGGAGATAATAAATCTTGGAGAGGGGGAACTGAAAATGTCAAACCTCTGGCCTAATGTTTTTGTAAAAGTATAAAAGAGAATCTTAAGCTTGAAATAAAGAGGCAGTCCAAAAGAAAAATGAGAGGCTGCCTCATCACCGACACCGTTCACCTCTTAAGGTTGAATCCCTGGTTGCTGGAGTTGGACTCTGGCAGGAAACAATTCTGTGACAGGTGGGGATTGGTTTGGGCCCATGCTTGTACAACTCTGATGAACAACCAGAAGTCTGAGAGCTAATGCATACGAATGAGACACATTTGCAGACATGTTATCATGTGTAAATCTTCATGTATAATATATAATTTGTAAGTTAGAAATAAACAGAAGAAGGAAGTCATTTTTCAAGGATTCAGGTTTTGGACAGGTGACAGTACTATTCAGTTCAGTTCAGTTCAGTTCAGTTCAGTCGCTCAGTTGTGTCTGACTCTTTGCGACCCCATGAACCGCAGCACATCAGGCCTCCCTGTCCATCACCAACTCCCAGAGTCCACCCAAACCCATGTCCATTGTGTTGGTGACGTCATCCAACCATCTCATCCTCTGTCATCCCCTTCTCCTCCTGCCCTCAATCTTTCCCAGCGTCATGGTGTTTTCAAATGAGTCAGCTCTTCGTGTCAGGTGGCCAAAGTATTGGAGTTTCAGCTTCAACATCAGGCCTTCCAATGAACACCCAGGACTGATCTCCTTTAGGATGGACTGGTTGGAACTCCTTGCAGTCCAAGGGACTCTCAAGAGTCTGCTCCAACACCACACTTCAAAAGCATCAATTCTTTGGCACTCAGCTTTCTTTATTGTCCAACTCTCACATCCATACATGACCACAGGAAAAACCATAGCCTTGACTAGACGGACCTTTGTTGGCAAGGTAATGTCTCTGCTTTTTAATATGCTGTCTAGGTTGGTCATAGCTTTCCTTCCAAGGAGTAAGCGTCTTTTAATTTTATGGCTGCAATCATCATCTGCAGTGATTTTGGAGCCCAGAAAAATAAAGTCGCAATGTTTCCACTGTTTCCCCATCTATTTGCCAGGAAGTGATGGGACCGGGTACCATGATCTTAGTTTTCTGAACTTTAAGCCAACTTTTCACTCTCCTCTTTCACTTTCATCAAGAGGCTCTTTAGTTCCTCTTCACTTTCTGCCATAAGGGTGGTGTCATCTGCATATCTGAGGTTATTGATATTTCTCCCGGCAATTTTAATTCCAGCTTGTGCTTCTTCCAGTCCAGCGTTTCTCATGATATACTCTGCATATAAGTTAAATTAGCAGGGTGACAATATACAGCCCTGATGTACTCCTTTCCCTGTTTGGAACCAGTCTGTTGTTTCATGTCCAGTTCTAACTGTTGCTTCCTGACCTGCATACAGATTTCTCAAGAGGCAGGTCAGGTGGTCTGGTATTCCCATCTCTTTCAGAATTTTCCACAGATGATTGTGATCCACACAGTCAAAGGCTTTCGCATAGTCAATAAAGCAGAAATAGATGTTTTTCTGTAACTCTCTTGCTTTTTCAATGATCCAGCAGATGTTGGCAATTTGATCTCTGGTTCCTCTGCCTTTTCTAAAACCAGCTTGAACATCTGGAAGTTCACGGTTCATGTATTGCTGAAGCCTGGCTTGGAGAATTTTAAGCATTACTTTACTAGCATGTGAGATGAGTGCAGTTGTGCATACAGATAGAAAAACAAAATGACCTTTTCTTTTTTCTTTCTGATTTTACTTTCTGCTTGTACTTAAGCATCAGGTAACATAGCTTCAGAGGAGTGCTGCTTAAGATACATTTGGGAATCAGGTTGCCATGGCAACTGTCTCTGAAATAACAAATCCCCTTAGAGTGTTCTGAGAAACTCCCCTCACCCCATATCTTCTTTACACTTGGATCTCAAGGAGAGCCTATTTTAATTCCATTTTAATGAATTATCTTTCTTCATTTTCAATTTTTGTGCAGTGGGATTGAGATTTTTAGGGTTACTCTGGGACATGGAAAATTCTAAATGCATATCAGAAAGATAAAGCACCATCATTGCTAAGTCTTAGCTGAGGGTGAGCAGGTCCTCACTGATGTATGTGCACAAACTCGTAACCACATACTGGCCTGGGTGCAGTGCTTTTAGTTAGACTTGCCTGGAGGAAGACAGACTTCTGCCTTTGTGCTTTGATTTCATAACTTTTGTACGAGGACTTCTGTCATTATCCCAGAACCAAAACTTCTCTAAGCCACTGGCAAACCAAACCTCAAGTTTCCCCATATCAAGATTGATTTCTTGGCTATGAACCTGTCATCCTTAGTATATAAAACTCCTGGTAAGAGATGCAGAGTACAACTTGCCTCTTTAGTCTGTATTTGAATGAAATTCCTTCCTGAAAACTGTTTGAGAATGTGTACAATTTACAGTAGCCAGGCCTGATGTCTAGAGACAAACTGGTTGCTGTCAGTAACATACAATAAGCACGATGTCCTTGGCCCCTTTGAAGTTTGGAGTTGGAGAGACCAGAGTGTGAGTTAAGATTCTGGAGCCTACAAGCTGTGTGCCCATTTTCTTTTAAAGTGAAGATTAATAGGTCTAACTTATTAGTACATTGTTATGAGGAATTAATGAGATAAAATTATTTTTGTGTTACTTTGGTTTCTGGAACACAGTAAGTGCCCAATACAAAGTCTTAAGAATTACTTTTCCCATACTGCTTTGCTCTTCTTTGTTCTTAAAAAGATGTATCTTGAATAAAAGAATAGGCCATTAAAAGCCTTGTCAAGCATTATCAGAGATGTAAATAAACATTTCTTCTTCCCTGGGGAAGGTGGTCTCTTGGAGCCGTAATCCCAAGGGAGTCTCTTATAATGAGGTCAACTGAGATCTATGATCCAGAATAAAATTCTTCAGTTTCCTGTTGTCTATGGCTATCAGGAAAGGATGCTACTTCATCCCAGGTCAGGCAGACACTCACTCACCCTTCAGCATCTGCCTGACCTGGTCTGTCCTGTGGCAGGGAGGTTACAAGATCATGTTCTGAGCCAGACCACTTGAGTTCACCTTCTGTTACAACTGGGATTTGTGCAATTCACTTAAGTCCAGTGTCCTCATCTGTTACATGGAGATAACTATAATGCTACACAGCATATAGAACAATAACTACCCCACAGTTAGAGCTCTGTAAGTGTTTCTTTTCTTTTTCTTAAAGTTTATAGATAACTTTGCATTATGACTCCATTATTATTAGTGCATGTGTGCATGCTCAGTCGTTTCTGACTCTTTGCAACCCCTGGACTGCAGTCTGCCAGGCTCCTCTGTCCATGGAATTTTCCAAGCAAGAATACTGGAGTGTATTGCCATTTCCCCTCCAGGGGATGTTCCTGCCCCAGAGATAGAATCCATGTCTTCTGGGTCTCCAGCATTGACAGGTGGATTCTTTACCACCTGGGAAACCATCATTATTATTATCATCACATAATAATTTCACAACCATTCCAGCCAAAGACCCTGGGCACATGACCTCACCGTCTTGCTCTGCTCAGTTTGAGACCTAAGGTGGAAGGTCTAGTCAGGGTCGAATGGCTTCCATGTCTCAAGAGTAACCCTAGAGAAGGGCCCGAGGACTTACATACTTGACCAAGGGCTGTGGAGGGGAGGAAGTGCACAGAAAGGGTACAGGAAAAAGTGGCCGGATGAGTTCATGGACTCTGCTTGATTGTACCAGCCTTTACTCTGAAAGCAAATTTCACCCACAGACAGTTACTAGGGTGGTTCATGGCACTTGGGTACCATGAGAAGAGAGTAGGTATGAAGAAATGCCATCTTCCTGAAGTTCAAAAATCCCTCAGTTCAAATGCCATTCTGAAGAAGGATTGTTTTCCTCTCTTTCTCTGAACAACTCTTCATTTCCCCTCACAGATTCTCCGAGAGGAGAATGGCTGAAGAGAACACCTCCTCTGTGATAGAGTTCATCCTCACAGGCTTAACAGATCAGCCAGAACTCCAGATCCCCCTCTTCTTCCTGTTTCTGTGTTTCTACATGGTCACTGTAGTGGGGAACCTGGGCTTGATAACCTTGATTGGACTGAATTCTCACCTTCATATTCCCATGTACTTTTTCCTCTTCAACTTGTCCTTCATAGATTTTAGTTTCTCTACTGCCATCGTCCCTAAAATGCTGACAAGTTTCATCTCAGAGAAGAACTTCATTTCCTATGCAGGGTGTATGACTCAGCTCTTTTTCTTCTGTTTCTTTGTCTTTTCTGAATCCTTCATCCTGTCAGCAATGGCATACGACCGCTATGTCGCCATCTGTAAGCCACTGGTGTACACGGTCACCATGTCTCCTCAGGTGTGTTTACTCCTTTTGTTGGGGGTCTATGGGATGGGAGTGTTTGGGGCTATGGCCCATACAGGAAATATAGTATTTCTGACTTTCTGTGGTGACAACCTTGTCAATCACTATATGTGTGACATCATTCCCCTCCTTGAGCTCTCCTGTAACAGCTCTTATATAAATTTGCTGGTAGTCTTTATTGTTGTGACCATTGGCATTGGGGTGCCCATTGTGACCATTTTTATCTCTTACGGTTTTATTCTTTCTAGCATTTTCCACATTAGCTCCACTGAGGGAAGGTCCAAGGCTTTCAGTACTTGCAGTTCCCACATACTTGCAGTCTCTCTTTTCTTTGGGTCAGGAGCTTTTATGTACCTCAAACCACCTTCTATTTTACCTCTTGATCAGGGCAAAGTGTCCTCCTTGTTTTATACCATTGTGGTGCCCATGTTCAATCCATTAATCTATAGCTTGAGGAATAAGGATGTCAAACTTGCCCTAAAGAAAACCTTGGACAGAATAATGTTGTCTTGAAGAAATATTAGAAATTGAGAAAAAGGATCCCATATTTTTTTATTGGAATGTTTGTTATTATTGTCGTTGTTACTTGGTGTGGACTTCAAGTTCCAGGGCTTCCATTCTGTCCAATATATAAAGGAGATTTAACTTTTTCCCAAGTGGATTTATCCTCCCTCACCATCGTTTCCCCTCTTCCTTCTTTATTTTACAAAGATAGTTGCTATATTATAGAATATTCAATGTTGAATGGGACTTTGGAATCATTTAATCCAGTGCCAGTGTATAATACATCACACTTTGGAGACTCAGAAATGTATGTTACCCAAGAATATAGAACTACCTGGTGCTACAGCTGGGACTGAAATCTCAGCTTGAATCCCAACCTAGTTTGTTTTCTTTATGCCATGTTTTCTTGCCTCATGTCTTTCTTGGAATATTCTACTTCACATGTTTGTTGACCTAGCACATTTCACTTATGAATATGTTCACAGTAATTTCATGCTACTTTTCACAGGATAATTTTAATATATCACATTTTGTAGGAGAGTAGGAGGTGAAAGATTTTGTTGAGTTGGTCTTGGCAAAACGACAAGATCGGTTCTGATGAATTTTGTAGTGTGTGAGTGGGAAGTATGTTAGATTTCAGATAAATGCAAGATGGGCACCTCTGACTTGGTAGGTGGAGCTCTAGGGACGAAGTTTAGTGAATTAGAACTTCCAGATGAGAGAAATGTAATTTGATGGGGTATAAAGATGTAGGGTGGAGGTATTTCAACACTTCAGTTCAGTTCAGTTCAGTCGCTCAGTCGTGTCCGACAGCACGCTCCCTGTCCATCACCAACTCCCGGAGTTCACTCAGACTCACGTCCATCGAGTCAGTGATGCCATCCAGCCATCTCATCCTCTTTCAACACTAATGGGCGAGAATTTGGAGTTTCATTTCAAGGGGTACCTTGGTTGTATTTTGAGTTAACTGGGAGCTGTTAAAAATCCAGTCCAATCCAATCCAATAGCCACTAGCCATATACAGTATCCAGTACTTGAAATGTGATCATCCAAATTGAGACATGGTGTAAGTGTAAAATACACACTGGATCTTTGAATAATTAATATGAAAACTAATGTAAAATACCTCATCGATTGTCTTTTATATTGATTACATGCTGAATTGACACTTTTGATCTACTATGTTGAATAAAAATGCAATTAAAATGAATTTATCTGTTTAGTTTTTTAACGTATCTATCTACCAGAAAGTTTAGAATTATACAGGTGGCTTGCATTTTATTTCTGTATTTCTTGTAAAATTTCTATTGTCTGGAGGATGGGACAGAGAAGTAGATGGCTGTGGGTACACATTTAGTTATCAGGGCAGCACCAAGCTACTGCTTTTTAGGAGAGGCAATTGCTATTGAATTTTCAGGCACTGCTGATTGCCATCACATTCTAATGATGAGGCAAATGGAAAAGAAATGTTGATTTCAGGATAAATTTACAAAAACACAGTATTATTGAATGGAAAATGTGTGTGTGTATGTGTGTGTGTGTGCGTGCACTCTGTGTCACTTCAGTCGTGTCTGACTCTTTGCAACCACATAGACTGTAGCCTTCCAGGCTCCTGTGTCCATGGGATTCTCCAGGCAAGAACACTTAAGTGGGTTGCCATTTCCTCCTCCAGGGAATCTTCTGGATCCAGGGATCGAACCCAAATGTCTTAAGTTTCGTGCACTGGCAGGCAACGTCTTTACCACTAGTGCCTTCTTGGAAGCATGGCATATGGGAAAGAGATATTAATCTCAAGATAAATTTATACATACCCAGTATTATTAATGGAAAATATAGCTTTATATAAAAAATTCAAAAAAGAAAAAAATTTTGGTTTAAACTCACTAAACTCATTAGTGGTAAAATTTCTTTGAGAATAATGACAAGTGAAGTGCTAGGGAAATATTTTTACTTATAAATTTTCCCTTAGGAAAGTTATTGTATTAGGAAATAAGGGAAGTTTGGATAAAACTTAGTTTTGCCCTTTGATTCTGGCCAATGTTGCTGCAATGAGAAGAATAAACATACAGAAGAGGACTGTACTTTAGATGAGATTGTATAGTTCTTTGAATTCAGGAGACCTAGGATTTATGAATGGGGTTGGTATATTAGGGTATGCAGTACAAAGCAGTTAATGAAAGAAAACAGAAACCTTTGCAAAAATTTTTGTAATTAAATTTCATATAGTAAAGTGCACAAATCATGTGTATAACTCATTGAACTTTTGCATAGGTATATGTAATCACAACCTAATTCAAGATCTAAAACCTTTCCATCTACATTAGAAAGTTTCCTCTTTCTCCTTTCCAGTAAAACTGTTTATGCTGCTATCAACAATGTCCAAAAGTTTCAGTTTCTCTACATCCTCATTAATACTCAACATTTTTATTTATCCTTTCAGGTCTTCTAGCAGAATGCCTTTTTATTTCAGTTTTCATTTTCCTGATGGGTAATGAAGTTGAGCACTTTTTAGTATTTTTATTGGCTATTTGGATATCTTCTGCAAAGTAATTATTCAAGTATTTTTCCTACTTGAAAATCAGAACTTTTAGTTGTTTTCTTATTACACCTGTGGCGGATTCATGATGATGTATGGCAAAACCAATACAATATTGTAAAGTAATTAACCTCCAATTAAAATAAATAAATTTTTTAAAAAAGAAAAAAAGAATTAAAAAATTCTACATACAAGTCCATATATTTGCATGTATGCTTATATATGTACATGCATGTAAAACACATGTGTATATACAGGTAATATACATGTATATGTACACATACACATATCTTTATGTCTACCTCTACCTCCATCTCTCTCTATTATCTATTTTCTCTTAGACCATGTCTCACTTATTCTTAACAGTATCTTTTGATTGCAGATGGTCTTATTTTTCATCGTTTGATTTATCAGCTTTGCATCTAACGGTTAGGGCTGTGTCTTACTGAAGAGTGACTTTACTGTTCTTCCTGAGGCCAGAGGAAGAGGAATGCAAAGGGATACGAGTGAGAAAGAAGACACAACAAACCCCTGGTGGCTTTGTCTCTGTCACCATTTTGGGTCCCTTGATCTTCTGGCTCTACGCTATGCTTATACTATCTCTACTTCTATTTGATTGATACTTTGCAGGGGTGGAGCACTTGGGGCATGAAAGTGCAGTCTTATAAGTATTTTCAGTTTAGTAAACATGTATTTATTTTTTATGTTTTAAAAGGGGTTTTAAGAAGCTATAATTAGCATACAATTTAAACAAATTAAATCAGCACACACTTTAAACAAATGTTTAAAACTGTAATTCTGATACATTTTGACATACGTCTACACTCATGAAACCATCACCACAGTCTTGTCCCTTTGGGAACTCTTCCATTCCCCCCATTCTTTCTGGGTAACCACTGATCTGTTTTCTTTCTTTCGTCTTCATTCTCAAGATTTTCTAAAAGTGTAATTGTACAGTATGTGTTCATTTTTGTCTGGTTTATGCCACTTGGTTTAAGTATTTTGAGATTCTTACATGTTGTTACATCTATTAGTAATTCATTATTTTTTGTTGTTGAGTAGTGAGTTACCGGGGTCCAGCCCCAGTCGATCCAGGGAATTCGAAGGGGAGATGGCTTCGGCGATCAGGATATGATAGAGTTAAAGATATAAAGAGTGGTTAAATAAGGATAGCTCAGCGAAGAAATTTAGTGAAGAAAAGAGGCTGAATAACTTGGTTTACGTGGAAAGCTAATGAAATTCCAATACAAAGAATTTATGTCACCTACATAGGCCGCAGGTGTCCTCCCGTTCTCCTGAAAGAGAGGAGACACTAAGGCCTCCCTGGTCAGATCTTAGAAGCCCAGGCATAATTGGTAGGCTTGACGAGCCTCCACGCTCCAGATGGGAATTCAGCCAGAAGGTGAGAGAAAGAACGACATGGGGAGACCAAGTTTTGGTGAACAAGGCCCGCACTTTATTTTCCAAAGTAGTTTTTATACCTTAAGTTATGCATAGAAGATAATGGGGGAAGGGGTAGAGTCATGCAGTAAGCCAGGCTTTCAAACTTATGCAAAAGTTTAGGTGATTTACATCATCTTCTGGCCAGGAGGCCTGTTAACATTTTATGACCCTTTCTTCAGAAAACTTACTTTTCTCTATAGGTGATTATTCTAAAGTCAGGCGCCACCCTCTGAAAGCATTAGATAAAGTTGCATTTCTATAGGGCAAAGGTGTGGTGGGCTATAACAAGAAAAGAATTAACTCAAGGGTCCAAGGTTACAAACATTAAAGCTACTACTTACATTCCTATACACCAATTATATTAATCAATACACTGCCAGGGACACAGTAGGTAAGGGATATGGAAACTTAGCAGCAAAGCCCAATAAGTGAAAAACCCTTCACCAATACAATTTCTAATCCATCTTTGAACCGCTCAAAGGAATCTGTATTTAGACAGTTTAGAACATCTCATGCCACTCACGGTTGGGAGGCTCTGAACAATCACATGTGGCTGGAAGAACCTATTCAGGCAGGCTAGAGGACTTTCAAAGGAGTTTGTAGGTTGAAACACTCTTGTCACACCCAGGAACTTTATTAACTGGAGCTGTAAGTTAACTCTTTTTCAGAGAGCGGTGGTGGGGGACAGCCCCCCGTAAAGTCAGGGGTGTAGGTGAGGGCACAAGCAGTAAAGTAGGCAGACTCTGGTTTTAGGGGCAGGTGCTTGAGAATTTCCAGGGGGACTCCTGAGGCTTGATCCCGCCTTTGCGTCTGTCGAGCCTCCTTCCTCATGACCTTTGCCACGGGTGGAGCTCCTCACGTTGGCTCCCGGCAGTGAGTCACTGAGTGAATGATTATACTACTAACCACCACTGCTACAACTACTAGTGTATGTGGATACACGACTACCATTTGTTTATCTTTCCCCTGTTGATAGCCATTTGGGTTGTTTCCAGTTTTGGGGCTACTACAAACAAAACTCCTGTGAACATCCATGTATATGTCTTTGTATGGACATAGTCTTTCATCTTTCTTGAGTAATACACAGGAATGGAACAGTGAGATCATATGATAGGTATATGTTTAATTTTTCAAAAACCTGCCACACAGTTTTCCAAAGTGGTTGTGCCATTTTACTCTCAGGAGTAGTGTTTAAGATTTTCAATTCCTGTACTTCCTCACCATACTTGGTATGGCCCACTTTTTAATTGAAAAGATTTTTAATAGATGTGTCATGCTATCTCAGTGTGGTTTTAGTTTTCATTTCCCTAGTGACTAAATGATGATGAGCATCTTTTCATGTGGACGTGTGTCAAACATATGTCTTCTTTGGTGAAATGTCTATCTAAATTTTGTCCCATTAAAAAAAAATAGCTTATTTATTTTTTCTCATTGAGATGTCAAGGTTCTTTATATATTTTGAATTCTAGTTCTTTGCTAAACATAAGATTACTAAATGGTCCATGGTTTGTCTTTTCATTCTTACAGAAGATTAATTTTGATTGGGATTGTATTCAATCTGTGGATCTTTTGGGGGAGAACTGACATTTACTTTCCCCTCACCAATAAATGGAATACTCACTTTCCTACAGTCCCTGGAACATAGAATATGCTCAACATTTTTCAACTTTTTCAACCTGATATGTGAAAAATAGTTTTTAAGCATTGCTATAATTTGGATTTCTCTAATAAATGGAAACATTGGAGATGTTTTCAGATATTTAATGGCTGTTGGTATTATTTCTTATATGGATGATCTTTTCACAACTTTCTCCCACTTTTCTGCTGGATTTTGATTTTCCCAATTTTTAGGAGGACTGTATATAAACTATATTAGTTTTTTGTCTGAGATATAAGTTGCATATATTTCCTCCCTATTTTGTGATTTGGCTTTTGACTTTCCTTATGATATAAATTTTTTTAAGGTTTTAATTTTTTATTATTTCTCATATTTCAATCATAGTTATAAATGCTTTCTTTCCTCTTAGGTTATAAAGAAATTCACTAATCTTTTCATAATGTTTGCATGATTTAAAAAAAACCTGAATGTCTGATCTTTTTAGAAATTGTACCAGTGTATGGTGTGAGGAATGGATCTAACTTTATCTTTTTCCATATGGCTATCCAGTTGTTCTATCACCATTTATAAAAAAAAAAAGTCCTTCATTTCCCTGCTGGCTTGAGCTGTTGTCTTCATTACATACTAAGTTTTATAGGCTCTTGAGTTATTTCTGTATTTTCCATTCTGCTTTATTGGTCTGTAAGTCTATTCATAAGTCAATACCACACTGCTTTAATTATAGAAGCTTCACAGAATTTTCCTATCTTGAAGGTACCTTCCACGTATTGTTCTTAGTTTTTTTAGGGTTTTCCTGGATATTCATTTTAAGCCATAACTTTTATAATTAATCTGTCTAATTCTAGAAAAAACTGATGGCATATTTATTTATTGCATCTTAAAATTATAAGTAAGCTTAGGGAGGGTTGACATTTTTGGATATTCAGACTTTTCACCATGACATGTGGTATGCCTTACCATTTTCTTCAGGCCTACTTCGGTAACATTTAGGAATGTTTTGTAATTTTCCTCATTTATGTTTGAACATTTCTAATTAGATTTATGCTTAAGAATTCTATTTTATTTTGTTATTATAGCAAGGATTCTAGCTTTCATATTATATTCTGATTAGTGTTTATATATGTGAATTCTACTGAATTATATGTTAACTTTATACTTTAATATAACCGTTTTTTGTAGAAGTTTTTCCAGGAATTCCCCTCAGGTTTTCCCATTATGCTGATTAAATTTCTATAAACAGAGATAATTTTGTCTATTTCCTTTTGAGTCTTAGCCTCTAATTCCTTTCCCATTTATAATTGCATTTCTAATACTTTTAATACAATGTTAAGTAATAGTGGAGACTGTAGGCATCTTGGTTCTGCTAGTTCTAATTAGAGATGTCTCAAGGGTTTTCAAATTAAGTTGCTGGCTTTTTACTGAGTTTTACATATTTTATCATCTTTAAAGAAGTATCATTCTCTAAAAATACTTTAAAAGCATGAGTGGATGTTTTATTTTGTCAATTGCTTTTCATCTTCTTTGGGATTTTATTCTCTCAAATTTTCCTCATCTTTTTTTATATCTTCAATATCTCCATCTCTATAGACTTCTATTGCTGGATATATGCAATCCTACATTACCTTTAAATATTGTAAAGTAATTAACCTCCAATTAAAAGAAATAAATTTATGTTAAAAAACTCCCTTAATTAAAAAAAATAAAAACTTCCTTTGATACTCATTCTCTCCTCTGCCTTTTCTGTCTACATTCAGTCTCAACAATATATACTTTAAAAAATGTTATATAGTCCTCCAATGTCTCCCTTTGTATCGCAGTGCCAGAATGTAACACTTCTGTTCAGATGCACTTGTATTTTAAAATCTAATTTTTCCATGCCAGTGAAAACTTCACATCTGGTTTTCAGGGCGTTCTTAGACCCTAAGGTTTAGCTCCTATCTATGTGCCTTGATTACTGTCCTGAAATTTAGGCAAGAGACCACCAGGTATAAGGGTTCACTATTCCACTTGAATTTGAAGGTGTTATGCACACTCCAATTTTTCAATAGGTATGAAGTTTCAGTTTGGCATGATGAATAAATTCTAGAGACCTGTTGTACAATATTGTACCTATAATTAACAATGCTGTATCACACACTTAAAAATCTAAGAGGGCAGACCTCATGTTAAGTGATCATACCACAATCAAAACAAAACAAGTAAGATACAAAAACAAGAAACATAACACAAAAAACCTTACTACATTCCATGTCATTTTATGAACAAATACATAACATTATTTAAGAAAGTAAATTCTAGAAAAAAAATGCACCATCATTCAGTTAACACCATGTTTTAAAGGAAACTTTTTACAGCAACTGGGTATAATTTTTCAATACTTTTTCAAATGCAGAAATGATGGATTACAGAATAATTATTGAATAAAAGCATGAATCATTCATGCAGTGAACTTCTACCTTAGCCAAAATAATAGAGGATATGTATTTAGATTTTTGGCCTCCAAAAATGAGGTATCTTTAGAAAAATGTCGCTATGGCTATGTGTGATTCTTCCCTGCTGTCTCTACATGGCACATTACTGCTTCCATAGAGTCAATGGTAATACAGCATTTACTTCCCTCACAGATTTTAAACCATTTTGAGGCAGATTTCATTGTTATTTGATAAGGCAAAGTCTTTGGTAGCTTTGAAGTGTCTAAACAATTTTACTGAGAAAGGTAATGTGGTGAGGGGCTTTGTAGGTTATGTGTGTTAGGACCCTAACCAACCCACATATTGTGTTACTGAAATTTGCCATTATTGCTGAGGACCAGCAAAGGGATTCCCAATTAGAGTCAACTTTGCATCCCATCTACGGCTCTGGAAGAGGGGCTCCTGCTTCTCTTCTTGGATAGCAGGTATAGAAATTGTGGACAGAAGTCTAAATGAGCTCTGTTTATGAAAACTACATTTTTTTTGGGTTTCTTTTGCAGATACTTCTCCTAGGAGAGCACCTGAGGGAAACGTCTTTGGGTTCCAGCCAGATCTTGATATGTACATACATGTAAAAGAAGCCCCCCTTTAAACATCATGCTCTGACTTCAGTGTCATGGACAGATGATGTGTCTTTTCTACAACTGGAGGGAACTATCTGGGGAAGACCTTGATGTAAAACCATGGTCTTTGACTCAGAATTGATTCCAGGATAATGTAGGCATTAATTTTCCAGACATCACAGGAAAAAGAAGGATACAAGCTTAGGGCACTCCTCTTCCTACACCATGCAAGCCTTTTCCTTTCAGGGAGAGCAGACTGTTAAGACTCTGTATTGCTAATGCTAAGCTGAACAAAGGGGAGTGGTTGCATGGCAGCATCCCATGTCTCTCTTTGTCCTTGTTTCTAACATGAAGCCCTGAAATCTGAGGGTTTGGGGACTACTTCTTGCTCTAATTTTATTCTGGGGTGAGGGGGTGACCTAAACAATGGAGTCAGAGATCATGATATCTCTAGGTCTCTTTCCAGTTCTCATCCCTTCTTCAAGATGTGTTTCCTAAGCAACCTGGGAAATTATTGAACATCTCTGAGATGCTGCACCTCTGTCTTTGCTGTGAGGATGGGGTTTCCAGTGCACACTCCAGTTGTAGCTCACCCTGAGTCACTGGCCTCCCTGAGCTACTGACTGTTGGGACATTTTTCAAACAGGGGGTTGTATTCACAAATGTAGAAAGACACAGGAAGGCATCCTCCTATGTTAAGACTAGTCATTCTCCTGTTATGGCAATAGAAATTCTCATCTCTGAGTCATGGAATATTGGCCCGTAAAGAGGTTTTTTCCTCCTACCTGCAGAAATGACTTCCCTGAAGAGATAGGCTCTGGGAAATGTATCTACAGTGACTATTTTTATATGCTTCACAAATGGACAACAACTCCATCCCACACTTCTCATTCCTGGAGCTTGGTCACTTTTACTGGGCTGGATATTCTCCTCAACATTCTCATGAGCTCGTCTTCTTATCTCTCCTATCTTTTTTGTCATTTCCCTTAAAATGATAACGAATTCTGCATCAGAGAGTTCATTTTCACTAACTTGAAGTGCAAAATCCTATTCTTTTCTTCTGCTCCTCTGTCATTAATGATCACTGTCTCATTACTTGCGGTCTGAGGTCACCGTGGAATATGTGTCCCTCGGGTCTGCTCTCGGCTGATACTTGATTTGTATTGGGTTAGGTCCTAGTGGGGTAATAACCCACTCAGTGACAGTGGGACCAAACACCATCGACCACTGCATGTGCTGTTAAGCTGCTTCTCATCAACGTCTCTTTTATCGGCACTTCTTTCACAAGCTGGTGGACTCTGTAGTCATAAGCATTAGACTGATCATCTCATCTCTCACGTACTTGTGGTTTCCACCAGCCTCCATTTTCTCTATCCTCAGGCAGAGACAAAGCTGTTTTTGTTTTCTCTGAATCAAGGAAATGCTTTTAAAACCTCATCCAGATGTCTCTAGTGTTCTTGCCTACTCCAACAACCCACAAGACAGAGTGACAGGTGTAAGCCAAAGACTATGGTCGACAACTGCACATCTCTGTGCCTCTCTTTCCTTACACGAAAAATGGCAGAGTAGAGTGCCCTGTCCCTTCTTGGAATTCAGGAAAGTTATCGCAAGTAGGAAGTGCTGGTGAATTGTTCTAGAGCAGTGTCCACCTTTTCTCGTCTTGAAGTGACATATGGTTTGGGAGAGCAGTCTCCTCAAATAGATCTGGTTTTATGTATTTGCCTAATGACCTAGGTTCCTATAAACAGGGCTGGTCACTGACCAATACATGCAAACAGCTGGGCTGAAGGAGAACAGTCTCTGAGAAACTGTAGTCTTTACATTTCAAGTTACTTTTTCAAGACGATTTGAAAAGTACATGTTTCAACAGTGAAGTGGTTCTGAGCTATATTTATGGAACTTTGGAAGCAAGAATCTAACATATAACTGTGCGCATATGTGAAATAAGTAATTATATGTTTATTCACAAGATTTGAGCAATTATTCCTCTTCTCTGCAAATGGCCAAATTCTCTCTGGCCCAAAGCAGATGATGATTCCTCTAAAATGGGTACCTGTCCCTCCATGCCCTAGGAGAGTAAAGAATGGGAAGAAACTTTTCTCTTTATCCATATCCTGTATTTCTCTTCCCTAAGGGAGAGGAGTGACTGGTGAAGCTGTGAAACTGAACTGGGAATGAATGGCCCAGTCCCCTTTGGGCCTCTTTACAAGACTGGCCTGTCACCTGGACCAAGACTTGTCTCCTCCTTCATGTGTCCCTTTCCAGATGTTGCTAGTGGTAAAGAATCTGCCTACCAGTGCAGGCAGATGTAAGAGACAAGGGTTTGATCCCTGGGTCAGGAAGATCCCCTGGAGGAGTGCATGACAACCCACTCCAGTATTCTTGCCTGGAGAATCCCATGGACAGAGGAGCCTGGTGGGCTACATTCCATAGGCAGTATGAGTCTATGACTACAGTCCATAGGCTGGACTCTGTATCCGCAAAGAATCGGACACAACTTACAGACACAGCAGGCATCATGTATCCCTTCATAGGGAAGGCCTGATGCTGTCCATTTTTCCTGTGCCTGGGTTCATCAGGCTTATCTGGGGAAGGCAACGAGGGATTTAGAGAAACTCTCCTTGACTGCAGAACTAAGCTGTATCCTCCAGTTAACTTTACTAGTATGAAGCTGATCTTTGATTTCCATTTTGTGAGGCTCTTATGTCTCATTTCTCAGTTCACTACTGAACGTGCAGACAGTGGGAAGAGTGATTATCATTCTTTACAGCTCCAAAAATCTCCCTGTCATACACTCAGTGATTCAGCCCATTCTATCACTTGCCTTTGTCCAGATGTATGCATATTTTCATATGCAAGGCTTTATTGGGCTTCCAGTTTTGGGTTTTCTTCAGTTAGTCTGCCTGTCATGCCCTCCTCCAACCTCTGCTGTGAACCCACTTATTATTCAGGACTCATAGCAATAAATTTCTAGTATATTGTAAGATTGATAACACATTTTCTTAGCAAAAATATAATAGTTATATATAATGAGACATGGTTTCTGGGTGATGATTTAAAGTAAAATAAAAAAAATGTGGCCATTAATTTGTTATAAAGGCAAAAGTATACTATGTACTAAGGCATATAATTCTTTTCCAACAAAAACCAAACCTTAACTTTATGCAATGGATTCACTACCTAAGGGGACTCAACAGGTTATAAAGTGCGATTAGGTGGCCCATGAAAAATAGACCTCTATGACTAGATATTCAAAATGGTGTTCATAGACTTGTGACTGCCATAATAGAGTGGTGGTGGAGGGAAGAACTGGGAGTCTGGGGTTAGGAGAGGCAAACTATTATAGATAGAATGGCTAAACAACCAAGTTTTACTGCATAGCAAGAGAGCTGTATTCTACATCCCGTGATAAACCATAATGGAAAAGAATATGAAAAAGAATATATAAATATACATGCATATATATGGAGAAGGAAATGGCAACCCACTCCAGTACTCTTGCCTAGAAAATTCCATGGATGGAGGAGCCTAGTGGGCTACAGTCCATGGGGTCACAAAGAGTCAGACACGACTGAGTGACTTCACGACATGTATATATATATTTAAATATTTAACTGCTGAATTTAGTAAAGGCAGAGGAACCAGAGATCAAATTGCCAACATCTGCTGGATCATTGAAAAAGCGAGAGTTCCTGAAAAACATCTATTTCTGCTTTATTGACTATGCCAAAGCCTTTGACTGTGTGGATCACACAATAAGCTGTGGAAAATTCTGAAAGAGATGGGAATACCGGACCACCTGACCTGCCTCTTGAGAAATCTGTATGTAGGTCAGGAAGCAACAGTTAGAACTGGACATGGAACACCAGACTGGTAAAAAATAGGAAAAGGAGTACGTCAAGGCTGTATATTGTCACCCTGCTTATTTAATTTATATGCAGAGTACATCAGAGAAACCCTGGGCTGAATGAAGGACAAGCTGGAATCAAGATTGCTAGGAGAAATATCAATCACCTCAGATATGCAGATGACACCACCCTTATGGCAGAAAGTGAAGAGGAACTAAAGAGCCTCTTGATGAAAACGAAAGAAGAGAGTGAAAAAGTTGGCTTAAAACTCAATATTCAGAAAACTAAGATCATGACATCTGGTTCCATCACTTCATGGCAAATAGAAGGGGAAACAGTGGAAACAGTGGCTGACTTTGTTTTTCTGGGCTCCAAAATCACTGCCGATGGTGATTGCAGCCATGAAATTAAAAGACACTTACTCCTTGAAAGGAAAGTTATGACCAACCTGGACAGCATATTAAAAAGCAGAGACATTACTTTGCCAACAAAGGTCCATCTACTCAAAGCTGTGGTTTTTCCAGTAGTCATGTATGGATGTGAGAGCTGGACTATAAAGCAAGGTGAGTCCCAAAGAACTAATGCTTTTAAACTGTGGTGTTCAGTCAGAATGGCTGCTATTCAAAAATCTACAAGCAATAAATGCTGGAGAGGGTGTGGTGAAAAGGGAACCCTCTTACACTGTTGGTGGGAATGCAAACTAGTACAGCCACTATGGAGAACAGTGTGGAGATTCCTTAAAAGACGAAATAGAACTGCTATCAGTTCAGTTCAGTTGCTCAGTCATGTCCGACTCTGAGACCCCATGAATCGCAGCACGCCAGGCCTCCCTGTCCATCACCAACTCCCGGAGTTCATTCAGACTCACGTCCATGGAGTCAGTGATGCCATCCAGCCATCTCATCCTCTGTTGTCCCCTTCTCCTCCTGCCCCCAATCCCTCCCAGCATCAGAGTCTTTTCCAATGAGTCAACTCTTCGCATGAGGTGGCCAAAGTATTGGAGTTTCAGCTTTAGCATCATTCCTTCCAAAGAAATCCCAGGGCTGATCTCCTTCAGAATGGACTGGTTGGATCTTCTTGCAGTCCAAGGGACTCGCAAGAGTCTTCTCCAACACCACAGTTCAAAAGCATCAATTCTTTGGTGCTCAGCCTTCTTCACAGTCCAACTCTCACATCCATACATGACCACTGGAAAAACCATAGCCTTGACTAGATAGACCTTTGTTGGCAAAGTAATGTCTCTGCTTTTGAATATGCTATCTAGGTTGGTCATAACTTTCCTTCCAAGGAGTAAGCGTCTTTTAATTTCATGGCTGCAATCACAATCTGCAGTGACTTGGAGCCCCCCCCCCCCCAAAAAAGTATGACACTATTTCCACTGTTTCCCCATCTATTTCTCATGAAGTGATGGGACCAGATGTCATACGACCCAGCAATCCCACTGCTGGGCATACAAACTGAGGAAACCAGAATTGACAGAGACACGTGTACCCCAAATATTCATCGCAGCACTGTTTATAATAGCCAGGTGGAAACAACGTAGATATCCATCAGCAGATGAAGGGATGAGAAAGCTGTGGTACATAAACACAATGGAGTATTGCTGCTAAACTGCTAAGTCACTTCAGTCGTGTCCGACTCTGTGTGACCCCATAGACGGCAGCCACCAGGCTCCCCAATCCCTGGAATTCTCCAGGCAAGAACACTGGAGTGGGTTGCCATTTCCTTCTCCAACACATGAGTGTGAAAAGTGAAAGTGAAGTCGCTCAGTCGTGTCCGACTCTTCTCGACTCCATGGACTGCAGCCTACCAGGCTCCTCTGCCCGTGGGATTTTCCAGGCAAGAGTACTGGACTGGGGTGCCATTGCCTTCTCTGAATGGAGTATTACTCAGCCATTGAAAAGAATACATTTGAATCAGTTCTAATGAGGTGGATGAAACTGGAGCCTATTATACAAAGTGAAGAAAGCCAGAAAGAAAAACACCAATACAGTATACTAATGCATACATATGGAATTTAGAAAGATGGTAATGATAACCCTGTATGTGAGACAGCAAAAGAGACACAGATGTATAGAACAGTCTTTTGGACTCTGTGGGAGAGGGTGAGGGTAGGATGATTTTGGAGAATGGCATTGAAACCTGTATATTATCATATGTGAAATGTATCACCAGTCCAGGTTTGATGCATGATACAGGATGCTTGGGGCTGGTGCACTGGGATGACCCAGAGGGATGGGATGGGGAGGGAGGTGGGAAGGGGGTTCAGGATGGGGAACACATGTACACCTGTGGCAGATTCATGTCAATGTATGACAAAACCAATACAATATTGTAAAGCAATTAGCCTCCAATTAAAATAAATAAGTTTATAAAAAAAAATAAACTGTGATGTTGGAGAAGACTCTTGAGAGTCCCTTGGACTGCAAGGAGGTCCAACCAGTCCATCCTAAAGGAGATCAGTCCTGAATATTCATTGGAACGATTGATGTTGAAGCTGAAACTCCAACACTTTGGCCTCCTGATGCAAAGAGCTGACTCATTTGAAAAGACCCTGATGCTGGGAAAGATTGAAGGCCAAAGGGAACGACAGAGGATGAGATGGTTAGATGCCATCATGGACTCAAAGAACATGAGTTTGAGTAAACTCTGGGAGTTGGTGATGGACAGGCAGGCCTGGTGTGTTGCAATCCATAGGGTCCCAAAGAGTCAGACACAACTGAGCGACTGAACTGAACTGAACTGAACTGAAATATTTAACTAAGTCACTTTCCTGTATAGCAGAAATGAAATACAACATTGTAAATCAACTACAGTTCAATAAAATTTTTAGAAAGAGATTAATGGATAATAAAATAGAAAATTCCCTCTCATTAAAAAAAAGAAAATGCAGTTCTTAATACTGACCACTTAAAACATAAGTGCTATGCTTGGTATATGCTAAATAAGAATTCAAGTAAGAGTAAAGTCATCATTTTTAATACACATTAAAAAGAACTTGAAGATGAATTGATAGCCTGCATTATTTTATACATTTTCTCCTATAACAGTATGTCCCTCTACAGGGGCATATTCCTTAGCAGCCACAGTGAAATCTTTAGTCACTGAGCAGTCACTGTCTGCTAGGCATTGTCCATGAACCAGGATAGTGATCTCTTCACCCACCTGACAGTGAGTTGTCTGTGTCTAGCCCTTATCTCACTGTATTTTTGATTGGAACAAACTTGTTACCTCCTGCATTAGTCCAGGTCCTTTGTGAAGCAAGATGCCAGGACAAGGTTAAATGTGTAACATCTGTCAGGGCAAATAAGGCAGGAGCTAGAGGAAGCTGGGGGAGATATTAGACTGGTGAGGCTGATGGTAAGGCACAGAGAATTCTTGAGCCAAATCCCATGGGAGGAATCCCATATCTAGCAAGAACATGCCTGCTTAAAAAAAAAAAAAAATCCCTGTTCTTTTCAGTCATTTTAGCTGGGAGCAGCCTGTGGGAACAAGGCCTTAGTACTAGTGTAGTGATGATCGATTTCAGAGTGCAGAGACAGGGCTGATCAGCCATTCACACTTCCTGAAGTAGTAGATCTGAGATGTGCATGTTCATATCAACACAAGGAACTCAAATATAAAATATGATGCTTTGGGACTTCCCTGGTGTCCCAATAGCTAAGACTCTAAGCTCCCAAAGCAGGGGGCCCAGGTTTGATCCCTGGACAAGGAACTAAGTCTATCATGCTGCAAATAGATCCCATGTGCTGCAATTAAGACCTGGAAAAGCCAAATAAATACATATTTTTTAAAAATGTTTACTTAATTAAAATTATTTTAAAAGATAATTCACTGCTTAAAGCAAAACATGAGAACAATGTGCTATGGTCTCATTACATATGATGAAATAAAAAATATGACAGTGATCACAAAAGGATGGAAAGGAAAATGAAAGTATAATTTTTAAGGGTTTTTAATATTTACAGAGTTATAAGCTTTTATTTTGAGATGGATTTTAATAAGGTAAAGTCACATATTGTCATCATTATTGGAAACCACTATTAAAATGTGATACAGTTAAGAAGCCAGCGGAGGAGATACAGGAGAATACTAGAAAGTTCTCAGGGCTTCCCAGGCAGCACAGTGGTATAGGACCCACTTGCCAATGCAGGAGACTCAGGTTCAATCCATGGGTCAGGACGGTCCCCTGGAGGAGGAAATGACAACCAACTTTGGTATTCTTGCCTGGAGAATCCTATGGATAGAGGAGCCTGGCAGGCTACAGCCCATAGGTGCTGCAGAGTTGGACATGACTGAGTGAGTACACAAATACAAATAATTTTTGCACACTCAAATAATTTGAAGAAGGCAGGAAAAGATGGGAGAAAAGGAACAAAGATCAGATGGGATGAGAAGAAAACAAACAGCAAGACTGTGGGTTTAATTCAATAAATACACTGAATATAAATAGTCTAAACCTGCCAATTAGAAGACAGGAAAAGTTACACTGGATAAAGAAAAATTTAAAATTCCATTATGTGCAGTTTAAATCACATTTCAAATGAAAATGAGATATTTTCTTAAAGCAGAGGATGGACAAAGATATGCTGTGTAAGAATTAATGATAAGAAATCTGAAATAGCTATACATTTCTGACATAGTATACTTTAGAACTTGAAATATCAACAAATATCATGAGTATATTTCACAGTATTTCAAGTATAAAGCAATAAAAACACATAATTCTAAGTGTATTATACAGAACACATTTAACACCACCTAATAACAGACCAATGGCACCCCACTCCAGTACTCTTGCCTGGAAAATCCCACGGGCGGAGGAGCCTGGTGGGCTGCAGTCCATGGGGTCGCTAAGAGTCAGACCTGACTGAGCGACTTCACTTTCACTTTTCACTTTCCTGCATTGGAGAAGGGAATGGCAACCCACTCCACTGTTCTTGCCTGGAGAATCCCAGGGACGGGGGAGCCTGGTGGGCTGCTGTCTCTGGGGTCGCACAGAGTCGGACACGACTGATGCGACTTAGCAGCAGCAGCAGCAGCAGCAATAACAGACCTTCAAATACATAAAGCAAATGCTGACAGAATGGAAAGGAGATACAGAAAAAGTCACAGTTAAAGTGGGAAGTTCAACACTCCCATTTCAGTAATTGATAAAGCAAATAGAGAGAAAATCATTATAGACAAGAAGACATGAATAACTATCAAATGACAGGAACAAAATGACATTTATGCAACATTTTACGCAACAACAGAATACAGAAATTTTTTCAAGTGTCAATGGACCACTCACTCAGATCAACCATATGCTGGGGCATTAAACTAGCTTACAAGTTTTGAAGAACTGAAAGTATACAGAGTCTATTCTCTGACTACTGTGTAATTAAATTTTAGAAACTAAGAACAGATCACTGCAAAAATTGTGTTAAGAGATAAGATCATGGAAGAATGGGATTTAGTATCTCTATGGTTTGGAAGAGAAGGAAAGAGAAGAAAGAAGCACAAATTAAAACTGACTAAAAATTTGAACCTGGGAACCATGAGCAGGAGAGTAGAAATGGAGAAATAAGGAGTGGAGAGGATAAGGAGCTAGATTTTAGACTAGATGATAAAATGTTGGCAAAAATCTTCAAAAAGAAATGGTAAATAAGAAAAAAAATGGCAATGGAGAAACAGAGTTTGCGAGAAAGGGGTCAAAATACAAATTAGGATACTCTGATCACAGAGGAATGGTGAATTGTTCCAAGCAGAAATATTTAAGGACAGAATAGTCAAAGGCTGAGTAAATATTTCTTCAATTCATGAATTCACAGAAGCCAAAAAAATAAAAGAAAAAAAGAGAGAGAAACTCTCTCTCTCTTTTTTGAGAATAGATGGGAAAACAGTGGAAACATTGGCTGACTTTATTTTTCTGGACTCCAAAATCACTACAGATGGTGACTGCAGCCATAAAATTAAAAGACGCTTACTCCTTGGAAGGAAAGCTATGACCAACCTAGACAGCACATTAAAAAGCAGAGACATTACTTTGCCAACAAAGGCCCATCTAGTCAAGGCTCTGGTTTTTCCAGTGGTCATGTATGGATGTGAGAGTTGGACTGTGAAGAAAGCTGAGCACAGAACTGATGCTTTTGAAGTGTGGTATTGGAGAAGACTCTTGAGAGTCCCTTGGACTGCAAGGAGATTCAACCAGTCCCTCCTAAAGGAGATCAGTCCTGGGTGTTCATTGGAAGGACTGATGTTGAAGCTGAAACTCCAATACTTTGGCCACCTGATGTGAAGAGCTGACTCATTTGAAAAGACCCTGATGCTGGCAAAGATTGAGGGTAGGAGGAGAAGGGGATGACAGAGGATGAGATGGTTGGATGGCATCACCGACTTATGGACGTGGGTTTGGGTGGACTCCAGGAGTTGGTGATGGACAGGGAGGCCTGGCACACTGTGGTTCATGGGGTCACAAGAGCTGGACACAACTGAGCAACTAAACTGAACTGAAGTGAATATGTGAGAATTAATGTGAGAATTAATGACTGTTTCTGTGCATCCAAGGGGAGGAAGGAGAAATGAAAATGAATTTAAATAAATTGAGCTCTTGCATTCCAATTTACTTTTTCTGTATAACTGTTAATCTATACTTTGTCCTTAAATGTTTGAAAGAATCCAGTATCAAAGTCTGGAATTTCCTTTGTAGGAAGGATTTTCATAACAAATTAAATTCTTTAATAGATTTAATACTATTCAGATTTCTGTTTCTTCTTTTCTAAGTTTTACTAATTTGTATCTTTTAAATAATATTCCAGTTTCTCTAAGTGAACAACTTTCACAATATTTCTTTACATTTGAGGATTAATGAATGTATGTATTGTACAGACATTCTCTGAGTGAGTATGTTCTAATCCATGTCTTATATAATATTTTAGTGTTAGCAGCAGATTTACAAGTAATGTATTATACAAAGATTCAAGTTGTGGAAAGGAGTTCTGTGACAAAAGTAACTTAATCAAGAATATTTATTTCTATGTTTCTCTCTGCTTGTACTGGCGCAAGTGAATGGTGAAAATGACTTTAGAGAAGTCCTGATTCACTTGAAATAAAACCTTGATGCATTTAAAATAAAATTCCCATGGAAACTGTCTCTGAAGTTACAAAAACCTCAGAAGAATTTTTCCCAGTATTGCATCATGCCTGCAAGAACTCTCTAAAATTCCTAGAGGAAAGTGAACATTTAATGAACCCTTAAAGTTGTCTTTGCCCTTGAGTGTTAAGAAGAGTTTATTTATGGTGTTTATTTTTTACTTCTTGATAATGGATAATTTTCTCTATTTCTTAAACAAGTGAAGTGGGATTGAGAATAGGGAGTGGGGTTCTTTTGAGTCACTCTGGGCTGTGGACAATTCTCAGTGTAAATAAGATGGACAAGACCCCATCACTGCTGTCTCAACAAGTCTTCACTGATATATGTGCACATATATCAATACTCACAGTGGTTTTAGTTGGACTTCCTTGGAGAAAAGTGGACTTCTGCTTTTATGTTTTGATTTCATAACTTCCCTAAGAGGATTCTAGCCTTTTTTTTAAAAATTTTATTTTATTTTTAAACTTTACATAATTGTATTAGTTTTGCCAAATCAAAATGAATCCATCACAGGTATACATGTGTTCCCCATCCTGAACCCTCCTCCCTCCTCCCTCCCCATACCATCCCTCTGGGTTGTCCCAGTGCACTAGCCCCAAGCATCCAGTATGGTGCATTGAACCTGGACTGGCATCTCGTTTCATACATGATATTTTACATGTTTCAATGCCATTCTCCCAAATCTTCCCACCCTCTCCCTCTCCCACAGAGTCCATAAGACTGTTCCATACATCAGCGTCACTTTTGCTGTCTCGTACACAGGGTTATTGTTATCATCTTTCTAAATTCCATATATATGCGTTAGTATACTGTATTGGTGTTTTTCCTTCTGGCTTACTTCACTCTGTATAATAGGCTCCAGTTTCATCCACCTCATTAGAACTGATTCAAATGTATTCTTTTTAATGGCTGAGTAATACTCCATTGTGTATATGTACCACAGCTTTCTTATCCATTCATCTGCTAACACCATACACAAAAATAAACTCAAAATGGATTAAAGATCTAAACATAAGACCAGAAACTATAAAACTCCTAGAGGAGAACATAGGCAAAACACTCTCTGACATACATCACAGCAGGATCCTCTATGACCCACCTCCCAGAATATCGGAAATAAAAGCAAAAATAAACAAATGGGACCTAATTAACCTTAAAAGCTTCTGCACATCAAAGAAAACTATTAGCAAGGTGAAAAGACAGCCTTCAGAATGGGAGAAAATAATAGCAAATGAAGCAACTGACAAACAACTAATCTCAAAAATATACAAGCAACTCCTACAGCTCAACTCCAGAAAAATAAATGACCCAATCAAAAAATGGGCCAAAGAACTAAATAGACATTTCTCCAAAGAAGACATACAGATGGCTAACAAACACATGAAAAGATGCTCAACATCACTCATTATCAGAGAAATGCAAATCAAGACCACTATGAGGTACCATTTCACACCAGTCAGAATGGCTGCGATCCAAAAGTCTACAAATAATAAATGTTGGAGAGGGTGTGGAGGAAAGGGAACCCTCTTACACTGTTGGTGGGAATGCAAACTAGTCCAGCCACTATGGAGAACAGTGTGGAGATTCCTTAAAAAACTGGAAATAGAACTGCCTTATGATCCAGCAATCCCACTGTTGGGCATACACACTGAGGAAACCAGAAGGGAAAGAGACACGTGTACCCCAATGTTCATCGCAGCACTGTTTATAATAGCCAGGACATGGAAGCAACCTGGATTCTAGCCTTTAACTTGGACCCCAAATATAACTTATCTGCAAACTTCCCCAGTAGAAATTTATTTTTTTGGATAGAAAATCTACCATTTTTAATATTTAAAAGTCCCTGGCAAAGCATATGGAATGCAAATTGGTACACAAAATGTTATTAGGCTTTATATTAGTTTTAGTTAAAAACCTACATTGTGTGATTGTCATTGTCTGAAACTGCAGCAAGGTCTCTAGCCCCTCTCTCCTGTTACTATGATCAGGATTTTCTCCCTCACAGCCAGCAATCTGGGTTAAAATACTGCATTTAAAGTTCAGGTCATAAGCATGATGCCTTGGTTGAAAAGGTGCTACATTAAACCATGAACATGTCATGTTTTGTTAGAGTAACTGTTCTTATCAAGAGAAGTTTTTTAGGTGTCTTTCAAGTTATCACTCAAATGTCAGATTTATCTATATAATGTTGAAATCTGTAGCTTTTTTCTTTTCTATTCCATTCCCTTACTTTCCTTTTCTTCATCACAATTCTCATGTTATTTTTTTTTAAATTAAATTTATTTTTTTAAAATTTTATTTTATTTTTAAACTTTACAATATTGTATTAGTTTTGCCAAACATCAAAATGAATCCGCCACAGGTATACCCATGCTCCCCATCCTGCACCCTCCTCCCTCCTCCCTCCCCATACCCTCCCTCTGGGTCGTCCCAGTGCACCAGCCCCAAGCATCCAGTATCGTGCATCGAACCTGGACTGGCGACTCGTTTCATACATGATATTATATATGTTTCAATGCCATTCTCCCAAACCTCCCCACCCGCTCCCTCTCCCACAGAGTCCATAAGATTGATCTATACACCTCTTTCTTTTGTGTCTTTTTTATCTTCTGCAATTGGAATGGAAGCTCCAAGAGGGCAGGAATCCTTTTTTGTTTTTGCTTTTTCACTGAAGAATCGCCAGGTCTTAGAGGCCTTCAGAGACAGTATACACACACACATGCACACACACACACACACACACATATATATATACACATACACACATATATATACACACACACAGAGTAACTACTTGCTGAATGAATGCTGGTTTTGTTCAAAGTCTTTCAACTCCCCTTTATCTGACAGACTGGCTGCAAAGGCTGTTCTCTGCTTTTAGGTCTTGACAAAAGTTGCTATTAGTTATTTCACAAATATTTGCTTATAATAATCAAGCTTAAACTGCATGATTAAGTAGTGGAGAGAAATCAGAGAAAGTGTCTTTGGGTTTAAGTGTGGAGACAGGCAAATAATTCTTCCTATATTTTAGAGGTGACTGAAATAAGAATATCCTTCTCTGAAGTCCAAAACACCTAATTTTACCCTTCTTGGCTCTAACACTTTTTGCATTCCCCACTGAAATTATGTAAGTACTTGCTTTTATCTGTAAAGAATCTTATGAGATCCTAGAAAGTGAAAATGCTGCTTCAGAGGTTTTGTTGTCACTTAGAGGGAGGTAGTGTAGCCCAGTGGTTAAGAATAAGAAATCTGGAATTGAACAGGCTTGGTTTTGACTCAAGATTCTGGAACCTTCTAGCAGTGTGCGCTCCTCACTTTTAAAGTAGAGGTTAATAGGTCTAATTAAGTTGTTGTGAGGAATAAACAAGTTAAAATTTTTTGTGCATTGCTTTAGATGCTTGGTATCTGTAGCAGGGTTCTGGGTCAGATAGTGTCTGGTACATGGTAAGTGTTCAATACCAGGTAGCAAGAATTATTTTTCCACACTGCTTTGTTCTTGCATGCTAAGTCGCTTCAGTTGTTTCTGACTCTGTGCAAGCCCATGGACTGTAGCCTGCCAGGCTCCTCTGTCCATGGAATTCTCCAGGCAAGAATACTGGAGTGGGTTGCTATTTCCTCCTCCAGGGGATCTTCTCGACCCAGGGATTGAACCTGCATTTCTTATGTTTCCGACATTGGCAGGTGGGTTCTTGATCACCAGTGCCACCTAGCTTTGCTCTTAGTTGTGTTTAAAAGGATGTAACTTGAATAAAAGGTCATTAAAAGACTTGTCAAGCACTGCCAGAGATGTAAGTAAATATTTCTTCTTCCCTGGGAAGGTGGTCTCTGGAGCTGTGATCCCTAGGGAGTCTCTTGTAATGAAGTCAACTGAGATATCTGATCCAGGATAAAAGTATTCAGTCTGCTGTTATCCATGGGTATAAGGAAAGGATGCTGCTTCATCCTTGGAGGCTGGACAGGAGGCTTGGGGCAAAGCCACAGTCAGAGACCATGTCCTTCTACTCAGCAAGAGAAGCAAGATAAACTAGAGGTTTTGATCATTAAAGTGGAGAAGCAGAAGCATCTGAGCCCAGAGTTTTCACCTTCTTTTCACAGGGCATTTGAGTCTCCATGAAAGAGGTGGATGAGAGCCAGCAGAACACAGCACTGACTCCAAGCAGAAGGAGGGTGAGTGCCTGCCTGACCTGATCTGTCCTGTCGCAGAGAGGTTTCAAGCTCACACTCAGAGCCAAACCACCTGAGTTTACCTTTTGTCACAGCTTAGGAATACTGGGACTTGTGCAAATCACTTAAGCCCAGTGTCTTCATCTGTCATATGGGGATAACCATAATGCCACACATGACAGAGGATGAGATGGTTGAATGGAATCACTGACTTGATGGACATGAGTTTGATCAAGCTCCGGGAGTTGGTGATGGACAGGAAGCCTGGCATGCTGCAGTCTATGGGGTTGCAAAGAGTTGGACATGATGGAGCAACTGAACTGAACTGATAATGCCACACAGCATGTAGAACCATGCCTATCTCAGTTGTTGTTTTTGAGTCATTGTCATGTCCAACTCTTTGCGACCCCATGAACTGCAGCATGCCAGGCTTCCCTGTACTTCACTATCTCCCAGAGTTTGCTCAAAATCATTTCCATTGAATCAGTGATGCCATCCAACCACCTCATCTTCTGTCATCCCTTTCTCTTCCTGCCTTCAGTCTTTACCAGCATCATGGTCTTTTCCCAATGAGTCGGCTCTTCGCACCAGGTGGCCAAACTATTAGAGCTTCAGCTTCAACATCAGTCCTTCCAATGACTGTGCAAGGTTGATTTCCTTTAGGATTGACTGGCTTGATCTCCTTACTGTCCAAGGGACTCTCAAGAGTCTTCTTCAGCACCACAGTTTGAAAGCTCCCAGTTAGAGCTCAGTAAGTGTTCCTTTTCTTTTCTTCTCCATCTCACCTCCATAACTTCCAGTAACTTTCAAAATATGTTGCCTCTGTTTTGTTTAGTGACTCTTTCTTTTTCCCTCACAGATTCTCCTAGAGGAGAATGGCTGCAGATAACACCTCCTCTGTGATAGAGTTCATCCTCACAGGCTTAACAGACCAGGCACAACTCAAGATCCCCCTCTTCTTCCTGTTTCTAAGTTTCTATGTGGTCACTGTAGTGGGGAACCTGGGTTTGATAACTCTGATTGGACTGAATTCTCACCTTCATATTCCCATGTACTTTTTCCTCTTCAACTTGTCCTTCATAGATTTTAGTTACTCCACTACCCTCACCCCTAAAATGCTGATGGGTTTTGTCTCAGAGAAGAACATCATTTCCTATGCAGGGTGTATAACTCAGTTTTTTTTCTTCTGTTTCTTTGTCTTTTCTGAATCCTACATCCTGTCAGCGATGGCATACGACCGCTATGTCGCCATCTGTAAGCCACTGGTGTACACGGTCACCATGTCTCCTCAGGTGTGTTTACTCCTTTTGTTGGGGGTCTATGGGATGGGAGTGTTTGGAGCTGTGGCTCATATGGGAAACATAATGTTTATGACCTTCTGTGGTGACAACCTTGTCAATCACTATATGTGTGACATCATTCCCCTCCTTGAGCTCTCCTGTAACAGCTCTTATGTAAATTTGCTGGTAGTCTTTATTGTTGTGACCATTGGCATTGGGGTGCCCATTGTGACCATTTTTATCTCTTATGGTTTTATTCTTTCTAGCATTCTCCATATCAGCTCCACTGAGGGCCGATCCAAAGCCTTTAGTACATGCAGCTCCCATATAATTGTGGTTTCTCTTTTCTTTGGGTCAGGAGCTTTTATGTACCTCAAACCACCTTCTATTTTACCCCTTGATCAGGGGAAAGTATCCTCTGTATTCTATACTGCTGTGGTGCCCATGCTCAACCCATTAATCTATAGCCTGAGGAATAAGGATGTTAAAGTTGCCCTGAAGAAAACCTTGAGCATAAAAATCTTCTCTTGAAAATGACAAAGGAACTCCAAAGCTTTGCTTATCAGTTAAAAAAAATTGTTTTTCAGTGAAGAAAACAAATGTCAGCTGGTGCTTTCTCTTCTATATTTAGAGAAAAATTTTAACTTTCCTATAAGCATTGTATTTCTCTACTCCTTATTCTAGCCTATCTATTTCAATCAGTCTTTGTTTTATGAAAACAGTTTCCACAGTCATAGAGGGTTACTCTTTAACAGGTCTAAAGAATGATTTAATCCAGCCCCTCAAATGACACATTACGCACCTGAGACTCATGTAAATATTTTGAGGTGGCCCATGGACATTCATGTACGTAGTGCTAGAGCTGGGATTGGAATCTAGGCCCTTCAGTTTGAATGTACTTTGCTCTGCTTTCCTTTAGTCGTGCTTTGTTGATCCATCTTTTCTCTGGCAGATTTGTGTTTCAAAGATTTTTATTTTTGCATTTAAAGAAACCTAATTCTATTTACTGGAGAAGACAATGCCCACTCCAGTACTCTTGCCTGGAAAATCCCATGGACGGAGGGCCCTGGTGGGCTGCAGTCCATGCGGTCGCTAGGAGTTGGACACGACTGAGCGACTTCCCTTTCACTTTTCACTTTCATGTGTTGGAGAAGGAAATGGCAACCCACTCCAGTGTTCTTGCCTTGAGAATCCCAGGGATGGGGGAGCCTGGTGGGCTGCCGTCTATGGGGTCGCACAGAGTCGGACACAACTGAAGCAACTTAGTAGCAGTAGCAATTTTATTTACAGTGATGTCATGCAACTTTTCAATGGTTAATATTTGGAAAATCATTTTTGTAAGAATGTTGGAAGTGAAAAATGTGGCGATTTTGTCTTGACAAAATAATAAAAAAATGTTTTAATATTTTGGGATAGGAAATAAAGTTCCATATAGAATCAAGCATAGTGCCTGCTGAGGTGGTATACAGAGTTCTATAACATATCAACTTATTAGACCTTCTAATGGAAGGATATACAGATTTAAGAGAGTTAAAAATGTTGGCTATAAGCTTCACTCATTATTTCCCGACTAATATGACAGAACTTGGAGCCTCACTTCAAGGGTCTGAGTGATGCAAATGAGTAATAGCTTTGGGTGGAAGTGAGTCATTAGAGCAGTAACAACGAACAAGCCTGGAGGAGGAAATGGCAACCCACTCCAGTATTCTTGCCTGGAAAATCTGATAGGCAGAAGAGCCTGGTTGGCTGCAGTAGATGGGGTCACAAAGAGTCAGACACGACTGAGCACGCGTGCACTCATGCAACAAACTAAACAACCAGTTATTAAGAAGGTAGAGGCCATTGTATTTTGAGGCATTGCATATAGCTATGATCTATTAATAGTAGGGCAAAAGGGAAACAGATGGTGGTCTTAAGACAGGTCATATTAATATATTCATAGCATTGGGCAAATGGAGTTCCAGCTTTAAATAAAGACGCAGAAGAATATTTGCTTTGTTCTGAGCACATTACTAGGTATGTGACCTGTTTGCAAGATATTCTGGCATTTTAACTTTTCTTATAAAAATTCTCTTCCATTAGAAAAAAGTGAAAATTTGGATAAACGCACCTTTAGTTTTGCCCTTTGACAGCTGAATTCAGGATATTTATGCATTGATGGTGCAGTGGGGGTGATGGAGAATTAGTACAATATTGTTAAGTAAGAAAATAACCCACCTCCTTTTAAAGTGTAAGTTATATACTGCAAAGTGCACAAATTTTACATGCTCAATTTTTTCACATATATAAGGCTATGTAACCACTACCTATCAGTTCAGTTCAGTTCAGCTCAGTCACTCAGTCGTGTCCGACTCTTTGCGACCCCATGAATCGCAGCACGCCAGGCCTCCCTGTCCATCACCAACTCCCAGAGTTCACTCAGACTCACGTCCATGGAGTCAGTGATGCCATCCAGCCTACCTATACCAAGATAGAATAGAGATTTTTATCACTTAAGAATATTCTGGCCTGCCCCTTCCTAGTGAATATTACTATCCATTCTCTTTCTGGAAATATCTACTATTCTTACCTTTATCATTACATTTACTTGTTCTTGAACATCATATAAATGTCAATACTGCATTTACTTTTTTAAAAAAAATTCTGGTTTTCTCACAATACAAAGTATAGTGTGAAATTCATCTATAATGTACGTGTAGGTATTTTTTGTTCTTGGTTACTGCTGTTTAGTATTCCATTGTACTGATATAGAGCAATTTCTTTTTCAGTTATACTCTTAATGGACATTTAGCATATTTTCAGTCTCTGCATATTATTAATACAACTGCTATGAACATCCTTGAGCACGTAGTTTCTTTGAAATTTACTCTAATTTATCTTGGTTCTATAGCTTAGTTCAGGTTACTGGGTCACAGGATGGGCATACTTTATGCTTCTTAAGTACTAATAAACTGTCTTCCAAATTATTTAAACTGATTTGCACCCCCAGTGGTTTCCAGGTAAGGATGTTCCTCTTTCTTCTGAGCATTTGCTATTTTCATTCTTTTCATCTTAACCACTTTACTTGAGCCTTCTTTTGTCATTTCTCCAATAGGTAATTGTGTTGAGCACTTCTTAATACATTCTTTAGAATTTAGATATCATCTTTGTTAAGTGCCTGTTCAAGTCTTTTGCCCACATAAAAATAGTTTGTTCGTCATTTCCTTACTAATTTGAACTTCAAGAAAGCATATTCTAGATATGGGTTCTTGTTCAGACATATAGATTACTGTTGTTTTTGCTCAGCCTGTGATTTAGCCATTCAATGGCTATTCTTACTGATGTTTATGGTAACAGAACTTTTAATTTTAATAAAGTTCCATTTCTCGTACTATTAGTGCAGTACCCTGCTTAATCATTGTTTATTATAAAATTACAAATATATTCTGTTTTCCTTTGAAAGCTTTATTGTTTTCCCTTTAATATTTATATATTATTTATCATGTATGATGTGAGGGAGTAAGTTTATTTTTTCATGATATTATACATTAAGATGGAGAAGGAAATGACAACCCACTCCAGTACTCTTGCCTGGAGAATCCCTTGGACAGAGAAGCCTGGCGAGCTACAGTCCACAGGGGTCACAGAGTCAGACACGACTGAGTGACTGACACACACACATACGTTAAGAATATATGTATCTTTTCAAGACATTAAATTGCTTCTGGATCATTTATGGAAAAGGTCATATTTCCTCTTTAAATTATATTGGCTTTATATGGATATATTTGATGATCATGTGACGATGCTTTTATGGGACCAGATGGAGAGAATCTTGCTAAGAAACAAAAATAATTATCAGGCCCAAAGGGTTTTACTAGTGAATTCTATCAAATGTTTAAGAAAGAAATAATACTGATTTTCTATATTCTCCCAGAAAATCAGATGCAGAGAAAACACTTAAGATTGGAACAAAGCAAAGTTGTCTCTTCTCACCAGTTCTATTCAACATCATGCTGGAAGTCCTAGCTAGTGCAATAAGAGAGGGAAAAAACGTACATAGATTGGTAAGGAAGAAATAAAACTCTCTGTTTACAGCTGACAAAATCGTCTATGTAGAAAATCCCAATGTACTGATGTAAAATCTCTTGGAGCTAGATAGCAATTATATCAAGGTTGCAAGATACAAGGTTAGATACAAATGTAAATTGATTTCATATATGTCAGTAATGAACCATTTCAAATTCAAACCATTAAAATTAAAAGCATAATATCATTTACATAAGCATCAAAACAAAAAAGTGTCTAAGAATAAATCTAATAAAATACATATAGGATCTCCATGCTGCTAAGTCGCTTTTGTCGTGTCCGACTCTGTGCGACCCCATAGACGGCGGCCCATCTCCATAAGGAAAAGCATAATTCTACTGAAGCATTTTCTTTCAGTAGAATTATACTTTATATTTTATGTTACAAAATGTTTCCACTTGTTAATGTAACTTGAATTTTCCTTATTATTATTCTTTAAATTATAGTTTTGCTGCAAATTATTTCATCGTATGACTGTATGTAGAAATTTTGTATCATACTTTATAACGTTTTTGTCCTGTTTCAAATCCTCCAGTGTTTTACTAGTATAGCTAATACTGTGACTAACACCATTGTGTAAAAACCTTTGGCTAGATTTATGGCCATTTCCTCAGGATAGATTGTCCATAGGAGATTGTAGCATCAAACAGCATGATGTTTTGAATTTGATATTTCTTTACCCATGGATTCATTCCAGTTTGAACTCCCAACAGAAGATTAATACCTTTATGAAATGTTTACTCTCTGCCAGACAACTGTACTAGTAAGGCTATATATAACTCATAAAAGGCAGTCATCTTGGACTTCCCCGGTGTTCCAGTGGTTAAGAATCTGCCTGCTAACACAGGGGACATGGGTTCAGGCCCTGGTCCAGGAAGATTCCACATGCCGTGGGGCAGCTAAGTTCATGTACATGAGCCTGTGATCTACACAATGACCCACACAAATGAAGCCTGAGAACCCCATAATCCACGTTCTGCAACAAGAGGAGCCTCCACAGTAAGAATCCCAAGCACTGTAGGTAGAGAGAGGCCCCCACTGGCCACAACTAGAGAAAGCCTGCAGTGGAACCAAAAACAAATAAATAATTGTTTAATTAAAAAAGTAATCATCCTGATTATTTATTCATTTATTATTATTATTACTATTTTTTACTTTACAATATTGTATTGGTTTTGCCATACATCAACATGAATCCACCACGGGTGTACATGTGTTCCCCCATCCTGATTATTTAAACATAGCTTATTCTCTTCACTCACTTCCCTCAGAGAGTTGACAGTGAAAAGCCATTGTACATCTATCTTTTATTCCTGTTTTTCTCCCTGGATTCATAAGCCCACTAAGACTTGGTCTCATTAATTTTGCCACAGTTTCAACATCTTTAAACTTGGAGCATGGAAATATAGGGTTTTGAGAAGTTGATGAGAGGCTTTGTGACTTAGAATGATTCTTCAGAGATTGGCCACATACATACTCATTTCTTCCTTTTCCTATGAAGACCAGGTAGGTACCTCTATGTGTACCCACAGCACCCTTCACTTAACCTGTTAGAACATTTACTGCACATAATGCAGCTGCCTATTTATGCGTGGTTGATTCTCACACAGAATATAAGTTCACTGAGGGCAGTGCCTGTGGTGTCTGTCTGGTTATGCCGATGTTGCTGAGGAGAGTAACTGGCATACAGTAGATGTTTAATAACTAGATAGCAGAGAGAGAAAAGGATTCCAGGAGATTGAGAAGATTATTTTAAAAAGGCCACATCTGATTTCTAGACCTATGCTTTTAGACACACTTGCAGAGACAGCATTTCAAAACAGAGGTGAACAGTGCACTTTCCCCACAGCCATTGCCCTCTTCCCTGCTGGTTTCTCTGGGTTATAGACTGTCCTTCAGTCTCCTTTAACTTTGGATGAGAAGGGTCTTTTCCCAGCTCAGGTGACTCAAGTCTAAGTATAATGTATAAGGTACAACGCACAGTCTGAAATTAGCCTCGTTTGGGATGGTGTTTTGTAAGAATCACAGATTCTACTTAAAGTTTTTGCCAGTGCTCACCACCATGATCTTCTGATTTATTTTACATCTTGGAATTGTGTTCAGTAACACTAGGGAGCTGCAGTATTTATGCTTTCACACTAATCAATCATTCATTCAGAGTTGCCTTCAAATGAACGTACATTCTCAGAAACTTCTGTTTCTTCTGAGCAGGCCTTTGATAGTCTTGTGCTACTGACACTGAGAAATCTCATAACCCCACTGATACTGGGGAGACTAGTTCCATAGCAGGATCTCCTGTTTAAAAAGTCTGACCTGTGGAGGACAGAAATCACCAAGTCCTTTTACACCAATGAATTTCTTCTTGCCTTACTGAAGGGAATGTTCTATGAGTCCTCCTATGGAGCAAAGTCAGATGCTAGGTTCTGCTGCTAAGCTGCTAAGTCGCTTCAGTCGTGTCTGACTCTGTGTGGCCCCATAGACGGCAGCCCACCAGGCTCCCCCGTCCCTGGGATTCTCCAGGCAAGAACACTGGAGTGGGTTGCCATTTCCTTCTCCAATGCATGAAAGTGAAAAGTGAAAGTCAAGTCGCTCAGTCGTGTCCGACTCCCAGCAATCCATGGACTGCAGCTTACCAGGCTCCTCTGTCCATAGGATTTGCCAGGCAAGAGTACTGGAGTGGGGTGCCATTGTCTTCTCCGAACACATAACAAAACTACTCTAACATTCTCGTCTCTGTGAGCCACCTGATATCTTCCATAATACTTTGCCAAAGCAATTTCAGCATCTCTACTTCATCTGCCTATTGGCTATTATCACATTCAGGCTTCAGGGAAACACCCTAGCAGCAAATGACCAGCTCCAGGTGTTGGTTTTCCTATGTCCTACCTACAGCCTTGTAAACTGTATGACTTTGCTCTGGCTTATGGGCTTTCAGCGGAGAAGGCAATGGCACCCCACTCCAGTACTCTTGCCTGGAAAACCCCATGGGCGGAGGAGCCTGGTAGGCTGCAGTCCATGGGTCGCTGGGAGTCGGACACAACTGAGCGACTTGACTTTCACTTTTCACTTTCATGCATTGGAGAAGGAAATGGCAACCCACTCCAGTGTTCTTGCCTGGAGAATCCCAGGGACGGGGGAGCCTGGTGGGCTGCCGTCTATGGGGTCGCACAGAGTCAGACATGACTGAAGCGACTTAGCAGCAGCAGCAGCAGCATGGGCCTTCAGCAGGGCTTCCCAGGTGGCTCATGGTAAAGAATCTACCTGTAGTGCGGGAGATGCAGGTTTGATCCCTGGGTCAGGAAGATTCCCTGGAGAAGGAAATGGCAACCCATTCCAGTATTCTTGCCTGAGAAATCCCATGGACAGAGGAGCCTAGTGGGCTACTGTCCATGGTGTCGCAAAGAGTCAGAAACAACTCAGCAACTAAACAACAACAACCTGGTCCTTAAGCACGTAGCTGGCAAACTGAATGATTAAAGGTTTCCTAAGCCCTCACCTGTCCATTGCTGGTATACTTACCTACTTCATCAGACTGTAAGACAGTTGCATATCGCTTTCCCCTACTTATCCACACAAAGAATAGCAGAGGGTCTTGTACACACTCTGAGTTGGAATGTCATTCTAAGTAGGAAATGCTGGAGAATCTCTTCAGAGCAGGGTCTACCCTTTCTCTTCCTGAAGTTATTTATGCTGTGGGAGTAGGCTCCTTGAATAACAGCTCCCAGACAGAACTAAGGTATCTCTGAATTGCTCTTGCACAGTTATGATAATTGATTATGAATATGTTGTTTCTTTATAAGAACATTACGTCTGAATATCCTGAGCTCCCAGATCATGGAAAAGTATTAATACAGGAAAACATAAGATATGAGGGGGAAATAATGCATGAGAATCTGTGTTTTTACCTTTTTTTAAAGATATTCATTTGACTTAAAAATGTTTTGTATTAAAGATATTTGATTTGTATTTATGGAACTGTGGAAGCACCATATTTAGCAAGGGATCATGCACATATGTGGTACATGATTTATTGTATATGCTTACTCATGAAAGCAACTATGGCTTCATGCAAATAATTCCTGTGAATGGGCTGATCTTTTCTCGTCTGACTGGACACCTGTCTTTTTCCATGCCCCAGTAGGATGAAGGATGGGAGGAATTTCCTTCCTCATTCTTCCTCAAGAGGGGGTTATGGCCCTGACTTCTGGGCCTGGGACACCAAGCTGAGCATGTGATGTGCTTCTCCCCTTCTCCCCTGCAGGGAAGGCCAGCCTCCCCAGGGCAGATGCAAGCTCCAACCCTCACCTACCTCATTTGGTTCATATCTTCTTAGCTTTTCTACCCTCCGAGAAACTTCTTCTTCTTTTTTTATGTGGACTATTTTTAAAGTCTTTATTGAATTCATTAGAATATTGTTTTGGCTGCGTGTCATGTGAGATCTTGGCTTCCTGACCAGAGATTGAACGTGCACCCCATGTATTAGAAGGTGAAGTCATGCATGGCCTTGCAATAAACCTTTCCCTGCTCCAAATTCCAACCTCACTCACTGTGTTTTTACCCTTTTTTAAAGATATTTTTAGATATGAACTTGTGCTTTGTTGTTGTTCAGTTGCTAAATCGTGTCCCACTCTGTGACCCCATGGACTGCAGCACGCCAGGCTTCCCTGTTCTTCACTTTCTCCTGGAGTTTGCTCAAACTTATGTCCACTGAATCAGTGATGCCATCCAACCATCTCATCCTTTGTGGTCCTTGTGCTAACAGCCATGTATCCTATATACTTATTTTGCCTTGAATGATATTGGTGTATGGTGTCAATTTTCCTGAGGATGAAAGAACTGATTCTTACCTGGAGCCCACCTACTTTGTAACTATGAATTTCTAATCAGAGCTATAATGCAAACATTTGGTCTACTGTAGCACAGTGCCCTGGTGACAGCATAACCTGAAGCATGGCAGGCATGGGTTTGCAGCTCTGCTCTTTTACCAACCAAGTGTATTTGAGTCTATTATTTCCCTTCATTGAACCCAGTTTAGTTACCTGTAAAATAGAGGTAATTCTAGTTTCACAAGTCTGCTACTAATGTTAGTGTACATAATGTATGGAAAATATTTTGCATAGTGCTGGTAACCTCCCCCCAGTCCCTACCAGTTTTCTTCCTTTCTAAAGGAAACATGAGGTTTCATATTCTACATAGAATTCAGTGAAATTTGTTCTTGAAAAACTATACACTGCATTAAGGATAAACAGGTGGTGCTAGTGGTAAAGAATCCTCCGGCCAATGCAGTAGACATAAGAGACATGGATTTGATCCCTGGGTTGGGAAGATTCCCCTGAAGGAGGGCTTGGCAGCCCAATCCAGTATTCTTGGCTGGAGAATCCCATGGACAGAGGATCCTGGCGGGCAACAGTCCATAGGGTTGCAAAGAGTCGGACATGACTGAAGTGACTTAGCACATGTAGCACACACACACAAGGATACATAAGGGACCTACTTCTTGAGTGGAGCAACAGTGAGAGGTAGGTTCTATTACCCCATTTGCTAGATAAGGTAGCTGGAATTTAGAGCCTTTAAGTAACTTGCTACTGAGAAGTAGAGTATTGTCTGCTGTATCAGTAAACAAAGGATGACACAGTTATCAGCAATTGCAGTCACCACCACAGGTGACCTGGTGAGCCCTGAGAGAACTCAGAAAGGAAAGAATATCTGCCATCTTGCAGCCATGAGATGGCAGCCACTCCCTATGGTGAACCCTGAAGGAACTGACTATGTGAAAACACAGGATACTGGCCCCAGATGGCTGAGTTGCACATTATAGGAATATTTCAGTGAGCCCAGACGCTACCATCTTCCCACACATAGAAAAGAACTAAATTCCTCAACTTGCAGACATCTGCTTAACATCATTAATCACTCAGTCGTTTTGACTCTTGGCAACCCCATGGACTGTCGCCTTCCAGGCTCCTCTGTCCACAGGGATTCTCCAGGCAAGAATACTGGAGTGAATTGTCAGACCTTCCTCCAGGGGATCTCCCTAACCCAGGGATCGAACCCAGGTCTCCAGCATTGTGGACAGACTCTTTACCATCTGAGCCACCAAGGAAACCATCTAGTTTTCTTTTATTAACAGTTTTCGTACTATTGCCTGTCCCTTGTTGTGAAATTCTTATATATCCTAAATACCCCATCACCTCCAAGGAGCAGTTCTCTCAGGGGTACTTGAGATGCTGCCTTTCAGGTTTGAGGTCCTCAGTATGTCCACTGAATAAAACACAACTCTCAACTTGTAGGTTCAGTTCAGTTCAGTTTAGTTGCTCAGTTGTGTTCGACTCTTTGTCACCTCATGCACTGCAGCACACCAGGCTTCCCTGTCTGTCACCAACTCCTGGAGCTTACTCAAACTCATGTCCTTTGAGTAGGTGATGCCATCCAACTATCTCATCTTCTGTCATCCCCTTCTCCTCCTGCCTTCAATCTTTCCCAGCATCAGGGTTTTTTCAAATGAGTAAGTTCTTTGCATCAGGTGGCCAAAGTATTGGAGTATCAGCTTCAGCATCAGTCCTTCCAATGAATATTCAGGACTGTTTTCTTCAGGATGGACTGGTTGGATTTCCTTGCTGTCCAAGGGACTCTCAAGTCTTCTCCAACATCACAGTTCAAAAGCATCAATTCTTCAGCGCTCAACTTTCTTTATGGTCCAACTCTCACATCCACACATGACTACAGGAAAACCTGAAGTTTTGACTAGATGGACCTTTGTTGGCCAAGTAATGTCTCTGGTTTTTAATATGCTGTCTAGGTTGGTCATAATTTTTCTTCCAAGGAGCAAGCATCTTTTAATTTCATGGATGCAGTTACCATCTTCAGTGATTTTGGAGCCTAAAAAATAAACTTGTAGGTTGTGCATAATTTTTCAGTCGACTCTGCTTATAGCTAAGGAGACATTCCTTAGCTATGGCTACCTGAGGAGGCCTTACGAATAGCTGAGAACAGAAGAGAAGCTAAAGGCAAAGGAGAAAAGAAAAGATATGCTATCTGAATGCAGAGTTCCAAAGAATAGGAAGGAGAGATAAGAAAGCCGTTCTCAGTGATCAATGCAAAGAAATATAGGAAAACAATAGAATGGGAAAGACTAGAGATCTCTTCAAGAAAATTAGAGATACCAGGGAACATTTCAAGCAAAGATGGGCACAACAAAGGACAGAAATGGCATGGACCTAACAGAAGCAGAAGATATTAAGAAGAGGAGGCAAGAATACAGAGAAGAACTATACAAAAAAGATCTCATGACCCAGATAACCATGATGGTGTGATCAATCACCTAAAGCACGGCATCCTGGAATGTGAAGTCAAGTGGGCCTTAAGAAGCATCACTATGAACAAAGCTAGTGGAGGTGATGGAATTCCAGTTGAACTATTTCAAATCCTAAAAGATGATGCTGTGAAAATGCTGCACTCAATATGCCAGCAAATTTGGAAAAGTCAGCAGTGGCCACAGAACAGAAAAAAGTCAGTTTTCATTCTAATCCTAAAGCAAGGCAATGGCAAAGAATGTTCAAACTACCTCAAATTGCACTCATCTCACACACTAGCAAAGTAATGCTCAAAATTTTCCAAGCCAGGCTTCAACAACATGTAAACCATGAAATGTTCAAGCTGAATTATAAAAGGCAGAGGAATCAGAGATCAAATTGCCAACATCCATTGGATCACAGAAAAAGCAAGAGAGTTCCAGAAAAACAACTACTTCTGCATTATTGACTATGCCAAAGACTTTGTGTGGATCACAATAAACTGTGGAAAATTCTTAAAGAGATGGAAATACCAGACCACTCGACCTGTCTCCTGAGAAATCTGTATGCGGGTCAAGAAGCAACAGCTAGAACTGGACATGGAAAAGCAAATGGTTGCAAATTGGGAAAGGAGTACATCAAGGCTGTATATTGTTACCCTGCTTATTTAACTTCTATACAGAGTACATCATGTGATATGCTGGGCTGGATGAAGCGCAAGCTGTAATCAAAATTGCTGGCAGAAATATCAATAACCTCAGGTATGTAGATGACACCACCCTTATGGCAGAAAGCAAAGAAGAACTAAAAGGCCTCTTGATGAAAGCGAAAGAGGAGAGTGAAAAAGGTGGCTCGAAACTCAACATTCAGAAAACTGGGATCATGACATTCGGTCTTATTACTTCATGACAAATAGATGTGGAAACAATGGAAACAGTGACAGACTTTATTTTTGGGGGCTCCAAAATCACTGAAGATGGTGACTGCAGCCATGAAATTAAAAGATGCTTGCCCCTTGTAAGAAAAGCTATGACCAACCTAGACAGTATATTAAAAAGCAGAGACATTACTTTGCCAACAAAGGTCCATCCAGTCAAAGCTATGGTTTTTCCAGTAGTCATGTATGGATGTGAGAGTTGGACTATAAAGAAAGCTGAATGCCGAAGAACTGATGCTTTTGAATTGTGGTGTTGAAGACTCTTGAGAGTCCGTTGGATGGCAAGGAGATCCAAGCAGTCCACCCTAAAGGAAATCAGTCCTGAATATCCATTGGAAGGACTGATGGTGAAGCTGATACTCCAATACTTTGGCCACCTGATGCAAAGAACTTACTCATTTGAAAAAACCCTGATGCTGGGAAAGATTGAAGGAAGAAGGAGAAGGGGATGATAGAGGATGAGATGGTTGGATGGCATCACTGACTCAATGGACTTGAGTGTGAGCAAGCTCCTGGTGTTGTTGATGGACAGGGAAGTCTGGTGTGCTACAGTTCATGGGATCACAAAGGGTTGGACATGACTGAAAGACTGAGCTGACTAACTTATAGCTAATACGCCAGAATAAGTATTGATATAATACATGGTTTTTCTTTTTTCGTTCTCCTCTTGTCTCACAGGTATAGTTTTGCAATTTTCCTGTCTGGACCCTGGACACCAGGCACAGTTATAGGCTGGGGACTGAACTGATAAATGGGGATTATGTGAAAGTCTTGGACTTAATAGTCACTGAACTCTCTGAATGTTGGCAGCATCGTTTAGAAGGCCACTCTCTCTGCAGTTTTAAATTAGGAGAGTGGAGTCTCCACTCTGGTAAAACGAACTAGCCTATGAGGAAAGACCTGTAAGTTTGGGATTTTCCAGTAAAAGACCCTACCTGATTCCCTGGAGTGAAGTTCCCTTATGGCAGAAAGTAAAGAGGAACTGAGGAGCCTCTTGATGAAAGTGACAGAGGAGAGTGAAAAAGTTGGTTTAAAACTCAACATTCAAAAAATGAAGATAATGGCATCTGGTCCCATTGCTTCATGGCAAATAATGGGGATACAATGAAAACAGTGACAGGTTTTATTTTCTTGGGGTCCAAAATCACTGCAGATGGTGACTGCAGCCATGAAATTAAAAGACGCTTGCTCTTTGGAAGAAATGCTATGACCAACCTAGATAGCATATTAAAAAGCAGAGACATTAATTTGTCAACAAAGATCCACCTAGTCAAAGCTATGGTTTTTCCAGTAGTTATGTATGGATGTGAGAACTGGACTGTAAAGAAAACTGAGCACCGAATAATTGATGCTTTTTAACTGCAGTGTTTGAGAAGACTCTTGAGAGTCCCTTGGACTGCAAGGAGATCAAAGCAGTCAATTGTAAAGGAAATCAATCCTGCATATTGGAAAGACTGATGCTGAAGCTGAAGTGCCAATAATTTGGCCACCTGATGCAAAGAACTGACTCATTGGAAAAGACCCTGATGCTGGGAAAGATTGAAGGCAGGAGGAGAAGGGGATGACAGAACATAAGATGATTGGATGGCATCACCGACTTGATGGACATGAGTTTGAGCAGGCTCCGGGAGTTGGTGATGGACAGGGAAGCCTGGCATGCTGCAATCCATGGGGCTGCAAAGTGTTCTGAAGTTGTGTGTGTGACATGGTGGTACTGAATGTGGGTACGTACAGCTATCCAGATGGAATCCCAGAATGGGCAGGGAGGACACGATGCCTTTAAGCAGCTTGCTCTGAGCAGAGTGCTCTGAGCAGAGTCTCTGCTGTTCTAGTGTTGGGAGTATTTATGGTAGGAGCAAGAGATGATTCTCTAAATAACACAGCAGGCTGTGGTTCAGGATAGTGATAATTATAGGGAAGCTTGACCTTGACCGGGTCCTTGCTGGTGGAAGCTGCAAAGATTGGGACTTCACCAGGGCCTGGTGCCAGGCTGCTCTCTCTGAGTAGGTGGAGCGCTGTGGTTTTATGCTGCCCTCTCATTAATGAGGTGTGTGGGGGAGAGGGAGCGCTGTTGGGCCAGGCCACCCATTTAATTGCCGTGGTAGTTGGTTTCATTTTTTTTTTCTCTAAATGCCTTGAAGGCCTCCATTGTGTTGTTTGGGATGGGACTGGAGGTCCAAATGCATCTAGGATTGCTCCCCCCCAGAGTACACTTTGTCCCAGTGTGTTGGCCCTGGGCCCTTATGCGTCCCCTAACACTGCCTGCATTTGGTACACATTTTGTGTCCCTGACCCTGGTCTTCTCCAAAACATTTTAATCTCACTGTTAGAGTTTCCTTTTAGACCCAAAGGTCTTCTGAAAAAGTTAGGGGATGAATGGAAGGGTAGAATATTAGAAAGATCATAAATCTTGAAATTTGAAGGCAGAAGACCCCCATTGGGTTTATAAAGGTTTTATATGTCCCAGTTTTCTTTTTTGTAAAACAGAAAAATAGTACATTCTCCCAGAATTGCGAGGACTGATTAAGTGGGACTGGTATTAAGTGGGTTTAAACTATATAGTGGGGTACAACTTTAGCTCCTGCTTTAAATATGGTTTTTGAACTTATAGGGGTGGATGATGGTAGAGACAGAAGGATTAGAAATACATCCTTAGGAGCATAAAAATATGGATTATTTAGTCAGGACTACCTTCCTTGGTCATATGAAATATTCCCTCAATAGAGAGGGAGTTGGGGGCAGATAATGGAAGGAAGGGATCTGAGAAAGTTATTTTTGGGAGATATTGAAATCTGAAGTGTATGTTAATGCAAAGCTATTAGATTAATGTACAAAGAGATTGTACAGAGAAAATAGACTTCCTTTGACTAAGAATTTGATTACTAAATTTAGACAATTTAAATTAGCTTCCTGGGTCTGTCACTTCTGAGGATTCTAGAAAATTACCAACTTGTATAAATTTCAATTCCTTCATTTGTGAAATTAATATCATTAAGAATTAAATGAGATAAACTATATAGACACTGAGTGCAATGTTTGGCTTATATTAAGCATCTAAGAAGTGTTAACTATTCATATTATTGCTATTAACTTGAAAAAGCTTGAATTAAATATTTACTTGTTATTATTAGCCCATGTCAAAATTATATTTTACTTATTAATGAGGCAACTGGCAGGAAGACAAAGAAGTTAGCTCTAAGAAGAGCTTGAACACGCACACACAATTTTATATAGGGCCACATAAAATCAAACACATAATGTAGATACTAGGAAAAAGATGCCGAAATAAGATTGCCATGTTACATATTTGATAGGTTAATGTCGTACAGGACAATAAAACCATATTCCCTTTAGGGTTAACTCCTTCACTGAACTTCACAAATTATAATGATATCAATTTATGCAAAACTTTTACCTTATAAAATTATAAAAAATTCCAGTTCCTTTATCATTTGTGAATTGTTAATAACATACACTGATATTCTCCAAGAGTGTCAATGAGGGTCAAGAAGATATTTTGGAAAATGCTCTGTCTTGATGTCAAAGAATTAATTGATCATCTATTTATATTTTTTCCATGTTTGGGATACATTTGTTTTTAAATTGTTGCTGAAAGAACTTCTGGAAGGGACAGCCTAGAAATTATTGAGCAGAAATGAGACAACTGATTTCAGGAACTTCTCCTCTCTCTCAAACCAAGCTGGGTCTTCTTTATTCTGAAATCATCAAGGTGAGAGGAAATGAGGCCCAGGCCCTGGAGTCTTAGCTGCCTGTAACCGTGTTCCTCAACCTTGGCTGCCCTTCAGGACCACCTGAAGAACTGTAAAAAATACTGCTGCCGGCGAGGCCCATCTCAAAACTTTTGATTTAATTAGTTTGGTGTTTGGATTTATTTTTAGTTTTTCCCTGGGTTTTAAACTTTTTAGCCCAATTCAGCTGTGTCCTCTGTGAATCTGGGGAGAGGTTATTAAAAGCTGAAACAGGGGGCATAAATTGGGGTGAAAGTGTTACTTGTTACCTAAGCCTCATTCTGGGAAGGATCTGAAGGTGTAACTGGAGGAGTAAAAGCAGTCAAACACCAAGAGGGTAACAGAAAAACTTCTTTTTCTAAGACATCACATCAATAATATCTGTGCTGTGGCCAGGCTGTCTTCAAAGAGTTTTCAAAAGGGCTGCACTATTTCAATCACCTCCTATTCACCCCACTGATGAGGGATGCCCACCCGTATTTATGGGGACGGCCAAACACACAATACCCAGCACCGGACAGAAGGGTTAATAGAAGTTTACTATTCATTCACATATACTCACAACCTGGGGTGGGGGACACTGCAGGTCATGCAGGTTCACAAGGGGTGGCCCAAGGAACTGAGACAATATATCCAGCGGCTATGGGAGGCAGGCTTTCTAGTGTCAAGAGGATGAGGTGTCCTTGGTTCCCATGGGAGAAGGTCATTGGCTTATTTGAATGCTTTCTCAGACTGACAAGGGCTGAAACCCTAGGATACTCAGGGAGAAGCAGGGACAGTGCCCAGACCCCTGTGATAAGGAGCGGGGGTTGTTTGGCTAGGAGACTTTATGAGTGGGACTGGAATTAGGTGAGGAACTCATGGTTAGGCCTTTTGATGTCAAGGCAACACATAATATTGGACCTTAATTTGAGCCTTATACCACATGCCCAGATTCACAAGAAATCATGTGTTTGTGTTTATGCAAAGTTATGCATATATCTGTGGGTATATACAGTTGTCCCTCCATATCTGCTGGATCTAAGGCTGGTTCCAGGATACCCCCCGCCCTGTGGATGCCAAAACTCAAGGACGCTCAAGTCCCTACATAAAAGAGTAGTATTTGCATATAACCTACACACATCCTCCTGTATACTTGTGTACTTTAAATCATCTCTAGATTGCTTACAATACCTAATACAATGTAAATACTATGTAAATAGTTGTAAATACAATGTAAATGTTATGTAAATAGTTGCTAGCATGAGGCAAATTCAAGTTTCACTTTTGGAACTTTCCGGAATTTATTTCTTTCTGAATATTTTCAATCTCTGGTTGGTTGAATCCACTGATGCAAAACCTGAGGATACAGAGACCCAACTCTGTATATTAAGAATGAAATAAAAAATGTTGCTGTCTGATTATCCATGCTGAACAACTTGTTTTGTTTTGTATATGGCTCAGTCTCCACGGCATCCCACTCCAGTACTCTTGCCTGGAAAATCCCATGGACGGAGGAGCCTGGTAGGCTGCAGTCCATGGGGTTGCTAAGAGTTGGACACGACTGAGTGACTTCACTTTCACTTTTCACTTTCATGCATTGGAGAAGGAAATGGCAACCCACTCCAGTGTTCTCGCCTGGAGAATCCCAGGGACGGGGGAGCCTGGTGGGCTGCCGTCTATGGGGTCGCACAGAGTTGGACATGACTGAAGCGACTTAGCAGCAGCAGCAGCAGTGGTAAACAATCTGCCTGCCAATGCAGGAGACATGTTCTTGATCCTTGGTCAGGCAGATCCACTGGAGAAGGAAATGGCAACCCACTCCAGTATTGTTTCCTAGAGAACCCCATGGACAGAGGAGCCTGGTAGGCTACAGCACATAGGGTCACAAAGAGTCAGACATGACTTAGCGACTGAATCCTTAGTCAGACATGACTTAGCGACTTAGCAGGCTTTTTGAATCCTTATGAGAAGTTAAGTTTCAGCTCAATTATCAATATCTGTCATCTAGTACTTGATGGAGAGGTCACCAAGTAAGACTGTGTTAATTTTCTTTGTTAATTTTGTATTTTGCCTTCATTAAAGAACATAGAACATTTTAGGGAGAGGAAAAATTTATTCCACATGACTAAACATTAGGTGTTTGAGATATTCAGGTGGGATATCTGATAGTTTGTTGATAGTACAGGTTGTAAATCTGAGCTGGTGGTAGTGATTTAGTCACTAAGTCATGTCCGACTCTTTCTACCTCAAGGACTCTAGCCTGTCAGGATCCTCTGTCCATGGGATTTCCCAGGCAAGAATATTGGAATGGGTTGCCATTTCCTTCTTCAAGTCTGAGCTAGACACATACATTAGGCAGCTACCAATTTTATAGCATGGGTTCATCTTAGCCAGTATGGATTGACTGCGTGTTTATCTTCAGAGCTCCCTAGGGCATTGGCCAAGGCTATAGAATATATTACATTTACTAGAGATTAAATAGTGCTTTATAACCACTGGTCTCTGAACTGTTTTAGGGCAGGATGTACCAGCTTGCCAATATTATCTGGTAATATTAATTGGATTATAATAATTCAATAATCACAATAATACTTGGTTTTGGCAGAGCCTGGGGGATTTCAACAGTTTAGGCTGGTCACCTAGGTAGACTGCCAACAAGATCAGTTCTTTATAAAAGGAGGAGACTTGGGACTTCTTGGTACCATGAAGCTTCCCACATATACTGGTGGTAGTTCAGGACCGGGTGGCAGAGTGTATCTTGTGTAATCCAGTGTTGGGAGGGCATGGAAGCCAAAATAACTGGACCTCTTTCGTTGCGTACTCTTCTCTATCTGTTGCTGTATCCTGTACTCATGATAAAGTGTAAAAGGTTTGAGTGTTGTGAGTCCTTCCAGCAATTGAATGTTTAAGGCAATTTATTCATAATTAACACATCAGTTAATGACATTTAAACCATAAAAGTGGGTGGACTTATTCTGGGAAATTGTATGGGATAAGGGGATAAGAAAGGTGAGATTGGAAATTTGAGAAACTCCATTTAGTTATGAGCAGGGAGTAACACACCTGGTACACTGCAGATAAATCATGAGGCAGACAGAGCAGGTTTTGATATTCCTCTTTACAGAAGAAGAAATCATGGACTGAGAAACACTTTTACTTTTTCAAGACCACACAACTAGATCTTTAGATTCCTAAACATAGTTCCTTCAACTATATCACATTGCATCTTGATTAAAACTCCTCTTCAGAAAAGTTCCCAAGAGAAAGCTTTGAAAAGTATAAGAACATTTACCAGAGCCTTTGTGGCTTTCCTGACCAGCAGAAATGTTCAAAAATAGCAGCATCTTCACCATCCTGCAATTAGGATTTCTGAGACTTCTCTGTTCTGTCCAACAAAGAAAGTCTGTTGCTTTCTACAAAATTAGTGAATCTTAATGTTTAGGATTTATTTTTTAAAAAAATCAACTGAGACATCTGTACCAATGCCTACAATAACCTCCCTTCCATCAAATTGCCTTTAAATAAGGCCGTGCTATGTTCTTGCATTTTTTTCCCCCAGCACAATCTTGGAACATGGTGTACTCTTAACACACCTTGAAACCATGTATTTTACATTGCTAGTGTTAGTGTAATTTGCTTTTTATAGCATACGTATTCCTGAGATAAATGTCACTTAAAAATGGATTCCTATTTTAAGAGCCCCAAACTGTGGGCTATGATGAAACGGAGCTCTGGGCAACTCCTGACTTGGGAAGACTTTGCATCTCTTTCTGTCACTAAGTATCTCTCCTTTGCCAGTCCTCAAAATATTGGGAGGCTCCTTCTATTCTGTAAATATCTGGATTCCACAGGTTGCACCCAATAGGTACACAACATCCAACATGACTGTCCATTTGGTGTCAACATCAGCATGTTTAAAATATCAAAAATATAGTAAAACCAGCTGTGTGAAATCTACCTTATTTATTTATCTTTTGGAAATGGATTTACTACATAGCTATTTATAGAAAACCTCTAACAAATTTCTTTAACATTGGAAAAAATAGTAAATGCATCCTGAACTTAATACTTTTCAAATCTGAACTTTTATAGAATCATATTTACACTTCTTTCTATTAAATTTACTAAATATTAATGAATAATACATGCATTTGTCATTGCATTCAATATTGGGTATGTAGATTAAACAGTATTTCAGGATATTATTTTGCCTTGCAGTTGCATATGATATAGTTGGAGCTGAGGAAATTCAATCCTGAAACAGTGGATGAAAAGTAAAAGGCAGAATTTGACCAAGTGGATAAAAGGATATGCAAGAATAAGCATCCTGTGATATTTCATTAATTCAAAATTATTGATTGAAAATTATGACAATTGCCCCTCACAGCAATCCTATATGTTAGGTGTTAAATTTTTCCAGTGGTCATGTATGGATGTGAGAGTTGGCCTGTAAAGAAGGCTGAGCACCGAAGAATTGATGCTTTTGAACTGTGGTGTTGGAGAAGACTCTTGAGAGTCCCTTGGACTGCAAGGAGGTCCAACCAGTCCATTCTGAAGGAGATCAGCCCTGGGATTTCTTTGGAGGGAATGATGCTGAAGCTGAAACTCCAGTACTTTGGCCACCTCATGCGAAGAGTTGACTCATTGGAAAAGACTCTGATGCTGGGAGGGATTGGGGGCAGGAGGAGAAGGGGACGACAGAGAATGAGATGGCTGGATGGCATCACTGACTTGATGGACGTGAGTCTGAGTGAACTCCGGGAGTTGGTGATGGACAGGGAGGCCTGGCGTGCTGCGATTCATGGGGTCGCAAAGAGTCGGACACGACTGAGCGACCGAACAGAACTGAACTAAACTGAATCTGTTTACAGACAGGGTCCTTCAGGGCAAACACTATAATCTTACTGGGCCAGTAAGTGATGTGATCAGGACTCAGGTCATCTGACCACAAAGCCAGCTCGGGGTCAGCACACTGGCCTTCTCTGTCACCTTTGCTAACAACTTCCTCCTCCCTCTGTGTTGATAAGCTTCATCTTTAACCCTTGTCTCATGGTTTCTGTGATTCTCCCAGTTTACGGAACTTCCTAGCGCACGTCTCAGTGACCTTGCCCCTGCTCCCATTTCACACAGCTTTTCCTGACCACCCCTCTTAGATGTACTTTAGCAATTGACAGTCTGGTCTAAATTCTAGGTCTTTATTTGCCATCTTGACTTTCTTTTTTCATTGTCCTGTGACTGAAATCAGTCACCCTTGATACCTGATCTTTCGTTTCCACTCTTCCCCTCTGATCATTAGGACTTCCCTGGTGGCTCACACAGTAAAAGTGTCTGCCTACAATGAGGGAGGCCTGGGTTTGATCCCTGGGTTGGGAAGATCCCCTGGAGAAGGAAATGGCACCCCACTCCAGTACTCTTGCCTGGAAAATCCCGTGGATGGAGGAGCCTGGTAGGCTACAGTCCATGGAGTTGCAAAGAGTCAGACATGACTGAGCAACTTCACTACTACTACCTCTGATCATTAGTCGAGCAAACGCTGTTAATTCTCTATCACTACAGATACCTTGAGGCTTAAGTAGACCAGGCTGTCCTAAGAGATAACTAAGTCTGATTCCTTTGAGTCAAGGAAACGTCTTGTGCTGAGTAGGACAATAATAGTACTTACCTCATAGGATTAAAAACAAAAATTAACTGAGTTAATATGTCTAAAGCACTTAGCATAGTTTTTGGCATGCAGTAAGCGCTTAAAATATAAAATATTAGTACTATTATTAGTATTCTTGAATCCATTGGATGACATTCTTAAGCTTGCCAAATCTGTACTTTTGGTAGATTATTCATCTTCTATAAATGACATAATGTATGTAAAATTGCTAGCAGAGTGCCTGGTATGCAGGTGTTCAATACATGTTAATTACCCCCAATATAGACCTCCATCCCTGGTGGCTCAGATGGTAAAAGCATCTGTCTACAATGCGGGAGACCTGGGTTCCATCCCTGGGTTGGGAAGATCCCCTGGAGAAGGAAATGGCAATCCACTCCAGTACTCTTGCCTGGAAAATCCCATGGACGGAGGTGCCTGATAGGCTACAGTTCATGGGGTGGCAAAGAGTCAGACACGACTGAGCTACTTTACTCACTTCACTATAGACCTCCAAGTTCCCTTCTAATTCTAGGATTCTATGTTAAACATATATGTATTGTTTATGTACAGATTTGTATGTTAAGGAGTTAAAAATGTTTAATAAAAGTATGTGTGTGTGTTAGTTGCTCAGTCGAGTCTGACTCTTTGCAACCCCAAGGACTGTAACCAACCAGGCTATTCTGTTCATGGGATTATCCAGGCAAAAATACTGGAGTGGGTTGCTATTCCCTTCTCCAGGGGATCTTCCTGACCCAGGGATCAACCAAGGTCTCCTGCATTGCAGGCAGATTTTTTACCATCTGAGTCACCAGGGAAGCCCCAATAAAAGTATATTGAGACTCAATACAACACAGAACCACAGGACTCCTGATATTTGTTTTCTCAGGAGCTAACTGAGGCCATTTCAAATAATGATCTATCCTTTGCCATCTTTTCTCTTTGGTCAGGCTCTGGGCCTCTTCTCGTGAAACTGTAACTTGTCCTTGGCGTCCTTCTGGTGAGTAGTGATGGTCAATACACTTGGGGCCACTCTTGTGCCACCAGAAATCTGAGAGTTAATGCATGTGCGTGACAGCCTTTGTATTGCATTTACATGTGTCACACATGGAATGATACAAATAGACTGTAATTAAAAAAAAGACAGAAAAAATAGAAATAAATAAAGTAAAGCACCACTATATAGAGATTCAAGTTTTGGAAAGAGGGCAGTTCTGCAACAAAAAGAATACAGTTAAGAATAGTTCTTCCTACACTGCTTCCTGCTTGGGCTTCATCTGCTCTTCAGGGAACATGACTTTAGTGAAGCCCCAGTTGAGAAGATTTTGAAACGTAGTTCCCATGGCAACATGCTCTGAAGTGACATAAATCCAAAGAAACTTTTCTTGGTTGTTCTATTATTCAAACAAGAATCCTCTAAGGCTTCTAGAGAAGTCAACTTTTAATGAAGCTCGTCTTCTTTGCTTTCTGTGCCCCAAGGAGCACCTTTCCTATGGGACTCCTTTCAGGTTTGTAATAATGATTTATTTTCTTTAATTGTGAGTTGACTACAGTGGGAATGAGAGTAGGCCCTGAGATTTCCTGTAATCACCAGGGCAGTGGCAAATTTTTAAGTGCAAGGTCCATGCTGAGGCTTTTTGTTACTCTTCAGTTCAGTTCAGTTCAGTCACTCAGTCGTGTCTGACTCTTTGTGACCCCATGAATCGCAGCACGCCAGGTCTCCCTGTCCATCACCAACTCCCGGAGTTCACTCAGACTCATGTCCATCGAGTCAGTGATGCCATCCAGCCATTTCATCCTCTGTCGTCCCCTTCTCCTCCTGCCCCCAATCCCTCCCAGGATCAGAGTCTTTTCCAATGAGTCAACTCTTCGCATGAGGTGGCCAAAGTACTGGAGTTTCAGCTTCAGCATCATTCCCTCCAAAGAAATTCCAGGGCTGATCTCCTTCAGAATGGACTGGTTGGACCTCCTTGCAGTCCAAGGGACTCTCAAGAGTCTTCTCCAACACCACAGTTCAAAAGCATCAATTCTTCAGTGCTCAGATTTCTTTACAGTCCAACTCTCATATACATACATGAGTATTGGAAAACCTATAGCCTTGACTAGATGGACCTTTTTTTGACAAAGTAATGTCTCTGCTTTTTAATATGCTATCTAGGTTGGTCAAAACTTTCCTTTCAAGGAGTAAGTGTCTTTTAATTTCATGGCTGCAATCACCATCTGAAGTGATTTTGGAGACCAAAAAAATAAAGTCAGCCACTGTTTCCACTGTTTCGTCATCTATTTGCCATGAAGTGATGGGACTGGATGCATGATCTTAGTTTTCTGAATGTTGAGTTTTAAGCCAACTTTCACTTTCATTCTCCTCTTTCACTTTCATCAAGAGGCTCTTTGGTTCTACTTTGCTTTCTGTCATAAGAGTGGTGTCATCTGCATATCTGAGGTTATTGATATTTCTCCCGGCAATCTTGATTCCAGCTTATGCTTCCCCCAGCCCAGCGTTTCTCATGATGTACTTTGCATATGAGTTAAATAAGCAGGGTGACAATATACAGCCTTGACGTCCTCCTTTTCCTATTTGGAACCAGTCTGTGTTCCATGTCCAGTTCTAATGGTTGCTTCCTGTTACTGACATGTGATCAAAATCTATTCCCCATATGAAGGACTAGCAAGCACCAGCTATGTGCAAATGTTACTTGACATTCACACATACACACAGGACCGATGTAGGGGTTATAATTAGCTTGCCACGTGGAGGACTGCTACCAATGAGGTTCTCATTATAGACCCAGTGATGATGACTTCAAATGCTTCATTCTGACCAAAATATACATCAATTGGGTCCTGTCTGAAAGTTCATAATTAGAGACCTGTGCTTTCTTGGTTAAAGATTTGGCCTTCATTAAAAAATATCTGGAAGGGGTGTGGAATGTGTGTGATCCCTAATAAGCTTTAGCTGACTGTTGATGAGTTTGTGTGATTTTCTAGAGAGCTGTTTCTGACACAAAATTGAAGGTAAAGAAACTTAGGATTGTGAGTCTTTAGGGAAGAGGTTTTTTGTTTGTTTGTTTTTGTTTTTTTAATTAAGACTAGAGGGGGGTACAGAAAGAGAAGTTTAGAGACTATAAAGGAAAGCTCACCTGACTTTGTGATTTGGCCTCTGTGATGTGGTAGAATTATTTGAAAAATAAAGCACTGGCTTTGGACAGAAAATAGGGACAAGGTAAAGTGAGCCTTAAGCCTGTCTGTGGATTAAATTGGTTGGAGAGATGGGCCTTACACAAAGTTTTGGAGGAAAAAAAATGTTATTTCAGAACTTCTCTCACTTCCATCAGCTCTCCTCTTCTTCCAACTTGTATGAGCCTGAGTCCTGCCCCTTGCAGGTTCACCTGTGCTGTGCTTAGTCAGTCACTTGTGTCCGACTCTTTGTAACCCCATGGGCTGTAGGCCCCTAGGCTCCTCTGTCCATGGGGATTCTCCAGGCAGGAATACTAGAATGGGTTGCTATGCCCTCCTTCAGGTGATCTTCCCAACCCAGGAATCAAACCCAGGTCAGGTTCATCTGTCTCTTAGCAAACCTTTTCTCTTCCTCATTCCCTTTCTAAATTATACGTATCTTATATTTCTTTATGTACATCTCCTATAACATTTATGAAGGCTCTCCCACGTGTCTGCCTCTTTGTGAGACTCTTCCATTGTATGATTTAACTCTCACAACAACCCTGCGATTATCCTCAACCCCATTTTGCAGATGAAGAGACTGAAAATCTGAGACTTGTGAGTCGCTGCAAGCCAGGTTCTCCATTTGGTTTAAAGACACAAAAGTGAGTAAACCTAGGGCCCATCCTTCATGTTCCTGGAGGGAGATAGATGTCCACAAAGACAGGGATATGTTGGGAGGAGAGCTGCAGGAAATCTCAAGACAAGGTGCTACAGGATTTTTTGGCTAATCCCCATTAGGCTGTGACCTCATAGTGACTTGAGACCCTACTCTGTCTGACTTTTTGGCATTCTGATAGAACATACTCGAAGTTCTCTGCAACATGGAATTTCAGGTACTCAATAAACTCATGAGTCATATTTAGTTTTCTGGTAGTGGTGCTGGTTCAGTTGCTAAATCATGTCTAACTCTTGCGACCCCATCGACAGTAGCCTTCCAGGCTTCTCTGTCCATAGAATTTCCCAGGCAAGATTGCTGGAGTGGATGGCCATTTCCTGCTCCAGGGGATTTTCCTGACCCAGGTCTCTTGCATTATTCTGACCGGGAATCAAACAGCTCTGGGGGAGGCTGTTTCCTCCCAGGTGGAATGAGGAACTTTTTGGTTAGACCTGTTCCACATGGGTTTTAGGAGTACCTTAACTGAGGTTTTCACAAAAAGGCACGCCAGACACAAGGATCTGTATGCAGGTAGCTTATTTTTGGAAACTATTTCAGCATAAAGAAGTGAAAACAGGAACGAATAGAAAACTAATCCAAGGTTGGGTTATTGGGCTGTTCACCCTAATGGGAAATTGACAATCAAATCCCTCTGAAGCTCTCTGAGATACTATGAAGAATGAACCTCCAGAAACAGAAGAGAGGAGCATTTATCTACTGGCTCCCAGGACATGTTAACTCCTTTACACTAGCAGGTTTGCACATGCACCAGAATGGCTGAGTGGATTCCCAAAGACTTTCCACATGTGATGGCAGAGACATCCTAGCACAGAAAGAAGGGTGTATGTATTGGTGCAGCTGAGAAACAGTTGTCTGGCTACAGCTGCATGCTGCCAGCTTCCAGAGCAACAGTAGAGGCTGAAAGCATAGGCTGAGTGATATGAAATGAGGCATAAAAACTGTCCAACACAGAGCTTGCTGATGGCACCTGAACTTAGGGCCTGATAAAAACTGTTCAGAGTGGAGGGTAGAGGACACCATGGCTGCAAGGCAAGGCCTACATTATATGATTGATAATGTGCTAAAAAACTTAGAAAGGACTTTTGTTCCATTTACTTGCCATTTATTCTGAAAGTTCATCCTTGTTCCCTTACCTCATTGCTGTGCTTTGAGTTAAGGCATTTTGTCTGGATTACAAAATAAAACATAGTGCTTGGAGGGGCGGCAAATCAAGTCATTGACACCCACCAGTTCGTGAGACTAATTGGTCTTTCTCAGCCCATATAATCATGTTATCTATTCTTCTGTTCGAAATGTTCCATGGATTCACACTATATACACATTTCCTGTCATGACATTCAAGTCTCATCCTAGTATAATTTTGGGGTGCTCTTGTAGGTCTGATGCCCAGTTATGTCATTTACTTGTACTTTGCTTTTCAGTTAAATGACCAGGTGGGCTTCTTTTGGATAAGGTATAGGCCCTCTTCAACTGTGGAGGTTAGAGACCCATGTTTTATTCCACATTCCACCACCAACCAGTTCTGTAATTGACTGGGTCTCAATTTTCCTGTCTGGAAGACACAGGTAGAGAATTAGATCAGTGTATCCCAAACCTGGCCAAATATTCAGATCACCAAGGGAGATTTATAAGGGAAAACAAATTATAAAGACCTACTCCTGGAGATTCTGATTTATATGTCTGGATTAGAACAGCAAGGAACATACATTTATTTATTTTTTTATTTTTTAACTTTACAATATTGTATTGGTTTTGCCATATATCAACATAAATCTGCCACAGGTATACATGTGTTCCCCATCCTGAACCCTCCTCCCTCCTACTTCCCCATACCATCCCTCTGGGTCATCCCAGTGCTCCAGCCCCAAGCATCCAGTATTGTGCATCGAACCTGGACTGGCGACTCGTTTCATATATGATATTATACATGTTTCAATGCCATTCTCCCAAATCATCCCACCCTCTCCCTCTCCCACAGAGTCCAAACTGTTCTATACATCAGTGTCTCTTTTGCTGTCTCGTATACAGGGTTATTGTTACCATCTTTCTAAATTCCATATATATGCGTTAGTATACTGTATTGGTGTTTTTCTTTCTGGCTTACTTCACTCTGGATAATAGGTTCCAGTTTCATCCACCTCATTAGAACTGATTCAAATGTTTTCTTTTTAATGGCTGAGTAATACTCCATTGTGTATATGTACCACAGCTTTCTTATCCATTCATCTGCTGATGGACATCTAGGTTGCTTCCATGTCCTGGCTATTATAAACAGTGCTGCGATGAACATTGGGGTACATGTGTCTCTTTCCCTTCTGGTTTCCTCAGTGTGTATGCCCAGCAGTGGGATTGCTGGATCATAAGGCAGTTCTATTTCCAGTTTTAAAGGAATCTCACACTGTTCTCCATAGTGGCTGGACTAGTTTGCATTCCCACCAACAGTGTAAGAGGGTTCCCTTTTCTCCACACCCTCTCCAGCATTTATTGCTTGTAGACTTTTGGATCGCAGCCATTCTGACTGGCGTGAAATGGTACCTCATAGTGGTTTTGATTTGCATTTCTCTGATGAGTGATGTTGAGCATCTTTTCATGTGTTTGTTAGCCATCTGTATGTCTTCTTTGGAGAAATGTCTATTTAGAGGAACATACATTTAATAAGCACATTCTTTTTTTTTATTTTTAAACTTTACAATATTGTATTAATTTTGCCAAATATCAAAATGAATCCGCCACAGGTATACCTGTGTTCCCCATCCTGAACCCTCCTCCCTCCTCCCTCCCCAAACCGTCTCTCTGGGTCGTCCCAGTGCACCAGCCCCAAGCATCCAGTATCGTGCATCGAACCTGGACTGGCGACTCGTTTCATACATGATATTATACATGTTTCAATGCCATTCTCCCAAATCTCCCCACCCTCTCCCTCTCACACAGAGTCCATAAGACTGATGTATACATCAGTGTCTCTTTTGCTGTCTCGTACACAGGGTTATTGTTACCATCTTTCTAAATTCCATATATATGCGTTAGTATACTGTATTGGTGTTTTTCTTTCTGGAGTATTACTCAGCCATTAAAAAGAATACATTTGAATCAGTTCTAATGAGGTGGATGAAACTGGAACCTATTATACAGAGTGAAGTAAGCCAATAAGCACATTCTTATTTAATTCAATTGTATAGCTAGGTTTGTGAAAAACAGAATTAGATTGCTTTTAGTATTGCTTCGGGAGAAGGCAATGGCACCCCACTCCAGTACTCTTGCCTGGAAAATCCCATGGATGGAGGAGCCTGGTGCACTGCAGTCCATGGGGTCGCTAGGAGTCGGACACAACTGAGCGACTTCACTTTCACTTTTCACTTTCATGCATTGGAGAAGGAAATGGCAACCCACTCCAGTGTTCTTGCCTGGAGAATCCCAGGGACGGGGGAGCCTGGTGGGCTGCCACCTATGGGGTCACACAGAGTCGGACACAACTGAAGCAACTTAGCAGCTTAGCAGCAGATTTGAAGCAATACTGCTGCTGCTGTTGCTATTGCTAAGTCATGTCAGTCGTGTCCGACTCTGTGCGACCCCATAGGTGGCAGCCCACCAGGCTCCCCCGTCCCTGGGATTCTCCAAGTAAGAACACTGGAGTGGGTTGCCATTTCCTTCTCCAATGCATGAAAGTGAAAAGTGAAAGTGAAGTCGCTCAGTTGTGTCCGACTCCTAGCGACCCCATGGACTGCAGCGCACCAGGCTCCTCCGTCCATGAGATTTTCCAGGCAAGAGTACTGGAGTGGGGTGCCATTGCCTTCTCCAAATCTATGGGGCCTCAAAGTGTGAACTGGGCTTCCCTAGTGGCGTAGTGGTAAAGAATCTCTCTGCAATGCAGGAGCCATGGTAGGAATTGTGGGTTTGATCCCTGGGTTGGGAAGATCCCCTGGAGGAGGAAATAGCAACTCTCTCCAGTATTCTTGCCTGGAGAATACCATGGACAGAGGAGCCTGGTGGGCTATAGTCCATAAGGCCCTAAAGAATCGGACATGACTTAGCTACTAAACAACAACAAAAGTGAATTAGCTGTTACTGAGCTCAAGAAGACTCTAAGAGATGGGACACAGGAATAACTCATCATGAGAGAGGGGAGTTAGGAGAAGAGGAAAGTTTCCTTTGCTTTGCAGAAACTTTTCAGTTTAATTAGATCCCATTTGTTTATTTTTGTTTTTATTTTCATTACTCTAGGACGTGGATTGAAATTATGTCAAAGTAATCTGCCTATGCTTTCCTCTAAGAGTTTTATAGTGTCTGGGCTTACATTTAGGTCTTTATCCATTTTGAATTTATTTTTGTGCATGGTTTTAAGAAGTATTCTGATTTCATTCATTTACATGTAGCTGTCCAGTTTTCCTAGTGCCACTTATTGAAGAGATGTATTTTATTTTTAATAAATAATTTTTTATTATTTACTTATTACTTTTACTAATACTTTAAATTATTTACTTATTACTTTTTTTGCCTATTTAGTCAGATATATTCTATCTTATCTTTTCCAAAAGAATGTCAGAGCCTTGAGGGTAAGGATTTATACATTTAGTTATCTCCCATAGGGAGATATTAAAAGTAATTGTTAAAAATCCAGGCTTGGAGTTAAATGGACTTAGATTTCACATGACCTTTGTAACATTTAGTAAACTACTTCATTTCTAAAATGGGAGTGATAAGACTTAGTTCATAGGATTTGGGGGAGAATGAAACTAAAGTATTATACATAAAATGCTTTGACATATGGCGTGGTGAGGTCAGCATATAAGTGCTAATAGAGGAAGGCTGTTGGGGATACACACACAATCAGTGCTCAATAAATGTAAGTTATTAGTTTTTCATTTTACTGAGTGGATGTTAATTGAACAAATAATGTTTCTAAAATCCCAATCAAATATTCTCCTTGGTATAAGCAAAAGTTCCTTATTTTAAGAGTTAATTTTTAAGGCTGTGGTCCTGAGGGAACCTCTGGATTTCTACCAGTACCTCTAATCAGGTCCCCAGATCTCTAAACCCAGGATAAAACTGGCTCAGTCTCCTGTCACTGCCTGGCACTGATTACAGGCAACGATACGGTATCCCTTCTCAAAGATGGAGAAAAGCCTCCGGGCAGTCTCAATCAGATATCACGTCAGGAAAATTTTGAAGTCAGTCCAACCTCTGATCCCCCACACAGAACAGAGAGTTAAGGGGTAACTCTTAATTCGTTCTCTTGTGTTAGCACCACACAATTTGTCTGTTTGAACGACGGAGGGCAGCAGTTGGACTGAGAGGGACAGCGGACGAAACTGCAGGCTGAAAGAGGTGAGTGACTAAATCTGGGCTGAACTTTTCCTAAGTCCCCACCCTCAGGTAGTAAAGGCTTTGGGAAGGACCATCTCCCATTTCTGGTCTTCCCTGGTGGCTCCATGGCAAGAATCTGCCTGTCAGTGCAGGAGATGCAGGTTCAGTCCCTGGGCCGGGAAGATCCCCTGGAGAAGGAAATGACAACCCACTCCAGTATTCTTGCTTGGGAAATCCCATGGACAGAGAAGCCTGGCAGGGAAATCCCATGGGGTCACGAGAGTTGGACACGACTTAGTGACTGGGCATGCACCCACGCACCTCCTACCTCTAGTCTGTCCACGTTGACCATGAGGTGGACACTGGCATGGTTGGACTGGCTCCATCGTTTCAGAGGGCTCTTCCCAGAAAATGACCCCAGTTACTGTAAACCTGAGCAGACTGGAGTTGGAAGGGCATGATAAATAGACTGAAGTTTACTGAAGTAAAGATCTGGGAGATTCTTCAGTGCATCCTTGGGTCCTTTCTTCCTAGCAGCAGTGGCCGTCCTCTTAGAGACAGGTTCGTCCTCCAGAAGGCAGTCACTAGGGGCTCATGGGAACAAGACCCATAGCTTCCAGAAAGCCCTTTCTCCTGAAGTCCAAAATATCCAAATCCAAAGTGTTAGTTGCTCAGTCGTGTTTGACTCTTTGAGCTCCCAAGGACTGCAGCCCACCAGGCTCTTCTGTCAATGGGATTCAAAAATACCCAAGTGTGCCTCTAATTCCAAAGAGGGGGAGGTGACAGGGAGGGCAGCACTGCTCTCTCTCCTTCTGTCTCTAAGTGACCCTTTTCCTTTGTTTCCACAGAATGCCTGAAATGAGAATGGTAGCTGAGAACTCTTCTGGGACAGAGTTCATCCTCGCAGGCTTAACCAGCCAGCCAGAACTCCAGATCCCCTTCTTCTTCCTATTTCTAGGTTTTTACATGGTCACTGTGGTGGGGAACCTGGGCTTGATAACCCTGATTGGACTCAACTCTCACCTGCACACCCCCATGTACTTTTTCCTCTATAACTTATCCTTCATAGATTTCTGCTATTCCACTGTTATCACTCCCAAAATGCTGATGAGTTTTGTCTCAAAGAAGAACATCATCTCCTACGCAGGGTGTATGACTCAGCTCTTCTTCTTTCTTTTCTTTGTCATCTCTGAGTCCTTCATCCTGTCAGCGATGGCATGTGACCGCTATGTTGCCATCTGTAAGCCACTGGTGTACATGGCCACCATGTCTCCCCAGATCTGTTTACTTCTTTTGCTGGGTGTCTATGTGATGGGGTTTGTTGGGGCCATGGCCCACACAGCGTGCATGGTGAGACTGACCTTCTGTGCCAACAATCTTGTTGACCACTACATGTGTGACATCCTTCCCCTTCTTGAGCTCTCTTGCACCAGCACCTATGTAAATGAGCTGGTGGTCTTCATTGTTGTGGGCATCGATATTGGTGTGCCCACAGTTACCATCTTCATTTCTTATGCCCTTATCCTCTCTAGCATTCTCCATATTCATTCCACCGAGGGCAGGTCCAAAGCGTTCAGCACCTGTAGCTCCCACATTATTGCAGTTTCTCTTTTCTTTGGGTCGGGGGCGTTCATGTACCTCAAACCATCTTCTCTTTTACCCATGAACCAGGGGAAAGTGTCCTCCTTGTTCTATACCATTGTGGTACCCATGCTCAACCCCTTAATCTATAGCCTGAGGAATAAGGATGTCAAAAGTGCTCTGAAGAAAACGTTAAGCAAAATATTGTTCTCCTGAGAAGGGGGCAATATTTAGGAAAGGGACATTTTTCCTTCCATAGATGATTCAAGTTCCATTGATTACATGGAGGAAATTTTAACTCTTTCTCAACAAGTTTGTCTTTCCCCTTTTAAGTGACCTTTAACTTAAGAAGATTGTTAAAACTAGAGGATACTCATAGTTAGTGGGCCTTAAGGATCATTTGAGCTTCCCTGATGATTCAGACAGCAAAGAATCTGCCTGCAACTCAGGAGACCTGGGTTTGATCCCTGGGTCAGGAAGATCCCCTGGAGAAGGGAATGGATACCCGTGTGTTTTGTCTGGAGAATTCCATGGACAGAGGAGCCTGGAGGGCTACAGTTCCTGAGGTTGCAAAGAGTCAACATGACTGAGTGACTAAAACTTTCATTTTTCACTTTCAAGAATTATTTAGTTAAGTTGTCTTATTTCTGAGAACAGATTCAGGCTTAGGTAACTTCCCCAAGGTCACTCAGCTACTCAGCAGCTGAACTGTGACTAGAATCCAGGCTCTTGCTTTTTAATACTGATTTCTTTCCATTACTGTTCACTTTCTTCCTCCTTCAGCTGCCTTAGAAGGTTTCATTTCAAGTGTGAGTTGGTCTAGGACATGAAAGTCTGGTTTTGTCTACAGAAATTTCAGGCAACTTTTCAAGGGCTAATTTTAAATATCACATTTTCACATGAAGGTAGGAGGTATAACACTTTGTTGAGATGGTCTTGGCTGAATGACCAGACAGATTCTTGAAGAATTCTGCACAGTGTGTGGGGAAGTGTGCTAGAGCCCGGACAGCAGCACACGTGGTACCTCCTGAGATAGCGATGTGGAGCTTTGGCCACTTGGACTTCAGTGGATTTGGCCAGAGTGCATGAAAGACCTCAAAGAATATGTCAGTGTTACAAAGGACAGGATTTGGGAAATATTTCACACACAATCATTTCCTTGTTTTCAAATTGTGCTTTTAAAGCAAGAGTGGAGAAATCTGCCACTCAAGGTGGTCAGCTGAGGATTTGGAGACTATTTCAGAACCATAGAAAACCTAGTGTTATCCAGTCAGCACCACGCGGCAGAAAGTGACAGAGGAAATGGTCACTGATTGTTATGGTACTGCTTCATTTTTTTGTGTGACCCTTTAGATCAACTTTCTGGTACCTTACTCCAAGCCCTGGGAGGCATTCTTTAACAGTTCCATCACTGGGCTCTGTGGCCTCTGGTTTCTGGTTGGGTTAGGCAGGTTTTCTTTCATCAGCAGAGAAAATCAGAAGGTGAGAGGAGTGTGATATTCGTAATATTTATTTCCTAGAATTTCTTCCAGCTGGCTACAGTGTCAGGAACTGAGTGCCCTGTTTCCAACTTGGTTACAGTAACTGTTCCCTCCTCTGTCTCTTCATGCCAACGGGCTACAATCTCTCCTGGCTGTTGCTAGTCTGGGGAGCTCTATCTCCCTTTGGTGGTCTCTCCAAATCACTTTTTGTGTATACCCCTGCAAATAGTTTCCTTGTTATATTTTTCAGCTACTTTGTTTTCTGCTGGGACCCTAGCTAACACACCTTACAGTAAAGGGTGGAAGTACAGCCTAAGTTTGTACATCCATAGCCTGATGTTTCTACGTATAAGTGGTAGGGTTGCCTTTTGTTTTAAAAGAAAATTGTAGGGGATAAATTTTTTTTTGAAGCAACAATACATGAAATGCAATGATAATAATTTTGGTTTATGAGAGTCTCTTTAGGAAAAGTCTCTTCTATATGGAAAAATGAAGTTTGGATGGAGGTATAGCTTTGCCTGTTGGGTTGCACAGATCAATAAGGGTGAGTTCAAAAGTATGAGAGCAAAATGAGAGATCTGTGCTTTACACAGCATAGAACAGATGGATGGACAGTATGGAAGCTGGGTGACTGGGATAGGTGAGAGGAAGAGAGTAGCATAAAGACCTAGAAAAATCAGAGACTAGGGAACTGGAAGGTAGAATCAAATTTGGACCCTAGCTTTTACTCAGTAGCTACGCAGTCTTCACCAAGTTACTTGATGTCTCTGAGCAAATGTTTTCACAGGATTATTCAGAGAATTAAATGGCAAATGCTCAGCAAACTTCATCTCCATTCCTGCTAGATCCTCTTCTCTTAGCATCAGCACTTCCACTAATTTATTGTGTGACCTTGAGATAATCGCTCCATCTTTCTGGGCTCATGCTTACTTACATGAAAAATGATTATGCTAGATCAGATTATTTCTACATTTTATTCACTATATATATTTATTTGTATATTAAATGCATAGTACAGGTTCATGATGTTTACTAGTATTACCAAAAAATGATCAGTGAAAGGGCATCTGATCCTTTCTCATCCTTTCGTAGCCTCCCTTGGGGCCATAACTGTTGCTTGTGAATTGTATGTATTTTTGACAGTCTTTGCACATACATACACACAATGTTGTCTTTATTTTCAGAGTCTATGAGCAGTTGCTTTAAACAGATGAAAATTAATTAGAAGAGGAGGGAATAAGGAATTCTTATTGGATAAATAAATGAATAAAAAGGTAGAAAAGATGTATGTGAAGGGTCACGGGTAGCCAAAAAAAGGGAGAGAGAAAGGAACACTGTGAAAGCAAGAAACACCATCTCTAGCTACAAAAGTTTGTTTCTCAAAACAGAGCTCACAGCCAGAATTTTTTTTTCTGATCTCTTGCTTTCAATTTTGTTTTTATAATTGTGCAAAATTCTACCATATGGATGTATTATATCCAGTGAACATTTTTCTACTGCTGTATGTTATTTTCATATTTCCAAATTATAAATAATGCTCAACAACATTAAATAAATCTGAGTCTCCCCATTAAAATATATTCTTAGACAAGGAATTATTGAATCACACAAGATTCTTGAACTTTATTGCAAAATCCCTTTTTGAAAATTCAATTTCAAGCTACACTCTAGCAGCATACACACATCTCGACTGTCCACTTTGGCCCAATTCTGTACTGATGAGGGTGGCATTCATGAAAACTTATCACCTTTAATTTTGGTGGTGGTGTTTGTATTATCGTCTCTTCCTTCTATATCTTTTCTTTCCTCTACTTCATAAAGTATTTGTGGTGCCTGAATGGATAAAGAAAAGAGGGAGCAAATTGAAAATGTTTTCTCTTTCCTTTTCCTTCCTTATACACTCTTTTAATTTCTTAAATGGCTCTTTCTTGGTTTAATCATATTGCTGGTAATCTTTTTAATCCTAGGACAGGAAGGTGCTCTGGAGCCTTCCAGTCTGTGACTACCTACTGTGAGGTGTCTTTCTGGAATACCTTTCTCCTGCCCTGGTTCATTTTTGTGCCTCTGCTCATGATGCTTGCAATGTAAAGTCCTTGTCACTTTCTTTTCTGTATCTATCCCTACCACAAATTAGACTGTGTAGTTTTGTGTGAGCAGAGTTCTTGGTGTCTGTTTTGAGACATTCCCCACACCAAGCACAGTGCCCAGCACATGCACAGTGGAGATTAAACAAATATCTGTTGGATGCAAGATTGGATCATCTAGCAGTTTTAGCAGCTGACTTACCAAAGGGGTTTTCCTGTTCTGTCTTCTGACAACACATCTCTTCCAGCACACAGATAAACACATGCTTAGTCCCTAATATCCCATCATTAATGCCTTGATTATATTGCTGCTAGTCACTCAGTCACGTCGGACTCTTTGCAACATTATGAACTGTAGACTGCCAGACTCCTCTGTCCGTGAAATTCTGCAGGCAAGAATACTGGAATGGGTTGAGATTTCCTTCTGTAGGGGATCTTCCTGATCCAGGGATCAAACCTGTGTCTCCTGAATTGGCAGGCAGATTCTTTACCACTGAGCCACTTGGGAAGCCCTTGATTATGTTATTCTTATGTTTACTCCTGTCCCCTAATTTTAGGCACATGCCACCTGGCATCTGTAGCAGAAGTCAGACCCTACCCTTATCTGTAAACCACCACTTTGCTGCTGCTAAGTTGCTTCAGTCATGTCCAACTCTTTGTGACCCCATGGACTCTAGCCAGCAGGCTCCTCTGTCCATGGAATTCTCTAGGCAAGAACACTGGAGTGGGTTGCCATGCCCTTCTCCAGGCATTGAACCCTTCCTGACCCAGGATTGAACCTGAGTCTCCTGTGGCTCCTGTATCAAACACGGATTCTGAGCCACAGGGGAAGCCCAAACCAGCACTTTATACTCCTCCTAGTAGTAAAATTTATAGTTTTCTATAAAACGAATACCTTCAGCAAACTCTAAGCCACTATCCAACTGAACATAGGACTTCAAGAGAAATTTAACAGTTGGGCATTCATTTCATATTCCCCATTTTAGTTAATATGCCAGAGACAGCAAGCTGAAGAAAAATTTGTACAATATAGAAATGAATCATTCACGTATTAAGTTCCCATTTTCCCCAGAGTAATGGAAACCACAATCTCAAATGATTGTGTTCAGAACATTAATACACTTAGAAAAGAGTTGCCAAGATCACAGCCTGATTCTTTGCTGACTTTGCATAGCACCATTTCCTCAGAGCAAAGCTTCCTTTGTCTTTAATCTCAATCTGGGGACATTTGATAACACAGAGTTCTTGAAACTTTGCAAGTTCCTTGGTAATTTATTGGGGAAGATTACTACTTTTCTCTTTGTAATTAAAAGTGCATTGTGGGGAGATATTTTGAGACTATGAAGTGTGATGTTCCCTTTCAATCTTTCACACCCTAGTTTTAAGATCCATTGATGGTGCTTGCCTGATTCTATTACTCTGATGGTTGTAAAATGGAGATCTTCTAACTCCATCAAACTTTTGTTATTTGTTTCCAACTCCATCAAATTTTTGTAGTTTTGTCAGGAAGAACCCTTATTTCTTCTATATTCGTTCATTCATTCATTCATTTATATCATTATGGACTCATACATTCTAATTTTGTCTGAGTTATGATTCATTATCATCATTATTTCCTTTGATGCTCAATTTGTCCCTGGTTTGTCCAGTGCAACCCTCCTCACGCTGGATCTTATGACCTTTCAATATATCTACATTAGAGTTTGAGCACCTTATTATTTTCTGGCAAAACAATCCGGCTTATCCTGTTCTTTCCCAGCCCAAGCACTGGTTTTATGTGGAGACAAATGGTGTTTAAAACTGAAATATGAGTGTTAGGTGAAATGAGCTTTATTTAGTGTGATTCTGCAAGCAGCTGTTTAATGGGAGAACACTTGTCTCTGTAGTCATTTATGTTTGCTCTTTGAGGACGCCTTGTATGTGTAAGTGAGACTTGCTTTCTGCAAAGAGGCCAATGCTCTGTGTCCCAAACATGGTGGTTCCTTAGTGTTGTTTCTCACCATGTTTCACTTGCACACACAATAGTTTCCCAGTTCAATCAGTGACTAATGAGACCACAGAAAAGGAAGAGCCAGGCCTGGAGTGGGAGGAAAAACACCCTGAGACACTTGACCCCACAATTTGGTTGTAGATGCCATTCAGTCTGGCCTCCTCAAGGATATGACTCCTTCTCTCTCTTCCTCCTTCTTCACCCATCTTGCAATAACTGTGATTTGAGAATGAAGGTGGGCAAGAGTCTCACAAGATTCATGGGACCACGTTCCTCAAACACAAACAATAACATTTTATACAAGTTCTCATTTAGACTTCCTATATGTTGATATGAGATGATTCTCTCTGCTTTATACATGGGCAAACTGAGGCTTAAAGATGTTAAGAACTTACCTGAAATAGATGGTACAGATAGTAAGTGGTGAAGGAAAGAACTGAATTTAGACTGGCTGACTCTGGCGTTCACACTCCTGCCACTCGCTGCCTTCCAGAGGCTCAGTCTGCATGTGCAAGAAGCTGTGATGCATGCATATGCACGTTGTGCCAAGTCCAAGGTCTTGCTGCCTCAGGGCTGGACTTGTCCACGCATTCCCTCTCACTTGAAACGATTTGCCAAAAAGAGATGTCAAGGAAGAGTGCCAAAGACTTTTCTCCTTATCCAATGCACTGATTTGATAGGGTCAGTAATACAAGCATATGTGAGACCTGCTGGACTACGGTGATACGGATTGTGAAGTCAAATATCCAGAAAATGTTTGAGGTTATAGTCTCAACCTTGGTTAGGTGATCTAACACATGCAGACAGCTTAATGCCTGGGCAGATACAGAAGGTGCTAGATAAATGCTGAACAAATCCTGAGTGAGATCTTAAAACGTTAAATTATGCAGTGTTTTGTTTTTAATTTTTTTAAAATAATTTTTCTTAAATTTGCAGAAGCAATGCTTGAGTGTTGTAAGAATACGTAAAAGTATCGGTAAGCAAAAGATTAAAAAATCTGTGATCCTACCACCAAGAGATAACTAGTCACTCTTAGGATTTGGGTGTTCATTCTTTCAGAAATTTGTGTTGTGTACCTATGATGACTTAAATTGGTTTGCAAAAACAACAAACACATATATATCCACAAACGCAACAACAAATGTGGTCAAATGGTTTGATTTTATAACTTTTTTTTCTCATTCTGTAACACAATGTAAACAGCTCTCCATGTGACTAAATACATTTGAAAATCATGATTTTTAAAAATGGCTATACTCATTATATTAGGAGTTGTAAGATCAGTGGAATGATGTAAAATGTTTCTGTTGGCTGCACAGGACAACATTGTTTCCTTCTTTACAAAGAGTTTTTTTTTTTTTTTAACAGTGATGTGTTCATCTGAGGATTCTAAATTTCCTTTTCTAAAATTCTAAGATCAGCTTTCTCTTTGACTCTTTCTCATGCGTGACATTCTGCACTTTCCTCCCACCACCTGAGTTCAGGTTTCCCTGGTCTCCAGCCCCATCCTTCTCCTACACTCTTTACCAAAAGTCAGAATCAAGTTTGGAGATGTCAGCTCTCCCCTTTTGCTCACCATCAACTACAAACTCTGGTGCTAACCAGTTTCCACCCCAAATGTGATTTTAGCTTCTTTGAGGCTTCACCTTCCTAGTAGGGAGAAGACTCTCTGTCCTATACAGGTAAATGAAGAAGCAACCCTTTCTCTTCCTCCTTATTTGCCCCTACTTCACTCCAAGGAAGTGAATGGTTTACAGGACTGATCAGAAATTAGGAAAATTAACTTATAATGTGGTTCAGGGTGGCCCAGCCCCCTTTTTAAGGCCTTTCTCATTTCTAGTTAAGACATGCACATTCTCAGAATCTCTGTTCATCTCCTCCATCTGCAACCCTTCTCCTTTGTTGAGAACACCAACTGTTGTCCAGCTCAGTTTAGACCTGGATTCATAAATTTAGTCTCTGATGTGCAGTGAGGGAGTTATAAGGTCCTACTGTAGATGTACATCCAAGCTCGGTCTTCTAATTAACTTTATCAGGAATAAAACTGGCATTTTTTCGCCCCCTGACTTCTGTGTCTAACTTCTCAATTGATTCTCGAGTCAGAGAGGGAAGCAGGATTTAATGTACCACCATCATTAATCTACCCTAACTACATCTCACCCCTCTCTGCCATGTATGCAATGATTCAAGTCTCAATGTCATTTTCCATTTCCCAAATTTGCAATGCTTTTTTTTTCTTTCCCTCCATATGACTTTTAATATTTCCTTTTGTGGTTCTCTTTGCCCAGAACATGCTCCTGATTTTCTCTCTTGATTAAGTTCTACTTATCAGTAGAGACTAATAGAAATGCATTTCTAAAACCACATCATAAAGCAGATTGTGCATCTTCATGCATGTGTGTGAGGTAAGTTGCTTCAGTCATGTCTGACTCTGCGACCCCATGGACTGTAGCCTGCCAGTCTCCTCTGTCCATGGGATTCTCCAGGTAAGAATACAGGAATGGGTTGCCAAGCCCTCCTCCAGGGGATCTTCCCGACCCAGGGGTTGAACCCAAGTCTGTGTCTCCTGCATTGGCAGGTGGGTTCTTTAGCACTAATGCCACCTGGGAAGCCTGTATTTCCATAATTACATGTAATGACTGGAAGTTGTTTTTGAATAAAGATCTGCTGCCAAACCAAAGACACACTTTCTATAATACTCTGTAAGTGATTTTTTTTCAATCTCATTTTATTTATTTATTTATTTTACAATATTGTGTTGTTTTTGCCATACATCAACATGCATCCACCATGGGTGTACACGTGTTCCCCATCCTGAACCCCCCTCCCACCTCCCTCCCCATCCCATCCCTCTGGGTCATGCCAGTGCACCAGCCCGGAGCACCCTGTATCATGCATCAAAACTGGACTGGCGATTCATTTCACATGTGATAATTTACATGTTTCAATGCCATTCTCCCAAATCATCCTGCCCTCACCCTCCCCCACAGAGTCCAAAAGACTGTTCTATACATCTGTGTCTCTTTTGCTGTCTCGCATACAGGGTTATCATTACCATCTTTCTAAATTCCATATATATGCATTAATATACTGTATTGGTGTTTTTCTTTCTGGCTTACTTCACTCTGTATAATAGGCTCCAGTTTCATCCATCTCATGAGAACTGATTCAAATGCAATTTTTAAGAGTAAATTATTTTCTGAGTTTTACAAGGTACACAAAAAGCTATTCCAAAGCTATTCTGTATTGATTTTACACAGAATCACAAAGGCAAATAAATGAACATAGAAACCATGAAAAATAGAACCTTATAAAAATAATGACCAATTTAAACACATACTAGCAGTTTAATCACTAATAAAAATAATTTTTGCGCCATTACCTTCCTTAGATGTTAAACATAATCCTTATTATTATTATTTGCTATTGCTTTTATGGTCCACAAAACATTAAAAAAGCTGGTCAGACAATCAAATGCATTTCTGTCTGCCTAGAAAAGGAGCTTATTATTCATTATTAGAGAAAAGAGGAGTCCTTGGACAATTGAAGGTTTAAAAAACTTTATGTAGGATTATGAAGCATGGTCTCTGAAATCTGCAAAGTTTGTTCATTTTATCCTTTAAACTGCATCCACACAACAGTTCCCTGGAAGGGGGAAACATCATTCAAAATAGAGAAAAACACTGAGGGAGACTTTGTTACGCCCTTTTAAAAGGTGATTTTGGCCGGTGTGTCTGCCTTAATCACAGGGATATGAGAAAGTTGTCCCACAGCTTGGAATGGTTTCCCTACCTCCAGTCCCTGCCACCCCCCTCCTTAATCTCCAGTCACTTTTCTGTCAGCCAGCATTCTTAACTACAAACGGAACACTGATTCTGGTTAACTTCTTCCAAAAAAAGGGAGTTGTCAGGAAATGAGGTGGTTCACAGAAACTCACAGCAGTTTTTGGAGACAGGTAGCATCTAGGAGAAGCCAGGTGGTAGAAGCCCAGCTAAGTCACACCTCAGAACTGTCTGGTTAGGCTGAGCTGGCTGCTCCTGTTGGCCACCAACACCTGACATTTGTTACCGATTGACTGATTTTTGTCTCTTTTTTTTTGTGTGTGCCAAAAAAGAATATAAATTGTTTCTCTTTTTTGTGTCACAGAAAGAGCATGGGAATATCTGAGCTGAGCTCAGGTCTTATGTTCTCAAGATTTCACAGAAAAAGGCCAAGTTCTGACTCCATCCAAGGCTTACACAAGGGAGGGTCTCCAAATGCAGGAGTGCCAATGCTGGACAGTCACGAACAACTAGTTTCATCACTATTTACTTTTTGAGTTTTAAACCTGAATTTCACTTCCTCAGGGAGGACATTCCTGACCCTCCAGATTCAGGAGAGCACCGCCACCTGCCCCCCCCCCCCCCCCCATTAAATGGTTTCATAGCAACCCATAACTTCTTTCTGGCACACTTACTGTATTTCCAATTAATTATTAAAGTTAATTAATTATTAGACTCAATTAGAAGCAGCTGTTTATTTTCTCCATCTAAATTACCTATTTGAAAGAAAAGGGACTACGTGTTTCCGCTATTGCTTTATTTTTAGTGACAAACACAGGGTCTAGAATGTGGTAGATGTGCTCTATATATCTACATTTCTTATGTTTTATTTGTTGCTATTGCTACTGCTAAGTCACTTCAGTCGTGCCTGACTCTGTGCGACCCCATGGACTGCAGCCTTCCAGGCTCCTCCATCCATGGGATTTTCCAGGCAAGAGTACTGGAGTGGGGTGCCATTACCTTCTCCAATGTTTTATTTGTAAATGATAGCTATTCCCTCCTTCTCCCTAGTTGAGGCTGACTTCTGGATAATTTTTACTATCCAAGTTACTTACTTTTTCTTCACCTGTGTCTAACAGGCTGTTTAACATATTCAAAGGATTCCTCATTTCAACAATCATGTTTTATTTCTAAAAGCTCTGTTGGAGGGAATTCCCTGGTTGGAGAACTAAAATCCCACAAGCTGCACAGTGTAGTCAATAAATAAAATTTAAAGTCTTTAAAAATATGTGATTTTTCCTTTATATGTTATACTTTCATTTTTTCCCCTTTGAATACATCAAATATATTTATTTTGTGTTCTGCCCCTGATAAACATAATAATTTTGCAGATCTGGTTCTATAGATTGTGATTTTTCATTTATGGTGATTATCAAGCTGGTGGCTTATTTTGTGTTTGTTTAGTAATTTTCACTAAGAGTTTATGATCCTTGGGTATTTATCATGGGAAATCCTTTGATAGTTTGATTTAAATTGTATTTTCCCAAGAAAGATATTTTTTTTTGGTTATATATGTAATATGGATTTTCTGCCTAAAACACAGAGATGGTTAGAACTTTCAGGGGATATTTTCTCTCTTTTTCTGCCCTTTTAGAGCCAAGGCCAGGACAGATACATATCTCTGCCCGCTTCCTATGTGAACTTTTTTCTTTCTCTAATTAAGCCATGGGAGATGTTTCCCTATGGGATCCAGTATTATGAGTCAATAATGACACCAGGCTCCCAAACTGGCAACCCAATTAAACTCCAAATCTGGGCCACAGGGGATTGACTAGCTCCCCAAGGACAAACCCCAGGTCCAGTGCTTGTGCACCCCTCTGGATTATTCTCTTTGCTCTCACATGAATTCACTTAGTATCTGCCCCCTCAAATATCAACAAATAGATAACTTTTATATTTTATTCTGAATTCTTAGTTTGCCATAGTAGAGATTTTTCTGAATATAAAGTTTGCAAGATTGCTAGAAATAGCTAGTCTTAATAAAAATAAAAAAGTGAATACACTGACTTCTACTCTGATGAACAGAGATGATTCTTCCTTATTCGTTCATTGCTGAGCCATTGCCACATATCTGCAAAACTGTTATTTAAGAGGGAGAAATGCAGTGGGTAAGAAATTATGTACTAAAGAGAAACATCTATTTTCTTCATAAAAATAAACCTCAGAAACCTCATTTAAATATGGAACTGGAAAAAAGTTTCTCTGAGTAGTGAAGGGGAAACAGAATCCAGTCTTGCGAAACTGTCCTGGCAATTTCCCTTGAGTATGCATCCTGATGCAGCATGCGATCTCTAGAGGGCTTCTGGGAAAAAAAAGTGAGCGTTAGTTGCCCAGTCATGTCTGGCTCTTTGTGATCCCATGGATTGTAGCTGGCCAGGTTCCTTTGTTCATATAATTCTCCAGGCAAGAATACTGGACTGAATAGTCTTTCCCTTCTCCAGGGGACCTTCCCAATTCAGGGGCTGAACCCAGGTCTCCCACACTGCGGGCAGATTCTTTACCATCTGAGCCACCAGGGAAGTCCAGAGGGCTTCTGCTCCTCCTTAGCATTGGATAAATGACCATAAACTTTCTGCTTTGTGGTTTATCTGCAGACAAAGCCAGATGTTCCAATGTAAGTGAGAGGCTGGGGATGACAAAAGAGGAATAAGAGTAAGGAGAGAGGAAGAGGGAAGGGGGAAGAAGGAAGAAGGATGGAGGAAGGAAGAAGGAGGAAGGAGAGAGAGGGACAGACAGTGAAGTGAAAGCTGTATTCTTCCATGGCTGAGTCACATAGCATCACTTCTGCCGTATTCTTTGTCTGAGAAATCCCAAGTCCCTGCCTAGATGCAAGGGTAGAAAGCATAGACACCATCTCTTTATTGGAGGACAGCTTTCCTTCCATTGTATTAAGAGCATGTGGGATGTAAGATGTACGTATACGAGTGTGTGTGCACGTGTGCGCATGTGTGCATGTGCTAGAATGCCATCTTTGGAAAGAATAACCTGCCACTCATGCACACTCTATAGTTGTTATAAACCCAGTATTACATAGGAAACACCCAGCATAAGGCTAGGACTCTGAAGTTGCTTTATATGTATTAATTCTTTTTCTTCTTGATTTACTAAGCAAAATGACTGTCTGGGGAGGCCTTACAAATAGATGTGAAAAGAAAAGAAGTGAAAAGCAAAGCAGAAAAGGAAATATATAAGCATCTGAAGGCAGATTTCCAAAGAATAGCAAGAAGAGATAAGAAAGCCTTCCTCAGTGATCAATGCAAAGAAATAGAGGAAAACAACAGACTGGGAAAGACTAGAGATCTCTTCAAGAAAATTAGAGATACCAAGGCAACATTTCATGCAAAGATGGGCTCGATAAAGGACAGAAATGGTATGGACCTAATAGAAGCAGAAGATATTAAGAAGAGGTGGCAAGAATACACAGAACTGTACAAAAAAGATCTTCATGACCCAGATAATCACGATGGTGTGATCACTGACCTAGAGCCAGACATCCTGGAATGTGAGGTCAAGTAGGCCTTAGAAAGTATCACTATGAACAAAGCTAGTGGAGGTGATGGAATTCCAGTTGAGCTATTTCAAATCCTGAAAGATGATGCTGTGAAACTGCTGCACTCAATATGCCAGCAAATTTGGAGAACTCAGCAGTGGCCACAGGACTGGAAAAGGTCAGTTTTCATTCCAATCCCAAAGAAAGGCAATGCCAAAGAATGCTCAAACTACCACACAATTGCACTCATCTCACACGCTAGTAAAGTAATGCTCAAAATTCTCCAAGCCAGGCTTCAGCAATATGTGAACCGTGAACTTCCTGATGTTCAAGCCGGTTTTAGAAAAGGCAGAGGAACCAGAGATCAAATTGCCAACATCTGCTGGATCATCAAAAAAGCAAGAGAGTTCCAGAAAGGCATCTATTTCTGCTTTATTGACTATGCCAAAGCCTTTGACTGTGTGGATCACAATCAACTGTGGAAAATTCTGAAAGAGATGGGAATACCAGACCACCTGACCTGCCTCTTGAGAAACCTGTATGCAGGTCAGGAAGCAACAGTTAGAACTGGACATGGAACAACAGACTTGTTCCAAAATAGGAAAGGAGTACAACAAGGCTGTATATTGTCACCCTGCTTATTTAACTTATATGCAGAGTACATCATGAGAAACGCTGGACTGGAAGAAACACAGCTGGAATCGAGATTGCCGGGAGAAATATCAATTACCTCAGATATGCAGATGACACCACCCTTATGGCAGAAAGTGAAGAGGAACTCAAAAGCCTCTTGATGAAAGTGAAAATGGAGAGTGAAAAAGTTGGCTTAAAGCTCAACATTCAGAAAACAAAGATAATGGCACCCGGTCCCATCACTGCATGGGAAATAGTTGGGGAAACAATGGAAACAGTGTCAGACTTTATTTTTTTGGGCTCCAAAATCACTGCAGATGGTGACTGCAGCCATAAAATTAAAAGACGCTTACTCCCTGGAAGGAAAGTTATGACCAACCTAGATAGCATATTCAAAAGCAGAGACATTACTTTGCCAACAAAGGTCTGTCTAGTCAAGGCTATGGTTTTTCCTGTGGTCATGTATGGATGTGAGAGTTGGACTGTGAAGAAGGCTGAGGGCCAAAGAATTGATACTTTTGAACTGTGGTGTTGGAGAAGACTCTTGAGAGTCCCTTGGACTGCAAGGAGCTCCAACCAGTCCATTCTGAAGGAGATCAGCCCTGGGATTACTTTGGAGGGAATGATGCTAAAGCTGAAACTCCAGTACTTTGGCCACCTCATGGGAAGAGTTGACTCATTGGAAAAGACTCTGATGCTGGGAGGGATTGGGGCCAGGAGGAGAAGGGGAAGACAGAGGATGAGATGGCTGGATGGCATCACTGACTCGATGGACTTGAGTCTGGGTGAACTCTGTGAGTTGGTGATGGACAGGGAGGCCTGGTGTGCTGCGATTCGTGGGGTTGCGAAGAGTCGGACACGACTGAGTGACTGAACTGAAATGATAGAAGATCAGTTTTCATGCTTTTGGACTTCATGTGAATCAAATCTTAAAGTATACACTCTTTTGTCTTGGCGTCTTTTGCTCCATAATAGGTTTGTGACATTTATTTAAGTTTCATGAACATTCTTGTCATATTGTTAGGTATACATATACACTTTTTTAAATTTGGTATATATCTAAGTGTATAATTTCTGGGTAAAATATATGTTCAAATTTGTTAAATACTACTCATCAGTTTATTGCATCATGTATAGCAATATACAATGTTCTACTATTGTACCAATGATTATAATGTAGAATTCCGCCAATGTTTTATTCCTTGTTCCCAAATAATTCTTCACTCCCTGTTCCTCTTTCACCTATGTTAGGTGGGTAGGTGCAGTGTAAATTTATTTGCTTTAGGTTTTTTGGGCTAGGTATAAATTGGAAATAGCTTGCAGTTAATGCCCTTCCCATATTTAAGCCAAAATCTACTGACAAGAAGGTACTGGTTGGCCAGGAAGAGCAGGTTCAGTGAAAGAGAACTCTTAGGGTAAGAGAGAGCGAAAGACAGAGACTGTCTTAGTCAGAAAGTGGAGAGAAGTCAGTAGGAGACAGCAGGAGCAGGAGGATTTGAATAGTTGCTTATGCTCTTTTTAGTAGGGTGACCATATAATTTGTTACCCAAATCCAGACACTTTTGAGAGTGAGAAGGTTTGCTATTAATAATTATACAGGGATAATGGATGTAAATCAGGAATGTTCCAAGCAATCTAGGATTATTTTAGGCATCCTCAGTGGAAACTTACAAATGCAGTTGCTCACATATCTTTGAAAATTTCTTAGAATATTCATGTAGCAGATGACATGGAGAACAATTTTGCCATCTGAAAGATGACAGAATTAAAACCTTTAGGTACATCTCCTGTTAATACCTTGGCCTGCACACATCCATAGAGTAAGTTTGTGAAGGTGTGTGTGTGTGTATGCGGGTGTGAGCGCATGTGTGAGTGTTTCTTTGCATAAGTGGTACCTTAGTCTCATTTATAGTGAAAGCCAGTCTATAGCGCTTGGTAGAGCTGAGGGTAGGTGGTGTTTGTGACTGTGGTGCTGGTGGAATGTCTCCAGTGTTCTGAGCAGCTCATGGTGCTAGAAACATTTTGTCAGAGGTGCTTTTCATACCACCTACAAGTCTGACCTAACTTTTTTGGGTCCTATTCTCAAATCTCCCTTTACAAATTTGGAAATAGTGGTTAAAATAAGTATGGGATCATCCTCCCTTAATGTCAAGTGTAAGTGCCAAGATTTAACAAAGGATAGAAAATCTGAGGCCCCCCCCCCCACCTCAATTCAGCACTAAACAACATGAAATCCTCAGAGTTTAGGAGAAGTTTGAGTGAACACCTTAGTCCCAAGATGCTAGGTAAACATCATCATCCAGGTTGTAAACAAAGACAGTCCAATTTCTTCCCTGTAGGGACATAACTCTAAATTACCTAGGGATTGAGACTGTATCTAATCAGATCCCTGAGATCAAGTAGCCCAAAGTTCTCCATGATATACCAGCTGGGGTTCTGGTGAAAATGAGGGTTGCTTTTTTTTTTCTCCTAAAGTTGATATTTACCATCTGGGAAAATCCACCAACAGAAATCTTGGTCTATTCCTAGAGCACCTTGGAGACTGGGGTCTGTAAAAAGCTCTGATTCTCAGCACCTAGGGAATCAGAAGAGTTAAAACATGAAGCTGTCTGCTTTATGCACTAACACCATTATATCTTTTGAGCTAATGGAAAGAGATTGCTTAATGCCCAGGACTGAAGGGCCGGGAGGAGGAAGGTGAATGTCTGACTCCCATTTTTCCTTATGGCTTTCTTTTAAATTCACAATCAAGGGGTCTGAGAAGTACTGATCCCTTCTTTACTCTTGAAACTGATTCTGGTATCAAATGCAGTGAAGGGACTAAAAGGAGGAAGGCAGGAGGTGCAGAGAGAGGGGACAACTTTTGGCTTCCTCTCAGGTGGGGACCTCTTAAGTGGTTGGAAGGGGCCGGCAGGGTGAATGGAGACAGTATGGGAGAGGAGAGCCTGTCTCTCAGAGTCTGAGGCACAGTGGGTTCAGGTTGTACTCCTGGCTCTTGCAAGGTCTTTCTGAGAGTCGCTGGGCAGCCAGTTCAGGTGCTCCATCTCCTGATCTCCTGAGTGCAGACAGAATTCTTGCTGCCCATGCTAACAGACTCTAGCCTGGATTCATGATCAGCCCAGGGGAGCTAAGATGTAGTCACAGACACATTGTCAATAGCTTGTCAGGGCCGGGGTGGGGAGAGGGCATATAGATGAGAGAAGAAAGGCAAAAAGGAGGGCATTCATGCACTGGCTTATCTTCTAGACTTTTTTCCATCAGCTATGCTTGTGACTATAATCATTTGAAACATTTTGTCCCTTGTTTCTACAGACAGCTCCCCAGAAGAGAATGGCTCTGGTAAACAGCTCCTCGGTGACTGAGTTCATCCTCGTGGGATTATCAGAACGATCAGAGCTTCAGCTCACCCTCTTCCTCCTGTTTTTAGGGATCTATGTGTCCACGGTGGTGGGCAACTTGGGCTTGATCACCTTAATTGCGATGAATTCTAGCCTTCACACTCCAATGTACTTTTTCCTCTTCAACTTGTCTTTTATAGATTTCTGTTATTCTTGTGTGTTTACCCCCCAAATGCTAATTGATTTCATATCAGAAAATATCATTTCTTATGTGGGATGCATGACACAACTATTTTTCTTCTGTTTCTTTGTCAATTCTGAGTGCTATGTGTTGGTATCGATGGCTTATGATCGCTTTGTGGCTATTTGCCATCCTCTGCTGTACACGGTCACCATGTCCCCTCAGGTCTGTTCGCTGATGATGCTTGGTTCATACATGATAGGGTTTGCTGGGGCCATGGCCCACACCGGAAGCATGCTGAGACTGAGCTTCTGTGATTCCAACATCGTCCACCACTATCTGTGTGAAGTTCTCCCTCTCTTGCAGCTCTCCTGCACCAGCACTTACATCAATGAGCTGGTGTTTTTTATTGTTGTTGGAGGGGTCATCACAATATCCAGTATCAGTATCTTCACCTCATATGCTCTGATTCTCTCCAGTATCCTCTGTATTCCTTCCACTGAGGGCAGGTCCAAAGCCTTCAGCACATGTGGCTCCCATGTAGTTGTTGTGGCTCTGTTCTTTGGGTCGGGGGCATTCACCTATTTAACAACCTCTTTTCCTGGATCAAAGGACCAGGGTAAATTTGCCTCAGTCTTCTACACCAATGTGGTTCCCATGCTTAACCCTTTGATCTACAGTCTGAGGAATAAGGATGTTAAACTTGCTCTGAGAAAAACCCTGAAGACAGGTCTCTTCTGAAATGGTTCTGTTTGCATCAGTCACTTATTGGTAAGCATCATGCTCAAGAATATTGTATCTACATGTGGAGGACTCTTAGTCTTTCTTTTTTAAGTGAGGTCTTCTCTCTACTTAAAAAAAAAATTGCAGCAATAAAGTTGTTGTTGAGGCACAGCGGGGTCACATGCTTTCTTCACATGTCGGAAAAATGTCCTCCTGGCGAAGAGCTCGTCCTCCCAGGTAGAAGGCAACTTTGCCATGGCCCCTCGGGGCCCCGACCAGGAGGAGTGTGAGGGCCTGCTGCAGCAGTGGAGGGAAGAAGGGTCGAGCCAGGTGCTGTCAACTGTGAGCGACGGTCCCCTTGTAGATAAGGGACTCGCCGAGAGGAAAAAAAAAAAAAAATTGCAAATATCTTACTTGTACTCTTTTTGTTTATACTATTTCAACTGGTTCACTGCATGCAAGTTAGCATCTATTAAGTGCCTATTGTTTATTGGACTCTATATTAGGTCCAAGAGATGAGTAAGATGAGACTGTATGCCTTCCATCTTTTTCTTGGTAGGCTAAATGGGTTTGTTCAAGCAACTTTTCTGGCTGGGAGATGGGGAAGGTGGTTGTATAAAAATCCTGGAGAATGAATTTATTTTTCTTCAGTTATGAGAACAGGCTTACCAAAAATGAAAGGTAGCTATAACTTGGGTGATAAGTAAGATAGCCTTCCAACTCCTAGAAAGGTTTGCTTGGCTAGGAGAAATGTAAATCATCTCTTTCACATACATCCACATCCATATAAGAGAAAGCCTCATCTAAGAGCTGTTTATATGGCCTGAAATGTAAGATAAATCAAACCTAAATCTTTCTTTTCAAAGTTTCAAAACTCTTAGGCCATGGATTAGTAACCATGGGGTAGGTGGTTTATAACTGGGCCAAATCCTTGGGCTCTGGGGTCTAAGTCTGAAAGCAAAATAATAAGAAAGAAATTCCATGGATGTACAACATGTTGTTAACTGCTAACCTCTACCCTGCCCTGGAGGTACTGTGCATATTATAGACATTTAGGACAATTCTTTTATTCTTTACAGTAGATTTAGATTATATTGCCTCTGAGGCTGTGTGTGTGTGTGTGTGTGTGTGTGTACATGTGTTACAGTTAATTACTAGAGAATCAGGAAGAAAGAGGAGTCACATTACATTTTCCACTTGCAGGAGGACTTGAAAGGGACCCCAGTTTTGAGTGCCAAAGAGTGCTCTGTACTACTCTGTTGAAGACTCCCCTATTCTACAATGGATAGCTCAGATTGTGAAGAGTACAACCTCATAAAGTTTCTTGTGTGCTGGAATGAAGCTGAACTTAGGGTCAAACTAACCCATATGGGAGGCTGGAGGACCGAGACTTGTGGCGGGGTCAGAAGAATGGGATCCTCTCTGTGTAGTCTGGAACTTGGGCTGTCCATGAGGAGACTATCTGCAAAGAGCACTTAGTACTTTTGGAAGTGGGGAGCGTCATATAAAGTACTCAGTCTATATATTTTACTTTGCTCATAATTTTCCAACTCATCCATAAAACTGGATAGTTGCACAGTGTACAGCAGCATGAGAAATGAGTAAACAAAGAGAAATAAGACCTTCTTCACATTTACCTCTCTGCTGACATCTGCTCCAGTGGCAGCATCATACTAAGAGGAAAGGTAGTTCAAGTGTTCCAGGTCATGGCCAGAAGCAAGGCTCTGAGATGGAGCCAAGAACAGCAAAGAGAAGCATCTTCAGCATGAAACTAAGGAAGAGGTGTGAAATAAAACTTATTTTCTCCATGTCTGGGCACTGTTTAAGGTACTTTACACATATTGTGCACATGGAGATAACCAGATGGTCAATACCAAAATCAGATTGATTATATTCTCTGCAGCCAAAGATGGAGAAGCTACATACAGTCAGCAAGAACAGGACTGGGAGCTGACTGCAGCTCACATCATGAACTCCTTACTGCAATTATCAGACTTAAATTGAAGAAAGTAGGGAAAATCACAAGACTATTTAGGTATGACCTAAATCAAATCCCTTACCATTATACACTGGAAGAGACAAATAGATTCAAGGGGTTAGATCTGATAGACAGAGTGCCTGAAGAACTACGGATGGAGGTTTCTGACATTGTATAGGAGGCAGTGATCAAGACCATCCCCAAGAAAAGAAATGCAAAAAGGCAAAATGGTTGTTTGAGGAAGCCTTACAAATAGCTGAGAGAAGAAGAGAAGCTAAAGGCAAAGGAGGAAAGGATAGATATACCCATTTGAATGCAGAGTTCCAAAGAATAGCAAGGAGAGATAAGAAAGCCTTCCTCAGCGATCAATGCAAAGAAATAGAGGAAAACAATAGAGTAGGAAAGACTAGAGATCTCTTTAAGAGAATTAGAGATACCAAGGGAACATTTCATGCAAAGATGGACACAACAAAGGACAAAATGGAATGGACCTAACAGAAGCAGAAGATATTAAGAAAAGGTGGCAAGAATACACAGAACTATACAAAAAAGATCTTCATGTCCCAGATAACCACAATGGTGTGATCATTCACCTAGGGCCAGACATCCTGGAATGTGAAGTCAAGTGGGCCTTAGAAAGCATCACTACGAACAAAGCTAGTGGAGGTGATGGAATTCCAGTTGAGCTATTTCAAATCCTAAAAGATGATGCTGTGAAAGTGCTGCACTCAATATGTCAGCAAATTTGGAAAACTCAGCAGTGGCTGCAGGACTAGAAAAGGTCAGTCTTCATTCCAGTTCTAAAGAAAGGAAATGCCAAAGAATGTTCAAACTACCACACAATTGCACTCATTTCACACACTAGCAAAATAATGCTCAAAATTTTCCAAGCCAGACTTCAATAGTATGTGAACTGTGAACTTCCAGATGTTCAAGCTAGATTTAGAAAAGGGAGAGGAACAAGAGATCAAATTGCCAACATCTGTTGGATCATCGAAAAAGCAAGAGAGTTACAGAAAAAATATCTACTTCTGCTTTACTGACTATGCCAAAGCTTTTGACTGTGTGGATCACAACAAACTGGAAAATTCTTCAAAAGATGGGCATACCAGACCACCTGGCCTGCCTCCTGAGAAATCTGTATGCAGTCAAGAAGCAATAGTTAGAACTGGACATGGAACAACATACTGGTTCCAAATTGGGAAAGGAGTACATCAAGGCTGTATATTGTCATGCTGCTTATTTAAATTCTGTGCAGAGTACATCATGTGAAATGCTGGGTTGGAGGAAGCACAAGCTGGAATCAAGATTGCAGGAAGAAATATCAATAACATCAGATAGGCAGATGACACCACCCTTATGGCAGAAAGTGCAGAATAACTAAAGAGCCTCTTGATGAAAGTGAAAGAGGAGAGTGAAAAAGTTGGCTTAAAATTCAACATTCAGAAAACTAAGATCATGGCATCTGGTCCCATAACTTCATGGCAAATAGATGGGGAAACAGTGAAAACAGTGACAGAGTTTATTTTTTTGGGCTCCAAAATCACTGCAGATGGTGACTGCAGCCATGAAATTAAAAGACGCTTGCTCCTTGGAAGAAAAGCTATGACAAACCTAGACAGCTTTAAGAAGCAGAGACATTACTTTGCCAACAAAAGTCCATTTAGTCAAAGCTATGGTTTTTCTAGTAGTCATGTATATGTGAGAGTTGGACCATAAAGAAAGCTTAGTGCCAAAGAATTGATGCTTTTGAACTGTGGTGTTGGAGAAGACTCTTGAGAGTCCCCTGGACTGCAAGGAGGTCCAACTAGTCCATCCTAAAGGAAATCAGTCTTGAATATTCACTGGAAGGGCTGATGCTGAAGTTGAAACTCCAATACTTTGGCCACCTGATGCAAAGAACTGACTTATTTGTAAAGACCCTGATGCTGGGAAACATTGAAGGCAGGGGGATAAGGGGACAACAGAGGATGAGATAGTTGGATGGCATCACTGACTCAATGGACATGAGTTTGAGCAAGCTCTGGCAGTTGGCTATGGACAGTTAAGCCTGGCGTGCTGCAGTCCATGGTGTCACAAAGAGTCAGACGTTACTGAGCAAATGAACTGAACTGAACTGAACTAGTTGCTCAGTAACGTCCAACTCTTTGAGACCCCATGGACTGTAGCCCACCAGGATCCTGTGTCCATGGGGATTCTCCAGGACAAGATTACTGGAGTGGATTGCCATACCCTCCTCCAGTGGATCTTCCTAACCCAGGGATCGAACACATGTCTCCTGCATTGCTGGCAGATTCTCTAGCATTGCAGGCAGATTCTTTACCATCTGAACCACCAGGAAAGCCCTCACACATATTACTACTGGAGAAACCACAGCTTTGACTATACAGACATTTGTTGGCAAAGTGATGTCTCTTTAATATGCTGTCTAGATTTGTCATAGCTTTCCTCCCAAGGAGAAAAAGTTTTAATTTCATGGCTGCAGTCACCATTTCAGTTATTTTGGAGCCCAAGAAAATAAAGTCTGTCACTGGTTCCAATTTTTCCTCTTCTATTTGCCATGGAGTGATGGGATCAGATGCCAGATCTTAGTTTTTTGAATGCTGAGTTTCAAGTCAGCTTTTTCTTTCTCTTCTTTCACCCTTATCAAGAGATTTTTTAGTTCCTGTTTACTTTCTGTCAATAGGATGGTATCATCTGCATATCTGAGACTGTTGATATTTCTCCAGGCAATCTTGATTCCAGCTTGAGCTTCATCCAGCCCAGAATTTCACATGATGTACTCTGCATATATGTTAAATAAGCAGGATGACAATGTACAGCCTTGATGTACTCCTTTTCCAATTTTGAGCCAGTTCCATGTTTGGTTCTAACCGTTGCTTCTTGCTCTGCATACAGGTTTCTAAGGAGACAGGTAAGGTGGTCTGGTACTCCCATCTTTTTAAGAATTTTCCATAGTTTGTTGTGATCCACACAGTCAAAGGCTTTAACAGAGTCAATGAAGCAGAAAAAGATGTTTTTCTGCAACTCCTTTCTCTATGACCTAACAAATATTGGCAATTTGATTTCTGCTTCCTCTGCCTTTTCTCAACCCAATTTTTACATCTGAAAGTTCTTGGTTCATGTACTACTCAAGCCTAGCTTGAAGGATTCTGAGCATAACTATGCTGTCATGTGAAATCCGCACAGTTGTAGAGTAGTTTGAACACTCTTTGGTATTGCTATTCTTTGGACTGTGAGGAGATCAAGACAGTCAGCCCTGACAGAAATCAACCCTAAATATTCATTGGAAAGATGATCACTGAAGCTCCAATTCTTTTGCCAACTGATTTGAAGAGCTGACTCACTGGAAAATATCCTGATGCGAGGAGAGATTGAAGGCAAAAGGAGAAGGTTGTGGCAGAGGATAAGATGCTTATATATCATCACCGAATCAATGGACATGAATTTGAACAAACTGGGAGATAGTGGAGGAAAGAGAAGCCTGGTGCACTTTAGTCCATGGGGTGGTAAGAGTTGAACACGACTTAGTGATTGAACAACAACGTATGTTAACTCACTGAAATTGTGTTAATGCTCAGGACTGACTTTTAGTCAGTCTTCTGGACTTAGCTGAGGACTGTCTACATCTAGGCATGTGGAGACCTGGGGATATATTAGTAAGAGTCAAGAATAAGGAAGGGTAAGAATAAATAAAATTTGATATGCATTAAGGAAAAAAATTACCATTGGTATAAATGAGTGGAAATAAGGAATGTATCAGAACTATAAAGATGTGAGTGGAAAGGGATATTTAGGAGATAGGTTCATTAAAGCCTAAGAATAATTTTCTTTACATGCATCCCATATTTGCACTGAGGTGACTGGAGGTGAAGGTATAAGTACTTAATGAGACACTGGCTTGGATTCCTTTGTCACTGAAGATCTGAAATGACAAAAAACTCAGAGGCACTTTTCCTGGTTTCTGTAACAGCCAGTAGGAGCAATTTTTGCTCCCCCAGAAAAGACAACATTTTATAAATTATGAAGATCTTCACCTCTGTCACAAGCTAAGGATAGGCCATCTTGCATACCCTTTTAGGCTGGTGATGAGGAACTGTTGGTTCTTAAATGGTCAACAAATAGGAACAAGCTTGGGGACTTGCATTTAAGAGTAAGTGAAAAATATGATGTGATGCTCTGATAGGTGTCCTAAACGATGTCCCTCTGCCACAATACCAAAATTCTGTCACCTCATGACATCATGCCAATTTGACTTTCAGCAAGTAAAAGTTTCTCTTTAGGAAACATTATTAAAGTCAGGATTCCTCTGGGTTCACTCTTTGGTCTACTCTTTTGGGTTCTTCCTTGAACATCTCTCCAGCTCCCATGGGTCCAACAATCACATGCTTGATCTTAAATCCATAACGCTGGTTTAGATCTATGTTTATAACCTATAATTAATTGTAGTTGGCAATATAAAAGTATTGTCAGATACCAAACAGAATTAGGTAACGATTAGGTAGTGACTCTGCATTCAGATGCTTATATCTTTCCTTTTCTCCTTTGCTTTTTGCTTCTCTTCTTTTCACAGCTATTTGTAAGGCCTCCCCAGACAGCCATTTTGCTTTTTTGCATTTCTTTTCCATGGGGATGGTCTTGATCCCTGTCTCCTGTACAATGTCATGAACCTCATTCCATAGTTCATCAGGCACTCTATCTATCAGATCTAGGCCCTTAAATCTATTTCTCACTTCCACTGTATAATCATAAGGGATTTGATTTAGGTCATACCTGAATGGTCTAGTGGTTTTCCCTACTTTCTTCAGTTTAAGTCTGAATTTGGCAATAAGGAGTTCGTAAGAGCCTGAGCCACAATCAGCTCCTGGTCTTGTTTTTGTTGACTGTATAGAGCTTCTCCATCTTTGGCTGCAAAGAATATAATCAATCTGATTTCGGTGTTGACCGTCTGGTGATGTCCATGTGTAGAGTCTTCTCTTGTGTTGTTGGAAGAGGGTGTTTGTTATGACCAGTGCATTTTCTTGGCAAAACTCTATTAGTCTTTGCCCTGCTTCATTCAGTATTCCAAGGCCAAATGTTCCTGTTACTGCAGGTGCTTCTTCACTTCCTACTTTCACATTCCAGTCCCCTATAATGAAAAGGACATCTTTTTTGGGTGTTGGTTCTAAAAGGTCTTGTAGGTCTTCATAGAACCGTTCAACTTCAGCTTCTTCAGCATTACTGGTTGGGGCATAGACTTGGATTACTGTGATATTGAATGGTTTGCCTTGCAAACAAACAGAGATCATTCTGTCGTTTCTGAGATTGCATCCAAGTACTGCATTTCGGACTCTTTTGTTGACCATGATGGCTGCTCCATTTCTTCTGAGGGATTTCTGCCCACAGTAGTAGATATAATGGTCATCTGAGTTAAATTCACCCATTCCAGTCCATTTGAGTTCGCTGATTCCTAGAATGTCGACATTCACTCTTGCCATCTCTTGTTTGACCACTTCCAATTTGCCTTGATTCATGGACCTGACATTCCAGGTTCCTATGCAATATTGCTCTTTACAGCATTGGACCTTGCTTCTATCACCAGTCACATCCACAGATGGGTATTGTTTTTGCTTTGGCTCTGTCCCTTCATTCTTTCTGGAGTTATTTCTCCACTCATCTCCAGTAGCATATTGGGCACCTACTGACCTGGGGAGTTCCTCTTTCAGTATCCTATCATTTTGCCTTTTCATACTGTTCATGAGTTCTCAAGGCAAGAATACTGAAGTGGTTTGCCATTCCCTTCTCCAGTGGACCACATTCTGTCAGATGCAAAAAGCAAAGGAGAAAAGGAAAGATATAAGCATCTGAATGCAGAGTTCCAAAGAATAGCAAGAAGAGATAAGAAAGCCTTCCTCAGGGATCAATGCAAAGAAATAGAGGAAAACAACAGAATGGGAAAGACTAGAGATCTCTTCAAGAAAATTAGAGATACCAAGGGAACATTTCATGCAAAGATGGACACAATAAAGGACAGAAATGGTATGGACCTAACAGAAGCAGAAGATATTAAGAAGAGGTGGCAAGAATACACAGAAGAACTGTACAAAAAAGATCTTCATGACCCAGATAATCACGATGGTGTGATCACTGACCTAGAACCAGACATCCTGGAATGTGAAGTCAAGTGGGCCTTAGAAAGTATCTCTATGAACAAAGCTAGTGGAGGTGATGGAATTCCAGTTGAGCTATTTCAAATCCTGAAAGATGATGCTGTGAAACTGCTGCACTCAATATGCCAGCAAATTTGGAGAACTCAGCAGTGGCCACAGGACTGGAAGAGGTCAGTTTTCATTCCAATCCCAAAGAAAGGCAATGCCAAAGAATGCTCAAACTACTGCACAATTGCACTCATCTCACACGCTAGTAAAGTAATGCTCAAAATTCTCCAAGCCAGGCTTCAGTAATATGTGAACCGTGAACTTCCTGATGTTCAAGCTGGTTTTAGAAAAGGCAGAGGAACCAGAGATCAAATTGCCAACATCCGCTGGATCATGGAAAAAGCAAGAGAGTTCCAGAAAGACATCTATTTCTGCTTTATTGACTATGCCAAAGCCTTTGACTGTTGGATCACAATAAACTGTGGAAAATTCTGAAAGAGATGGGAATACCAGACTACCTGATCTGCCTCTTGAGAAATTTGTATGCAGGTCAGGAAGCAACAGTTGGAACTGGACATGGAACAACAGACTGGTTCCAAATAGGAAAAGGAGTACGTCAAGGCTGTATATTGTCACCCTGCTTATTTAACTTATATGCAGAGTACATCATGAGAAACGCTGGACTGGAAGAAACACAAGCTGGAATCAAGATTGCCGGGAGAAATGTCAGTCACCTCAGATATGCAGATGACACCAGCCTTATGGCAGAAAGTGAAGAGGAACTCAAAAGCCTCTTGATGAAAGTGAAAGTGGAGAGGGAAAAAGTTGGCTTAACACTCAACATTCAGAAAATGAAGATTATGGCACCTGGTCCCACAACTTCATGGGAAATAGTTGGGGAAACAGTGGAAACAGTGTCAGACTTTATTTTTTTTTGGCTCCAAAATCACTGCAGATGGTGACTGCAGCCATGAAATTAAAAGACGCTTACTCCTTGGAAGGAAAGTTATGACCAACCTAGACAGCATATACGGAGAAGGCAATGGCATCCCACTCCAGTACTTTTGCCTGGAAAATCCCATAGATGGAGGAGCCTGGTAGGCTGCAGTCCATGGGGTCACTAGAGTCGGACACGACTGAGCGACTTCACTTTCACTTTTCACTTTCATGCATTGGAGAAGGAAATGGCAACCCATTCCAGTGTTTTGCCTGGAGAATCCCAGGGATGGGGAAGCCTGGTGGGCTGCTATTGGGTTGCACAGAGTCGGACACGACTGAAGCGACTTAGTAGTAGCAGACAGCATATTAAAAAGCAGAGACATTACTTTGCCAACAAAGGTCCGTGTAGTCAAGGCTATGGTTTTTCCTGTGGTCATGTATGGATGTGAGAGTTGGACTGTGAAGAAGGCTGAGCGCCGAAGAATTGATGCTTTTGGACTGTGGTGTTGGAGAAGACTCTTGAGAGTCCCTTGGACTGACAGGAGATCCAACCAGTCCATTGTGAAGGAGATCAGCCCTGGGATTTCTTTGGAAGGAATGATGCTAAAGCTGAAACTCCAGTAGTTTGGCCACCTCATGCAAAGAGTTGACTCATTGGAAAAGACTCTGATGCTGGGAGGGATTGGGGGCAGGAGGAGAAGGGGACGACAGGATGGTATCATTGACTCGATGGATGTGAGTCTGGGTGAACTCTGGGAGTTGGTGATGGACAGGAAGCCCTGGTGTGCTGCGATTCATGGGGTTTCAAAGTGTCGGACACGACTGAGCGACTGAACTGAACTAACTGACTAGGTTGTGACAGTTCTGGAGAACAGAGAAGAATAAACTGTTCTTGATATCTACACATTCTCCTACATTCTAAACAGGTAGGAAAATACAGAGATGAGTGACAGACGCCAAGTCCAGGAAGAACTTTCAGGTGGAGATTGGGAATGAAAGGCACTGATCGACTCTGTGGGGCAGTGATGACAAGATAGTGCTAAGCCCCAGCCCATGTATTAGAAAAACATTGCCGTCTCTCCTCTCATATGTCTGTAAATGAAATCCATCATTTACTAACTGCTTCAGCTACTGATAACATGTCTGACTGCAGTGGTTTAAGCATATGAGGGTTTATTTTTCTCTAACATAAAAGGCATCTTGAAGTAGGCAGTCCAGGGCAGACAGGTGGAGTGAGTCCTCAAGGACTTAGTGTCTCTTTCTCTCTTCTCAGTAGTGACTTCATTCTAGTGGATACATCATGGTTTCCACACGGCTGCTAGCCTCATATGGTTTGTCCACAGCCCAAGCAGCAAGAAGACAAGGGGGCAAAGGAGGGCAAAAGGTGCTTTTACTGACATCTCACAAACCACACCTACTTACACGGGAAACTGGGAAACTTGGCATTCAATTCAGAAAATTGTCACCCAGGGAAAAAAATTAGGATTTTGTTATTAATTAAGAGAGAAAATGGCTGCTGGGTAGGCAGTCAGCAATCTCTACCACTTGCCAATAGGGAGCAGGTCAGAAGTGAGCACTTTCCATTCCTATTATTGTTTCCTTACTTAGTTCACTCTATGAGAAAACGACAGATTAACTTGACAGATAAGACTGAAAAAGACTGGTGAGTTGGTCATTGATGGAACTGTACCCATTATCTCTTCATCACTGTCTTGTTTGTATTTAATTAAGGCAAATGCTTAGAAAGTACAAGCCAGATGTGTGATATTGCATTTCTACCTTCTTCTCCTGTCCTTTACTGGGTGAAGCTAGGGTCCAGGTTCTGAGAGGCAGGTGCAAGTCCTGACACTGATTTCCTTAATCAGTTTTGCTATTAATAAACATGTAATGGTATTTTGATCCTCCTTTGACTCCTTGTACTTGACCTCAATAGTAAGATTTCATATGGGAAGATATTGAGTTATTAATATTGCTAATCTCTTACATTATGATTATCTTTGTGCTTTTGGTATAAAGTGACCTCTGGTAACTGAAGCTCTTATTTTCTTACGCTCTGAGACACTCCCTCGTGACTTGCATGGTTATTAGAAACTGTAGGGGAGGAATATAAACTTTCTTCTATCCATCTCAAGTTCATTGACTAGCGCACTAAAATTAGAATGATGAAAGAGAGATTAACAAGAGAAAAATGAACAGAAATGAATTAACATGTGTGCTGGGCACACACACAGGGGTACTCGAGGATGAGTAACTGACTCCAAGGGGTGGTTAGAACTTGGGCTTAAATAGCATTTTCACAAAGAACAATAAATTTGTAGAGAAGTTACAAGGTAAAGGAAAAGGGCTTTGAGCTTCTGGGGTGGCAAACTGTGGGAAGGTACTGATAAACATATGAGGAAAACTAATGGAAGGCCAGGTCTACTGAGTGATGTTTTTAATGTAGGTTCTTCTGGTGAGGTCTTTGGGCTTAGAAGAGTCTAGAGTTTTTGCCAGTGATTAACTTCTGTCTCTTCTGGGAAAGAAGGGAAAGGAACACATTTACACATTTATGTCCTGATTTTAGGTAAAGAGGGAAAGATTTTTTTACATCTACTTTTTCTCAATAGTCTTGTTTAAAATAATCCTTAATACCAGCATGGTATATTTGGGTAGGATATATTCTGCTGCCATTCAAATCCATACTAAGAACAAAGTTACTGAGAGTACATGAAAATGCAACTCAAATAGGGGCATGGTCAGAAGGACTCATTGACAGCTAATAGGGAAATATGACCAGTTTCCCTGGTAGCTCAGCTGGTAAAGAATCCACCTGTAATGCAGGAGGCCCCTGGTTCGATTCCTGGGTTGGGAAGATGCCCTGGAGGAGGGAACAGCTACCCACTCCAGTATTCTTGCTTGGAAAATCCCACGGATAGAGGAGCCTGGCAGGTTATAGTCTATGGGGTCGCAAAGAGTTGGACACAACTAAGTGACCAAGCACAGCACAGGGAAATATGACAAGAAAAATTAGGCTAGGAAATCTGTAATTTCACAGAAAAGCAAGATGACTTGCTTACCTTTTAATATTCATCCAAACAGTTACGGGTTCAACATACATCCACTAAATTCTCACTAAGTTACAGGTGGAGAATTCAAGTTTCACTTGAATGGGATCATTAGGACTTGAAACGGTCTTTTTTCCCCCATTAATATGCACAACTGCATGCCCTAACTAATAAATAAGCTAAGGAGGGTTTGATTGATACTACTTTCTGAAAACTGAGAATCCTAATTAGAACATATCCCTAATTAGAACAATCTGACACCTCCTTGGAGGCAGGACAAGAGTACTTAACAAGCTGACAATCAGTAAAGAATAAATATATTTAATAGTGTAAAACAGACATTAAAGAATATTTATTTTTGGCTAAAACTTGATGGTGGAGAAAAAGGAGCAGAGGGAAAAAGAAGAGGAAATGTATTAGTTGCATCATTGATTATAATGGGGAATTAATAGACACAGTAAGGGAATTTTATAGTTATTATAAAAGCATGTATCATCACAAAAATACAAGCTTTTCTAAGTATCAGCATTTCATACATATAAGGAAGAAGGCAAATCATATAATGTAAATAAAAAATGAGGTATCATAACATAAAATATTATGACAAAACTAAAGCAAACATTACATAAATGTAATTGTCCTAACTTCTTTATTATTTAAAAAAGTATTAGGCTGGATCATAAAGTAAAATACAAATCCATGTTACATACAAAAACCTAGCTAAAACCAAGTGATTCAGAAAGATGAAAAATAAGACAGTGGCCAAAGATATATTAAGTCAATGCAAACAAATGAACAAATAGTGTGAGTATCAGAATGGAAGTCAGGCCAAAACTAGTAAGCACCCTTAATAATGTTAAGGGTAAAGTTTACAATGTATATGTGAGAGTTGTGACTGTCTATGTCCTAAGTAAAAAAACAGCAGGACTGCTGCTGCTGCTGCTAAGTCGCTTCAGTCGTGTCCGACTCTGTGCGACCTCATAGATGGCAGCCCACCAGGCGCCCCCGTCCCTGGGATTCTCCAGGCAAGAACACTGGAGTGGGTTGTCATTTCCTTCTCCAATGCATGAAAGTGAAAAGTGAAAGTGAAGTCGCTCAGTCGTGTCCGATTCCTAGCGACCCCATGGACTGCAGCCTACCAGACTCCTCCGTCCATGGGATTTAAAGAAATAAATACACTAATGGAGGGAAACTTTAAGTTACCTTTCTCAGTTCATGATAAAACAAACTTACTGAAAAACAGAAAAAAATTTGCATGATAAATATATAAAACATGTGTATGTGTACAGGTATACATGTAGTTCTGTTTCCAAGAAACTAGAACCACACCTTCTTATTAAGAAGTCAAGACAGCCACATAAATGAATAGGTGTTTGGTCACAAAAGCAAACCTCAATAAACGTTATGTGTTAGAAAGAGTCCAGATAATGTTCTCTAGTGAAGTGAAGGCACTCAGTTGTGTCCGACTCTTTCATGGACTGTAGCCTACAAGGTTCCTCCGTCCATGGGATTCTTCAGGCAAGAATACTGGAGTGGGTTGCCATTTCCTTCTCCAACTGTGTAATTAAACTTAATTACTTAAGTAATTAAGAAAACAAAGGTTCTCTATTACTTGAATATTAAAAGCTATCTGTATTTTTTTTTTACTTTTTAATTTATTTTATTTTTTAACTTTACAATATTGTATTGGTTTTACCATATATCAAAAGGTACTTATAGGTAAGAGAAAAATGCAAAACGATAAAGCATCTAGAAAATGGATATGAAACTTTGCAACATTTCACAACTCATGGGATATGTGTATTGTTAAAACAGGAATATAAAGTGTAACTTTAAATACTGTATAATAAATGAAACAATGAAAATAAACTAAGCACTTAATCAGGAAAAATCATAAAATTAATAAAAATAGAGGGTGGGAAAATAGTTTAACATATTGAATTATTAATAGACTTGCTCTAAAAGATATTAAAATATATTTTAGTGCAACAACAATACAAATGGTATATTACTCATATAAAAATTGACCAATGAATCAATGGAATTGTTCAATAAATGTGGTTTATGAAATTGAAAAAAAAAAAAAGAAAATGAATCAATAAATAGTTTTTCTTTGCAAAACTGATACATTTATTACTATATTTTCTAAATTTAGAAAAAAAAGGGAGGGCAAATACTAAATTTAACAAATATTGGAGAAATAGAAAAAGAGGAAATAAAAAAAAATCCAAACTATTTTGTTTTGTTCTATTCTTTTTTTTTAATTTTATTTTATTTTTAAACTTTACAAATTGTATTAGTTTGGCCAAATATCAAAATGAATCTGCCACAGGTATACATGTGTTCCCCATCCTGAACCCTCCTCCCTCCTCCCTCCCCAAACCATCCCTCTGGGCCGTCCCAGTGCACCAGCCCCAAGCATCCAGCATCGTGCATCGAACCTGGACTGGCAACTTGTTTCATACATGATATTATACATGTTTCAATGCCATTCTCCCAAATCTTCCCACCCTCTCCCTCTGCAACAGAGTCCATAAGACTGTTCTATACACCAGTGTCTCTTTTGCTGTCTTGTACACAGGGTTATTGTTAGCATCTTTCTAAATTCCATATATATGTGTTAGTATACTGTATTGGTGTTTTTCTTTCTGGCTTACTTCACTCTGTATAATAGGCTCCAGTTTAATCCACCTCATTAGAACTGATTCAAATGTATTCTTTTTAATGGCTGAGTAATACTCCATTGTATATATGTACCACTGCTTTCTTATCCATTCATCTGCTGATGGACATCTAGGTTACTTTCATGTCCTGGCTATTATAAACAGTGCTGTGATGAACATTGGGGTACACGTGTCTCTTTCCCTTCTGGTTTCCTCAGTGTGTATGCCCAGCAGTGGGATTGCTGGATCATAAGGCAGTTCTATTTCCAGTTTTTTAAGGAATCTCCACACTGTTCTCCATAGTGGCTGTACTAGTTTGCATTCCCACCAACAGTGTAAGAGGGTTCCCTTTTCTCCACACCCTCTCCAGCATTTATTATTTGTAGACTTTTGGATCACAGCCATTCTGACTGGTGTGAAATGGTACCTCATAGTGGTTTTGATTTGCATTTCTCTGATAATGAGTGATGTTGAGCATCTTTTCATGTGTTTGTTAGCCATCTGTATGTCTTCTTTGGAGAAATGTCTATTTAGTTCTTTGGCCCATTTTTTGATTGGGTCATTTATTTTTCTGGAGTTGAGCTGTAGGAGTTGCTTGTATATTTTTGAGATTAGTTGTTTGTCAGTTGCTTCATTTGCTATTATTTTCTCCCATTCTGAAGGCTGCCTTTTCACCTTGCTAATAGTTTCCTTTGATGTGCAGAAGCTTTTAAGTGTTTTGTTCTATTCAAATGGATTAAAAGGCTTGGCTAAAATAGTCCATTTTCTAGGAAAATAATGCTGGAACATATAGGAAACCTGAAGAGTCCAATTCCATAAAATAAACTTGTCAAGAGTTATATTACAAAAATTACCACTCACAAGTGGTTTCACAGGAGAATTCACCGAAGAACATATAATTCCAATACTATTTAAACTAATCTAAAGCCTAAAAAAAGAAGAAACACTTCAAAATTGTTTTTAAAAGTGTAACACCAATGCCAAAGATACAAAAGAGGACCAACCTCATTTTTGAATATGAATACAAGCATCCAAAATAAAATATTAGCAGATATTTCAGTAAGAGAAAAAACAGAGGTTCATAATATCTAAGCAGAGTTTTTTACATGGGTACATGGATGGTTCAGTATTAGGAAATCTACTCATATTTGTTAATAGAACTAAAGAGAAAACTCTTATGATCAACCCTGCAGATGCTGAGAAGATATCTATTAAAAAAATCATCATCATATAATGTTGACTAAAATCACCTCAAAAAATAGGTCTTTACAGGGACAATCTGAAGTTGGACCGCTCTCTGTCTCTCAGCTAGGACTAAGAACCTTATTGGGGTGTTCCACTTTTATTTCTAGCTATATATATGTGTGTGTGTGTGTATTATATATATATATATATATATATATATATATATATATATATATAATGTTCATCAAACTGTTTGCTCTCTTTGGAATAAATTCACAGAGACATTTCATATGTCAAATTTCTTTCTTGGCCCTGAGAATCTCATGCTATATTAGGCAAAATGTAACATTTCACTGTCTTATTGATTTGAATTTATAACTCTTTTTATTTTCTTTTTCCAAGTTCTGGACATACATTCTGGGTTCCATAATTTTAAAAGCAAGAATCATAGTGTATTGTTCAAGGACCAAAGAGCTACCTGCAGCATGAAATTTCTTTGTTTTCTTAATTGGGCAAAACAGCTCCCTGGTGCAAATGAAGATCTTTTATTTCTCTTTGAAAAATGAAAGAAATGTGGCAGAGAAGCTTCCTAACAGTGAACTGAATACTTTCCTGTGCAACTTCCACTTGTTTTTAATCTTTTTCAAAGGTAGAAATAATGTGTATTCTCCTGGCTAAAACACATGAGTAAACTGAATTTCAGAGTTAAGAATCTGCTGAAGGTCACCAGAATGTAGCAGATCCTATTTTTAAACTCCACTTTACTTGGCTCCAACTCCTGTGCTTTTATGCACCAATAAACATGGCCTTCTAGAAAAGAATGTGAAAAAAAAAAAGGAATATGAAATAGAGAAATATGAGAGGAACAGAGAGCGAACAATCTGGAGAAATGGTTCTAAGTCAGCATGAAAGAGAGGATAGAGGCAGTGTTGGTGCCCCAAATATAGTTTACTTTGGTTTAGATTCCAAAGTAGAAACTTGTACATGTTCTTAAAAAGTTCGCCTCCAGGGCTGGATGGAAAAAGTCAGCTACAAGAGAATATTAAATCTTGCTTTGTTTTCAAAAATAACTCTCTTGGAGGATGGGTCAACCTCATTCTGGTAATACATCAGAATCTTCAGGGACATTGTGTATAGTAAAAAAAAAATTGTTGTCCCATGATTTTGAATACTGAAAGTAAAATATATACAAATAATGTCATAATACAATTTAGTGATATAAAATATTCTGGTGAGAATACACAAAAGATAGAATTTATCCTCTTGACACCATTTATACTAAAAAATGGCAAATAAGGTTACTCCTTATAGGCTTCCCTGTAGCTCAGATGGTAAATAATCTGCCTGCTGTGCAGGAGGCCCAGGTTTGATCCCTGTGTCGGGAAGATCCCCTGGAGAAGGGAATGGCAACCCATTCCAATATTCTTGCCTGGAGAATTCTGTGGACAGTGGAGCCTGGAGGGCTACAGTCCTTGGGGTCTCAAAGAATCAGAAATGACTGAGTGACAAACACTTTCACTAAGAGGTATATATCAGTGTCTTGGGATTTGTAAAATTTAAATTTTTATCAAATGGTTGACACATACTGCTTTATAGAACATAAATTATATTGCTGAACATTTAAAACTAGTTTTTATGTTCATGACACTTTATATACAACTTTTTACTGTACTACTCTATTCCAGGTATTAGCGATAGAGCAGTAAACAAAAGAAAACAAAAAATACTTGGAGCTTAGATTCTAGATATTTATTACACTGGAATAATTAGTTAATATTTGTGTATGTTATTTACATTGTGATGATCATGTCTCACACATATCTTACACAACATAGTAAGTGTCCAATAAGTTTTGCAAATTGAATATATTCAACCTGTTTAATTTAATTTTTAATTTTTCTTTAAAAACATCATTTAAAAAAGTTTTTATTTTAATAATAAACTGAAAATTTTATATAAGAAGTTATGTAAAATCTCTGGTTATACATCCAGGGCCTAAGAAGATGCAGAATATAAATTTTAAGCAAAATTTACTTTTTTAAAAAACAACTTCACTGAGTCACCAGCACAACCTGGTGGTTGCTTAAATGAACTACTTCGTTCGGTGTTTAAAAGTTTTTCTTGTGAGTTGTGTCTCCATTCTTGCATTGATTTGGCTTTTTCTTTTTTTGTATTTAAAAACCCCACTAAGAAATTTATGACAATCGTAATTAAAATTTATACAACGTTTTGTAAAACAAATACAAATATTTTTAATTTTTAATATAAATTTATTTATTTCAATTGGAGGCTACAATATTGTAGTGGTTTTGCCATAAAAATCCTGTACATATTGGTCCTCTAACAGCAATGTGCTTGGAATATCTGTCTCCTTTCCAAGTTAATTTATTTCTAAGGGCAAGAAGAGTGTTATGAATATTTTTTAAATTAGAATCCCTCTTCCTATAGGAACTTAATATTCTGCAAATTAAAAGTAATTATTGTTTTACTGCTTTGCAAAATTTTAAAGCGTTTGTGGATTTTGCAGGTGGTTTGCACTCATTTAATAGAGCCTGGGATTTTGTCAAATTCGTGATATTTATAATCTGATTGGCTGTTCTTCCAAGTGACTGTGACTAGAAATAACTGGGAAGAAGCTGAATGACCATTTGCCAGAAATGTCTTAAAAGGTATTTTACCATGAATGGGGCCAGTTGTACTAGACAACCTCTGATTCTAAGATTGCAAAACTAATAATGATTCATTAAAAGAGATCATTTTCACCTACTTGTACTTCCACTAGCTGATGCTGGAACTCAACTCCTGTGAAATTTCCACAAGAGCTTCAGGGAGTCTCTGGAAAGGTCTTGGTGTGCTCAGAAACCAGTGGTCTCACTGGCAGCGCACTACTCCTTCCTGCAACCTTCTCTCTGCAATCTTCTCTCACCAGAGCTCATAGACCAGCCTATGGGAGCACAGCCACATTCTCCAAGGCTGTTACCAGCTCCTGACACAGCATTCCACTTCCTCGGTAGCTTGTTTCCCATCCCCCACACTCATCTGCTGCTCTGAATGGTGGCCACTTTATTTATTTATTTTTTTCACTTACCTAACAAATTCTTCGATTTGTTGATGTGGTGTATCACACTGATTGATTTGTGGACACTGAAAAATTCTTGCATCCCTGGGATGAATCCCATTTCATCATGACGTATGATCTTTCTAATGTATTGTTGAATTCAGATTACTGGTATTTTGTTGAAGATTTTTGCATCTATGTTCATCAGTGATATTGGCCTGCATCTTTTTTCGTGTGATGTCTCTGTCTGGTTTTGGTATCAGGGTGATGGTGGCCTTATAGAATGAGTTTGGAAGTTTTCCTTCCTCTGCAATTTTCTGGAACAGTTTCAAAATGATAGGGGTTAACTCTTCCCCAAAATGTTTGACAGAATTCACCTGTGAAGCCATCAGGTCCTGGACTTGTTTGTTGGAAGCTTTTTAATTCATTTCAATTTCAGTGTTTGTAACTGGTCTGTTCATATTTTCTATTTCTTCCTGGTTCAGTCTTGGGAGACTATACCTTTCTAAGAATTTGTCCATTTATTCTAGGGTGTCCATTTGCTTTCCTCAGCATTGCCTTTAATTGCACTCATCTCATATGCTAGTAAAGTAATGCTCAAAAGTCTCCAAGCTAGGCTTCAGCAATATGTGAACCGTGAACTTCCTGACGTTCAAGCTGGTTTTAGAAAAGGCAGAGGAACCAGAAATCAAATTGCCAACATACGCTGGATCATAGAAAAAGCAAGAGAGTTCCAGAAAAACATCTGTTTCTGCTTTATTGACTATGCCAAAGCCTTTGACTGTTGGATCACAATAAACTGTGGAAAATTCTGAAAGAGATGGGAATACCAGACCACCTGATCTGCCTCCTGAGAAATTTGTATGCAGGTCAGGAAGCAACAGTTAGAACTGGACATGGAACAACAGACTGGTTCCAAATAGGAAAAGGAGTTCGTCAAGGCTGTATATTGTCACCCTGCTTATTTAACTTATATGCAGAGTACATCATGAGAAACGCTGGACTGGAAGAAGCACAAGCTGGAATCAAGATTGCCGGGAGAAATGTCAGTCACCTCAGATATGCAGATGACACCAGCCTTATGGCAGAAAGTGAAGAGGAGCTCAAAAGCCTCTTGATGAAAGTGAAAGTGGAGAGTGAAAAAGTTGGCTTAAAGCTCAACATTCAGAAAACAAAGATTATGGCATCTGGTCCCATCACTTCATGGGAAATAGATAGGGAAACAGTGGAAACAGTGTCAGACTTTATTTTTCTGGGCTCCAAAATCACTACAGATGGTGACTGCAGCCATGAAATTAAAAGACACTTACTCCTTGGAAGGAAAGTTATGACCAACCTAGATGGCATATTCAAAAGCAGAGACATTACTTTGCCAACAAAGGTTCGTCTAGTCAAGGCTATGGTTTTTCCTGTGGTCATGTATGGATGTGAGAGTTGGCCTGTGAAGAAGGCTGAGCGCCGAAGAATTGATGCTTTTGAACTGTGGTGTTGGAGAAGACTCTTGAGAGTCCCTTGGACTGTAAGGAGATCCAACCAGTCCATTGTGAAGGAGATCAGCCCTGGGATTTCTTTGGAAGGAATGATGCTAAAGCTGAAACTCCAATACTTTGGCCACCTCATGGGAAGAGTTGACTCATTGGAAAAGACTCTGATGCTGGGAGGGATTGGGGACAGAAGGAGAAGGGGACGACAGAGGATGAGATGGCTGGATGGCATCACTGACTCGATGGACGTGAGTCTGAGTGAACTCTGGGAGTTGGTGATGGACAGGGAGGCCTGGCGTGCTGCGATTCATGGGGTCGCAAAGAGTTGGACACGACTGAGCGACTGATCTGATCTGTCCATTTGCTTGGCATACAGTTGGTTGCAGGAGTCTCACGATCCTTTGTAATTCTGTGGTCATTTGTAACTTTTCTTTTTTCATTTCTCGTTTTATTGATTTGCATCTTCTCCCTTTTTTTCTTGATGAGTCTGGCTAAAGGTTTATCAATTTTATTTCTTTTCAAAGAACTAGCTTTTAGTTTCATTGATCTTTGAAATTATTTTTTGTCTCTTTTATTTCTGCTCTGATCCTTATAATTTCTTTCCTTCTACTAACTTTAGGTTTTGTTTTTCTTTCTTTCTCTTGTTTTATATGTAAGGTTAAGTTGTTTATTTGATATTTTTCTTGTTTCTTGAGATAAGATTGTATTACTATAAACTTCCCACTTAGAACTGCTTTTGCTGCAACCAATACGTTTTGGACCATTGCACTTTCCAACAACAACCAAAAAAACCCAAATATGTATTTTCTGATTTCCTCTTTGATTACTTCAGTGATCCACTGGTTGTTTAGCAGCATATTGATTGGCTGCCACGTGTTTGTGTTTTTATAGTTTTTTTTCTTATAGTTAATTTCTAATATCATTGAGTTGTGATCGGAAAAGATGCTTGATATGATATCAAATTTCTTAAATTTACCAAGGCTTGCCTGTGGCCCAGTATGTGGTCAATCCTGGAGAATGTTCCATGTGCACTTAAGAATGTGTAGTTTGCTGCTTTTGGATGAGATGCTGTATAAGTATCAATTAAGTTCAACTTGCCTAAAGGGTCATTTAAGACCCGTGCTTCCTTATTAGTTATCTGTATGGATGATCTGTCCATTGATGAAAGTGGGGTGCCAAAGTCCCCCAATATTATTGTGTTACCATCAATTTGTCCCATTATGGTTGTTAGTATTTGCCTTACATATTGAGGTGCTCCTATGTCAGATGAATATATATTTACAATTGTTATGTCTTCTCTTGGATTGATCCCTTGATCATTATGTAGTGTTCTTTTTTGTCTCTTATAATTGTCTTTGTTTTAAAGTCTATTTTGTCTGATATGAGTATTGCTATTTCAGCTTTATTTTGATTTCCATTTGTGTGGAACAACTTCTCCCATCCCCATACTTTCAATCTGTGTATGTCCCTAGGTCTGAGGTGGGTCTCTTGTAGACAGCACATATACAGGTCTTGTTTTTGTACCAACCCAGCCAGTCTATGTCTTTTGGTTGGTGCATTTAATCCATTTACACTTAAGGTAATTATTGATATGTATGATCCTATTACCACTCTCTTAATTGTTTTGGGTTTGTTTTTGTAGATCTTTTCCTTCTCTTGTATTTCCTACCTATAGAAGTTCCTTTGGTATTTGTTGTAAAGCTCGTTTGGCGAATTCTCTCAACTTTTGCTTGTCTGGAAAGCTTTTGATTTCTCCATCAAATTTGAATGAGAGCCTTGCTGGATAGTATTATTCTTGGTTGTAGGTTCTTCCTTTTCATCATATTTTATAATTATATATATATATATATATATATATAAATTAATTAAATATATATATATATATATATATATATATATATATATATATATATATATCTTGCCACCTTCTGGTTTGTAGAATTTCTCCTGAGAAGTCAACTGTTAACCTTATGGAGTTCCCTTGTATGTTATTTGCTATTTTTCCCTTGTTGCTTTTAATATTTTATCTTTGTCTTAAATTCTTGTCAATTTGATTATTATGTGTCTTGACATGTTCTTCCTTGAGTTTATCTTGCCTGGGACTCTCTGTACTTCCTGGACTTGGTTGACTGTTTGCTTTCCCATGTTAGGGAAGGTTTCGGCTACTATTACTTCAAATATTTTCTTGGATCTCTTCTTCCTCTGAGACCCCCTATAATGTGAATGTTGGTCCATTTAGTGTTTTCCCAGAGGTTTCTCAGGTTATTTTCAGTTCTTTTCATTGTTTTTCTTTTTTTTTAAATTTAAATTAATTTATTTTAATTGGAGGCTAATTACTTTACAATATTGTATTGGTTTTGCCGTACATCGACATGAATCCACCACGGGTATACACGTGTTCCCAATCCTGAACCCCCTCCCACCTCCTTCCCTGTACCATCCCTCTGGGTCATCCCAGTGCACCAGCCCAGAGCATCCTGTATCATGCATCAAACCTGGACTGGTGATTCGTTTCTTATATGATATTATACATGCTTCAATGCCATTCTCCCAAATCATCCCACCCTCTCCCTCTCCCACAGAGTCCAAAAGACTGTTCTATACATCTGTGTCTCTTTTGCTGTCTCACATACAGGGTTATCATTACCATCTTTCTAAATTCCATATATATGCATTAGTATACTGTATTGGTGTTTTTCTTTCTGGCTTACTTCACTCTGTATAATAGGCTCCAGTTTCATCCACCTCATTAGAACTGATTCAAATGTATTCTTTTTCCATTGTGTATATGTACCACTGCTTTCTTATCCATTCATCTGCTGATGGACATCTAGGTTGCTTCCATGTCCTGGCTATTATAAACAGTGCTGTGATGAACATTGGGGTACATGTGTCTCTTTCAATTCTGGTTTCCTCAGTGTGTATGCCCAACAGTGGGATTGCTGGATCATAAGGCAGTTCTCGGAGAAGGCAATGGCACCCCACTCCAGTACTCTTGCCTGGAAAATCCCATGGACGGAGGAGCCTGGTAGGCTGCAGTCCATGGGGTCGCTAAGAGTCGGATACGACTGAGTGACTTCCCTTTCACTTTTCACTTTCACGCATTGGAGAAGGAAATGGCAACCCACTCCATTGTTCTTGCCTGGAGAATCCCAAGGATGGGGGAGCCTTGTGGGCTTCCATCTATGGGGTCACACAGAGTCGGACACGATTGAAGTGACTTAGCAGTAGCAGGAGTAAGGCAGTTCTATTTCCAGTTTTTAAAGGAATCTCCACACTGTTCTCCATAGTGGCTGGACTAGTTTGCGTTCCCACCAACAGTGTAAGAGGGTTCCCTTTTCTTCACACCCTCTCCAGCATTTATTGCTTGTAGACGTTTGGATCGCAGCCATTCTGACTGGCGTGAAATGGTACCTCATTGTGGTTTTGATTTGCATTTCTCTGATAATGAGTGATGTTGAGCATCTTTTCATGTGTTTGTTAGTCATCTGTATGTCTTCTTTGGAGAAATGTCTATTTAGTTCTTTGGCCCATTTTTTGATTGGGTCGTTTATTTTTCTGGAATTGAGCTGCATGGGCTGCTTGTATATTTTTTATATTAGTTGTCAGTTGCTTTATTTGCTATTATTTTCTCCCATTCTGAAGGCTGTCTTTTCACCTTGCTTAGAGTTTCCTTTGTTGTGCAGAAGCTTTCAATTTTAATTAGGTCCTATTTGTTTATTTTTGCATTTATTTCCAATATTCTGGGAGGTGGGTCATAGAAGATCCTGCTGTGATGTATGTTGGAGAGTGTTTTGGCTATGTTCTCCTCTAAGAGTTTTATAGTTTCTGGTCTTATGTTGAGATCTTTAATCCATTTGGAGTTTATTTTTGTGTATGGCGTTAGAAAGTGGTCTAGTTTCATTCTTCTACAAGTGGTTGACCAGTTTTCTCAGCACCACTTGTTAAAGAGATTGTCTTTTCTCCACTGTATATTCTTGCCTCCTTTGTCAAAGATAAGGTGTCCATAGGTGCGTGGATTTATCTCTGGGCTTTCTATTTTGTTCCATTGATTTATATTTCTGTCTTTGTGCCAGTACCATACTGTCTTGATGACTGTGGCTTTGTAGTAGAGCCTGAAGTCAGGCAGGTTGATTCCTCCAGTTCCATTCTTTCTCAAGATTGCTTTGGCTATTCGAGGTTTTTTGTATTTACATGCAAATTTTGACATTATTTGTTCTAGCTCTGTGAAAAATACCATTGGTAGCTTGATAGGGATTGCATTGAATATATAGATTGCTTTGGGTAGTATACTCATTTTCACTATATTGATTCTTCCAATCCATGAACATGATATATTTCTCCATCTATTAGTGTCCTCTTAGATTTCTTTCACCAGTGTTTTATAGTTTTCTATATATAGGTCTTTAGTTTCTTTAGGTAGATATATTCCTAAGTATTTTATTCTTTTTGTTGCAATGGTGAATGGGATTGTTTCCTTAATTTCTCTATTTTCTCATTATTAGTGTATAGGAATGCAAGGGATTTCTGTATGTTGATTTTATATCCTGCAACTTTACTATATTCATTGATTAGCTCTAGTAATTTTCTGCTGGAGTCTTTAGGGTTTTCTATGTAGAGGATCATGTCATCTGCAAACAGTGAGAGTTTTACTTCTTCTTTTCCAATTTGGATTCCTTTTATTTCCTTTTCTGCTCCGATTGCTGTGGGCAAAACTTCCAAAACTATGTTGAATAGTAGTGGTGAAAGTGGGCACCCTTGTCTTGTTCCTGACTTTAGGGGAAATGCTTTCAATTTTTCACCATTGAGGATAATGTTTGCTGTGGGTTTGTCATATATAGCTTTTATTATGTTGAGGTATGTTTCTTCTATGGCTCCTTTCTGGAGGGTTTTTTTTTTTTTAATCATAAATGGATGTTGAATTTTATCAAAGGCTTTCTCTGAACCTATTGAGATAATCATATGGCTTTTATTTTCCAATTTGTTAATGTGGTGTATTACATTGATTGATTTGCAGATATTGAAGAATCCTTGCATCCCTGGGATAAAGCCCACTTGGTCATGATCTTTTTAATGTGTTTTTGGATTCTGATTGCTAGAATTTTGTTAGGAATTTTTGCATCTATGTTGATCAGTGATATTGGCCTGTAGTTTTCTTTTTTTGTGGCATCTTTGTCAGGTTTTGGTATTAGGGTGATGGTGGCCTCATAGAATGAGTTTGGAAGTTTACCTTTCTCTGCAATTTTCTGGAAGAGTTTGAGTAGGATAGGTGTTAGGTCTTCTCTAAATTTATGGTAGAATTCAGCTGTGAAGCTGTCTGAACCTGGGCTTTTGTTTGCTGGAAGATTTTTGATTACAGTTTCAATTTCCGTGCTTGTGATGGGTCTGTTAAGATTTTCTATATCTTCCTGGTTCAGTTTTGGAAAGTTGTACTTTTCTAAGAATTTGTCCATTTCTTCCATGTTGTCCATTTTATTGGCATATAATTGCTGATAGTAGTCTCTTATGATCCTTTGTATTTCTGTGTTGTCTGTTGTGATCTCTTCATTTTCATTTCTAATTTTATTGATTTGATTTTTCTCCCTTTGTTTCTTGATGAGTCTGGCTAATGGTTTGCAATTTTATTTATCCTTTCAAAGAACCAGCTTTTGGCTTTGTTGATTTTTGCTATGGTCTCTTTTGTTTCTTTTGCATTTATTTCTGCCCTAATTTTTAAGATTTCTTTCCTTCTACTAACCCTGGGTTTCTTCATTTTTTTCCTTTTCTAGTTGCTTTAGGTGTAGAGTTAGGTTATTTATTTTACTTTTTTCTTGTTCATTGTTTTTCTTTATTCTGTTCCATGGCAATAATTTCCACCATCCTGTATTCCAGGTCACTTATCCATTCTTCTTTCTCAGTTATGCTTCTATTGATTCCTTCTAGTGTAGTTTTCAATTCAGTTATTGTATTGTTCATCTGTTTGTTTTGCTCTTTAGTTCTTCTAGAGCTTTATTAAATATTTCTTGCATGTTCTCAGTCTTTGCCTCCATTCTTTTTCTGAAATCTTGGATCATCGTCACTATCATTATTCTGAATTCTTTTCTGGAAGGTTGCCTATGTCCACTTCATTCAGTTGTTTTTCTGAGTTTTTATCTTGTTCCTTCATCTGAGACATAATCCTCTGCATTCTCATTTTGATTAACTTTCTGTGATTGTGGTTTTCATTCTGGCAGTGAGAGGATTGTAATTCTTGCTTCTATTGTCTGCCCTCTGGTGGATGAGGCTATGTAAGAGAAAATCTGATGTGGGTTTCAGGACCTTCACAATAGTGAGAAACTCCAGTGGTATAACTGTTCTCCAGTTTGTGGGCTACTGGACCCAGAAGGTACAGGATTTGATTTTATCATGATTGCATCCCTCCTCCTGTCTTGTTGCAGCTTCTCCTTTGTTGGTGGGTTCAAGTGTCTTCCTGCCAATGGTTGTTCAATAGTTGTGATTTTGGTGCTCAGCCATCTTCCCAGTGGGCCCATCTAGAATCTTCAGAATCCCCTGGTGTATTTGGGTAGCATTATTAGTGGGGAAATGTATTCAGATAGGAGCAACATGCACATAGGATGCCCCATAACAGTATGTGTGAAGAACAGAATAAAACTTAAGAAAGCTATTCAAGTATGTACAGTGTTGCCTGAGTGAAGTCAATGTTGCTCAGTCATGTCTGACTCTTTGTGGCCTCACTGTAGTCTACTAGGCTCCTCTGTTCATGGAATTCTCCAGGCAAGTATACTGGAGTGGGTAGCTGTTCCCTTCTCCAGGGTATCTTCCAAACCCAGGGATCAAACTCAGGTCTTCCACATTGCAGGTAGATTCTTTACCATCTGAGTCACCAGGGAAGCCCCAAGAACACTGGCCTGGGTAGCCTTTACCTTCTCCAGGGGATTTTCCTGACTCAGGAATCAAACCAGGGTCTCCTGAATTGCAGGCAGATTCTTTATCAGCTGAGCTACCAGGCGAGCCCTACAATATTGATTACATTGATATTGTTCATCTTGAGTTACATTCAAGATAATAAAAAAATTAATCTAAATGGGTGATATCTTAAGATTTTAGTTTCAAGGAGAATATAATTTAAAAAAATTCCCTTAAATGATTTAATTTCTATTTCTGAGATAAAACCCTGTATCTTTTTAAAAATTAAACCTTTTAAAATAGTAGATTCATATGCAGTTATTAAAGTAATACAGGGATGCTGTGTACCTTCTATTCAACTTCACCCAATGGTAACACCTTAAGACTATAATATAGCAGCACAACCAGGATATTGATACTGATACAATGCATTGACCTTATTCAGACTTCTCAGTCTTACTTTGATTCATTCATATATGTGTATATATATAGTTCTATACAAGTTTTGTCACATATGTAGGTTTGTATGTTCAATACCTCAGTATTTCAATATACAGATTTATCACCACAAAGATCTCTTGTGATGTTCTTAATTTGTTGTATTTATCTTCCTCCTTAAACTTCATTCCCAGCTTTTAACTCTAGTCCTTAAGCCACTAGTCTGCTATCTATGTTACTTTTCATTTAATTAATATCATTTAAATGGAACAATACAATATTTAACATTTTGAGACTGACTCTTTTCACTTAGTGTAATTCCCTTGAAATTCATCTTGACTATTACCTGTGTCAATAGTTCATCCATAATTCTGTGTGAAGATGTTTTCCTTGCTTTGGGGTGCATCCCCAAGGTTGTAACTGCTAGGTAGTCACATGTTCAGTTTTAGAAGGAACTAACAAATTGTTTTCCAGAGTGATTTTAACATTTTATATTTCTACCCTGAATTTATGATTGTTCTAGTTTTTCTGTATCACTGTCAACATTTGGTTCTGTCACTGTTTTTCATTTTAGAAATTCTGATAAATATGCAATGCTATTTCATTGTGGTTTTAATTGTATCATTGGAAGGACTGATGTTGAAGCTGAAACTCCAATACTTTGGGCACCTGATGTGAAGAGCTGATTCATTTGAAAAGACCCTGATGCTGGGAAAGATTGAGGGCAGGAGGAGAAGGGGACGACAGAGGATCAGATGGTTGGATGGCATCACTGACTCTATGGATATGGGTTTGGGTGGACTCTGGGAGTTGGTGATGGACAGGGAGGCCTGGCATGCTGTGGTTCATGGGGTCACAAAGAGTCGGACATGACTGAGTGGCTGAACTGAACTGAACTGAACTGATGATGTTCAACATCTTTAAGACCTTCCTCACCTTCAGTGAAATGTCTATTCATATCTTTTTCACATTTTCTACTTCTTTACATTTTGAGTATTTTTAAAAATATATAATCTTGATATTTTTGTGAGATTTTATGCTTGCAAATATTTTTATCTCTATCTCCTCTTCTTTTTATCTTTTGAACAGGGTATTTGACTGAGCCAAACCATTTAATTTTGGTGAGTTCAAATTTGCAAGTTTTTCCTTTTATAGACTGTGCTTTTGATGCCAAGTCTTAAAAATCTATGCTTAGCCCTAGATCTTAAAGGTTTCCCCCTCATCTGTGTTCTTTAAGCCAGTTAAACGAGTTTAATATCATTGGGTTTTGTGTTAACCTCCAACTGTCTATCTTAGTTAGAAGAGGAAGTTTCAAAAACAGGTGCTGTAAGATCAAAATCTTCCAAGCAGGTTTTCTTGGTGATTGAGCTAATAGTTTACTTTCCCTCTTCTATGGTTATTAGGTAGGAGACTGTGAGTCAGAGAAAATCCCACCATGAACTCCATAGGGCAAACACCCGTTATTATTAACTTTCATAATGAAATAAATTATTTGGTGCTTTTCATTTGTAATTCTGATGATACTTGGGAAAGATTAGGTGATACCAAAAACAACAACAACAACAACAACAACAAAAAACAACCCAGAAAAACACAAAATCTTCTCTCCTTTAAAAAAGAAGCAATATTAATCACAAATGAAAAAGGGTCACTTTTAACTGAGTGAAACCAAATTGCTTCCTTCATGGACTGACTTTTCTTAATCATATTTTGATGTATTTTCTGTTTGATATAATTAGAGAAACAGGATATGTCATAACTACAATTCCTCATCATAGTGTGAGTTCATGAATGTAGGGAACTCTGTTTTGTTCTGTATTATATCTCACATGTAGCATCTACTATGATAGGTGTTCAAAAGTTTTTTGTAGAATGATTGAATTAATCAATCAATGAGTATTACCACTAATTATTTAGGAAAGTCATCACTGCAAGAAAGATCAGAGCAGTGAATTCATTTAGTGTTCTGTTTCTAAATAATAGAGGTATAGTGAAAACAGCATGAGTTTTTCAGGCTAGTAACCCTGGAGATGGAGAAGGCAATGGCACCCCACTCCAGTACTCTTGCCTGGAAAATCCCATGGATGGGGGAGCCTGGTAGGCTGTAGTCCATGGGGTCGCTAGGAGTCAGACAAGACTGAGCGACTTCACTTTCACTTTTCACTTTCATGCATTGGAGAAGGAAATGGCAACCCACTCCACTGTTCTTGCCTGGAGAATTCCAGGGACGGGGGAGCCTGATGGGCTGCCATCTATGGGGTCGCACAGAGTCAGACACGACTGAAGTGACTTAGCAGCAGCAGCAGCAGCGACCCTGGAGAGGGAGGCATCTCTCCATGCTTTCCTGTAACACACAGTCTCAAGTTCTGAGGTTTGTGTTCTGCTGGTTCATCTATATTCATTTTGACAGCATTCTTTAGGCAGGTTGATAAGTAGTCCAAGGCCCTTAGGGAGGTATACATTCTGTAGCAGGCCTCGTCCAAGTTATAATATACCTTGCTCAAAGGCATGTTCTTTTCTCCTTAACAGGAAGTTGTTCCTTTTGGTCAATCTTGTGCTGATGTTATCTCAAGATGTATGCCATGGGAAAGGGGTCTGGTAAAACTTTTACAACCTTGAAGCATTCTTTTAATCTATTGTTAGTAGCTGACTAGAAGGTATATAAAGCTCTGCTCAAGTTAACCATGACTGTGGCGGTGGGGGAGGACGGTATTTTTTTACCCCCTTCTGATGTCTATGTCAGAAGTCTGTTTATTTATTTTCAACAAACTCTCCTTCCTCACTACAAGCCTCCAGTGGTCACTGCTAACTGTCCGGCTCTGTGAAGAAATTCCTCTTCCTCAATAGGGGCTGTGAGCTCGGGTATGACACATACCCTGACCTCATCTCATCCAGGTTGGTTTCAGCTTCTGAGCTGAAAGTAAACCAAAATGGGCAACATGGGTATTTACACCCATCAATCAGAGATATTTGCTCTATTCCTAAACTCAATATTCGGGGGGTTTATGTTAAATCTCTGAGTCTTCATCCTCTTTGGCCTGCTGCAATCTCCCCTAGCTTCTTCTATTGATGCCCAGCCTAAGTTTTGGACACCTGACTATATTACAGCTTCTGCTGCAACTGAGTACATCCTTATCCTAAATTCTAGGCCACATCTTAGACATCATCCAAAATGAATTGTTGTTAACGTTTTATTATATTTCCTTTCAATCCTAATTTGTAATTGCCATATAAATTCCACTTCATGCTTATGCTCTCTCTGGAGTGCTTCATACTTTGTCATCTTCATGCTTTTCTTTCTTGAATATGCTCTCCTTGTCCTGCTCCCACACTTTTCATCCAACAATACACACTTCTACTTTTGTTCAGTTAACTCATTTCCTTCTTCTAGTCTCTGTTTGAACGTTACTTTCTTCATTAAGTCTCCCAGCCTCTTAAGCCAATCTTATGCTTGGGTACCAATGTACCTATTATCCTGTGGCTATAAGTGTTTGTCAGGTTCCGGCACAGACTATCAGATCTTTTAGGGCAAGGGACATGTTTAAATTATTTGTCATTGTATCAAGATGTCAGGGGTGTTTTTGTTATGTATGCAACAAGTTTCTAATCTGGGAAATATACAGGAGAGAAGAGTGTGGAGCTGAGAGCCAATGAGCAATGAGTTCTTGCTGTTTTGTTGATTCTCTTCTATTCTAAATTTAATCCCAAATAAACATTGTGGGCTCCACAGTCCATAGTGAGTTAAGTCAACATTATACTGAATTTCAGTGAGCACCAAACTGCAACGGTGCTATCACCAAACATTCTGAGAATGTGATTTGAAAGTAGGTTAAATTAGACAATCCAGGTGAATTGTCTTTTTGATACTCATAGTTTTTAATATAAGCAACATTTGCATGTAACTCATCTCTAACAGTTTCTAGTGGCAAAACCCCAAAATTGTAGCAGATGAGGTTTATGTTACATGAAAAAGACTCATCATTGGGAAAGACGATATTATTACTTGCCAGAGAAGGAAGCTGGAAGTTTCTCTTTTGATAAGTGAGGTATAGAGGAGGTTATAAAAACTATCACTTTTGATTATCACTTATGAATCAGAACACCTTAAAGCCAGTTTTCATAGTTTAACTTTTCATATACTGTACATACTTTTTGACAGTTTTTCCATGATTTGGCATGTATGAATGCAGGGGAAAATACCATTCTCAGGGTTTATGTTGATAAGCAAGTGACCCTAGGAATTTATAAAAAGAACACTGAGGTTGTAGGAAGTTGGTGTGAGACTGTAAAACTACACTTGGAGAAAAGGCAGAACCAAGGCAACCCAGAGGCCAGGGGCAGGGCATATTTCAGAAGAAACAGTCTCGACACAATGCCACACCCCTGCTCTTTACAACTGACATGGGCCCTGGCTACTGCTGCAGCCACCAAAATAGTTCCCAGCTGTCTCACTGCAGTCACATCATTCCCATTCAGGTTAATTTCTCAGGTGGAATCATGCAACTAGGTCAGTGTGTCTCTTTTCTGTGAGCCTAGAGACAGAGGGGAGGTGTTTCTCTCCTACATGGATTCGATAGTAGGAAGCTGGGCAGTGAATCTTATCAACATGACAGTGAATGGAAGCTTATCCTCCAAGATATATGCCTACACATTTGTTTTCTCATATTTATTGAAACAGTGAACTTATATTTTCAACTACAGCTAGTGGTTTATTTACATAATATTCAATATGACATTTGGGAGTGGAACACTTGCTGTTTTTTCTTTGCATGTGATTAAACTGATGCCAAGAAAATTCAGGTCATTTTCCTTTAACTTGTTTCAATCTGTCTTCATATTTTCAAGATGCTTTTTATCTCTGGCAGGAGCATTGGATACTGGGGGAACCAAACAGTAAGCCAGCTGGCAAAGTAGAAAAATAATATCCAGAAGTTTAGCCCCAGCATCATGAAAAAAAGTACAGAAGGAGGTATTTGTACCAAGAAGCAATTTAACACACTAAAAGAAATATATTCCATTAGGGCAACTGGACAATAGTCATTAAATAGTCACATATATATGTGTGTGTGTGTGCGCACGTGCGTATGTATTCTTAGGCTTAATAAATGCACTCTAAAATTTTTTACACATGACTAACAATTTATGTATTGGTTTATTAATTTCAATTTTTCAGGTAATAACAAAAGACTTGGATTAACCTAGTTATCTATCAGAAAGAGACTGATCAAATACATTTTTGGGCATTTGTACAAAAATTTGTACATAGGTGTATTAAAAATTAATACTATATATTTGCTATATATTATCCTATTGATTTTACAGAGATGGTAGCATTCTATGTGCCCTCTGATTTAATCTGCCTTTTATCTTAGATGTACCATTTTCTGAGTCACAACTAGAGGATGAGTAAGCCTTAGGATTTAGGAAAGAGTAAATTCAGAAGACTAGTAAATTCACAGGATGACAATGTGCAGTTAGCCTGCCTAAAAGCAAACATTTCAGACTGGAACAGTGGTATAGGAGGGTTTTCTCCACTTACCAATATATTCTGTGTTCCAAAAATGTCACAGTCGCTTTGAAGGCACAGCTAATTTATTTACTTGGTTTTATTATCTTGTACTAACTTAGGCATGGGGCTTTCCTGGTGGCTTAGTGGTAAAGAATCTGCCTGCCAATGCAGGAGACACGGTTCTATCCCTGTGTAGGGAAGATCCCCTAGAGAAGGAAATGGCAAACCATTCCAGTATTGTTGCCTGGGAAATCCCATGGACAGAGGAGCCTGGTGGGCTACGACGTGGTGACTAAACAACAACAGCTAATGTAGACATAGGTTACATTTGGAGATAGGTTTTAAATTTCATATATATGATAAGTAGTACACACATCCCTATTTTATCTTAAGTTTCTGAAGGTAAAATTGTATACTTTACCTAATTTATGTTGTAACCAAACCAAGCAGTTCTTTTTTCCAAAAGGAATCTAAATTCTTCAGGAGGAACATGTTACTTTCTAAATAGGAGTACTGGTTACTTGAAGCATTAGTTGTCAATTTGAAAGATACCTATGTTACAATAGACTCAGGAATAAGCAAAAGCTGAGGGATTCCATCATCACTAGACCTGCTTTATCAGAAACGCAACAGGCTGTACTTCAAACTGACAACAGAATGGCATTTTTTTCTATTGTATCAAAATAGACCTTTTTTCAATTTTGAAGATTTATAGCCACAGATTTTAAGAAAACTCATTTCCAGGAAAAAAGGAAAGTTTTTACAAACATAAACTTTTAGTTTGTTTTGCACAGCATGAGGGATCTTTGTTCCCCAACCAGGGGTCAAACCTGCAGTAGAAACACAGAATCTTGAGCACTGGACTGCCAGGGAAGTTCCTAGTTTGCTTTAGAGAGAACCTGTATCAAACAAGTTCAAGCTATTAATTTCATCAATATTTATTTTTGTCAGATTCTAGTCTAACCACGTGTAGGAGAAAGGAATAAACAGTAGATGGTCAAATTCTATTTGATGAGGTAGAGGTGTAACAGTGACTGAGCATGCACAATATATGCATATATACACATATATCATATCCTCGAAGCTATTACTGTTATAATAAGTCAGACTAAGTTAGCTTTAAAGTAACTAGGTTCATTTCTCTCAGCTCCTACTTGGTACTAACACATTTCATACTTAACCTTATAAGTGAATACTTGTGATCTCTGTTGACTAGTCATAAATATTTCACAGATACCACTGAAGCTTTGCTGAGTCTGAAATGCAGTATAATAGAAAACATGACTAAAAGAGCTCTGAAATTCTAGAAAATTTATAACTTATACAGTAGAAATTCCTAAAATGGTTAAACACAGAAAGGTCCATATTAACATTGTTTTCAGGGAAAGCAAAGAGGGGTGGCCTCATCAGTCAACATTCCACATTCATGATGATATATGAAAAGGACATGGAAAGGCAAAGTGCAATGTGGTCTAAAAAAAGAGGAGGAATCAAACTGAGCCCACTGTTAAGGATAAAGCTCATTCAGTGAGTAAGCACGGATCTGAGAACAATCATAAGACTCAATAATATTTGCGTGTTTAAATGGCATGATTAGAGAGCAAAAGGATCTCAGGCAAAAACCTTGTTCTGAAGAAAATTATGGAAAAACACATTCACACATACACAAAACATGGATACACACACACATCTGGTTCTGCTTAGTTTGCAACTCTCCTCAGGGTTTTGTTCACTGCAAGTCTGACATCCTTATTTCTTAGACTATAGATGAGGGGGTTCAACATGGGGACTATATTGGTATAAAATACTGATAAGAACTCCCGCTGGCCAATGGAACCATCTGAAGAGGTCTTGAGATGTGTGCACAACCCAGAACCATAGAAGAGGGCAATAGTTATTATGTGGGAGCCACAAGTACTGAAGGCTTTGGACCAACCCTGAGCTGATGAGATCTGGAGGATATTGGAGAGGATCAAAGCATAAGAAACAAAAATGATGAAGCTAGATATTATTACAACTGTGCTCACAACAATAGAATCCACTAGCTCACTGGCATCAGTGCGGGTGCAGGACAGCTGGAGGAGGGGGAAGATGTCACACATGTAATGATTGATGATGCTGGAATCACAAAAGGACAATCTAACCATGTTTCCTGTGTGGACCATGGCACCAGCAAACCCCATTGCATATGAACCAAGCATGAGCAGAAAACAGACCTGAGGGGACATAGTGACTGTGTACCAAAGGGGCTTACAGATGGCCACATAGCGATCATAGGCCATGGCTGTCAACACATAGCATTCAGAGTGGACAAAGAAACAGAAAAAAAACAGTTGAGCCATACATCCTTCAAAGGAGATGGTGTTCTCTGACACAAAGCTCATCAGCAGTTTAGGGGTAATGACCAAGGAGTGGCAGAGATCTATGAAGGACAGATTGAAGATGAAGAAATACATGGGAGTATGAAGATGAGCGTTCAGGTATATCAGATTAATTAAGCTCACATTCCCTACCACAGTGACCATATGGTTCACGAAGAAGAGTAAGAAGAGGGGTAACTGCAGTTGAGTGAGGTCTGTAAATCCCACCAGGATGAACTCAGTTACTGAAGAATCATTTCCCACAACCATTATTGACAGTGGTGTGATCTGTGAGGAAATAAGAAAAGAACGTTACATCAGGGAGGGATTCAGATCCTTTGTTTCTAGGCTGAAGACTTGTTCCACCGGGGCTCAAGTGTGACTGTTGGGACAGCGAGCGATGACTCCCTATCTTTCAACTTTCTTCTCACAACTGTCTTTTCATGTTTTCACATCTCAGCTGCAACTCCTCACCTCCTCTTGACTGACTAGCGGGGGCCTAAAGTAATGTTCACATTGGAGAGATAAAGAAACAATGATATGACTAGGATGGCCAAACCCATACAGCAAGAAAGGAAAGGAGTCCAGAGTGGTACTTGGGACCACTTCCTATGGAAATTCCTGAAGCCTGGACAAAGAAGTCAGTGTGATACCCACTGTGCTCACTGCTCAACTCACTCTCTCCTTCTTGTTATTTGTTTGTTTGTTGTTCAGCTGCCAAGTCGTCTCCGACTCTTCGCGACTTCACGGACCGCAGCACACTAGGCTCCTCTATTCAACACTATATCCCGGAGTTTGCTCAAATTCATCTCCAATGAGTTGGTGATATTATCTAACCATCTCATCCTCTGTCACCCCCTTCTCCTTTTGTCTTCAGTCTTTCCCAGCATCAGGGTCTCTCCCTCTTACCCTTTAGAAAGTCAGCACCAGACTTAGTTAACATGCTGAGACTGTCCCCATATGATTCTACATTTCTCCTACCTATTTCCTTTATCCAATCTTACCTCAAAATCACAATGAATTGTTTAAGAAGGGCAGGTGGTTTCCCACACCTCTCCACTGCAGTAGTGGTGGGAATGAAAACATCAGAACAGAGAAGACTTGCTGTGCAATTTCCTTCTACCTGGAGGTCTCTTAGGCCATAAGTGTTCTTATCCTTTCCCTGGCCTGAAGGATACAAAGGTTCTGACCGTGGAGGAAGCAACACCCATCTATTTGTGGATTTACATATAATGTCTTCAGGACCAGGCAAATGCAACTGCTTTCTGTCTCCAAACCATCATCTGGCTGATAATGTGAATGCATCTCATTCTCTGTGGATCTCAGCAACCTGTTTGGAAGCTTGGAAAATGAGCCTCATTTAAGATTAAAGTTTGATCAGGCTCCTTAGGGAAAAAATTATTGAGCCTGTGTTTACATACTTCATCAATAAGTTGATATTGGTACCTTTGGGATTTAATGTTCCTCTCCAAGTATCAGTTCACATTAAGAATTTGTTGATGTATAATAAATTACCATAAACTGTAGTGACTTAAATAAATACCCAGTTATTCCATAAATTAAAGGTCTGGTATGGCGTGGCTGGATTCTCTGCTCAGGCTAAAATCAGGGTGTGGGCAGGGCTTTGCATTTTCTTCTGGGGACTCTACAGAGAATTTTTTTCCAAACTCCTTCAGGTTGTTGGAAGAACTAAATTTCTGTGGTTTCAGAACTGAGAGCTTCATTTTCTTGTTGACTGTCAGCTGCAGGTCTCTCTCAGTTTGCATAGGCTGCCTGTATTTATCATCATGTAGCCCTCTTGTCTTCAATATGGCAGTAAATGGAACACTGAATCCTTTTTAAAAATTTTAATTGAGACATATTTAAATTTATTTAGATACATTTGAGAAACAGTATCACAGGAACATCTTGAAATTAATTTTTACTACTTTTACTCATGCCTTAATTATAAAGTAATATGTGCTTATTTTTGAAACCACAGATGATTGAGACGTATATCAAGTAAAAAGTGCCTGGTCCTCTCCATCTTTTCCTCCAAAGATAAAGTATAGTTGACTAACAATGTTAGTTTCAGGTGTATTGCAGAGTGATTCAGTTATACATATACATGCATCTATTCTTTTTAGAATTCTTTTCCCATTCAGGTTATTACAGAGTAGTGAGCAGAGTTCCCTGTGCTATACATTAGGTCCTTGGTTATCTATTTTAAATGTAGCAGTGTGTAAATGTCAGCCCCAAGCTTCCAATCTGTCGCTCCCTCCAGCCCTTCCTTCCTGGTAACCATAAGTTCATTCTCTAAGTCTATGAGGTTCTTTCCATTTTGTGAGTAAGTTTGTATGTATCATTTGTTTTTATATTCTGCCTATAAGCAGTATTATATGATATCTGTCTTTCTCTGTCTGGCTTTACTTAATATGATGATCTTCAGGTCCATTGATGTTGCTGCAAATGGCATTATTTCATTCTTCTTTATGGCTGAGCAATATTTTATTGCATATATGTATCACATCTTCTTGATTAATTCCTCTGTCAATGGGCATTTAAGTTGCTTCCTTGTCTTGGCTACTGTAAGCTGTGCTGCAATGAACACTGCGGCATATGTATCATTTCAAAAACTATGTTTTTCTCTGGATATATGCCCAGGAGTGGGATTGTTGAATCATATGGTATATCTATGTTTAGTTTCTTATGGAACTTCCATATTGTTCTCCATAGTGGTTACACCAATTTACATTCCCTCCAACAGTGTAGGAGAGTTCTCTTCTCTCCACACCCTCTCTAGCATTTATTGTTTGTAGCCTTTTTGATGATGGCCATTCTGACTGGTGTGAGGTGATCTCATTGTAGTTTTGATTTGAAGTCAAGTGGGTCTTGGGAAGCATCACTACAAACAAAGCTAGTGGAGGTGATGAAATTCCAGCTGCTGCCAAGTCACTTCAGTCGTGTCCAACTCTGTGTGACCCCATAGACGGTAGCCTACCAGGCTCCCTCGTCCCTGGGATTCTCCAGGCAAGAACACCAGAGTGGGCTGCCATTTCCTTCTCCAATGCATGAAAGTGAAAAGTGAAAGTGAAGTCGCTCAGTCGTGTCCAACTCTTGGCGACCCCATGGACTACAGCCTACCAGGATCCCCTGTCCATGGGATTTTCCAGGCAAGAGTACTGGAGTGGGGTGCCATTGCCTTCTCCAGAAACTCCAGCTGAGCTATTTCAAATCCTAAAAGATGATGATGTTAAAGTGCTGCACTCAATATGAAAGCAAATTTTTAAAACTCAGCAGTGGCCACAGGACAGGAAAAGGTCAGTTTTCATTCCAATCCCAAAGAAAGGCAGAGCTGAAAGAATGTTCAAACTACCACACAACTGCACTAATTTCACATGCTAGCAAAGTGATGGTCAAAATTCTCCAAGCTAGGCTTCAACAGTATGTGAACCAAAACTCCCAGAAGTTCAAGCTGGATTTAGAAAAGGCAGAGGAACCAGAGATCAATTGCCAAAGTCTGTTGGATCACAGAAAAAGCAAGAGAATATCAGAAAAACACCTACTTCTGCTTAATTGACTATGCTAAAGCCTTTGACTGTGTGGATCATAACAAACTATGGAAAATTCTTAAAGAGATGGGAATACCAGACCACCTCACCTGCCTCCTGAGAAAACTGCATGCAGGTCAAGAAGCAACAGTTAGAACCAGACATGGAACAACAGACTGGTTACAAACTGGGAAAGGAGTACATCAAGGGTGAATATTATCACCCTGCTTATTTAACTTCTATGCAGAGTACATCATGCTAAATGCTGGGCTGCATGAAGCACAAGCTGGAATCAAGGTAGCTGGGAAAAATATCAATAACCTCAGATATGTAGCTGATACCACACTTATGGCAGAAAGCAAAGAGGAACTAACGAGCCTCTTGATGAAGGTGAAAGAGAAGAGTAAAAAAGTTGGCTTAAAACTCAACATTCAAAAAAAGATCATGGCATCTGGTCCTATCACTTCTTTGCAAATAGATGGGGAAACAGTGTAAACAGTGACAGACTATTTTTGGGGGCTCTGAAATCACTGCAGATGGTGACTGAAGCCATGAAATTAAAAGATGCTTGCTCGTTGGAAGAAAAGCTATGACCAACCTAGACAGCATATTAAAAAGCAGAGACATTACTTTGCCAACAAAGATCTGTATAGTCAAAACTATGGTTTTTCTAGTAAGCATGTATGGATGTGAGAGTTGGACCATAAAGAAGGGTGAGCAATGAAGAATTGATGCTTTTGAACTGTGGTGTTGGAGAAGACTCATCAGAGTTCCTTGGACTGCATGAATATCAAACCAGTCAATCCTAAAAGAAATCACTCCTGAATATTCATTGGAAAGGCTGATGCTGAAGCTGAAGATCCAATACTTTGGCCACCTGATGTGAAGAACTGACTCATTACAAAAGACCCTGATGCTGGGCAAGATTGAAAGCAAGAGAAGGGGCCTACAGAGGACAAAATGGTTGGATGGCAGCACCGACTCAATTGGCATGAGTTTGAGCAAACTCCAGGAGTTGGTGATGGATAGGGAAGCCTGGCGCGCTGCAGTCCATCGGGTGGCAAAGAGTCGGACACGGCTGAGCAACTGAACAACAACAGAAATAATGAGTTGATGTTGAACATCCTTTCATGTGACTCTTGGCCTTCTGTATGTCTTCTTTGGAGAAATGTCCACTTAGGTCTTCTGTCCTTTGTTGACTGGCTTATTTGTTTTGGTGCTTTTATGCGTCATAAACTGTTTGTAAATTTTGGAGACTAATCCCTCATCAGTCGCATCATTTGCAAATATTTTCTCCCTATCTCTCTGTTGTCTTTTCATTTTTAAAGATTTTTTCCTCTACTGTGCAAAGGTTTTTGAGTTTAAGTAGGTCCCATTTGTTTATTTTGTTTTTATTTCCATGGCTCTGGGAGAGGGATTGAAGAAGAAACTGCAACAATTTATGTCAGACAGTGTTCTGTCTATATTTTCCACCATATACTCAGATCACATGAAACTATGTAGCTCTTATATAGGTACCTGCTTTGATAACTTCCCGTGTCAACATGTGGCAGGCATGAACATTATTGCCCTTTACCCAAGATTACCCAACAGGTATTTTGAGCTTTTAAAGTCCAAAATGAGGAGAAGAAATAAAGAGAAAGGAAAAGACTCATTATCTGCTGCTCACTATCCATAGTTTTAATTTTAGTATTCTGTTAAAAGAGATGCATCTTTCAAACATGACCAACACCAAGATAATGATCTCATCCTCAATTGCATAATTCTGGGTGAGGTTTCAAGAGAGTATCGTTCTCACAAAGTGATTGGAGAGAGACCAACCCAGTGAAGAATCTCACTCCTTGCTTGATTTTGCTTCTTTTTCTTCTTTTCCTTGTTTCAATCTGTAAGATTTTTATTTTTAGGACCATTATAACATAGAGGTCTATGCTATGTTATGTGTCTTTTATTTCTTTACTCCACACACATTATTTTCATAATTTTAATTTTTTCTTCTCTTGAGGTACCAAGAGGTGACACTTCAGATTGCATATCCTTTCTATTCCCTTCCTGTATATCTTGCTGTGATCTCGCATTTTTCTTTTCACATTTAGAAAAAAAAAGAAAAACTGTGAACTTTTTCTTTCTGACTGTGGCTTTGGATCAAATTAAATCTATCACAACCAAAACGCTTTCATCTTCCCAACAGCTTTTTCCACCTGCTCTTGATCATTGGAAAAGCTTGAAGCTTCCATTGTAGAAGTGAGAGAAACTGTTACCTAGGATTTGCTTTTCCTTTCTTAATTTACAGTTATTTTGAAGTGTGAGCATTTTCTTTGTCTTTGGATTATGCTATGAATATTGTTTTTTATGGAGTTTTACTTGTTCTTATTGTTCTGTATTGCTTTTACCAGAATCATTGGGAGGTGCAGGTCTAGGCATTTGCTTTTTTTTTTTTTTTTGTTTCCTGAAAGTCTTCTTAAAAATAATATTTTAAGATATTTGCATATTTTAAAAAAGTATATTGTATTGATTTAGAGATGTGGCAGCCTGGATGATAGGAGAGTTTGGGGGAGAATGGATACATGTCTTGGAGAAGGGAATGGCAATCCACTCCAGTATTCCTGCCTGGAGAATCCCATGGATAGAGGAGTCTGGTGGGCTACAGTTCATAGGGTTGCACAAAGTTGGATACAACTGAAGTGACTTAGTACGACATGGTGTGGCAGAGGTAGTTTACCTCTCAGTGAACTCAAAAATACTTTTTTTATTTTAGTTTGTTAAAAACACCATTCATGATTTAGATTTGTGTTACTTCAGAAAAAGTAAATATTCAGAAGATTACTAGATCTGTTACTGGAAATATCATGACTAGTTTATTCAAGCCAACCATCTTGTTGGAAATAACTATACTGTCATACAAAATACAGACTTTTTCCTTATAAAATTGAAAAGCTGAAAGAACGTAAAAAATTACTAGGTCAAAATAGATTATGTGAAAAATCGTTTATCTATTAAACAAATTGAATTAGTAAGTAATCCTTCACACACATGTGCTCACATCTTGTGCTCACAAGCCTAATGGCTTCACAGGTTAATTTTATCATACATGAAAAGAAGAAATAATACCAAGTGTATGCAAATTCTTTCAGAAAAGAGATAGAGAGAAAACATTTTTCAAATATATTTTATGAGGCAGCATAACCTGGATATCCAAATAAGACATAGAATTACAAGGAAAATATATACCAATATTCCTTATAAACATAAGTGCAAAAATCACTTATACAATATTACTAATCTAATATTGTGTTCTATAAAAATGATAATGCTTTATAATTAAGTGGGGTTGAGCAAAAGAAATCAAGGTTGGTTATACCTCTGAAAACCATTCAATATAATTCACAATATTAACAGAATAAAGGAGAAAACAGTATCATCAGATAAGTAGATACTGAAAAAGCATACAGTAAAAAATATCCATTTATCATAAAAATCTCAGAAAAACAGGAACAGAAAAGAATTCTCTCAATTTAGCAAAGGGAATTTATTAAAAAATCTAACATAATTAATGGTAAAAATTGAAAGCTTTCCCTGTAAGATTGGAAACAAGCGAAGAATGTCCTCTTTTCTCTATATTTGGTGAAGCGCTTAGTTAGTGAAATTAGACATTAAAATAAAATAAAATGATATCAAGCTTAAAAAGAAGATAAATTAGCATTATTCTTAGAAAATATGATTATTAATGTAGAAAATCCACAAAATAAAAATATTAGAATAAGCAGATGTACCAAGATCTCAAGATATAAGGTCATTAAACATAAATTGACTGCATTTCTAAATGCTAGCAACAAATATTTGGAAAATGAAATTAATAAAAATACCATTTACAATAGCATAAAACTAAAATTACTTAGGAATAAATTTAATGACAGATGTACAAACCTCTAAACTGAAAACTTCAGAACCTTGATCTGAGAAATAAAAAGTTTACAAATAAAGAGAGATACACCATGTTTGTGGATTGGAAGATCTGATGTTGTTAACATTTCCATTTCCCCCAAAACCGATCTGACATTCAATGCATTCCAATTAAACACAGGGGTTCAATGGCTTCAAAATGCTGAGAAAAAGTTACATTTAAACTAGAATTTCATACCTTACTAAACTATGAAAAAAATAGGAAGCCAAAACTAAAGAAATTTCAGAAATGCAATGTCTCTAAAGTTTGCATTCCATGCACCCTTTCTAAGGAAATTAATGGAGCATTTGTGTTATCAAAAATGAGGAAAAACATCGACATAGTCAAGAGGAGTCTAAAAAGGCACACCAACTAAATGTAATGTAACTTTGATGAGATCCTGGAACTGAAAAAGGACATTAAGTAAATAGTAAGGAAATCTGTGTATAGTATGGACTTTAGCTAATGATAACATAACAACACTGGCTTGCTAATTGTAACAAACACATTGTAAGATGTTAATGTTAATAATTGGGGAAATAGTTGGCAGTATATGGGAATTCTTTGTATTATGCTCATTTTTTTTCTATAAATCTAAAACTGTCCTAAAAAATAAAGTTCATTTAAAAAAATGAAGAAACCAAGAAACAGGAAAATATAGGATGCAGAAAACAGAGGATCTAAGATACATAAGAGGTGAAGAGAATCCTCAGAAAGAAGGTGAACAGGGATCTCGAGATGTTAGATTTTCACTAAAGTAAGAGGACAGTGTATCAACACTTGAGTGGATCATGAATTTCTCAGAAAGACTTCTTAAGGAAGGCAACATTTTAAGAACAGCAGCTAACATCATATAGCTACAGCTGAATATACTGAAAGGAGATCTGTACAAAAGGGATAAATCAGAGAAATCTATGGAATATTAAGCAAATGAAAGCACCTAAAAATATTCCCTTCAAGGAAAACAACAAATCAAAAGAAAGCAATAATTATATTTGATGTACCTCTGTAAATAGTGTTTAAAATTATCTTAATAATGTTAACTGCCAATGTTTACCTAAATTTTTAGTTATAACCATATTGCAATAAAGAGAGTGTGGGTGTGTATGTGTGTATGGTGAGAGTGAGGTAAAAAAGATTCCATAGGAACTCACACTGGAAACTATCGCGTGTTTAGTTGTTCAGTCATGTCGTATTTGACTCTTTGCGGCCTCATGGACTGTAGCCCACCAGGCTCCTCTGTCCATGGGGACTCTCCAGGCAAGAATATTGGAACGGGTTGCCATTTCCTTCTCCAGGGGATCTTCCCAGCCCAGGGATCAAACACAGGTCTCCCACTTTGCAGGCAGATTCTTTACCGTCTGAGCCACCAGGAAAACCCAAGAATACTGGAGTGGGTAGCCTATCCCTATTAGAGTAATTTAAACTTTAGACAAGAAGCTTATCAAATCAATGTACCTTAGAGGGTACACCAGGGTACCCTGAGATCAGGGTTTCAAAGAGATATGTTCTCTGAGACTGGAGGTTGGATAAAGTTGAGTGAGAAGAATATGTTTACATTTAGTTTATGAATTTAGCTTGTTGCCTAGGGGTGAAAAAAGCTTACTAATAATGAGAAAACAGAAAGAGAAATTAAGGAAACAATTCCATTCACCATTGCAATGGAAAGAATAAAATACTTAGGAATATATCTACCTAAAGAAACTAAAGACCTATATATAGAAAACTATAAAACACTGGTGAAAGAAATCAAAGAGGACACTAATAGATGGAGAAATATACCATGTTCATGGATCAGAAGAATCAATATAGTGAAAATGTGTATACCACCCAAAGCAATTTATAGATTCAATGCAATCCCTATCAAGCTACCAACGGTATTCTTCACAGAGCTAGAACAAATAATTTCACAATTTGTATGGAAATACAAAAAACCTCGAATAGCCAAAGCTATCTTGAGAAAGAAGAATGGAACTGGAGGAATCAACCTACCTGACTTCAGGCTCTACTACAAAGCCACAGTCATCAAGACAGTACGGTACTGGCACAAAGACAGAAATATTGATCAATGGAACAAAATAGAAAGCCCAGAGATAAATCCATGCACATATGGACACCTTATCTTTGACAAAGGAAGCAAGAATATACAATGGATTAAAGACAATCTCTTTAACAAGTGGTGCTGAGAAAACTGGTCAACCACTTGTAGAAGAATGAAACTAGAACACTTTCTAACACCATATACAAAATTAAACTCCAAATGGATTAAAGATCTCAACGTAAGACCAGAAACTATAAAACTCCTAGAGGAGAACATAGTCAAAACACTCTCCGACATACATCACAGCAGGATCCTCTATGACCCACCTCCCAGAATATTGGAAATAAAAGCAAAAATAAACAAATGGGACCTAATTAAAATTAAAAGCTTCTGCACAACAAAGGAAACTATTAGCAAGGTGAAAAGACAGCCTTCAGAATGGGAGAAAATAATAGCAAATGAAGCAACTGACAGACAACTAATCTCAAAAATATACAAGCAACTCCTACAGCTCAACTCCAGAAAAATAAATGACCCAATCAAAAAATGGGCCCAAAAACTAACTAGACATTTCTCCAAAGAAGACATACAGATGGCTAACAAACACATGAAAAGATGCCCAACATCACTCATTATCAGAGAAATGCAAATCAAAACCACAATGAGGTACCATTTCATGCCAGTCAGAATGGCTGTGATTCAAAAGTCTACAAGCAATAAATGCTGGAGAGGGTGTGGAGAAAAGGGAACCCTCTTACACTGTTGGTGGGAATGCAAACTAGTACAGCCACTATGGAGAACAGTGTGGAGATACCTTAAAAAACTGGAAATAGAACTGCCTTATGATCCAGCAATCCCACTGCTGGGCATACACACTGAGGAAACCAGAAGGGAAAGAGACACGTGTACCCCAATGTTCATCGCAGCACTGTTTATAATAGCCAGGACATGGAAGCAACCTAGATGTCCTATAGCAGATGAATGGATAAGAAAGCAGTGGTACATATACACAATGGAGTATTACTCAGCCATGAAAAAGAATACATTTGAATCAGTTCTAATGAGGTGGATGAAACTGGAGCCTATTATCCAGAGTGAAGTAAGCCAGAAAGAAAAACACCAATACAGTATACTAAGGCATATATATGGAATTTAGAAAGATGGTAGCAATAACCCTGTGTATGAGACAGCAAAAGAGACACTGATGTATAGATCAGTCTTATGGACTCTGTGGGAGAGGGAGAGGGTGGGGATATTTGGGAGAATGGCATTGAAACATGTATATATCATGTATGAAATGAGTCACCAGTCCAGGTTTGATGCACGATACTGGATGCTTGGAGCTGGTGCACTGGGATGACCCAGAGGGATGGTATGGGGAGGGAGGAGGGAGGAGGGTTCAGGATGGGGAACACAGGTATACCTGTGGTGGATTCATTTCCATATTTGGCAAAACTAATACAATATTGTAAAGTTTAAAAATAAAATAAATTAAAAAAAAAAAGAAAATAATGACCAGTGGAGAAGCAGCATTGAGAATCACAAGTAAATGTTGAATACAGTTTGGGGCACTTTAACTTGAGGTACATAAATAGACATAAAACAGAATTGTTCAGGAGGCAAGTGGGGGACAGGTTCAGGTGATACATACTGGTGAACAGGAATGAGCAGAAGGAGAGCAAATACTTGTCAGACTCCTTCTATGATTCAGGCAGTGTTTCATTATTTTACACGTAATAAGTCATTTAATTCAAAGGACAATTACTCTCAAGTTACAGATGTGGATACCAAGGGTGAAAGAGGTCACATAAATTGTCTAAAATCTCACAATTAGAAAGTGGAGACTCAATCTGGATTTAAATTTCAGACCATCGGACTTGATAGTCTCTTCCTTTAAATGCTTTCCCACAAGTCTGAACTTCAGGAAGTAGAACCATCGACTCCCTTTGTTCTCCTGACAGTGAGGGCAAAACATATTCACAACTACATTACATGATATAACTGTGGCCAACTGCTCGGAACTGGGTGAACATCCTTTGTCAGTACCAGTACAGCTGCTATTCCTTTGGCTTGTCCCACTCTTGCAGAACCTCTGTCTACCAAGCTGGTGTCCACATCTGTAAGATGCTTTGTTCGCCAATCCTGGTTTTATAATCTCAAACCAATGATCTGAATTCCCATCTTCTTTTAATTAACTCTATTTAAAAGAGCTAGTAATTTTTTCTACTTTTATTGAGATATAGTTGACATACAGCAGTGAATTAGAGTCACTTTCTACTGTTTATTCACATTAACTCGAATACAGTATTTTCTCCTCACATATGTAAGCCAAAGTATGAACTGACAAAACACTTAGCTGTCAAATGGGTTAAATTTGAAGTTAGAAATATGAATAAACTTTGCAAAATAAGATTTTAGGGAGTTTTAATTCTCAGTTAATCAATCACTGAAATTTGTGTAATCTTTGTACCTCACTTCTCAAATGAGAAGGCTCTAGTTTCTTCTTTGGCAAACAATGTCACTAGTGGTTTTCCCCAAAAGTTCTGTTTCATGTAACATAAATTCATTTGCAACAAATGAGTTTGGATTTTTCCACCCAAAATTGGATTTTTCCACCAAAAAATATCAAAAGTTTCAAATACAGTTCATATTTTTTGAAAACAATAGGTAAGTCAAATTAAAAGGACCTTCTTCAGCGGAATGTCCAGTTATAGCTGAGTGGGCAGGTCAGCAAATTTCCACGGCACATCTATAAACTTGGACAAAATTGGCAAACACAATGATTCCAACATTCTGGAAATCAACCAATGCACACAACAATATGAGAAATACTGATGTTTCAAAAAGTGTTTAAGTTCACGTAAGAATAAAGGGAGTCTGTGATATTTTACAAAGGACTCCTCCCAGTGCGAAATTTTGACTGGATATTTTAAGGTTAAAGATAAAAAGAATTGTGTTTAGATGCTGTACTCTAGTTGCTGAATTCATTTCTCACAGTGTTTGCAATTCTGAAACCTTATTCCATAGGTACTGGGATTGACGGAACAATAATAAATGATAGATAATAAAAATCTTGTATTCAAATGCCTTTTCCAGACTGATTAGCTTATGATGAATAATATTGCGGGAAGTAAGGGACACATGCTCCATCCGCTCGACTCCACCCACCAGTCACCACCGCTGCTTCAGCTTTAGGCTTGCCTGCAGCTCAACAGGCGTGAGAGCCAAGGGGGCTCCATCACAACCTCCCAAAGCTCAAGAGGCAGTCCCAAGGCCCCACCGCAGCCTCTCCCGGAGACCTGTGTCTTAGCATAGGGGCAGCCTCACTCTTATTGTCCTTGGAGAGTCTCCGAAGACTTGGACAGTGCAGGAAGCAGCTGGAGGCCTGGCTCAGTCCTGAGTGAGAGCTCCCCGGTCTCTGGCATGGGCTGGGCCCTAAGGGAAGCAGCCTGAGGGCTCCGGGTGGCCGGCTGGACAGGAGTGACCCCCAAGAAGACTTCCAAAGGAGACGAGTAGGGGTTCATGGGCTATGGGCACGTGTGGCCTGGGCCACCACCGAGGCCTTGTACGGTAGCAATTGCGAGATGGACGGCACAGAAGCCACTCAGGCAGATCAGTGGCCAGCGCCATCTGCCATGGCCTACAGCAGCCTCAAGCTAGGCTGCCCACCAGCTGCTGGCAGCCTGGCCCCTGACGTGTCCCACAAGGACAAAGGTGCATCTTTTTGCTTTGGAGCCTGGGGGTCCCAGGCCAGCTGAGCTGCCCATGGCTGGGAGGACCCTTATGTGGTGTCGAGTGGAGCATGCGCACGAGAAGACTGCTCACAGCCATCTGGGAGATTCTGCAAAATGGAGGCGCAAGGCCCCGGCCGGCCAGAGGATGTGGCTGAGGAGGACACGGGGGCCCATCAGGTGAGTGAGTTCACACGCAAGATCCTGGAAGCCGCTGAGCATAGCCAGACCGCGGCTCCCCTTGGGGCCCACCCAGTGGATGCCCTGCCCTTGACCTTGGCCTCCCTGGTCTCCGGGGTCTGGGCCCTCACTGTCCCAGGCCTTTCTTCCCCAACTCTGGTCTCTTCTCACACCCCAGTATCTGGGCTCTCAGCCTCTTGTTCTCACACGTGTGCCTCCACCATGTCTTTGGGCTTCAGGCCCCTTTTGGGCCATCTTTTGCTTCAGGGTCCCATCTCTTTGTGCCTCAGTCCACCATTTTGTAGGGGTCACCTTTCTGTACTTCAGTTCCCCCATTTTCTTAAGGCCTCCTCTCTTGAGTTTTCTGTGTTCTCAGGATTTCCCTGTGCTCATAATTTCCTGGCTCTACAGCTTCTTCACTCTTTGCGTCTTTGCTGTCTCTAGCAGCCACCATCCTCTGTATTGGGACTTCCCACCTCCTCAGGCCCTTTCTCTCCCACTTGCATTTTAGGCAGATGGAGACTCACTTCCTGTCATGCTTGTGTTCCCATTTCCACACTGCCTACCCGCCTGCCTGCAGGCACCTTTCTTGCTTGTTGTTCAGTCGCCAAGTTGTGTGTCTGACTCTTCTGTGACCCCATGGACTGCAGGTGGCAAGGCCTCACTGTCCCCCAGCATCTCCCGGAGTTTGCTCAAGTTCACGTCCATTGCATCAGTGATGCCAACCAACCATCTCATCCTCTGTTGCCCATTTCTCCTGCCTTCAATTTTTCCCAGCATTAGGGTTTTTTCAAGTGAGTTTGCTTTTTGCATCAGGTGGCCAAAGTATTGGTTTCAGCATCAGGCCTTCCAGTGAGTAGTCAGGGTTGATTTCCTTTAAGATTGATTGGTTTTATCTCCTTGTTATTCAAGGGACTCTCAGTGAGAATGTTCTCTAGTACCACAGTTGGAAAGCATCAATTCTTGGGCCCTCTGCCTTCTTTGTGGTCAGGCTCTCAAAATCGTTCATGACTTCTGTAAAGACCATAGCCTTGACTATACAGAACTTTGTTGGCAAAATGATGTCTTTGCTTTTTAACACACTGTCTAGGTTTGTCATAGTGTTCCTTCCTAGAAGCAGTTGTTTTTAATTTCCTTTCCTGATGGCTTATCCTTTTGCTATGAGGAAGCAGAGCTTGTTTCAGGCAGTTTTTGAGGGAGGGGTGGAGCCAGATTAAAAAATGCCTTTCTTGGGAAGTACAATAGGACTGGTCATTGACAAGGGGGCAGGGGCTCCTTAAGGGGTTGCCCTGTCCAGGTCAAATGAAGAAACCTGGCTGAATCCTACCCCAAGGCTCTGGCCAGCATGTCGTGAGGAGTGGATACATTAGGTTTTGCACACAATCAAACCTGGTCTAGATAGATGACGTCCCTGCCCATGAATAGTCCCTGGCATGCCCCACAGGCACACAGATACCATTCCCAGCCATGCCTGGAAAGGGGCAGAATGTGGAGCGCTTGTTGTTGAATAGGTGAAGGCAAGAATGATAGCTGCTGAGCCCCAGGACACTACTAGGAGGGTCCTCATGGGCACTTCATGGGCACCGCATGAGGTGGCAGTGGTCCCTGCTTTTACAGGTGCCTGGAAGACCCCAACTCCATCCTGTTTTTGGAGCCTTTCCTCTTTGTAACCAAACTGCAAAATATGTCCTCTTACCTTTCTTGTTTTTTTTTTTTTTTTCAGCTCTAGAGGATAACTTTGATTTGGAATGATACCTTTGGTACCAAATGTTTAGAAAGTGCCCCCTTCCCCACACACACCCTAGCCATGTAGGTGCTAGTACTGTGAAAATACTGTTTCTGCTATTTCATTATGAATAGACTTTTGTTTTTAATTTTAGTTATAAGAAATTTCAGGAAAAAAAATTTAAGAAACAAGGCCACTGAGCCAAAGTCACAGTTCTGTCTCCCAGCATGAAGAAGGGAGGGTGGTGGGGCTTGGGGGCACTTTTGCTCTCTGAAAGCTCCTTGTTCAACAATGCCACTGCTCACTTGGTGGGAGTGGTGACAGCAGGGAGTTTTGTTCAGGTGGAAAAGGTCAGTGGGTGCTAGATGAACTTGAGTGTTTTTTGACCTTAATGTGTTTGCTGCCAAAATGTTTTCATGTAGCCTGGTGTGTCACTGTTTTGAGATGACCATTCCAGACCTGTTGCTAAAGGAGAACTGTAACAGGCAGTGGAGCATTCTGCCCATGGAGAGGCCATTTACTGGGAGCCCAGTCCAGATCTTGAGAGCCTCTTGTCCTCATCTTCCCACATCTTGCAGCGTAAGACATCTCCTAAAGTGTGATTATGCACATTTTATTGTTAAGATAGTGCACAAACACACAAGTGATGATGTGCATTTTCACAGAAAGTTAATAGTGGGGCATATCCCGTCTTTGAATAATTATAAGACCAACTCAAATTCTGGCCCAGCTCTGCAGGCCTGGGGAAAACCACAGACTTGAGCATGCAGCACCACCCTAGGGAAAGCACAAAGGAGGCTATTAGCAACTGACCTAGCTTTGCAAGGTTGAAAGAAAGCATATAAGTATAAGAGTTCTGCTATAAATTGAAATGAGGAAATGTAGAGCAGGTATCATGTAAAAAAGATCTGAGAAAGCTTCAGACTTACTAGCAGGACTGCCAGAAGGTGATTCTCTCCTGAAGCTAGTCAGAAGGACCAGAGGCATGTGACTGATCAGTTTTGAAGATATTAAAACAATATTAAAGGAATTTGAAAAATCAGTGTAACATGACATCAACAAAGGTCACAGTAATTTTCTAGAGACAGAGTCCAAGGAAATGGAGATATGTGATTTGTCTGATGAAGAATTCAAAATAGCTGTATTAAGGAAGTCCAGTGAGCTACAGGAAAACAGAGAAAGGCGGTACAGTGAAATCATGAAAACAGAAAACAAAATGATAAGCTTAATAAAGAGATACTGATAGAAATCATAAGAAAGAAAAAGAAATCTTGGAGCTTAATAATGCAGTGAATGAAGTGAAAAAATGTGATAAGAGCAGCAGCGGATTAGATCAAGCAGAAGGACGAGTCTGTGAGGTAGAAGATAGGACATTTGAAATTATACAGTAAGTAGAGAGCAAAGGGAAAAAATGAAAAAGAGTGAAGAAAATTTATGTGAAACGTGGGATGCCATCAAGAGGAATATTGTAGACATATTAGAGTCCCAGAGGAAGAAGAATGGAGAATGGAAAGCATTCTTAAAGGAATAATGGCTAAGAACTTCCCAAATATGGGGAGATATTTGGACATCCAAATTATAAAGTTAATAGGTCACCCCAATATTTCAACTCAAAATGATCTTCTCTAAGACACATAATTAAGCACTCTGAAATAAAAGAATTTAAGAAAATTCCAGAGGAAAAACAAAGGAGCTCTCATTAGACTGCCAGGAGATTGAATAGAATGAGACAATATACTCAAAGTGCTGAAAGAAAAAACTGCCCTGCCAATCAAGAATACTTTACCCAGCAAAGTTATCTTTCAAAAATGAAGGTGAGATAAAGATTTTCCCAAAGAACATCTGAGAGAATTAATTAGCACTTGACTTTATAAGAGTTACTGAAAGGAGTTCTTCAAGCTGAAACAAGAGGACACTAATTAGTAACATGAAACATAAGAAAGTATGCAACATATTGGCAAATATAAATATAAAGTCAAATTCAGAATACATACTGTAAGATGGTGACGTGTTAACCAGCCAACTCTAGTAAATGTTAAAGGACAGAACTATTTAAAAATAGCTAAAACTACAGTAACTTGCTAATGGGTACACAATATAAAAAGAGGTAAATTGTGACATCAAAACATAAAATGTGGGAAAAGAGTAACTTCATAGTGTTTTTGTGTGTTATCAAAGTGTTATCACCTTAAGAGTTATATCTGTAGGATATCTTATGTAAGTCTCATGGTAATCACAAAACAAAAGACTATATTAATACAAAAGAATAAAGAGAAGGGAATAGAAACATACCATTATAGAAAATCATGAAATCATAAAAGAAGACAGCAAGAGAGAAAGAAAAGAACAAGGGAGTTACAAAATAGCCAGAGAACAATTCAGATCAGATCAGATCATATCAGTCGGTCAGTCGTGTCCGACTCTTTGCGACCCCATGAATCGCAGCACATCAGGCCTCCCTGTCCATCACCAACTCCCGGAGTTCACTCAGACTCATGTCCATCGAGTCAGTGATGCAATCCAGCCATCTCATCCTCTGTTGTCCCCTTCTCCTCTTGCCCCCAATCCCTCCCAGCATCAGATCTTTTCCAATGAGTCAACTCTTCGCATGAGGTGGCCAAAGTACTGGAGTTTCAGCTTTAGCATCATTCCTTCCAGAGAAATCCCAGGGCTGATCTCCTTCAGAATGGACTGGTTGGATCTACTTGCAGTCCAAGGGACTCTCAAGAGTCTTCTCCAACACCACAGTTCAAAAGCATCAGTTCTTCGGCGCTCAGCCTTCTTCACAGTCCAACTCTCACATCCATACATGACCACAGAAAAAACCATAGCCCTGACCAGATGAATCTTTGTTCGCAAAGTAATGTCTCTGCTTTTGAATATGCTATCTAGGTTGGTCATAACTTTCCTTCCAAGGAGTAAGCGTCTTTTAATTTCATGGCTGCAGTCACCATCTGCAGTGATTTTGAAGCCCAGAAAAATAAAGTCTGACACTGTTTCCGCTGTTTCCCCATCTATTTCCCACGAAATGATGGGACCGGATGCCATGATCTTAATTTTCTGAATGTTGAGCTTTAAGCCAACTTTTTCACTCTCCACTTTCACTTTCATCAAGAGGCTTTTGAGTTCCTCTTCACTTTCTGCCATAAGGGTGGTGTCATCTGCATATCTGAGGTGATTGAGATTTCTCCTGGCAATCTTGATTCCAGCTTGTGTTTCTTCCAGTCCAGCGTTTCTCATGATGTACACTGCATAAAAGTTAAATAAACAGGGTGACAATATACAACCTTGACATACTCCTTTTCCTATTTGGAACCAGTCTTGTTGTTCCATGTCCAGTTCCAACTGTTTCTTCCTGACCTGCATACAAATTTCTCAAGAGGCAGATCAGGTGGTCTGGTATTCCCATCTCTTTCAGAATTTTCCACAGTTTATTGTGATCCACACAAGAGAACAATTAGGTGGGCATTATTTCTTACTTGTCAATCATTATTTTAATTGTAAGTGACTTAAATTCTGCAATCAAAAGAAGTAGAGTTGCTGGATGGATTAAAACAAAACAAAAAAACCAGACTCAATTATGTGCTTCCCACAAGAGACTTACTTCAGCTTTAAGGACACACACAGACTGAAAGTGAGGGGATGAGAAACGGTGTTCTATGCAAGTGGAAACCAGAAAACAACAGCAGTAACCATACTTATATCAGACAAAATAAACTTTAGCTCAACAATTGTAATGAGACAGAGATGGTAATGATACCATGATGAAGAGGAAACATTACAGCTGATACCACAATAATACAAAGGATCAGATTATTATGAACAGTTATACTCAGACAAATTGAATAGCCTAGAAGACATGGATAAATTCTTAGAAACAAGTCTACCAAGACTGAATTACGAAGAAAAAGAAAAAATCTAAACAGATCAATGACAAGTAAGGAGATTGAATCAATAATCAGAAACCTCCCAACAAAGAAAACCCCAGGACCAGAAAATAAATGGTATTACTGGTGAAACACTATGAAGTTACTCCTTTCCCACCTGTCAAATGTTTAAATAAGAATAAATGCTAAAACTTCTCAAACTTTTCCCAAGTGGAAGAAAGAGAACACTCTCAAAACTATTTTACAACCAGAATTATCCTCTCACCAACATCAGGTAAAGACACTATAAGAAAAGAAAACTACAAGCCGATGTCTCTGATGAATATAGATGCAAAAATTCTCAACAGAATTCTGACAGACCAGTTCAATAGCACGTTAAAAAATCATGCCCTGTAATCAAGTGGGATTTAACCATGGAATGCAAGAGTGGTTCAACATACACTAATCAGTAAGTGTGCTATACAAGATTACTAGAATGAAAGATAAAAATCATATAATATTTCAGTAGCTGCAGGAAAAACATTTGAGAACTTTCAACATTCTTTCATGATTAAAAATGACGGGATGGATTGTTAACGAGGATAAGGGAACTTTAGGGGGTGATGGAAATTCTCTAATTCTTGACCATGGTGGTCTTTAATGTAACTGTATTCTTTTGAAAGTTGTTGAATTGTATTCTTAAAATGAGAGCATGTTATTGTATCTAAATTATGCCACCATAAAACTTATTTAAAAAAGAATATTACAAGAAGAACCAGTCTGAACATCTTATATCCCCTGCCCCTGAAACACTTTCCATAAATAAAACAGATTTAGCTTTGCATTAAACAAGAACCTAGTAATTTTTAACTTATTACAGAAGTTTGAATAAATGTGGGTTGTATAAAATGGAATACCACTCAGCAATAAAAGGACAAGCTGTTGATACAACTAGGATGGACTTAAGAGCATCATGCTTAGGGGAAAAGGCCAATATCAGAAGTTATATATTGTATAGTTTCATTTGTTGTCTTAACAACCCACCTATAGAGATGAAGAACAAATAAGTTAGTGGTTTTTAGAAGACAGAGATGAAGGTGGGAGGGGATAGGTGTGACTGTAAAGGAGTAATGTAAGGGAGTTCCTTTATGTTAGTAAATGAGTTCTGTGTATGATTGTGGTGGTAGCTACATGAATCTATAAAAGTCATCAAATCACATAGGTCAGACAGAAACATGTGCTGCATATAAAATTTCTCAAAGCTAAATAGAGTCTATAGTTTTCCTTTTATTCTACAGTTGCTGTGGTAGGAAGTTGGGTGGATTTCAAGGAAATCTATCCAATGTTTTTGAAATTTTGTGGGACTCAATAATAATTTCTAAATAAAATTTTCTTCTCACAGCTTGTGTGTGTGTGTGTGTGTGTGTTAGTCACTCAGTCATGTCCAACTCTTTGTGACCCCATGGATTGTAGCCCACCAGGCTCCTTGGCCCATGGGATTCTCCAGGCAAGAATACTGTAGTGCGTTGCCATTTCCTTCTCCATGGTCTCACAAGTATAACTGTAAGCTAATACATACATGGGAATTTTAGTCATACTTCTTTATAATGAGGCTTATTTACAGTGATTTTTGTCATAGATTTAATTTTAATCTATCAAACACATATTGAGTCAGAATATCTGAAAGTAAATTTCTATGGGATTATTCTTATAGTAAATAGTGATTTATTAAACAATAACCTCTGAAATCAATTAAAAATCCTTTGGTTTATGTCTATAACATTTTCATAAGCTGATTATTTAAAGAGATTCAATTATTGTAAGTGAAAGTGGCTCAGTTGTGTCTGACTCTTTGCGATCCCATGGACTATAGAGTCCATGGAATTCTGTAGACCAGAATTCTGGAGTGGGTAGCCCTTCCCTTCTCCAGGGGATCTTCCCAACCCAGGGATCAAGCCCAGTTCTCTCACATTGCAGGCAGATTCTTTACCAGCTGAGCCACCAGGGAGTTTGTAAAAGGCCATAGTAAATAATCTTTCCTTAAATGTTTGTATATCTTTATGAACTAAATGGGGAGCATATGTATACCTGTGATGGATTCATTTTGATATTTGGCAAAACTAATACAATTAAGTAAAGTTTAAAAATAAAATAAAAAAAATAAAATTCTTAAAACTAATGTTGCCTAGAATTATAATTAGTGAATTTTCAATGACATGAATTATTTGCATCTTTATAAGGGAGGGCAGAGAATCATTTCTTTTATGCTCTGGGGAATGTATAATCTGTGATGGGAAATTAACATTTACTGTCACAGTCAGGGTGTAAACATACACACTGATTTCTTCCCTGCAGAGTTTATCATGATGGGAAGGTCCCTGGGGGCACCTGTACCTGGATTTCTAATCAGGTTCAAAAGAATTATAAACCTTAAGCAAATGCCATGTGCTCTATGACATGATGATTCAGATGTCTGCCTGTGGTTTCCTTTCAAAATCTCTTGGTAAATTTATAGCTACAAGTTTGATATAAATCATAGACTGACTCTTGGAACATTGAGACTGTGAGATTTATGCCATGATTCTTTGCCTGTGAAGGAAGAAGATTCTGTGGGTACATCCACTCGGCTTTGATATCCCCTAGGCCAGTTCTTCTTCCAAGACATTGGAGGTGAAACATGCATAAAGGGTCAGCACTGAGTTCTGTCAATGGATGGAGAGTGAGTTAACCAAGTTTCTGTATTTTGCTAAATTCCTCTGAAAATGAGGAAAGTATTTATATTGAATAACCCAAAAGTCCAAAGTCAGGAGCTCTGACTCTACTGCCTGTATTGTTCTCAGCATAGCCTCTGTCTTGGCTTTATCTTCATTCTGGTAGCAAGAGAATTATAGCAGTTTCAAGTGACAAATCCAGAACATAGCAATATCAGAAGAGATTTGTTTTTTTTCCTAATTTTTTTTTAAATTGAGATGTACTGTACACAAAGAGTCAGACATGCCTTGGTTACTGAAAAACAACAAGTTGACATTTTTGGGATTAGTCTTGATGAGGACCTTAGAGATTCATTAAAGCATGTGTTTTCTATGAAAATGTTAAGAACTCTTATTTAGGTGATACAGGAAACAAAAACACTCCCTTTAAGTTTATATTACATGAAGTCAACATTACAGTAAAGTTTAGGCAAGGTACCAAGCTAGAGTTAAAGATCATTCTTTCATCTTTAATACAACCAGTATAAATACAGGCAGAGAATGAGTGTGGAGATACTCAACTTATTCTTACATTGCAAAACTAACTCATTACCTTCCTTTCTCCTATCTACTTAATGGTCACAGTAGCCTGATTTAGTTATAACAAAATGTGTCAAACAGTTATCCTTTTCACTGAGATATAACAAGGTATCCTTTGCTAGTAAGTATACAGCTTGAAATGTTTTCAGAAACTTAACAACTAACTTAATCAGCACTCAAATTCATTATTTTCTCATTCTTGCCATCCTATAAAACCTAGGAAAGAACATCCAAATTCCTTTATTCAGTCTCTGTGCAACTAGGACAGAACAGAGGAGGGCAGTGTGTGGAAACCCTGAAATGTATGGTTAAGTGTAAAATTTCAGATATCAAGGTTCAAATCAATATCTGTTACCAATTTTTTACTTCCTGGATTCTTTAAGTATCTGAAACTTTAGAGACTATGAGAGACTTCCTGGTTGCAGAATATCTGCATGGTCTTTTCCCTGTAGGAATCCCTTTTTGAAGGAACCTGCAGTGTGTAGTAGGATGGTGGAAACATGAGTAGAAAGTAGGAAGTGGTAAATCAGATGAATATGGGGAGAACTGGGGATACCTTCCCACTGCTGAAGCCCATCAGCAAGTTCCTCAGCTACTGTATCTCTCTGTTTTCTAGTGAAGATAGAACAGTTGTTTGTCACATGCAGTTCATTCAAAAGACAGTAATTTAAATGTTGAGAACTGTGTGGCTTCAAGACACTATGAGGCAAAGAAGTGTTTACATGATTTCTGCCAGATTGAGATTCTTTCTCATAAATAAAGCTCATGTGAAAGTGAGTTTGTAAAGGACAGAGCTGTGTTCCCTACTAATGAAATTTTCTTCTGTTCTCACAGATTTCTGAAGTTGAGAATGCTGACTAGAAATGACTCCTTAGTGACTGAATTTATTCTTGCTGGGTTAACAGACCGTCCAGAGCTCCAGCAACCCCTCTTTCACCTGTTTCTAGTGATCTTTGTTGTCACCATGGTGGGCAACCTGGGCTTGATCATTCTTATTGGTCTAAATTCTCACCTCCACACCCCCATGTACTATTTCCTCTTCAACCTGTCCTTCATTGATCTCTGTTACTCTTCTGTTTTCACCCCCAAGATGCTGATGAACTTTGTATTCAGGGAGAATACCATCTCGTATGTGGGGTGCATGACTCAGCTGTTTTTCTTTCTCTTTTTTGTCATCTCTGAGTGCTATATGTTGACCTCAATGGCCTATGATCGCTATGTGGCCATCTGTAATCCCCTGCTGTATAAGGTCTCCATGTCCCATCATATCTGTTTGGTGCTCTCTTTGGCTGCATATGTGATGGGGTTTGCTGGAGCGTCTGTGCACACAGGGTGCATGCTTAGACTAACCTTCTGCAATGTGAATGTCATCAACCATTACTTGTGTGACATCCTCCCACTCCTCCAACTCTCTTGTACCAGCACCTATGTTAATGAGGTGGTAGTTCTCATTGTCGTGGGTATTAACATCACAGTACCCAGTTTCACCATCCTAATTTCTTACATCTTCATCCTTAGTAGCATTCTTCATATCAAATCTTCTCAAGGAAGATCGAAAGCCTTTAGTACCTGTAGCTCCCACATGATTGCTCTTTCTTTTTTTTTTGGTTCAGCAGCATTCATATACCTTAAATATTCTTCTCCCAGTTCTATGGAGCAGGGGAAAATTTCTTCTGTCTTCTATACTAATGTGGTGCCCATGCTCAATCCTTTGATTTATAGTTTGAGAAACAAAGATGTAAAAGTTGCACTGAGGAGATCCGTATTTAAAATCCAGAGGATAAACATGTTCTAATTAGTAACAATAATGTAAAGACATTCAATTTTGTACTTAATTTTTATTATCTATCATGAGATTTGTTCAAAATTGCATTACCTCTACGGATTATATTATGTGTGCTGTAATAGACTTGTCTTATCATTTTTCTTGTAGCTGTTCTTGTCTCATTCCTACATATCTCTTCTAACTTGTAACAGTTTTAGTAAACAACTAATGGCATCTTTATAAAAGGAAAATATGAATTGATTTTTGTCAAACTACCTTTGACTAATGGGCTATTCCAAATTGAACAAGTGTGGTGTTTCTTAAATACATAAAGATAAAATTAGAGTTTGATGGTCTAGACACAAAAGTGCCAAACACTACAGAATAATTCTTTTATGAAACAATATTGTTACTGGTATAGTCAGAAGGCCTTCCTCAGCGATCAGTGCAAAGGAATAGAGGAAAAAAATAGAATGGGAAAGACTAGAGATCCCTTCAAGAAAATTAGAGATACCAAGGGAACATTTCATGCAAATATGGGCTCAATAAAGAATAGAAATGGTATGGACCTAACAGAAGCAGAAGATATTAAGAAGAGGTGGCAAGAATACACAGAAGGACTATACAAAAAAGATCTTCATAACCCAGATAACCACAATGGTATGATCACTCACCTAGAACCAGACATCATGGAATGAGAAGTCAAGTGGGCCTTAGGAAGCATCACTACAAACAAAGCTAGTGGAGGTGATGGAATTCCAGCTGAGCTATTTTAAATCCTAAAAGATGATGCTATTAAAAGTGCTGCACTTAATATGCCAGCAAATGTGGAAAACTCAGCAGTGCCCACAGGAATGGAAAAGGTCAGTTTTCATTCCAATCCCAAAGAAAGGCAATGCCAAAGAATGTTCAAACTACCACATGATTGCACTCATATTACACGCCAGTAAAGTAATGCTCAAAATTCTACAAGCTGTGCTTCAACAGTAAATGAACTGAGAACTCCCAGATATTCAAGCTGGATTTAGAAAAGGCAGAGGAACCAGAGATCAAATTGCCAACATCCGTTGGATCACAGAAAAAGCAAGAGTTCCAGAAAAATATTTACTTCTGCTTCATTGACTACCCTAAAACCATTGAGTGTGTCAATCACAATAAACTGTGGAAAATTCTTCAAGAGATGGGAATACCAGAACACATGACCTGCCTCCTGAGAAATCTCTCTGCAGATCCAGAAGCAATAGTTAGAACCGGACATGGAACAATGGACTGGTTCCAAATTGGGAAAGGAGTATGTCAAAGCTGCATATTGTCACCCTGCTTATTTAACTTCTATGCAGAGTACATCATGCAAAATGCCAGGCTGCATGAAACACAAGCTGGAATCAAGATTGCTGAGAGAAATACCAATAACCTCAGGTACGTAATCAACACCACCCTTATGACCGAAAGTGAAGAGGAACTAAAGAGCCTCTTGATGAAAGTGAAAAAGGTGAGTGAAAAAGCTGGCTTAAAACTCAACATTCTAAAAAATAAGATCATGGCTTTGGGTTCTATCACTTCTTGACAAATAGATGGGGAAACAATGGAAACAATGGCATGGGGTCCCAAGTCACTGCAGATGGTGACTGAAGCCATGAAATTAAAAGATGCTTGCTCCTTGGAAGAAAAGCTGTGACCAACCTAGACAGTATATTAAAAAGCAGAGACATTACTTTGCTGACAAAGGTCCATCTAGTCAAAGCTATGGTTTTTCCCATAGTCATGTGTGGATGTGAGAGTTGGAGCATAAAGAAAGCTGAACGCCAAAGAAGTTTTGCTTTTGAACTGTGATGTTGGAGAAGACTCTTGAGTCCCTTGGACTGCAGGCAATTCAAACCAGTCAATCATAAAAGAAATTAGTCCTGAATATTCATTGGAAGGACTGATGCTGAAGCTGAAACTCCAATACTTTGGCCACCTGATGTGAAGGACTGACTCATTAGAAAAGACCCTGATGCTGGGCAAAATTAAAGGCAGGAGGAGAAGGGGATGACAGAGGATGAGAGTTGGATGACATCAGTGACTCGATGGACATGAGTTTGAGCAAGCCCCGGGAGTTGGTGGTGGACAGGGAAGCTTGCAGTCCATAGGGTCACAAAGAGTTGGACATGACTGAGTGGCTGAACCAAAATGATAGTCAGAGGGATTTAAAGAAATGTCTTCATTGCAAATTGTAAACAGCTTAATGTAGAAACAGGTCCACCTGATGTCATTCCATTCTATTTTTTAATATAAATTTATTTTAATTGGAGGCTAATTATTTTACAATACTGTATTGATTTTGCCATACATCAACATGAATCTGCCACGGGTGTACATGTGTTCCCCATCCTGAACCCCCCTCCCACCTCCCTCCCTGTACCATCCCTCTGGGTCATCCCAGTGCACCAGTCCCAAGCATCCTGTATCCTGCATCCAACCTGGACTGGCGTCGTTTCATATTTGATATTTTGTTCTATTTTTTGTAACACTTTTCCTTTGATCTTGCTTTTCTTGTTCTCTTTGAAAATAACAAAAATCTGTTTCATCTGCCACCTGCTTCTGAGAACCTCTATCAGGCAAATGCATTTAGTACTCAAGAGAATACATGCAATCCTACCATTTATTGTCAAACATAGCATTAAGAGAGGGTGATTAGAGGAATAATACATATGTATCTCAGGATCCCAATAAGTATGATGGGCAGTTTGTCATCAAATTTGTATTTATTACTATCTACTTGACACAAAATATTTTGAAAAAGGCATATGGTTTTACTGTAAATTTCATCATCACATTAGGAAAATACTACACATAGTGTTAGGAAAAACATTTTAGCCGTTTCACTTATCCACTGAAGTATTATCAAAGGTGTGTATTAATACAATAAACTATATCAACATTTCCTGAAATTACTTAAATGTTGTTTCACCAATGAGATAATAAATACATTTACCTAGATGTTTCTCCCTATAGTTTTCCCATTCATATATGTAGAGTATCATATGTAGTGGTGGGTCACAAAATTCTTAATTGGATTATCTTGTTTGGATAACAATAATAAATTTATTTATTAATAAATAAAATGTTATAAATAATAATAGAATATAATTACAATAATAAGAAATAAGAAGGAACTTTGGGATTTAATTTCTTTTGGGGAGTGAAATGTGGCAGCCATGGATAAGTGCTGCTAATCCCTTTTTAGCAGAACCATTTGTGGGGCACATCATTGTCTGTAACTGATATTCCCTTGGATCCAACATAGTGTTTAAGTAGAGTCCATGTTTCCTCTAAGATGTTCTCAACCATTGACTTAGCATGGTGGGTCATAATGGAGCTGGCCATTATCTTTGTAACATAGATATCTTCTGATAGGCAGTCTTTGCTTAGGGACTTCTTATCATACTATTTGAGATTTTTTTTGAACCACACTGTAATCTGAGCTTTTTCTACCAAATTCTTCCTTCCCACTCTCCTTTCGTAGGTGTCACACTTTCATCCTGGTCTGAAAACTTTTTTGCTGACACCCACTCCTTCCCATTTTATCTTTCACAGATACTTACCACAGTATATGTCTTGGAAGTCTAATCATTTCTTAGCATCTGTTTCTTGGAGAACTCAAAATAACATATAACACTAACTGATTTTAAAGCTTATTTTTAGGATATGGTAATTAAAACAGATTGGTTTTGTTATAAATATAGACAAATAAATCCATGGGACACACAGAATATTTAGAAACAGATCCTTACTTACATAGTTTATTGACTTTTAGCCAAGCAACTATGTTAACCTGGAGGTAAAGACAAATTAAGCAATTGATGCTGAAAAATGCTAATTAATCATGAGGAAAAGTAAACTTTGATTTCTACCTCACGTCATACACAAAGTTAATTTTAAATGGATCAAAACTATATACATAAAACTGTCATTTGAAGCTTCTAGAAGAAAACATAGAAAATATGTTAATGTAGGCACAAATTTCTTGCACATATTCTGGAAAACACTAAACCTAAAAGAAAAAAAAATGAGTTTCATTTAAATTAGAGCATCTATGTATCAAAAAATATTTAGAGGCAAGCTGCAGATTGGAAGAATATTTGCAATACATATATATAATAAAGGTATTATAACTAGGATATGTAACAATTTAATTAAAATTTGTCTCAGTGATAAAAAGACCATATCATATGTTCTCAAATGATTTGAAAGGCATATCCCAAAGGAACGTGCAAATGGCCAATAAGCCCATGGGAATGTGCTTAACTTGGTGCACCCCTTAGATATGGTAGATAGCTGTTCAACAGTCCCTTACCAGTGGTACTGTGCTCCCTCACATCATTGTCCAGACTTTTGCCCCTTGAGTGGCTCAAGCACTTGTCAGGTTTTCTTCAGGGTCTCCCTCCATGTTAGATCTTGCAACCTCTTGGTGGAGTCTCTATTTCGGAGGTCCAGGTACCAGCTGTGGGGCATCTTCAAACCCTCCATTAATCCAAGCACCAATCCTGTAGAGCTTTTCCTCTGAGATTCTAGAATTTGGTAATGCTTCTTACTCTTTCTTTTTGTTCCATCAGTCCTGAAAGTAGTATTTATTTTTTAATAGGATATTAGTCTTTATATTTTTCCCTGCTGCTTCTCATACTCTGTGTCTATATATCCAATTCTCTTTTAAAAAAATGTCCTCTGTAGGATGTGTGTAGTATGCTATATTTTTTGACTGGAATTTGAAATGGAACACATTTTATGTGTTGGACTGACTTGACCCTTCACAAAACATATCCAGTCTAACCTTGATGACAGTGATTAATCAGGAACAGTTATTTGGCTTTAGTCTTTTCTGCCAAAATTGTTTAAACAGGCTTTTCTCTTTGAAGTTATTGAATTGGTAAGATTAAATCTAGGTATTCTGGTAGTCCTATTTTCACTGCATGGGAGGATTTAGCTGAGGGTGTAGTAGAACCAGGCAAACAGAACATGGGGGGAGAGACACACTTCCATGAGTGGTTGGCCCTGTCCAGCCAAGTAAAGGGCCATATATATTTGTGGCTTACCAGTTTCACACACTTTTGGGGAGTATGTTGGTTTATCTAGGCAAAATATAGTTGCAGGCATGACACATGGCTTGCATTCTGAATGTGATATCCAAGTGCCCAGAACACACTGCTGGAAGTATGAGTTAGCAAATGCCTGGCCCGGTCTGTGATTCAGCAGGCTTATTTTGCAGGATGACTTTATATTCTGTAGATCAGCCTGTCTAAATTGATCATTTAAAAATATTAAAACCACAATTCATATAAAATTAAAATGTTTGAAGCTTTAAATGTAGTGTTTTAGAAATAATTATAACTATAGAATTTGATGTAAAAATTATTTCAATATATTAAGCATTTTAAAGACACCTTTAGGATATTTGGAAGTATTATGTCTGTAAATTGATGAATTTCTTGAAGATACAAGTAATGTCATATATGGCTTTATTGTCCTTCTGCATATGCTTCATGCATACTATTTTTTTTGGGGAAAAAAGTTTGTTTTATTCATGTGGAATCCCTAGATGAACAGAGCCTAAAATATATGCTAGATAGATGCCCTCAGAAGGGTAAGAACAGAGTGTGTCTGATGTGGTGGCATATACCATACTCTGGTCAGCGACAAGCATGGTCAGCCAAGTGAGGCATTCTCTGCTCTATCTCAACAGCTCAACCAAAGCGGTACTCCACCACCTGGTCACCAGCCACGACAGTCACACACAAAGGGGACAGTGCCTATTGTGGTCAGGAGTTCCACACAGCTGCTGGAGGTGTTTGTTTCAGGTGCTCAGACTTGTGGTGCTCAGCTTACGGTGGTGGGAGGCTGGGCAGGGAATCCTGATGCTTGGGATTCCATCTCCAAGTAGGTGCTCCAGTCTCTGTCTCCCCATGTCGGATACTTCCATCTATCTCCAGCCAATTTGTCCTTTTCATGGCATGTAAACTAGATGCAGTGTGATTGCTCTAAGAATGCATAAGACTCCTGAAAATTAGATTTGTTATTTTTAAATATTGGCAATGAAAAAATAAAATTAGTTCTAAATTTGTTGAACATTAAATTTGTAAGTAAAAAGAAAATAACTCACATTATTTAAATATGATTTTGAGAGCAAAGTTTTCAATGGTGGCAAGAATGATTTAAACTCTGTCTCTTACACATATAAAGTTTCTCATTGATGGTTATAAAAGAAATTAAAAACTATTGATCAAGAATTGAAAATGACTATTTCAACTACAAAGCCTGATACAAAAAAATTGTATTCTGAAAGCAAGTACAAATTTTTATTTAGAATTATGAATATATTTTATTTGGGTTTTTTATCTAATAAAAATCCTACATTTCATTTAAGAGATGTTTTTGGTTTTTTGGTTAATTTACTTTACTATAGCATATAATGGGAGAAGGCAATGGCACCCCACTTCAGTACTCTTACCTGGAAAATCCCACGGACAGAGGAAGCTGGTGGGCTGCAGTCCATGGGGCCGCTAAGAGTCGGACACAACTAAGCGACTTCACTTTCACTTTTCACTTTCATGCATTGGAGAAGGAAATGGTAACCCACTCCAGTGTTCTTGCCTGGAGAATCCCAGAGACGGGGAGCCTGGTGGGCTGCCGTCTATGGGGTCGCACAGAGTCAGACACGACTGAAGTGACTTAGCAGCAGCAGAAGCATATAATGAATATACCAGCTTTTCTGATTTTACCATCAAATATGACCCTAAATAGTTTCTAAAACATGTATTTACAATTAATAAATAATCCAAAATTTATGTGATCAAAAGCCATTCATAAAATAGAATACTTTTTTTCAGTATTTTTAGCTGGTTTTGAGTAGGTGGTAGATCCAATAACCTAGCCCAACGATACCAGAAATGACAATTGTTAAATAGCTTATGTAGTCAACTTTGTTCTCAGATTAGGCGGTCAGGGGGTGTTCACTGTATACTTTAGGTGAATGTCTTCAGCTGTTATGTCTTCAAGTATTTTTCTCCCACTCCTCCTCCTTGTGGTCTGAAACTCCAGTTACAAACATAGGAGGTTGCTTGATGTCTTAGGGCTCATTGATGCCGTGTTCATATTTTTGTTGTTCTTTTTTTCTCTCTGGATTTCATTTTGGGTAGTTTCTATTGCTCTTATTTAAGTTTACCCATCAGCTCATCATTTCTTCTGATGTGGTGTTAACTCCATTCAACACATTTATTTTTACACACATTTTTTATTTTGAAATTGTTTTAAATTTACAGAAAAATTGTTAATGTAGTAGAGAGTTGGTTCCTCTTGCTATCTTACATCGGGCTTCCCTCATGGCTTAGCAGTGTGATACATTCATCAGTTAATGAACCAATAGTGATACATTATTATTAAAGTCCATACTTTATCTCAATTTTCTTAGTTTTTACCTAATGTTCTTTTTCCATCCTAAGATCCCATTCAGAATACTGCAGTGCATTGATTAATTATGTCTCCTTGGGTTCCTCTTGGCTGGTGCCTTTTCTCAGACCTCCCATGTTTTGGATGAGTTTGACAGTTTTGAAGAGTATTCGGTATTTTGTAGAATGGGCTTCCCTGGTGGCTCAGCAGCAAGAGAACCTGTCTGCAATGCAGGAGACAGGGGCAGGAGATGCAGGTTCCATCTCTAGGTCAGGAAGATCCCCTGGAGAAGGAAATGGCAACCCACTCCAGTATTCTTGCCTGGAAAGTCCCATGGACAGAGAAGCCTGGCAAGCTACAGTCTACGGGGGTCACTAAAAAGTCAGACAAGACTGAGCGACTAAACAACAAGAGCAACATTTTGTAGAATATCCCTCAATTGGGATTTCTAGTGTTTTTCTCATGATTATTTTGGGATTATGTATTTTTTTGGATTTGGCACATTTTTCCATTTCATACATTGTATTTTTCAGATCAAGGAAATCAGTTTTTTTTTTCCCATATCTTTATGTCTTTCCTTAACATGCAAAGTTTTCATTGAATGTATAACATATATTAATAACAGCTCTTTTTTCTTATCTATTAACTTTAAAATATATGTTATTTTTAGCATGTTTCTAGAGATTGAGGTTTTTCCTCATTGGATTGAGTTTTCCTGTTTTTTGCATACTTGGTTTTAAGCTAGTTTTCAGTCGGATTTGCTGTTAAACATGAAGGTTGCCATATCTTTGAACTAAAATTATTTGTAATTTTTTTTTTTTAAGGAGACAAGCTTGACTGTCACTCTTGGTGATAGAAATGCCAACAGTGACAATTGGCAGAGCTTATGGAGCACAAGATTAAATGGGAAGAAGTTAATGTCCCAGTTGATTCTGATTATTCTTTTTCTAGGGTTTCTTACTTTATGTCAACTTCATTGAATTTCCTCGGGTTTGGGACATGGATTCAATATAAGTCGGAATATCCTTTATGGAAACACCCAAGCAAAATCTTGTATAAGACTACTGACCCATCTGGTCTGTCTCTAAGGGTGGTGTGGAAAGGTGTAGATGAGTCTACCCCATACTAATGTTACAGATTAGAGATGTATTGCTGAAACAGACTAGTCTTCCATAATAATTGCTAAGTGGTCTGCTGAACAATATATTGTTTAAAATTTTAAGCTCTATAAGTTTTTACACAAATTTTACTTATAAAGTTTTATAAAAACATTTCAAATTGTAATTTATGAGGCCTAATTTACATATAATAAAATATAAAAATATGAGATATACAGATTAATGACTTTTTACCTAAGTATAAATTTATTTAATCACCACCCAGAAAAAGATATGGAACATTTCCATGACCCCATAAATTTCCTGTATGTCACTTTCTAATCAATAGGGAACTCCCATGCAGTTGAGGAAACAAGTCTCATTTCTGTCACTTCAGAGTAATTTTTCCTGTTCTTAAAAAATCTTACATCCCTATCAAGCTACCAATGGTATTTTTCACAGAGCTAGAATAAATAATTTCACAATTTGCATGGAAATACAAAAAACCTCGAATAGCCAAAGCTATCTTGAGAAAGAAGAATGGAACTGGAGGAATCAACCTGCCTGACTTCAGGCTCTACTACAAAGCCACAGTCATCAAGACAGTATGGTACTGGCACAAAGACAGAAATATAGATCAATGGAACAAAATAGAAAGCCCAGAGATAAATCCACGCACCTATGGACACCTTATCTTTGACAAAGGAGGCAAGAATATACAATGGATTAAAGACAATCTCTTTAACAAGTGGTGCTGGGAAAACTGGTCAACCACTTGTAGAAGAATGAAACAAGAACACTTTCTAACACCATACACAAAAATAAACTCAAAATGGATTAAAGATCTAAATGTAAGACCAGAAACTATAAAACTTCTAGAGGAGAACATAGGCAAAACACTCTCTGACATAAATCACAGCAGGATCCTCTATGACCCACCTCCCAGAGTAATGGAAATAAAAAATAAACAAATGGGACCTAATTAAACTTAAAATCTTTTGCACAACGAAGGAAACTATAAGCAAGGTGAAAAGACAGCTTTCAGAATGGGAGAAAATAATAGCAAAGGAAGCAACTGACAAAGAATTAATCTCAAAAATATACAAACAACTCCTGCAGCTCAATTCCAGAAAAATAAACGACCCAATCAAAAAATGGGCCAAAGAACTAAACAGACATTTCTCCAAAGAAGACACACAGATGGCTAACAAACACATGAAAAGATGCTCAACATTACTCATTATCAGAGAAATGCAAATCAAAACCACTATGAGGTACCATTTCACGCCAGTCAGAATGGCTGCTATCTAAAAGTCTACAAACAGTAAATGCTGGAGAGGGTGTAGAGAAAAGGGAACCCTCTTACACTGTTGGTGGGAATGCAAACGAGTCCAGCCACTATGGAGAACAGTGTGGCGGCGGCTGCTGCTGCTGCTGCTGCTGCTGCTGCTGCTGCTAAGTCCATCCAGTCGTGCCTGACTCCATGCGACCACCATAGACAACAGCCCACCAGACTCCCCCGTCCCTGGGATTCTCCAGGCAAGAACACTGGAGTGGGTTGCCATTTCCTTCTTCAATGCATGAAAGTGAAAGTGAAGTCGCTCAGTCGTGTCTGACTCCTAGCGACCCCATGGACTACAGCCCACCAGACTCCCCCGTCCCTGGGATTCTCCAGGCAAGAACACTGGAGTGGGTTGCCATTTCCTTCTTCAATGCATGAAAGTGAAAGTGAAGTCGCTCAGTCGTGTCTGACTCCTAGCGACCCCATGGACTACAGCCCACCAGGCCACTCAGTCCATGGGATTTTCCATGCAAGAGTACTGGAGTGGGGTGCCATTGCCTTCTCCGAGAACAGTGTGGAGATTCCTTAAAAACCTGGAAATAGAACTGCCACACGATCCAGCAATCCCACTGCTGGGCATACAGATCGAGGAAACCAGAACTGAAAGAGACATGTGTACCCCAGTGTTCATCGCAGCACTGTTTATAATAGCCAGGACATGGAAGCAATCTAGATGTCCATCAGCAGACGAATGGATAAGAAAGCTATGGTACATATACACAATGGAGTGTTACTCAGCCATGAAAAATAATACATTTGAATCAGTTCTAATGAGATGGATGAAACTGGAGCCTATTATACAGAGTGAAGTAAGCCAGAAAGAAAAACACCAATACAGCATACTAAGACATATATATGGAATTTAGAAAGATGGTAATGATAACCGTGTATGTGAGACAGCAAAAGAGACACAGATGTATAGAACAGTCTTTTGGACTCTGTGGGAGAGGGAGAGGATGGGATGATTTGGGAGAATGGCATTGAAACATGTATAATATCATATGTGAAATGAATCACCAGTCCAGGATCAATGCATGATACAGGATACTCAGGGATGGTGCACTGGGATGACCCAGAAGGATGGTACGGGGAGGGAGGAGGGAGGGGGTTCAGGATGGGGAACATGTGTATACCTGTGGCGGATTCATGTTGATGTATAGCAAAACCAATACAATATTGTAATTAGCCTCCAATTAAAATAAATAAATTTATATTAAAAAAAAAAAAGTCCGCAACAACCAGTCACACGTCTTCTCCTTTTAGTACAAAAAAAGCCTGAATTCTAACTCAGGTAAAATGGTTCTTTGGAACACTAGTCCATCATCTTCTTGGTCTGCTGGCTTCCTGAATAAAGTCATTATTCCTTGTATCAACAACAAGAACAACAAAAATCTTACAAATAAAATCATACTGTTTATACTCTTTTGGGGTCTTCTGTCTTTGTTCTACATAATGATTTTTGTATTTCAACCACATTGGCACATGTGATAGAGCATTTTTTTTTCCTGAGAAATATCTCATTGAATGTATTTTCTACAATTTGATTTCCTTGATGGAAATTTGACTATTAAAGTAAAAGCTCAGTAAACTTTCTTGTACAAGTATTTTTTTTTTTTTACATGCACTAATTTTTCTGGGTGTATAACAGTGGTGGAATGTCTGGATCAGATGCTACCTATGTGTGCAGCTTTATTAGAAAATACCATTTTGCTTTCTTTTTTTAAATTTTTTAAAATTTTATTTTATTTTTGAACTTTACATAATTGTATTAGTTTTGCCAAATATCGAAATGAATCTGCCACAGGTATACCTGTGTTCCCCATCCTGAACCCTCCTCCCTCCTCCCTCCCCATATCCTCCCTCTGGGTCGTCCCAGTGCACCAGCCCCAAGTATCCGGTATCGTGCATCGAACCTGGACTGGCGACCCGTTTCATACATGATATTATACATGTTTCAATGCCATTCTCCCAAACCTCCCCACCCTCTGCCTCTCCCACAGAGTCCATAAGACTGATCTATACATCAGTGTCTCTTTTGCTGTCTCGTACACAGGGTTATTGTTACCGTCTTTCTAAATTCCATATATATGCGTTAGTATCTATCCAAATTTTCTCTTCTAACAGCAGTGTATGAAAGCTCCAGGAGTGCCACATCCAAATGTACACTTGGTGTAGACAGTCTTATTAATTTTAACCATTCTGGTGTATATGCAGTGGTATCTCATTATAATTTTGGTTTGATTTTCCTTAGGACAAAGGATGCAGAGGTACATTTTTTCAAACATATCAATATTTGAGCCTATATCTTGGAATGATAACTTTAAACAGTTTTTAAATACATCCTGGAAAAAAAGAAATATGGCTGCCTATGTTCTCAGATGATATGATTATCTCTGTAGACAATCCCTCAAAATTGACAGTGAGAACTACCAAACAAACAAATGAACAAAAGTTGGCTCAGTGGTAAAGAATCTGCCTGCAATGCAGGTGATGCGAGTTTGCTCCCTGGGTGGGTAGATCCCCTGGAGAAGGACATGGCAACCCTTTCCAGTACTCTTTCCTGGGAAATCCCATGAACAGAGGAGCCTGGTGGGGTACAGTGCATGGGGTCACGAAAGAATTGGACACAACTTAGTGACTAAGCAACAACAATGCAGCAACTAAGACCTGGAGCAACCAAATAAATAAAATCAAGAAATAAAAAAAGGAACTGATTCTAAAGTTTATATAGAAAGGCAAAAGACCCAGAATATCAGATACAACATTGAATGAGAACAAAGTTACAGGAGAGAGACTGTCCAATTTTAAGATTCTATGTGTGTGTGCATGTTAATTCAGTTCAGCTGTATCAGACTCTTTGGGACCCTATGGACCGAGGACCATCAAGCTCTCCGTCCATGGAATTTTCCAGGCAAGAATACTGGAGTGGGTTGTCATGCTCTTCTACAGGGGATCTTCCCCACCCAGGGAATGAACCTGTGTCTGTTTTGTCTCCTGCATTGGCAGTCGGGTTCTTTACCACCTGTGCCACCTGGGAAGCCCAAGACTCCCTATAAAACTATAGACAACAAGTCAGTGTGGTGTTGAAGGAAAAGACAGTGGATTAAAAGAATCTGGAAGTAGACCTACACAATATAGTCAACCGACCTTTGACAAAAGAGCAAAAGCAATCAATGGAGAAATGATAGTCTTCATAACAATTGGTGCTAGAAAGACCAGATGTCCCTATGCAAAAACATGAATTTATACCAGACTTTACACCTTAAAAAAAAATCAGAATCTAGAACCCCACCTCAGATCTGCTGAATTAGATTCTGCCTTCCCATTTCCTTTCTGGCACTTGTAGATTTAATTTTCTTTCTTTTTTTAAAATATAAATTTATTTATTTTAATTGGAGGCTAATTACTTTACAATATTGTATTGGTTTTGCCATACATCAACATGAATCTGCCACAGGTGTACACATGTTCCCCGTCCTGAACCCCCCTCCAGCCTCCCTCCCCGTACCATCCCTTTAGTCATCCCAGTGCACCAGCCCCAAGCATCCAGTATCATGCATCGAGCCTGGACTGGCGACTCATTTCACATATGATACTATACATGTTTCAATGCCATTCTCCCAAATCATCCCATCCTCTCCCTCTCCCACAGAGTCCAAAAGACTGTTCTATACATCTGTGTCTCTTTTGCTGTCTCGCATACAGGGTTATCATTACCATCTTTCTAAATTCCATATATATGTGTTAGTATGCTGTATTGGTGTTTTTCTTTCTGGCTTACTTCACTCTGTATAATAGGCTCCAGTTTCATCCACCTCATTAGAACTGATTCAAATGTATTCTTTTTAATGGCTGAATAATACTCCATTGTGTATATGTACTACAGCTTTCTTATCCATTCATCTGCTGATGGACATCTAGGTTGCCAATGATTCTGGATGTTTGCAGCAGCTTAGCTCAGTGTGACATAATACTGCAAATTAAAATCCTATTTAGTTAAAAAAAGATTTACATTTTATGCACCTTGCAATGGCAACCCACTCCAGTACTCTTGCCTGGAAAATCCTATGGACGGAGGAGCCTGGTGGGCTGCAGTCCATGGGGTCGCTAAGAGTCAGGCACGACAGACCGACTTCACTTTCACTTTCATGCATTGGAGAAGGAAATGGCAACCCACTCCAGTGTTCTTGCCTGGAGAATCCCAGGAATGGGGGAGCCTGGTGGGCTGCCGTCTATGGGGTCGCACAGAGTTGGACATGACTGAAGTGACTTAGCAGCAGCAGCAGCATGATAGTCTAGTATGAAACTTAATTTACTGCTGACTTCGTTAAGTTAGAACATATTGGGCTTGAGTTAAGAAAACAAACCAGAAATTAGCCAAAGATATAGCTCAGTGAAAAGGATAACTGTTTGACACATTTTGTTATAACTACATCAGGCTACTGTGACCATTATGTAGATAGAAGAAAGGAGGATAATGAGTTAGTTTTGCAATGTTAGAAATAAGCTGAGTATCTCTACAATCATTTCTCTGCCTGTATTTATACTGGTTGTGTTAAAGATGAAAGAATGACCTTTAACTTTAGCTTAGCACTTTGCCATAAACTTTCTTGTAATGTGACTTCATGTAATATAAACTTGGAGGGAGTGTTTCTGTTTCCTGCATCACCTAAATAAAACTTCTAACATTTTCATAGAAAACACATGCTTTAATGAATCTCTAAGGTCCTCATCAAGACTAAGCCCAAAAATGTTTATCTTGTGGGACACATTTCAATTTTGTCCTGAGTAATTTTTGGTACTCTTGTTATTTCTAAGGATTTAGTAATAATAGTTGGGACTCATTTTAGTAATGATTGGGTTTTCAATTATCCTATGTGTAATCCATACGAAAGATTTTCCAAATATTTTTCTTGTGTCTCTGCTCTCTTTATTCTTTCTTATTGAGTTCGCCCGACTCCATGACTCTGTGGGAATGGTCCCCAGATCTTTTTATCAGATTCTGGTCTTCCTCTTGAGCATTATTTAGCCTTATTTGGGTTGTATACTTCTTTTTAGTTGCTCAGTTGTGTCCAACTCTTTGTGACCCCAGGGACTATGTAACCCACCAGGCTTCTCTGTTCATGGGACTTTTCAGGCAAAAATACTGCTGTGGGTTCCCATACTTCTACTTGCTTGTCCAGCTGGGAACTCAAGATCAGCATGTTCACAACTGAATGCATAATGTTTGTGAACATTCCTATTCTTTCTGAATTTTCTGTTTGTGGTAACATCATAGTTTAACCTAGCACCTAGGCTAATATCTTTGGGATTTTTGTCTATTTCTATCCCATTTGTGAGAAGCTCTACTGACTTTCCTTTCAGTATCTCTTGCATGTGTTTGTTTCTTGGAATTATTCACAGTAGCACAGTTAATTCAGAGCATTTTTATCATTCATTGATCTTTTTTTGCCTCTTGTGAGTCTCCTTGTCTCTAGTCACTCTTACACCAGGCCATTCTACCAGCCATTGCCATATTAACCTTTCTAAGCTTGCACTTAGATGATTTCAATCCTATGTCAAAAATAGAAATAAAAATCTCGAATGGTTCCTAACGGCTTCCGAGAGTGAGCTGACCTTGATTTTGGCATTTGAAACCTTCTATTGACCCAAATCTGCCTTTTGATCTATGCTGTCAGAGAGAGACATTGAGACATTTCTGAGAATTTGTGGAAATCCTCTTTGCGACATTCAGGGAAGATGAAAATTATATTATTTTCTCTGAATTCAGCAGTTTTGATCTGAAGTGCTCTTAGATGACATCTAAGAGTTTAGCAGTGACCTTACAGGCCTTACTGATGTCTCTCCTGTCTCACACTCAGGTCTGCAAAGAAAAACACCAGTACTACATAAGCCTTTGCCTGCAGGGCAAGAATTTTGTTGTAGTGTCCAACATAGGTTCCAGGAAAGATGGGAAAGGGATCCTCATTCCTTTATTCTTTTATTATACAAATATTTATTGGGTGCCTATTATGTGCCAAGTATTGCTCTGAGGTGCTGCAGAAATAACTCTGAAGAAAATAGAAAAAAAATATAGCTTAGATTCAAACGTTTGTGAGTACATAAATGTGTGTTTATGTGTGGTGGGAACATGCAAGGAACGAATAAATGTATAGTATTTCATATAGTGATAGATGCTAGAAAGAAACCACGTGGATGCAGGGGAGATTCAGCTTTTCTATTTGGGGATGCGTCCTATTTTACAAGAAACTAAAAGGTCTGTAAAATGGTATACTTCCAGTAACTCGGTGTTGTTATCATGAACTAGGCTGAATATGCGAAGTAGGTAATTTCTTTTTGCCTCAAAGTCTGACCTCTGGGGAAAACACTAAGAAACCATAGGTCTTTTAACTTTTAATCAGGTTCCTAGGATTTCCCAATTCATAAAAACCCATGGGTCATATTAGCAGGTGGCTCCCTGGGCACCAGCAGATACTATTTACACCCTCTAGTTTGAAGAGGACACTTTGCAGAGCCACCATCAGAAATCATGACCTGTAACTCGTGGCATCTCAGAGCCAGAGCCACTGAGGTCTGTGCTCTGGCTTCATTAGTCTGAAACTCACTGAAAACAAAACAACAGAAAACTCTGTTTTAGGTTGCTCTCCCTCAAAATTCATCAGAGCCACTTGCCCTTCCATGCAAATGATGGAGAAGAGTTAATAAGGTGAGCTGACCTTGATTTTGTCATTTGGAAGCTTCCAAAACTGACCCAAATCTGAGTTTTGATCTGATTCTGTGCTGAATTTAGCAAGGAGAGACATTAGGACCTTTCTGAGAGCTTGTAGAAGTCCTTTATCTGATATTTGGGAAGGATGAAAGTGACTTTGTTTCTCTGAGCTCAATTAATCCAGCAGGACTGAGGTCCTCATGAGGTGAGTGTTGAATTTTATCTGTCCTGTTACTCGTCTTCCAAACCTCATCTGTGAAAGCCTGGGACACCCTGAAATGATGTGCCTTCTCTCTGCTGAGATGATCACTGATCATTGGGTGGGCCTGGTAAACTGTCAGAGCAGAAGTGGAGCAGAGATGCTGTTGTCATGAGGTCACAGTGTTACTGAATCTTATCCCTGTAGAACTTGCCCATTAGTGTTTTTGATACCCATCTTTAAAAATTCCCTCAGCCTTTATACAGAAAAGAAAACAAAGGCACAGAGGGGTGGGTCGGGGTTCCTTCTCACATTCTGGGTCTGTCTCATTAGAGTGGTGTTGGGTGGAGAGAGTGGGGTACTCGTTTTAACATTACCCTCTGTCCTATTCTCCAGGTATGTCCTAGGGAAGAATGGCCCCAGGGAATGAATCTTCAGTGACTGAGTTTATCCTGCTGGGTATAACACAAGAGCCAGGACTCCAGCTGCCTCTCTTTTTCATTTTCTTAGCAGTTTATGCGGTCACTGTGGTGGGGAACGTTGGCTTGATTATTCTTATTGGTCTGAACCCTCACCTGCACACTCCCATGTACTACTTTCTCTTCAACCTTTCCTTCATTGATCTCTGCCACTCCTCTGTCATTACCCCTAAAATGCTGATGAGTTTCGTAAGCCAGAACATCATCTCTTATGCAGAGTGCATGACTCAGCTCTGCTTCTTCTCCTTCTTTGTTATTGATGAGTGCTGTATTTTGACGTCAATGGCCTATGACCGATACGTGGCCATCTGTAAGCCCCTGCTGTACAAGGTCTCCATGCCCCGTCAGGTCTGCCTCATGCTGACGGTGGGTGTATACGCGATGGGGCTTGTGGGTGCCATGGCCCACACTGCGTGCATGCTGCGACTCTCCTTCTGTGATGGAAACATCATCAATCACTACATGTGTGACATCCCACCTCTCCTCCAGCTCTCCTGCACAAGCACCTCCATCAATGAGCTGGTGGTTTTCATTGTGGTGGGTGTCAATGTCATAGTGCCCAGTGTCACCATCTTCATTTCTTACACCTTGATCCTCTCCAACATCCTCCACATCCGTTCTGCAGAGGGCAGGTCCAAAGCCTTCAGTACCTGCAGCTCCCACATAATCGTGGTTTCTCTTTTCTTTGGATCATCTGCATTCATGTATCTCAAGCCTTTTCCCGCTGGGTCTCTGGATGAAGAGAAAGTGTCCACAGTTTTTTACACCATTGTGGGGCCAATGGTGAATCCTTTCATCTACAGTTTGAGGAACAAAGATGTCCAAATTGCACTGAGTAAGACTTTGAGGAAAAGAGTGTTCTAAGTGGAACTTTATTGTACTATTTGCTGGTACTATTTGTTACTAATAATTAGTAGTATTTGTTATCAATAATTAGTACTATTTGTTACTAGTAATTATTACAAATATCACTCTTTCCCTTCCCTGTGACAGCCAAGGTGGTTCTTTCTCAGATCTTCACTGTGAGAACCTGCTGGGGTGTTTTGAAGGTAAAATCCAAGAAAGTGAGGCAGTCCCCTAAAACTGTGGCTCCTATGGTGTGCTGCAAGTCTTTGGGGTTTCAAAGAGTCAGATATGACTTAGTGACTGAATAACAATGAATCTTAATATATATTTAATAGAAACATGTTATCTGTGACTCTAATCTAGCATCATAGGATTCATGGTAGACTTTCCCTTTTGTGTATCTGTAAATTCTTTCTTTGATGGTGTCATCTACTTATTTGACTGTATATTGTAAGGAGAAAAGGGGGAAAAGAAAACTGTACACAAGCACTGTACTCCAGATGGTAAATGTGTTTCTCACACTGGTATTGATGTGCAATTCTACCACATGTGTACTGGGATTGAATGAATGATAATAAATTTAGATAATAGAAATTTTGTTATAACCAAATGCCTTTCCCTGACTAACTTGCTTATGACTGGTAATGATGCTGTACACTCTCACAAAGTGTAGTGGAAGGGCATTCCTTGCTTTCCCCTTGTCTTTGACCAGTTATTAAAAACCTGCTAAAAATCTGGATGTCTCAGTCTTTATTCCTAGAGAAGGAAGAATGAGAGCCTTGACTCATATTGGCTTAAAGAGGATTCAGAGAAGAACCAGCTTCAACTGTGATTTCTAGCCTCTGTGCCTGAAACATTTTCCATAAATAAAACAGATTTACTTTTGTATAAATACAAGAAGGTGGAATAAACTTAAATTGTAAAAAAATGGAATGCTACTCAACAGCAAAGGAAATGGCTATTGATACATGCAACAAATGGGATGAACATTAAAGGCATCATGACTATTGAAAAAAGCCAGTCTCAGAGATTGCATATTGTTTGATTTCATTTATTATCCGCCAAATGACTTGACTATCGAGGTGAAGATGAAAGAGATGGAGATGGAGAAAACAGAGATGAAGGTGGAAGGGGGTGGGTGTGACTATAAAAGAGTAGTATAAGAATTTCTAAAGGCAGTGAAACAGTTCTGTATCCAGTCGTGGTGTTGCTACATGAATATATACAAAGGATCAAATTGCATAGATCTACACACGTACACACACACAATATATACACTCAGTGCATATAAAACTGCTAAAACCTCACTGTCTGCAGTCCCGAAGTCTTGTTACCATTACTAAACCAGTGTCCGTTTCCTGGTTTTACTATTACACAGCAATTGCGAAAGATGTCATCATGATAGGAAGCTAGATGGAGTTCAAGGGACTCTACATTATTTTAGCCAACACCCTGTGAATCTATACTTATTTCAAAATAAATGTTAGCTGCAATCTCAGAAGCACACATAGAAATTAATACATATCTGCTGCTGCTGCTAAGTCGCTTCAGTCGTGTCTGACTCTGTGTGACCCCATAGATGGCAGCCCACCAGGCTCCCCCGTCCCTGGGATTCTCCAGGCAAGAACGCTGGAGTGGGTCGCCATTTCCTTCTCCAATGCATGAAAGTGAAAAGTGAAAGTGAAGTCACTCAGTTGTGTCCGACTCTTCGAAACCCCATGGACTTCAGCCCACCAGGCTCCTCCATCCATGGGATTTTCCAGGCAAGAGTACTGGAGTGGTGTGCCATTGCTTTCTCTGTAATACATATCTAGAAATTCTAAAGTCATATTTTCTTGAAATAAAACACGTGTATACCTGTGGTGGATTCATGTTGATGTATGGCAAACCCAATACAATATTGTAAAGTAATTAGCTTCCAATTTAAATAAATTTATATAAAAAAAGAAATAGAAGTCTTTGAACAGTGATTTTCTTATGTGCTCTATGCTTAGTCACCCAGTCATGTCCGATTCTTTGTGACTCCATGGACTGTAGCCCTCCAGGCTGCTCTGTCCATGGGGATTCTCCAAGCAAGAATATTGGAGTGGGTTGCCGTGCCCCCCTCCAGGAGATCTTCCCAACTTAGGGATTGAACCCAGGTCTCCCACATTGCAGGTGGATTCTTTATTGTCTGAGCCACCAAGGAAGCCCAAGAATACTGGAGTGGATAGCCTATCTCTTCTCCAGGGGATCTTTCTGACCCAGAAATTGAGCCAGGGTCTCCTGGATTCCAGGCATATTCTTTACCAGCTGATCTACCAGGGAAGCCCCTGATTTTCTTATAGACTTAATTTATTAAAAGCAAAGACATACTGAGTCAGAACAGCCCAAACTAAATGTTGGATTAGAATTATACCTAATAGCATTTTACTGAAACATTAATGTCTAAAAGCAATAAAAATATCCTTTTACTATATGTCTATAAAATGTTCATAAATATTTAAAGATACTCAATCTATTTTACAAAGCAAATAACCTTTACTGAAGTGTTTATAAATTTTTACAAAAATTAATATGTTACCTGGAATGACAGTTAATGAAATTTTCAGTGACATTAATTATTTTCATTTTTATGAAGCACAGAGAGGATCTTTTTCTATGTCCCAGGGGATGTATGTTCCCTGAAGGAAAACTAACATTTACTATCATGATTAGGGTATAAAAATAGACACCAATTTCTTGCCTGCAGAGCGTATCACAATGGGAAGGTCTTAGGGGAGACTTACCCCTGGATTTCTAATCAGATATAAAAAAAATTACAAGCCTTAAGCAAATGCCATGTGCTCTATAACATGGTGATGTAGCTGCCAAGTCTATGGTTTCCCTTTACAGTCTCCTAATAGATTTATAGGTACAACTTAACCTGAACCTTAGACTAACTCCTGTCATTCAGACTGTCATATCAGTGCTCTGACTCTTTTGCCAACACAGGGAGAAGATTCTGTGACTGCATCTGCTCAGCGTCGATATCTCCAAAGCCAGCTCTTCCAGAGGAGTGGAGGTGAAACACATGTGAAGCTCCCTCGGTTCTGAGTTCCCTCAACGGAAGGAATGTGAGTTAACCAGATTTCTTTTTCTCTTGTAGCTAAAAAATGAGGAAAAGTATTTATATTGACTAACAAGAAACTCCAAGGTCTGGATCTCTGACTCAACTGCTTTTATTGTTCTGAGCATATCCTCTGTGTTGGCTTTGTCCTTGTTCTGGTAACAGGGGAACTATAGCAGTTCCAAGTGACAAATCCAGAACATAGCAATATCAGAGGAAGAAAATATTTTTCTCCTAAATTTTTTTTGTTGAAATATGTGTATCATACAACTTTATACGTCATAATAAGGATACAGCTTGGTTTGTTTTCACTAACTTAATGGCTTATTTAATCAGCACCCAAATTAATTTATTTCTCTTTCATGCCATCCTACAAAACATGGTAAAGTACATCCACCTTGTTTTATTCATCCTCTGTTCTTCTAGGATGGAATAGAGCAGGAAAATGGGTAGAAACAATGGAGTATATGGTTAAGAATAAAGTTTAGGCCACCAAGGTTCTCCTCCATACCTGTTACCAATTATTGAGCTTGTAATATCTTGTAGTAAGTATCTGTAAATCCTATAGACTGTTAACGACTTTCTTCCAGGAAGCAGAATATTGGCGTGGCCTCTGCTCTATAGGAATTCTCTCTTTTTTGAAGGTCATCATAGGGAAACTGAGATATCTAGTAGAGTGATGGAAACTTGAGTAGGAATGAAAAATGACTGGTCAGATGAGTAGGTTAGAGAGATGGGGATACATTCCCACCACTGAAACTCATCAACAGGTAAATTTGTTCCTCAGCTACCCCATCCCTCTGCTGCTGCTAAGTTGCTTCAGTTGTGTCCAACTCTGTGCAACCCCATAGACGGAAGCCCACCAGGCTCCCCCATCCCTGGGGTTCTTTAGGTAAGAACACTGGAAAGGGTTGCCATTTCCTTCTCCAATGCATGAAAGTGAAAAGTGAAAGTGAAGTTGTGTCTGACTCTTAGCGACCCCATGAACTGCAACCTACCAGGCTCCTCCTTCCATTGGATTTTCCAGGCAAGAGTACTGGAGTGGGGTGCCATTGCCTTCTCCACCCCATCCCTCTATCTTTTAGTAAAAATAAAGTTAGAGCCATGATTTGTCCCATACAACTCATGAAAGCAAAAGACATGGGAGGGGACATGGGTAAACCTATGGCTGATTCATGTTGATGTTTGGTAGATAACAATGCAATATTGTAAAGCAATTATCCTTCAATTATAAATAAATAAATTTAATAAAAAAGAGTGATTTAAATGTTGAGATGTGCGTGCCTCCAGACACTATGAAGCAGAGGAGGACTTACATGATTTCTGCCAGTCTGAGATGGTGTCTCATAAGTAAAACTCATATAAAAGTGATTCTGTAAGGAAAGAGCTGTTTTTCCTGCTAATGAAATTTTCTTCTGTTCTCACAGATTTCTGAAGTTGAAAATAGAATGCTGGCTAGAAATGACTCCTTAGTGATTGAATTTATTCTTGCTGGATTAACAGACCATCCAGAGCTCCAGCAACCCCTCTTTCACCTGTTTCTAATGATCTATGTTGTCACCATGGTGGGCAACCTGGGCTTGATCATTCTTATTGGTCTAAATTCTCACCTCCACACCCCCATGTACTATTTCCTCTTCAACCTGTCCTTCATTGATCTCTGTTACTCTTCTGTTTTCACCCCCAAGATGCTGATGAACTTTGTATTCAGGGAGAATACCATCTCGTATGTGGGGTGCATGACTCAGCTGTTTTTCTTTCTCTTTTTTGTCATCTCTGAGTGCTATATGTTGACCTCAATGGCCTATGATCGCTATGTGGCCATCTGTAATCCCCTGCTGTATAAGGTCTCCATGTCCCATCATGTCTGTTTGGTGCTCTCTTTGGCTGCATATGTGATGGGGTTTGCTGGAGCGTCTGCTCACACAGGGTGCATGCTTAGACTAACCTTCTGCAATGTGAATGTCATCAACCATTACTTGTGTGACATCCTCCCACTCCTCCAACTCTCCTGTACCAGCACCTATGTCAATGAGGTGGTAGTTCTCATTGTCGTGGGTATTAACATCACAGTACCCAGTTTCACCATCCTAATTTCTTACATCTTCATCCTTAGTAGCATTCTTCATATCAAATCTTCTCAAGGAAGATCGAAAGCCTTTAGTACCTGTAGCTCCCATGTGATTTCTCTTTTTCTTTTTTTTGGTTCAGCAGCATTCATGTACCTTAAATATTCTTCTCCTGAATCCATGGACCTGGGAAAAATTTCTTCTGTTTTTTATACTAATGTGGTACCCATGCTCAATCCTTTGATTTATAGTTTAAGGAACAAGGATATCAAAGTGACACTGAGGAAATCCCTGTTTAAAATCCAACAGACTTTCGGACTCTGTGGGAGAGGGAGAGTGGGGGATGATTTGGGAGAATGACATTGAAACATGTATAATATCATATAAGAAACGAATTGCCAGTCCATATTTGATGCAGGATTCAGGATGCTTGGGGCTGGTGCACCAGGATGACCCAGAGGGATCGTACAGGGAGGGAGGTGCGAGGGGGGTTCAGGATGGGGAGCATGTGTACACCCGTGGCAGATTCATGTTGATGTATGGGAAAACCAATACAATATTGTAAAGTAATTAGCCTCCAGTTAAGATAAATAAATTTAAATTAAAAAAAAAACAAACCCAGAGGAGAACCATGTTCTAATTTGAAGTGGCAATATTATAAAACAACTCAAGTTTTTATTGTTGTTTTTCAGGAAGATTCTTTGTTTATCACCATGTTGCTTCTACAGATTGTGTTATATTTGGAATAATAGACTTGTCTTATTACTCCCTCATTGCTGGTCTTATCTCATATTTGTCCCCTGTATTTCTTGTACCTCATATCAGTTTACTGAATAGTAACTTGTTTATAAAAGGAACAAATATGCTGACTTTTTTAAATACAATTTTTTATACTTCCATCTTCTGTGTTACTCCTACTCTGTACAAATGTGATAAAGTGTAAATCATAGAAATTTAAAATTACACTTTGCCTATCTAAACACAGAAGTGCCAAATACTACAGAAGCATTCTCATGCTTGTTGATAATATTGCTGGTATAGGCAACAGGATTCAATAAATTGTCTTAATACAAACTAGTATATAGCTTAAAATGTTATCATAGTCTCTGATCTTTTCCTTTTGTTCTGTTTCTTATCAACTTACTTTTTAGTTTTGTCCTTTCTTATGCCCTTGGCAAATTGCAATATCTGTACCATAGTATCACCTGTTTTTGAGAGCCTCCATCAGGCCAGGTCATGTAATATTAAAGAGAATATATGTAGTTCCGTCTTTTATTGCCAAAGATGGCATTAACAGAATACAATTAAAGGAATAAAACACATGTACCTTAGGATCCCAGTAAGGGGACTGGCTGCTTTATTATAAAACTTGCATTCATTATTATATAAAATGACATAAAATATTTTGAAAAATAGCATATAGTTCTTACTGCAGAGTTTGTTATTTATCACTTTAAAGGAAAATATTGCACATTAAGTTAGGAGAAATATGTTAGACATTGTTTTATTCATCTAATGAGATTTATCATGAAAAAAGTCATATGCTAATGATAATAAACTGTATTCCTTTCAATGGTTCTTGAGCTTATTTAAACCTGTTTCAGTGCATTCAGGGTAGTGTAACAAAATACCACAGACTCAATGACTTATAAATAACAGAAATTTATTTCTCACAGTTCTGAATGTTGGGAGTCTAGGATCAGAGTAACAGCATAAATGAGTGAGGGCACATTTCTGGGCTACACCTTTCTCATTATATGCTTACTTGGTGGAAGGGGCTAGTGATTTCTGTGAAATGTCTTTTACAACGCACTAATCTCAATTGTTAGGGTTCCATCCTCATGACTTAAGTACCTCTTAAGGGTCCCTTCTTTTAATATCATCATCATTGGGGCGTTAGGATTTCAACATTTGATTGTAGCACCTTGTCTCACTGATAAGGTAATTAACAGATTTAAAGTAGATGCTGTTTTCTGTAAGTTTCCTATTTCTCCAGTGCCTTTTCAGCTTGTATATTTAGAATATCAAATGTATTTGCAGGATAAGAAATACTTGTTAAATTGTGTTATCTTGTTTGAGTAACAACAATAATAAATTTTATTGTTATAAATAATAATTAAGGGAATATTATAATAAATACAAATACTAGTAACTAAATAAATCAGAGAGAACTTTGGGGTATCATTTATTTTTTTGAGGGTGGACTTTCACAGCTCTAGACATGATGCTCAGCTCCCAGTCAAGATAAGCAGCTGTGGGGAGCATCAGTCACTGTCTATAGCTTATACTGCTTTGGATCCACCAGTGTTCAGGCAGGGTCCATGCTTACTCTGAGATGTCCTCAGCCAACAGTTTAGCTTGGTGGGTCACACAGGAGCTGGCCATTTTATATGTTATATATTATACATGTATCTCCTGATAGACAGTTTTTGGTTAGAGACTTTCTATCATTATTAATGAGAATTATAGAACTGCACTGTGGCCTGGGATTTTCCTTCTCTGTCTCCTTTCTTAGATGTCAGATTTTCATTGAGGTCTGAAGCCCTTTCTCATGGATTTTCAGCTGCCTATTTTAGCCTTCATTGACTTTTTTATAATGTGTCTTGAAAGTGAAAGAAAGTGAAAGTCCCTCAGTCGTGTCTGACTCTTTGAGACCCCATGAACTATGCAGTCCCTGGAATTCTCCAGGCCAGAATGCTGGAATGGGTAACCGCTCCCTTCTCCAGGGGACCTTCCCAGCCCAGGGATCGAACCCAGGTCTCCCACCTTCCAGTCAGATTCTTTACCAGCTGAGCCACAGGGGAAGCCTAAGAGTATGGGAGTAGGTAGCCTATCCCTTCTCCAGCGGATCTTTCTGACCAGGAATTGAACCAGGGTCTCCTGCATTGCAGGCAGATTCTTTACCAACTGAGCTATCAGGGAAGTAATAAATGTCTTGCAAATCTAATATTTCTTGGCCTTTGCTCCTTGGAGAACTTTAAGTGACACAAAGAACTTACTGATTTTAAAGCTTAGTGTAATGTTCAAATAAAGACAGAGTTTCTCGTTATAAAACAAATGAATGAATAACAGATAAAATAGAAGATTCAGAAAAAGATCCTTATCTATACAGTTAATTGTTTTTTAACCAAGTAATAAGCCAGTTCCAGAGAGAAAGAAAAACTAAGAACCTGATGCTTGGAAATATTAACTTTCATGAGAAAACTATTAAACTTGATCTCTATTTAACAACATACACAAAAATTAATTTAAAGTGGATCAAAACAATAGACACAAAACTTAAATGTGTCTAAAAAAAAAACATAGGAAAATGTCTTCGTGTAGGCCTAGATTTCTTAGACATCTAGTAAACAGGAGATCCCAAAGAGGAGAAAAAAGGTAAACTTCATTAAAATTAGAATACATATAAAAATATTCATAAGCAAACCGTGTACTAGAAAAATATTTGCAGTGCATAGATTTGATAAATTTATTGTATCCAAAATACATGGCAATTTAATAACAAATATATTTCAATGATAAAATACAGTTTCATATATTTGCAAATCATTTGAAAGACACATCCATGTGTGTAAATGGCATGTATAAATGGCCAGTAAGCACATGGAAATAGGCCTAACTTGGTGCAGTCCCTTAGATGTATACTTAGGAGCTGGACAATAGTCCTTTAGCAAATATTCTGTCTTCCCTCACTTCGTTGCCCAAACTGGTGGCTCAGATGGTAAAGCGTCTGCTTACAATGTGGGAGACCCAGCTTTGATCCCTGGGGAAATGGCTAGCCACTCCAGTACTCTTGCCTGGAGAATCCCATGGATGGAGGAGCCTGGTGGGCTTCAGTCCATGGGATTGCGAAGAGTTGGACATGACTGAGCGACTTCATTTTCACTTTCATAGTTGATTTACATATTCATATTAATTTCATGTGTACAGCATGATATGTTGTTACTTTTATATGCTCTACTCTGTTAAAAATTATCACAATTAATAGTCATAATTACTATATAATATATTCTTTTTGCTTATCTGTTTTCCCTAGTAGTTTGTATGTCTTAGTCCCATGCATGTAATTTGCCTCTCCCTTCTTCCCTCTCAGCTAGTGCCTCCCCTGACAGTTCCCAAGTAGACACCAGGTAACCAGGGAGCCACTGATGTAGCCCACAAAAGCCAGCCTTCAGGGAGGGGTCCAGAGAACGTTGCAGAAGGATGGAGTGGGGATCTGAAGGAGCCAATGGGGAAGATCCAGCAGGGTTTGCTTACTAGTAAACAACTTTTGAAACTGGAGACTTCCCCAAATACTTCTGTTACATCTGAAATATCTAATAATACATATGCAATGATTATTTTAATGTTGAGGGTTTTTCTTTTCTTTTTTGGTGGTGGTGGTGGGATAATGGATTTTCCCTTTGATTTGTTTTTCTCTGTTAAAATGACTTCATAAAGTTCTTTAAAAAGTAATATGTAAAAAACAGCAAACATTATTCTCAATGGTAGAAAACTGCAAACATTTCTTCTAAGATCAGGAACAAGACAAGACAATTACAATTAATAGCCATTTTCACCACTGTTATTCAACAAAGTTTTGGAAGTCCACCCATGGAAATCAGAGAAGAAAAAGAAATAAAAGAAATATACACTGGAAAAGAAGAAGTAAAACTCTCACTCTTTGCAGAGGATATGCTGTACATAGAAAATCCTAAAGATACCATCAGAAAATTACTAGGGCTAATCAATAAATTTAGTAAAGTCACAGGATGCAATATCAATACCCCCAAATCCCTTGCATTCTTATACACTAATAACAAAAAATCAGAAAGAAAAATTAAGGAAAAAAAAATCCCACTCACCATCGCAACTAAAAGAATAAAATATCTCAGAATAAACCTACCTAAGGAGACAAAAGACCTGTATGCAGAAAACTACAAGATACTGATGAACGATGACACAACACAGATGAAGAGATGTATCATGTTCTTGGATTGCAAGAGTCAATATTGTGAGAGTTAATATACTGCCTAAAGCAGTCTATAGAGTCAATGAAATCTGATCAAATTACCAAAGACAGTTCCCCAGAACTAGAACAAAAAATTTCACAAGTTTATGGAAACACAAAAGACCTCAAATAGCCAAAGTAATCTCAAGAAAGAAAAATAGAACTGGAGAATCAACCTTCCTGCTTTCATAACATACTACAAAGCCAGAGTAATCAAGAAAGTATGGTACTGGCACAAAAAGAGAAATATAGACCAATGGATCAAGATAGAAAGCCCAGAAATAAACCGACACACCTATGGGCACCTTATCTTTGACAAAAGAGGCAATAATATACTATACAGTGGAGAAAAGAAAGCTTATTCAATAAGTGGTGCTGGGAAAACTGGACAGCTACATGTAAAAATGAAATTAGAACACTTCCTAACACCATACACAAAAATAAACTTAAAGGCCTAAATGTAAGGTCAGAAACTATAAACTCAGAAAATGTAGGCAGACCGCTCTGACATAAATCACAGCAAGATCCTCTTTGACCCACCACCTAGAGTAATGGAAATAAAAATAAAAATTAAAAAATGGGATTAAACTAGGGCTTCCCCAATGGCTCAGCAGGTAAAGAACCTGCCTACAATGCAGGAGACATGGAAGAAGATGCAAGTTTGATCCCTGGGTCAGGAAGATCCCTGGAGAAGGAAATGGCACCCTACTCTTGTATTCTTGCTTGGAAAGTCCCATGGAGAGGAGCCTGGAGGACTCCAGACCAGGCTACAGCCTATGGGGTTGCAAAGAGTCAGGCATGACTGAGCAGCTAAGCATGCAAAAGCTTTTGCACAGCAAAGAAAAATATAAACAAAATGAAAAGACAACCCTCAGAATGGGAGAAAATATTGCAAATAAGACAACTGACAAAAGATTAATCTTCAAAATACACAAGCAACTCATACAACTCACTCTCAGAAAAATATACAACCCAACCAAAAAATGGGCAGAAGACCTAAATAGACATTCCTCCAAAGAAGATATACAGGTGGCTGATAAACTCATGAAAAAAATACTCAACATAGCTCATTATTAGAGATATGCACGTCAGAACTACAATAAGGTATCACCTCACACCAGTCAGAATGGCCATTATCAAAATCTACAAAGAATAATTGCTAGAGAGCATGTGGAGTAAAGGAAAACCTCTTGCACAGTTGGTGGGAACATAAATTGATATAGCCACTATGGAGAACAGTATGGAGATTTCTTTAAAAACTGGGAATAAAACAACCTTGTGGATTCAAGCAAGTTAAGTCACTTCAGTTGTGTCTGACTCTCTGTGACCTTATGAACTGTAGCCCACCAGGTCCCTCTGTCCTTTGGATTCGGCAGACAAGAACACTGGAATGGGTTGCTGTGTCCTCCTCTAGGGTATCTTCCAGACCCAGGGATTGAAACTGCATCTATGTCTCCTGCATTGGCAGGCAGGCAGGTTCTTTACCACTGACTTAGCAATCCAACTACTGGGCATATACCCTGAGAAAACCATAATTGAAAAAGACACATATACCCCAATTTTATTGTAGCACTATTTACAATAGTCAGGACACAGATGCAACCTAACTGTTCCCGACAGGTATATGGATAAAGAAGTTGTGGTACATATATACACTGAAATATTACTCAGCCATAAAAAGGAACACATTTGAGTCAGTTTTAGTGAGCTGGATGAACCTAGGGCCAATTACACAGAGTGAAGTAAGTCAGAAAGAGAGAAACAAATACTATATGTGTGCTGTGCTTAGTTGCTCGGTCTTGTCCAGCTCTTTGTGTCCCCATAGACTGTAGCCCACCAGGATCCTCTGTCCATGGGGATTCTCCAGGCAACAATACTGGAGTGGGTAGCATATCCCTTCTCCAGGGGAACTTCCTGTCTCAGGAATCAAACAGGGGTCTCCTGCATTGCAGGCAGATTCTTTACCAGCTGAGCTACCAGGATTAACACACACACACACACACACACACACACACACACATATATATATGGAATCTAGAAAAACAGTACTGATGAACCTATTTACAAGGAAGGAATGGAGACACTGATGTACAGAAAAAACTTGTGAACAAAAAGGGGAAAAGAGAGGTTGGGACTAACTGAGAGAATAGGATTGACATATATACCCTATCATATGTAAAATGGGTAGATGGTGAGAAGCTGCTACATAGCACTATATGAACACTGCCCAGACTGGCATTCTGTGACAACCTGGATGGGTGGGATGATGAGGAGAGGGAGGCTCAAGAGGGAGGATAAATATATAATTATTATTGATTTGCAATACTGTACCTGGAAGCCAACACTACATGGTAAAGCAACAATGCCCCACCTATTCTTTTGTTTTAGGAACTGGGCATAGACTCCAAGAGATGATAAAAAAAGTAAATATTGGAACACACATTCCTCTGCCTTGGGGATTAAGGAGAATACTTATTTTAAAATTGTAAACTGAGTAGTATATTGTGTCTCAAAAGATCTGTGACACAGAATGGAAAAAAAACCCATTAATTTCTACTGTCAGTGGGCTCATTTAACTTGAAAGGAAATCACGAGGGAGAGAATTATTTTCTGTGCTTCTAATCAATTTCCCCAGAACTACAGTGTATGAAATGAATTCTACTTGAGTCAACTGACTGTTTTGGAGCTCATTAAGGTGGATATGAACAGTATGAAGAGGCAAAAAGATAGGACACTGAAAGATGAACTCCCCAGGTCGGTAGGTGCCCAATAGGCTACTGGAGATCAGTGGAGAAATAACTCCAGAAAGAATGAAGGGACAGAGCCAAAGCAAAAACAATACCCAGCTGTGGATGTGATTGGTGATAGAAGCAAGGTCTTATGCTGTAAAGAGCAATATTGCATAGGAACCTGGAATGTTAGGTCCATGAATCAAGGCAAATTGAAAGTGGTCAAACAGGAGATTGCAAGAGTGAACATCGACATTCCAGGAATCAGCGAACTAAAATGGACTAGAATAGGTGAATTTAACTCAGATGACCATTATATCTACTACTGTGGGCAAGAATCCCTTAGAAGAAATGGAGTAGCCATCATAGTCAACAAAAGAGTCTGAAATGCAGTACTTGGATGCAATCTCAAAAATGACAGAATGACCTCTGTTCATTTCCAAGGCAAACCATTCAATATTACAGTAATCCAAGTCTATGCCCCAACCAGTAACGCTGAAGAAGCTGATGTTGAATGGTTATATGAAGACCTAGAAGACCTTTTAGAACTAACAGCCCCAAAAGATGTCCTTTTCATTATAGGGGACTGGAGTGCAAAAGTAGGAAGTCAAGAAACACCTGGAGTAACAGGCAAATTTAGCCTTAGGGTACAGAATGAAGCAGGGCAAAGGCTAATAGAATTTTGTCAAGAGAATGAACTGGTCATAGCAAACACCCTCTTCCAACAACACAAGAGAAGACTCTACACATGGACATCACCAGATGGCCAACACCGAAATCAGATTGATTATATTCTTTGTAGCCAGAGATGGAGAAGTTCTATACAGTCAGCAAAAACAAGACCAGGAGCTGACTGTGGCTCAGATCATGAACTCCTTATTGCCAAATTCAGACTTAAATTGAAGAAAGGAAGGAAAACCACTAGACCATTCAGGTATGACCTAAATCAAATCCCTTATGATTATACAGTAGAAGTGAGAAATAGATTTAAGGGCCTAGGTCTGATAGATAGAGTGCCTGATGAACTATGGATGGAGGTTCGTGACATTGTACAGGACACAGGGAGCAAGACCATGTCCAAGAAAAAGAAATGCAAAAAAGCAAAATGGCTTTCTGAGGAGGCCTTACAAATAGCTGTGAAAAGAAAAGAAGTGAAAAGCAAAGGAGAAAAGGACAGACATACCCATTTGAATGTAGAGTTCCAAAGAATAGCAAGGAGAGATAAGAAAGCCTTCCTCAGTGATCAGTGGAAAGAAATGGAGGGAAATAATAGAATGATAAAGACTAGAGATCTCTTCAAGGAAATTAGAGATACCAAGGGACCATTCATGCAAGAACAGAAGCAGAAGATATTAAGAAGAGGTGGCAAGAATACACAGAAGAACTGTACAAAAAAGATCTTCATGACCCAGATAATCACGATGGTGTGATCACTCACCTAGAGCCACACATCCTGGAATGTGAAGTCAAGTGGGCCTTAGGAAGCATCACTATGAATAAAGCTAGTGGAGGTGATGGAATTCCAGTTGAGCTATTTCAAATCCTGAAAGATGATGTTGTGAAAGTGCTGCACTCAATATGCCAGCAAATTTGGAAAACTCAGCAGTGGCCACAGGACTGGAAAAGGTCAGTTTTCATTCCAATTCCAAAGAAAGGCAATGCCAAAGAATACTCAAACTACTGCACAATTGCACTCATCTCATACAATGCTCAAACTTCTCCAAGCCAGGCTTCAGCAATATGTGAACTGTGAACTTCCTGATGTTCAAGCTGGTTTTAGAAAAGGCAGAGGAACCAGAGATCAAATTGCTAACATCCACTGGATCATCAAAAAAGCTGGATTTCCAGAAAAACATCTATTTCTGCTTTATCGACTATGCCAAAGCCTTTGACTGTGTGGATCACAATCAACTGTGGAAAATTCTGAAAGAGATGGGAATACCAGACCACCTGACCTGCCTCCTGAGAAACCTGTATGCAGGCCAGGAAGCAACAGTTAGAACTGGACATGGAACAACAGACTGGTTCCAAATAAGAAAAGGAATACGTCAAGGCTGTATATTGTCACCCTGCTTATTTAACTTATATGCAGAGTACATCATGAGAAATGCTGGGCTGGAGGAAGCACAAGCTGGAATCAAGATTGCCGGGAGAAATATCAATCACCTCGGATATGCAGATGACACCACCTTTATGCCAGAAAATGAAGAAGAACTGAAGAGCTTCTTGTTGAAAGTGAGAGAGGAGAGTGAAAAAGTTGGCCTAAAGCTCAACATTCAGAAAACTAAGATCATGGCATCTGGTCCCATACCTCATGGTAAATAGATGGGGAAACAGTGGCTGACTTTATTTTTCTTGGGCTCCAAAATCACTGAAGATTGTGCCTGCAGCCATGAAATTAAAAGATACTTGAAACATGTATAATATCATATAAGAAATGAATCACCAGTCCAGGTTCGATGTAGGATACAGGATGCTTGGGGCTGGTGCACTGGGATGACCCGTGGGGACGGTATGGGGAGGGAGGTAGGTTGGGGGATTCAGGATTGGGAACACGTGTACACCCATAGCGGATTCATGTTCATGTATGGCAAAACCAATACAATATTGTAAAGTAATTAGCCTCCAATTAAAATAAATAAATTAAAAAAAAGGACACTTTCTCCATGGAAGGAAAGTTATGACCAACCTAGATAGCGTATTAAATAGCAGAGACATTACTTTGCTAACAAAGGTCCATCTATTCAAGGCTATGGTTTTTTCAGTGGTCATGTATGGGTGTGAGAATTGGACTGTGAAGAAGGCTGAGCACCAAAGAATTGATGCTTTTGAACTGTGGTGCTGGAGAAGACTCTTGAGAGTCCCATGGACTGCAAGCAGATCCAACCAGTCCATCCTAAAGGAGAACAGTCCTGGGTGTTCATTAGAAGGACTGATGTTGAAGCTGAAACTCTAATACTTTGGCCACCTGATGCAAAGAGCTGACTCATTTGAAAAGACCCTGATACTGGGAAAGATTGAGGGCAGGAGAAGAAGGGGATGACAGAGGATGAGATGGCTGGATGGCATCACTGACTCAATGGACATGAGTTTGGGTGAACTCCAGGAGTTGGTGATGGACAGGGAGGCCTGGGTTTCTGCAGTCCATGTGGTTGCAAAGAGTCAGACATGACTGAGCGACTGAACTGAATTGAACTAAAGGTGGATATTGTCCTTGCAAGTGAAGAAAACCTTCTGGGAGAATTTTCATATAAAAATTATGGCCTGTTCCCTTAGCTTGTCAAAGACTGATGACCACAGTGATGGATACTGTTTTCTTCCTTGTGAGAAACTTTGACCTTCTAAGCATCATAGGGTAGAAGGAGTCCTATGGTTCAGTGTCAGTGAGGCATCGAGGAAAAAGAAGGTGAGGGTTGAATCACCTTTGTCTCAATTCCTTTCAAACTTCAGACTGTATAAATTGAGGGTTCTGGGGAACACCACCTATTTACTGTTCTTTTCAGCCCAGATCCTGAACAGAGCCTGAAGAGAAGGAAGAATGATGTGCAGAGACACTGGGAGTCTACCGGTATTTTTTAAGCACAGAGACAAACAGGAGGAGTAAGGGCAGAAAGAAGAAAATGAGGAATCTGCGGGAATAGTCATTACAAGTCTTGTATTTTGGATGCTTTGATGAGTCTCTTTAGACAACCCTGTGGTTATAAAAAGATCCAGCTCTCACTCGGGAAACAGGGAAAGTCCATGAAGGTCCATTGTGAATCTGAGTTTCTGCCCCTGTTCCTACAGATCACGACTGTGTAGTAAATGAATATGGAAAATGCGCCCTCTGTGACTGAGTTTATCCTTATGGGATTGACAGAACAACCTAAACTCCAGCTACCTCTGTTTTTCCTGTTTCTGCTGAACTACATGATCATTATGGTGGACAATTTGTGCTTAATGAATCTAATTTGTCTAAATTCACACCTGCACACCCCCATGTACTTTTTTGTCTTCAATCTCTCTTTTATTTATCTTCATTACTCATCTGTCTTTACCCTCAAAATTCTAATGAGCTTTATTTTTGAGAATATGCTATCTCCTTTACAGGATGTGTGTCTCAGCTCGTTTTCTTCTGCTTTTTTGTAGCTCTGAGTGCTGTGTGTTGACAGCCATGGCCTATGATCGCCATGTGGCCATCTGTAAGCCCTTGCTGCCCACAATGGCCGTGTCCCTCAGGTGTGTTCTCTGCTGATGCCTGGTTCATATGTGATGGGGTTTCCTGGAGCCACGGTCCACACAGGGTGTATGATGAGGCTGAACTTTTGTGATTCCAACATCATCAACCATTTCATGTGTGACATCTTCCCGCTTCTACAGCTCACCTGCAGCAGCATTTATGCCAACAGGATTTTAGTTTCTGCTGTTGTGGGGACAGTTGTAATAGTATCTAGCCTCATTATCTTTATTTCTTACACTTTGATTCTTTCCAATATTCTTCGTATACCATCATCTAAAGGTTGGTCCAAAGCCTTGAGCACTTGTTTTCCCATATTACAACAGTTGGTCTATTTTATGGATTTGGGCTGCTCACTGTCAAACCATCATCCTCTGGATTTGTGGAAGAGGGAAACTTTTTCTCACTCATTTCCACCAATGTGGTACCCGTGCTGAACCCTCTCATATAGCCTCAGGAACAAGGATGTCAAAATTGCTGTGAAGAAAATCCTGAAGAGAATTACAAACGGAACCAAACCATTTAGGCCACCTTTTCTTTGTTGTCTTTCTTTTTTTCCTGCTCGTTCTTTTTTCACATTTTCCTTTGTCTTCCTCATGTCTTCTTGACAGGATTCGTGCCTAATGTCTGATGCCTATTCTTCTCTTGCCCCATAATGTAACACTGTGGGCCTATTTGGCTGGAGAATCATCCTCAGCCCTAAGTGATCCCATAGCATTTGGAGAGTAGGGACCAATAACCTTTCCCACCTGATGATAACACTACTATTTCCCTTGTGTGTCAGCTCATCCAAGGTATGCCATAGAGTAGTATGCTGTTTGACCATTTTTTTTCTTTCTTGCTTTCAATTACATAGAGCCCTTTCCTGTATCAGTGCTGTCATTAGTTACCACTCCATTAACACAGAGAAGTAATGACAAAAATGTGGACACGGTAAAGATGTAAAAATTCCCAAAAACTTTCTGGATTTTCTTTTAGTAATAGCTCCTGTTCTGTATTTTAGGTGCCACATAAAAAAAGATAATGAAACTGAATAATTTGTTGAACCATAATTCTTTTATTCTTGAGGGTACTTGAGAATGAATAAGCTAAACTATTCTATCTACCGTTCTCAATCCACACCAATAAAAATGCCTGTTTTTAGTTTATTGGTCAATTGATATGTTGTCATAAACATAATTGAAATTGTTATCAACTTGCCTATCAGTGGATTGTAATTGTGATTAAAAGTTGCACAGTGGTATATTTGACTACAGAGTATGTTATCAAACATAAGGTCAGGATTCATTGTCTAACTATGTAAGAGGGCTTCCCCTTTGCAAAGAAAGATGTGTTTCCCACTTTTCAAAAGAAAACAAAGTATTTGGCAGAAACATTGTCTTGTTGATATTTACTCTTTTAGTTCATAAATTTGACTCCTTCCCTCTATTAGAGGAAAATTTAAATCGGTAGAAAATAATGTGTTATAGAATTTTACAAATGGTCTAAAAAATAAATCTCCTTATCTGATTTTTCTTTGCTGAGGAAACAGTTCTGTGACTTGCTCAGAATCACACAGCTAAAATTGCAGAGACAGTTTTTGCAGCCACTGTTCATCTTGTGAAAAAAATGGAAGAAAGAACTGTGAAGGGCCAGAGAGAACTTCTGGAGAGTTGTTTCTGAATGAGCTTGAAAGTGGGAATTTTCCAGTGTGGAGTTATCTCAGAAAACTAGAAATAGAAATACCAAATGTCCAGTAATTCCACTCCTGTATATATATCTTAAAAATATGAAAGCATTAATTCAAAAAGATATTTGTACCCCAATATTCAGTGCAGCATTATTTACAGTTGCCACAATACGGGAGTATCCTAAATCTCCACCAACAGATTGAAGGGATAAGATGTGGCAAATATATACAATGGAATATTACTCATCCATCAAAAGAATGAAAAATTCCCATTTACAGCAACATCAATGGACTTGGAGGGTATTATGCTAAGTTATTTAAGTCAGGCAAAAAAGATAAAGATGATATTACTTATATGTGAAATCAGAAAACTGTAAAAAATTAGTGAATACAGCAAAAGAGATATAGACTCATTGATGTAGAGAACAAATTTGTTTATCTGTGGGGAAAAGGAAGTGGGAAGAAACAATAAAAGGATAGGTGATTAAGAGGTATAAACTATTATGTATAAAATAAGCTTTAAGGATATATTGTACAACACAGGAGATATAACAAGTATTTTTACAATAACTATAAATGGAATGTAATCTCTAAGAATTGTGAATCACTATATTGTACATCTGTAACTCATATAATATTGTACATAACTACACTTCAATAAAATAAGTTAAAAGAGAATTTTTGATCAGTAATTGATATTTCATTCATAAAACCTGATAGAAAAATTACATTCCACAAACAAGCACATATTTACATTAGAATTTTGATGATTTTATTTGGAAATGTTATCTAGTAGATAAAATCATATCATAATTCATCTTTAAATATAAGAATATTTTCAATTTTTAGATAATTATGTTAATATGATAAAGGTTGAAAATACCTGTTTTTCTTTTTTATCATCAAACATAACAGACTTACTAGATGTTCCCTGGACATTCATTTATGGTTTAATAAATAATTAAACATTTGACTTAATATCTACCATGGTCATAAAATATTTCCAACATAGTTGATTCAGTACTTATAGTTATATTTTCCCCCATGTGTATTTGTTGTAAAAAATCTAGCTAAATGTTATGAGATAGATAAGTTTTGAATTTAGTCAAATTAGTGTGAGTGAATTTGGTGCTGTCATTGATTTTGCTGATTGTCTTTTTACTGGAAAAATTATTTGTATAAATAGACCTATTTATAATTAAAAACTGTGATGACATATAGCTTTGTGAGTTCTTGCTAGTCTTCTTAATTAAATACTTGGTAGACATACTTTAAGAGTACACAGAATCATGTAAATATTGTATACAAAATATTTTGGAAATAAATTATTTAGATAAGATTAGATAGCTATATTGGAGAAGGCAATGGCAACCCACTCCAGTACTTTTGCCTGGAAAATCCCATGGACAGAGGAGCCTGGTAGGCTGCAGTCCATGGGATCGCGAAGAGTCGGACACGACTGAGCGACTTCACTTTCACTTTTCACTTTCATGCATTGGAGAAGGAAATGGCAACCCACTCCAGAGTTCTTGCCTGGAGAATCCCAGGGACAGCGGAGCCTGGTGGGCTGCTGTCTGTGGGGTCGCACAGAGTCGGACACGACTGAAGTGACTTAGTAGTAGTAGTAGATAGCTATATAGGTCTTTCATTCTAAATGTTCTCTTGCCAGTTCTATTTACCTCCCTTGATTCCTGTGCCTGAAATCTTACATCAGGCCACTCAAAATATAGTATTAACTCCTTTTGGTTTGTCCAAGACTCTTTTATTATAATTTTCTAACTGCAAACATCTTTGCATGCTGGAATTTATTTTTAAATGCATTTTTATTGAAATATAGTTGATTTATAACATTATTTTCAGGTGTACAGCATAGCGTTTCAGTGTTTTTACAGATCATACTCCAATAAAATTATTACAAGGTAATTGTATAATTCCCTGTGCTATAAAGTAACTCCTTGTTGCTTATCTGCCTTATACATAGTAATTTTCATTTCTTAATCCTGTACCCTCATCTTGCCTCTCTCCCTGCTAGTCACCTGTAATTTTTTTACTTTGTTTGTTTTATATTTTAGATTCCCATGTAACTGGTATCTTATTCTATGTTTCTATATGAGATATTTCACTAACCATAAAATTCTCTAGATCCTTCCAAGTACTTGATGCTTTCTTTATTTTTTTCAAATTTTTGTTTTGTATTGGTGTATAGCTGGTTAACAGTGTTGTGGTAGTTTCAGGTGAATGGCCAAGGGACTCAGTCACAAATATACATGTTCCCATTCTCCCCCTAATCCACCTCCCATCCTGGTGGCACATAACATTGAGCAGAGTTCCATGTGCTATACAATAGAAAACAAGGTTATTTATAAATGAGTCAAAGACCTTAACAGATATCTAACCAAAAAGATAAACAATTGACAAATAAGCATGTGAAAAGATGCTCAACATCATATGGCATCAAGAAAATGCAAATGAAAGCAACAATGAAATAGAACCACACAGATATAAAGAACAAATTCATGGTTGCCAGGGGAAGGGAGTGGTGGTTGGAGATGGATAGATTGAAAGTTTGGTATTAGCATGTGCAATCTATTATATAGGAAATGGATAGACAAGGCCCTACTGTATAGCTCAGGGAACTACAGTTGCTATCCTATAATAAACTATAATGGAAAAGAATATGAAAAAGAATATATATACAGAGATATGTATAACTGAATCACTTTGCTATTCAACAGAAATTAACATAACATTATAAATCAATCATGATTTAATAAAATGAGATACTTTTTAATAAACGAGATACTAGTGCACGATATTAGAATGGCTGAAATCTGGAATATAAACAACATGAATTCCTAGAGAGAATGTGGAACTACAGGAACTCTCATTCATGGATGATGGGAATTCTGAATGGTACAGCCACTTTGGAAGTCAGTTTGGCAATTTCTTACAAAACTAATCCTACTTTTACCATGAGATCCAGAAATTACACTTCTTGGAATTTACCCAAATTAATTGAAAACTTACATCCACATAAAAACCTGCACATGGATCTTTATAGCAGATTTATTCATAATCACTTAAACCTAGAAGCTAATAAAATACCCCTCAGAAGGTGAGTGGATAAATAAACTGTGGCACATCCAGACAGTTATATTATACAGCACTGTAAAGAAATGAGCCATCAAGCTATGAAATGACTGGAGGAAACTTAATTCATATTACTAAATGAAAGAGTCAATCTGAAAAGGCTACCTACTATATGACTCCAACTACATACCATTTTGAAAAAGGCAAAACTATGGAGACAGTAAAAACATCATTAGTTGCCAGGGGAGAGAAGGATCAGAGCACAGATTAATTCTTAGCCAATGAAACTACTCAGTATTATACTATAATGGTGGATATATGTCATTATAAGTTTGTTCAAACCCATATAATATACATCAAAAGAGAACCTAAAGTAAGTGATGAGCTTTAATGGTAATGATCTAGGGGAATTGATGCTTTTGAATTGTGGTAATGGAGAAGACTCTTGAGAGTCCCTTGGACAGCAAGGAGATCAAACCAGTTGATCTTAAAGGAAATCAACCCGTAATCATTGGAAGGCTGAAGCTCCAATACTTTGGCTACCCAATACAAAGAACCCACTCATTGGAAAAGACCCTGATCCTGGAAAAGATTGAGGGCAGGAGAAGAAGTGAGTAACAGAGGATGAGATGGTTGGATGACATAACTGATTCAATGGACATGAGTTTAAGCAAACTCCGGGAGATAGTGAAGTACAAGTAAGCCTGGTGTGTTGCAGCCCATGGGGTTGCAAAGAGTCAGATATGCCCTTAGTGACCGAATAACAGCAAAAATGTATATATACGTATATATATATATACACATGTGTATATATATGTATACACACATATATTTAATGGCAAAGTATCATATATAATATTTTTTAAAGCTGGGCTATATATGTATATATTAATATGCATAATATATAACTCAGCCAATAAAAATAATGAAATCCTGCCATTTGCAATAATGTGGTTGGTCCTAGAGAATATTTTTTAGTGAAATAGGGCAGACAGAGAATTACCAATATTGTGTTACCACTTATATATGGAACATAAAAAATAAAAAGGAAAAAGTTAATATAATAGGACAGGAACAATCTCACAGATACTGAGATCAAAGTAGTGGTTATCAGTGGGGAGAGGGAAGATGTGACAGACAGTAAAGGAAGGAGGGGATTAAGAGATACAGATCAGTATGTATAAAATAAAGATATATGGATAGAGAATCAGTCAGTATTTTAATATAGCTTTAAATGGAGTATAACCTATAAAAATATTGAATCACTATATTGTGCATCTGAAACTTACAACATACTGTAAATCAACTACACTTCAATAAAAAAAAATTCTGTCTTTGATTTCTTATAACTTGATTGTAAAGTGTGTTTTTCTGTTGATTTCTTTGGGATCCTTTTTGTTTCCTGGTTCTGGATATACATTTCCTTGCACAGATGCAGGGATTTTTCAGCCAATTTTTCTTCAAGAAACATTTTGCTTCATTTCTCACTTTCTTCTTCTGAATCTCTATAATGCCTATATGGTCCAGGTGACATTTTTCATAAATCCCTTAGGCTTTACCCACTATTTTTCATTCTTTTTTATTTTTCCTCCATTTACTGAATTATTTCCAATTCTTTTTTCCCCCAAATTTTAGACTCCTTTCCTCAGTTTGTTTAGTCTGCTGTTTTGAATTTTTAGTGAATTATTCCGTTCAGTTATTGTGTTTTTTGGATTCATAAAGATTCATAAAGAATGTTCTGCTTAGTATTCATAACACTAAAATTCTCACTTTGTTCATGTATTGTTTTGTGACTACAATGAGCATCTTTATGGCAGTTAAATGAAATCTCTGTCATGTAAATCATGTATCCATTTCATTAGGGCCACTTTTTAGGCTCTTTTGGAAAGACTTTTTTTTTTAAATGTAATTGGACTTTCCTTCATTTTACCTTGACTTTCTGCATTTGTGTCTATATATAGACAAATAGTAACCTGTTTTAGTCCTCATGAACTGGCTTTGTACTGAGAAGACCCACATCATTAAGCCTGGCTAGAAAAAGCAAACCTCTTTAACTTTGTAAAAGTACAATCCACTTTATTTATAGTGGCTCTCAGGTACTTGACAAGGGCACCCCACTCCAGTACTCTTGCCTGGAAAATTCCATGGATGGAGGAGCCTGGTGGGCTGCAGTCCATGGGGTCGCTAAGAGTCAGACACGACTGAGCGACTTCACTTTCACTTTTCACTGCATGCATTGGAGAAGGAAATGGCAACCCACTCCAGTGTTCTTGCCTGGAGAATCCCAGGGACGGGGGAGCCTGGTGGGCTGCCGTCTATGGGGTCGCACAGAGTCAGACAGGACTGAAGCGACTTAGCAGCAGCAGCAGCAGCAGAATCCCATCAGGCTCTTAAAACAAAGAAGACTAAAGTCAATTCCTCAAGCAGCCCCCAGATAAATCGGGTCATTGGATGTACAAAGCACATTTTCCTTAATCAAGGAGAAGCTGTAGGAAAAGTATTTTCTACAGCTAGCTGTGTTAAGCCAAGGGGAGGTGAATTCTAGCCCAGACTGCTATCTCAATTCTTTCTCTCACCTCAGGCAGCTAAACTATGCCATACCTTATGTCCCCTCAGCTTTCTGGCACAGGCTATCCTGAAGCCAGTCTTCACAACAGCCTCTAGAAAAATTGGGGCTTTGAATATGTTGTACATCTCTTTCTCTCCCCAGGAAGATCTGGGAACTGGGGGAAGTTTGTTCCAGTCATGTGGTTTTGGACCACCATAGGTATATGGCAAGAGTTTATTTTGAAATTTCTAACAACTTCAACATAACTGGTATCATGCTCAAACCATGTGCAGGATCCTTTTAACTAAGTTTTGGGTTTCTTACGAAGGGAATTTGTACAGAAATTGTTTTTGAATCAGTGTGGTCATACAGAGGAGGAGATTCTGGGGCTTGGTCTTCTGCGTGTCACTAATGGGAAATGGTTGTCAATTTTGGCTTGTCCTTGGAGGGTTAACAATCCCTGCAGTGAAGGAAAAACTTGAATGAAATGTTGATTGCATAATGAACAAAAGACACATTGTGGTCTAGGTGTAAATATAATCCCCTTAGTTACCTATTACACCCAGAAACTGTTCCCTGGGGGAAGAGACTGAGGAAGCTGCTGCCCTTTTTATATCTGAGTACATTATACCATTGCACTCACAATATATCTTTTGTGACTTACTGCGTGGCAAGAATGGTATTAATAGAGGCCATTATTGCTTTCTGCTCCTTGATAGAGTGAAAAGTCATACTCAAGATGATGATCTATAATTCTGAGTATACTTTCCAGGAAATATCAGAGATTAATTGCAGGTGGCATTTTCTTAGAATCAAAGAAACCAAAACCTATGAATCTGAAGTTGACCTTCCTGGATCAGGGGTATAGCAATAATAAGAAGAAAGAATTTGGATTTTCTGTCTTATGGAGGGTGAATTTCTGAATTCCATTTATATTCGCCTTTTCCTTGTTTGAGATGGAGACCAAGGATCTTATATAAGACAGTTTCTTTGACTCCTACTCCATCAGATCTAATCTTCATTAGAGAAAAGCATCGGGGTCTGAGGGCTGCTGCCTTCAATTTTGGGCTTCCCAGGTGGCACTAGTGGTGAAGAACCTACCTGTCAATGCACGAGACCGAGAGAGAGCGGTTCCATCCCTGGGTTGGGAAGATCCCCTGAAGGAGGGAATGGCAACCCACTCCAGTATTCTTGCCCGGAGAATCCCCATGCACAGAGGAGCCTAGTGGACTCTGGTTCACGGGGTTCAATTTACTTGTAAGGGGTGGGTCCAAGTGCATGAATAAGAAATGGTGAGATGAGAGAAGGAAAATTCTGTCCTGGTTCAAACTTCTTTTCCCTCCCCTGCCCCCTTTTCCCCCCCAACAGTTATGTTTGCATATGGCAGCTGTTCCCTTCACTCTGTAGGTTAAACTTTGGTGATTTTTTGCTGCTTAGTTTATAACACCTTAGAAGGGAAAACTCTTGTCTCGCATCTCCATGGTAATGGTAAAGAAATTCTATGGGTCAAGTTTTAGATAGTTTTAGTCATTCCCTGTGCATACATCACTATGCGAGAAGAATTGCTGTGAGAAAAGCTGTTTTTCCTCTATGTCAACCTTTTCTCCTGTGCTCACAGATTTACTTAGAGAAGAATGGCTCCAGGAAATGGCTCTTCCGTGACTCAGTTCATTTTTTTGGGATTAACAGACCAACCAGATCTCCAGCTCCCGCTCTTCTTCCTCTTTCTAGTAATGTATATGGTCACTGTGATGGGAAATTTGGGCTTGTTAATCCTTATTGGGCTGAGTTCACACCTATATATGCCCATGTACTTTTTCCTCTTTAACTTGTCCTTCATAGATCTGTGTTACTCTTCTGTGTTTACACCCAAAATGCTGATTAACTTCATATCAAAGAAGAATATTATTTCTTACATGGGGTGCATGACCCAGCTCTATTTTCTCAGTTTTTTTTTGTCATTTCCAAATGCTATGTGCTGACCTCAATGGCCTATGATCGCTATGTGGCCATCTGTAACCCACTTTTGTATAATGTTGCCATGATCCCTAAAGTGTGTTCCAGCCTTAAGCTCGGTTCATACTTCATGGCATTTGCTGGTGCCATGGTTCTCACTGAATGCATGCTGAGACTGACCTTCTGTGAGGCAAACACCATCAACCATTATATGTGTGATATCATGCCTCTGCTCAAGCTCTCCTGCATAAGCACCTATGTCAATGAGCTGGTAGATTCCATTACAGCAGGGTTCAATGTCATTGTGCCCAGTATCACCATCTTTGTCTCTTATGTTTTCATCCTCTCCAACATCCTTCAGATCAGCTCCAAAGAGGGCAGATCCAAAGTCTTTGGCACCTGCAGTTCCCACATCATTGCTGTTTCTCTCTTCTTTGGATCAATTTCATTTGTGTATCTCAAACCATCTTCTGCTGTGTCTATGGATGAAGGAAAAATCTCTTCTGTTTTTTACACCAATACGGTTCCTTTGCTGAACCCCTTAATCTACAGTTTGAGGAAAAAAGATGTTAAACTTGCTCTGAAAAAAACCCTGCCTAGATGGTTTTGATCAGAGAGTATGCTTCTATGCAGTTATTGATATGACAAGGAGATTCTGTGCTAATTAAAAATTAATTAAATATTTTTAGTTTCAGCCTTATTATCCTTTTTTTTTCCATAAAATGATTAAGAAAATATGTGCTGTTTCTCAGTAATTTGCTCCCAATTTTTCTATCTGAAACTTCTTTTTCTAACTATTTACACAATATCCTACCCCTTCCCCATTTTTCCTATTAAATAATAACATTAAATTAGAAATGTTATCTGTGCTTTATTGTGATTTCAAACTTTTAGTTTTTACTGGAAAAAGAAAATGGTCTTCAAGTGCTCAAATTTGAGATACCTCTGATATAATGAGCAACAAATGAAGAAAATCACCTAGATAACACTAGAGTAGCACTGTTTCATTGGAGTTGTGCTTATCTGCCACTTACTTTTAGAAGCATGCATCGTAATCTCTGATTTCTACTCCCATGTATCCACTCTCTATGAAAAAATGTTTCCTTTAAATGCCAGATACTGAAGTTTCTAAAACAGCTTTGACTATAATTCATTTTACGTCTGTAAATATTTTAAATGTAGCTTTTGGCAAGTATTTTCTTTTTACCTTTGTGCAGTGAAACCAGTACACACACATCATATAAATATATTTATTTCATCAATAGTAAAATCAAGTTCAGAACGGTTAATGATTTAAAGTCACAGCTTTAAAAAAAAAATTTAGACTAAACTGTTAGCCTTCTAATTTCAAGTCTACTAATTTGTAAACTGCTTATATCAAATTCATTCTGTTCTATCTGTTTCAGTAAGACTGTACTTTGAGAAAATATTTTTAACTTGTAGCTTGACTATTATTTATTACAGAATTTCTCTCATGCCATGTGTTACCTTTTTTGTTGATGCTTGCTTGTTTAGCAAAGAGTTTCATTGGTTGGGAAAGGAAGGCATTTTGGGCTTGTATATTGGTGAGATGATTGACTCAAATTAGGAGGTTACTTTTTCTGCAAAATTAAGAAAACTGAATTTGGGATGTTTGAAAGTATCTATTATTAAAAGAATAGGACCTGGGTGAGAAAGGAGCCCAGAATCATGTCATTAGGACAGACCTCAGCAAGGCACATGGTCAACAAAAAAGAGACCATGTGTTCATGAGGCTTAGGGAAACATTTTATTCTGAAACTGTAGCCTTTCTGTATAGGACTGTAAATGTCTTCAAATTTTTGGTAAAACTATAAAGTACATGACCTTAAATTAGTACTGCTTTGGGAAAATGAAGGTGAAAACACCGTGGTCACATTTAGAACCAGGTAAAAAGGAGGCAGCAGATACAAGTAATAAAATAGTTAATAATTTGAATTCAAGTTAGAAAGATGAAATTTAGAGAGTAAAATGATGGATAATTAAAGTCCCTACCTGTTACTCTCCTCTTCTTTCTGGAAGGTCCTAGAAACATTCAGAGCTCACAGGGTTTCAGGCTTCCCTGATGTCTCAGAGGGTAAAGAATCTGCCTGCCAGTGCAAGAGACTAGGGTTCAGTCCCTGGTTTGAGAAGATCCCCTTGAGGAATGACTACCTAATCCATTATCACAGGGTTTCTCTGGAAAGGACACCAGCTTAAGTTATTTGATACTTAACAAAGTTAAGCCAACAGAGCTTAAGGCCCTGGGAACAATTAAATCACTACCAATTTTGTGTACTTCCATAAATATTTTAAGTTACTAAACCTCAAAGGTCAGCTGGCAATATAATGACATCTTGAAACAAATATTTTGTGAATACACAAATTTTGGCCCTGTCATTACTGAAAAGGATGCTGAACTATTATTTTTCTTAGTTAAATATTCTACCTTAAAAGTCCTCAGTATATTCTGTCACAGGATAATGTAAATATTTTCTGCATGGCTGGCAGGCATGCACATGTTCAGGAGAAGCTTCCACAAAGCTTACGGTAGCCAGAGTGAGAAAGTAGGGCTTTTCCCCTCAAATATCCCATGTCTGTTCCCTGATTACTAATTGTTGCTTCTTTTTTTTTTCTTTTTAAATTATTATTATTATTATTATTTTTACTTTACAATATTGTATTGGTTTTGCCATACATCAACATGCATCCGCCATGGGTGTACATGTGTTCCCCATCCTGAACCCCCCCTCCCACCTCCCTCCCCATACCACCTCTCTGGGTCATCCCAGTGCACCAGTCCCAGGCTTCCTATATCCTGCATTGAAGCTGGACTGGCAATTCATTTCGTATATGATATTATACATGTTTTAATGCCATTCTCCCAAATCTTCCCATCCTCGCCCTCTCCCACAGAGTCCAAAAGACTGTTCTATACATCTGTGTCTCTTTTGCTATCTCACATACAGGGTTGTCTTTACCATCTTTCTAAATTCCATATATATGCATTAGTATACTGTATTGGTGTTTTTCTTTCTGGCTTACTTCACTCTGTAGAATAGGCTCCAGTTTCATCCACCTCATTAGAACTGATTCAAATGTATTCTTTTTAATGGCTGAGTAATACTCCATTGTGTATATGTACCACAGCTTTTTTAGCCATTCATCTGCTGAAGGACATCTAGGTTGCTTCCATGTCCTGGCTATTATAAACAGTGCTGCGATGAACATTGGGGTACATGTGTCTCTTTTAATTCTGGTTTCCTTGGTGTGTATGTCCAGCAGTGGGATTGCTGGGTCATAAGGCAGTTCTATTTCCAGTTTTTTAAGGAATCTCCACACTGTTCTCCATAGTGGCTGGATTAGTTTGCATTCCCACCAACAGTGTCAGAGGGTTCCCTTTTCTCCACACCCTCTCCAGCATTTATTGCTTGTAGACTTTTGAATCACAGCCATTCTGACTGGCATGAAATGGTACCTCATTGTGGTTTTGATTTGCATTTCTCTGATAATGAGTGATGTTGAGCATCTTTTCATGTGTTTGTTAGCCATCTGTATGTCTTCTTTGGTGAAATGTCTTTTTTTTTTTCCTGTAGCCAAATGAATATTAACAACTATTATTCTATACACACATTTTAATTTCTTACAAAACTCTACATTAGGTCTCTTCATTTCCATTTTATGCCCACAGTGGAAAGGTATTTTGAATCATAATTTTTGATTGTGTGTTTGTTGTTATGGTTGTTTTTCTGTTATGAACTTGAGCAGGTTTTTTTGTGGGGTTCTCTGCAAGAATACTTGGGTTGCCATTTCCTTCTTTTGTGAAATGATTAGTTTGTCCATTTTTTGATTGTTTATTTTTCAATTGAGCTGTCATTTGTATATTTTTATTTTGTCTGTCCTTCATTTGCTATTATTTTCTCCCAAGGCTGTCTTTTCATCTTGCTTATAGTTTCTTTTGTTGTGCAGAAGCTTTTAATTTTAATTAGGTCCCATTTGTTTATTTTTGCTTTTATTTCCAATATTCTGGGAGGTGGGTCATAGAGGATCCTGCTGTGATGTATGTCGGAGAGTGTTTTGCCTATGTTCTCCTCTAAGAGTTTTATAGTTTCTGGTCTTATGTTTAGATCTTTAATCCATTTTGAGTTTATTTTTGTGTATGGTGTTAGAAGGTGTTCTAGTTTCATTCTTTTACAAGTGATTGACCAGTTTTCCCAGCACCACTTGTTAAAGAGATTGTCTTTAATCCATTGTATATTCTTGCCTCCTTTGTCAAAGATAAGGTGTCCATAGGTGCTTGGGTTTATCTCTGGGCTTTCTATTTTGTTCCATTGATCTATATTTCTGTCTTTGTGCCACTGTCTCGATGACTGTGGCTTAGTAGTAGAGCCTGAAGTCAGGCAGGTTGATTCCTCCATTTCCGTTCTTCTTTCTCAAGATTGCTTTGGCTATTCAAGGTTTTTTTGTATTTCCATACAAATTGTGAAATTATTTGTTTTAGCGCTGTGAAAAATACCATTGGTAGCTTGATAGGGATTGCACTGAATCTATAGCTTGCTTTGGGCAGTATACTCATTTACACTATATTGATTCTTCCGATCCATGAACATGGTATATTTCTCCATCTATTAGTGTCCTCTTTGATTTCTTTCATCAGTGTTTTATAGTTTTCTATTTATAGGAAAGCCTCTTGATGAAAGTGAAAGTGGAGAGTGAAAAAGTTGGCTTAAAGCTCAACATTCAGTAAACGAAGATCATGGCATCCGGTCCACCACTTCATGGGAAATAGATAGGGAAACAGTGGAAACAGTGTCAGACTTTATTTTTTAGGCTCCAAAATCACTACAGATGGTGACTTCAGCCATGATATTAAAAGACACTTGCTCCTTGGAAGGAAAGTTATGACCAACCTAGATAGCATATTCAAAAGCAGAGACACTGTTTTGTCAACAAAGGTTTGTCTAGTAAAGGCTATGGTTTTTCCTGTGGTCATGTATGGATGTGAGAGTTGGACTGTGAAGAAGGCTGAGCACTGAAGAATTGATGCTTTTGAACTGTAGTGTTGGAGAAGACTCTTGAGAGTCCCTTGGACTGCAAGGACATCCAACCAGTCCATTCTGAAGGCGATCAGCCCTGGGATTTCTTTGGAAGGAATGATGCTAAAGCTGAAACTCCAGTACTTTGGCCACCTCATGCGAAGAGTTGACTCATTGGAAAAGGCTCTGATGCTGGGAGGGATTGGGGGCAGGAGGAGAAGGGGACGACAGAGGATGAGATGGCTGGATGGCATCACTGACTTGATGGACATGAGTCTGAGTGAACTCCGGGAGTTGGTGATGGACAGGGAGGCCTGGCATGCTGCGATTCATGGGGTCGCAAAGAATGGGACACGAATGAGCGACTGATCTGATCTGATCTGCTCTGATTTATAGGTCTTTAGTTTCTTTAGGTAGATATATTTCTAATTATTTTATTCTTTTCATTGCAATGGGGGATGGAATTGTTTCCTTAATTTCTTTCTATTTCCTCATTATTAGTGTATAGGAATGCAAGGGTTTTCTGTGTGTTGATTTTATATCCTGCAACTTTACTATATTCATTGATTAGCTCTAGTGATTTTCTGGTGGAGTCTTTAGGGTTTTCTATGTAGAGGATCATGTCATCTGCAAACAGTGAGAGTTTTACTTCTTCTTTTCCAATTTGGATTCTTTTTATTTCTTTTCCTGCTCTGATTGCTGTGGCTAAAACTTCCAAAACTATCTTGAATAGTAGAAGTGAGAGTGGGCACCCTTGTCTTGTTCCTGACTTAAGGGGAAATGCTTTCAATTTTTCACCATTGAGGATAATGTTTGTTGTGGGTTTGTCATATATAGCTTTTATTATGTTGAGGTATGTTCCTTCCATTCCTGCTTTCTGGAGAGTTTTTATCATAAATGGATGTTGAATTTTATCAAAGGCTTTCTCTGCATCTATTGAGATAATTATGTGGCTTTTATTTTTCAATTTGTTAATGTGGTGTATTACACTGATTGATTTGCAGATATTGAAGAATCCTTGCATCCCTGGGATAAAGCCCATTTGATCATGTTGTATGATCTTTTTAATGTGTTGTTGGATTCTTTTTTATTTTTTATATTGTATTGGTTTTGCCATATATCAACATGAATATGCCACAGGTATACATGTGTTCCCCATCCTGAACCCTCCTCCCTCCCTGTACCATCCCTCTGGGTCGTCCCAGTGCACCAGCCCCAAGCATCCAGTATCGTGCATCAAACCTGGACTGGTGACTCGTTTCATATATGATATTATACATATTTCAATGCCATTTTCCCAAATCATCCCACCCTCTCCCTCTCCCACAGAGTCCAAAAGACTGTTCTATACATCAGTGTCTCTTTTGCTGTCTCATATATAGGGTTATTGTTACCATCTTTCTAAATTCCGTATATATGTGTTAGTATACTGTATTGGTGTTTTTCTTTCTGGCTTACTTCACTCTGTATAATCGGCTCCAGTTTCATCCACCTCATTAGAACTGATTCAAATGTATTCTTTTTAATGGCTGAGTAATACTCCATTGTGTATATGTACCACTGCTTGCTTATCCATTCATCTGCTGATGGACATCTAGGTTGCTTCCATGTCCTGGTTATTATAAACAGTGCTGCGATGAACATTGGGGTACATGTGTCTCTTTCAATTCTGGTTTCCTCAGTGTGTATGCCCAGCAGTGGGATTACTGGGTCATATGGCAGTTCTATTTCCAGTTTTTTAAGGAATCTCCACACTGTTCTCCATAGTGGCTGGACTAGTTTGCATTCCCACCAACAGTGTCAGAGGGTTCCCTTTTCTCCACATCCTCTCCAGCATTTATTGCTTGTAGACTTTTGAATCACAGCCATTCTGACTGGCACGAAAAGGTACCTCATAGTGGTTTTGATTTGCATTTCTCTGATAATGAGTGATGTTGAGCATCTTTTCATGTGTTTGTTAGCCATCTGTATGTCTTCTTTGGTGAAATGTCTATTTAGTTCTTTGGCCCATTTTTTGATTGGGTCATTTATTTTTCTGGAGTTGAGCTGTAGGAGTTGCTTGTATATTTTTGAGATTAGTTGTTTGTCAGTTGCTTCATTTGCTATTATTTTCTCCCATTCTGAAGGCTGTCTTTTCACCTTGCTTATAGTTTATTTTGTTGTGCAGAATCTTTTAATTTTAATTAGGTCCCATTTGTTTATTTGTGCTTTTATTTCCAATATCCTGGGAGGTGGGTCATAGAGGATCCTGCTGTGATGTATGTTTGGAGAGTGTTTTGCCTACTCTCCTCTAGGAGTTTTATAGTTTCTGGTCTTACATTTAGATCTTTAATCCATTTTGAGTTTATTTTTGTGTATGGTTTGTTAATGTGGTGTATATTACATTGATTGATTTGTGGATATTGAAGAATCCTTGCATCCCTGGGATAAAGCCCACTTGGTCATGGTGTATGATCTTTTTAATGTGTTGTTGGATTCTGATTGCTAGAATTTTGTGAAGGATTTTTGCATCGATGTTCATCAATGATATTGGCCTGTAGTTTTCTTTTTTTGTGGGATCTTTGTCAGGTTTTGGTATTAGGGTGATGGTGGCCTCATAGAATGAGTTTGGAAGTCTACCTTCCTCTGCAATTTTCTGGAAGAGTTTGAGTAGGATAGGTGTTAGCTCTTCTCTAAATTTTTGATAGAATTCAGCTGTGAAGCCATCTGGACCTGGGCTTCTATTTGCTGGAAGATTTCTGATTATAGTTTCAATTTCCGTGCTTGTGATGGGTCTGTTAAGATTTTCTATTTCTTCCTGGTTCAGTTTTGGAAAGTTGTACTTTTCTAAGAATTTGTCCATTTCTTCCACGTTGTCCATTTTGTTGGCATATAATTGTTGATAGTAGTCTCTTACGATCCTTTGTATTTCTGTGTTGTCTGTTGTGATCTCTCCATTTTCATTTCTAATTTTGTTGATTTCATTTTCTCCCTTTGTTTCTTGATGAGTCTGGCTAATGGTTTGTCAATTTTATTTATCCTTTCGAAGAACCAGCTTTTGGCTTTGTTGATTTTTGCTATGGTCTCCTTTTTTTTTTTTTTTTCATTTATTTCTGCCCTAATTTTTAAGATTTCTTTCCTTCTACTAACCCTGGGGTTCTTCATTTCTTCCTTTTCTAGTTGCTTTAGGTGTAGAGTTAGGTTATTTATTTGACTTTTTTCTTGTTTCTTGAGGTATACCTGTATCGCTATGAACTCTCCCCTTAGCACTGCTTTTACAGTGTCCCACAGGTTTTGGGTTGTTGTGTTTTCATTTTCATTCATTTCTATGCATAAGTTGATTTCTTTTTTGATTTCTTCTGTGATTTGTTGGTTATTCAGCAGCGTGTTGTTCAGCCTCCATATGTTGATTTTTAATAGTTTTACTCCTGTAATTGAGATCTAATCTTACTGCATTGTGGTCAGAAAACATGCTTGGAATGATTTCAATTTTTTTGAATTTACCAAGGCTAGATTTATGGGCCAGGATGTGATCTATCCTGAAGAAGGTTCCATGTGCGCTTTATAAAAAGGTGAAATTCATTGTTTTTGGGTGAAATGTCCTATAGATATCAATTAGGTCTAACTGGTCTATTGTATCATTTAAAGTTTGTGTTTCTTTGTTAATTTTCTGTTTAGTTGATCTATCCATAGGTGTGAGTGGGGTATAAAGTCTCCCACTATTATTGTGTTATTGTTAATTTCCCCTTTCATACTTGTTAGCATTTGTCTTACATATTGCGGTGCTCCTATGTTGGGTGCATATATATTTATAATTGTTATATCTTCTTCTTGGATTGATCCTTTGATCATTATGTAGTGTCCTTCTTTGTCTCTTTTTACAGCCTTTGTTTTAAAGTCTATTTTGTCTGATATGAGTATTGCTACTCCTGCTTTCTTTTGATCTGTATTTGCATGGAATATCTTTTTCCAGCTCTTCGCTTTCAGTCTGTATGTGTCCCCTGTTTTGAGGTGGGTCTTTTGTAGACAACATATATAGGGGTCTTGTTTTTGTATCCATTCAGCCAGTCTTTGTCTTTTGGTTGGGGGCATTCAACCCATTTACGTTTAAGGTAATTATTGATAAGTATGATTCCATTGCCATTTAGTTTATTGTTTTGGGTTCGAGTTTATACACCCTTTTTGTGTCTCTTGTCTAGAGAATATCATTTAGCATTTGTTGGAGAGCTGGTTTGGTGGTGCTGAATTCTCTCAGTTTTTGCTTATCTGTAAAGCTTTTGATTTCTCCTTCATATTTGAATGAGATCTTTGTTGGGTACAGTAATCTGGGCTGTAGGTTATTTTCTTTCATCACTTTAAGTATGTCTTGCCATTCCCTCCTGGCCTGAAGAGTTTCTATTGAAAGATCAGCTGTTATCCTTATGGGAATCCCCTTGTGTGTTATCTGTTGTTTTTCCCTTGCTGCTTGTAATATTTGTTCTTTGTGTTTGATCTTTGTTAATTTGATTAATATGTGTCTTGAGGTATTTCACCTTGGGTTTATCCTGTTTGGGACTGTCTGGGTTTCTTGAACTTGGGTGATTATTTCCTTCCCCATTTTAGGGAAGTTTTCAACTATTATCTCCTCAGGTATTTTCTCATGGTCTTTCTTTTTGTCTTCTTCTTCTGGGACTTCTATAATTTGAATGTTGTGGTGTTTAATATTGTCCTGGAGTTCTCTGAGATTGTCCTCATTTCTTTTAATTCGTTTTTCTTTTTTCCTCTCTGATTCATTTATTTCTACCATTCTATCTTCTATTTCACTAATCCTATCTTCTGCCTCCATTATTCTACTATTTGTTGTCTCCAGAGTGTTTTTGATATCATTTATTGCATTATTCATTATATAGTGACTCTTTTTTATTTTCTCTAGGTCCTTGTTAAACCTTTTTTGCATTTTCTCAATCCTTGCCTCCAGGCTATATATCTGTGATTCCATTTTTATTTCAAGATTTTGGATCATTTTCACTATCATTATTTGGAATTCATTATCAGGTAGATTCCCTATCTCTTCCTCTTTTGTTTGGTTTGGTGGGCATTTATCCTGTTCCTTTACCTGCTGGGTATTCCTCTGTCTCTTCATCTTGTTTATATTGCTGAGTTTGGGGTGCCCTTTCTGTATTCTGGCAGTTTGTGGAGTTCTCTTTATTGTGGCATTTCCTTGCTGTGGGTGGGGTTGTAAGGGTGGCTTGTCAAGGTTTCCTGTTTAGGGAAGCTTGTGTTGTTCTGGTGTGTAGAGCTGGATTTCTGTTTATGGAAGCTTGTGTTGTTCTGGTGTGTAGAGCTGGATTTCTTCTCTCTGGAGTGCAATGAAGTGTCCAGTAATGAGTTATGAGATGTCAGTGGGTTTGGAGTGACTTTGGGCAGCCTGTATGTTGAAGCTCAGGGCTGTGTTCCTGGGTTGCTGGAGAATTTGCTTGGTATGTCTTGCTCTGGAACTTGTTGGCCCTTGGGTGGCACTTGGTTTCAGTGTAGGTATGGAGGCGTTTGATGAGCTCCTATCACTTAATGTTCCCTGGAGTCAGGTGTTCTATGATGTTCTCAGGATTTGGACTTAAGCCTCCTGCTTCTGGTTTTCAGTCTTATTTTTACAGTAGTCTCAAGACTTCTCCTTCTGTGCAGCACCATTGATAAAACATCTAGGTTAAAGATGAATAGTTTCTCCACAGTGAAGGACACTCAGAGAGGTTCACAGAGATACATGGAGAAGAGAAGAGGGAGGAGGGAGTTAGAGGTGACTCGAATGAGATGAGGTGGAATCAAAAGAGGAGAGAGTAAGCTAGCCAGTAATCATTTCCTTATGTGCGCTCCACAGTCTGGACCTCTCAGAGATGTTCATGGAGTTATACAGAGAAGAGAAGCGGGAGGAAGGAGACAGGTGGCCAGGAGGATAAAAGGGGGGAATGAAAAGGAGAGAGACAGATCCAGCCAGTAATCAGTTCCCTAAGTGTCCTCCACCATCTGGAATACACAGAGATTCAGAGAGTTGGATAGAGAAGAGAAGGGGGAGGAAGGAGACAGAGGTGACCTAGTGGAGAGCAAGGAGAGTCCAAAGGGAGAGAGAGCAGTCAATCCAGTAATCTCGCTCCCAAGTAAATATGGGTACTGAATGTTGGGTTCTTAAAGGTACAAAATTGATAACAAATACCAAAAAGCAAAGATTAAAATTCTAGAATAGAGGTTGGATTTTTGAAAATACAATATTAAAGAAAAGAAAAAGAAGAAGAAGAAAAAAACAAAGTTACAAAAGTTATTAAAAATATATATGAAGTTTGCTTTAAAAAATAGTCTTTTTTTTTGAAAAGTAATAGTAGGTTATAAAAATGAAAATTAAAGGAGTAATAGAGGACTTAAAAATTTTTAAAAAGTTTAAAAAAGAAAGAAAAGAAAAGAAAAGAAAAAATATAAAAAGAAAAAGAAAAGAAAAAAAAAGAAGAAGAGAAAAAGAAAAGAATGATCGTAAAAATAGTAAAAATATATCTAGGACTTTCTCTGGTATTGTTGTGGGCAGTGTGGGGTCAGTTCATTTTCGTATAGTTTCTTGGTCCAGCTTATATTTCTCAAGTTCTATAGGCCCCTTCTTATGTAGTCGGTACTAACTACAGGTTAGTACTGTAGTTAGTACGGTAAAACTACAGGTTTTAACCTATTGCACCTGTCTCTTCCAAGGTGGTTCCCTCAGTTTTAGCTTCTGTTTGCTGGTCTCTTCAGTGTCTGATTTCCGCCCTGACACAAGGGGGCGGTGGTGGGCACTTTTTTAGGCTCACTTGTTCAGTCGCGCTGTGGGGAGGGAGGGACACTACAAACAAGTAACACTGGCGTGTGCTCATACTGTCTCAGCTACACTGGGCCGGCCCCTGCTCACGGCGCGTGCACCCTTCCTGCCCACACAGCTCAGGCTCTAGGTTGCTCCCCCGGGAACCGTCTGAGGCCGGCCCTGGGCTTCATGCGCCTCCCAGTCTAAGCCGCTCAGGTTCAGGCACTCGAGTAGTCCTCAGAGGCGCAGACTCTGTTGGGCCTGCGTTTTGTGCCCTTCCTAGCTCCGAGCAGCTCTGGTGATGAGGTGTTTGGCGAGCGCGGGGTCACTGTGACTTATCGCCTCTCCTGTCCCTGCCGCTCGGTTTTCTGCGTGTACAATCGGCGCACCCTCTCAGGTGGATGACTGTCCAGAACCCCAAGAAGTCTTAGTAAGCAAAGACGCCTGCTTGCAGTTTGGTAGATAATGTCTCTCTGGGGCTGCGATTGCCCCCTTCCAGCTCTGGCTGCCTGTCACCGGAGGGGGATGGTCTGCAGCCAGCTAGTTCTGTTCCACCCTTTGTTCTGTGTGCGGGCCTGGCGGTGTCTTAGGGCTTTTCGCGTGGTAGCTATCCCACAGTCTGGTTTGCTAGCTCAAATTAGTTCGCTCTGATTACCCTCGGGGGCATTCAGGTCGGATCCTTACTCTAAGCAGTGCAGCCCATGCCTCCCTGCCCAGTCCCCACTTGCTAGTGGCGGGCGCAGGCGTCTGCGCTGCTTCTCTGCTGGGGGAGTTATCGTTGGGCTCGTAATCTGTGGGTTTTAATTATTTACTTATTTTTCCTCCCTATTATGTTGCCCTCTGTGCTTCCAAGGCTCAGCACAGACTCGGCAGTGAGAGTGTTTCCTGGTGTTTGGAAACTTCTCTCTTTTTAAAACTCCCTTTCCGGGACAGAGCTCTGTCCCTCCCTCTTTTGTCTCTTTTTCTGTCTTTTATATTTTTCCTACCTCCTTTCAAAGACAATGGGCTGCTTTTCTGGGTGCCTGATGTCCTCTGCTGGCATTCAGAAGTTGTTTTGTGGATTTTACTCAGCTTTTAAATGTTCTTTTGATGAATTTGTGGGGGAGAAAGTGGCCTCCCCGTCCTATTCCTCCACCATCTTAGGACTGCCTCCTAATTGTTGCTTCTGAATCAGACATGCAGACACAGAGGGAGCAGCCACTGTTGGTGCACCTCCCCACCGTGGCTATAATCCCCTCCTGATACAGCTGAAGTGATTTCCAGGGGATTTAAAGGCCATTATCCTTTATCCTTCTTATCTTTATTTTTCTCTTTTTTGTCTTGTGGGAGTCAGACACAAAGACCAAGGCTTTTAAAAAGCAAGAAGCACGTCCAGAGATAATTAGAAAGTCCCCATGCTTGTACACCATGCTTGTACAAAATGCAGACTCAGAAAGACCAGGGAAGAACTTAAATTTTTACCTTAGCCTGATCTTCCACACAGAGGTAGCCTATAACAATCGAAACTATAAAAAATAAGAAAGGAGGTCAAAATGGCAGAGTGGCAGGATGCTAAGCTCACCCCTCTTCAGGAACACACCAAAGTACAACTACATATGGAGCAACTCTCGCTGATATTAACCTAGGCACTAGCAGAACAGCTGTTCTACAACCAAGGCTGTAATGAATGATCCACATGGAATCTGCAGGAAGTGGAGGGAAGTCATCAGGTCAGAGCATATACACCTAGCCTGGGACAGAGAAGAGGAAGGGGATATCACAGGCTAGGGAATCCTCCCAGAGGAGGAAAGATTTTGGTCCAGATTTTAGGCACACCAGCCCTGGGGTTTAACAGGAAAATGAGCTGCTTTATCTGGTTTGACAACCAGTGAAGGTTTACCTGAGTTTGTAAGAAACTGAGACTCTGCTCTTGAAGGGTATGCACCAGAACTGCTCACTCCCAGTCATAGCATGAAGGCAGCAGATTGAAAACTGCCTGGGACTCTGGGCAGCTGGTAGGGACCACTCCAACACTCCCACCAAGGCTTAACTGAGCTTCTGCTCCAGTCCCTCTTGTTCCTGTGGCTGCTGCCCCCTAAGGGGGAGGCCACCATTGCTAAAGAAAGTGTGCACTCTTAGACACAACAGAGGTAACTTGGACACTGGTCCTGCAACGGAGCCATTGTCAACTCATATGTCTCTGCACACACTCCAGGAGGAGTGAAGTTAGCTCCAGAGAAGAGAACATTATCAACAGAGTGTATATCCCTCTGTGTACTTAGGAGGGAGCAGGGCCAGTTCAGTGGTATGGCACCAACCCCCCAGTCCTTCCCAGAGTCTCACTGAGACATACACACTGGGGAAAACGAGAAACCAGCCCAGAAGCACAGCCCCAAGCTCTCAGGGCTTGGTCCTGTCCCAGAATAAATCAGAGACTGCCATTACAGACAGGAGAAACCCAGTTTCTCAAGGCTCTTATTCCAGCACCTCAGTGGTGAAAGCCACTGAAAATTGAAGCTCTTGCTCACCCCTGGCTCTGGCTCTAACCCCACCGACTCCAGCCCTACATCCCACCAATGCACTGGCTGCCATCACACTTCAGGGGAAGTCACACCCTATCTTCAAGTACCAATGGAACTTTCTCCAGGATACATCACATGCTAAGCCTCAGGACAAATCTTAACAAATTTAAGAGGATATCTTAAATTATAATTATATAAAAAAATTATATCAAACATCTATTTTGAGCACTCCAGTACAAAACTACAGGAAGAAAAATGGGAAAACCACAAACACATGCAGACTAAACAACCTGCTACTAAAAAACATAATGGGTCAAAGAAGAAATCAAATAGGAAATCAGAAAATACTTTGAGACAAATGCAAATAAAAGTGCAACTTTTTTTTTTTTTTTTTTTTGCAGTTCTTTGGATATAACAAAAGTAGTTCTAAGGGGTAAGTTTATAGCTATACAGGTATGCCTTAAAATGAAGAAGAATCTCAGACAACAACCTAGAAATAAGAAAAAAAGAACAAATAAAGTTCAAAGTCAGGGGAAGGAAGGAAATAATAAAATTCTGAAACTAAATAAATTAGAGATTAAAAATATATAAAAAGCAATGAAACCAAGAGTTGTTTTTTTAAAAGATAAAAAATTTAATAAACTTTTACCCAGGCTCATCAAGAAAAAAAGAGAGAGCACCCAAGTAAAATGAGAAAATGAAATAGAAATAACAACCAACAACAGAGATACCCAAAATCATAAAGGTATATATACAAAAAGTAGTTATATGCCTGCAATTTGGCAGCCCAGAAAAATGGACAACATTTTGAAGCATAGAAACTCCGGAGACTGAATCAGGAAGAAAGAGGCAATCTGAACCAACTGATTGATAATTTTGAATTTGTAATTAAAAAAAATGCCAGCAAAGGAAAAAAAGTTTAGGATTGGACAGATTCAAATGGGAGTTCTACCAAGCATATAAATAAGAGCTAAAACCTAACTTCTCAAACTATTCCAAAATATTGAAGAACAGAGAACAACCCCAGGTTCGTTCAACAAGACAAGCACCTCCCGATTCCAAAACCATGGGAAGACACTACAAGAAAAAGAATATTACAGGCCAATATTTCTGATAATATAGATCCGAAAAATATTCAACAAAATATTCTTAAACTAAAGCAATGGATCATAAATCATGACCAAGTGGGATTAATTCCAGGACTGCTAGGATGATTCAATATCCAGAAATCAGTTAATGGGATGCACTACATTAAGAACTGTGGTGTTGGAGAAGACTCTTGAGAGTCCCTTGGACTGCAAGGAGATCCAACAAGTCCATTCTGAAGGAGATCAGCCCTGGGATTTCTTTGGAAGGTTTGATGCTAAAGCTGAAACTCCAGCACTTTGGCCACCTCATGCGAAGAGTTGATTCACTGGAAAAGACTCTGATGCTGGGAGGGATTGGTGGCAGGAGGAGAAGGGGACGACAAAGGATGAGATGCCTGGATGGCATCACTGACTCTATGGATGTGAGTCTGAGTGAACTCCGGGAGTTGGTGATGGACAGGGAGGCCTGGCGTGCTGCAATTCATGGGGTCACAAAGACTCGGACACGACTGAGCGACTGAACTGAACTGAACTGAACATTAAGAAAAGGAAGAATAAAAATCAAATGATATCTACATAGATGCAAACATTTTTGATGAAATTTAACATCCAATCTGTAGAAGGCAAAGGTAACCCCCTCCAGTGTTCTTGCTTGGAGAATCCCAGGGACGTGGGAGCCTGGTGGGCTGCCATCTCTGGGGTCGCACAGAATTGGACATGACTGCGACTTAGTAGCAGCAGCAGCAGCAACACCCATTCATGATAAAATTTCTTATCAATGTTTGTATAGAGAAAATATAACTTAATAAAGGCCATGTATGAGAAACCCACAGATACCATCGTATTCAAAAATGAAAAACTGAAAGACTTTCCTTTAAAGTCAGGAACAAGATATGGATGCCCACTCTCACCATTTCTATTTTACATAGTATTGCAGATCCTAGTCACAGCAATCATACAAGAAAAAGAAATAAAATCACCCAAATTGGAAGGGAAGAAGTAACATTGTCCCTCTTTGCAGATGACATAATACTATATATAAAAAAACCTAATGTCGCCACCAAAAAAACTCTTAGAACTAATAAACGAATTCAGTATCATTGAAGGATACAAGATTGATATACTGAAATCTGTTATTTTTCCGTACAGTAGTAATGAACTATCAGGAAGAGACAGCAGGAAAACAGTCCTGTTTAATGAGGCATCAGAAAGAATAAAATACCTAAGAATAAACTTACTTAGTCAAAGAAGTGAAAAACCTATACTCTGAAAATTTTAAAAAAATTAAATGGAAAGATTTCCTGTGTTTATGGATTGAAAGAATCAATATTGTTAAAAGTCTATAGCAATCTACAGTTTTAATGCAATTCCTAAGAAAATACCCATGGCATTTCCAACAAAAATAGAGCTCACAATCCTAAAATTTATATGGAATCACAGAAGACCCCAATTTTCCAAAGCAATATTGAGAAAAAAATAACAAAGGTGGATGTATCACATGCCCAAACTTCAGATTACACCATAAAGCTACAACAATCAAAACAGCATGGCCCAGGCACAAAAAACCAATACATAGATAAGTGGAACAGAATAGGTGATTAAGAAATAAACCCACATTCCTTTGACCAATTAATCTATGACAAGAAGATAAAAATACACAGTAAAGATAAGACAGTCTCTTCAGTAAGTGGTTCTGGGAGAAGTGGACAGGTGCATATAAAACAATGAGATATGAACAGTTCCAGAAAAACATCTATTTCTGCTTTATTGACTATGCCAAAGCCTTTGACTGTGTGGATCAAAATAAACTGTGGAAAATTCTGAAAGAGATGGGAATACCAGACCACCTGATCTGCCTCTTGAGAAACGTCTATGCAGGTCAGGAAGCAACAGTTAGAACTGGACATGGAACACCAGACTGGTTCCAAATAGGAAAAGGAGTATGTCAAGACTGTATATTGTCACCCTGCTTATTTAACTTATATGCAGAGTGCATCATGAGAAACGCTGGGCTGGAAGAGGCACAAGCTGGAATCAAGATTGCCGGGAGAAATATCAATAACCTCAGATTTGCAGATGACACCCCCCTTATGGCAGAAAGTGAAGAGGAACTAAAAAGCCTCTTGATGAAAGTGAAAGAGGAGAGTGAAAATGTTGGCTTAAAGCTCAACATTCAGAAAATGAAGATGATGGCATCTGGTCCCATCACTTCATGGGAAATAGATGAGGAAACAGTGCAAACAGTGTCAGACTTTATTTTTTGGGGCTCCAAAATCACTGCAGACGGTGATTGTAGCCATGAAATTAAAAGACACTTACTCCTTGGAGGAAAGTTATGACCAACCTAGATAGCATATTCAAAAGCAGAGACATTACTTTGCCAACAAAGGTCCGTCTAGTCAAGGCTATGGTTTTTCCAGTAGTCATGTATGGATGTGAGAGTTGGACCATGAAGAAAGCTGAGCACTGAAGAACTGATGCTTTTGAACTGTGGTGTTGCAGAAGACTCTTGAGAGTCCCTTGGACTGCCAATCAGTCCATTCTAAAGGAGATCAGTCCTGGGTGTTCTTTGGAAGGAGTGATGCTAAAGCTGAAACTCCAGTACTCTGACCACCTCATGTGAAGAGTTGACTCATTAGAAAATTCTCTGATGCTGGGAGGGATTGGGGGCAGGAGGAGAAGGGGACGACAGAGGATGAGATGGCTGGATGGCATCACCGACTTGATGGACGTGAGTTTGAGTGAACTCCGGGAGTTGGTGATGGACAGGGAGGCCTGGCATGCTGCAATTCATGGAGTTACAAAGAATCAGACACGACTGAGTGACTGAACTGAACTGAACTGATGAACATTTTCTCACACTACATAGAAAGATAAACTCAAAATTATTTAAAGACCTAAGTGTAAGATCTAAAACCATAAAACTCCTAGATAACGTATGGAAATCTCTTTCTTCATAAACCTTTTTATTTTTATTTTTTTGAATTTGTCTAAGGCAAAAGAAATAAAAGCAAAAATGAATGAATGGGACCTAATTAAAGTTAAAAGGTTTTGCACCATAAAGATCATCAATAAAATGAAAAAGCTATCTACTGAATGGGAGATAAATTTGCAAATGATATAACCAAAAGGAGTTAACATCCAAAACATATAAACAGTTCATACAACTCGGTATCAAAAAAACCCCCAAACAATCCAATCAAAAAATGGACAAAAGAACTGAATAGACAATTTTCCAAAGAAGATACACAGGTAAAAACAGACACATGAGAAGATGCTCAACCATCACTAATTATTAGAGAAATGCAAATCAGAACAATGAGATATTACTTCATACTTTTTAGAGTGGCAGTCATCAAAAACCCCCCACAAATATCAAATGTTAGAATGTGGAGAAAAGGAAACCCCCCTGTACACTGCTGGAGGGAATGTAAAGGGGAAACCACTATGGAAAAAAGTATAGAGGTTCCTCAATAAACTGAAAATAAAACTACCATATGACCCAACAATTGGGTATATATCTGAAGAAAGTGAAAGGAGTAGTCAGAAAAGATTAATGCCACTGAGTGTTCATAGCAAAATTATTTTCAGTAACAAAGATTAAATAGATTAAAAATATATTATATACATATTTAATGGTCAGTGATATGTTCAGTATATTGCATGTGTAGGTGCAAAGTTGCTTCAGTCTTGTCTGACTCTTTGCAACCCCATGAACTGTAGCCTGCCTGTCTCCACCATACATGGGATTGTCCAGGCAAGAATACTGGAGTGGGTTGCTGTGCCCTGCTCCAAGGGATCTTCCCAACCTAGGGATCAAACCCATGTCTCTTATGTTTCCTGCATTGAAAGGCAGGTTGTTTACCACTAGCACCACCTGGGAATCCCATGTACGCTATATTACCCAGCCATTAAAAAGAATGGAATTCTGCCATTTGCAAATATATGGTTGTTCCTAGAGGGTATTATATTTAGTGAAATAAGAAAAAGAAAAAAAAAAGATTAATACTGTATGTTATCACTTAAATGTGGAATATAAAAAATAAAAGAAAAAATGAATATAACAAAACAGAAACAATCTTGCAGATACAGAGCCCAAAGTATTGATACTGGTAGAGAGAGGAAAGCAGTGAGGGTCAATGCAGGAGCAGGTGATTAAAGAGATGCAGACCAGTGTGTATAAAATGAATAAACAATCAGAATATATTATACAGGTGAAGAATGTAGCCAATGTTTTATAATAGCTTCAAGTGGAGTATAATCTATAAAAAATTGAATCATTATATTTGTATACCTGAAATTAATGTAATAATGTAAATCAACTATATTTCAGGAAAAAATTCTGTCTGAGTTTTTTCTGGTAACTTGATTGTAATGCATCTTGCTGTGGATTTCTTTGGAATTATTGTATTTGATAGCCTTATTGTTTCCTGGTTCTGGATGTCCATATCCTTCGACAGATTTGGGGACTTTTCAGTCAGTTTTTCTTTGAGAAAGCTTTCAGATCATTTCTCATATTTTTGTCCTTCTAGGACCTCTGTAGTGCCTATATGGTCCATGTGATACTTCCCATAAATTCCTTAGACTTTCAACAGTATATTTTATTTTTTTTCTTTTGGCTCCATTTACTAAATTATATCAAATGTCCTTTTTTCAAATTATACAGTCCTTTCCTTTGTTTAGTCTGCTGCTTTGACCATCTAGTGAATTTTTCAGTGCAATTATTGTGCTTTTTGATTCATTGTTTCTGTGTGTTTCTCTTTAAGGCTGAAATTCTCACTTTGTTCATGTATTATTCTGTGACTAGGTGGTGGTTTAGTCACTAAGTCATGTCTGACTCTTGCGATCCCATTGACTGTAGCCTGCCAGGCTCCTCTGTCCACGGGATTCTCCAGGCAAGAATAGTGGAGTGGGTTGACATTTTCTTCTCCAGCGGATCTTCCCGACCCAGGAATCGAACCTGCGTCTCCTGCATTACAGGAGACTAGAGTGAGCATCTTTATGACTGTTAAATGAACCCTTTTTCAGGTAAATCGTATATCTTAATTTCATTAGGGCCACTTTGTAGTGGCACTTTCTTGTAAAGGGGAGGGGTGTGTTAATTGGACTTCCTTTCATTTTTCCTTGACTTTCTGTGTTCGTGTCTGCACGTAGGCAAACTCCCAACATATTTTACTCTTCATGAGCTGGCCTTGTACTGGAGAAGACCATTAATAAGCCTGGCTAGAAAAAGTGGGCCTCTCAATCTGGTGATAGTACAATCCACTTGCCTTTTTTTTAGAAGCTCCCAGGTATCTGGAGAATGTCAGGGTCCCATCAGGCTCCTAAAACAAAGGAGACTAGGATCAATTCCTCAGGCAGCCTCCAGGTGAGCACAGTGTATCTTTTCCTTCACCAAGGAGAAGCTGTAGGAAAAATGTTTTCTACTGCTAGCTGTGTTAAGTCAGGGGGGAGGGTTTATAGTGAATTCTAGACCAAACTGCTCTCTCTCTTCTCTCACCTCAGGTAGCTAAAGTCTGTCATATCCCATGTCCCTTCAGTTTTCTGACACGGGCTATACAGAAATCAATCATGTGGATGGCCCCTAGGAAAGCTGGGGCTTTGGATGTATTGTGCATCTCTTTCTCTTCCTAGGGAGAATCTGGGAACTGGTGATTTTGTCCCAGTCACATGGTTCTGAACCACCATAGCTACATGGCAAGATGTATCTTCAATTTTTTTAATAGATTCAACATGATTGGTATCATACTTGAACTGTGTGCACGATCCTCTTAACCTAGTTTTGGATTTCTTACAAAAGGAATCTGTACATAAATTGCTTTTGAGTCCATGTGTTCATGCAGAGAAGGAGATTCTAGCGTTTCCTGTTTTGCCATCTTGCTGATGGGAAACGAAAGTTAATTTTGGGTCTTCTTTGGATGATGAAAATCTCTACAGTGAAGGGAAAACTTGAGTAAAAGATTGAGTCTATAAGGAACTAAAAGACAGATTTTAAATACAATCCCCTTAGTTCCTATTACATGTAGAAACTGTTCTCTGGGGAAGAGACTGAACAAACTGCTGCCATCTATAACTGAGTGCGTTATACCATTACACTCACATTAAATCTTTTATGGCTTACTCTGTGGCTAAAATGATAACAATAGAGGCAGTTTATTGTCTTTTGCAGTTTGATAGGACTCAAAGTCATAATCAAGATTATGATCTGTAGTTCAGGAAAGCTTTTGAGGGCATATCAGAAATTAATTACAGGTGACATTTTGTTAGAATCAAAGAAATCAAAGCCTCAGAACCTGAAATTACCCTTCAAGGACCAGGGGGATTCAAAACAATCAGAAGAAACCCTCGGGATATTCTGGTTTAAAAGAGGGTGAGTTTCTGAACTCCATTTATATTCATGTTTCCTTTGTTGGAGGTGGAGAACGAGGACATCTGGTATGACAGTTCATTTCCTGTTTTTGCTGTCCTGAGATTCAGCTGAATCTTGCCGGAAAATCTGTTTGAAGAGAGCAGGGAATGTTAGAATTACTAAGGGACACAGGTGATGCAGTTTCTCATTAAGTTCCCTCTCCATGGATGGAACATTCATTCTTCTAGATTTATAAGTTTTACTTTGTGACATGGTGAATTAACTTAACCTCTCTTAGACTGTGGTCCACTCCCCCCACCACCGCCTTTTTTTTTTTTTTAATGTAGAGATAATCTTCTTGGTTCCTACCCTGTAAAGTCTTATCTGCATTGCAGATGAGCATTAGGCTTTTGGGATTACTGCCTCTAAATTTACTGGTGAGGGGAAGGTCAAGTGAATGAAGAAATTGTGAGAAGAGGCAATAAAAATTCTGTTCGCATTCAAAATTCTTTTTCATAATCCTTTGATTTTTTCTAGTACTTATCTTTGCATATATAGTTCACTCCATAGGCTAACTTTTAATGCTTTTTGCTACTTAGTTTAAAAAGTTTATAGGGGAAAGTTTCTGAAACTCATTTCCATGATAATGATAAGGAAGTTCCATGAGTGCAAGATAGGGTACTCATAGTCATCCCAGCACATACACTATCTTGTATAGGAGATGTTATGCAAAACCCTATTTTTCCTCTATGTGACCCTTTTCTCCTATGCTCTCAGATTCCTTTAGGGAAGAATGGCTCTGGGGAATGGCTCTTTCATGACTCAGTTTATTTTGATGGGATTAAGAGACGAACCAGATCTCCAGCTTCCCCTCTTCTTCCTGTTTCTAGTAATGTATATGGTCACTGTGATGGGAAATTTGAGCTTGATCATCCTTATTGGGCTGAGTTCACACCTACACACCCCCATGTACTTTTTCCTCTTTAACTTGTCCTTCATAGATCTCTGTTATTCTTCTGTGTTTACACCCAAAATGCTGATTAACATCATATCAAAGAAGATTATTTCTTACATAGGGTGCATGACCCAGCTTTACTTTTTCAGTTTTTTTGGTATTTCCGAATGTTATGTGCTGACATCAATGGCCTATGATCGCTATGTGGCCATCTGTAACCCATTATTTTATAACGTTGCCATGTCCCCTAAAGTGTGTTCCAGCCTTATGCTTGGTTCCTACTTGATGGCAGTTTTGGATGCCACGACCCTTATTACATGCATGCTGAGACTGACCTTCTGTGATGCAAACACCATCAACCATTATTTGTGTGACATCCACCCTCTGCTCCAGCTCTCATGCACAAGTACCCACATCATTGAACTGGAAGTGTTCATTGTGGGAGGCATCAACATCATTGTGCCCAGTCTCACCATCTTTGTCTCTTATGGTCTCATCCTCACCAACATCTTCCACATCAAGTCCACAGAGGGCAGGTCCAAAGCCTTCAGAACATGCAGTGCCCACATCATTGCTGTTTCTCTGTTCTTTGGATCAAGTGCATTTATGTATCTCAAACCATCATCTGTGTCTGTGGATGATGGGAAAATATCCTGTCTTTTACACCAATGTGGTTCCCATGATGAATCCCTTAATTTACGGCTTGAGGAACAAAGATGTTAAGCTTGCTCTGAGAAAAACTTTGAGAATGGGAAAGTTTTGATCAGAAATAATGTCTATGCATATAGTTACAGGACAAGGAGATTCTGTGTGATTAATTGCTTTTAGTTTCAGCCTTATTCCTATATATTTTTTCTCTTAACATGATTAAGAAAATTTGAGTTTTCTCCATACTATATTTCCAATTTTTTAGTCTGGGATTTCTTTTTCCCTATTTGCATACAATCTTTTTTCACATTTTTTTTTTTTTTTTTACTGTTTATTGATAACTTTAAAAGGGATATGTAGTATATCTGTTATTTTTTATTGTCATTTTCAACTTTTAATTTTTACTAGAAAAAGAAAATGGTCTCCAAGTGATCAAATTTGAGATACCTTTGATATAATAAGAGATCAGTGATCAAAATGAACTAGATAGCACTATTGTAACATTATTCTATTGGAGTTGTGCTTATCCTCCACTTGCTGTCAGAAGCATGAATTAGATACTGTTTTACTCTTGTCTTTCTATTTGCTGACTGAGAAGACTATGCCTCCTTTAAATGCCAGAGATTGAAGTTTCTATAAAGGCTTAGATTATAATTCAGTTTGCATCTCTAAATATTTGCATCTAGCTTTTGGCAAGTGTTTTCTTTTTACTTTTTACAGTGAAATTATTACATGTCAGATCATATAAATATATTTATTTCACAGATGGTAAAATGAAGTTCAGAATGGTTAATGATTTAATGTCACAGCTTCATAAAAAAATCTAGACTTAACTGTTAGCCTTCTAATTTCAAGTCTATGACTTCTGTACTTACTTTCACTTTGGTCTATTCTATTTGTTTCATTAAGACCATACTATGAGAAAATATTTTTAATTTGAAGATTGACTGTTATTTTTTCAAGGGGGGTATATGAATTTCCTTCATGCTATGTGTTTCTTTTGTTGTTTTTTAGTTTAGCCAAAGTGTTTCATGGTTTTCTTTAGGTGGGAAAGGAATGCCTTTTGGACTAGTATATTGTTGGGATGATTGACTCAAATAGGGAGTTACTTATTCTGAAAAATTAAGAGAACTGAATTTGGGGTGTTTGAAAGTGTTGTTGTTGTTGTTGTTTTAATTAAAAGGACAGAACATGGGTGAGAAAGGAATCCAGAATCATGTCATTAGGACATACTTCAGCAATGCACAGCCAAAAAATAAGAGATTGTTTGTGGAAAGTGGTCACGAAATGTAGGAAACAAATTTTATTCTGAAATTCTGTCCTTCTACACAGAACTGTATGTGTATTTCATGGTCCATAAATCTTTGATAAAGTTGTAATGTGCATGACTATAAAGTAGAAGTGCATTGGGAAATGATGGTGAAAATGCTATGGTCACAGTTGGAACAAGGGAGAAGAGGGAAGCTAGAGGTGATAAAATAACTAAGGGCATTTGAAACTCAAGTTAGGAAGAAGAAATTTAGAGAGTAAACTGATGGATAATGAAAGAGCCTACCTATGACATTGCTTTCCTTTTTATAGGACCCGAGAAATATTATGGTGCTCAACGGTGTTTCGTTGGATAGGACACAGATTTAAGTTATTTGATTTTTGTCAGTTAAACCAACAGAGCTGGAGAACCTGGGAACAATTAAATCATTTTTGTTCTTGTGGACCTTCATATCTATTAATATTTCCTTGTGTGTGTTTAGTTGCTCAGTCATGTCTGACTCTTTGCAACTTCATGGACTATAGCCCACCAGACTCCTCTCCTCATGGGATTCTCCAGGCAAGAATACTGGAGTGGGTTGCAATTCCCTTCTCCAGAGGTTCTTCCTGACCCAGGGATCAAACCTGCATCGTAGGTGGATTCTTTAGTGTCTCAGCCACCAGGGAAGCCCCTAGTACTTCCATACAGATTTTAAATTACTAAACTTCAAAGTGCAGCTGACAGTATAATGACATCTTGAAGGAAATATTTTGTGAATACACAAATTTTTGCACTGTCTTTACTGGAAAAGATGTTGCTTTATAAAATTTTTTTAAAGGCAAAAATGCTACCTTAAAAATCCTCAGTGTGATGTGTCAAGGGATAATTTAAATATTTTCTACATGGATGTCAGGCATGCAGATGTGCAGGAGAAGCTTCCTTAGAGCTTATGGAACCCAATTTGGGAAAGTAGGACCTTTCCCGTCCCATATCCAGTGTCTGTACTCTGATTACTGATTGTTGCTTCTGAACCAGATGTGCAGACACAGGGGGAGCAGCCGCTGTGGGTGCATCTCTCCACCGTGGCTACAAGCTGCTCCTAATCCAGCTGAAGTGACTTCCAGGGAATTTAAAGGCCAACACACTTTGCCCTGTCATCATTATTTTCTCTTTTTGGTCTTTCATGAGCCAGACATTAAAGATAGGACTTTTAAAAAGTAAGAAGCCATACATCAACATGCATCCGCCATGGGTGTACACGTGTTCCCAATCCTGAACCCCCTTTGATGTATGGCAAAATGAATACACTATTTTAAAGTAAAAAAAAATAATAAAAAAATAAAAAAATGATATGCAGTAAAATACTAAAAAAAAAAAAAAAAAGCAAGACGCCTATATAGAGATAATGAGAAAGTCCCCATGCATGTACTTGGAATGACACATGCTCAGAAAGACCAGAAAATAATTTAAATTTTCTTCTGAGCCTGATCCTCTGCATGGAGATTGCCTACAACAATCTAAACTACAAAAAATGAGGAGGGAGTTCTAGATGGCAGGTTGGTAGGATGCTAAGCTCACCCTTCCTTAAGAACACAACATATTACCACTACATATAGAGAAACTCTTGCTGACATCCACTTGGGCAAGAGCAGAACAGCTGTTCTACAACCAAGGTTATAAAGAATGATCTGTATGGAGTCTGCCAGGAAGGGGAGAGAAATGATATGGATGGGACCTATACTTCTCACCTGGATAGAGAAGAGGAAGGGGACATCACAAGCTGCAAAATACCCTGGGAGGAGCAAGGATTTGGGGCCAGAGTTTAGGCACATCAGTCATGGGGTTTAACAACAGGAAATAAGCCCCCTTTCTGGCTTGAAAACCAGTGGAGATTTACCTGAGTACTGCAAGTAACTGAGACCTTGCTTTTGAAGAGCATGTGCCAGACCTGCTCACGGAGGCAGCAGATTGAAAACTGCCTGTGACTCCATCCAGCTGGCAATTACCACTCCAGCATCCTCTCTTCCCCAGCCCTAACTGAGCTCCTGCCCCAGCCTCTCATGCTCCTGTGGTTGCTGCCCACTAAAGGGGAGGATACCATCGCTAACAAAAGTGTGCACACTTGGAGGGATGGTAGCTGACTTGGACACTGAGCCTGCAACTGAGCCATTGTCAACTCATATATCTCTGCAGTCACTCCAGGAGGAGTGAAGTTACGTCCAGGGAAGAGAACACTATCACCAAAGTGCACATCCTTTTCCATATTGGGAGAGGGCAGGGTCAGTTCTGTGCTGTGGCACCAACTCCTCCACCATGACTCAGTCACTAATCAAGGCAAGCACAAAGGAGGAAAAAGTGTGTGTGGGGGGGAAGTCACTAACAAGTCACTACTCAAGGTGAGCACACTGGGGGAAAAATGGGGGGAAAAGTCACTAACAAGTCACTATTCAAGGTGAGCACCCTGGGGGAAAAGTGGGGGGAAAAGTCACTAACAAGTCACTACTCAAGGTGAGCACACTGGGGGAAAAGTGGGGAAAAAGTCATGAAGATGTCATTACCCAAGACATGCACACTGGGGAAAAAGTGGGGAAAAGTCACTAACAAGTCACTAACCACACTGGGGAAAAGAGTTGCTAACCAAGGTATGCACACTGGGGAAAAACCAGCACAGAAATATAGCCCCAAGCTCTCAGGCCTTGGTCCTGTCCCAAAATACTGACTGCCATCAAATGTAGGAGAAACCCAGTTTCTCAAGGCTCTTGCACCACCTCCTTAGGCTACAGTTCTGGACCTGACAGGGTAGTGACAGCCATTGAAAACTGGAGAAGCCGTTGCTCACCCCGGCTCTGGCTCTTGTCCCACCAACTCCATCCTACATCCCACCAATGGAGTGGCTGACCTCACACTCCAGGAGAAGACACAGTCCATGCTCACTTCAGATCCAGTTCTCCCAGCAAAGCCATTGGACATTCACAGACTTCATAGGGACATTCCCACACAAGAAACCACCTTCAAGCTTGGGATAGGTAATTGCTTTACCTAATGTCATAGAGACAGAGAAAATTAAGCAAAATGAGATGTTAGAAGACTTTGTTTCAAACAAAAGAACAACAGCAAAAACCTCATTAAATCTCTAATGGAAAGGAAACAAATAGTTTACCTGATAGAGTTCAAAGCAATCATAACGAGGTATCTAACTAAAGTGTAGAAAGGAATAGATGAACACCATGGAAACTTTAATAAGGAACTATAAAATATATTTTAAAATCTTAACTGAAGTTTATAATAACTGAAATGAAAAATACACTGGAGGAGAATTAGCAGTAGATTAGTGATAAAGGATAATGCCTAGGTGGATATGAAAGAGAGAATAATGGAAATAGCCCAGTTAAAACAATAAAAAAATGCAAATAAAATTTAAAAATATGAGTAGCTTAAGGGAGCTCTGTGACACATCAAGTTGACTAACATTTGTGTTCTAGTGGACCCAGAAGCAGAAGAGAACAAGAAAGTGGTAAAAAAAAAAAAATAAAGATATTTAATGAAATTATGGCTGAACACTTGCTGAACCTGAAGAAGGAAACAGATATCTAGATTTGGGAAGTACAGAGAGCCTCAAATAAGATGAACCCAAAGGGAACCAAACCAATACATATCATATTTAAAATGGCAAAATTTAAGATCACAGTAGAATATTAAAGGTAGCAATAGAAAAATAAGGAATTTCATATGAGGGAATCCACATAAACCTATTATAAGCTGATTATTCTGAAGAAACTTTGCAGGCCAGAGGAAGTAGCATAATATATTTAAAGTGCTGAAAGTAAAAAGCTATAGCCTAAGATACTCTTCCAAGCAAAGCTATCATTCAGCATTGAAGAAGAAATAAAAACATCTCCAACAAGCAAAACCTAGAAGCTTTCATAAGTATTAAGCCAACCATATAAGAAATGTTAAAATGTCTTCTTTATTGAAAAAGAAAAGACTGAAAAAACATTAGGAAATATAGGAAGAGAAAATTCCACTGGTAAAGGCAAATATATGGAAAATGCTGTTGACAAACCACTTAAATAAGCTAGTAGAATGGTTAAAAATGAAAAATGTGAGATTATGCCAAGAAATCAAAGCAACCAAAGTGTCCATCAAGAAATGAGTTTATAAAAAAGATGTGGTATATGTGCACAATGTGCTGTGCTGTGCTTATTTGCTCAGTCATGTTCGACTCTTTGCGACCCATGGACTATAGCCCGCCAAGCTCCTCTGTCCATGGGGATTCTCCTGGCTAGAATACTAGAGTGGGTTGCCATGACCTCCTCCAGGGGATCTTCCTAACCCAGGGATCAAACCCGGGTCTCCCACATTGTAGGTGGATTCTTTACCATCTGAGCCACCAGGGAAGCCCGAGAATACTGGAATGGGTAGACTATCCCTTCTCCAGGGAATCTTCCCAGCCCAGAAATTGGACCGGGGTCTCCTGCATTACAGGCAGATTCTTTACCAGCTGAGCTACAGAGAAATGTAAGTCAAAATAATAATGAGATTATCACCTCACACTTGTTAGAATGGCTATCATGAATACTAACACAAATAACAAAAATTGGCAAGGATATGGAGAAAAGAAAACCTGGGAACGCAAACGGGTGCAACCACTATGGAAAAAATTACAGAGGTTTTTCAAAAACTAACAATAAAACTTCTATATGATCCAAAAATTGGTATATATCTGAAGAAAACAAAAACAATAATATGAAAAAATACATGAAACTAGTGTTCATAGCAGCATTATTTTTAATAGCATAGATGTGGCAGTCACCTAAGTGTCCATTAACAGATGAATTATACATACATACACATATACATTTAATGGCTGAGTTTTATATATGTCATGAAAAAGAATGAAATTCTGCTGTTTGCAATTATGTAGTTGACCATAAAGAATAGTATGTTCAGTGAAATAATGCAAAGATCAATTCTATATGTTATCAATTATATGTGAAATATAAAAAGAAAAAAAATGTATATTACAGAATAGAAACATTTTCACAGATACAGAGACCAAAGTAGTGGTTACCAGTGAGGAAAGGAAAGGGAAATACAGGAGTAGGGGATTAAAAGATACAGGACAGTATGTATAAAATAAATAAACAACAAGGGTATATTATATAGATGGAGAATACAGTCAATATTTTCATAAAGAGTTAAATGAAGTATAATCTATAAAAATATTGAATCTCTATATTGTACACCTGAAACTAACATGATATTGTAAATCAACTATACTTGAAGAAAAAGCTCTTTCTTTGACTTCTGTTAATTTGATTGTAATGTGCCTTGTGGTGGATTTCTTTGGGATCACCTTATTTGGGATGTCTTTGTTTCCTAGTTCTGAATGTCCAGTTGCTTGCACAGACTTGAGGACTTTTTCAGCCAGTTTTTCTTTGAGAAATCTTTTAGATCATCACTTGCATTTTCTCCTTTGTTGATCCACGGAATGTGTATGTGGCCCACGTGATATTAGTACTTCCCATAAATCTTAGACTTTTGGTACAACTTTTCACTCTTTTTTCTTTTTGTTCCACTTACTAAATTATTTCAGATATCCTTTTTTCAAACTCTGTAATTCGTTCTTATATTTGTTTAGTCTGCTATTTTGACCTAGTGAATTTTTCAGTTCAATTATTGTGTTTTGGCTTCATGATTTCTGTTTGGTACTCTTCAAAGAATAAAATAGCCACTTTGTTCATGTGTTGTTCTTCAACTACCTTGACCATTTTTATGATAGTTAAAGAGATTCTCTGTCTGGTAAATCATGTATCTCCATTTCAGTAGGGCCACTTTTAGGATCACTTTCTTGGAAACGGTCTTTTTTTAAATGTAATTGCTCTTTTCTTCATGTTTCCTTGTCTTTGTGCATTCATGTCTGCATGTAGACAAAAATAGAAAACTACTTTAATTCTCATGAACTAGCAACAAAGAGAGATAAGAAAGACTTCCTCAGTGATCAGCGCAAAGAAATAGAGGAAAACAATACATTGGGAAAGACTAGAGATCTCTTCAAGAGTATTAGAGATACCAAGGGAACATTTCATGCAAAGATGGGCTCCATAAAGGACAGAAATGGTATGGACCTAACAGAAGCAGAAGATATTAAGAAAAGGTGGCAAGAATACACAGAAGAACTATACAAAAAAGATCTTCACAACCAAGATAATCACGGTGGTGTGATCACTCACCTAGAGCCAGACATCATGGAATGAGAAGTCAAGTGGGCCTTAGAAAGCATCACTACAAACACAGCTAGTGGAAGTGATGGAGTTCCAGTTGAGCTATTTCAAATCCTGAAAGATGATGCTGTGAAAGTGCTGCACTCAATGTGCCAGCAAATTTGGAAAACTCAGCAGTGGTCACAGGACTGGAAAAAGTCAGTTTTCATTCCAATCCCAAAGAAAGGCAATGCCAAAGAATGCTCAAACTACCACACAATAGCACTCATCTCACACGCTAGTAAAGTAATGCTCAAAATTCTCCCAAGCCAGGCTTCAGCAATACATGAACCGTGAACTTCCAGATGTTCAAGCTGGTTTTAGAAAAGGCAGAGGAACTAGAGATCAAATTGCCAACATCAGCTGGATCATCAAAAAAGCAAGAGAGTTCCAGAAAAACATCTATTTCTTCTTTATTGACTATGCCAAAGCCTTTGACTGTGTGGATCACAATAAACTATGGAAAATTCTTCAAGAGATGGGAATACCAGACCCCCTGACCTGCCTCTTGAGAAACCTGTATGCAGGTCAGGAAGCAACATTTAGAACTGAATGTGGAACAACAGACTGGTTCCAAATAGGAAAAGGAGTACATCAAAGCTGTATATTGTCCCCCTGCTTATTTAACTTATATGCAGAGTACATCATGAGAAACGCTGGGCTGGAAGAGGCACAAGCTGGAATCAAGATTGCCAGGAAAAATATCAATAACCTGGTATGCAGATGACACCACTCTTATGGCAGAAAGTGAAGAACTAAAGAACCTCTTGATGAAAGTGAAAGAGGAGAGTGAAAAAGTTGACTTAAAGCTCAACATTCAGAAAACTAAGATCATGGCATCTGGTCCCATCACTTCATGGCAAATAGATGAGGAAACAGTGGAAACAGTGGCTGACTTCATTTTTGGGGCTCCAGAATCACTGCAGAAGGTGATTGCAGCCATGAAATTAAAAGACACTTCCTCCTTGGAAGGAAAGTTATGACCAACCTAGATAACATATTAAAAAGCAGAGACATTACTTTGTCAACAAAGGTCTGTCTAGTCAAGGCTACGGTTTTTCCATTAGTCATATGTGGATGTGAGAGTTGGACTATAAAGAAAGCTGAGCACTGAAAAATTGATGCTTTTGAACTGCGGTGTTGGAGAAGACTCTTGAGAGTCCCTTGGACTGCAAGGAGATCCAACCAGTCCATCATAAAGGAGATCAGTCCTGGGTGTTCATCCGAAGGACTGATGATGAAGCTGAAATTCCAATACTTTGGCCACCTGATGCGAAGAGCAGAATTATTTGAAAAGACCCTGATGCTGGGAAATATTGAGGGGAGGAGAAGAGGGGACAACAGAGGATGAGATGATTGTATGGCATCACCGAGTCAATGGACATGAGTTTGGGTAAACTCTGGTAGTTGGTGATGGACAGGGAGGCCTGACGTGCTGCAATTCATGGAGTTCCAAAGAGTTGGACGTGCCTGAGCGAACTGAGCATTGTAAAGGAGCTGATCCTCTCAATAAACTTGGCTAGAGAAAGCAAACCTCTCAATCTTGTGATAGTATAACCCACTTCTTTGTTTTTAGTAGCTCCAGGCCTCTGGAGAATGTCAGGATCCCATAGACCCTTAACACAGGAGATTAGTCATTTCCTCTGGCAGCTCAAATCAACTGGGTCATTGGTTGAACAGTGTACCTTTTCCTTTACCAAAGAGAAGGTGTAGGAAAACTATTTTCTACTACTAGCTAGTAAAGCCAATGTGGTTACAGTGAATTTTAGCTCAAACTGGAGAAGGCAATGGCACCTTTTCCTTTACCAAAGAGAAGGTATAGGAAAACTATTTTCTACTACTAGCTAGTAAAGCCAGTGTGGCTACAGTGAATTTTAGCTCAAACTGGAGAAGGCAATGGCACCCCACTCCAGTATTCTTGCCTGGAGAATCCCACGAGTGGAGGAGCCTGGTGGGGTGCAGTCCATGGGGTCGCGAAGAGTTGGACATGACTGAGCGACTTCACTTTCACTTTTCACTTTCATGCATTGGAGAAGGAAATGGCAACCCATTCCAGTGTTCTTGCCTGGAGAATCCCAGGGATGGGGGAGCCTGGTGGGCTGCCGTCTCTGGGGTAGCACAGAGTCGGACATGACTGAAGTGACTCAGCAGCAGCAGCAGCAGCAGCAGCAGCAGCTCAAACTGCTGTGTCTCTTCTCTCTCACCTCAGGCAGCTAAATTATGCCATATGCCATATCCCTTCAGCTTTCTCACATAGACAATACAGAGGCCAGTGTTCTGGATGGCCCCTAGGAAAGTTGGAGCTTTGGATATATTGTGCATCTCTTTCTCTCCCCCGGCAGAATCTATGAACTGGGGAATTTTGTCTCAATCACATGGTTTTGGATCACCATAGGTACACGGCAAGATGTACCTTGCATTTTCTTAACAGCTTCAACATGACTTGTGTCATGCTTGAAGTGTGTGCAGGAAACTTTTAACTAAGTTTTGGGTTTTTTACAGAGGGAATCTGTACATTAATTGTTTGAATCAGTGTGTTTGTGCAGGGAAGGAGATTGTAGGGCTTGCTCTTCTGCCATCTTGCTGATGGGAAATGGTCACTAATTTTGGCTGTTCCTTGAAGGATGAACAATCCCTACAGCAAAGGGAAAACTTGAGTAAAGTATTGAGTCTATAAGAAACTAAAGACAGATTATATATACAATCCCCTTAGTTCCCTATTACACATAGAAACTGTTCCCTGGGGAATAGATGGAACAAGTTGCCATATCTATATTGGAGTACATTATAGCATTACATTCTCATTAAATCCTCTGTGATTTCAATAACCTCAGATATTCAGATGACACCACATTTATGGCATAAAGAGAAGAAGAACTAAAGAGCCTATTGATGAAAGTGAAAATTGAGAGTGAAAATGTTGGCTTAAAGCTCAACGTTCAGAAAACTAAGATCATGCATCTGGTCCCATCACTTCATGGCAAATAGATGGGGAAACAATGGAAACAGTGACAGACTTTATTTTGGGGGGCTCCAAAATCACTGCAGATGGTGACTGCAGCCATGAAATCAAAAGACGCTTGCTTCTGAGAGGAAAAGCTATGACCAAACTAGACAGCATATTGAATAGCAAAGACAATACTTTGTGCACAGAGGTCCATCAAGTCAAATCTATGGTTTTTTCTGTAGTCATGTATGGACATGAGAGCTGGACTCTAAAGAAAGCTGAGTGCCAAAGAATTGATGCTTTTGAACTGTGGTGTTGGAGAAGACTCTTGAGAGTCCCTTGGACTGCAAGGAGATCCAACCAGTCCATCCTAAAGGAAATCAGTCCTGAATATTAATTGGAAGGACTGATGCTGAAGCTGAAACTCCAATACTTTGGCCACCTGATGTGAAGAGCTGACTCATTGGCAAAGACCGTGATGCTGGGGAAGATTGAAGATGGGAGGAGAAGGGGACAACAGAGGTTGAGCTGGTTGGATGGCATCACCAATTTGTTGGACGTAAGTTTGAGTAAGCTCTGGGAGTTGGTGATGGACAGGAAAGCCTGGCGTGCTGTTGTCCATGGGGTCACAAGGAGTCAGACACAACTGAATGACTGAACTGAGCTGAACTAACTTCCTATGTGGCCAAAGTGATAATAATAGTGACCATTTATTTATTTTTTGCTGCTTGATAGGACTGAAAATCATAATCAAATTATGATCTCTAATTCTGAAAGAATTCTAGGGCACATAAAAAATTAGTCACAGATGGCATTTTTTTTGAATCAATGAACCAAATCCTCAGAATCTGAAATTGCCCTTCCAGGACCATTGAATAAAAACAAGAAGAAAGCCCTGGGATATTCTGCCTTAAGAGGGTAAGTTTCCAAATTCCATTTATATTTGTCTTTTCCTTGTTTGAGATGGATACTGAAAACCTAAGATATGACAGTTCAGTTCTTATTTGTGCAGTCCAGAGATTCAACTGAATCTTGCAGAGAAATCTTTTTGAGGGAAGAGCAGGGAACGTTTAGAATCATTTACAGACACAAGAGATGCAGTTTCTTAGTAAGTTCCCTCTACATGGATGGAACTCTCTTTCTTCTACTTTTAAGCCTTTACTCTGTGATATATGGAAGGACTGAGGTTGAAGCTGAAACTTCAATACTTTGAACACCTGATGAGAAGAACTGACTTATTGGAAAAGACCCTGATGCTGGTGAAGATTGAAGGTGGGACTAGAAGGGGAGGACAGAGGATGAGATGGCTGGATGGCATCACCAACTCGATGGGCATGAGTTTGAGTAAATTCTGGGAGTTGGTGATGGACAGGGAAGCCTGGTGTGCTGCAGTCCATGGGGTCACAAAGAGTCAGACATGACTGAGAGACTGAACTGATATGGAATAGCTTAAGCTCTCCTAGACTTTAGTTCCTCTTGTCTTTTTAAAAAAAATTAATTGGAAGCAATATTCTTGATTCCTACCCTGTATAGTCTCATGTACACTAGAGGCAAAAACCAGGCTTTTGGGGTTGCTGCCAAAAGAGGAGGAGAGGTGAGGAGAGGGTCCAAGTGAATGAAATAATGGTGAGATGACAGAAGGAAACTGTGTCCTGGTTCACACTTGTTTTCCTTTGTTGTTCAGTTGCTCAGTCGTTTTTGACTCTTTGCAGCCCTATGGACAGTAGCCCACCAGACTCTTCTGTCCATAGGATTTTCCACAGGCAAGAATACTGGAGTGGGTTGCCATTCCCTTCTCCAAGGGATCTTCCCAACCCATGGATCAAACCTGCCTCCCCTGTGTCTCCTGCATTGCAGGCGGATTCTTTATCCCTGAGTCATCATTATCTTTTTGTATAAAAGGCTAAATTTTGATGCTTTTTGCTACTTAGTTTGTAAAGCGTTTACAAGGGAAATTTATGCCACTCATTTCCATAGTAATGGTAAGTAAATTCTACGGGTTCCGTTTGGGCCATCCCAGCGCATACATCACTTTATGTGAGGAGATGTGAGAAATACTCTTTTTTCTCTATGTAAGACTTCTCCCCTGTTTTCACAGATCCCTTTAGAGAAGAATGGCTCCAGGGAATGACTTTCATGATTCAGTTCATTTTAGTGGGATTAACAGACCAATCCGTTCTTCAGCTCCCCCTGTTTTTCCTGTTCCTGGTAATGTATATGGCACCCCACTCCACTACTCTTGCTTGGAAAATCCCATGGACGGAGGAGCCTGTTAGGCTGCAATCCATGGGGTCGCTAAAAGTCGGACACGACTGACCGACTTCACTTTCACTTTTCACTTTTCATTTTCATGTATTGGAGAAGGAAATGGGAACCCACTCCAGTGTTCTTGCCTGGAGAATCCCAGGGACGGGGGAGCCTGGTGGGCTGCCGTCTATGGGGTCGCACAGAGTTGGACACGGCTGAAGTGACTTAGCATAGCATATATGGTCACTGTGATGGGAAATTTGAGCTTGATCATCCTAATTGGGCTGAGTTCACACCTGCACATCTCTATGCTCTTTTTCCTCTTTAATTTGTCCTTCATAGATCTGTTATTATTCTGTTTTTACACCTAAAATGCTGATCAACATCATATCAAAGAAGATTATCTCCTACATGGGATGCATGGCCCAGCTTTATTTCTTCACTTTTTGGTATTTCTGAATGCTATGTGCTGACATCAATGGCCTATGATGACCATGTGGCCACCTGTAACCTACTGTTGTAAACATTGCCATGTCCCCTAAAGTGTGTTCCAGCCTTATGCTTGGTTCCTACTTGATGGCATTTTCTGGTGCCATGGTTCACACTGGATACGTGCTGAGTCTGACCTTCTGTGATGCAAACACCATCAACGATTATTTGTATGACACCTGCCCTCTGCTCCATCTCTCCTGCACAAGTACCTGCATCCTTGAGCTGGAAATTGTCATCGTGTCAGGAATCAATATCATTGTGTGCAGTCTCACCATCCTGTTTCTTATGGCCTCATTCTCTCCAATATCCCTCACATCAAGTCCACAGAAGGCAGGTCTAAAGCCTTCAGCACCCGCGGTTCCCACATCTTTGCTGTTTCTTTGTTCTTTGGATCAAGTGCATTTGTGTACTCAAACCATCTTCTATGCCCGTGAATAAGGGAAAAGTCTCTTCTGTCTTTTACACCAGTGTGGTTCCCATGGTGAACCCCTTAATTTACAGCTTAAGGAACAAAGATGTTAAACTTGCTCTGAGAGAAACCCTGAGGATGGTGAAGTTTTGATCAGAAACATTATCTGTCTGTGCATGTAGTTATAGGACAAGGAGATTCTGTGTGTTTATTTAAATATTTATAGTTAGAATCTTATTTCTCTCTTTTTTAAAAAACATGAATTAAAGAATATTTGAGCTTTCCCTCAATAATTTATTTCTGGTTTTTCTGTCTGTTGCTTCTTTTCCCCTAATCATTTGCATGAGATCTGCTGCAGTTTTCCTTCTTACCAGTAATTTTAAATTAAAAATGTAGTATCTCTGTTATTTTTATTGTAATTTCACACTTTCAGTTTTTACTGAAAAGGAAAATGGTCCCCAAGTGATCAAATTTGAGACACCTCTGATATAATGACAGACCAATGATGAAAATCAGCCAGATAAGACTAAAGTAACATTGTTTCACTGGAGTTGTGCTTATCTGCCACCTGCTGTTAGGAGAAAATATTCTGGGGAGAGGAGCAAAGATGGCGGAGGAGTAGGACGGGAGAACACTTTCTTCCCCACAAATTCATCAAAAGAGCATTTAAACATCGAGTAAATTCCACAAAACAACTTCTGAATGCCGGCAGAGGACATCAGGCACCCAGAAAAGCAACCCAACTCTTCAAAGGAGGAGAGAAGAAATACAGCTCCACCCACCAGAACACCGACACAAGCTTCCCTAACCAGGAAACCTTGACAAGCCACCTGTACAAACCCACACACAGTGAGAAACGCCATAATAAAGAGAACTCCACAAACTGCCAGAATACAGAAAGGACACCCCAAACTTAGCAATTTAAACAAGATGAAGAGACAGAGGAATACTCAGCAGATAAAGGAACAGGATAAATGCCCACCAAACCAAACAAAAGAGGAAGAGATAGGGAATCTACCTGATAAAGAATTCCGAATATTGATAGTGAAATTGATCCAAAATCTTGAAACTAAAATGGAATCACAGATAAATAGCCTGGAGACAAGGATTGAGAAGATGCAAGAAAGGTTTAACAAGGACCTAGAAGAAATAAAAAGAGTCAATATATAATGAATAATGCAATAAGTGAAATTAAAAACACTCTGGAGGCAACAAATAGTAGAATAACAGAGGCAGAAGACAGGATTAGTGAATTAGAAGATAGAATGGTAGAAATAAATGAATCAGAGAGGATAAAAGAAAAACGAATTAAAAGAAATGAGGACAATCTCAGAGACCTCCAGGACAATATTAAACGCTACAACATTGAATCATAGGGGTTCCAGAAGAAGAAGACAAAAAGAAAGACCATGAGAAAATACTTGAGGAGATAATAGTGGAAAACTTCCTAAAATGGGGAAGGAAATAATCACCCAAGTCCAAGAAACCCAGAGAGTACCAAACAGGATAAACCCAAGGAGAAACACCCCAAGACACATATTAATCAAATTAACAAAGATCAAACACAAAGAACAAATATTAAAAGCAGCAAGGGAAAAACAACAAATAACACACAAAGGAATTCCCATAAGGATAACAGCTGATCTTTCAATAGAAACTCTTCAAGCCAGGAGGAATGGCAAGACATACTTAAAATGATGAAAGAAAATAACCTACAGCCCAGATTATTGTACCCAGCAAGGATCTCATTCAAGTATGAAGGAGAAATCAAAGCTTTTCAGACAAGCAAAAGCTGAGAGAATTCTGCACCACCAAACCAGCTCTCAACAAATACTAAAGGATATTCTCTAGACAGGAAACACAAAAAGCGGTGTATAAACTCAACCCAAAACAATAAAGTAAATGGCAACAGGAACATACTTATCAGTAATTACCTTAAATGTAAATGGGTTGAATACCCCAACCAAAAGACAAAGACTGGCTGAATGGATACAAAAACAAGACCCCTACATATGTTGTCTACAGGAGACCCACCTCAAAACAGGGGACACATACAGACTGAAAGTGAAGGGCTGGAAAAAAAGATTTTCCATGCAAATAGGGACCAAAAGAAAGCAGGAGTAGCAATACTCATATCAGATAAAATAGACTTTAAAACAAAGGCTGTTAAAAGAGACAAAGAAGGTCACTACATAATGATCAAAGGATCAATCCAAGAAGAAGATATAACAATTATAAATATATATGCACCCAACAGGGAGCACCACAGTACGTAAGACAAATGCTAACAAGTATGAAAGGAGAAATTAACAATAACACAATAATAGTGGGAGACTTTAATATCCCACTTACACCTATGGATAGATCAACTAAACAGAAAATTAACAAGGAAACACAAACTTTAAGCGATACAATAGACCAGTTAGACCTAATTGATATCTATAGGTCATTTCATCCCAAAACAATGAATTTCACCTTTTTCTCAAGCGCACATGGAACTTTCTCCAGGATAGATCACATCCTGGGCCATAAAGCTAGCCTTAGTAAATTCAAAAAAATAGAAATCATTCCAAGCATTTTTTCTGACCACAATGCAGTAAGATTAGATCTCAATTACAGGAGAAAAACTATTAAAAATTCCAACATATGGAGGCTGAACAACATGCTGCTGAATAACCAACAAATCACAGAAGAAATCAAAAAAGAAATCAAAATTTGCATAGAAACGAATGAAAATGAAAACACAACAACCCAAAACCTGTGGGACACGGTAAAAGCAGTCCTAAGGGAAAGTTCATAGCAGTACAGGCACACCTCAAGAAACAAGAAAAAGTCAAATAAATAACCTAACTCTACACCTAAAGCAACTAGAAAAGGAAGAAATGAAGAACCCCAGGGTTAGTAGAAGGAAAGAAATCTTAAAAATTAGAGCAGAAATAAATGCAAAAGAAACAAAAGAGACCATAGCAAAAATCAACAAAACCAAAACCTGGTTCTTTGAAAGGATAAATAAAATTGACAAACCATTAGCCAGACTCATCAAGAAACAAAGGGAGAAAAATCAAATCAACAAAATTAGAAACGAAAATGGAGAGATCACAACAGACAACACAGAAATACAAAGGATCATAAGAGACTACTATCAACAATTATATGCCAATAAAATGGACAACGTGGAAGAAATGGACAAATTCTTAGAAAAGTACAACTTTCCAAAACTGGACCAGGAAGAAATAGAAAATCTTAACAGACCCATCACAAGCATGGAAATTGAAACTGTAATCAAAAATCTTCCAGCAAACAAAGCCCCGGTCCAGATGGCTTTACAGCTGAATTCTACCAAAAATTTAGAGAAGAGCTAACACCTATCCTGCTCAAACTCTTCCAGAAAATTGCAGAGGAAGGTAAACTTCCAAACTCATTCTATGAGGCCACCATCACCCTAATACCAAAACCTGACAAAGATCCCACAAAAAAAGAAAACTACAGGCCAATATCACTGATGAACATAGATGCAAAAATCCTTAACAAAATTCTAGCAATCAGAATCCAACAACACATTAAAAGATCATACACCATGATCAAGTGGGCTTTATCCCAGGGATGCAAGGATTCTTCAATATCCATAAATCAATCAATGTAATACACCACATTAACAAATTGAAAAATAAAAACCATATGATTATCTCAATAGATGCAGAGAAAGCCTTTGACAAAATTCAACATCCATTTATGATAAAAACTCTCCAGAAAGCAGGAATAGAAGGAACATACCTCAACATAATAAAAGCTATATATGACAAACCCACTGCAAACATTATCCTCAATGGTGAAAAATTGAAAGCATTTCCTCTAAAGTCAGGAACAAGACAAGGGTGCCCACTTTCACCATTACTATTCAACATAGTTTTGGAAGTTTTTTGGCCACAGCAATCAGAGCAGAAAAAGAAATAAAAGGAATCAAATTGGAAAAGAAGAAGTAAAACTCTCACTATTTGCAGATGACATGATCCTCTACATAGAAAACCCTAAAGAGTCCACCAGAAAATTACTAGAAATAATCAATGACTACAGTAAAGTTGCAGGATATAAAATCAACACACAGAAATCCCTTGCATTCCTATACACTAATAATGAGAAAACAGAAAGAGAAATTAAGGAAACAATTCCATTCACCATTGCAACGGAAAGAATAAAATACTTAGGAATATATCTACCTAAAGAAACTAAAGACCTATATATAGAAAACTATAAAACACTGGTGAAAGAAATCAAAGAGGACACTAATAGATGGAGAAATATACCATGTTCATGGATTGGAAGAATCAATATAGTGAAAATGAGTATACTACCCAAAGCAATTTATAGATTCAACATAATCCCTATCAAGCTACCAACAGTATTCTTCACAGAGCTAGAACAAATAATTTCACAATTTGTATGGAAATACAAAAAACCTCGAATAGCCAAAGCGATCTTGAGAAAGAAGAATGGAACTGGAGGAATCAACCTACCTGACTTCAGGCTCTACTACAAAGCCACAGTTATCAAGACAGTATGGTACTGGCACAAAGACAGAAATATTGATCAATGGAATAAAATAGAAAGCCCAGAGATAAATCCACGCACATATAGACACCTTATCTTTGACAAAGGAGGCAAGAATATACAATGGATTAAAGACAATCTCTTTAACAAGTGGTGCTGGGAAATCTGGTCAACCACTTGTAAAAAGAATGAAACTGGACCACTTTCTAACACCATACACAAAAATAAACTCAAAATGGATTAAAGATCTAAGCGTAAGACCAGAAACTATAAAACTCCTAGAGGAGAACATAGGCAAAACACTCTCCGACATACATCACAGCAGGATCCTCTATGACCCACCTCCCAGAATATTGGAAATAAAAGCAAAAAATAAACAAATGGGACCTAATTAACCTTAAAAGCTTCTGCACATCAAAGGAAACTATTAGCAAGGTGAAAAGACAGCCTTCAGAATGGGAGAAAATAATAGCAAATGAAGCAACTGACAAACAACTAATCTCAAAAATATACAAGCAACTCCTACAGCTCAACTCCAGAAAAATAAACGACCCAATCAAAAAAATGGGCCAAAGAACTAAATAGACATTTCTCAAAAAAAAAGACACAGATGGCTAACAAACACATGAAAAGATGCTCAACATCACTCATTATCAGAGAAATGCAAATCAAAACCACTATGAGGTACCATTTCACACCAGTCAGAATGGCTGCGATCCAAAAGTCTACAAATAATAAATGCTGGAGAGGGTGTGGAGAAAAGGAACCCTCCTACACTGTTGGTGGGAATGCAAACTAGTACAGCCACTATGGAGAACAGTGTGAGATTCCTTAAAAAACTGGAAATAGAACTGCCATATGACCCAGCAATCCCACTGCTGGGTATACACACTGAGGAAACCAGAAGGGAAAGAGACACGTGTACCCCAATGTTCATCAGAGCACTGTTTATAATAGCCAAGACATGGAAGCAACCTAGATGTCCATCAGCAGATGAATGGATAAGCAAGCAGTGGTACATATACACAATGGAGTATTACTCAGCCATTAAAAAGAATACATTTGAATCAGTTCTAATGAGGTGGATGAAACTGGAGCCTATTATACAGAGTGAAGTAAGCCAGAAGGAAAAACATAAATACAGTATACTAACGCATATATATGGAATTTAGAAAGATGGTAACAATAACCCGATTGTGCGAGACAGCAAAAGAGACATTGATGTATAGAACAGTCTTATGGACTCTGTGGGAGAGGGAGAGGGTGGGAAGATTTGGGAGAATGGCAATGAAACATGTAAAATATCATGTAGGAAACGAGTTGCCAGTCCAGGTTCGATGCATGATGCTGGATGCTTGGGGCTGGTGCACTGGGACGGCCCAGAGGATGGTATGGGGAGGGAGGAGGGAGGAGGGTTTGGGATGGGGAACACATGTATACCTGTGGCGGATTCATTTTGATATTTGGCAAAACTAATACAATTATGTAAAGTTTAAAAATAAAATAAAATTGGAAGAATAAAAAAAAAAAAGAAAATATTCTGTTTCTACACCCATCTTTCCATTTTATGACCTGGAAGAGTATGTCTCCTTTAAATGTCAGAGATTTAGGTTTCCATAAAGGCTTTGACTGTAATTTATTTTGTATCTGGTAAGTATTTTACATCAAACTTCTTTGGGTTGGAGTGTACTCTTTACCTTTGTACAATGAACTCAGCAAATGACAGATCATCTAAATATATTTTTTTCATCGAAACTAAAATGAAGCTCTGAGTGGCTAACGATTAAACGTCACAGGTTCATAAAGCCGTCCCACTGCTGGGCATACACACCGAGGAAACCAGAATTAAAAGAGACACGTGTACCCATATGTTCATCGCAGCACTGTTTATAATAGCCAGGACATGGAAGCAACCTAGATGTCCATCAGCAAATGAATGGATAAGAAAGCTGTGGTACATATACACAATGGGGTATTACTCAGCCATTAAAAAGAATACATTTGAATCAGTTCTAATGAGGTGGATGACACTGGAGCCTATTATACAGAGTGAAATGCGCCAGAAAGAAAAACACCAATACAGTATACTAACGCATATATATGGAATTTAGAAAGATGGTAACTACAACCCTGTATGCGAGACAGCAAAAGAGACACAGATGTATAGAACAGTCTTTTGGACTCTGTGGGAGAGGGAGAGGGTGGGATGATTTGGGAGAATGGCATTAAAACATGTATAATATCATATCTGAAACGAATCGCCAGTCCAGGTTGATGCAGGATACAGGAAGCTTGGGGCTGGTGCACGGGCATGACCCAGAGGTATGGTATGGGAAGGGGAGGTGGGAGGGGGTTCAGGATGGGGAACACGTGTACACCTGTGGCAGATGCATGTTGATGTTTGGCAAAACCAATACAATATTGTAAAAATTTAAAAAAATTAATTAATTAATTAAAAAAAGAAAAAATCTAGACTAAACAGTTAGCCTTCTAATTTCCAGTCTGCTACTTGTGTAGTCTACTTACATCTACTTCATTCTATTCTATTTGTTTCAGTATGATCATTAATGAGAAGATATTTTTAACTTGAAGCTTAGCTGTTATTTATTCCAGGGGATGTATGAATTTCTCTCATGGTGCATGCTGCTTTTTTGTTGTTTGTTTGCTTATTTAGGCAAAGCGTTTCACGGTTTTCTTTGGGTGGAAAAGGAAGGTTTTTGGACTAGTATTTTGGTGAGATGGGGCTTCCCAGGTGGCGCTATGATGAGGAAACTGCCTGCCAATGCAGGAGACATAAGAGATGTGAGTTTGATCTCTGGGTCTGGATGATTCCCTGGAGGAGGGCACGGCACTCCCACTTCAGTGTTCTTACCTGGAGAATCCCATGGACAGAGGAGCCTGGAAGGCTACAGTCCATAGGGTCACAAAGTCAGATGCAACTAAATGACTTAGCACTCACATTGATGAAATGATGGACTCAAATAAGAGGGCGTTTTGTGTGTGTCTAAAATTAAGAAAATTGAATTTCAGGTGTTTGAATTTTTTTTTTTAAGAGAACAGGATGTGGTAAAGAAAGGAGTCCAGAATCACGTCATGAAGACGGACCTCTATAAGACACATGGCCAGGAAATAAGAAGTCGCTATGTGGGAAGTGGTCATAAGGCTTAGGAAACAGATTTTATTCTGATATTGTATTCTTCGATGCTGGATTGTATATGTATTTCACAGTATATAAACCTTTGATAAAGTTATAATGTACATGACTGTAAGGTAGTAGGGCATTGGGAAATGATGGTGAAAAAGCTGTGGCCACATTTGGAACCAGGGAGAAAGAGGGCAGCTACAGGTGATAAAATAGTTAAGAGCATTTGAAATTCAAGTTAGGAAGTAGGAATTTAGAGATTAAATTGATGGATTTCAAAGCCCCTACCTATGACTCTTCTCTCCTTTCAATAAGGCCCTAGAAATATTATTGAGCTCACAGTGTTTCTCTGAATAAGCTATCAGCTTAAGTTATTTGATTTTTGACAGTTTTTTTTTTGTGTGTGGAGCTTCATGTGCTACTTCCATACAGATTTTAAATTACTCAACTTCAAAGTGCAACTGGCAGTATAATGACATCTTGAAAGAAGTACTTGGTGGATACACATATTTTTGCACTGTGTATACTAGAAAAGGTGTTGCATTTTTAATTTTTTAAAGGCAAAAATTCAACCTATAAAAGCCTCAGTATGATGTGTCAAGGGTTAATGTAAATATTTTCCATGGATGTCAGACATGCACATGTCCGGGAGAGGCTTCAACAAAGCTTATGGAACTGAAGGTCAGATAGTAGGACCTTTCCCCTCCAATATCCAGTGTCTGTGCTCTGATTACTGATTGTTGCTTCTGAACCAGACCTGCAGACACAGGGGGAGCAGCCACTGTTGGTGCATCTCCCGACTCTGGCTATAATCCTCTCCTGATCCAGCTGAAGTGACTTCCAGGGAATTTAAAGGCCTGTACCCTTTCCCTGCCCATCCTGTTTTTCTTCTTGGAGCCAGACATTAAAGACTAGGACTTTTGTAAAGTAAGAAGCATACTTCACTCTGTATAATAGGTTCCAGTTTCATCCATCTCATTAGAACTGATTCAAATGTATTCTTTTTAATGGCTGAGTAATACTCCATTGTGTATATGTACCACAGCTTTCTTATCCATTCATCTGCTGATGGGCATCTAGGTTGCTTCCATGTCTTGGCTATTATAAACAGTGCTGCGATGAACATTGGGGTACACATGTCTCTTTCCCTTCTGGCCAATACAGTATACTAATGCATATATATGGAATTTAGAAAGATGGTAACAATAACCCTATGTATGAGACAGCAAAAGAGACACTGATGTATAGATCAGTCTTATGGACTCTGTGGGAGAGGGAGAGGGTGGGGAGATTTGGGAGAATGGCATTGAAACATGTATAATATCATATATGAAACGAGTCACCAGTCCAGGTTTGATGCACGATACTGGATGCTTGGGGCTGGTGTGCTGGGATGACCCAGAGGGAGGGTATGGGGAGGGAGGAGGGAGGAGGGTTCAGGATGGGGAACACAGGTATACCTGTGGCGGATTCATTTCGATATTTGGCAAAACTAATACAATATTGTAAAGTTTAAAAATAAAATAAAATTTAAAAAAAGATATGATAATAATAAAAAAAAAAGTAAGAAGCATATACAGAGATAATAAGAAGATCTCCATATATGTACCTGGAATGATACAGACTCAGAAAGACCAGAAAAGAATTTAATGTTTTTACCTAAACCTGATCCTCTGCACAGAGATGGCCTATAACAATCTAAACTGCAAAAATGAGAAGGGAGTTCTAGATGGCAGGTTGGTAGAATGCTAAGCTCACCCATCCTCGGGAACACATCACATTACCACTATATATAGAGAAACTTTTGCTGAAATCCATGTGGGCAAGAGCAGAACAGCTGTTCTACAACCAAGGTTGTGAAGAATAATCCATATGAGTCTGCCAGGAAGGGGAGACAAGCGATATGGTTGGGACCTTTACTTCTCACCTGAGATAGAGAAGAAGAAGGGGATATCACAGGCTGGGGAATCCTCCTGCAGGAGCAAGGATTTGGGGCCAGATTTTAGGCACACCAGCCCTGGGGTTTAACAACAGGAAATAAGCCCCCTTTCTGGCTTGAAAACCAGTGGAGATTTACCTGAATGCTGCAAGTAACTGAGACCAGACCTGCTCACTCCCAATCACAGCAGGGAGGCAGCAGATTGAAAACTGCCTGGGATTCCATCCAGCTGGCAAGGGCCACCCCAGCATCCCCTCTACCCAGTTCTAACTGAGCTCCTGCCCCAACCTCTGATGCTCCTGTGGGTGCTTCCCACTAAAGGGGAGGATGGATTCCATTGCTAACAAAAGTGTGTACACTTGGAGGGATGAGAGGTGACTTGGACCCTGAACCTGCAACTGAGCCATTGTCAACTCATTTGTCTCTGCAGTCACTCCATGAGGAGTGAAGTTGGGTCCAGGGAAGAGAACACTATCACCAGAGTGCACATCCTTGTCAATTTTGGGAGGGGCAGGGTCAGCTCTGTGCTGTGGCATCAACCCCTCACCACTACCCAGCCACTAATTGAGGTGAGGTTGTTGATGTTTAGTTGTTAAGTTGTGTCTGACTCTTTTGTGACCCCATGGACTACAGCCCACAAGGCTCCTCTGTTCATGGGATTTCCCAGGCAAGAGTACTGGAGCAGGTTGCCATTTCCAGCTTTAGAGGACCTTCCTGACCCAGCAGTCAAAGCTGGGTCTCCTGCCCCTGGTAGATTTTTTTTTTTACCACTGAGCCACCAAGGAAGCCTTTAGCACATTACAGAAAAAGCAAAACCAGCTGAGAAGTGCAACCCCAAGCTCTGATACCTTGATCATGGCCTAGAATAATTCAGAAATTGCCATCACATACAGGAGAAATCCACTTTCTCAAGGGTCTTATTCCAGCTCCTCAGGACACACGCCTACCCCTGATAAGGTGGTGAAAGCCACTGAGAACAGGGAAGCCCTTGCTCACACCTGGCTCTGGCTCTGGTCCCACGAACTCCAGCCCTATATCCCACCAATGCAGTGGCTGCAATCACACCCCAGGTGAAGACACGGTCCATGCTCACTTCAGATCCAGTTCTCCCACCAAAGCCATTGGACATACATAGACTCCATAGGGACACTGCCATACAAGAAACCACTTTCAAGACTGGAATATGTAATTGCTTTACCTAATGTAAGAGAGACAGAAAAAGTTAAGAAAAATCAGAAGTTATAAGAATTTGTTTCAGACTAAAGAATGAGAACAAGTAAAATCCTGATTAAAACCCTAATGAAAAGTAGATAACTAATTTACCTGATAAAGAATTCAAAGCAATAGTAGTAAGAATGCTAATGAAACCAGGGGAAATAATAGATGAACAGCATGAGTATTTTAACAAGGAACTGGGAAAAAACTGTTATAGCTCAAGTATACAATAACTGTAGTGAAAAATACACTAGCAGGAATTAGCAGCATTTTAGTGATAAAGAAGAATGCTTAAGTGATATAGATGACAGAATAATGGAAATCACGCAATAAGAATAGCAAAAAAGAACAACAAATTTAAAAAATATGAGTAGTTTAATGGACCTCTGTGAAAACATCAAGCTTATTAACATTCATGTTCTAGTGGAAGCAGCAGGAAAAGAGAGAAAATGTAAAAAATATATTTAATGAAATTTTGGTTAAACACTTGAAGGAAACAGCTATCCAGGTTTGGGAATTACGGAGAGTCTCAAACAAGATAAACCCAAAGTGAAATGCACTATGGCATATCATAATTAAAATGGCAAAAGTTAAAGATCAAAATAGAATTTTAAAGTCAGCAATAGGAAAACAAAGAATCTCATTTGAGGTAACCCACATAAATCTATTATAAGTTGATTTTTCTGAAGGGCTTCTGCAGGGCAGAAGGGAGTAGCACAATATTTAAAGTGCTGAAGGGAAAAACAAAAAAAAACAAACCAAAAAACCCTGCAGCCTAGGATACTCTTCCAAGCCAAGAATATCATTCAGAATTGAAGTAAAAAAAGAGCATCTCCAACAGCAAACACTAAAAGGGTTCACCAATACTAAGCCAACTACAGAAGAAATGTTAAAAAGTCTTCATTATTGAAAAAGACTACAAGAATAATAAGAAACTAGAGGAAGGGAAAATTCTATTGGTAAAGGCAAGTATATAGTAAAGGGTGTGGATCAACCACTTTAAACTAATATAGTGGTTAAAAATGAAAATTGTAAAGTCATGCCAAGATATGGAAGAAACTAAATGTCCATGAAGGACCAAATCAATAAAGATGGTAAATACACACAATAGAATACTGCTCAGCTGTTAAAAAGAATGAAGTTTTGCCAGTAGCAAAAAATGAATGGACTTGGAGGATATAATACTAAATGAAATAAGTCACTGAGAAACACAGACACTATATAATATCATATATTTGAATCTAAAAAAACCCCAACAAACTAGTAAATATAAAAATGAATCAGACTCACAGATATAGCAAACAAACTAATGGTTATCAATGAGGAATTAGAAGAGGGAGGGGCAAGAAAAGGGTAGGGGACTAAGATATAGTTCAGTTCAGTCGCTCAGTCGTGTCTGACTCTTTGCGACCCCATGAAATGCAGCACGCCAGGCCTCTCTGTCCATCACCAACTCCCGGAGTTTACCCAAACTCATGTCCATTGATCCGTGATGCCATCCAGCCATCTCATCCTCTGTCGTCCCCTTCTTCTCCTGCCCTCAATCCCTCCCAGCATCAGGGTCTTTTCCAATGAGTCAACTCTTTGCATGAGGTGGCCAAAGTATTGGAATTTCAGCTTCAGCATCAGTCCTTCGGATGAACATCCAGGACTGATCTCCTTTAGGATGGACTGGTTGGATCTCCTTGCAGTCCAAGGGACTCTCAAGAGTCTTCTCCAACACCACAGTTCAAAGCATCAATTCTTCGGTGCTCAGCTTTCTTCACAGTCCAACTCTCACATCCATACATGACCACAGGAAAAACCATAGCCTTGACTAGATGGACCTTGTTGGCAAAGTAATGTCTCTGCTTTTGAATATGCTGTCTAGGTTGGTCATAACTTTCCTGCCAAGGAGCAAGCATTTTTTAATTTCATGTCTGCAATCACCATCTGCAGTGATTTTGGAGCCCAGAAAAATAAAGTCTGACACTGTTTCCACTGTTTCCCTATCTATTTGCCATGAAGTGATGGGACCAGATGCCATGATCTTCGTTTTCTGAATGTTAAGCTTTAAGACAACTTTTCCACTCTCCTCTTTCACTTTCATCAAGAGGCTTTTGAGTTCCTCTTCACTTTCTGCCATAAGGGTGGTATCATCTGCATATCTGAGGTGATTGATATTTTCCCCAAAATCTTGATTCCAGCTTGTGCCTATTCCAGCCCAGCATTTCTCATGATGTACTCTGCATATAAGTTAAATAAGCAGGGTGACAATATACAGCCTTGACATACTCCTTTTCCTATTTGGAACCAGTCTGTTGTTCCATGTCCAGTTCTAACTGTTGCTTCCTGACCTGCATATAGGTTTCTCAAGGGGCAGGTCAGGTGGTCTGGTATTCCCATCTCTTGAAGAATTTTCCACAGTTTGTTGTGATCCACACAGTCAAAGGTTTTGGCATAGTCAATAAAGCAGAAATAGATGTTTTTCTGGAACTCTCTTGCTTTTTCAACGATCCAGCAGATGTTGGCAATTGGATCTCTGGTTCCTCTGCCTTTTCTAAAACCAGCTTGAACATCTGGAAGTTCACTCACATATTGCTAAAGCCTGGCTTGGAGAATTTTGAGCATTACTTTACTAGCGTGTGAGATGAGTGCAATTGTGTGGTAGTTTGAGCATTCTTTGGCATTGCCTTTCTTTGGGACTGGAATGAAAACTGACCTTTTCCAGGCCTGTGGCCACTGCTGAGTTTTCCAAATTTGCTGGCATATTGAGTGCAGCACTTTCACAGCATCAACTCTTAGGATTTGAAATAGCTCAACTGGAATTCTATCATTTCCACTAGCTTTGTTCATAGTAATACTTTTTTTTTTTTTTTTAACGAAAACTAGTTTTATTTTAAAATTAAGTGCATAGCACTCATCTAATTCCATTGGTGTGGACTTTAGCACCATACTTGATATTTGCAATTAATGTCATAACAGATACATTTTGGTTTGCAGTTTATATTTGAGTAGTGTTTATTTAGTGGACTTTGGTAAAGCCCCTTATACATATCATTAATTTCTTCACAGTACACATTTAATGATGGTCCGGTAATCTCAAAAAACAAAAAACCTGCTTTAAAGACTAATTAATAAATTAAACAAAACAAAACCCACACAACGCCCCCCACCCATAGCCCCCCAAAGCTAGCAGTTGTGAGTTGTATTTATACTGAAACCTAATGTTTTAAAAATAGTACTGGTTTCTCCAACCACCCCATCCCACCCTACCCTGGGTATGCAGCAATAGTAACCAATTATTTATTTTACTCTCCCCCCCGCAACCCAAATTAGTCCAGTGTTCTTTAGCTTTTTAAAATATAAACTGGGAAAGTGTTACAGGCTTTTTAAAAAGGCATATTCTTCTATAACAAGAATGACATTTAAACCAATCAGTAAAAGCATTTGACAAGACATTTAAATTACCATAGGCACCAGTTGTTGTTTCAAGTTGGGATCTCTATCCCAATATCTTACATTCATAGTATTATTGAGGTAGTTAAAATACTGAAAATTGGACTCCAGGTTGCTAGGTTCTGAATGTGAATGATATATTCTCTTTTGAACCCACTTTACCCCAGATAATTCAAGTTCTCTTGAGGTAAGGACTACTAAAATCCAATAAGCAGCCTTCTGTAAAGAGAAAAGTGATGATACTTTCAGAAAACAATTTTCATGCTTGAAAAATCTGCCACGAGTGTTCTTACCTGAGTAGTTTTTCATTTTATCTACCAGACTAATAAATCCATGTCATGCCCTATGTACTCTAATGATAAAAGTTACCTTTCATTTAAGGAAAGGATGTTCTGTAAGAACTCACACTGACAGAACCCACCCACCCACATCCACCTACTGGAGCCATCTGGATCAATCCATTGCTGTGATGAGTCCCTTCCCTTCCTAACAAAAGCCATTGGCTTGATTATTGAGACTCCTGCTGCATACCCATAACATCTTTATAATAAGCTTGTCTTCAATGCATATTACGGCAGTCACATACCTGCCATGCAGTTTCCCTTCTATTCAAGTGCTATCTTTAAAAAAAAAACCACACAAACAAAATGACACACTTTACTAATTTTTCTATCAGAAAGCTTCCCTCCACCAAATCTCTTCTCCCACAGATAAGAGCACAATGTATATAGTTTCAGTTATTACTATGTTTTTTTTTTTTTTTCTTTTTACTTTTTGCAGTTTATTTCCTCCAAACTCTTTACCCCCAAATTGCCCTTGCTGTAATGACCTATTGCTGTTTTCACTCATTACCAATATAGTGAAATGTCCCAGGGCAGTTCTGGGGCCAGTCCAATGAAAGTCACCTTTGCCTACTTACACCTAACTGCTGCTGCTGCTAAGTCGCTTCATTCATGTCTGCGACCCCATAGACGGCAGCCCACCAGGCTCCCCCGTCCCTGGGATTCTCCAGGCAAGAACACTGGAGTGGGTTGCCATTGCCTTCTCCGTTACACTTGACTAGCTGGATTCAAAGGCTGCTTATAAAACCTGTCTTCCATGTAACAAAGTGCTGCTCTAGCACAACCTGAGAACTACCCTGGCCACATTCCACCTCAAAACAAACTTACGGGACTTTATTCTAGTACTGACATTTTACAATTACACCTTCCCTTGAAAAAACTTTTTTAGAATAATATCAAATCTGAGTATAAATCATTGATTGCACTGAGAAATGCAAAACTTGTATGTGTATTATGAATGACAGGAACCACCACTTCATTCATTCTAAGCTACAATTATGTTCTCATTTGAAAACACACTCTAGCAGGAGTCTACTAACCTATGTTATTAAGGTAGTCATACTATAACATTCCCAAAGCATGTTGCATTACAGTTAAGTGTTTCCAAGTAGTACAAATTCCCTGAGTTAAATGTGTTTAATTCTAAAGACTTGAGGTTGACCACAGGGGAAAAATAAGAAAAACGTATGACCATGATTTTAAGAAATCTACTCCAATCTTAATTTTAGTACATAAATCCAGATACCTATACTATCTGTGATAAGGAGTTATTTAGAATATCTAAAAAAAAATTTTTTTTAACCACACTGACTGGTATAGCAAAGAAATTCATGAGTTGAAACTTAGTCAGAAGTTCATTTGCAGATGCAGATCAAAAATATAAATCAAAACTGGAGACTTAAAAAAGGATCTCTTCAAAAATTAATACTGTAACTTTCCTTCATAAAAAGAATGTTTGGCAAGTCCACAGATAAACATTAATCTCTGACATATAAGCCAACATTAGGCCCAGAGCCACCACAGGTCAAATCTTGAAACAGCAAATTTGGAGTCTGTACAAATTTTCTGTTGGGTTGAATATTTTTGAAATATTTGGACCATCACTTGGGGCTTTAAAATGTGTCATATAGAAATTTGTTTTAACAGGATTTGACATATACACTGTTAAAGTGTTTGCAGTGTTACCTTAGTCCTCCCAGATATTCACGGTGTGTTGGAAGGGATAATCAGTCTTCCTGGTGCTGGTATCTGAAGAGTGCTGATGAAATTTGGATCCCTTTCCTTTTGAAGAGAAGTTTTACAAAAAGCTTGCCCCAGAGCTTCAAGTCATAAACAGTCTGGGTCAGGTCTTACCTTCACATAAAATCACCTTTCAAAGCATTGAGTAATGCAAGGGTAATGTTCATTTATCTGATAACTCCGGTTGTAAGAAACATTCAGACAGGGTTTAACTTCTACCGGTATTGCCAGTGACATCCCAACACCAGCTGGCGCATGCCCAAGGCCCTGAAGCCAGCAGGAAGCCAGCAGGACATGTTGGTAGTGTGTAAGATGAGGTGTGTGTAGTAGATACAATCTGCTGACAGCTTGGTTGTTCCGATACAGGATGGCGATACTGCAGTGAGGTCTGGTGAGTCTGATGGAGATACCGAGGCTGCTGAAAGTGAACTGCCCTAGAGGGCTGGGAGGCTGCCTGGAACACACTTAGCTGTGCTGGCTGAGGTCCTGCCTGTCCTCTCTGTTTGTTTGCTTCTTTCACATCATTATCATGATCGATCAATAGCCGTTCAATGCACTGCACTAAGAAATCCCAGGAGTAAGCAGTAAGACGATGCAATCTTGTAGGCCACGTTGGAGAGAGACGAAGTATAACCCTTGAAGAAGCCACACATGCTGCAGCTTGCAAGGATACTTCCAGGAAGTAATCTGCATACTTGGCCATGTAGAGTTTAGTTTTTTCCAAGCAAATCATTGGCCAGCCATCATGAAGATCTGTTTCATGTACTGCTTCAGAGAGATAATACTCAATGAAATGGGCAGCTGTTGGAAGGCAAAGGTTCCACTGAAAGGTTTCTAATAATAATAGTTCCATATGTAGCAAATTTTGTTTTGTTAATACTAGATTCATATTAGTCATACAACCCAGGCTGTTGAGCTGCTCCAGCTTAGGCACACTATCTTCTTTTTCTTCAAATTTACTTGCTAGAAGCAGACAGGAAAGTGCAACTAAATGCAGCTGCTGGATAGAGATGTCATAACGATCCATAAACAGGTCCAGCAAATAGACAGCAAGATGTCGGGCAGAAGGGCAGAGTGTGAAACGATTGCTCACAATGGCAATCAAGTCAGCAAAATATCTTCTGAGACTTAGTTGAGGGGACTGGCCTTTGTAGGAAGGCAACTTCAGCTCCTTGTACCGAAGAGCTTGATGGATGTCGGCAGCCAGCTGTCCCCGCCACCACTGCGCCTCCAGCTCCATGGGACCCGGCGGCGTGCCTGGCCAGACGAGGCAACTTCAGTCCGGAACCGCGGCCCTCACAGGCCCAGCCCCGCCGACATGCGGGGAACGCCGACCCCGCTCATGCTGCGGACAGTCGGCAGCAAAGCGCCGGCCTCAGCTCCGACCCAGCGCCAGGGCGCTCGCGCCGCCCATTGTTAAAGGACCGGCAGGCGGCTCCGCGTACAAAGCCAGCGCGGGGGCACATGCGGACCCGCCGCTGCCCCATAGTAATGCTTTCTAAGGCCTACTTGACTTCACATTCCAGGATGTGTGGCTCTAGGTGAGTGATCACACCATCGTGATTATCTTGGTTGTGAAGATCATTTTTTACAGTTCTTCTGTGTATTCTTGCCACCTCTTCTTAATATCTTCTGCTTCTGTTAGGTCCATACCATTTCTGTCCTTTATTGAGCCCATCTTTGCATGAAATATTCCCTTGGTATCTCTAATTTTCTTGAAGAGATCTCTAGTCTTTCCCATTCTGTTGTTTTCCTCTATTTCTTTGTGTTGATCGCTGAAGAAGCCTTTCTTATCTCTAAGAGATATAGCTACTATGTATAAATTAAATAAGCTATAAGAATATCCTGTATACACAGGGAGTATAACCAGTGTTGTATAATAAATATAAAAAAATATATAATCTTTAAAATTTGAATCACTCTGTGGTACACCTGAAACTTATATAATATTGTAGATAGATATCCTCCATAAAAAGGTGAAAATTATAAATTCAGTCATAACTACAACAAATGGGATAGACATGAAAATGTAAAATACAACATCTAAATCACAAAATGTAGGGGAAGCTAGTAAAAATGTAAATATACTAGAATTTGTTTGAACTTAAGTTACTAGAATTTAAAATGAGTGGCTATAGATATAGGTCAATGTATACGAAATTGGTGGTAATCATAATAAACAACCTTCAGTAGATATAAAAACTAGAGAGAAGGAAGCACAAACATAACACTACAGAAATCATCAAACCAAAATGGAAGAGACAAATAGAAAAAGAACAGAGAAGACATTCAGAAACATCCAGAAAACAAATAACAAAAGATAATAAGTAGATACATATTTGAGTGTCAATAGACTAAATGCTCCAATAGGAAAGCATAGTGTGGCTAAATGGATTAAAATAAAACAAAACAAAGATACAAAAAAAGAGCCTTCTTTGCCTACAAGAGATTCACTTCCGATCTAAAGAGACACCCAGACTAAAATGAGGGACAGTAAAAGATATTCAAGTCAAGTGGAAAAAAAAAGAAATAGGGGAATTCAATACCCATATCAAAGAAGTCATTACAACAAAGTCGATAGTAAAAGACAAGAAGGACATTAAAAGGATCAATGCAAGAAGAGAACATAATGTTCAGAAACGCATATGAACCTAATATGCTTATGTGCTAAGTTGCTTCAGTTGTGTCCGACTTTTTGTGACCTTATAGACTGTAGCCAGCCAGGCTCCTCTGTCTCTAGGATTCTCCAGGCAAGAATACTGGTGTGGGTAGCCATTCCCTTCTCCAGGGGACATTCTTGAACCAGGGATTGAACCCAGGTCTCCTGCATTATAGGTAGATTCTTTACCTTCTGAGCCACCAGGGAAGCCCTTGGAAAAAGGTACAGAGGTTCATCACAAAACTAAAAATAAAACTGCCTTATGATCTAACAATCAGTATATATCTGAAGAAAATGAAACCAGTAATGTGAAAAAATACATGTGACCAGTGTTCACAGCAGCATTATTTTCAATAGCAAAGATGTGAAAGCCACCTAAATGTGTATTAACAGATTAATTATATATATATATATATACACACATGGATATATATACATACATCATAACTTTTTTTTTCATACATCATAACTTTTAATGGCTCAATTATACATTTACATTTAATGTAAATTGCTCAATTATATATATATATTATATTTGTCATGAAAAAGAATGAAATCTTGCCATTTGCAGTCATGTATCTGGTCCTGCTACTGCTACTGCTAAGTCACTTCAGTCGTGTCAGATCGCACTCTGTGCGATCCCATAGACGGCAGCCCACCAGGCTCCCCTGTCCCTGGGATTCTCCAGGCAAGAACACTGGAGTGGGTTGCCATTTCCTTCTCCAATGCGTGAAAGTGAAAAGTGAAAGTGAAGTCGCTCAGTCGTGTCTGACTCTTAGCGACCCCATGGACTACAGCCTACCAGGCTCCTCCGTCCATGGGATTTTCCAGGCGAGAGTACTGGAGTGGGGTGCCATTGCCTTCTCCGTGTATCTGGTCCTAGAGAATAGTATATTCAGGGAACTAACACAAAGATCAGTATGGTATGTTATTAGCCATATGTGTAATATTAAAAAATACAAGAAAAAAAATGAATATAACAGAACAGAAGCATTCTCACAGATATAGAGACCAAACTGGTGTGTATCAATGAGGAGAGGGAAGGCGTAAATGAAAATATAGGAGGAGGGCATTAAGATATACAGACCTATATATAAAATATATAAAGAAGAAGGATACAATGAAGAATATAGCCAATATTTTTATATAGCTTTAAGTGAACTATAAGCTATAAAAATATTGAATCACTATGTTGTACACCTAAAATTGACATAGTATTTTAAATCAAATATACTTCAATAAAAAATCTTTCTTTGACTTCTGATAACTTAATTATAATGTCCCTTGTGGATTTCTTTGGGATCATCTTATTTGGAATATTTTTGTTTCTTGTTTCAAGATGTCCAGTTCCTTGCACAGATTTGGGAATTTTTTTCAGTTAGTTTTTCTTTGGGAAATCTTTTAGACTATTACTCACATTTTTCTCTTTTGGTGATCCCTGTAATGCCTATGTATCATGTAATATAATACATTCCATAAATCTTAGACTTTTGACATTATTTTTCATTGTTTTATCTATTCACTCCATTTACTGAATTGTTTCAATTGTCCTTTTTCCCAAATTCTATAATCCTTTGCTTTGTCTGTTTAGTCTGTGGTTTTGACCTTCTACTGAATTTTTCAGTTCAATTACCATGTTTTTGGCTTCATGACTTCTGTTTGGTACTCTTTGAAGAAAAAAGTCACACTTTGTTCATGTATTGTTTTATGACAGTTAAAGGAATTCTCTGTCACTTAAGTAATATATCTCCATTTCTTTCTTTCTTTCTTTCTTTTTTTTTTTTTAGGTCCACTTTGTATGCTCATTTTCTTGGAATGTTTCTTTTTTTAATTGAACTTTTCTTTATTTTCCCTTGACTTTCTGCACTCATGTCTGCACGCAGACAAAAATAGAAAACTATTTTAATCCTCATGAACTGGCCTTGTATTGGAGTTGACCGTATTAATAAGCCTGGTTAGAAAAGGCAGACCTCTCAATCTTGTGATAGTACAATCCACTTTCCTAGTTTTTAGTAGCTCCCAGGAGTCAGGAGAATGTCAGGATCCCATTAGACTCTTAACATGGGAGATTAAAGTCAATTCCTTTGGCAGCCCCTAGGTAAGTTGCGTTAATGGCTGCACAGTGCATCTTTTCCTTTATAAGGAGAAGCTGTAGGGAAAGTATTTTCTACTTCTAGCTGTGTTAAACCAAAGTGAGGTGGGTGGCTACAGAGAGTTTTAGCATAAACTGCTGTCTCTCTTCTCTCTTATCTCAGGCAGCTAGATTATGCCATATCCTGTGCCTGTCCTGCTTTATGGCACAGGCTACACAGAAGCCAGTCTTCTGGATGGCCCCTAGAAAAGTTGGAGTTTTGGATGTATTGTGCATCTCTTTCTCTTCCCAGGGAGAACCTGGGAAATGGCGATTTTGTCCCAGTCACATGGTTCTGGACCTCCATAGGTATATGGAAGACGTATCTTGAATTTTCTTAACAGCTTCAACGTAACTAGTATCATGATTGAACTGTGTTCAGGATCCTTTTAACTAAGTTTTGGATTTCTTACAGAGAGAATCTGTACATAAATTATTTTTAGTCACTGTGTCCATGCAGTGAAAGAGATTCTAGGGCTTGCTGTACTGTAGTCTTGTTGATGGGAAATTGTTAATTTTGCTGTTCCTTGGGTGATGCACTATCCTGATAGTGAAGGATAAAATTGTGTAAAATATTGAAGCTATAAGGAACTAAAGACAGATTGTAAAGACAAACCCCTTAGTTCCCTATTACATGTAGAAACTGTTCCCTAGGGAAGAGACTGAACAAGCTGCTTCCATGTCTATAACTGAGTGCGTTGTATCATTACATGCACACTAAAATCCTCTGTGACTTAGTATGCACCAAAATGATTTTAGAGTCCATTTATTGTTTTCTGCTGCTGGATAGGACAAAAATCATAATCAAAATTATGATCTATAATTCTGAAAGATTTCTAAGGTATATCAGAAATTGTTTACAGGTGACATTTTCTTAGAAAAAATAAAACCAAAGCCCGAGAACCTGAAATTGCCATTCTAGGACCATGGGGTAAAATCACTAAGAAGAAAGGCCTGGGATATTCTGGCTTACAAGAGTGAGTTTCCGAATTACATTTACATTCATGTTTTCTTTGTCCAAGATGCAGATTGAGATATGACACGATTGAGACTCAGATATGACAGTTCATTTCCTATTTGTGCAGTCCTGAGATTCAACTGAATCTTGCAGCGAAAACTGTTTGAAGGGAGAGTGGGGAATGTTCAGAAATATTAAAGGATACAGGTGATACAGTTTCTTAATAAGTTCCCTCTCCATGGATAGAACACTCTTTCTTCTACTTTTATAGCTTTTACTCTGTGACATATGGCGTAACTTAACCTTTCCTAGACTTTGGTTGCTCTTGTGTTTCTTTTTTTAATTAGAAGCAATATTCTTGGTTCCTACCCTGTAAATTCCTATCTGCGCTAGAGACAAAACCAGGCTTTGGGGATTGCTGCCAAAAGAAGAGAAGTAAGAAGAGGGTCCAAGTGAATGAAATAATGGTGAGATGAGAGAATGAAAATTCTCTCCTGGTTCAAACTTCTTTTCCAATATCCTTTTGGGTAAAAGGCTAAATTTTGATGCTTTTTGCTACTTAGTTTATAAAGCATTTTTTGTAAAGGAAATTCTTGTCACTCATTTCCATGGTAATGGTAAGTAAATTCTACGAGTTCAGTTTGGGCTACCCACAGTCATTCCTAGTACATATGTCACTTATGTGAGGAGATGTGAGAAATACTTTTTCCTCTATGTAAGCCTTCTCCTTGTTTTCACAGATCCCCTTAGAGAAGAATGGCTCCAGGGAATGACTCTTTCATGACTCAGTTCATTTTAGCAGGATTAACAGACCAATCAGTTTTTCAACTCCCCCTGTTTTCCCTGTTTTTAGTAATGTATATGGTCACTGTGATGGGAAATTTGAGCTTGATCATCCTAACTGGGTCGAGTTCACACCTGCACACACCTATGTACTTTTTCCTTTTTAATTTGTCCTTCATAGATCTCTGTTATTCTTCTGTGTTTACACCTAAAATGCTGATTAACATCACATCAGAGAAGAAGATTATCTCCTACATGGGGTGCATGACCCAGCTTTACTTCTTGTGTTTTTTTGGTATTTCTGAAAGTTATGTGCTGACATCAATGGCCTATGACCGCTATGTGGCCATCTGTAACCCACTCTTGTATAACACTGCCATGTCCCCTAAAGTGTGTTCCAGCCTTATGCTTGGTTCCTACCTGATGGCATTTTTTGAGGCAACAACCCTCATTGGATGTAAGCTGAGACTGACCTTCTGTGATGCAAACACCATCAACCATTATTTGTGTGACATCTACCCTCTCCTCCAGCTCTCCTGCACAAGTACCTACATCATTGAGCTGGAAGTTATCATTGTGTCAGGCATCAATATCACTGTGCCCAGTCTCACCATCTTTGTCTCTTATGGTCTCATCCTCTCCAACATCCTCCACATCAGCTCCACAGAGGGCAGGTCCAAAGCCTTCAGCACCTGCAGTTCCCACATCATTGCTGTTTCTCTGTTCTTTGGATCAAGTGCATTTGTGTATCTCAAACCATCTTCTGTGTCTGCGGATGATGGGAAAATATCCTCTGTCTTTTACACAAATGTGATTCCCATGATGAATCCCTTAATTTACAGCTTGAGGAACAAAGATGTTAAGCTTGCTTTGAGAAAAACCCTATGTGTGGCAGAATTTTGATCAGAGACATTATCTGTCTGTGCATATAGTTACAGGACAAGGAGATTCTGTGTGTTCAATTAAATATTTTTAGTCATGGCCTTATTTTTCTATTTTTTAAAATAACATGCCTAAGAAAATTTAAGCCTTCTTATAATAATGTATTTCCAATTTTTCTGTCTGGACTTCTTTTTTCCTTAAATGATTTGTGAAATATCTCCTCTGGTTTTCCTTTTAGCTAATAGTATTAAATTATAAATGTAACTGTTATTTTCTAGCTTCATTTCAAAGTTTTAATTTTTACTGAAGAAAAATGGTCTCCAAGTGATCAAATTTGAGATACCTTTGATATAATGAGACAGTAATGATGAAATCAGCTAGATATTGCTAAAGTAGCATCATTTTATTGGAGTTGTGCATATCTTCCGCATGCTTTAGAAGCATGTATCAGATGCTTTTACTGTTTTTACTCCCATTTTTCTATTATCTGACTAGGAAGAGTATGTCACCTTTAAATATCAGAGATTGAAGCCTTCATTAAGATATTGACTATAAATTTATTTTGCATCTCTAAATATTTTACATCAAGCTTCTTTGGGCAAGTGTTTTCTTTTTTTACTTTAATTCAATGAAACCAGCAAGTGACAGATCATATAAATATATTTATTTCATAGATGGTGAAATGAATGGTTAATGATTTAATGTCACAGCTTCATAAAGAAAAATCTAGACTAAACTGTTAGCCTTCTAATTTCAAGTCTGCTACTTTTGTAGTCTGCTTACATCCACTTCATTCTACTCTATTTGCTTCAGTATGATCATTAATGAGAAGACATTTTAAATTTGAAGCTTAACTTTTGTTCATTCCAGGGAAATACATGAATTTCTCTCATGCTGTTTCTTGCTTTTTTATTGTTGGTTTGTTTAGGCAAAGAGTTTCATGGGTTTATTTGAGTGGGTAAAGAAGGCCTTTTGGACTAGTGTATTGGTAAGATGATTGACTCAAATAGGGAGCTTTTTTTTTTTGCAAAATTAACAAAATTGAATTTGAGATTTTTTTATTAAGAGCATATGACATGGGTGAGAAAAGAGTCCAGAATCATGTCATTATGACAGACCTCAAAAAGACACGTGTTCAACAAATAAGAGGTCTTGTGTGGGAGGCATTCATGCACATTAGGAGACAAATAGTGTGAATCTGTATGCTTTCCATACAGGACTGTAAATGTATTTCACTGTCTATAGATATTTGATAAAGCTATGGTGCACATGACTGTAAATTAATAGTGCTTTGGGAAACGAAGGTGAAAAAGCTGTGGTCACATTTGGAACAAGGAAAGAAGGCAGCAGGTACAAGTAATAAAATTGTTAAGAGCATTTGAAACTCAGTTAGGAAATAGGAATTTAGAGAAGAAAAATGATGGATAAATAAAGTCCATATCTATGACTCCCCTCTCCTTCCTGGAAGGGCCTAGATATATTATGGAGCTCACAGGGTTTCTCTGGATAGGATGAAAGCTCAAGTTATTGGACTTTTTTGAAACAGTTAAATCAATAGAACTGGAGAGCCTGAGAACAACTAAATCATTCCTGTTTCTGTGGACTTCCAAATGCTACTTCCATATACACTTTATGGTGCTAAGCCTCAGAGTCCTGCTGGTAGTATAATGATAACTTGAAAAAAACTGGTGAATACACTAAATTTTGGCACTGACTTTATTGCAAAGTGTGTTGGATTTTTTTTTAAAGGAAAAATACTACCTTAAAACTCCTCAATATGATATGTGAAAATATAATGAAAATAATTTCCAAGATACTTTAACAATATTATTATATATCATTTTCCTAATCTCCACTCAATATTTGGGTGTTGTGAAATTTAGCATAGCTGATATGTTGAATTTTTTTTTAATTTTTAGTTGTTCAGCATGGCTAAATCCCTGTTTTATGGTTAAAATGACCACTCATCTCCCATCTCCTGACCTCTAATATCAACATGCTTCTTTTTCACTGAAAAGATCATATTTACTTAAAATAGTTGATCTTGGTTGGAGTTTCCTTTTGTTTTTTTATTTTCTGTTTCTAGCTTGTTTCCCCTATAATAACAAATGTGTTTCTAAGCAAGTTCATGTGTCGAGCCATTTGGAAATGTTTCATATCTCCATCCATTCACTCTGTTAGGTATTTTATAAATATTTGAGGTTTTCCAAAGTTACAACTTCCCTGGTGGCTCAGTATAAAGAAACCACCTGACAATGCAGGAGACTCGAGTTCAGTCCCTGGGTTGGGAAGATACCCTGAAGGAAGAAATGGCAACCCACTCCAGTATTCTTGCCTGAAGAATGTCATGGACAGAGGAGCCTGGCAGGCTACAGTCTGTGTGGTTGCAAAACAGTTGGCACAACTTAGCAACTGAGCAACAACAAAAACAAACGGTGGGTTAGTGTGGTCACTAATGTTTAATTTCATGAGCCTAAAAATTCAGATAAAATGTGTTCATTTTCAGAGAAGATTAATTGTCTTCACAGTTAATTTTATATTTTACTTATTTGAAAAAATTAATAAATATATTTAAAATACAGTTTGTAATAGTTAAGGCTGGCAATTTAAATTTAAGAGAGGCAAGTTTGCTGATAGCTTATTAATTTAAGCATTTTTTATTTAACAATAAGCCTGTCTATCATTTGGATTTCCTTCAAAAGGAGGAAATCAAGTCAGAGTATTTTACATGTACAGCATAGTTTTTCTTAATCATTTTTGCTTTTGTGACACAGTATATGAATGACACTGACATCTTTTGAGGGAAAGAATTGAAAGGTTGCTGCCGAGCCATGAAAGATGCTGGAATTCTTGGCCTCCAGAGGAGAAGAATTTAATCCAGGGCTAGTGATGAGGATAGATGACTCAGAGCATTTGTTTAATAAAGTTTTATTAAGTATAAAAGATATAAAGAAAACTTCTGACATAGACATCAGAAGAGGGCAGAAAGAGTGCCCCCCTGCTAGTCTTTAGCCAGATGTTATATAGCTACTAGCAGTCTGCTAATTGGAGAAAGGAAATGTCTCAAAACTCAGAGACTAGCACCAGGCCCCTCATCCACAACATGCATTTTGAGATAACATTGGCGGAAGGTGAGTTGTCCTGGGCCGTAAAATGATTGACATGAATCTTGAAGAAAGGCAGGTTTCCAAGCAAATACAGTCTCATTAACATAGCTTAAGAGAACATTTGCATGAGTAAAACATACTGGTTTGTCAAGTTGGTTTTGAGTCTTAGGTGAACTGACTTGAACACAGAGGCTAGGGCAAATACATAGTTCATTAACATAGATTAAAACAAACATTTCCATAGAAAAATGCATTGGTTAAGTCAAGGTTTAAGATAAGTTCAGGTGGAACCAGGTGTCATCAGGGCAACACAGAACTTTAAAAGAAACCTCTTTTAAATTTGTATAGAGAAAGGGAAAAAAATCTAACATTTATAGTTTTTTTATTCCTGCTGCTTAAGAGTGGAGAAGGAAATGGCAACCCACTCCAGTATTCTTGCCTGGAGAATCCCAGGGAGGGAGGAGCCTGGTGGGCTGCTGTCTATTGGGTTGCACAGAGTTGGAAATGACTGAAGTGATTTAGCAGCAGCAGCAGCAGCTGCTTAAGAGAGAGAGAAAAAATGTCCGATACTTGCATCCTATTTCCTCCATTTATTCCTTCATGCTTGTTACCCTCTCAGAATGGTTCTATTGAAGTTACCACAGCTGAGAATCAATTGGGTAAGCCGTGGGATTCCCCTGTGCTGCTGTAAAAGGACAAAGCTGTGTCTGAGTCAGTGTGAAAACTTCATGTTTGTAAGTTTAACAGAAAATGGTCCTCCAAGTTAAAAAGCAGAAAGAAAATTCCCTGGTCACATCCCAAATTTGTTCAATGTAAATGTTCTCGTTCAGTTCAGTTCAGTAGCTCAGTCGTGTCCGACTCTTTGCAACCCCATGAATCGCAGCACGCCAGGCCTCCCTGTCCATCACCAACTCCCAGAGTTCACTCAGACTCACGTCCATCGAGTCAGTGATGCCATCCAGCCATCTCATCCTCTGTCGTCCCCTTCTCCTCCTGCCCCCAATCCCTCCCAGCATCAAGTCTTTTCCAATGAGTCAACTCTTTGCATAAGGTGGCCAAAGTACTGGAGTTTCAGCTTTAGCATCATTCCTTCCAAAAAAATCCCAGGGCTGATCTCCTTCAGAATGGACTGGTTGGATCTCCTAGTAGTCCAAGGGACTCTCAAGAGTCTTCTCCAACACCACAGTTCAAAAGCATCAATTCTTCGGCACTCAGCTTTCTTCACAGTCCAACTCTCACATCCATACATGACCATTGGAAAAACCATAGCCTTGATTAGATGGACCTTGTTGGCAAAATAATGTCTCTGCTTTTCAATAATGTTCTCTGAGAGAGCTGATATTATTAATTACTCAAGATCAGGTTTGGAGTGAGCATGATAAGGGTCACTGTGGTTAAGGGTTGATGGAAACGAGAAGTAAAAGGAATTTTGAGTTGTTTACCGGTTTATTTCCTGAAACTGCACTATATTGAATTTCATCCTCTATTTTTCCTTTACAGGGATTACACACACACACACACACACACACACACACACACACATACACACACACAGTGTCTTCAAGTCTTGTATTTGATGAGATCACTGTCTATTATTGCATGGTGTGGAGCCCACTTTTAATCTTTTCAAGCACGTTCAGGTAGATGGTTCCTGCTCCAGCTCCCAGACTGAGTGAGAAGTACTTGCTGAATCTAATCAGAAGGTATAGTTATTGCTTCAGAGATTAATTTGCTTAGATAAAAACCCAACAGCAGCAACTTTTTTTTTTTCATCCACTGAGACCCTAGTAATGTGTTGCAATATGCTGTATTTGACAGACATAAAAATGACCATGTAAGAGACTGATAAATGACAGATTTTGATAATGCAACACAATAGAATAATATCTTACACAGAAATGAATTCTAAAATTCACCTTATATAATCAGCATTGCTCCTGACATTTGATTATCTGTTTTATGACCAGAGTTCCTTGGACAGCAATATCAAACCAGTCAATCTTAAAGGAAATCAACCCTGAATATTCCTTGGAAGGACTGATCCTGAATCTGAAGTTCCAATAATTTGGCCACCTGATGTGAATAGCCAACTCATTGGAAAAACCCTGATCCTGAGAAAGATTGAGGGCAGGTGGAGAGGGGGCAAGAGAGGATGAGATTGTTGGACGGTATTATCCATTCCCAGCAAGTTCTGGGAACTAGTGAAGGACAGGGAAGCCTGATGTGCTACAGTCCGTGGGGTTGCAAAGAGTCAGATATTACTGAGGGGCTGAACAACAAAAATGACCATACATTTTCTTCAAACTTCAAAAGAAAATATGTCATTAATTTAAAAAGGAATTATTAAAGGAATTATTAATTAATTAATTATTAGGAATTGTTAAAGGTTGTTAGAAAAATTCGTCATTATTTTTAAAAAGGAATTATTAAAGGCTGTTAAAGGAATTATTCTACTAGAATATTTTCACTCACTTCAGAATATTTTAAAGAGAGTCAAATTAACCTTGCATTTTAAGAGATCCTCACAGTAACCCCACCCCTGCTTAGGTGACGTGTAAGAAGGAAAATGTATTCAAATATACCACAATCCCTAGGTCACAAAATGTGTTAAAGATCAATGATACAAAGATAAATTAGACATAAATCCTGTTTCATTGAGAAAGTGATGTTTAAAGTGGATACTTGCAAAAATAGTTTTGGAGAGATTAATGGCCAATACAAAACTCCTAAGGTGATATTTCTAATGTGTTTGAGAAATAATAAGGGCTACTGTACTGAATGATGGAGTAAAGGAGAGAGTTAAAAGAGATGAGGACAGGGATGTAACAAGAGGAAGATCACCTTGGATCTTAGGGGTTATTGTGAAAATCGAACTTTTTCTTTGAGTGAAATAGAGTCCAGAAAAGTAAAAATAAGTTGACGTAAGATTTTTAAGCATGATTCTAATGGGAGGAATAAACTGTAGAAGGCAACGAATAAATGAGAGATCTACTTTGGAGAGGTTTGTAGAGCACTAGTAACAGTAACTGACTATGGTTCTCAAATCAAGGTAGTGGTGTCATAGATGTGATATATAGGATGTTGTTGTTGTGTAAATGTTGTGTTAGTCGTTCATTCGTGTCTGACTCTCTTCAACTCCGTGGGCTGTAGCCAGCCAAGCGCCTCTGTCCATGGAATTCTCCAGGCAAAAATACTGGCGTGGTTAGCCATTTCCTTCTCCAGGGGATCTTCCTAACCCAGGGACTGAACCTGGGTCTCCCACATTGCAGGCAGATTCTTTACCGTCTGAGAGTCTAATCTTATGTATATATATATATATATATATATATAATAAATAAAAATGTAGTCATGTTTTATTGAGTTAAATTTAATGTTTTTTTTTTTTGTCAAAATATATCCTAAGTAAATCAGTGGACAATAGTAGATTAGGAAGAAATTGAATTTAACTGCAAGTAACAAGTATAGCCAAAGCCTTTGACTGTGTGGTTCACAATAAACTGTGGAAAATTCTGAAAGAGATGGGAATACCAGACCACCTGACCTGCCTCTTGAGAAACCTGTGTGCAGGTCAGGAAGCAATAGTTAGAACTGGACATGGGACAATAGACTGGTTCCAAATAGGAAAAGGAGTACGTCAAGGCTGTATATTGTCACCCTGCTTATTTAACTTATATGCAGAGTACATCATAAGAAACACTGGGCTAAAGGAAGCACAAGCTGGAATCAAGATTGCCGGGAGAAATATCAATAACCTCAGATATGCAGATGACACTACCCTTATGGCAGAAAGTGAAGAACTAAAGAACCTCTTGATGAAAGAAGAGAGTGAAAAAGTTGGCTTAAAGCTTAACATTCAGAAAACGAAGATCATGGAATCTGGTTCTATCACTTCATGGCAAAAAGATGGGGAAACAGTGGAAACAGTGGCTGACTTTATTTTTCTGGACTCCAAAATCACTGCAGATGGTGATTGCAGCCATGAGATTAAAAGACGCTTACTCCTTGGATGGAAAGTTATGACCAATGTAGACAGCATATTAAAAAGCAGAGACATTACTTTGCCAACAAAGGTCTGTCTAGTAAGGATATGGTTTTTCCAGTGGTCATGAATGGATGTGAGAGTAGGACTATGAAGAAAGCTGAGTGCCGAAGAATTGATGCTTTTGAACTGTGGTGTTGGAGAAGACTCTTGAGAGTCCCTTGGGCTGCAAGGAGATCCAACCAGTTCATCCTAAAGGGGGTCAGTCCTGGCTATTCATCGGAAGGACTGATGTTGAAGCTGAAACTGCAATACTTTGGCCACCTGATTCGAAGAGCTGACTGATTGGAAAAGACCCTGATGCTGGGAGAGATTGAGCACAGGAGGAGAAGGGGAAGACAGAGGATGAAATGGTTGGATGGCATCACCGACTCAATGGACATGGGTTTGGGTGGACTCTGTTAGTTGGTGATGGACAGGGATGCCTGGTATGCTGTGGTTCATGGGGTCGCAAGAGTCGGACACGACTGAGCAACTGAACTGAACTGAACAGTAATTATATTTTTACTTTTCTGAGGAACCTCCATAATGTTTCACATAATGGCTGCATCAGTTTACATTCCAACCAGACTCTATGTGGATCTCTCTTAACAGCCTTGATTGTGAACAGCTGTTCTGCTAGTCCCCAGGTTGATTTAGAAATTAATGAAAAGATTCTCAAGTTGAATAATAGAGAAATGTAATTCAGAAAAGTTTGGCGAAGACATAAATATTTCATTTATTCCCTGTGAAAATGGAATTGTTATAGCCCTTGAGAAAATGATGGAGAGTTCTGACAAAATGTGGTCCACGGCAGAAGAGAAAGGCAAACCACTTCAGTATTCTTGCCTCAAGAACCCCATGAACAGTATGAAAAGGCAAAAAGATAGGACACTTGAAGATGAACTCCCCAGGTTGGTAGGTGCTCAATATGCTACTGGAGAAGAGTGGAGAAATAACTCCAGAAAGAATGAAGAGACAGAGTCAAAGTCAAAACAGTGCCCAGTTGTGGATGTGACTGGTGATGGAAGTGAAGTCTGATGCTGTAGAGAACAATATTGCATAGGAACCTGGAATGTTAGGTCCATGAATCAAGGTAAATTGGCAGTGGTCAAACAGGAGACGGCAAGAGTGAACATAGACATTTTAGGAATCAGCGAACTAAAATGGACTGGAATGGGTGAATTTAGCTCAGATGACCATTATATCTACTACTGCTGCCAAGAATCCCTTACAAGAGATGGTATAGCCCTCATAGTCATAAGAAGAGTCCAAAATGCAGTACTTGGATGTAATCTTAAAAATTACAGAATGATCTTTGTTCATTTCCAAGGCAAACCACTTAATATCACAGTATTCCAAGTCATGCCCCAACCAGTAATGCTGGAGAAGCTGAAGTTGAATGGTTCTATGAAGACCTACAAGACCTTCTAGAAGTAACACCCCCCCCCCACCCCAAAGATGTCCTTTTCATTATAGGGGACTGGAATGCAAAAGTAAGAAGTCAATAAACACCTGGAGTAACAGGGAAATTTGGCCTTGGAATACGGAATGAAGCAGGGCCAAGGCTAACAGATATTTGCCAAAAGAATGCACTGGTCATAGCAAACACCCTTTTCCAACAACACAAGAGAAGACCCTACACATGGACATCACCAGATGGTCAATACCAAAATCAGATTGATTCTATTCTTTGCAGCCAAAGATGGAGAAGCTCTATATAGTCAGCAAAAACAAGAGCAGGAGCTGACTGTGGCTCAGATCATGAACTCCTTATTGCCAAATTTAGAGTTAAATTGAAGAAAGTAGGGAAAACCACTAGGCCATTCAGGTATGACCTAAATCAAATCCCTTGCGATTATACAGTGGAAGTGACAAATCGTTTCAAGGGATTAGATCTAATACACAGAGTGCCTGAAGAACTTTGGACAGAGGTTCATGACACTGAACAAGAGGCAGTGATCAAAACAAAAAACAAAAAACAAAAAAAAAAAACCAAAGTCTAAGAAAAAGAAATGCAAAAAGGTAAAATGGTTGTCTGAGGTGGTCTTTCAAATAGCTAAGAAAAGAAGAGTAGCTAAAGACAAAGGAGAAAAGGAAAGACATAAGTATCTGAATGCATAGTTCCAAAGAATATCAAGGAGACATAAGAAAGTCTTCCTCAGTGATCAGTGCAAAGAAATAGAGGAAAACAATAGAATGTGAAAGACCAGAGATTTCTTCAAGAAAATTCGAGATACTAAGGGAACATTTCCTGCAAAGATGGGCACAATAGAGGACAGAAACAGTATGGACCTAACAGAGGCAGAAGATATTAAGAACAGGTGGCAAGAATACACAGAAGAACTATACAAAAAGATCTTCATGACCCAGATAATCACGATGGTATGATCACTCACCTAGAGCCAGACATCCTGGAATTGGAAGTCAAGTGGGCTTTAGGAGGCTTCATGATGAGCAAAGCTAGTGGAAGTGATGGAATTCCAGTTGAGCTATTTCAAATTCTAAAAGATGATGCTGTGAAAGTGCTGCACTCAATATGCCAGCAAATTTGGAAGACTCAGCAGTGGCCACTGGACTGGAAAAGGTCAGTTTTCATTCCAAGCCCAAAGAAAGGCAATACCAAAGAATCTTCAAATTACTGTGCAATTGAACTGATCTCACATGCTAGTAAAATAGTGCTCAAAATTCTCCAAGCCAGGCTTCAACTGTATGTGAACTATAAACTTCCAGATGTTCAAGCTAGATTTGGAAAAGGCAGAGGAACCAGAGATCAAATTACCAACATCTGTTGGATCATCAGAAAGTGAGAGAACTAAAGAGACTTTTGATGAAATTGAAGAAGGCGAGTCTAATAGCTGGCTTAAAACTCAATCTTCAGTGCTCGCTTCAACAGCACATATACTAAAACTGGAACCTTACAGAGAAGAGAGCATGGCCATTGTGCTAGGATGGCCTGAAAAGTAGTGAAGTGTTCCATATATTGAAAAAAAAAATATTATTTGCCTGATTTTTAAACTGCCACTTGTCTGGGGTTTGTCTTTGGTTTCTCATTTTTGGTTGTTTGTTTTAATGTCACTTAATGACATAGAAAACCACTAGTGGAATCTTCATTCCCGACCAGAGATCAAGCCCTGAGCCTTTGGAGTGGGAGCACTGACTCCAAGACCCTAGACTACCAGAGAAATAACCCTAAGGAGTATCAAGTAGTGAGAACTCACACAAAGGAAACCAGTTGAGTACAAGACTTGGCATCACCCAACCACCAGTAGCACCATATGCCAGATGCCTCATCTAAACACTAAACAATAATACAAACCCAATCATCAGCAGATAGGATTACCACCTCACTCAGTGTTGCCCATCAGAGCGGGGAGGGGGAGGGAAACTCAGCAGAAATATCACCCTATATGAAGCTCACACAAACCACTGGACCAACCTTAGGAGGGCAGAAACCAAAAGAAAGAAAGAATTCAGCCTTGAAGCCTGGGAAAAGACCTCAAACACAATAAGTAAAGTTTAAAAATAAAATAAAATTAAAAAAAAAATAAAGAAAAGGCAGAGAAATACAACACAAATGAAGGAACAAACTAGAAACACAGAAGTCCAAATAGATGAAAAAGAATTGGCAAACTACTTGAAAAATAATTAAGAATAACGATAGTAAAGATGATCAAAATCTTGAAAACAGAATGGAGAAAAATTTAAGAATCAATTAACAAAGACCTAGAAGAATTAAAGAATAAACATATAGAGACAAACAAGACAATTACTGAAAATAAAAATCCTCTAGAGGAATCAATAGCAGAATATCTAAAGCAGAAGAATGAATCAGTGAGCTGGAAGATAAAATGGTGGAAATAATTTCTGAAGAGCAGAATAAAGTAAAAAGAATGAAAATAACTGAGGATAGTCTCAGAGATCTCTGCAACAATATCAAATGCACCAACATTCAAATTATAGGGGTCCTGGAAGAAGAGAAAAAGAAAGGGTATGAGAAAATTTTTGAAGAGACTGTAGTTGAAAATTTCGCCAACATGGAAAAGGAAATAGTCAATCAAGTCCAAGAGGCACAAAGGGTCCCGTAGAGGATATATCCAAGGAGAAACATGCCAAGACTCATACACAAACTAAAAAGACTAAATAGAAAGAAAGAATATTAAAAACAGCAAGGGAAAATAAACAATTAACATACAGGGTAAACCCCATAGGTTTAACAGCTGATCTTTCAGCAGAAACTCTGCAGGCCAGAAGGGAATGGCAGGATATAAAGTATTGAAAGTGAAAAATCTACAACCAAGATTATTGCACCTGGAACAGATCTCATTCAAAATTGATGGAGAAATAAAAAACTTTCAGACAAGCAAAAGTTAAGAGAATTCAGTACTACCAAACCAGCTTCACTACAAATGCTAAAGGAACTTATATAGTCAAGAAATAAAAGAGAAGAAAAAGATCTACAAAATGAACCCCAAACAATTAAGGAAATGGCAATAGGAACATACATGTCAATAATTACTTTAAATGTAAATAGATTAAATGCTCCAACCAAAAGACACAGATTGGCTGAATGGATATAAAAATAAGACCCATATATATGCTGTCTACAAGAAACCCACTTCAGACCTAAAGCCACATGTAGAATAAAGTGAGAGGATAGAAAAATTTATTCTATGCAAATGGGAAGCAAAAGAAAGCTGGGTTAGCAACACTTACGTCAGACAAAATAGACCTCAAAATAAAGAATATTACAAGAGACAAGGAAGGGCACTTCATAATGATCAAGGGCTCAATCCAAGAGGAAGACATAACAATTGTAAATATCTATGTACCCAACATAGGAGCACCTCAATACATAAGACAAACACTAACAGATATAAAAGGAGTAATTGGCAGTAACACAATAATAGTAGGAGATTTTAACACCCCACTCACACCAATGGACTGATCATCAAAACAGAACATTAATAAGGAAACACAAGTTTAAATGATACATTAGATGAGATGGATCTCATTGATACCTTCAGGACATCCGTCCAAATGCAGACGAATACACCATCTTCTCAAGTGCACATGGAACATTCTCCAGGATTACCTCAGTAAATTTGAGAAAATTTAAATTGTGTCAAGCATCTTCTCTAACCACAATGCTATGAGACAATATCAATTATAAGAAAAGTCTGTAAGAAACACAAACACATGGAGATTAAACAACACGTTTCTTTTCTTTTTTTAATGTGTAATTCTTTTTTTTTTTTTTTTTTAAAAATTTTATTTTATTTTTAAACTTTACATAACCAACAGGTCACTGAAGAAATCAAAAGGGAAATCAAAAAGTTTCTAGAAACAAATGACAATGAAACACGACAACTCAAAACCTATGGGATGCAACAAAAGCAGATCTAAGAAGGAAGTTTATAACAATGCAGTCATACCTCAAAAAACAAGAAAAACATCAAATAGACAACCTAAATTTACACCTGGAAAAAGAAGAACAAAGAACCCCCAAAATTAGTAGATGGAAAGTAATCATAAAGATCAGAGCAGAAATAATTGAAAAATAAATGAAAGAAACAATAGTAAAGATTAATAAAACTAAAAGCTGGTTCTTTGAGAAGATAAACAAAATTAACAAACGTTTAGCCAGACTCATCAAGAAAAAAAGAGAAGAATCAAATCAACAAAATTAGAAATGAAAAAGGAGAGGTTACAAGAGACAATGCAGAAATACAAAGAATTATAAGAGACTACTATGAACAACTATATGGCAATAAAATGTATAGTCTGGAAGAAATGGACAGATTCTTAGAAAAGTTCAATCTTTCAAGACTGAATCAGGAAGAAATATAAATTATGGACAACCCAATTACAAGCAGTGAAATTGAAGCTGTGATCAAAATGTTCCAAAAAACAAAAGCCCAGGACCAGAGGGCTTCACAGTAGAATCTATCAAACATTTAGAGAAGATCTAATACCTATCCTAAAACTCTTTCAAAAAATTGCAGAGAAAGGAACACTTCCAAAATCATTCTATGAGTCCACCATAATCCTGATACCTAAATCAGACAAACACAAAAAAAGAAAACTACAGGCCAATATCATTTTTGAACATTGGTGCAAAAATCCTCAACAAAATTTTAGCAAACAAAATTCAGCAGTACATCACAAAGCTCATATGCCATGATCAAGTTTGTTTTTTTCCAGGCAAGCAAGCATTCTTCAATATACACAAATCAATCAATGTGATACACCACATTAACAAACTGAAAGATAAAAATCATATGATAATCTCAATAGATGCAGAAAAAGCCTTTGATAATATTCAGCACCCATTTATGATTAAAACTTCAAAAACAGTCATAGAAGGACCCTACCTCAACATAGTAAAGACCATATATGATAAGCCTACAGCAAACATTATTCTCAATGGTGAAAAAAATGAAAGCATTCCCTCTAAGATCAGGAACAAGACAAGGATGCTCACTTTCACTACTGTTTTTCAACACATTCCTGGAAGTCCTAGCTACAGCAATCAGAGAAGAAAAAGAAATAAAAGGAATCCAGATTGGAAAAGAAGACATAAAGCTCTCAGTGTTTGCAGATGACATGATACTGTACATAGAAAACCCTAAAGTTAGTATCGGAAAATTACTAGAGTTAATCAGGGAATTTACCAAACTTGCAGGGTATAAAATCAATACACAGAAATCACCTGCATTTCTATATACTAACAATGAAAAATCAGAAAGAGAAATTAAGAAATCAATCCCATTCACCATTGCAACAAAAAGAATAAACTATCCAGGAAGAAACTTACCTAAGAGGACAAAAGAACTGTACACAGAAAATTATAAGACACTGATGAAAGAAATCAAAGATGACATAAACGGTTGGAGAGATATTCCATATTCCTGGTTAGGAAGAATCAATATTGTGAAAATGATTATTCTACCAAAGACAATCTACAGACTTAATGCAATCCCTATCAAATTACCAATGGCATTTTCACAGAACTAGAACAAAATTTTTCACAATTCACATGGAAGCACAAAACCCCCGAATAGCCAAAGGAGTCTTGAGAAAGAAGAATGGATGCCATACATCAACATGAATCCGCCACGGATGTACACGTGTTCCCCATCCTGAACCCCCCTCCCACCTATGGCAAAACCAATACAATATTGTAAAGTAAAAAAAAAAAAAAAGAAAGAAATGAGTATGCTTAAAAAAATAAATAAAATAAACACACACACACACACACACACACACACACAAAAGAAGAATGGATTGATCAACCTTCCTGACTTCAGATTATACTACAAAGCCACAGTCATCAAGGCAGGATGGTACTGGCACAAAAACAGAAATATAGGTCAATGGAACAAGATAGAAAGCCCAAAAATAAACCCATGCACCTATGGGTACCTTATTTTTGACAAAGAGGCAAGAATATAAAACAGGGCAAAGACAGCCTCTTCAATAAATGGTGCTGGGAAAACTGGACAGCTACATGTAAAAGAATGAAATTAGAAAAATTCCCAACACTGTACACAAAGATAAACTCAAAATGGATTACAGACAGAAATGTAAGACCAGAGCTATAAAATTCTTAGAGGAAAACATAGACAGAACACTTCATGACATAAATCAAACGAAGATCCTCTATGACCCACCTCCTACAGTAACAGAAATAAAAACAAAAGTAAACAAGTGGGACCTGATTAAACTTAAAAGGTTTTGCACAGCAAAGGAAACTATACACAAGGTGAAAAGACAACCCTCAGAATGGGAGAAAATAATAGCAAATGAAACAACTGACAAAGGATTAACTTTCAAAATATATAAGCAGCTCATACAACTCAACACCAGAAAAACAAACAACCCAATCAAAAAATAGGGGAAAGACCTAAACAGACATTTCTCCAAAGAAGACATGGAGATGACTAACAAACACATGAAAAGATTCTCAACATCCCTCATTATTAGAGAAATGCAGATCAAAACTACAGTGAGATATCACCTGACACTAGTCAGAATGGCCATCATCAAAAAGTCTACAAACAAATGCTGGAGAGGGTATGGAGAAAAGGGAATGCTCTTGCACTGTTGGTGGGAATGTAAATTGATACAGTTACTATGGAAGATGGTATGGAGATTCTTTTAAAAACTAGGAATAAAACCACATTATGACCCAGCTCCTAAGCATATACCCTGAAGAAATCAAAATTGAAAAAGACACATGTATCCCATTGTTCACTACAGCCCTATTTGCAATAGCTAGAATGTGGAAGCAACCTAGATATTCATCAACAGATGAATGGGTAAAGAAGTATGATACATATGCAAACGGAATATTACTCAGCCATTAAAAGGAACACATTTGAGTCAGTTCTAATGGAGTGGATGAACCTAGAGCCTATTATACAGAGTGAAGTAAGTTAGAGAGAGAAAGATAAAATTGTATTCTAACACATATATACAGAATCTAGAAAAAATGGTACTGAAGAATTTATTCACAGGGCAGCAGTGGAAAAACAGACATAGAGAATAGACTTATGGACATGGGGAAAGGGGAGGAGAGGGTGAGATGTATGGAAAGAGTAACATGAAACCTTACATTACCATATGTAAAATAGATAGCCATTGGTAATTTGGCTCAGGAAACTAAAACAGGGGCTCTGAATCAACCTAGAGGGTTGGGATGAGGAGGGAGATGGGAGGGAGTTTCAGAAGGGAGGGGATATATGTATACCTATGACTTCCCTGGTGGCTCAGATGGTGAAGCATCTGCCTACAATGTGGGAGACCCAGGTTCAATCCCTGGGTCAGGAAGATCTTCTGGAGAAGGAAATGGCAACCCACTCCAGTATTCTTGCCTGGAAAATCCCATGGACAGAAGAGCCTGGTAGGCTACAGTCCATGGGGTCGCAAAGAGTTGTAAACGACTGAGTGACTTTCTTTCTTTTCTTTCTTATGGCTGATTCATGTTGAGGTTTGACAGAAAACAACAAAATTCTGTAAAGCAATTATACTTCAATTAAATATAAATTAAAAACAAAAAAACACCTCAACATTCAGAAAGCTAAGATCATGACATCCGGTCCCATCAGTTCATGGCAACTACTGGGGAGACACTGGAAACAGTGAGAGACTTTATTTTTTGGGCCTCCAAAATCACTGCAGCTGGGGTCTGCAGCCATGAAATTAAAAGATGTTTGCTCCTTGGAAGGTAAGCTATGACTAACCTAGACAGCGTATTAAAATGCAGAGACATTACTTTGCCAACAAATGTCCATCTAGTCAAAGCTATGATTTTTCCAGTAGTCATGTATGGATGTGAGAGTTGGACCATAAAGAAAGCTGAGTGCTGAAGAACTGGTACTTTTGAACTGTGGTGTTAGAGAAGACACTTGAGAGTCCTTTGGACAGCAAGGAGATCCAACCAGTCAATCCTAAAGGAAATCAGTCCTGAATATTCATTGGAAGGACCTGATACTGAAGCTGAAACTCCAATACTTTGGCCACCTGATGTGAAGGACTGACTCATTAGAAAAGACCCTGATGCTGGGAAAGATTGAAGGCAGGAGGAAAAGGGGACACAGAGGATGAGATGGTTGGATGGCATCAATGACTCTACGGACATGAGTTTGAGCAAACTCTGGGAGTTGGTGACGGACAGGGAAGCCTGGCATGCTGCCATCCATGGGATTCCAAAGACAAGGCTTAGTGACTGAACTGACTGACCGACTCACTTCAGAGAAATATTTGATTTATATACACACAGAAAGACAACCTTCTGGGATGTTATTGAAGTAAAAGTACTGGCATAAAATGACGTATGTATACTGGTGTTTATTTTGTCATTGTTTTTGATGATAAAAATTGGAAGTATATAAAATCTCTGTCTATGTGAGATGGTTGGATAAATTATGTTTACAGCATAGAACACTGAAGAGGTTTCAATGAAGTTGTTTTAAATGGTCAGAAATGCTCTTCAAAAACAAAAGGTCAGATGCTCTTTTAAATAATGTTTATTTTAAATCAAAGACATAGCCCCTCTAAATGTATTTGAGTATATTGAACAAGTAAGAAAATATGAGAGGGTATGCTAGGTTTAATCATGTGTAACTGGGTTGATGAGCTGGAGGGTAGCTGTGAAAGGAAACAGATGGCTATGTAAAAGGGGAAGGAGGAGGATCCTGGGAAGAGGGCAAACAGGAAGCCCTGCAAATATTTGCCCACTTAAAAACAATTGCACTTCCAGAATCTACCTTATATAACTATTTTGGAGCTGTGTAGTCTATTGAAGCCCAAATTCCGGGACATTTGGATAGTTAATTGTGGTTGATTTCAGTCATTTTCACTATAGTGCAGCTACCCACGCTCCCACATAACTCTATGGCTAACCCACCTGCATAAGTTCCAGTTGAACTTTGCAAGAATGCTTATGGGAGGCAGGTGGTAAATAGGACATTTTCCTCCAAATATCCAATATCTGTTCTCTGATTATTGATTGTTGCTTCTGAATCAGAGGTGCAGAGAGGAGAGCAGCTGTAATTGGTGCATCTCCCCACCATGGCTTTGCCCCTCCCCAGCCCAGCTGAAGTGAGTTTCAGGGAATTTAAAGATCAGTACCTTGTATCCCCGGAGGAGGCAATGGCACCCCACTCCAGTACTCTTGCCTGGAAAATCCCATGGAAGGAGGAGCCTGGTAGGCTGCAGTCCATGAGGTCGCTAAGAGTCGGACACGACCGAGCAACTTCACTTTGACTTTTCACTTTCGTGCATTGGAGAAGGAAATGGCAACCCATTCCAGTATTCTTGCCTGGAGAATCCCAGGGACGGAGGAGCCTGGAGGGCTGCCGTCTGTGGGGTCGCACAGAGTCAGACACAACTGAAGAGACTTAGCAGCAGCAGCAGAGCACCTTGTATCCCTAGATAGCATATTGGGAGGGATTGATGGCAGGAGGAGAAGGGGACGACAGAGGATGAGATGGCTGGATGGCATCACCGACTCAATGGATGTGAGTTTGAGTGAACTCCGGGAGTTGGTGATGGACAGGTGGACTGGCGTGCTGCAATTTACGGGGTCGCAAAGAGTCGGAAACGACTGAGCGACTGAACTGAACTGACCTTGTATCCCTCCCATCTTCATTTTTTTTTTTGGTATTTTGGGAGCCTGACATTAAAGACTAGGACTTTTAAGAAACATACACACAAAAAATTAGAAAGTCTTCACGCATGTACAGTGAGAGGTGCAAGCTCAAACAGACCAGAGAAGAACTTGTTTTGCCTGAGACTGACCCTCAGCACAGAGATTGCCTATAACAATCAAAACTACAAATATGAAAAGGGAGATCAAGGTACCAGAGTAGGAAGACAGTGGGTTCACCTTCCCTGAAGAACATATCAGACTACAACCACACATAGAGCAACTCTTGCTGAAATCAGCGTGGGGACTAGCAGAACAGCTGTTCACAACCAAGGCTGTAAAGAGAGACCCACATGGAGTCTGGTTGGAATGTAAACTGATACAGCCATTATGCGAAGCATTATGGAGGTTCCTCAGAAAAGTAAAAATGGAATCACTGTAGGATCCAGCAAATCCTACTCTGGGTATATATCTGAAGAAAATGAAAACACTAATTCCAACCCCATTGTTCATAGCAGCATTATTTATAACTGCCCAGATGTGGAAGCAACCTAAGTGTCCATTAGTAAATGAATGGGATGAAGCAGATTTGGAATATATATGCAGCAGGTACTAATCAGTCAAAAAAAAACTTTGCTATTTGGAAGACTGGTGGACTTGGGAGGTTATTATGCTTAGTGAAATAAGTCATATAGAGAAAGATAAATTGTACATTTTTAACTTATAAATGAAATATAAAAATTTAAATGAATGAGTAACTATGCTGTTAATATAACTAATGTGAGACTAATATAACAATGTAAATCAACTATGCTTTCATTAAAAATTAATTAATTAAAAAACATTTCTAGTATTAATGTTATGGAAAACCACCTGTGTTTTCTTCTGGAAATTTTATGGTGTTAGTTCTTTCACTTAATTCTTCAATCCATTTTGAATTAATTTTGTGTTTGGTGTAAGATAATGGTCTAATTTTACTCTTTTGCTTGCCACAGATCTTTATTTGATTACTTTTTGGTAGGTTATGTGTTTCTAGGAAAATCTCATCTATACTCTTGGTATATTTTTTACAGCAATTTTTTTTCTGTTAAGTTAGTTCCAATATTATTTAAGACAGAAGTCCCCATCAGAGGGAGCTGTTTACTTAGATTATTGCTGAAACAATTTCCAATTGAGACTAATTCTCTTCACTGATAAGGACTGTTTCATACCTCACAACTCTATTCCTTAATACACAGGGACAATTAACACATTATTTGTTTTCACACAAGGTTGTAGTTCTGATACAGAAGAAAAGCTTATTTTGAGATACTTGAAATTTTAAGAAATCTGTCCCCTAAAAACTGGTGTTCTTCCTTTCCTTTGCCAAGAGTTATGTTTTAGACTATGTAGATAATTTATGTATATGAACTAGTGAATCTAAGAGAAAACCTTTATCCTACAAGTCATTGATAGGACTGTTAATATGCATAGTAGGTTAAACCGCAGATAACTGCACTTCTCTTCTAATAATACACGTACGGTAACACTGTGGGATTTGCCAGAACACATTTCTAAGTTCTGTTGCCCAGAAATGCAATTATTCATTGCATTTGCACCTAGGATTTCTATTCTTTTTTTCTGTTTAAAAATTCAAAATATGACAAGTTTTGACTAAAAGAATATCCCTCAATCATGGCTATTTGCTTTGAAATGGGGAGTTTTGGTTGTTAAAATTATTCTTCTGAAGAGAGTCTGCTGTCTCTTTTTAATATCACAAACATTTCTGGAGTTTCATAGCAGGATATTTAATCACAATTCACATAATTAATAATTGTCTATTTATTTGGATTTTTTTCCAAAATAGTACATCATGAATTTCCCCATTCTACCTAATTGTGTGAGTATAGCATTTTCAAAATCCAATGCGATATACTGGAATGATCCTAAACATAGATCTTAGGTTGTTGATACAAAGAATGAAGGAAAAAATTCAAAGTGAAACCTAAAATTAAAATGTCAGAATGTGTAATCTTTGAGTGACGATTACTATAGACTGAATGTTTGTGTCCTCCTGAAATTCATATGTTGAAACCTAATCCTCAAGGTGACGGCCTTAGGAGGTGAGAACTGTGGTAGTTGATTACATCATAAGGATAGAGCTCTCATAGATGGGATCAGTGCTTTTGTAAAAGAGACAGCAGAGAGGTCTCCTTTCTCTTTTGTCCTGAGAGGATATAGCAAGAAATGGCAGGCTGTAAACTGGGAAGAGGGATCTCACCAGATGCTGAATCTTCCAAGGCCTTGATCTTGGACTTCCTTGGATCCAGAACTTTGAGAAATAAACTTTACTTTTCTATGAAGCCCCCCAATCTGTAGATTTTACTGTGTGTGTGTGTGTGTGTGTGTGTGTGTGCATGTGTGTGTTAGTTTTCAGTCATGTCTGACTCTTTGCCACCCTTTGGGCTGTAACCCACCAGGCTTCTCTGTCCTGAATTCCCATGGAATTCTCCAGGCAAGAATGCTGGAGTGGATTGCCATTCCCTTCTCCAGGGGATCTTTCCAACCCAGGGATTGAACCTGGGTTTCCTACACTGTAGGCAGATACTTTAACATCTGAGCCACCAGAGAAGCCCCAGATTTTATTGTAGCAGCCAAAATGGAATCATACAATGTCTTTTAATCTTTTCAATATGTCTCCCTTTAGAGTTGCCTTGCAAAAAATATCCCATATTTGTGGTAGCACAGGTCATTGTTCTGGGTTTTGAATTGTGACCATTTCTTATTCTGTGCAGTTTGACAAATTTCAGAGAGTCTGGTATTTTCTTTTACTACTAAGGGTACCCTGCTGCTGCTGCTGAGTCGCTTCAATCATGTCTGACTCTGTGTGACCCCATAGACGGGAGCCCCCCAAGGTCCCCCGTCCCTAGGATTCTCCAGGCAAGAACAGTGGAGTGGGTTGCCATTTCCTTCTCCAATGCATCAAAGTGAAACGTGAAAGTCAAGTCGCTCGGTCATGTCCGACTCTTCGCGACCCCATGGACTGCGGCCTATCAGGCTCCTCCGTCCGTGGATTTTCCAGGCAAGAGTGCTGGAGTGGGGTGCCATTGCCTTCTCCAAAGGGTACCCTGCTATATAGGTAAAAATGATACTGTTTTTTCCTACTAAATGTTGTTTATTCTCTAGGTTTTTTCTGACTCTTCTGTGACCCCATGGACTCTAGACCAGCAGACCCTCTGTCCATGGGATTTCCCAGGAAAGAATGCTGGAATGGGTTGCCAGTTTCTTCTCCAGTGTATCTTCCTGACCCAGGGATTGAACCCATGTCTCACAGGTGGATTCTTTACCACTGATCCACTAGGGAAGCCCTACTAAATATGTGTATGTGTGTAAATAAACACATACTTATGTGTTCTTTAGGCTTCCCTGTTGGCTCAGATGGTAAAGAATTCTCCTGCAGTGTGTGGGTTCAATCCCTAGATTGGTAAGATACCCTGGAGAAGGAGCAACCAGTTCCAGTATTCTTGCCTGGAGAATTCCACGGACAGAGGAGCCTAGCAGACTGCAGTCAATGGGGTCACAAAGAGTCAGACATGACTGAGTGACATTCTATGTTCTCTCTGTTCTATTCTTCAGCTCCATGATTTCTGCTTAGTATTTTTAAGTTTTCTGTATCTTTGTGAAATTCTCACTTTGTTTATGTATTATTCTCTGATTATAGTAAGCGTGATACTTTTTTGAATTCTGTGTCAGGTAATTTACATATCCATTCCATTAAAGTCAGTTTGGAGTACTTTATCTTAAACTCTTTTGGAAAATATTTCAACTATTTTTCATCTTCATTGACTCTGCTTTGGTGTCTGCATGTTGCACAAAACACTCACCTGTCCTAATTTTCATGGGCTGGCCTTGTGCTGGAGAAAGCACTAATAAGCCTGGCCAGTGTGGACTGCTCAACCTTTCTGTTAGTTCAGCCTTCTCTCTTTGTTCTTGGTGGGCTTCCAGGTATTCCAAGTGTGCTGGTCCCCTCAGTGGTCTAAACAAGCAAGACCGAAGCCAAGTCCACATGCAGCCCTCAGATATGCTGTGTCCTGAGATGTATGGTGCACTTCCTTCCTCTCCAGGGAAAGCTGTGAGAGAGGGGTTTTCAGTACTTTGTTCTCAGCTGATCTGGTGAGGGGGAGCTATGGTGGCTTCCAGCCCTGGGTGGTTCTCTCTCACCCAGGATAGCTACTAATTCTTTATCCTGGGTCCCCTGTGCTTTCTGACACACAGGCTGTCTTGAAGCCAGTCTCCTGCGCAGCCTGAAGAAAAGTTGGGGCATTGGCCACATAGTGCATACCTTTCCTTCCCCAGGGAGAAGCTAGAGCTGGGGAGTTGGTCCCAACCTGAAGGTTCTTTGGAAGAATAAGTCCTATGAAAAGAGGATTTCCTGAATTTCCCTAACAGTTTCTATATAACTGGTTTCATACATTACTAGGAGCTGGACCTTTTTAATGACTCTGGATTTCTTACAAAGGAAATCTGTACTTGAAATGTTTCTGAATCAGTGTGTTCATGGTGGGTAGATAGTTCTAGGGCTTCCTTTTCTATCATCTTGCTGAATAGGTAACAGGAATTTATTTTCAGCTTTTCCTTGGGGGATGTATAATCTCTATGAAAGTGAAAGTCACTCAGTTGTGTCTGACTCTTTTCAACTCATGAAGTATACAGTCCATGGAATTCTCCAGGGCAGAATACTGGAATGGGTAGCCATTCCCTTCTCCAGGGAATCTTCCCAACTCAGGGATTGAACCCAGGTCTCTCGCACTGCAGGCAAATTCTTTACCAGCTGAGCCACCAGGGAAGCCCAAAATGTATTTTGTCTGCGCCACGTGGCATGTGGGATCTTAGTTCCCCAAGCAGGGATTGAACTCGGCCACCTGCTTTGGAAGCTCAAAGTCTTAAGCACTGGACTGCCAGGGAAGACAATAATACCTATAGTGAAGGGAAAACTTGAGTAAACATTTGAATCCTTAAGTGATGAAAAACACATAATGGTCATATTTGTAAATAAAATCCCCTCAGGTCCTTATTACACCTAGAATGTTTTCCTGAGGAAGTGTCTGAGCAAGCTTCTACCCTGTGATAACTGATTGTATGACATCATTACACTCACATGAAATCTTCTGTGGCTTACCAAGTGGCAAAGATAATAATAATTAAAACTCAATTTGCTCAAAAATTATGAGCTGTAGTTCTGAAAGATTTATGGGGCATATCAGACATTAAGTGTAGGCTGCATCCTCTTAGAAACAAAGGAAAGAAGGCCTCAGAGCCTGAAGTTGCTCTTCTAAGACATGGGGTAAGAACTCAGATAAGGCAATTGCATGGTTTGATGGCCTAATAAGGTGTGTTTCTGAATTCCACTTATATTAATGCCCTCCTTTTGTGATGAGTGTTCAGGGAGCTAAGATAGATGACTTTCTTTTTCATTTTTGTAGTCCTGGGATTCAGCGAAACTGGCAGAAGGATACATTAAAGGAAGGGTGCCAGGAAAGACTAAAGACATTATTTCACTCAGAGAATGTGTTATCTCAATCAGTTGCATCAAAGACATCTCACTCTTCTATATTTATGGTTTTTACTTTGTGACATGGAGCAGTAACTTAATCCCTCCTAGATTCTGGTCCCTTAGTTTTGGTTTAGAAAATCCTCTTGATTCCCCCTCCACCAAGTCAAATCTGTGTTGGTCAGTACCAGGTTAGTGGGGTTGCTGTCTCCAATTTTACTGTGAAGAGAAGGGTCATGTGAAGGAAGAATTGATGAGGGATAGAAGGGTGACTATGTCTTTGTCCAAACTTCTCCACAATCCTGTGGTTTTTACAGCAGTCATGTTTGCATCTGGAAGCAAAGTGCTTCATGCTGTAGGCTAAGTCTTGATACTTTTTGCTCATACAGCTTATAAAGACTAACAAGGGAATGCCCATGTCACTCAGTTTCATGATAATGGTAAAATAGGCAACGGTCCACATTGGTCGGGTCTCAGATCTTGCCAGTGCATGCAGCATTCTTTTGAGAACAGATGTTGTGGGAAAGTTGAATTTTTCTCTGTGTAATTCTTTCTCCTGTGTCCACAGATTCTCTTAGAGAAGAATGGCTTCTGGAAATGGTTCATTTGTGACTGAATTCCTTCTATTGGGATTAACAGACCAACCAGATCTCCAACTCCCCTTGTTCTTCCTGTTCCTAGTAACATAAAACAGTCACTGTGTTGGGAAGCTTGGGCGTGGCAACTTTAATTGGGATCAATTCACATCTGCACACGTCCATGTGCTTTTCCTCTTTAACTTGTTCTTCATAGATCTCAGTTATTCTTCTGTGTTTACACCAAAAATGCTGGTTACCTTCATATCAAAGAATAACATTATTTCTTCCATGGGGTTCATGACCCAACTTAACTTTTTGTGTTTTTTTGCTCTTTCTGAAATCTATGTGCTGACATCAGTGGCCTATGACCGCTATGTGGCCATCTGTAACCCGCTTTCGTATAATGCCATGTCCCCTAAAGTGTGTTCCAGCCTTGTGCTTGGTTCCTACTTGATGGCATTTTCTGGTGCCATGGCTCACACTCTATGTTGACACTGACTTTCTGTGATGCAAACATCATCAGCCATTTTTTTTCTGTGACATGCTCCCTTTTCTCCAGCTCTTCTGCATAAGTACCCATGTCAATGAGCTAGTACTTTTCATTGCAGTGGGCATCAATATCATTGTGCTCAGTCTCACCATCTTTATCTCTTATGGTCTCATCTTCTCTAGCATCCTCCATATCAAGTCCATGTAAGGAAAACCCAAAACCCTCAGCACCTGCAATTCCCACAGAATTGCTGTTTCCTTGTTCTTTGGATCAGGTTCATTTGTGTATCTCAAACCATTTTCTTCTGGGTCCAAGGATGAGGGAAAAATCTCTTCTGTCTTGTATACCAACACCGTTCCCTTGCTGTACCCCTTAATTTATAGCTTGAGGAACAAAGACATTATACTTGCTCTGAGAAATACCCTGAGTATGAGATAGTGATGAACAAAGAGTATCTGTCTGTGCAGTTGGTTATATGACAAGGAGATTCTTGCTGAAATCATATATTATTTATGGCAGCCTTTTAATCCTATTTTTTTCCTTAACCTGATAAAAGAAACTTGAGTCTTTTTTCATAAGTAATTTCTAGTCTTTTTGGAGTGGGTCTTTTTTTTTTTCCTCACTATTACCAAAATATCTTCTCTACCTTTTTTTTTTCCTGTTTAGTAATAGCATTAATTAAATCATAACATTGTCTCCATCTTTTTATTTCGTTGTCACTTTTGAACTCTTTTTTTTTTTTTTTCCTTTGGAACATTATGCATGGTCTTCAAATAACGGCATTCTACAATAGAGTGACATTGTATCACTGAGGGTGTTTTTATCGGCCACTTGCTATTAAAAGCATGAATTAAATATTTCTACTCTTTTCATGCTCTTTTCAAGAATGCCAGAGTTTAAAAGTTCTATGATGACTATCAAGGATAGGGCAAAGAGTTTTTTTTTTAACCTTTGTACAGTCAAGCATAGACATAACAGGTCATCAAACTACATTTATTGTATGCAAGCAAAAGTTAAGGTTAGAGTGGTTAGATTTACTTAAGTCACCTAACTTTACAAAGAAAACCTGATTTCAAGTTTGCTACTTTGTAATCTATTTTGCTGTTACTTTCTTCTATTACTTTTATTTCAGTTATGGGGGAATATGAGAAAACACTGCTAATTTCAAAGGTGACTCTGTCTTGTCCCAAGATGATAAATGAATTTCCCTCAGTGTGGCTATTACTTTTTAAAATTATTTTGTCGAAAAATAGCTTTATTGTTCTTTTTCTTGGGACTTAGGAAAACTTTGGGGTTAATATATTGGGGAGCAGATTGGTTCAAACAAGGAAGTTACTTTTTCTGAAAAAAAAAAAATTAAAGACTTGAATTTAGAAAGTTTGCAACTATCTGTAATTCAGGAACAGCACATGTGGGAAAAAGGAGACTAAATCATGCAATATGTCAGGACACATGGGCAGTAAATAAGAGGTTCCCCTTGGGAGTGGTCATGATACAGTTTCAATCTGAATTTATATCCCATTGAGTATCATAAATACATTCCAGTGTCCATAAAGGCTTGATAAAATTATAATGTACGGTGTCCATACATTGGTGGTGTTTGGAAATTAAGATGGAAAAGTTATAGTCATGTTTGGGGAAGCAGGTAGAGAAAGGACAGCTCTTCAGGAGATAAAATTGTTTTTCAGTAGCTTAAGTCACATTCAACTCTGCAAGCTGATGGACTCTAGCCTGCCAGGCACCTCTGTCCATGGGATTTTCCAGGCAAGAATACTGGAGTGGGTAGCCACTTCCTTCTTCAGAGGATCTTCCAACCTGGGGATGGAACCTTTATCTCCTGCATTGACAGGCAGATTCTTTACCACTGAGCCACCTGGGAAGCCCCAGGAGATAAAATAGCTAGGGATAACTGGAACTCAATTTAAGAAAAAGGAATTTAGAACAAAGAATGGTAGATAATGGAAGCCCTTACCCATAGCTTTCTCCATTCTGAAAGGCCCTAGATATATTGTGGAGGTCACATAATTTATTTGGATGATAAAAGCATAATTTACTCTAATTAAAAGAAGAAATAAACTAAACCCACAGAACTGGAGGACTTGGAAATGACTAAATAGCACCTTCTTGTTGGCTTCCATATGCTATTTCCATTTGGATTTTTAGGTATGAAAACCTTGAACTGCAGTTGGTATGGCAATGAGAAATTAAAGAAATTAAAAAAAAAATATTGGATGAATGAACCAAGTTGTGACCATGACTTCTGGAAAGGATCCTGAATTATTATCATTTTGGGGAAAAAAGGTTAAAAAAGGAAACTCTAAAAACCCTCAACTCAATGTATCAAGTGATAATTTAAATATTTTCTGAGATACCTTTGATGATATTCACCATTTGCCACATTCCTAGTCTCCACTCATTATTCAGTTATTTTAAAATTCAGCATAACTGGTTTGTCTGTTAGTTTTTTGAATGTTGTGATTGTTAAATCCTGTCTTAGTTTAAAAAGACCACTCATCCCCTCCCCTGATTCCAATATTAACACAATTTATTTTAACTTTACAAGTTCTAATTATGTGAAATAGTTGATCTTGGCTGCAGCTTTTTGCTTTTTTCCCTTTCTTTTACTTACTCTTCATTTTTAAAAACTTGTTTTCTTTGCTGAAAAAAAAGTATATATAAACAGGTATAAATAATATCAGTGTTATTTAGAAATCTGTGGACATCACAGAGGTGTGTCCACTAAATTATATGTTCTATCATAATTTGAGGTGGTCGCAAGAGTGGCTGAAAACCAGTTACTAATCTTTCATGAACATCAAAATGCAAATGAAATGTGCTTCATTTACAGAAAATGTTTCCTTGAAAGTAATTTGTCTTTGACTGATTGGAAAAAATTAATAAAATAGTTTAAATAGTATTTGTTATAATAAAGAGTGGTGACATTTCTAAAGAGATAACTTAGCAGAGAGTTGAGCAATTTGAACACAATTTAGTTAGAAATAAGTACAACGTCTGTCTATTTGAACTTCCTTCAAAAGAGGGTCAGGGTATTTTGCTTGCACAGCATAGTTATTCTTAGTTGGTTTTGCTTTCTTAACGTATGTGAATGGAGCAAAAAAGTAACAAGGGAAATTGTTGAAATTTTCACAACTGAGAGTCCATCAGGTAAACTATGGAATGTGACTATACTTATGTACTAAACAGAGCTGGAAGGTCTGGTTTTCTAGTTTTATCAAAAATGGTTCTCTGAATCACAGACCAGAAAGTTCTTAAATTACATCCTGAAAAATGGCAGAGATTAACTACCTTTAGTTAAAATGGTAAAGAAGAAATAAAGTCACAGATGTAGAGAACAAACTTATGGGTACTAAGAAGGGAAGAAGCTTCCTTGGTGGCTCAGATAGGTAAGGAATCATCCTATAACATGGAAGACCTGGGTTCGATCCTTGGGTCAGGAAGATCCCCTGGAGAAGGGAGTGGCTACCCACTCCAATATTCTTGCCTAGAGAATCCCCATGGACATAGGAGCCTGGTGGGCTATAGTTCATGGGGTTGCAGAGAGTCCCTTGGACAAAAAGGACATGAAACTACTCAATCCTAAAGGAAATTAACCCTGAATACTCATTGGAAGGACTGATGCTGAAGCTGAAACTCCAATACTTTGGCCACCTGATGCAAAGAATGAGGTCATTGGAAAAGACACTGATACTGGGAAAGATTTTAGGACATGATGACAAGGGGATGACAGAGGATGAGATGGTTGGATGGCATCATCGACTCAATGGACATGAGTTTGAGCAAACTCTGGGAGATAGTGAAGGACAGGGAAGGCTGGCATGCTATAGTCCATGGGGTCACAAAGTATCAGACAAGGCTGGGAAACTGAACAACAACAAAAAAAATAAGAAGAGGAGGTGGGATGAATTAGTTCATTGGGACTGACATATAAACAGTACTATGTATAATATAGATAACTAATGAGAACCTCTTGTATAGCACAAAAACCTCTATTCAATTCTCTGTAGTGACCTAAATGGGAAGGAAATTAAAAAAAAAAAATAGAGTGGTTATAGCAATATCCAATTTAAATATACTTCAAGTCCTTTTACATGTGATTTCAAATTTTCTGCTAGCCGAATTAAAAAGATAAAAGAGAAAGATGTGACGTTAATTACAATAGTGATTCCTGTAACTCAATAGAGCCAAAATATTATCACTTTATCATGAAACCAATATAAAAATTAAGATATTTTTACCTTTTATTGTACTAAGCCTTCAAAGTGTTGTCAGAACAGCCCAGATCAATGTGACACTAAATTTTAAAAATTAAGAGCACTTGACCTCTGTTTAAATTTCATTAAATTTACAGTTGAAGAGACAGAATCCCATACTTAAGTTTTTCCAAACATGTATCTGGGCTATCTCTAGTTGTGGCCTGTGGGGGTTACTCTCAAGTTGTGGCTTGCAAACTCAGGAATTGCCTCACTTGGACTCTAGAGCATGGGCTTCAGTTGTTGTGGCCCAAGGGCTCAGTAGTTGTGGTGAATGGACTTAGTTGTACCAGCACATGTGGAATCTTCCTGTATCAGGAATTGCACCCATGTCCCCTGCATTGGCAGGTGGAATCTTTACTACTGGGCCACCAGTAGTAAAGTGGTAGAAGTCCGATGGCCATACATTTTCTGTCATTTAAAAATAAGGGAACACATGTATACCTGTGGTGGATTCATTTTGATATTTGGCAAAACTAATACAACTATGTAAAGTTTAAAAATAAAATAAAATTAAAAAAATAAAGTATCTTATTTAGTAACTTTTTCATACTTATGCAGTTTTATTGAGAAAAAATTGACTGTATACATTTAGTGAAAGTGAAAACTAATCAGTCATGTCTGACTTATTGCAACCCCAGGGACTATACAGTCTATGGAATTCTCCAGGCCAAAATGCTGGAGTGGGTAGCCTTTCTCTTCACCAGGGGTTCTTCCCAACCCAGGGATCAAACCCAGGTCTCCTGCATTGCAGGTGGATTCTTTACCAGCTGAGCCACAAGGGAAGCCCAAGAATACTGGAGTGGGTAGCTTATTGCTTCTCCAGAAGATCTTGCTGACCCAGGAATTGAACCGGGGTCTCCTGCATTGCAGGCGGATTCTTTACCAACTGAGCTATCAGCGAAGCCCAGTTTTAGGGAACGTGGTTCAAGATGGGAACATAGGAAGATCCTGAGCTCACCTCCCTCCATGAATGCAGTGATTCTACAGCTATATATGAAACAATCACCTCTGAAAAAGATCTGAAAACTTGCTGAGCACTTTCTTCACCTTGTAAGGTGAGAAAAAGGCCACATAGAGGTAGATATAACAGGCTGAGATACAGTCTCACTATAAACTCTACCTCGGTGTGGAAACCAAAAACGGTGAGGGTGCTCAAGAACCTGAGTTTTTTGCACTGTTCAAGTTCTGATACAGAAGAAAATTGTTATTTCAGAACCATTTAAATTATAAGAAAGCTTTTACCTGAAGACCCATTGTTCCTTTACTCTTTAATAAGAGGTAATTTCTAGACTGTGTAGAGAATTGATGGATTAGAAAATCTCAGAGGGAACATTTTTCCTATAAGTGAGTCATTGATAGGCCAGTTAATTGGGCTTCCCTGGTAGCCCAGGTGGTAAAGAATCCACCTACAATGCAGGGGACCCTTGTTCTATTTAGGTCAAGAAGATCCCCTGGAGAAGGCATGAGCCACCCACTACAGTATTCTTGGGATTCCTTGGTTTCTCAGATAATAAAGAATCCATCTGCAATGAGGGGCACATGGGTTCGATCCCTGGGTTGGGAAAATCCCCTGGAGAAGGGCATGGCAACCCACTCCAGTATTCTTGCCTGTAGAATCCCCATGGACAGAGGAGCCTGGCAGGTTACAGTCCATGGGGTCACAAAGAGTTGGACAAGACTGAGTGAGTAAGCACAGCACCAGCACTGATTTTCTAGGACTCATTTCTGGATGAGTCTGGCTAGTGGTTTTTCAATTTTATTTATCCTCTCAAAGAACCAGCTTTGGCTGTGTTGATTTTTGCTATGGTTTCTTTTGAATTTATTTCTGCCCTAATTTTTAAGATTTCTTTCCTTCTTCTAACCCTGGGGTTCTTCATTTCTTCCTTTTCTAGTTACTTTAGGTGTGGAGTTAGGTTATTTATTTGACTTTTTTCTTGTTTCTTGAGGTATGCCTGTATTGCTATGAACCTTCCCCTTAGCACTGCTTTTACAGTGTCCCACAGGTTTTGTGTTGTTGTGTTTTCATTTTCCTTTGTTTCTATGCAAAGTTTGATTTCTTTTTTGATTTCTTCTGTGATTTGTTGGTTATTCAGCAGTGTGTCTTTCAGCCTCCATGTATTGGAATTTTTAATAGTTTTTCTCCTGTAATTGAGATCTAATCTTACTGCATTGTGGTCAGAAAAGATGCTTGGAATGATTTCAATTTTTTTTGAATTTACTGAGGCTAGATTTATGGCCCAGGATGTGATCTATCCTGGAGAAGTTTCCGTGTGCGCTTGAGAAAAGATGAAATTCATTGTTTTGTGGTGAAATGTCCTATAGGTATCAATTAGGTCTAACTGGTCTATTGTATCATTTAAAGTTTGTGTTTCCTTGTTAATTTTCTATTTAGTTGATCTATCCATAGGTGTGAGTGGGGTATTAAAGTCTCCCACTATTATTGTGTTATTGTTAATTTCCCCTTTCATACTTGTTAGCATTTGTCTTACATATTACGGTGCTCCTATGTTGGGTGCATATATATTTATAATTTTTATATCTTCTTCTTGGATTGATCTTTGATCATTATGTAGTGTCCTTCTTTGTCTCTTTTCACAGCCTTTGTTTTACAGTCTATTTTATCTTATATGAGTATTGCTACTCCTGCTTTTTTTTGGTCTCTATTTGTGTGGTATATCTTTTTCCATGAACTGGGTGAAAGACTCTCTTAACAAGTTTCTGAATCCTACATATTCGGTACATAAATTGTTTTTGAATCAGCTGTTTTTTTGTAGGAAAAAAGAGACTAGGGCTTCCTCTTCATTTCTGTAATCTACACATACAAAAAATGGGAGATTTGGCTCTTCTTTGGTGAATGGACAATCCCTAAGTGAAAGGAAAACTTGAGTAAACTATTGAATCTCTAAGGGACAAAGGACAGATTAAGGTACAGGATGCAAATGCAATCCCCCCAGGTCCCTATTATACATAGAGTGTTTCCCTGGGGAAGAGACTGAATAAACTTCTGCCACATTTATAACTGAGTACATTATAGCATCACCCTCACATTAAATCTGTGACTTACCAAGTGGCAAAAATAATAATAAGAATGCTTATTTTTCTCTGCTGCTTGAGTGGACTGAAAGTCATAAACAGAAATTATGATCTATATTTCTAAAAGATTTTGAAGTCAAATCAGAAAATATATGTGAGCCGCATTCTCTTAAGAATCAAAGGAACCAGAGCTTCAGAACCTGAAATTGCCCTACTAAGCCCAGAGGGTAAAACCAATGACCTCGGGTTTTCTGGAGAAAGGAAGGTGAGTTTCTGAATTCCATTTATTCACGTCCTTCTTGTTTGAAATTGAAGTTCAAAGATCTAAGATATCACAGTTTATTTCCAATTTAGCACCTTGAGACTCAAATAAAACTTAGAAAAATGTCTATTCAAGACATGGATCAGTGAACACTCAGAGACACTAGGGGCCTAAAAGGATGCATTAGATCAGTCAGTAAGTTCCCTCTCCATGGACGGAAGTCTCACTCATTTACAGTTACAGCTTTTACTCTGTAATGTGGGGTGAAGAGTTAACCTCTCATAGACTCTGGCCATTTAGTTTTAGTTAAGAAGTAATTTCCTTTGTTCTCACCCCACCAGTCTAATCTGCTTTAAAGGCCAGCACCTGATTGCTAGAGTCTCTGCCCATAGTCTTAATGGTGAGGGGAGACCCCAAGCGAAAGGAGAAATGTTGAGATGTGGGAAGAATGAGTCAGTCCTCGTCCAAACCTCTCCTTTATCCACTGTTTGTTTTTTATCCCAAGCAGTCAAGTCTGCACAGGGCAGTGGTTTCTTTCTTCTGTAGGCTAAGTTTTGATACTCTTTCTTACTTAGTTTATAAAGACACCAAAAAGTGAAATTCCCTGTCACTCAGTTTCAGGATAATGGTAACACAATTCCGTGAGAGAGTAGGTAAGACAATTCCATGAGTCCAGGCTGGGTTACTCTCAGATATCTCCAGCCCAAGCAGCACACTTGTGAGAGGAGATACTGTGTGAAAACATTGTTCTCGATGTAACCTTTTTTTTTTCTGTGCTCACAGATCACCTTAGAGAAGAATGGCTCCTGGAAATGGCTCTTTTGTGACCAAATTCATTCTGTTGGGATTAACCAACCAGCCAGATCTCCAACTCCCTCTATTCTTCCTGTTCCTAGGAATGTACATGGTCACTGTGCTGGGAAATTTGGGATTGATAACACTAATTGCACTGAATTCACACCTACACACCCCCATGTACTTTTTCCTATTTAATTTGTCTTTCGTAGACCTCTGTTATTCTTCTGTATTTACACCCAAGATGCTGATTAACTTCTTATCAAAGAAGAATATTATTTCTTACATGGGGTGCATGACCCAGCTCTACTTCTTCTGTTTTTTTAGCATTTCTGAATGCTATGTGCTGACATCAATGTCCTATGATCGCTATGTGGCCATCTGTAAGCCACTCTTATATAATGGTGCCATGTCCCCTAAAGTGTGTTCCAGCCTTATGTTTGGTTCCTACTTGATGGCATTTTCTGGTGCCATGGCTCACACTGGATGCATGCTGAGACTGACCTTCTGTGATGCAAACATCATCAACCATTATTTCTGTGACATTCTCCCTCTGCTCGAGCTCTCCTGCACAAGTACCTATGTCAGTGAGCTGGAAGTGTTTATTGTAGTGGGCATCAACATCATTGTGCCCAGTCTCACCATCTTTGTCTCTTATGGTCTCATCCTCACCAACATCCTCCACATCAGCTCCACAGAGGGCAGGTCCAAAGCCTTCAGCACCTGCAGTTCGCACATCGTTGCTGTTTCTCTCTTCTTTGGATCAGGGGCATTCATGTATCTCAAACCACCTTCTGCTGTGTCTCTGGATGAGGGGAAAATCTCTTCCGTCTTTTACACCAATATGATTCCTATGATGAACCCATTAATCTACAGCTTGAGGAACAAAGATGTTAAACTTGCTCTGAGAAAAACTCTGAGTAGGAGACAGTTTTAATTAGAACTGCCTGTGTGCACAAGTAACTTTTATTGTGATATATTGTTTTTAATTTTAATGGAAACCTTCTTACCATATTTTTTATTACCTTTTTTTAACCTAGTATCTTAAAGAAATTTAAATCCTGTTTGAATAATTTATTTCCATTTTTATATGTTTTTCTTAGTGTTTTAAAAATACATATCATCTCTTTTTCTTGCATAGTACTAACATTAAATAGTGAATATATTATCTTTTTTCCTTATCTTTTTGAAATTATTTTTGCACTGGGAAAAGATGAATGGCCTCCAAATAATGAATTACATAACATTAGACTGAAACCTATCACATGGGTTATTTTTAATCTGTCAACTTGCAATAAGAAGGATAAGTAAGATACTCTGTTTCTACTCTTATCTTTCCATATTTCACTTAGCAATAATATACCTTCTTGAAATACCAGAGATTGATGGTTCTAAGAGTATCAAGGATAATCCATTTCCCATATGTAAACCTTTAGTGTTAAACTTCTTTTAGCAAAGAGTTTTATTTTTCACCTTTGTAAGTAGAACTGACACATAACCAGTCATCAAAATACATGTTTTGCATGGGTGCGAAAGTGAAGCCAAGAGTGGATAATGATTTACTTAAAGTTACACAGCTTTAGAAAGAAAAATTGTAGACTAAAGTCTTATCATTTTGACTTCAAGTCAAGTATATTATTCTTCAGTATACTCTATACACTCCTGATAATGTTATTCTATTTCAGTAGAAAACCTTTACCTATGGACTCACTCCTTGTGCAGGACCCTAGACACTATTGAGATCACAGAATTTCTCTATATAAGATGAAAGCTTAAGTTATTTATGATTTAAAATGTTAAACCAACAGGACTAGATGCCTTTTGAACAAGTAGATTATTCTTGGTTTTGTTGGCCTCTGTGTGCTACATTCATTGGAGTTTTAGGTACAGAAACATTAAATTGCAGCTGGGAGAATAATGCCAATGTGAAAGAAATATTTGGAGAGTAAAGCAAGTTATGATATGAATGTTGGATTATTTTTTGAAAGCAAAAGTGTGCTACTTTAAAAATCCTCAACATGCTGTATCAGTGACCCTGTAATCATTTTCCAAGATATTTTGAAAAATATTAATTACTAAACACTCTTCTTAATCTCCAGTCCGTATTTATGTATTTTGAAATTTGGCAAAGCTGATTTTTGACTTGTTTTTGTTTGAGATGTTCAGCATAACTTAATCCTTGGCTGATATTTTTAGATGACCACTCATATTTCATCTCCTGATTGCAATATGAACATGACTGATTTTTCCTTAACAAGTTCTATTTACATAATATTGTTGATCTTGGTTAGAGTTTTGTGTTTTTTTGTTTAAACTCATGTTTCCCTCTATAAACTTTTTTTTTTGAATGGAAAGAAATGTATCTAAACAAGTGAAATTAACTGGGTCATTTGGAAACCTATAGAATACAGCTGCATGTGCTCTATTATGTATTTTGTAAAAATTTGAGTATCCCTAGGAGTGAACTAAGCCTGGCACTAATCTTTCATTTCATGATCCTCAAAATTAGAATGAAATCTGTTCATTTACATAAAAGAACTACTCTTTAAAATGAGTAATTTATGTCTTTGGTTAATTTGAAAAAATTATAAGTAACTTAAAATACAATTTGTAATAATTACCTGTAGTAACATTGTAAAGGAGGCAACTTTGCTGATTGTTCAGCAAATTAATCAGTTAGCAATGGAATTGTTTCAGTTAGCAATGGAACTGTGCATCTCTGTGTTTGGACTTCTTTTGAGTGGAGGGGGAATCAAGCCAGAGTATTTTTTTTTATTATACTTTAATATGATTTTTATTTTTATTTTTTTTTAATTTTATTTTATTTTTAAACTTTACAATATTGTATTGGTTCTGCCATATATCGAAATGAATCTGCCACAGGCATACATGTGTTCCCCATCCTGAACCCTCCTCCTTCCCCAAACCATCCCTCTGGGTCATCCCAGTGCACCAGCCCCAAGCATCCAGTATCGTGCATCGAACCTGGACTGGCGACTCGTTTCATATATGATATTATACATATTTTAATGCCATTCTCCCAAATCATCCCACCCTCTCCTTCTCCCACAGAGTCCAAAAGACAAGCCAGGGTGTTTTAAATGTTCAGTTCAGTTGCTCAGTTGTGTCTCACTCTTTGAGACCCCATGGGCTGCAGCACTCCAGGCTTCCTTGTCCATCACCAACTCCTGGAGCATGTTCAAACTCATGTACATCGATTTGGTGATACCATCCAGCCATCACATCCTCTGTCGTCCCCTTCTGCTCCTGCCTTCAGTCTTTCCCAGCATTAGCATCCTTTCTGATGATTCCATTATTCACATCAGGTGGCCAAAGTATTGGAGCTTCAGCTTCAACATTAGTCCTCCCAATGAATATTCAAGACTGAGTTCCTTTAGGACTGACTGGTTTGATCTCTTTGTAGTTCTTCCTTTCTTGAGTTGTGTGACTGGCACTGACAGGTTTTGAGGGAAGTTACAGTTCTGCTGAAGGTGTTCAATCTTAAAGTCAACCTTGTAAGCCCTTGGTTTCTCCTTTGCCCATCAACCAGGACAGAACTTTTTCTAAATTGCTGTGAAATTGGATTCTTTTCCAAAATGTTGCATCATGAATATATATTTTCTTTCCTAATTTAGCTAGCTAGTGATTTAAAATATTATACAATATATTGGGAAGATTCTAAACAAGACATAGAGAACTAAGAAGATGTTTCAAAGAAGCTTATATTCACATGGCATGATTTTAATTTTCGTCCTTCAGAAATTCAGTGCCTAGTGGTTTCTTCCATCTCCCTTTTAAGTTTTGCCCCACTAAAAACAAACAAACAAATTCTATAATTTTGGTAGCTGCACAAGCCATTATTTTGTTTGTGGATGCCCTCTTTTCTGGAGCATTTTGAAGGCATATTTTTGAGCATTTGATGCTTTTCTATCAATAAGAGAGAGAACACTCCATTATCTTAGAATGATATTCTTCTCCCTCCTTCCACTCAATATAAGTAGTGTGTTTAAAGATAGACTCATGTAGGTTTATTTTTCACACAAAAACATATATATTTCTAAAATGGGTTGAATCTCCCAAGACAATTGAATGGTTTTTGTTAAGTAAACATTCTCCTACTTACTTTTTTATGTTTTTGATAAAGTTAAAGTTTTGTACCATATTTAAAGTGTGCAAGATACTAATCAGAATGGTACTTTCAGGCTTCTCATCAAAGTTAACTCTGACTCAGTTTCTTCTTGAATTTTAACCAAACGTTAATCATAGTTTTGAGAATTACGTTTTTACAACATAGCTTCAATTTTCAAGTGGGTAATGGAGAACCACTGAAAGTTCTTGAACTAGGGAGGCACAGAGCCATGTTTTCAGATGTTATCTAGTAGCATTATTCATGACCAAATAAGAGTGAATATGTGGGAAAATGTGAAAATAATAGTTAGAAGCTACTATAGTTCAATATTACACTAGTTTAGTTTAATCATAAAGCCAGAAGTTGTGCGGTGGCTGGGGACAGATGGGTGCAGGTCACTGTGGTTGCAGATGTTGTGGTTTAGCACAAGAGAAGTTTTGAATGTATTCTGAAAGCTCTTAGATAAAAATAAGATGAGTTTCATTACCATCTTTCTAAGTTTCAGAAGTATTCATTGAATTCTTTCTGTGTTCTCAGCATTGTTCCAACATTGTTCTTAGTTTCTGGGTCCAAATAGTTAACAAGATAGAATAGATGTTTGTCCTCATAGAATATACAGTTTATAGAAAAGCATGAATTAAAGGGGAAAAGTCTGATGAGTATTCTGAAAGAGAATCTACTGAAATTTATGAGAACATGAGTAATAACAGCTGACTTTTATTGACACTCATATGCCAATACTGGCCCAACCATTTTAGTTTTTTTTTTTTTTTTCATTTGATTAACACAACAGCTCAATGAAAGAGATGCTATTTTTACATTCCTTATTTTACATAGGAGAACCAAGGGATTCAATAACTTTTCCAAAGGGTTATAGTGTGTAAAAGTGGAAGAAGGAAGGTAGGATTCATAGCACTCTAACTCATAACCCATACTCTTTTCTATGATGAGAAGAACTGATAACTTCACTTACTGAAATGTTACAGAAAATTAGGCAGCAGGCGAGTCTGGTAGAAATTTCAGGACTATGTAAAAAATATAAACGATAGAAGGGCTATACTATATTGAAATTATTTTAAAGACATCTCACAAAGAGAACAACTGAAATTAGTTGCTGCAACATTTGATGTGTTCAGATAAAGAAATAAAGAAACCTGGAAGTAGGTCTTTTGTAGAAATAGGTCCATTTAGTAAATGTGAATAAAGAGGGAAATGAGACAATATAGTAGCTTTCCCCTCAGAGGTGCAGATAATGAGGAGATGGGAATTCACTTTGGATCTACCTGAGGGATGTACAGTCCCCAGAGTAAAGCAAAAATGAGTGGAAGAGTGAGCCCCTAAGGAACTAAAGACAGATCATGAACCAGGATCCATAATTCCCTTATTTCATATTGTACATATAATCTACACTCTGGGGAGGAGACCAAGCAAGCTTCTAACCTACATTTCACCAAGTGCATTACATCACTGCACTCACATTAAATCTGTGTCTAATCAAGTAGCAAGTATGACAATAAAAGGATTATTTTTCTTCTGTTGCTTGAAAACGCTGAAGATATCAGAAATTATGAAAGCTCAGAAAGATTTCCAGGGCATAGGTGAATTAATGTCTAGCTCCTCTCCCCTGAAATCAATGGGATCAAGCCTGGAGAACGTGAAATGACATTTCCAGAACTAACAGGGTAAAGACATAGGATAAGGGAGACAGTCCTGCAGTTTTAAGATCAAAGTTGGGTGAGTTTCTGAATTTAATTTACAATATTTATTCGTTGTTTGGTGTTCAAAGTTCAGGGACCTATTATATGTCCATTCTTTCTTGTCTTGTGTAGCTGAGATGCAAGTAAACATCTAGAAATATCTGTTGGAGAGGAATCAGAGAATATTAGAGGGGCTCAAAGGACATATCAGTCAGGAAATTTCCTCTAAGTAGGTTGATCTCTCACTCTTCTTCCTTTATGATTTTCACTCTGTGACAAGGTTGGTAACAATTCTCCTAGACTCAGGTCCCCTCATCTTGGTTTAGAAGCAGTGTTCTTGGTTCCTGCCACATAAGGTGTATCTGCATGAGAAGCCAGCGCCAGGTTGCTAGGGTCACTGCCTCCAGTTGTACTGGTGAGGGAAGAGTTCAGGGGAATGAGGGAATGCTGAGAAGAGAAAATGCTGAGAAGAGAGTAGAAGAGTTGCATCCTTGTCCATCCTTCTTTTCCCTGGGTTTTTCCAGAGGGTATATTTGCATATGGCATCTCTTGTCTTCCCTCTCTAGTATGATTGTGATCTCCTTTGGTATATTTGGCTTATAGAAACTCTATATAGGTGAGTCCACATCACTCTGTATCCTGATAATGGAAAAAGCAGACTGTATGGGACTGAGTCAGGATAGTGTCAGGCGTTTGCAGTGTGTATTTTGTTTTGGAGAATGGGGCACTGGATGAGGTGAGTTGCTCTCTAATGGGACTCTTTTTCCTGTATCCACAGATTCCTTTAGAGAAGAATGGCTCCTGGAAATGGGTCTTTCGTGACTCAGTTCATTTTGATGGGTTTAACAAACCAACCAGATCTACAACTCCCCTTGTTCTTCCTGTTCCTAGGAATGTACATAGTCACTGTGATTGGGAACCTGGGCTTGATTATCTTAATTTTGCTAAATTCACATCTACACACCCCCATGTACTTTTTCCTTTTTAACTTGTCCTTCATAGATCTCTGTTACTCTTCTGTGTTTACACCCAAAATGCTGATTAACTTCATATCAAAGAAGAATATTATTTCTTACATGGGGTGCATGACTCAGCTGTACTTTTTCTGTTTTTTTGTTATTTCTGAAATCTATGTGCTGACATCAATGGCCTATGACCGCTATGTAGCCATCTGTAACCCACTTTTGTATAATGTTGTTATGTCCCCTAAAGTGTGTTCCACTCTTATGCTTGGTTCCTACTTAATGGCATTTTCTGGTGCCATGGCTCATACTGGATGCATGCTGAGACTGACCTTCTGTGATGTAAACACCATCAACCATTATTTCTGTGATATTCATCCTCTGCTTCAGCTCTCCTGTACAAGTACCTATGTCAATGAGTTGGTTGTTTTCACTGTGGTGGGCATCAACATCACTGTGCCCAGCCTCACCATCTTTATCTCTTATGGCCTCATTTTCTCCAGCATCTTCCACATCAGCTCCACAGAGGGCAGGTCCAAAGCCATCAGCACCTGTAGTTCCCACATCATTGCTGTTTCTCTCTTCTTTGGATCATGTGCATTTATGTATCTTAAACCATCATCTGCTGGGTCTCTGGATGAGCAAAAAGTCTCTTCTCTCTTTTATACCAATGTGGTTGCTATGATGAACCCCTTAATCTACAGTTTGAGAAACAAAGATGTGAAAACTGCTCTGAGAAAAACTGTAAGTGGAATACAGTTTTGATTAGAGACAACACCTTTTTGTGCAGAAAATCACAGGATAGGGATATTCTCTTTTTAATTTTAATGATCTTATTAGCACTCTTATTATTCTAGTTTGTATCATATGAAAGACTTTTTTGACGTTTCAATTTATTTAAACTTATCACAGAGTAGACTTCTCTCCTTATTTACCATTTGCATAATTTCCTTTCCTCACATGTTCCCATTTATTAATACTACTAAGAAGAACATTTATCATCTTATCATTCATTATAATCATTTTGTTTATTTATCAAATTATTTATTATAATATATTTTCTGCATTAGTCTGAACTTACCTTTACCTGTGGAAATTGAAGACTGGTCAACAAATCATCAAATTAAGGAACACTAGGGTGACATAACTGATGCTTTTTTTTTTTAATTTAATTTTTTTATTTTTATTTATTTATTTTTTTTCCCAGGAACTTCAGTTTATTTTTATTTTTTTTTATTTATTTTTTTATTCTTCCAATTTTATTTTATTTTTAAACTTTACATAATTGTATTAGTTTTGCCAAATATCAAAATGAATCCGCCACAGGTATACATGTGTTCCCCATCCCGAACCCTCCCCCTCCTCCCTCACCATACCATCCCTCTGGGCCGCCCCAGTGCACCAGCCCCAAGCATCCAGCATCATGCATCGAACCTGGACTGGCAACTCGTTTCCTACATGATATTTTACATGTTTCATTGCCATTCTCCCAAATCTTCCCACCCTCTCCCTCTCCCACAGAGTCCATAAGACTGTTCTATACATCAGTGTCTCTTTTGCTGTCTCATACACGGGTTATTGTTACCATCTTTCTAAATTCCATATATGTGCATTAGTATACTGTATTTATGTTTTTCCTTCTGGCTTACTAATCTCAAAAATATACAAGCAACTCCTACAGCTCAACTCCAGAAAAATAAACGACCCAATCAAAAAATGGGCCAAAGAACTAAATAGACATTTCTCCAAAAAGACATACAGATGGCTAACAAACACATGAAAAGATGCTCAACATCACTCATTATCAGAGAAATGCAAATCAAAACCACTATGAGGTACCATTTCACACCAGTCAGAATGGCTGCGATCCAAAAGTCTACAAATAATAAATGCTGGAGAGGGTGTGGAGAAAAGGGAACCCTCTTACACTGTTGGTGGAATGCAAACTAGTACAGCCACTATGGAGAACAGTGTGGAGATTCCTAAAAAACTGGAAATAGAACTGCCTTATGATCCAGGAACCCCACTGCTGGGCATACACACTGAGGAAACCAGAAGGGAAAGAGACACGTGTACCCCAATGTTCATCGCAGCACTGTTTATAATAGCCAAGACATGGAAGCAACCTAGATGTCCATCAGCAGATGAATGGATAAGAAAGCTGTGGTACATATACACAATGGAGTATTACTCAGCCGTTAAAAAGAATACATTTGAATCAGTTCTAATGAGGTGGATGAAACTGGAGCCTATTATACAGAGTGAAATAACTGACGCTTTTGAACTGTGGTGTTGGAGAAGACTCTTGAGAGTCCCTTGGACTGCAAAGAGATTCAACCAGTCCATCCTAAAGGAAATCAGTCTTGAATATTCATTGGAAGGACTGATGCTGAAGCTGAAACTCCAATACTTTGGCCACCTGATTCAAAGAACTGACTCATTGGAAAAGACTCTGATGCTGGAAAAGATTGAAGGCAGGAAGAGAAAGGGACGACAGAGGATGAGATGGTTGGATGGCATCACCGACTCAATGGACGTGAATTTGAGTAAACTCCAGGAGTTCACCATGGACAGGGATGCCTGGTGTCCTGCAGTCCATGGGGTCACAAAGAGTCGGACATGACTGAGTGACTGAAACTGAGGGTGACATAATGTCACTGGGGATGTCTTATCTGCCAATTGCCATTAGAAGTATGAATCTGAGAATGTTTCCTCTTTCCATCTCTCCAGGCTTCATTGAGCAAGATTATATCACTTTTAATTTCTGAAGTGGAAGACTTTATAGTGACTGTTAAGTATAACCCACTTTGTATCTGTAAGCACTGTGAATGCCTCCTTTGACAAAGGATTTTGTTATCTGCATGTAATGGATTGTCAAAATGTATTCATTATATGGTCATTACATAGAGTGGTTAATGACTTTTTTACAATCATATGTGTTTTTAATGAAATAGTCTAGAATAAGTTTAGGTTTCTGATTTCAAGACTACTTTTCTCAATATACTTGGCTTCTATTGTATCTCTTTAATTTTGTTTATGTAAACGTGGCACAGGAAAAACTATCCTAGTTTTTAATCTGAGTATGCTTTGTTTCAGGTTGTTACATGAATTTCTCTCAGAGTGCATATTGCTCTTTTTAAATTTTATTTAAATTTTTGAGGAAAACTTCATCAGGGGTTTTGTTATAGTTGTTTATGGGAAAGATAATGCCTTTTGGGCTAGTATACTGGGGAGAAGATTGGTGACTAAGAATGTTTCTTCATTCACAAAATTTAAAAATTAGTTTTTGGAATGCTTGCAATGTTTGTAATTCAGAGAACAGGACATGGGAGAGAAAGGAGCCCAGAAATCTCTCATGAGGCTGGACCTCAACAGATCCATGGCCAATACATAAGAAGACCCTGTGGAGAGTAGTCGTGAGGCTTAGGATCTGCATTTTAATCTGGATGTTTATTCTGTTCCATCTGGTGAGGTGAATATATCCAGTCCATAAAGTTTTTCTAAACTTATAATGCATAGTGACCATACAGCAGTAGTATTTGCAGGAATAAAGGTGAACAAGCTGTGCCATAATTGTGGAAAACCAGAAAGACATAGGATACGTTTTCATAAGATTAGATGGTGAGTAGTAATTAAAGCTCAAATTAGAAGGATGGAATCTAGAAAAATATGATAGAAAACAGAAACCTCTATTTATAAGTCTCCTGTTTCTAGACAGCCACAGAAATATTATAAAGATCATAGGATTTGTCTGGATAGGATAAAAACTTAAAATGTTTGATATTTAAAGAAAAAGTTAAACCCATGAACCTGCATCCATTTGGTGTAACCTGGGCACAGCTAAATCACTCCTGCTTCTGTTGGCTTCCATATGGTACTTATGGATTTCAAGGCATGAAATTGTAAATAAGTCTGCAGTTAGGATGATGAGAACTATGATAATTTGCAAGAAACATTTGGTGGATGAATCAAATGTTGTGACGCTGTGTTTTCTGGAATAGAATGTTGGATTATTTTTCTTTTGAGAAAATAGGGGGAAATGGTTATTAAAATGCTTGTCTTACTTGTGGCAATTTCAGCATTTTAAAAGATAACTTTAATAATATTTTAAAATTTTTCTTGCTTTCTAACCTCTTCTGAAGAGTTAGATATTATGAATTTAGCAACACTGATATGCTTGCTTTTGTTGTAAGTTTAGATGTTCAGCATTGACTTACATTTTTTAACTCCTTGCTATATCTTTGATTTATTGTTTTCAGTGTTACTCATACCACATCCCTTGATCTCAATATCAACATATATTATTTTCACATACCAAGGCCTATATTTATAAAATAGTTGACCTAGTTGGCAATTTTTTTCATTTATATTTTACCCCTTTTTTATAAACTTGTCTTCCTTATTGAAAAAGAAGTGTATCTAAAGAACTAAATAATAATTACACTATTTGGGAACCCTTGTAGGCATACAGAGGTACAGCCACTCTTTTGTATTTTAGCATTAATTGATGTGCTAAAATATGTTAAAGTTGGTCACAAGATTTCCATTTTAGAAGCCTCAAAATAGAATTTGTTTCATTTTTTTTAAAAATAAACTTTCTGTCAAATTAGATTTCATTCTATCAGAATATTGTGTATAAAATAATATAGAAGTTTAAATAATACTTCTAAACTTTACATTTGGCAATGGTTTAAGGAATCAAGTTAATTATTATATCTTGTTAGCAAATGAAGCTCTGTGTATCTGTTTCAGATCAGATCAGTCGCTCAGTTGTGTCCGACTCTTTGAGACCCCATGAATCGCAGCACACCAGGCCTCCCTGTCCATCACCAACTCCCGGAGTTCACTCAGACTCACGTCCATTGAGTCAGTGATGCCATCCAGCCATCTCATCCTCTGTCATCCCCTTCTCCTCCTGCCCCCAATCCCTCCCAGCATCAGAGTCTTTTCCAATGAGTCAACTCTTTGCATGAGGTGGCCAAAGTACTGGAGTTTCAGCTTTAGCATCATTCCTTGGACCTCGATAAAAGGAGGGGAATCAAGTTAGGATGCTTATGTGTATAATATGGAGCATATTATTGCAAAACTTGAACACTGCAACATTTGAAAAATTTCAGATAAAGAAATAAACAGACCTGGATTAGGACTCTTATGGAAATATGTCCACTTAGGAAATGGGCATAGAGAGGGACTGAAGCAGTGTCCTAGCTTTCCCTTCAGAGGTGAAGATAATGAAGAGATGGGAATTCACTTTGGATCTACCTGAGGGATGTACAGTTCCCAGAGTAAAGCAAAAATGAGTAGAAGAGTAGGTCTATAAGAACTAAAGACAGATCACACACTGGAATCTATAATTTCCTTATTCCATTTATATATATATTCTTTACTCCAGGAAGAGACTTAGAAAGCTTCTACCAAGTTTTTAACTAACAGCTTTACATCATTATACTCACATTAAATCTTCTGTTGTCTATTACTAACAAGTGTGTAATTAAAGGCTTTGTTTTTTCTACTTCTTGAAAGGACTTAATAAAATCAGAAATGACACTAGATCATAAACATTTCCTAGGCATATGTCTAGGTTGTCTCCTCTTAGAATCAAAGAAATCAAGCCCCAAGAACCTGAAGTTACGTTTTCAATACCAACAGAGTGACAATCAATGCTAAGGGAACCAGCTCTGTGGTTTTCTGAACTAAGAAGAGTGTTTCTGAATTCAACTTACAGACCTAACTCAATTTACAATACTTATTTCTTGTTTTGAGATGAAAGTTGGGGAGCCTAATATATGCATAATCTTTCTCATTTTGTGTGGTTCTGAGACTCAAGTGAACCGAGAGAATCTGTTGGAAAGAGATCAGAGAATGTTCCAAGACATGAGTGGGCTCAAAACATGTCAGGAAGTTTCCTGTAAGAGAATAAAGCTCTCACTCTTTTACATTTATGACAAGGGAAGCTACTTAATTCTCATAGACTATCTTCTTGGATTAGAAACAGAATTCTTGGTTCTGACCACATGAAGTCTAATGTGCATTAGAAGCCAGCACCAGGTTGCTAGGGTCACTACTTGTGGTTCTACTGGTGAGGGAAGAGCTCAAGTGAATGAGGAAATGTTGAGATGAGAGTAGAATGATAGTGCACTAATCCACCCCTCCTCTACCTTGGCTTTCCCAGCAGGTATGGTTGTGTATGGTATCACTGGTCTTCCCTGTGTAGGCTGTCTGTGATATCCTTTGCTATATTTAGATTATAAAAGCTCTAATTAAGGGCAAGTCCACATCACTCCATATTGTGACAAAGGTGAAGGCAGATTCTATGGGACTAGGTTGGGATAGTGTCAGGCATCCGCAGTGTGTGCACTCTTTAGTGCTGAACTTTCCTGGTAGCTCAGTGTTAAGAATCCGTCTGTTAAGGCAGGAGATGCAGATTCAATCCCTGGGTTGGGAAGATCCCCTGGAAAAGGAAATGGCAACCCACTCTAATATTCTTGCCTGGGAAATCCTGTGGACAGAGGAGCCTTGTGGGCTACAGTTCATGGAGTCACAAAAGAGTTGGACATGACTTAGCAACTCAACAACAAAAAAATATACTTTTGTAGGATGAGATCTTTTGTGGGAAGAGCTGAGTTGTTCTCTAATGGAACACTTTCCTCCTGTATCCACAGATTCCCTTTGAGAAGAATGGCTACTGGAAGTGTCTCTTTTGTGACCAAATTCATTCTATTGTGATTAGCAGACTGACCTGATCTCCAACTCCCTCTGTTCTTTCTGTTTCTAGGAATGTGTATGGTCACTGTGCTGGGAAATTTGGGATTGATAATCCTAATTGCACTGAATTTACATCTGTATACCCCTATGTACTTTTTCTTCAACTTATCCTTCAAGGACCTCTGTTATTATTCTGTGTTTATACCCAAAATTCTGATTTATTTCTCATTGAAGAAGAATATTATTTCTCACATGAGGTTCATGATTCAGCTGCATTTTTACTTTTTCTGTATTTTTTTTGTCATTTCTGAATTCTGTGTGCTGACATCAGTGGCCTATGATCGCTATGTGGCCATCTTTGTATAATGTTGTCATGTCCCCTAAAGTGTGTTCCAGCCTTATGCTTGGTTCCTACTTGATGGCATTATCTGGTGTCATAGCTCACACTGGATGCATGCTGAGACTGACCTTCTGTGATGCAAACACCATCAACCATTATTTCTGTGATGTCCACCCTTTGCTCCAGCTCTCTTGCACAAGTACCTACATCAATGAACTGGTACTTTTCATTGTGGTGACATCAATAACATTGTGCCCAGTCTCACCATCTTTGTCTCTTATGGTCTCATTTTCTCCAGCATCTTCTACATTAGCTCCACGGAGGGCAGGTCCAAATCCTTCAGTACCTGCTGTTCCTTCATCATTGCTGTTTCTCTGTCCTTTGGATCATGTGCATTTATGTATCTCAGGCCATCTTCTGCTGGATCTCTGGATGAGCAAAAAGTCTCTTCTCTCTTTTATACCAATGTGGTTGCCTTGATGAACCCCTTAATCTATAGCTTGAGAAATAAAAATGTGAAAGCTGCTCTGAGGAAAAACTCTGAGTAGGAGAGAATTTTGAATATACTAGGGTATCTGTCTGTGCAGTTGGTCACAGGAGAAAGGTTCTGTGTTTAATCATAATAATTTTGTTGACAATTTTTTTGTTTCTTTTTAACCAGGTAGAAGGAAATCTGAGTCATCTCTCAATTTATTTCCACTCTGTGTAGAGCCAGACTTCTCTCTTACTAACCAGTTGCAGACTTTATCTATCAGATCTAGTCCTTTAAATCTATTTCTCACTTCCACTGTATAATCATAAGGGATTTGATTTAGGTCATACCTGAATGGTCTAGTGGTTTTCTCCACTTTCTTCAATTTAAGTCTGAATTTGGCTAAGGACTTCATGACCTGAGCCACAGTCAGCTCCCAGTCTTGTTTTTGCTGACTGTATAGAGCTTCTCCATCTTTGGCTGCAAAGAATATAAAAATTTGAACACAGTTTCAAATTTGTTCACAGAAACAAAAGCAGTGAACAAGAGCTTTTGTAATTTACTGCTTTCATTCTTTCCTGGTTTTATTAACTTTTGCAAAACTTTTACCAACTTCTGTTAGTCTGTATAAATTATTAGATGAAAAAATATAAAATGGCTGTTAGTGTAGATGTGTGTTGAAAATAAGTACTATGGTGAACGCTGCCTTTCACAGTCTTCTTTCTATCAACTTCTCTAGCATCAGTCTGTTTTTCATCATTTTAAGTAGTCTTTGTTAACCCTATTATACTACCTGACACAGTTAATCTTGAAAAATAATTATTTCTCTGCTACCCCTAATAGATTATGAAATCCTATAAAACTCAGACTGTTTTTGTTTTTTCATCTTTGTATTCCTGGTGTTGATGCAGTTTTTGTTTGGAAATCATTCAGTGTTTTATACTCTTAATATTGTAATATAAAATACATTATGATATTTTTTGCTTCTAAAACATAAAACTTTGTGTTTCAACCATTCAGTATGAAGAATATATTGCTTAATATAAAGTTTTAAGAGATAATTAAGATGCTTAACAATTCTGCACTATCTTTGCATCTAAACTTAGTGATATTTTTATTTAAAACTTTCAGAAAGTCAATATAAATGATGCATGTATATTTTATTTTTGTAGTTTTAGAGCATGAATTTATTAAAAATCATTATAAAAGTGGTTGCACCAGCCTCAAGCATCCTGTATCCTGCATCGAACCTGGACTGGCGATTCGTTTCACATATGATATTATACATGTTTCAATGCCATTCTCCCAAATCATCCCACCCTCTCCCTCTCCCACAGAGTTCAAAAAACTGTTCTATACATCTGTGTCTCTTTTGCTCTCTCGCATACAGGATGACCCAGAGGGATGGTACGGGGAGGGAGGAGGGAGGGGGTTTCAGGATGGGGAACACGTGTACACCCGTGGTGGATTCATGTTGATGTATGGCAAAACCAATACAATATTGTAAAGTAATTAGCCCCCAATTAAAATAAATAAATTTAAATTTTTAAAAAGTGGTTGCAGTTTCATATCTTAAGGCATAAATAAGATATATGAAAGTATTTGTTAACTCCTGACAAGAAACAATTCCATTTTGATATGACAATGAATTAGGTGAATATTTGTCTTAGAGGTTGTTTGAAATAAGAGGACTATTTTCAAATATTAACACATGGCAAGCATATTGCTTTTCTCATTCCCAAGAGAAATTGTTTAGGGAAATATAAATCAAGGAATTTTATTGAGGGTAAATGAAAAGCAGAAAGAAATTAAAAGAGTTTTAGAACAGTTAGAGATGTTTTGTTAACACTGGTAGCAATTTCTAAGAATATATCTCAAGGGCAAATATAGCTGGTTGCTTTAGAAATATGCTACTGATGTATTTCAAAGAAGATGATTTTGAAACCTATCTCAGAAATCCCAATGCTTCTAAATTTATCATCCAGGATATTTACATTTTATTTATTTTTACCAAATCTGTCTTATATCTGTTCAAAAGTGATCAACTAATATACCATGTACAGATTTGTAGGTTACATTAAATTATCAGAATAAGATAATATGGAAAAATTAAAAATAGCCGCTGTGTATGTCTATTTCCGGAGAAGGCAATGACACACCACTTCAATACTCTTGCCTGGAAAATCCCATGGACGGAGGAGCCTGGTGGGCTACAGTCCATGGGATTGCTAAGAGTCAGACACGACTGAATGACTTCACTTTCACTTTTCACTTTCATTCATTGGAGAAGGAAATGGCAACCCACTCCACTTTGTGTAGCCCACTTTGTGTAAAAAGACATCTTATCAAAACATGTTCTTGCCTGGAGAACCCCAGGGACGGGGGAGCCTGGTGGGCTGCCATCTATGGGGTCGCACAGAGTTGGACACAACTGAAGCGACTTAGCATAGCATATGTCTATTTCAAAATAAATACCATAACCACACTGCCTTTCATAATTTGGCCTCTATCAAAGCTATAGCATTTTCTCGTGGTATACTGCCTCCTTCTAGTCCCTCTCCCCCAAAACCCACTTTTCCCTGAAATATTCCAAATATCTAACTGTGTATATTTGCTTAATGTCTTTCTCTTCTTCGAATTCAATTGCTCCTTCATCTTAGATAATAATACTGGGGTGCCTGAAAAATATGCAAAACTTCTCTGGGTGGAAATTTCTCATTTGTCAGTCTGCAGGGGATTTTCTCAGGGGAAATTGAATACTTAAACAGAAAAAGGAATGATTCAGTGTGAGTGGGAAGTAGCACAAACAACAAACAGATACATTAGAACTTCAACAATTTTACTGGTAGAATATTAATCTATAAAATATATTGTGGGACTACTTGGACGCCAAGAAAAGAGAATAAGGGGATACTTAGTCTCTGCTTTCAGAATTTCCTTCCATACGGAGTAGGAACATTAGTGAAATCACCTCGCCCTTTGCTAGCCATTACCTGATTGGGAAGAACATTTACCTTCTCCTTTTTCCTTCACTCAGTCGTACCTAACTCTTTGCAACCCCATGGATTGCGGCATGCCAGGCTTCCCTGTCCTTCACCATATCCTGGAACTTCCTTCACTTCATGTCCATTGAGTCAGTGATACTACCCAACCATCTTGTCTTCTGTCATCCTCTCTTCCTCCTGCCTTTGATTTTTCAGCATCAGGGTCTTTTCTAATGAGTTGGCTCTTTGCAACAGGTGGCCTAAGTATTGGAGTTTCAGCTTCAACATCAGTCCTTCTAATGAATATTCAGAATTGATTTCCTTTAGGACTGACTGGCTTGATCTTGCAGTCCAAGGGACTCTCAAGAGTCTTATCCAGCACCATAGCTCAAAAGCATCAATTCTTTGGCATTCATGTGCTCTGTTGTGATCCTTGATCCCAAAGATCAGGCCCTCCTACTGCAGGGAGAAGCATGGTGACCAGAATAACAACTATATAATCATGTATTAGGAAGTGTTACAAACTTAAAATGTCAGATATTAAAAAAAATACTGAGAATATGAATAATTTTACATAAATTTGAAAGCTCAGATACAACCAGTAACTTTGTGTAAAAAGACATCTTATCACAACCTCATTTCAAAAAATAGTCTGTGCATATGTCCCCTCTTATGGTTAGTTCATGTTAATGAATGGCAGAAATGAAACAATATTGTAAAGTAATAATCTTTCAATTAAAAATAGCTTAAAATAGTCTGAATAAACCTTTAAACAATAAAAAAAGTCAAATCAGTTTTTAAAAAATTTTAAAATTTTGTCCTCACAAAAATTCTGTGGTGATTTTACATATAAATTATAACATAACTTCAAACATAGATATCTCTAATTTATGTGAACATTTTTGAGGAGAAGAACTAGAGGGATAGCTCCCTCAAATTGTTAACAATAACACTAAGAGCTCACCAAAAGATGATAGTATAAGAAAGAACTATTAATAAGGCAACCTAACCTGTATGGATGGAGAAGGCAATGGCACCCCACTCCAGTACTCTTGCCTGAAAAATCCCATGGACGGAGGAGCCTGGAAGGATGCAGTCCATGGGGTCGCTGAGGGTCGGACACAACTGAGCGACTTCACTTTCACTTTTCACTTTCATGCACTGGAGAAGGAAATGGCAACCCAGTCCAGTGTTCTTGCCAGGGGAATCCCAGGGATGGGGGAGCCTTGTGGGCTGCCGTCTATGGGGTCGCACAGAGTCAGACACGACTGATGCGACTTAGCAGCAGCAGCAGCAACCTATATGGAGGGTTTTGCTGGTGGCTCAGCTGGTAAAGGATCCACCTGCAGTGTGGGAGACCTGGGTTCGATCCCTGGGTTGGGAAGATACCCTGGAGAAGAGAATGGTTACCCACTCCAGTATTCCAGCCTGGAGAATTCCATGGACTGTATAGAGTCCGTGTGTCACAAGAGTCGAACATGACTGAATGACTTTCACGCTGTTTAGAAGCATTAGAAATTTACTTTTGCTGTTATGCTACAGAAATACTTAAATTATCTAGCATTATTTCACAGCTTAGGAAGCTGAGATTTGACCTGGTGACCCAAAGTAATTAAAATATTGAAATCATACGCTACACAAAAGAATTAAATTTATTCCAGAAACAACTATACTTGACACTCTATGTTCCCTTGTTAATTTTATGACAGAAAACAGATGGACTACTAAGTAGAAAAAATTCAAAAGCTTTCCTAGATAGCACATCTCTTTGGGGCTGTCTGAGAACAACTAGAGTGGATTCAGACAAAAAATTTTTGCTAAGAGCAATGTTTGGTGAAACAGTTTGTAAATTCTATTACAGAAGACAATGTATGTATTATTATTGTGTGTTTTTTTTTAAGCTCCCAGGTAACTTTATTTTTTTTTAATAAAAATTTATTCATTTTAATTGGAGGTTATTTACTTTACAATATTGTATTGGTTTTGCCATACATCAACATGAATTATTATTGTTATTATTTACTTTACAATATTGTATTGGTTTTTATTGTGTTTTACTAACAGAGACCAGTTCCTTGGGTGATGAAATCTTTTTGAGATGTAATTTCTATTTTTTTTTTGATTTTTTTTTTCATTGATTGCCTAATACACATAGGGCCAAATCTTGAGAGATTTGTAGACCTTTGGGAATTAGTTGTTGTGTATTTCTAAGCCCCATCTCAATATTTGCAAACAATATCAAGATGCAGTCTTTGAAGGTTAATAAATAAATATCTTTTTTAAAAATTTATTTTAAGTAGAGGCTAATTACTTTACAATATTGTAAGGTAAATAAATAAATATCTTAAGGTGAGTGTATATCAACTTCTCAGCAGAGAAAAAGTTTAAAGTGTTGTCTGGATTGGTTCTATTTAAACAGCCTAATTAATCATTTTTTGTTCATGATATTAGGTTAATAGTATGAAATAGTTATTCAGTACTTAATATGTACCACTTTTTTGTTTTTTACTAACCTCTATTAACTACAAAATCTTAGGAGACAGATTTTACAGATGAAAACATTGAGTAACAAGTGATATAATTGTCCCAAATCACACAAATCTTAAGTGGTAAAACCAACATATGGTTCTAGGAAGACTGAGGCTAGAGTGTCATTAAAGCTCTAATCAATATGTTACTCTATTCTTTATTTTTTGATATTATACTCATTTAATTTTTCAGTGACTGAAGAAAAAGACATACATTTCAAGACAAGCCAATTATTCTGAAAACTTTGCCTGGAGAAAGGTAATCCTGAACTTTAAATGTACTTACTTGCTTTTAGTCAGTCTGTAAACTGGATGACAATTTTCTTGATTTAATTACCCAATATCTGCAATTCAGTTTCAATATTTCCTATCAGATGCTCCAGTGAACTAAACAGTTTTCACAGAGCCCAATGTTTTAAATTCCTCTTGTCCTGAAATCTGTTACATTGGCTCAACTGAACACCAGATGATCTTTCTTATGTAGATGGAAATTGCTAGCAAAATGGTCCCCTATCCAAGGCAGAACTGGCAAATGAAGCTCTAAATTATCAGACTTAGGTTACTGGGCTGTTAACCGTCATTGTTAGAGTTTAAGAAATTGGTGAGAATATTTAGATATGAAAAGGTCAGAATGCTCAGCTGTATTGTTATTGCTGTTTTTTAGTCGCCAAGTTGTATCGGATTCTTTGTGACCCCATGGATTACAGCACATCTGGGATTGCCAGCATTTAATGATCTCATCTTTCTGTTGCTCCCAGTGCTTTTCTGAGCAGTTTACTGCAATCTGTTCCTACGACAGCAGGAACAGAGTTGATATAGTGGCTAACAGCTCCTTCTTAAATCTGAATCCAGACTTTACGTTATTCATAGCCTCAAATGTGCACCAAACTCTTGAGAGTTCTCCCAAAGCCACTGTAGAAACACCTGGAATCTCCTGACTGCTTTGCTTTTTAAATTATAATTTGAAAAACTTTTTGCTTTTCATTGTTAAAGAGAGTGCCCTTCTTGATGAGATCCTGGAACAAACAATGCTTTTCTTGGTGAATACACTCCTATACTTTCATTACATGGGTAAGGGTGCCTGTTACTTTGGGGAACATTGGCATATACAGGTAAAGTAAACTCAGAATATGTTTTGTAAGTGTAAGAAATCACAAATGGTAACCCAGTGCTATAAAGTTTTCAAATCTCTGTACAAGTCTTTATCCTCATAGTTACTCTTCCTAGTTGAGGAAACAAAGATTCAGAGAGGGTAAGTGACTTGCTTTAGTCACACAGACTCTATACAAAGTGCTCTTAGCCCCCTCTTCAGACTCTGTGTGTCATTATACAATCATAGCATTTAAGATTTGAAATTAATAAAGATTTTGTTCTAAATCATACAGATATTTTATAACATTTGCTTTGGATAAAGAAACAAACAGGAATATCTCCTTTCCACAATATTTGACTTCTATGAAGAATTAAGCTTCATTCTCTACCCAAAAGATTAAACTTTATGAATTCCACTTTCTTGACAAAAATACCCACTCCATCAGATCCTAAAGGGACAGGCATCTACTTTCCCAGTAGTATTTGAGATTCGGGTATTAAGACAATTTTATTCTTCTCTCTCAAATAAAGTTACATTGTAGAAAGAATAAGAACAGGATTTCTCCCGTAACTATAACTCTGTATTCCAGATCCTGCAACAAATTAGTTTAGGAAAATGTTATTAGTGTTATGTTATTTTTCAGTGAGAGAAAATAGCAAATCAATATCTGCCCTAAATAATTCTGCGTTAAAAAAGTAGGCCTTTACAAGAAGAGTTTTCTTAGATTTGTGTATCTCCGTTAAAGAACACAAAACTTTAGAGTTAAAAAAAAATTAATTAGGCATACAGACACATACACACAGACATACACATATGCAAATGCTACAGTCCATGGGATTCTCCAGGCCAGAATACAGGAGTGGATAGCCTTTCCCTTCTCCAGGGGATCTTCTCAACCCAGGGATGGAACCCACATCTCCTGCATTGCAGGTGGATAATTTACCAGCTGAGCCACAAGGGAAGCACACTTATACTGTATAGATATTTAAATTTTAATTTTGAATCTTTTATGGGTAACTTGATGAAGGATATAAGGAGCAGTATTCTTACATCCTTGAGTAGTTAATGATCCTACTTCCATTTACGGTCTCCAAGGATAGGAGCTGGCACATTTCTGCCTGCACTATTGGTTGTATTATAAAAGTTTAAAAATAGTAGCATCCTAGACCACTAGCTATGGGGGAGAGAAATTCAAAGGGAAACAAAGTACTGTCTTTTTTTCTCTCCCCACAGAGAAGCCTATTACCTACATATATAGTAGCTATTCACTTTCATTTCATTTGGCATAATAACATTTCACTTCCAGTAAAAATCTCACATATGTAAATATATCATTATTCTTGTTTCATTTACTGAATTACTTTGATAGGAAACTTAAATATTGCATTTCATGCTCCCCTGGCATTTTGAGTTAAATATATTAAAAATTAACTTTCTTTTGGTGATTCAGGGCAATTATTTTTATGCACATGAGGTATTTTGTGCATGTATCTGCATTTTGATATATTCAAATTTTCTCGAGTCCTATATATCTATGCAGTTTGAGGATTTTTTCCTTTTGTTTTTTTAAGCACTCTTCTGGAGGCCTCCTTTTTTGCTATTAAGCTGCTCTTCTTGCTATCCTGAGGCTTCTTTCTCATGTCTCCCCTCCCCTTTTAAAATTCTGACTTCATTCTGATCTCCTCCACGTTTGTTAGAAGTATTTCTTAAGGAAAAGAATAACAGGGCACTAAGAGAAACCTAAGTGGATTGACAAATGGAAAAATTTTATTAAATGATAGTGTGACATTTATATTGGTGTCTTCAAGGTATTTGGGGCTTCCCTGATTGCTCAGTTGTTAAAGAATCTGCCTGCAATGCAGAAGACCCTGTTTGATCCCTGGGTTGGGAAGATCCACTGGAGAAGGGAAAGGCTACCCACTCCAGTATTCTGGCCTGGAGAATTCCATGGACAATAGAGTCCATGGGGTCACAAAGAGTTGGACTTGACTGAATGACTTTCACTTTTCAAGGTATTTTTACTTACCTTCAGTTTCATGGTAAATTGTAAGTTACTAGATAAATATCTCTAAACAAGTGAAGAGTTAATGCATATAATATTGCTTTTCTTATTCTACTGGATTCCATCAAAGCATAATATAATAATGGGCTTTGTTTACTTGACAGATCAGCAACTTGAGTCTCAACATCAGCAGGAATATCTGGACAAGGAAAACAATCTTTTTTTGGTTCTGACCTCTGGACAACCCTTCTTACTGGTAATGATTTTATTATTATTTGGGATTAAAAAAAGAATTTTAGTCAGTTTATGTGTGAGCCTATTAAAAACTGTAGTACTCAACCCAAAGTGAATCTCAACCCAAAATGTCCCACCTCTCCCTTTCATGGAGTGTTGATTTGGTTTGAATAACAAAAACCACCGCCTTCAGTCTTAATTCTATTTGGACAAATTCAGAGCATCTACCTGGAGATGTTTGAATTTCATGGTTTTTGCTAATCTGGTTACTTTGAGTTCTATCCTGGCAACTCTGATTCTCTTTTCTTAAGTTTTATCTAATTTTCTCAATTCAGAACCATGTTTTTTTCTCATCTATTCTTTATTTTTCTTTTCCATTGCTGTTTATTACAGGATATTAAATATAATTCCCTGTGCTATACAGTATGGCCTTGTTGTTTATCTATTTTATATTCAATAGTGCATGTCTGCTAATGCTAATTTATCCCTGCCCTACCTCCTTCCCCTTTGGAACCACAAGCTTGTTTTCTGTCTGGAGTGTGTTTATGTCCCACAAATAAGTTCATTTGTGTCATAGTTTAGGTTCCACATCTAAGCAATTTCAAAACATATTTATTCTCATGTGCTCTCAAAGATAATGACCCTGTGTAATTAAGCCTTTTAATCAACACATGTATTGAGCACCCTCAGCATGTTGTGGAAGGTAGAGAGAGAAAATAAATTAAAGCAAAGTTTTATAAATTTTTGCTTGTGATGAAACCAAATTTGTTTTTATTTTTCATGCAAAACAAAATCAAATTCTGTATCACTCTATGTACAGAAAATTTTCTCCATTGATTTTTTTTTCACTCAATGGAAAGTTATTAAGCTTGATTCCTTTAGGTAATAAAGAGTGCATGCACTGAAAGCAGGAATCTCTTTCCTCTGATTCCTCTTTAGGGGAAACTAAGTCAGTGGAGGATAAATCTCCAGTTTCTGATATAACAGCTTTGAGAGAGAAAGTTCAGTGCAAGTTTGGCCTCTGATTACGGACAGTAGGGAAGAGCCAGGGATAAAACACTGATTTGTTGATGGTTCAGGAAGTATACCTGAAAGCTAATCTTCCTTCTTTGCTGTTCCTTGAACAAGAAAGTTTTAAAATACAGCCTAAGAACAGCCTTTGGCACCTTATTTCTGTTAACCACATCTGCTGACAGAGGATGAAAAGAGTTTCCTGGCTTAACTAAAGTCTTCCATCCAGAGAACAATAGAGAGATAAGTGGGAGTCTGAATTGATTAAAGGCACTGATTGAATTTCTTTTTGTATAAACAATCTCTTTAATAAGTCTATTATGTTTCTAGATTCCCAGTTTCAGAGAATATTATGATGATTCATATAGATGGGTTGAGATATTGAAAAGGATGACTTTCATTTCATTAGAGCTAGATTAGAAGCCATGTTTCAACCAAATTTGAAGGTTCTTATTCATATATGTCAGAGAAAGGGATGGGCAACATTCCTTTAAGTATATTAAAGAAAGACTAATTAGATATTAAAAGTTTGTGCTTTTTTTTTCAAAGTGAGGTAGTTGTTGGCTTAAGCCTGGAGTAAAATGAAAAGGCTATGACTTACAGGGCAGGTATTTGCGTGTTAGCACTGAGGCTCTGGGCTATACTTCTAGTCTTTGTCTTTGAGTGCTTGTTTGTTTTTGTTTTTTGGTAGATTCTTATTACTTTTAAATTATTATTTATTTTTAATTGGAGGATAACTGCTTTACAATGTTGTGCTGGCTTCTGCCATACAAGAAATTGAATCAGTGATAGTTATATGTATATCCCATCCCTCTAGAGACTCCCTCCCACCCCAACCACTTTAGGTCATCACAGAGTGCCAGGATGGGCTCTACAATGCTGGCTATACTAACTGAGAAAGTAGCATTGATGTCTATACAGTACCACGTGTAAAATGGATAGCTTCCCACTAGCTATCCATTTTACACATGAAAGTGAAAGTTGTTCAGTCGTGTCTGACTCTTTGCAACCCCATAAACTACACAGCCCATGGAATTCTCTAGGCCAGAATACTGGAGTGGGTAGCTGTTCCCTTCTCCAGGAGATCTTCCCAATCCAGGGATGGAACCCAGGTCTCCCACATTGCAGGCAGATTTTTCACCAGATAAGCTGCCAGAGGAGCCCATTTTATACATGGTAGTGTATATATGTCAATGCTACTTTCTCAATTCGTCCCACTCTCTCCTGCCCCAGCTATGTCCACAAGTCCATTTTTCATATCTGCATCTCTACTCCTGCCCTGCAAGTAGGTTGATCGGTACCATGTCCTTGAGCTTTTAAGAGATCACTGGAAAGGACAAAGACATGGGACAGATGAAAGATGGACCCAATCAAGATAGGACCTTTCATGCTGCTTTGGGAATCAGAAAATAACTCTAATGCACCTATTTTGTCTCACTTCTTTCTGCAGATAATATCTTGTAAGGAATGACTACTTTGAATCATTCTTCAGTGAGTGAATTTATCCTTGAAGGGTTAACAAAATGCCCAGAGCTTCAGTTGCCACTCTTCCTCCTGTTCCTTGGAATATATGTGGTCACCGTGGTGGGGAACCTGGGCATGATCTTCTTAATCGCTATCAGTTCTCAACTTCACTCTCCAATGTATTATTTTCTCAGCCATTTGTCATTCATTGATCTCTGCTACTCCTCTGTCATTACTCCAAAGATGCTGGTGAACTTTGTGTTAGAAAAGAATGTTATTTCCTTCCTGGAATGCATGGCTCAGCTTTACTTCTTCCTTATTTTTGTAATAGCAGAAGGTTATCTTCTCACTGCCATGGCGTATGATCGTTATGTTGCAATCTGCAGCCCACTGCATTACAATATTATCATGTCCCATAGGGTCTGTTCCATAATGATGGGTGTAGTATATTCACTGGGCTTATTTGGGGCCACAGTTCATACTGTCCGCATGTCAATGTTGTCCTTCTGTGGGTCTCATGTTATCAGTCATTATTTTTGTGATATTCTTCCCTTGTTGAGTCTCTCTTGCTCCAGCACCCACATTAATGAGATACTGTTGTTTATTATTGGAGGAGTTAATACCTTGGCACCGACACTGGCTGTACTCATCTCTTATGCGTTCATCCTCTCTAGCATCCTCTGTATTCACTCCATCAAGGGACGGTCCAAAGCCTTTGGCACTTGCAGCTCCCATCTCATGGCTGTGGTTATCTTTTTCGGGTCTATAACATTCATGTATTTCAAGCCCACTTCGAGCAATACTATGGAACAGGAGAAAGTGTCCTCCGTGTTCTACACCACCGTGATCCCCATGCTGAACCCCTTGATCTACAGTTTAAGGAACAAGGATGTGAAGAATGCACTGAGGAAGGTGCTTAGGGGAAAGTAGTCACCCCAACAAAGGAGATTTCCACGGAGAGGAAGAAGTGAACCAGAGGAAAATTGTCATGAGCTCTGTGTTATTTCTTTTTCTCGTCTAGAGACAAAAGGCACTGTTACTTACAAAATATATATTTGTACCTGAGAATGTTTGAGGCATTTTGGTCATTTTTATCAAACAATAAGATTTTCTCATAGCCAATATAATATTTGGAAATTTTACTTGTATTCAAGGAACAGGATTTGGCAGAAGAGGGAGGGCTAGTGAACAACAACGAAAAAGAATATGTTGAAGATATCAATTTTGAAAGTGCTTGATAAATAAGTGGATTCAAGGTTGTGTTTGAAAACAGATGATGTTAACTGATTCAACATCTTGAAAGGCAGAAAGAGAGGTATTTTTAAACTTCCAAGGGAAGCTTTTTTTTTTTTCCTATCCCCAAGCCATTATAGTGAAATATTGAGAATATTGATATCATGACCGAGCTGTGAGGATGCAGTACTTATAGCAAAGAACCACATACTGGTGGATTGCAGTGTGTGTGTTGGGGGGGAGAAGAGAGTCAGACATGACTGAGCACATTTTATATTATACTTCATGCTTTCGTACCAACAGAAGAGAGCATGGATGAACTAAGATTACTGGTAATTATCTCAGAGAGAAAAACTTGTCCCCTAAATTCATATGAAGATCAACCACAGACAAAACTCAGCTATGGTTAAAAATTAATAAACAGTAGTGATTTGGAGGTGGGGGTGAGCAATGGGCAAGAAGGAACATTCTCAGTTATGGAAATATTTTACATCTTTTTTTGGGTATAGGCTACACAGAGTGTTCATTTTTCAAACTGATCCAACTGCATACTTGCTATCTGTTCATTTCACTGCATGTAAATAATATCTCAAAAATAAACACTAGAATATAAATTAAATTCTTAATTCCAAAAATGAGAAAAAAATTAATAAATCAGAAAATGCACCAGAGAAAATATATAAAAAAATAGAGTAAAAAAACAGACATAATTAAAAATCAAAATTCTAATTTTTTGGAAAAAGTGTACAAATATGGTTATATTCATAAAGATAACAGAGAATATATAAATTTGCAAAGTATTCTTCTTTTGCCATTTATCAGCTGAGATCTTTATTTTAGACTCAGCAGAGAATAAGTAACTTATTCTCTGCTGAATCTAAAATTTCCCATTTATTTACCCTAAAAAATTGAGATTCTCGATCATGGGACTTTTGTCTGAATGACATGAGGTAATGTCTATAAAGTGGTGTTTAATAAGTTAGCTTTTAATATTTTTGAAACTCAGTTGTTGGGTATCAATTTGTCTTTCACTTCCAGCCTAGCCCTTGTATTGTGACCTGGGAATAAGAACAATTTGTTCAGGCAGAAAAGAGAAAACTGAGGAAGAGGTGTAAGAAATATATTGAACTAGAGACAGAGACTAGACAGGGATATTCCCAGAAGACAGAAATATATGCATCTAGGAGTTTGACTGCATACATTACCTGTACTTATTTTTCATTTATTAAATTCTTGCTTGTCACTCTTATTCTCAGATTTGTTGAGTCATTCAGTGCATATTGTTTGAACAACTGTGTGTCATTTGTTACCCTAGATATTAGAGATAGAAAGGCACACAAGAAAAACATGGCCATTGTCACCATAAAACTGAACTGTGTTTAATTTGGGAAACCCCCGCCCCTCACACACACATGCACACAATGCCATCTCATTGGGAAAATGACTCCTCGCAATCCATCATTACACTTTAAACAGTCTGGCTTAAGTCCCCTAAGAAAGGAGATGTTTTCCTATACAATCATAATGCAACTATTCACTCAGTAAATTCTACATTGACTCAGTTTTACTGATGAACACATAACCCTCATTTAAATATCCTCAATTGTCCCCAATAATGTGTGTTATAGGTTATTTTTGCTTTGTTTTTTATCTAAGAGCTAACTAAGCATGATATTTAATTGACATTTCCCTTTAGTATACATAATTTAAAGTCTTTTCCCCAGCCTTTTTCAGTCTTTGATGATATTGGCATTTAAAAAGAACATGGTTCGTTATGTTATAGAAGATCTTTCAGTTTCCATTTGTCTAACTCCTTGTGATTAAATTCAGGTTAAACATCTTTGGCTCAGATGGCTACTTTAAGTGACATTGTGTTATTTCTTTCAGAAAATCACAGCAGGAGGCATAATACATCAATTTGTTCCATTATTGCTAATGTTAAATTTAATGGTTTGGTTTAAAAAGGTTTCCATTAAAATTTATTATTGTAGAGGTACTCCTTTCCCCTTTATTATGAATGAGTAATCTGCGACATGATACCTTAAGATTGTAGGTCTCTCTTGCTCTTATTCCCTTAAGAGGGAGTTTCTTTTAACCCATTGATTTTAGTTTCCATTGATGATTCTTACCTAATTCAATTAGTATGGTCATTGCAACTTGATAAGTTTCTATTGTATCATTCAGATATAGATTTAAATCTGAATTTATATTTATATGTATAAATATATATGTAAATGTTTTATATACAATAAGTATAATTATAAGTATATAAATTAATATATAATATATGATGGATATATATTTATATATACTTTATATATATAAATTTATATCAGATATAGATTTATATAGGTATAGAATGATATCATTCTAATTATATCATTAATTGATGTCATCCTGTAAAGAAGTGCTTCCCCTTTTCTGTTATTTTAAATTTTATTATTGTCATTGTTGTTATTTTTGTATCAGGAGGGACTCCTAGAATCTCATAAGCCATCCATTCTGCAATTTAAATTGTCCTAAATTTGTCCAATAGGGCTCTTTCCTTTGATACATCTCCATAACTATTGGGCACTTTCTTCCTCTAGGAAATACTGAGATTCTCTAGACTCATCTTGAATTTTAGATATCCCACCTTGGAATCTGCCATTTCTCCATTAAGCCTTGGTTTATTTTAGTGGAATGTGATGGTTAGAAGCCAAATATCATTAGATGATAGTAAGATATTTGTTACTTGGATTTCATTGCTTTTAGGCCCGTTCAGCAGAAAGAGCAAGAGTCACCCATTAATCAGATCAGGTCTTTTTATGTTCACACTCTCAGTGGTTTTCCATGTCATTTAGAAGGACAGTCAAAACTTTCAAACTTTCCCATAAAGCCCTACAGATATTTGCCCTCTTCCCCCACCATCCCTTTGTCACCTTCCATTACTCTGACACTTGTTTTTCCTGTTTAAAGCACACTTTTAAAATTTCTGCTTCTTATATGCAGAGTCCATGTTTTCTTTTTCATTATTTGTTCCCTACAAGGGTAGGGATTTTGTCTGTCTGGCACATAGTTGTCCATCAATAATTGATTGATTTATTGACTGGAAGAGTAAACTATAATGGTATAGTGAGGCACAGAAATTATTATGAATAGTGAGAAAATAAGTAGGGGTTGACTAAGGAAGTCATCCAGAAGAAGGTCATATTAAGATCCAACTTAAAGTATGCAGTAAGTTGGAAAGAAAATATGTGAGTTAAAATTTCAGTGAAAATTTAAAATTATAAACAATTTTGTTTTTTTGGGCCATGCCCATCCCAACCTCCATCCTACTTGAGACCACCCCAAGACGGATCTTATTTTTGATGGTTATAACAATGGCTAGAAATCTTAGGAAAATACTGTTTCTTCTTATCTACTAGAAACTGGGTAGGGTTGCAAAGAGTCAGATATGACTGCAGCACTCACAGGTTTCCTTAAAAATTTTTACAAAGGAGTGTATATTGCTTCTAAAACTCTGTTGTGTATTAAAATACAAATACCTAAGGGGATTTACATATTTACTTATCATTAGATATTACAACTTTAGAAAGTTTGGTCAGGAGTTTCCAGTTTAGCAAGAAAAATTACAAAAAGAAAGAGTTCTGAGATACCTATAAGCTTACACCAAAGGGTGAAAATGTAGGTAAGAAGTTTGTTTCTTGAGTAGCTAGGAGACTAAAAAGACACTTGGTATTGGGAATAGTAATTGAACAGTAATTGAAAATAAGTTATTCAGATCTTTTAGCTTAAAATGGCTCTTGGTTTGAAAATAATTACTGTTAAAAACAAGTTAAAAGAAAACACAAGATCTATTTGTGCTATTTCTTTTCAAAAGTACTGTTTTCTACACAGACCTGGGGAGTATCCCACCATGCAGAACTTTTTAAATGGATTTGTTGACATCCTTGTTCCTAAGGCTGTAGATAAGGGGGTTAAGCATAGGAATCACTGTGGTATAAAACACAGAGGCCACCTTCTCCTGCACTGGGCCACTGGTAGATGGTTTGAAATACATGAAGATGATGGAGCCATAGAAAACCCCAACAGCTGCAAGGTGGGAGCTGCAGGTACTGAAAGCCTTAGATCTACCTTCAGCTGAGTGGATGCACAAGATGCTGGGAAGGATGACAACAAGAGATGAAGATGGCTACAGCACATACAAAGACATTGAATCCAGCCAAAATCATCACAGAAAGTTCCTTGGTGTAGTCTCTTGAACAAGATATATTCAGAAGAGGAAGGATGTCACAGAAGTAATGGTGGATGACATTAGTGCCACAGAAAGAGTGACTAGATATGAAGCTGGTGTGAATTGAGGCTCCAACAGCCCCCACTATATACACACCAGTGACCAGTAGGAAACAGACTCTGTGGGACATGGTAACAGTGTAGAGCAAGGGGTTACAGATGGCAACATAACGATCATATGCCACGGCTGTCAGCATGTAGGAGTCATTAATACCGAAGAAGCAGAAGAAAAAGAGCTGGACCATGCACTCAGGAAAGGAAGTGAAATTCTTCTCTGACATGAAGTTCACCAGCATCTTTGGAATTATGACTGAGGAGTAGCAGAGATCTATGAAGGACAAATTACTGAGAAAATAATACATGGGCATGTGAAGCTGAGAACTGATCCTGATTAAAATGACCAAGCCCAAGTTGCTCACTATGGAGACCATGTAGATCAATAGAAACAGGAAGAAGAGAGGGACCTGGAGTCCTGGCTGATCTGTTAACCCTTCAAGGATGAATTCAGTTACCGAAGAATGATTTCCTGTATCCATTCTTGTCCCAGTGTGGTTCGGGGAAGAGAGTCTCATTGGCCAAATATTGTCATCTGACAAGATTTAACAATCCAAGATCTGATGAATGATATAGTTTCTAATGGACCCAGAATTTCAGGAAACAAGACACTAAAATCTACTCTTGATCAAAGACTTTCTCAAGATGTTGATGTTTCATTTGGCTTCAGTCTTTACTATTCCCAAGTGACATTTAGGAGTGAAAATCACTTTGTCTTTACAAACTGAATTTTAGATTCCCCTATTAATGGATGGATGAATGGCATGGCATCCAGACAGATAGCTGGATGGTATGGCCGATGCAATGGAAATGAGCTTGGGAAACCTTTGGGAGATGGTGAGGGACAGGAAGGCCTAGCATGCTGCAGTCCATGGGGTCACAAAGAGATGGTCATGACTGGGTGACTGAACAACAACAATTAATGGAAAACCACCTTTCTGTAGTTCAGACACCTTTAGAGAAACCATTCAGTGTTGCTGCCCTGTTTTGTTGATGTTCAATCTGCAGCAATCTATTCCCTCCTTCCAATGTCTCAAGGGCGAGTATAACTGGTCTCTTGCTGGTATCTCTTGCATTTCTCCTCTTGGCTTTGGCATCTTTAACACCTTTAATTTGGTCTTCTCTGGCTCCAATTTCAAAGTGCTTATTTTCTCCAAGATATCTTGACTTTTTCTTTGTTTTTTTCTTGACTGAGAGATTGAGAAAGAAGTTAAGTAAACTCTTGCCTTAAATCAGACAATTTGAAAGCAATAATATTTTCACTGCTTTATTTCACTAAATAAACCTTTAAGATTCTTGGGGGCAGGTGTGGAGATCTACTGCCATGTGGTCACCAGACAAGCTTCATTAGTTCCTTCATTTATTAAACCTGCCACCTAACAATCTGAAGTGACCTGCCTCTATTTTCAGTCTTTTTTTGTCCTCTATGAATGGGAGCCAATTTGAGAACCAGTGGAGGGGCAGCCACTTAACAACTTAAGAGGGGTGGGATAGGGTGGCATGAGGTGGGAGGTGGAAGGGAGGACAAAGAGGGAGGGGGCATATGCATACCTATGGCTGATTCAAGTTGATGTATGGCAGAAACCAGTTCAATATTGTAAAGCAAAAATCTTTCAATTAAAAATAAATAAATATTTAAAAATAGATGATCCTGAGTGAAATGAATTAAAGATATCAAAAGACACAAACTTCCAATTATAAGATAAAATTCCTAAGGATATGATATATAGCATGTTTGACTACAGTTAGCACTACTATGGAGAAGGCAATGGCAACCCACTCCAGTGCTCTTGCCTGGAAAATCCCATGGACGGAGGAGCCTGGTAGGCTGCAGTCCATGGGGTTGCGAAAAGTTGGACACGACTGAGCGACTTCACTTTCACTTCTCACTTTCATGCATTGGAGAAGGAAATGGCAACACACTCCAGTACTCTTGCTTGGCGAATCCCAGGGACAGGGGACCCTGGTGGGCTGCCGTCTATGGGGTCGCACAGAGTCGGACACGACTGAAGCGACTTCGCAGCAGCAGCAGCACTACTATACTGTATATCTGAAAGTTGCTAACAGAGTGGATCTAAAACATTCTCATTACAAGAAAAAATTGTAAGTAGGTGAAATGGTAGATGTTAACAAAACTTAGTGTGATAATTTTGTAGTATATACATATATTGAATCATCATATTGTACACCTAAAACTAATACAATGTTGTATGTCTAGATAAATCTGAAAATCAAAGATTGTTCTGTGCAGAGAGAACACAGAGTAAAGATTTTGACAGAGAACATGCTTGGCGTGTTGGAGGAACGCTAGGAGGCCAGTGAGGCTGGACTAGACAGAGCCTGAAAGACAAGTGGAGGCTGTAAATGGGGCTGTGTGTGGCTGCAGGTATTTGTAAAACCTGTGAATCTCATGTCATGTATGATGGGGCAACGCTGAAGAGTTTGCAGAAGGCAGAGTGTTCTATGCTCTGATGTATTTTTAAAAGGATCCCTCAGGCTCTGGTTGCTCTGTCAAGAATGTTCATGGAAGAGTGAAGAAGGAGATTCAGGGAATTAGATAGAAGATAAAATGTGCTCCTGTTGAGAGATGATAGCTTGGGCCAGATTGGTAATGACGGGGATATTGAGAAGTAGTTGGAAAAATTGGGGCTGGATTACAAGCTGGATACAGGCATCTGAGAAAGAGTGGCAGAGATAGGATGGAGGATATGGGCCTGAGGTTGGATCAATCGTCATGGTAGAGAGCAGGTTTAGGAGGCAGTTTCCTGTTTTTAATATTTTAATTTGGATGTTTTATTATATGACCAAATGGATATATTGAGTAGGAAACTGAAGGTATGAGTTTGGAGTTCAGAGGTGAGGTCTGTCTTGGACATTATTTTCTGAATCATCGGTGCATGTATGACATTAAAAGCCAAGGGACCGGATGAGATCAATCAGGTATGATGTGTACAAATACCTTAAAGCAGTTCCTGGTATGTGAAAAGTTATCAATAAAGTTTGGATTTGCCATTTTTATTGTTATATAAAATATTTTGAACTAGACCTTAAGGATTTTTAGTGCCTTTTCTCCATTCTTTTCCTTTTTCTTTAATTTATCTTATTTTTTAAGTTATTTATTTTAATTGGAGGCTAATTACTTTAAAATATTTTAGTGGTTTCTGCCATGCTATGCTATGCTAAGTCACTTCAGTCGTGTCCAACTCTGTGCGACCCCATAGACGGCAGCCCACCAGGCTCCCCTGTCCCTGGGATTCTCCAGGCAAGAGCTTGCCATTTCCTTCTCCAATGCATGAAGGTGAAAAGAGAAAGTGAAGTCGCTCAGTCGTATCTGACTCTTAGCGACCCCATGGACTGCAGCCTACCAGGCTCCTCCATCCATGGGATTTTCCAGGCAAGAGTATTGGAGTGGGGTGCCATTGCCTTCTCTGGGTTTCTGCCATACATTGACATGAATCAGCCATGGGTGTACATGTGTCCCCCATCCTGAACCCCTCTCCCACCTCCCTCCCCATACCATCCCTCAGGGTCCTCCCAGTGCACTGGCCCTGAGCACCATCTCATACATAGAATCTGGACTGGCAATCTATTTCACATATGGTAATACACGCGTTCAATGCTATTCTCTCAAATCATCCCACCCTCACCTTCTCCCAAAGAGTACAAAAGTCTGTTCTTTATATCTGTGTCTCTTCTGCTGTCTCATGTATAGGGTCATCGTTACCATCTTTCTAAATTCCATATATATGTGTTAATATACTGTATTGGTGTTTTTCTTTCTGACTTATTTCACTCTGTATAATAGGCTCTAGTTTCATCCACCTCATTAGAACTGATTCAAGCGCATTCTTTTTCATAGCTGAGTAATATTCAACTGTGTATATGTACCACAGCTTTCTTATCCATTCATCTGCTGATGGACTTCTCTTCTTTATCACCTCTCCTTCTTGATTTACTTCCTACTGCAATTCACCCAGAGCAGTAAACCAACAGAGTAACCGTCATAATGAATTGAAGATAATTCACCACAGACTCTAGGACCTAGAAGACACCTGTACTTAACTGTTCACTTTTCTCTCTTCCTCAAATTCTACCAACACACTGACATTGGCACACTTTTTACCCCTAATTTTTTTCAGGCTTCAAATAAAGCAATACTCTCAGACAGTAGCCTACATTTACATAACGTTCCTTATCTTTTTTTTCTTTTTTAAAATTTTTCTTTGGTTGCATTTACATTCTTTGCATTACTCTCTTTTCTTAGAAAAATCTAAATAAAAAGTACCAAGACTGGGACAAGTTTTAATTCAGTTCTGTTAGAAACTTCACATATTTCAAGTAAATGTTAAAAACACATATATCTGTATGGATTGTGACATTAACAAAAATAGTTAGAACTTTCTTTCCTTGACAAAGTATTAGATACAGAGTTCCTTTAACATCTTCTAATCCAAATAGGAAAAGGAGTATGTCAAGGCTGTATATTGTCACCCTGCTTATTTAACTTATATGCAGAGTACATCATGATAAACGCTGGGCTGGAAGAAGCACAAGCTGGAATCAAGATTACCGGGAGAAATATCAATCACCTGATATGCAGATGACACCACCCTTATGGCAGAAAGTTAAGAGGAACTAAAAAGCCTCTTGATGAAAGTGAAAGAGGAGAGTGAAAAAGTTAGCGCTTAAAGCTCAGCATTCAGAAAACTAAGATCATGGCATCTGGTCGCATCACTTCATGGGAAATAGATGGGGAAACAGTGGAAACAGTGTCAGACTTTATTTTTTGGGGCTCCAAAATCACTGCAGATGGTGACTGCAGTCATGAAATTAGAAGACGCTTACTCCTTGGAAGGAAAGTTATGACCAACCTAGATAGCATATTGAAAAGCAGAGACATTGCCAACAAAGGTCCATCTAGTCAAGGCTATGGTTTTTCCAGTGGTCATGTATGGATGTAAGAGTTGGACTGTGAAGAAATTGAGCGCCAAAGAATTGATGCTTTTGAACTGTGGTGTTGGAGAAGACTCTTGAGAGTCCCTTAGACTGCAAGGAGATCCAACCAATCCATTCTGAAGGAGATCAGCCCTGAGATTTCTTAGGAAGGAATGATGCTAAAGCTGAAACTCCAGTACTTTGGCCATCTCATGCGAAGAGTTGACTCATTGGAAAAGACTCTGATGCTGGGAGGGATTGGGGGCAGGAGGAGAAGGGGACTACAGAGGATGAGATGGCAGGATGGCATCACTGACTCGATGGATGTGAGTCTGAGTGAACTCCGAGAGTTGGTGATGGACAGGGAGGCCTGGCGTGCTGTGCTTCATGGGGTCGCAAAGAGTCGGACAGGACTGAATGACTGAACTGAACTGATTCTGACTGGTGTGTGGTGATATCTCATTGTAGTTTTGATTTGCATTTCTCCAATAATGAGCAATGTTGAGCATATTTTCATGTGTTTGTTGGCCATCTGTATGTCTTCTTTGGAGAAATGTCTGTTTAGGTCTCTTTCCAGCTTTGGATTGAGTTGTTTGTTTTTTGGCATTGAGTTGTATGAGCTGCTTATGTCTTTTGGAAATTAATCCTTTGTCAGTTGTTCACTTGCTATTATATTCTCCCATTCTGCAGGTTGTTTTTTCACCTTGCTTATAATTTCCTTTGCTGTGTAAAGCTTTTAAGTTTAATCCAGTCTAATTTGTTTACTCTGGTTTTTATTTCCATCACTCTAGGAGGTGCATCATAGAGAATCTTGTTTTCATTTATGGCATCTAGTGTTCTGCCTATGTTTTCCTCTAAGAGTTTTATAGTTTCTGGTCTTACATTAGGTCTTTAATCCATTTTGAGTTTATCTTTGTGTATGATGTTAGGAAGTGTTCTAATTTCATTCCTTTACATGTAGCTTTCCAGTTTTACCAGAATCATTTATTGAAGAGGCTGTCTTTGCTCCATTGGATATTCTTGTCTGCTTTGTCAAAAATAAGGTACCCATAGGTGCATGGGCTTATTTCTGGGCTTTCTATCTTGTTCCATTAGTCTATATTCTGTTTTTGTGCCAGTACCATACTCTCTTGATGACTGTAGCTTTGTAGTATAATCTGAAGTCAGGAAGCTTGATTCCTCCAGATCCATTCTTCTTTCTCAAGACTGCTTTTGTTATTCAGGGTATTTTGTGTTTCCATATGAATTGTGAATTTTTTTGTTCTAGTTCTGTGAAAAATGTCATTTGTAATTGACAAGGATCGCATTGAATCTCTAGATTGCATTTGGTAGTATAGTAATTTTTACAATATTGATTCTTTCTACCTAGGAACATGGAATATATCTCCACCTTTTATGTCATCTTTGATTTGTTTCATTAGTGTCTTATAATTTTCTGAATACAGATCTTTGTTTCCTTAGGTAAGTTTACTCCTAGATATTTAATTCTTTTTGTTGCAATGGGGGATGGGATTGATTCCTTAATTTCTCTTTCTGATTTTTCATTTTTAGCATGTAGAAATGCAAGTGATTTCTGTGAATTGATTTCATATCCTGCAAGTTTGCTAAATTCACTGATTAGCTCTAGCAATTTTCTAATACTATCTTTAGGGGTTTCCATGTACAGTATCATGTCATCTGCAAACACTGAGAGCTTTACTTCTTCTTTTCCAATCTGGATTTCTTTTATTTCCTTTTCTTCCCTGGTTGTTTTAGCTAGGACTTCCAGAACTATGTTGAATTATAGTGGGGAAGGTGGACACCCTTGTCTTCTTTCTGGTCTTAGGGGGAATGCTTTCAGTTTTTCACCATTGAGAATAATGTTTGCTGTAGGCATATCATATATGGCCTTTACTATGTTGAGGTAGGTTCATTCTATGTCCATTTTTTGAACAGTTTTAACCATAAATCAGTGATGAATTTTATAAAAGGCTTTTTCTTCATCTGCAGAGATTATCATATGGTTTTTGTCTTTCAGTTTGTTAATATGGTGTATCATATTTATTGTTTTGCATTTATTGAAGAATCCTTGCATTCCTGGAATAAACCCAACTTGATCATGGTGTATGAGCTTTGTGATGTGTTGTTGAATTCTGTTTGCTAAAATTTTGTTGAGGATTTTTGCGTCTATATTCATCAGTGATGTTAGCCTGCAGTTTCTTTTTTTGTTGTTGTCTTTGTCTGGTTTTGGTATCAGGTTGATGGTGGCCTTGTAGAATGAGTTTGGAAGTGTTCTTTCCTATGCAATTTTTGGAAAGTGTTTTAGAAGGATAAACATTAGCTCTTCTCTAAATATTTGATAGAATTCTTCTGTGAAGATATCTGGTCTTGGGCTTTTGTTTTTGGAAAATTTTTATCACAACTTCAATTTCAGTGCTTGTAATTGGATTGTTCATAATTTTTATTTCTTCCTGGTTCAGTCTTGGAAGATTGAACTTTTCTAAGAATCTGTCCATTTTTTTTCCAGGTTATTCATTTTATTGCCCTATAGTTGTTCATAATAGTCTCTTAGAATCCTTTGTATATCTGTATCATCTGTTGTAACCTCTTCTTTTTCATATCAAATTTTGTTTATTTGATTCTTCTCTCTTTTTTTCTTGATGAGTCTGGCTAAAGGTTTGTCAATTTTGTTTATCTTCTCAAAGAACCAGCTTTTAGTTTTATTAATCTTTACTATTGTTTCTTTCATTTCTTTTTCATTTATTTCTGCTCAGATCTTTATGATTTATTTTCATTCTACTATTTTTTTTTTGTTGTTGTTGTTCTGTTTCCAGTTGCTTTAGGTGTAGTTAGGTTGTCTATTTAATGTTTCTCTTGTTTCTTGAGGTAGGATTGTATTGGTATAAACTTCCCTCTTAGAACTGCTTTTGCTGCATCCCATAGGGTTTGAGTTGTTGTTTTTTCATTGTCGTTTGTTTCTAGAACTTTTTTAATTTTCCTTTTAATTTATTCAGTAACCTGTTGGTTATTTAGAAATGTATTGTTTAATCTCCATGTGTTTCTTTTTTTTTTTTTTTTTTTTTTTTTTTTCTTGTAATTGATGTTTAGTCTTATAGAGTTGTGTTCAGAGAAGGTGCTTGATATGATTTCAACTTTCTTAAATTTACTGAGGTTTGATTTGTGACCCAAGGTGTGGTTTATCCTGGAGAATGTTCCATGTGCACTTGAGAAGAAAGTGTATTCTTCTGCATTTGGTTGGAATGTTCTGAAGACATCTATGAGATCCATCTCATCTAATGTATCATTTAAGATTTGTGTTTCCTTATTAAATTTCTGTTTTGATGATCTGTCCATTGGTGTGAGGGGGGTGTTAAAGTCTCCTACTATTATTGTGTTGCATCAATTTCTCTTTTAACATTTGTTAATGTTTGTCCTATGTATTGAGGTTCTCCTGTGTTGAGTCCATCAGTTCAGTTCAGTTCAGTCACTCAGTCGTGTCCGACTCCTTGTGACCCCAGGAACTGCAGTACGCCAGGCCTCCCTGTCTAACTCCCGGAGTCCACCCAAACCCATGTCCATTGAGTCGGTGATGCCATCCAACCATCTCATCCTCTGTCATCTACTTCTCCTCCCGCCCTCAATCTTTCCCAGCATCAGGGTCTTTTCCAATGAGTCAGCTCTTCGCATCAGGTGGCCAAAGTATTGGAGTTTCAACATCAACATCAGTCCCTCCAATGAACATCCAAGACTGATCTCCTTTAGAATGGACTGGTTGGATCCCCTTGAAGTCCAAGGGACTCTCAAGAGTCTTCTCCAATGTGCATAGATATTTACAATTTTTATGTCTTCCCTTGGATTGATCCTATGATCATTATTTAGGGTCCTTTGGTTAGCTCTTGTAATATTCTTTATTTTAAGGCCTATTTTGTCTGATATTAGGATTGCTAGTACAGCTTTCTTTTGTTTGCCATTTGCATGGGATATATTTTTTTTATCCTGTAACTTTCAGTCTCCTTGTATCTTTAGGTCTGAAGTGAGTTTCTTGTATACAGCATAAATATGGGTCTTGTTTTGGTATCCATTCAGCCAGTCTGTGTCTTTTTGTTGGAGCATTTAATCCATTTATATTTAAAGTTAGTATTGGTATATGTGTTCTTATTGTCATTTTCTTAATTGGGGTTGATTTTGTAGATCTTTTTCTTCTTTTGTATTTCTTGACTATATATGTCTCTTAAACATTTGTTGTAAAGATTGTTTTGTGGTATTCTTTTCTCTTAATTTTTATTTGTGTGAAAAATCTTTTGATTTCTCCATCAATTTTGAATGAGATTCTGGTGGGGTACACTAATCTTGGTTGTAGATTTTTCCCTTCCAGTACTTTAAATATATCCTGCCATTCCCTTCTGGCCTGCAGAGTTTCTGCTGAAAGATGAGCTATTGAGCATATGGAGTTTATATGTTACTTGTTGCTTTTCCCTTGCTGCTTTTAATATTCTTTCTTTGTGTTTAGTCTTTGTTAGTTTGATTGGTGTGTATCTTGGCATGTTTCTTCTTGGGTTTATCCTGTATGGGAATCTTTGTGCCTCTTTGACTAGATTGACTATTTCCTTTTCAATGTTGGGGAAATTTTCAACTTTAATCTCTTCAAAAATTTTCTCATATGCTTTCTTTTTCTCGGGCCCTTATAATTCAAATGCTGGTGCATTTGATATTGTCACAGAGATCTCTGAGACTGTCCTCAGTTCTTTTCATTCTTTCTACTTTATTCTGCTCTTCAGAGGTTATTTCCATAATTTGATCTTCCATCTCAGTTTTTCATTCTTTTGCTTCAGACATTCTGCTATTAGTTCCTTCTAGAGTATTTTTAATTTCAGAAATTGTTTTGTTTGTCTCTATATGTTTATTCTGTAATTATTCTAGGTCTTTGTTAATTGATCTTGCATATTTCCATTTTGTTTTCAAGGTTTTTGATCATCTTTACTATCATTATTTTGAATTAGTTTTCAGATAGTTTGCCTATTTACTCTTCATTTATTGGTACTTCAGTGTTTCTAATTTCTTCTTTCATTTGTGTAATCTTTCTCTGCCTACAGTATTTATTATTTATTTTTTAAAATTTTATTTTATTTTTAAACTTTACAATATTGTATTAGTTTTGCCAAATATCAAAATGAATCCGCCACAGGTATATCTGTGTTCCCCATCCTGAACCCTCCTCCTCCTCCTCCTCCCCATACCTCCCTCTGGGTCGTCCCAGTGCACCAGCCCCAAGCATCCAGTATCGTGCATCGAACCTGGACTGGTGACTCGTTTCATACATGATATTATACATGTTTCAATGCCATTCTCCCAAATCTCCCCACCCTCTCCCTCTCCCACAGAGTCCATAAGACTGATCTATACATCAGTGTCTCTTTTGCTGTCTCGTACACAGGGTTATTGTTACCATCTTTCTAAATTCCATATATATGCATTAGTATACTGTATTGGTGTTTTTCTTTCTGGCTTACTTCACTCTGTATAATAGGCTCCAGCTTCATACACCTCATTAGAACTGATTCAAATGTATTCTTTTTAATGGCTGAGTAATACTCCATTGTGTATATGTACCACAGCTTTCTTATCCATTCATCTGCTGATGGACATCTAGGTTGCTTCCATGTCCTGGCTATTATAAACAGTGCTGCAATGAACATTGGGGTACATGTGTCTCTTTCCCTTCTGGTTTCCTCAGTGTGTATGCCCAGCAGTGGGATTGCTGGATTTACTGTATTTGAGGTCTCCTTTTCCCAGTCTTGAAGGTTGAATTCTTTCTTGCTTTTGGTTTCTGCCCTCCTAAGGTTGGTCCAGTGGTTTGTGTAAGTTTAGTGTAGGGTGAGATTTGTGCTGAAATTTTTGTTTGTTTGTTTGCTTGTTTTGTTTTTTTTTTGTTTGTTTTTCCTCTGATGGGCAAGGCTGAGTGAGGTTGTAATCCTGTCTGTTGATGATTGGGTTTGTATTTTTGTTTTGTTTGCTGTTTAGGTGAGGTGTCAGGCACAGAGTGTTACTGTTGGTTGCATGATGCCAGGTCTTGTATTCAAGTGGTTTCCTTTGTGTGAGTTCTCACTATTTGATTCTCCCTAGGGTTAGTTCTCTGGTAGTTTCGGGTCTTGGATTCAGTGTTCCCACTCCAAAGGCTCAGGGCTTAATCTCTGATCAGGAACAAAGATTCCACAAGTGGTTTGTTATGGCATTAAATGAGATTAAAGCAAATACCCAAAAAGGAGAAATCAAAGATGAGCCACAAACAAATGGAAGTTACAAAATCAGATAAATAATAATTAAAATACTGGAATATACACATATACGTATACACCCATGAGCAAAGTCAAAACAGTCCAACAAAAAGCACAATAGATTGACCCGGCAAACAAAGGAAATAAAAAAGTATATTTATTAGTTATGAACAAAAGTAACTAAAGCACAAACTGGAAAACAAAAGTAAAGCAAGGTGCCAAGTGTGGAATAAAGCAATGAAAAACAACTAACAAATATGTTGAGAAGAAAGGAAAGAAAGAAAACAAAGAATGAATCAATACGCAAAGTTAAATACAGGTAGATTAAGAAGATTTATACACATTAAAGATTAACTGCAAAGGGAAAAGAACAGTAAGAAAGGCAAACAAAGGAATACATATAGAAAAAGTATAATGGGCTTAAAAATTAAAAATTTAAATTATAAAAAAGAGAAAAAAAAAAAAAGAAGAGAGAGAGAAAACAAACAAACAAACAAACAAACTTCACAGAACTACAAAAGCCCAGTGTAGAGGCAGAGGTTTATAACAATAAAAAGTGTGACTGAATATACACATATACAAGAACACCTTAAGCAAATACAAAACAGTCCAGCAAAAATAAAGTACAATAGATTGACACAGTAAACAAAGGAAACCAAAAATTATATCTGCCAGAACAATCCTAACTAAAGCACAAACTGGAAAACAAAAAGCAGGGTGCCAATTGGAGAATAAAGCAATGAAAATAAAACTAAAAAATATGTTGAGAAGAAAGGAAAGAAAGAATAGATATGCAAAGTTAAATAGAGGTAAATAAAGAAGATTTATATACATTAAAGATTATTACTGCAAGGGGAATAGTCAGAAAAGCAAACAAATGAATAAATGCAGAAAAAATAAAATTAGGCTTAAAAAATTAAAATTAAAAAAGAGAAAAAAAAATGAAGGTAAACTCCACAGAACTGTAAAAGCCCAATGTAGAGGCAGAGGTTTATAGTAACAATATAAAATGTGACTGAGAAAAAAACCAAAAGCTCAAAAGCGTAATTGGATTTCATAGTACCGATAAAATAAACAACTACAACAGAGGGGGGAAAAGACAAAGAAAAAAAACCCAAAAGGCTCTCCAGAACTACGTAAGAATAATGTTTTTCTTGAGTTACTGCTGTCAGAGTCCTTTCCCTCGCTGCGAGTCACAGTCTACCTCACCGCCCTAGGATGCCCTCCAACACTGTACTGAACTCTGGATCTGCTGTGGGGGCAGCTCAGCTTCTAATCTGGTCCTACTCCTGTGTGTTCTTGCCTCCAATGTCCACAGCTATCAGAACTAGTGTGTTTTCTTTTGAGGGAGCTCTCAATGTCCTTTTATATATTCTACACACATGGAGTCTGCCTGGTTGATCATGCGGATTTAATCTTCAGCTTATACTGCTGGTGGGAAGGTTCTGAGTCATCTCCCTTAGCCACACTGCCCATGGGTCTCAACTGTGGTTTTATTTCCACCTCGGCATGTGGGTCATCCACTGGTCATCCACATTGCTCCTGAGGTTGCCCTGGAGTTGTACTAACACTCCTGTTTCCCCCCCAGTTCCTTCACTCTACTGAGTTTTGCGTGGTTCTATATATATTTGTCAGCTGGTCAGGTACTCCTGTCCACTCTCAGTTGGTGTTTTGCATGAACTTCTGTGTCTGAAGGTGTATTGCTGATGTATCCATGGAGAGTGATGTACTCCACGTCCACCTACTCTTCTGCCATCTTGTTCTGTCCTGACCTCCTTTAATATTCAAAGAAACTGTAGAAAAGGAAGGTGATAGATTTACTATGCAGTTTATTTAAAATCCATTATAGTGTAAGGAGCACTACAGAATGTTGTCACTGTTATTATTAGACATACCTGTGTATGATAGCTAATTTTACACTTCCTAATTTTGAGCACTGCTAAGTTCTTGCTTAAAACTACTGCTTTAAATATTGATTCCCTAACCATTTAAATGTTGAATAGTAACAATTCTCACTTTACAAAGTATTTGTAAGAATTAAAAGAGAAAAATAGAGTGGAGTATTTAATGTATTAAATATATTTGATATTAGTAAAATTAATATATTTAATAAAAATAAAGTGGATTATTTAATATATGTACAACAAAGGTCTGTGTAGTCAAAGCTATGGTTTTTCCAGGAGTCATGTGTGGATATGAGAGTTGGACAATAAAGAAAGCTGAATGCCGAATTATTGATACTTTTGAAATGTGTTGCTGGAGAAGAGTCTTGAGAGTCCCTTGGACTGCAAGGAGATCCAACCAGTTAATCTTAAAGGAAATTAGTCTTGCATATTCATTGGAAGGACTGATGTTGAAGCTGAAGCTCCAATACTTTGGCCACCTGATGCAAAGAACTGTCTCATTTGAAAAGACCCTGATGCTGGGAAAGATTGAAGGGGAGAGGAGAAGGGGACAACAGAAGATGAGATAGTTGGATGGCATCACCAACTCGATGGACATGAGTTTGAACAAGCTCCAGGAGTTGGTGATGAACAGGGAAGCCTGGTATGCTGCACTCCATGGGATAACAAAGAGTCGGACATGACTGATTTAACATATTGGCTGGTAAATGGTAAGTACTTGAAAATGTTTTGTTTTTAAAATCATCAAATTGTGAAATATTATATATGTATTTTTTATTGTGTGTGTATATGCATATATGTATATATGTATATACATATATGTACATACACACACTAGGTCCTTGATGTAAATGGCAAGTAACTCTGTATTTTATTTTGATATATATGCTGTCTACTTACTTTGAAAACTCTCAAGTAGCTTGATCTCACAGAACTACACAAATTAAAAATTATAGACAAAGTTTACGTACTTCTGTTTCATCATGATTTTACTTATATACTAGTATTTCATATATAATCCACAAAATATCTTGAATTTGCAGTAAAATATGTCCTACCTTTCCTGGTGGCTCAGACATTAAAGAATCTGCTTGCAATGCTGGATACCTGGGTTCAGTTCCTGTGTTGGGAAGATCCCCTGGAGAGGGAAATGGCAACCCACTCCAGTATTCTTACAGTCCATGGAGTCACAAAGAGTAGGAGATGTCTGAGCTACTAAGAACATACACACACCTCCAATTACAGTTCCTCTGATTAAATATGATTTTAGGGATGTTATTTACCCATTCTGGAGTTCAGTTCCCACATCTGGAAAAATGTGAATGATAATACACGTTTTGAGGTGTTAATATAAACAGTTAATAATGTTATATGGAATTTTTAAAGAGAACTTCTTGGCACATTGTCAGAAACTAAACAATGAAACTTATTTTGTTCTTTTTCTTTATAGCACTGGTTCTAATACTGAGTCATGATATAATTCTGCCTCACATTGTACTTTTAGAGTTTAACATGCCTCACTTAACAAGCTGTGTTAAATATTCCTGTTGTAACCAGAAAAAGGGCTACAAGTAGGTAGGAAACTTTAGTGAAAGGCTAAGAGTAATCTATTGGCTTGGAGCCACTGTTTTAGATAATCCTTAGACTAAGAAACCAAAGACATTTAAAACAGGTAATGAATGACAGTGATAGCTGATAGTTTCCAAATGGATGTCTGAGATAAGAGGTGGCAATAGAGTTAGGAGAGTTTGGCTCCAGAGATGTAATTAAGTATGATCAAGGCATAGAGTAAAATTAATGGAAAACAATGGAGTTGGAGAAAATAATCAGGACTCTATTTCCTTAAAGTCCTGAAACAGAAGGGAGAAGTCCAGTTCTGGGAAGAGTTCGAGTTGGCAATGAAAGCAAACCATCTCATCTAGGAAAACAAGGTAGGGATGTGGTATCCAAAAATCATTACTGAATGAGAAGAAAACATGATGGTTGCCCTGTTTCCACTGTTTGGTAAAAACACCTTAGGGGACAAGGGCTGTGACTACCGTTCCAGCTTCATCCCAAGAGCCAGAAGATGTTTCTGCCCTTTTGACTCTTGAGATACTTGATAGATTAGAAATAACTGACAGGGGCTTCCCTGGTGATCCAGTGTTAAGAATCCACCTGCCAGTGCAGGAGACATGAGTTTGTTCCCTGATCCAGGAAGATACCACATGCCATGGAGCAACTAGCCCACAAGAAGAGAAGTCACCATGAGAGGCCCTTACAGCCCAACTGGAGAGTAAGCCATACTCACCACAACAAGAGAAAAGCCCATGCAGCAATGAAGACCCAGCACAGCCAAAAAATAAATAACTAAATAAAAGAAATAACTGACAGATACGTTACTGAGGTTCTGCTTCCTCAACTAAATAAAAAACTCATCTGGGACTCAGAATTTCTTCAACAAATGAACTGTTGATTCTATTTAGTCAGTCCCCAACTAACTGTTTTCTCATTACCCTCCCTGAACCTAGTTTACTTTCAGTGTTGGAAAATGCTTTGCTAAAACTTATCCTAGCACAATGTAGGGATGTTTTTGTTAAGTCTTAAAACACAGGGAAATGAGAGCCTGACTTGCTTAGTATAAAGAAAGTTTCACACAGGAAATATTTTAATTGGGTCTTTAGTGGGTTCCCTGATGGCTCAGACGATAGAGAATCTGCCTGAGGTGTAGGACACTCAGGTTCAACCCCTGGGTCAGGAAGATCCCCTGGAGAAGGGAATGGCTACCCATTCCAGTATTCTTGTCTGGAGAATTTCATGGACAGAGGAGTCTAGCGGAGTACAGTCCACGGGAGTCACAAAGAGTCAGACACGACTGAGTAGCTAACACTGCACGACTGAGCAGCTAAATACTCTGGAAGGAGCATTTCTGTTAGACAGAATAAAAGGCATAGGGTTTAAGAGAAATGACCAGAAGAAATGTACTTTCCTTTAAAAACACGTATCATCTCATCACCCTGATATGAACTTTTAAACACAGTGTTGAACTCTGATCCTGAAAATAAACAAAAGCAGAACTGAGTTGTCTCTACCTCTCCTTCTTCTCTTCCCATCACCCCTTTCTCTTCCCATCATGCCTTTCTCTTCACATTACGCCCTTCTCTTCCAATCACTCCTTTCTCTTCCCATCACCCCCTTCTATTCTCATCTCCCCCTTCACTTTCCTTCAAATCTCTTCCTGGGCTAGAATAGCACATATCTCATGCTGTGCTCATTTGACAAAGAAAAAGCAAAGTTAAGGGACAGTACTAAAGTCACAACTTTCTGGTAAGCAAAGGATCCAAAACCATAGACCATTAGCAGTTTAGATTTTGCATGGGCTGCTGGTTGTGCTCAGGATTATAAAGACAAACTAAAATTGTGAATACTGAAAAGCCACAGAGCTAGTCACCCCTTCACAGACTCCCCCTGGCTACCTTCTTCACATTCTCTTTCATCTACAACTTCAAATCCCAGTCAAATCTTGTTTTCAGGTTGAAGACCAATAGACAGACTTTGTGGTTGATACAGTTCATTGATACCTATGATTCAGTCATTAGGAGACAAAGGTCCTGAGGTCTCACCCAGAGGTCCTTCTCCTTTAACAATTTCTTTTCATTTCAGAAGTTGCAGAGTACCACTGGAAGCCATATGGTTGAAACCTTCCAATTTTTTTTACAATCCCTAGACCTTCAAATGAGGGCTTATCTGATGCAGGCATTTGAGAGGTTGATCATATAATCATTATATGATTATGATCATATAATCATATAATCCTCAGCCAAGATGAGTAAGTGCTAGGGTAAGGGAGAAGGGAACAAGAGATTAAGAGGAGAGGAAGACAAACAGTGAGGGACAGAGGCCTAGGCTTTTTATTGCCAAATGGGAGCAGTAGGATATCTTATTATCCCTCCTGAGTAGGGCAATTTATTAGTTGTGTGACCTGGAGAAATTCACCTCATATCTTCAAATCTTAGCTTCTTCATCTGTAGTAAAAGGGAACAGAGATAATATCTGTGCAAATTCCTCTCACAAGCAATGTGGAGTCACCTCTATCACTTTTAGGAAATTAAGGCCACCTGCTCTAGCACTTTCCTCAGAGAATATTTCACTTTGTTATTTCTCAAGCTATAGATCAAGGGGTTTAGCATGAGGGTGACAAGGTTATTCAGGACCTGAACAGTTGCATTAAGTCAGGGATTACGGGTGGCGGTAGCTAGATGAGAACCACTGGCATAAAGGAGAGGAGGATGGCAGTGAGGTGGGCACTGCAGGTGGAGAAAGCACACAGTCGGCCTTCGGTAGATCAGATTTGAAGAATGGAGCAAATGATGCAGCTATAGGAGGTGAGGATGAGAAAGAAGCAGCTGAGGGGCATGAGACCCACACTGATGAACCCCACCACCTCCAGGGCCAAGGTATCTGCACAAGTCAGCTTCAGCATCACTGGGATATCACAGAAGTAATAGCCCACCCCACTGGGGCCGCAGTAGGGCAACTGGAAGGTAAGCATAGTTAGAAAGGTGGCCTGAATACATCCAAAAAATGAGGTGCCCATGGCTAGGATGGCACACACTCTGTGAGTCATGATTATTGTGCAGCACAGAGGGTAACATATGGCAACAAAGTGGTCATAGACCATTACCGTGTAGAGGTAACACTTGGTACAACCCAGGAAGTGGTAGAAGAAGAGCTGGGACATACAGCCTGGGTAGGAGATGGCTCAGCTGTTCCCTGCTAGGTAGAAGAGCATCTTAGGGGAGCTCACAGAGGGAAAAAATATGTCACACACAGACAGTTTACACAGGAAGAAGTCCATGGGAGTGTGCAGCCGAGCAGAGGAGACAGTTGTCAGTAGGATGAGCAGGTTCCCCATAAGGGTGAAGATGTAGAAGGACAGAAACAGGACAAAGAGCACGGTCTCCAGGTCCTCTGTGTCTGGGATTCCCAGAATAAACTCAGTCACCACCGAGGCATTCCTCATCTGTGTTAGAATGTTGGCCTTCAAAATAGAATACAGGTCTCCAAAGTATCAGCACTGATGTCAAACTCGGAAGCTATTTAATAAAGGACAAGCAATTATTTAATTATCTCATTATGTGTCCTTCTAGCAAGTGTAATTTACAAAACAACATTAATAAACTAAATATTTTTAAAGGAAGATTATAAAAATGTAAAGTGACTTTAAATAATTCCATATGAAAATGCTTTAGTTTCTTTTATTTTTAAATTTAAGTCTCAGAAACAACCTTATTAATTAAAAGAAGACATAAAAAGCACGGGGAGTTTTTAGGAACCTGATCATGTAGCTGGAAAATAACTGATCTGAGATTAAAACTCGGGTCTGATTGCAGTTAAACTTCTAACATCTCTGCTGTGAAAGCTCCCAGGAAATTTTACTTAGAGAAGCGGAGACCTGATGCTCATATTCAAATAATTGGAGAGCTGGTATGTTGATGTGCTGTGTGCTTATCCATGGTGAATAACATGTAAAAAAGTGGAACTAGTAAAAAGTTAGATTTTGTTTCAGTATAGGAAAAAATTAATGGCTGAGTCGCCTTGTTAAGTGTTGTGTTCTCATCATGATAAGGGTTTGATTATTTGTAGGATGATATTCTTTCAAATATGAAGAACTTGCCTTCCTAATTTAAATGCAAATTTTTCCTACCTCCACCCTTAATATCCTCTGAAATTCTTTGCCTTTATTACCTTGTTCATTTTTTCAAATATATCTGAAGAGGCAGACATTTAACAAGTGATTCTCCTGGTGAGCAGATGGCTTTGATTTAAATATGATAAATCTATCTACCTCCTAACAATAAGAATTATGAATATAGGTATAAAAGTTACAATAACAGCTTAATACCATTCTTAATGTATTTTAATAAAAGAGAGACATGTGCCATAGGGAAGGCCAGAATACCACTGAGCAAGAGTCCCTTAAAATGGCAGAAACTCTTTGGGATGCTTTTGTGTTTGGTCTGTAGTTTTTTTTTTTTTTTTTTTAGGAAGTAAGAATCTGTTGTATATAGTTGATTCATGTTGTTACATAGTAGAAACTAACACAACATGCTTGTAAAGTAATTATACTGCAATTTTTTTAAAGTATAAAAATTAATTAATTAAAAAAGAGACAAAACCGGAGTTATGTTAATAGAAATATGTCCAGGCACTGCTGAATGCTTCATGTACATTAACACCTTTAGTCCTTTCCACAATTCTCTGAGGTAGGTACGGTTAATTCCTATTTACATTAGGAAACTGAGGTACAAAGAGTTAAGAAAATTGACCAAGTTCCTACATCTTTAGATGGTAGAGTCAGATCTCCCACAAAGAACAGTAGGAACATCTGCTGAGTTATTGGGCTTCCCTGATAGCTCAGTTGGTAAAGAATCCACCTGCAATGCAGGAGAAGCCAGTTCGATTCCTGGGTTGGGAAGATCCCCTGGAGAAGGGATAGGCTACCCACTCCAGTATTATTGGGCTTCCCTCGTGGCTCAGCTGGGAAAGAATCCTCCTGCAATGTGGGAGACCTGGGTTCAGTCCCTGGGTTGGGAAGATCCCCTGGAGAAGGGAGCAGCTACCCACTCCAGTATTCTGGCCTGGAGAATTCCATGGGCTGTATAGTCCATGGGGTTGCAGAGAGTCAGACACAACTGAGCAAGTTACTCATGACTGAGCTGAGTTAGTAATTCTGCCTTTCTAACATTCATTCATAATAATGATACTTTTAAATAAAGATATGTTTATATTGCTTATTTGTTATAATGTAATTTTATTATCTCTTAATTCTCACAAAATCCTTGTGAAGTAGTGATATGAATCCCAATTTCTAAAAAAGAACACTGACATTCAGAGAGTTAGAAACTTTTCTAAAACTAAAAAGTGAAGAGCAAGTCATACTCAGATCTTCTGATTCCAAGTTTAGTGTTCTTTCCTCAAAAAAACAAAACAAAACAAAACAAAAAACCATACAGACACCAATTGCCCTTTTATGACTGAAAAACCACTCATAGATTCATTCTTAAGATTTGGAGAAGTCTTCCAGGCACCCCCACAACCACTGAAAAATTTATGGTACTAGATTGTAGCTCCAGAGAGGGAGGTGAGTCTATCAACAACATATATTTCAATAGGTCCCATAGGTACATAATTCTTCCCTGGTGCCTCAGACAGTAAAGCGTCTGTCTACGATGTGGGAGACCTGGGTTTAATCCCTGGGTCGGGAAGATCTCCTGCAGAAGGACATGGCAACCCACTCTAGTTCTCTTGCCTGGAAAATCCCATGGACAGAAGAGCCTGGTAGGCTGCAGTCCATGGGGTCACAAAGAGTTGGGCATGACTGAGCGATGTCATTTTCACTTTCACTTTCATAGCTACAGAGAAATTTCATTTCTTGAGGACAATTCCCAAGGGGATATCTGAGATTATGGTGCAGCATCAATGAAAATTTGCATCAAGAAATATCAGCCTATCTCTTTAGTTCACTTCTATTTATGAGTTCCAATATTCTGCAAGTTTTGCAGATATTTCCCCCACTGAACTGGCCTGAAATAGTCTCACTCATAGAAATAAATCCTACCTCTCTAATTGGGTGTTGATTTTTACTTTTGCAAGTTTGTCCATTTACATGAACAGAAAAGCATTTATTTAAAGTATGTATTCACATATTATTTGTTTTGTAAGTGCATGGGTGGGTGGTAGAAATTGATCAAGAAAATCAAAAGAGGAAAAAGTCAAGTAGGGTTCAAAGACTGATGAATTGAATGTGAATCAGAAGGGAAGGATACTTTTTCATATGATCCATACATATGAAAGGTTATACATATGAAAGAAATATCCGAGTTTGGAAAGGAAGATCTAGGGTTCACTCTAAGTATTGTGGATGATGCTATAGATTTGTATGTTATCCTTTCCAGGGTAAGAGCTGAAACTCTGAATGAGCATGCTGCAGAATTAATACCATCTAATGCCATAGTTCTTCTTCCCTTGGTTTATAGACTTCAAGCATTCCTGAAAAGCAAAAAGAAGACAGGCTGATCTGGCTAAATCATCATAAGTGATGATATTTTCTTATGATTCTAACCAACATCATGAGAACTGTTGAGTGTAGTGTCTCTTGGACAATTCAGAAAAGGAAACTTTCACAAATATTTAAGTACAAAACTTTATTAATTATTATAATATTTATCTTCCCTAAATGTCTATCATTTTGTCATTGCAGAAACTCATTTATAATAATAAATGTCTAATTTCATCAACAAAAGAGGCTGCAGGGGCAAACACTGGCATCTGCCTTTTTAAAGCCGGTTTCTTTCCACATTTCAAAACTATAACATTTCAAATGTTATACACCATTTCCAACAATTCCTGAGACACCACTGGTTCATAATAACTTGCCTTAGTGTGCCGATGTAACAGTGTAGCATCTATTATAAATCATATTATTTTCACATACCAACTAGGCAGCAATCAAGTTATTTTCAAGAGTCTACAGATCTGTCTTCTAGATCTATACAGAGTACATTTTGTATAGATCTTTATACTCTCTTATGTGTTTTGAAGATCACAGAAGTTATATTATGTAATAAAATGTTTCAGGATGGGTCTGACTGACCTAACAAACCCTTCTTAGAATATGAGAAAGCTGAAGGAAGAAGACCTGCTCATCAATGCATTTCAGTCCAAATGTGTATGAATATTAACTTTCATCTGGTTCTGATTAAATCTCTGAAGCCACTTTCCAGTAGTTTTGAATACAGGTAACAAAGAAAGTACAGAAATGAATGTGTCTGGTTCTCACATTCTAATAGACTTGATTGAATCCATGATGATTTATGAATTATGAATATGAGCCTTTAAACACCCTAAATCCAGCATCAGGAAATAAATTTTCACAAATAATTTATACTAATTAACTTCCTTCATGTGTTAAAATGACGTTCAAAATCCACTTGTAATTCAGTTCTCTCCCATCAACATAAATAACTGCTTGTGAAAAAGCAATTGAAGCTATTATTAAGTCAAATAGAATGATAAATTTGATGCTCCTCTTTTGGGGTTTCACCAATGCCGGAGCCGCAGGAGATGTGGGTTGAATCTCTAGATCTGGAAGATCCCCTAGAGTAAGAAATGGCATCCCGCTTCAGTATTCTTACCTGAAAAATTCCATGGGCACAGGAGCTTGGTAGGCTACACTCCATGGGGCCTCAAAGAGTTGGACATGACTGGGCAACTGTGCAAGCGTGCGCGCGCACACACACACACACACACATCCAGTGACAGCATCTTCAATTGTAACCCTGAGTTGCCTGGATTAGCAACCCATTGACTTGGTAATGGTAAGCCTGACATGCTCAGTATATAAAGTAAGTATTCACATATTATTTCTTTTGTAAATGCATGGGTGGGTGGTAGAAATTGGTCAAGAAAACCATAGAAGAAAAAGTCAAGCATGGTTCTTTGAACCCTGATACCTCAAAGATGTTGAATTGAATGTGACCCAGAAGGGAAGAGTACTTTTTTCTTATGATTTGTAAATATGAAAGGTTATACATATGGAAGAATTATCCGAGTTTGGAAAGGAAGATCTAGGGTTCACTCTAGGGTTTGTGGCTGATGTGGCTTCTGGTATAGTGCCAGAATTATGTAATAGATTCACATTTGTTTTCTAGAGTCCAGTCACGCATCAGAAACAAGGCAAAATCTAGGATTCTTAGAATTACCTAACATTAACAAAAAAGGATATTGTAAAAAAGACTTAAAGAAAATACATAATACACTAAGCTGGATAATGAATTATAGTAGGTCAGGCAGTTTTCATTTATCATAAAAAAGTGCCACTTAAGAAAGCAAAATATGAAACCTGGATATTACTGTTTATCTATCTATCTACATATATATTAGATGTAAGAATAAAAGTGTATACACATCTAAAACCATCTTTTATTTTCTTAACACTGTCTTTGAAAAGCAAAATATTTTAATTTTGATGAAATCCACACTATCAATTTCTTATGAGTTAGGATTTTGGGATCATATGTAGAAATTTTTTCCAAGCCCAAGGTTGGTTATCAACACAACTTAATGACTTGAGAAATCAGATATTCACAAGTTAGGATTTGGGAAAGATACTTTTCCAGATTCGATGTGCAAAAGTTAGAGATTACAGTCATTATACTGATAGCATATTTGCTGGTTTTTTGTGTTTTTTTTTTTTGGACAGAAGAAAGAATATTGATGATAACTTCTAGAAAATATTTCATTAACAGAAGGTTTATTATCAATTGTAGACAAGAACAGAGGGAGGGACGGTGCTGATGGCTTTAGTGGGCACATGTATCCACATCACCCTATTTCTTTTAATCTGTATCTCAGTGATGTTTATGAGAGAAAAACTCAGAGACAAATGGCATTACAGGCCATACAATGTGAAATAATGTCAATAGAATGCCACTAAATGTATGGATATATGTTAATAAATATATATTGACATGTGGGCTAAAATTAAATATCAACTTGCACAATAAAATAGCCAGTTACAGAGACTAAAACTTCATTCTCGTATTATTTCTGATCAGAAGAATATTCTTCTCTCTAGTATTTTCTTCAGGGCAACATTGACATCCCTGTTCCGTAGACTATAAATCAGGGGGTTCAGCATGGGTACAACAATAGTGTAAAACACAGAGGACACTTTCCCTTCATCCATGGAACTGACTGATGATGGCTGCAGATACATGAATGCTGCAGACCCATAGAAAATAGCCACAGCTGAGATGTGGGAGCTGCATGTGCTGAAGGCTTTAGATCTGCCCCGCATGGAAGGAATGTGGAGGACGCTGGAAATAATGAAGACGTAGGAGCTGACAATGATCAGGCTGGGGGCAAAGATGTTAAGTGCACTAAAACATAGAACCAGTAATTCATTGACATAGGTGCTAGAGCAAGAGAGCTTTAGGAGGGACAGAAGATCACAGAAATAATGGTTGATCATGTCTAATTTGCAGAAATGAACTCTAAGCGTGCAGCCTGTGTGAGAGAATGCACATATCAATCCCATCATATACACTCCCCAAATGAGGGAGAAACAGGCCTGATGTGAAATGATAATATTATACAGCAAGGGGCTACAGATGGCAACATAGCGGTCATACGCCATTGCAGCCAACATGTGACACTCAGAGATAGCAAAAAGGAGGAAGAAGTAAAGCTGAGTTATGCATTCAGGGTAGGAGATGATGTTCTTCTCTGTCACAAAGTTCACCAGCATTCTGGGGGTAATGACAGTGGACTGACAGAGGTCAATGAAGGACAAGCTGCTGAGGAAATAGTACATGGGGGTGTGCAGGTGAGAACTGAGCCCAACCAATATGATCATGCCCAGGTTCCCCACCACCGTGATCACATAGATTCCTAGGAAGAGGAGGAAAAGGGGCAGCTGGAGTCGTGGCTGTTCTGTGAGCCCAGCAAGGATGAATTCAGTCACTAATGAGTGATTTCCAGGGTCCATTTTCTTCTCGGCAGGTTCTAAGTTTAAAAAACAGAAAAATGAGTGTACGTGTGTATGTATGTGTGTGTGTGTGTGTGTGTATGTGTGTATGAGAGAGAGAAAGGCTTATGCATATATGTGTGTGTGTGTGTGTGTGTGTGTGTGTGTGTGTGTTTGGGTGTCAGAGGCAGAGAATAATTCTGCAGAGATCATTCTTTATCCATCATCAGAAGACATACATAATGAAGGTAATTCTCCAGTATATCCTGCTACTGTAGGATAAACAATCATTCTGGTTGAACTAGAATATAAATGATAAGCTTCAAGAACTTTGTAATTAAGATATTTCATAATGTTTAAGAGAAACAATAATTTATGAATTTTTAAAGTTAGTGAAAAGAAATGTTTCTAGTATTATTTCTGAGTATTCATCTTTCCTCCAAATTTCTATGTTCATATATTAATATCATCAATGTCAAATGCCATAGAACTTTCCTTTCATTTATAATAAGTAATATGGTGTATGCTTTCTATAATTAATCAAGAGAGGATTCACAAGTCTTTGAAAAGTAGTTATATTAGTTGGGGTTGTCTTCTTTAGTAACATCTCAACTTAAAATATCTGATGACCAGTATCATTTCACCTGAGATGTAATGCTATAATGTCTCAGCTTCCTTCTCCCTGGACTTAGAGTCCAGAGGGCAGAAATGCAACTGCTTGGCAGACATCATGTTTATACCTCAATAGGTTTTCCCACCCCATCCCACCCTATAGATTATCTTATTCTAAATAAGATAATCTTCAGTTCAGTTCAGTCACTCAGTCGTGTCTGACTTTTTGTGACCTCATGAATCGCAGCAGGCCAGGCCTCCCTGTCCATCACCATCTCCCGGAGTTCACTCAAACTCATGTCCATCAAGTCGGTGATGCCATCCAGCCATCTCATCCTCTGTCGTCCCCTTCTCCTTCTGCCCCCAATCCTCCCAGCATCAGAGTCTTTTCCAATGAGTCAACTTTTCACATGAGGTGGCCAAAGTACTGGAGTTTCAGCTTTAGCATCATTCCTTCCAAAGAAATCCCAGGGCTGATCTCCTTCAGAATGGACTGGTTGGATCTCCTTGCAGTCCAAGGGACTCTCAAGAGTCTTCTCCAACACCACAGTTCAAAAGCATCAATTCTTCAGTGCTCAGCCTTCTTCACAGTCCAACTCTCACATCAATATATGACCACTGGAAAAACCATAGCCTTGACTAGATGGACCTTTGTTGGCAAAGTAATGTCTCTGCTTTTGAATATGCTATCTAGGTTGGTCATAACTTTTCTTCCAAGGTGTAAGCATCTTTTAATTTCATGGCTGCAGTCACCATCTGCAGTGATTTTGGAGCCCAAAAAGATAAAGTCTGACACTGTTTCCACTGTTTCCCCATCTATTTTCAGGGGTGAGAATATAATGGCCTAAATACAAGCCATGTACTCCACCACTATGACCAGGGCATTACTGTACTTAGATTGATCTATACAGAAGCACTAAGTGTTAGATATGCCAACATTTAAAAAATATAATCATGTATTTTGCACATGCTCTCAAAAGAATTCAAAGATGGTAGAGATGTGGATGAGTAAAGTACATGCAAAATAAAATAAGTAATTTTAGTGTCAATTCAATACTAGTCAACAGTGATATGTTTTTTAAAAAACCAGTGTACCTTTGGTCTAGATTTGCAAAGGAAATGAGTAGGTACTAGAAAATAAAAATTCATATTCTTAACACTCAAGCAATGTTTGGACTATTGTGTTCAGTTTGAAGTAAAATTCTGCGTGTGATAAAGTAAAAGCTGCACATAAATATGATCTAGAAATATGATATTTTAAGATGGCTAAAACAACCGAAGATATTTTTTTTCCAGCAAAGGAAAAATTCTTGTGACACAGGGCAGTTATCTCAATGTTCATTATATGGCAGTGAGAGGTACTGAACTTATCTTATATGTTCAAGAGATTGAGTAAAATTAACTGCTTCAAATTATGAAAAGAAATATTTGGTTTTACAGTAAAGACAGATATCCCTATCATCAGACACACCCCAAGCTGACGATCATAAAAATTTGAGCACAGACTGAGTAACCACATACATAGCAGATATTCTTTAAGGACACACCTAATGGGTAGTTGGAGCTAATGTACTTCAATTGTCTTCATTCTAATGGATCCTGAATATGTTAGACAGTAGGAGATTGAATCCTCAGCTAAATACCATTCTTGCTGTGTGGTCTTGATATAACACGCTTACTCTCCAACTCTCTGAAAAACAGAAACAATAAAATCTACCTTCCATGTAAATTTTGATAAATGATTCCTATGAGATATTTAGCATGGTCCATACCTTTGGAAAGACCTTAATACTGTCAATGTTATTTTAATTTTGATCTACTGAGGTTGTTCCATTATATCTTTTGGTTCAGTGGCATTCTCATTCCTGCTATGATGGCTGGAGTACGTCTAGGCTGCATATTGTCACCCTGCTTATTTAACTTATATGCATAGTACATCATGAGAATCGCTGGGCTGGATGAAGCACAAGCTTGAATCAAGATTGCTGGGAGAAATATCAATAACCTCAGATATGCAGATGACACCACCCTTATGACAGAAAGCGAAGAAGAACTAAAGAGCCTCTTGATGAAAGTGAAGGAGGAGAGTGAAATATCTGGCTTAAAACTGAACACTGAGAAAACGAAGGTCATGGCATCTGATCCCATCACTTTATGGCAAATAGATGGGGAAACAGTGGAAAGAGTGACAGATTCTATTTTCTTGGGCTCCAAAATCATTGCAGATGGTGACTGCAGCCATGAAATTAAGAGACACTTGCTCCCTGGAAGAAAAGATATGACCAACCTAGACAGCATATTAAAAAGCAGAGACATTACTTTGCCAACAAAGGTCTGTCTAGTCAAAACTATGGTTTTTCCAGCAGCCATGTATGGATGTGAGAGTTGGACTATAAAGAAAGCTGAGCACTGAAGAATTGATGCTTTTGAACTGTGGTGTTGCAAAAGACTCTTGAGAGTCCCTTGGACTGCAAGGAAATCCAACAAGTCCACCCTAATGGAAATCAGTCCTGATTATTCATTGGAAGGACTGATGTTGAATTTGAAACTCCAATAGTTGGCCACCTGATGTGAAGTACTGACTCATTTTAAAATACCCTGATGCTGGGAAGGATTGAGGGCAAGAGAAGAAGGGGATGACGGAGGATGAGATGGTTGGATGGCAGTAATGATTCAATGGACATGAGTTTGAGTAAACTCTGGGAGTTGATGATGGACAGGGAGGCCTTGCATGCTGAAGTCCAGGAGGTCACAAATAGATGGATACAACTGAGCGACTGGACTGAACTGAACTGATGATGGCTGGATTTTTTTTTTTTTCCTTAAGACATTATCTTGTTCCTCCTTTCTACCTAAATACATACAATGATCCTGAAATTTTGAAGTTTTTACTAAATATAAACTTCCTAAATATTAATATTTTCCAAGGTCTCCAAATGAAGTTTGAATAAATTTCTGTCATTCAATGATTTATATCACCCAACAACAAAAACTTTTATTTTTATGTCCCACCAGGTGTCACATGTTTTAACTATTATACAAAACAGCCTTTGACAGAATCTCTTTTATGACTCATTATATTTCCTTATTTTCTCTCACACATTCCCAGTGTATCTGATGAAATCTATTCAATAGCTAGGGCCCTTAAGTTAAGGGCTTTAATAATGGAAACCCCATGTAATAAGACATTTTCTGTGAGCTGAGGATACCTTTCTCATGTTTACATTTAGTATGTGCTTAATTTTGTATCAATTATTATGAGTTACTTATTGGCTTTTCTTCTGTACTAGACTGTAAACTCAATACAGTGCTTGGCAATATGCCTTATATACAAGTATCAATAAATATGATTTTTTAATAAAATTATTGAATGGAGTGTAGTGATAAGTTCACATAGACTCCAACACAAGTGAACAAAGCTCTCACACTACGTGAGTTGAAATGAGTAAACAAAGAAATACTGGCCATACTTTTATCCAGCGGGGACAGAGAGATGATTAAGGGAACAGTTGCTCCTCAGGGAGTGTGGATATTAGAGTGAGGAGAGATAGAGACAGAAAAATAGCTACTCACATCTTTTCATCTGAGGGACCTAGAACAGAAGATTCAACTTTCTAAAGTCCTGTACAGGGATTCAGATACATCCCTCTTTGTCCCCAAAACACCAGTGCTGTGTATTCTTCTCCTCTATTTCTTTGTAGGGAAAATGGTTCTGGTGATGCAGGTGGGATAGTTCTAAGTTCTAACCTTGCAGGACTTCTTGTTGTTGTAGGGTCATAACCTAGAATACTCTGTTGTAATAATTTTGAGTCACTGGTCCTGACTTCTGTTGAAGTCGATGGCCCCATGCAAATGTTGGTTGATGTGAATGGTGATTTATAATCTGAGTATTGATGCTAAGAGTCAGATGAGGAACAGATAATGCTAATGATCTCCCACTAGGATCATATCCCAGAAGTATCAACTCTTGGGAAAAGTTACAATTAACAATTCCCTTTTCTCACTTTGACTCTCTAGTGTTTAATAGTGTCATATAGTTATAATTTATCATTTTTGTTAGATTATAGGTTGGAAGCAAGGCTGGGATAGATCTTATTATAACTCTGGTGAATTTCATGTCAAGCTATATAAGAATTCAGAATTTTAGGAAACTTTTAGACCTGCATTAAAGGAACATTCTAAAGTGATTTCACACCAGAGATTAAAAAAAAAAAAAACCAGAAAAAATTGTGTGCAATATTTGAACAATTTTTTTCTCCTTGACATATATTAACTGTATTTTAGATGCCATGATATATTTATATAGCAGTAGTACTTGAAATATTTTAACATGCAGGCTGCAGGAAGGTTTCAACTGGTTATTATCATAACCCCATGAAAAGTTCCTAACAAGTAGAATAAGTTAATGATTTATCTAACTCTATAAAAAAAGAAATATTGAGGAATAATATAGAGATATGTCACTTAATGTGAAAAAGTTTACTAGTTGTTGTTTGCTTAATCTATAGAGTAATTAAAAATCATGTTCTGGTTCAAGGTCACAATCTAGGAAGATCCACAACTCTGATTGCAATAATATAGCAAAATGCATCATATTTTCTCTTTATCTTAAAACCAAATTTATTGAACTATAATTTACATGTGGTAAAATTCTACATACTAAGAATTTTCTCAATATCAATATAGGTGAAGTTCTTCTGTTTGGGTATAGGAAACCATGGTAATCTGGACTGAGTATTTGAGTTCCAGATACCAATGTATCTGCAGATTTGTTATATTGACCCATCAGATACCAACCATACATATTATTTTTTAACACATGTAGGTTGAATGCATGAAAACCCAAGTTTTGCTTCAGGAATATTGGCTTTTTAACTTTTTTTAAATATAAATTTATTTATTTTAATTGGAGGTTAATTACTTTACAATATTGTATTGGTTTTGCCATACATAAACATGAATCCGCCACAGGTATACATGTGTTCCCCATCCTGAACCCCCCTCCCTCCTCCCTCCCTGTACCATCCTAGAAATCAGCTGTTTACAAGTTATATTACCTGCACTGGGGTTTGATACAGAAGCTACTTATGTTCATTCTTCTAAATTTTTGTATAGAAATAATTTATGATGTCATCAGTTTTATTGCAGATCTTTGAAGAACTCGTCAAATAGAAATTTAATTGATTTTAACTTTTAAAAGTAGCTAATTAGAGAAAGTAATGGACAAAGACAGTGTGAGATATATATGGCTTCCCATAAATGTTTTTAAAAAGGAAATAAGAAAGCTGTCAAGGACTTTCTAGTCTCAGGAGCTATCTTAGGTCCCACAGATATGGCAGTAAAATACAAGCATTGGGTAACCTTTATGAACATTACAGCAGATAGTACATTTTGGACAGTAAGCATGCGAGTACACACTGAAAACAATAAATGGCATAGTAGGAGGCACACTGGTTTGAGCGATGTAACAAAGCATGGAATTTTGTTCTTAACTCAGATTTTAAGCTCTGGTAAGGATTTTGAAATAAGAGAATCATACATCCATTCGGTGTAACAAGCAATGACTAGATCTAAAATATCATGCTCATCTTATGTCTGGTCACAAAAACTTTCTTCTGTCAAGCATTTTCTTCAGGGCAACATTGACATCTTTATTCCTGAGGCTGTAGATCAGGGGATTCAGCAATGGCACAACAATAGTATAAAACACAGAGGACACTTTCCCTTGGTCCATGGAGCTCACAGATGATGGCTGTAGGTACATAAATGCTTCAGATCCATAGAAAATAGCAACAGCTGAGATGTGGGAGCTGCATGTGCTGAAGGCTTTGGACCTGCCCTCCGTGGAATGAATGTGGAGGATGCTGGAAATGATGAAGATGTAGGAGCTGAGGATGGTCAGGATGGGGGCAAAGATGTTAAGTGAACCAAAGCATAGAACCAGTAATTCATTGACATAGGTGCTAGAGCAGGAGAGCTTTAGGAGGGGCAGAAGATCACAGAAATAATGGTTGATCACATTGAATTTGCAGAAATGAACCCTAAGCATGCAGCCTGTGTGAGAGAATGCACATACCAGTCCCATCACATACACTCCACAAATGAGGGAGAAACAGGCCTGATGGGACATGGTAATATTATACAGCAAGGGGCTACAGACGGCAACATAGCGGTCATATGCCATTGCAGCCAACATGTGACACTCAGAGATAGCAAAAAGGAGGAAGAAGTAAAGCTGAGTTATGCATTCAGGGTAAGAGATGATGTTCTTCTCTGTCACAAAGTTCATCAGCATTTTGGGGGTAATGACAGTGGAATGACAGAGGTCAATGAAGGACAAGCTGCTGAGGAAATAGTACATGGGGGTGTGCAGGTGAGAACTGAGCCCAATCAGTGTGATCATGACCAGGTTTCCCACCACCGTGACCACATAGATTCCTAGGAAGAGGAGGAAAAGGGGCAGCTGGAGTCGTGGCTGTTCTGTGAGCCCAGCGAGGGTGAACTCAGTCACTGAGGAGTGATTTTCTGCTGCCATTTCCATTTACGTAGTCTCTGGAGGGGAAAGAGTAAAACACTTTAATTGGAGGGAATTCATTACATTCTTTTTCATTTGGAATAGAGTGCTCCATATAAATGATTCACAGTTTTGGCATCCTTTCCACCTATATAATCACTTAAGTCTGGGTCTATTTATGGAAGGAAAGTACATCTACATTCAATACTTGCAAAGCCTCATTTTCAACTATAATAAATATATTTTCTATTAAAGCATTTAGCCATGTTTATAACCATAAAAACATGCATGGCAGCTTTATTCATAACAATGCAAACTGGAAACAATTCAAATTTATGTCCATCAACTGATGAATAGATGAGTAAGTCATACTATAATATGTACATACATAACCATATGCATATCCACATATATACATGTATGTATGTGCATATATAAACATATATAAACATATACAGCAACATATAGAGATGGTGTCTATAGATGGGATTTAAAGTGTGGCAGTCTTTTAATTCATCATCCTCAGCCACAAACTGCCTCATCCATCTACCCTATGATGCCATGTCGGTATTACCATTTTCTATTTGTGCCATAAAAATCAACCCTGAATATTCATTGGACAGGATTGTTGCTGAAGCTGAAGTTCCAATACTTTTGCCACCTGATGCGAAGAGCTGACTCATTGGAAAAGACCCTGATGCTGGAAAAGACTGAAGGCTAAAAGAGAAGCAGGCAGCAGCTGTCTGTCTTTTTGTTTTTTTCACATGAAATAGTCCTACCATCTCTCTTTGTCTCTGTTGTGTTGTAAATATGTTCTCTTTTCTTTTCCATCTTACTTAAGTTAGAAATCATCATGCAAACATTCTCCAACACCTTGTAATTGATTTGACTTTCCCACTTTACATTCAGAAAACTGTTATTTCTAAACAGCACATTTTTAGATTTGAGATATATTTTAAGTCAGTTGATGCATCGAATCATACTTATTCTCCTCTGTATAGCAAGTAAATTGCATAGTGTTTAGGACATAGGGGGATACAAATGGGATTTTATAAGTAATTCCATACACAAATGTATGAGAATATTTACCTGAATTTTCATGGTATTATTTCCAGACTTATAGTCTCAAGCCACAGATGTGAGATTAATACACTCACCTTTCTTCTTGCTGGAAATCTCAATACCAAATTTTGTTTGCAACATGCTTCCTTTGACTCAGAAGATAGCTCTGTATTGGTGTCAGGAATGATAGGTACCCAGCTTTCTGCTGTCTTTAGTGTTGAGAGGGCTGGCACAGCCCCTTTTGAAGCTGGTCTACATCACAGGTCAGCATCTCTAATTCTAAGTCTTCAGTGTGTGTTTCTTCAGCCTCAAGGTAGCAAACATCTGCACCTTTCTCAGTTCTCCCCTGAGTGGTTGTGATCACTGTGCTATGAAGGTGTGTCGTGGATTTCATATAAGCCAGGCAGTAAATAACATGGAGTCAAATACTCTCCAAGGATTTCCTTTTCTCAGAAGACAAGCTCTTGAGAAAGAAGCAGTTGCAGTTGACATGTCCCCAGTTGTCTAACTTTTTTCCTTCAAGAGGAATTCTCTGTCAATCCTGAACTCAACAATTAGTGACCAAGATTTCTTCACAGGATCACCTGGAGATTTTTTCAAAATAAAATCCTCAACCAGCATCAAATCCTTCTCAGGAGCATTTGGGATTTTGAGATTCTGCATCTCATACAAGCCCCTGGCCAGTTCTAGTTGTTCCTAGTCCACTCTGTGAATAAAAGGTTTTAGAGGATTGGGCAACATTCTGACAAGTTATCTTAATGTTAAAATGGCAACAATTCTTAATATGATGAAGTAAGTCATTTATGCTTGCAAAAATGTATTTAACTCATTTTACATGTAAATACAAAAACACATATTAATTCAAAGTCCAATCTATATGTTATTGGATTTAAAGTTATGGGGTAAGAATTCAGAATATTGACTTAATTTTTGATTTTTTAGGTGCTCACTATTAATGATTCTAGTGCTAAGCTGCATATATATAACATTTTATTAGGCACTTATGTTTCATGTTTCCTCTCTTCTTGTATATTGTATTTTCACTTTTTGTTCTAAAACAGGAAAATTGGAAACATACTTAGAAATGATTGAATCAAGGTAAATTGCACACTCAAGTCAGGAGAAATCTTATAGTTAAATATAAGAAGACTCATTTTTATTTTTTACCAGTTTATACTTTTGTTACATTGAAAGTAAAAGGCACTCAGTTGTTTCTGATTCTTTGTGACCCCATGGACTATGAGTCCACAGAATTCTCCAGGCCAGAATACTGGAGTGGTTAGCCTTTCCCTTCTCCCTGGGATCTTCCCAACCCAGGGATCGAATCCAGGTCGCCGGCTTTGCAGGTGGATTCTTTACAAGCTGAGCCACAAGGGAAGTTAATGCTTCTCAATTTTAGATACTCATTTAAACTCATTAAAAAAACTTATCAGGGAAGTTTTTTTTTTTTTTGCTTTTAATTTCAATACCAAGGTTGAACCCTATGCCAATAAAGACAAAATTTTAGGTGTGAGGTCAGATATCAATATTTTTCAAAAGCTCCTTAACTTTTAATGTGCATGGGAATAACCTAAAGATCTTGATCAAAAGCAGATTCTGATAGTAAGTCTTGTGTATGGTTTGATATTATACATTTTCAATAAAATCTTTCAGATTTTACCACTATTTCTCGTCTATCGACCACTCTGAGAAACAAGGTTCTAGAGGATCTTTTGTTTTAAATACCTTCCACTGGAGTTCTTTCAGATTCAAGGAAAATCCACCATACCCATGCACCAAAAATCTTTTAGCTTTGGGTTTGCTATGGCTGCAGGATTCTGATATGTTTGGAGAAGAATACTGTGTGTCTGGAATGCCACTGTATAAGTGAACAGATTATGATTGAAGTTGCTTCAATGTGCCAAATAAAAGAAGTGACAAAGAGATTTGGAATTTGGTAAAGGTCAGATATAGAAAGAATGTAAACAAGAAGTAAAGAGATCATTCCTATATTATTCAGAAATTAAAAATATGAAGAGATCCATATAAGCCATTCTTTCATTTCTGACAGGTTATATGTTCTGATTTAGCTAATTTATATATAAATTTATATATTCTGGACTATATATAACAGACTAGGAATCTTGCCTAAGATAGAAGCTTTAATTGTAGCCGTTCTACCTTCTTTTATAGTATTGATGAATATTAGGTCAAATAATATGAAAATAATAAGACAAATCACATGAAAATTAAGTCAAATAATATGAAATAGTTGAAGATGAATGTTTGACATTGATGAATGAATGGATAATGAAATACATGGGTGGTAAATAAATTATGTTATATATATATAAACATAGTCATAGTCATATATTTGGACACTATAGTTGAATAAGGCAGCACACTACCCAAAGAATGTTGATCCGTCAGTAATGAGTAAGACGGTTTGACCTGAGACGAGTCAGAAGACAACTGGGTATTCAGAGTTTCATGTGAATTTATAGTTACCACATGTTAATGCCCAGAAGCTAAAAAGGAGCAATATGAAGGGAGATAAGAGATGTTTCCAAGATAAAACTGACAAGAAATGGCAATTGTTTATAACTTACATGGCAAAAGGCATGAACCTCATGAAAGTAATACAGCTCACAGAATTTGGGGTTATTATGAGTAGCTGTTAACATACATTTATTGTTGTAGTTTAGTGGCAAGGTTGTGTTGGATGGACGATTTGCAACCCTGTGGACTGTAGCCTGCAAGGCTCCTCTCTCCATGGGATTTCCCAGGCAAGAATACTGGAGTGGGTTACCATTTCCTTCTCCAGGGGATCTTTCCCAGCCAAGGGCTGAACCCACGTCTCCTGCATTGGCAGCTGTATTCTTTACCGCTGAGCCACCAGGGAAGCACCTGTTACATAAACAGTATAACACTAATGGTGTAAAGATAAAAATGGGTTGGGCTCCTTGTGTAGAAATTGTTGGTATTGAACATGATAATTTGAATGTCTTTGATAAGTCTTATCATAAGATTCTGCAATCACTCTGCATTTGGTCTTTTTGCTTGATCAACACAAGTTTGAAATATTTTGATTGTTTTCATTAAATCAAATGAAATAAAAGTGAAGATCACATTGGAGAGATCTAACAAAAAGCAATACAATCTCACAGAAAAATTAGATGCTTAATGTGTAGAAAGAAATTACTGGGAAGGCCTTACACTTACCCACAATTACATGGGGCTATTGGGCTCCAAAATCACTGCAGATGGTGACTGCCGCCATGAAATTAAAAGACACTTACTCCTTGGAAGAAAAGTTATGACCAACCTAGATAGCATGTTGAAAAGCAGAGACGTTACTTTGCCAACAAAGGTCTATCTAGTCAAGGCTGTGGTTTTTCCAGGGGTCATGTATGGATGTGAGAGATGGACTGTGAAGAAAGCTGAGTGCCGAAGAATTGATGCTTTTGAACTGTGGTGTTGGAGAAGACTCTTGAGAGTCCCTTGGACTGCAAGAAGATCCAACCAGTCCATTCTAAAGGAGATCAGCCCTGGGATTTCTTTGGAAGGAACGATGCTAAAACTGAAACTCCGGTACTTTGGCCACCTCATGCAAAGAGTTGACTCATTGGAAAAAACTCTGATGCTGGGAGGGATTGGGGGCAGGAGGAGAAGGGGATGACAGAGGATGAGATGGCTGGATGGCATCACTGACTCGATGGATGTGAGTCTGAGTGAACTCTGGGAGTTGGTGATAGACAGGGAGGCCTGGCTTGCTGCGATTCATGGGGTCGCAAAGAGTCAGACACGACTGAGCGACTGAACTGAACTGAATAGATTACTTTGTGTAAAATCACAGTTCTTGGAGCCAGACATTCTAACCTCTGTCTTTATTATGTTTGGGACTATGGGGACATTTACTGAAAGTCAACAAGCTTCAATTTATTCATCTCTTAAATGGAATCAATACTAGGGCTTGCCTTGAAAGAATATCATAAATATTAAAGAAAGTTGTCTAATATAAAGTGCTGGGCACAGTGTTTGATATTTTATACTAGCTCAATAATAATATGTCATTACTTTATGATGATCATCTTAGTTATTCTTGTTTTTGTTTTCTTAATATTACACTGAAACTTTAAATCTCAAGAGTCTCTGACTTTTATTCTTGATATTTCTCCATAAATAGTCATATAACACAAATTCAAAGGTTTTAGCCTGAAGGGTATTTGGAAAATGTATTGTATGGAAAATGATCCTGAATTTCCAAAAACTTGAACAATAAAACTAAAATATTACATATCTCAGTAAAGCAAAAGTTTATTTCTGATATGACACTAACACTATTCATCTACATTTTCCACTGTCCAGAATTTTCTTCAGGGCCAATTTGACATCCTTATTCTGCAGAGTCTATGTCAGAGGGTTCAGCATGGGCACAGAGCAGGTATAAAACCCTTGTCTTTATATGACCCCCTTGGTCCATGGGCTCACAGATGATGACTGCAAGTACATGAATGTTGCAGATCCATAGAAAACAGCAACAGCTGGGATGTGGGAACTGCAGGTGCTAAAGGCTTTGGACCTGCCCTCCGTGGAGTGTACGTGGAAGGTTTTGGGAGAATGAAGATGTAGGAGATAAGAATAATTAAGGCAGAAATCAGGACGTTGAAAGAACTGTAGACTAGAGCCAAAAATTTGTTGAAATAGATGCTAGAACAGGATAGCTCCAAGAGTGAAAAAGCATTGCAGAAAAACGGTTAACCACATTGGCCTTGCAGAAATAGAGTCTCGAGATAAGCCAAGTATGGAATGTCGACTGAATGTTTCACGAGACATAAACTGCTGCTGTGAGCTGGAAGCACCTATAATAAGACACGATGGCATTATAAAACAAGGGGTTACAGATGGCAACGTAGTGGTCATATGCCATTTCAGCCAACATACAACTCTCTGCAATAATAAAAAAAAGAAAGAAATAGAGCTGAGTCAAGCATTCAGGGTAGGAGATGACATTTTTCTCTGTAACGAAGTTCACCAGCATTTTGGGGGTAATGACAGTGGATTGACAAAGATCAATAAAGGACAAAGTGCCAAAGAAATAGTACATGGGGGTGTGCAGGTGAGAACTGACCCCAATCAGTGTGATCATGCCCTGGTTCCCCACTACTGTGACCACATAGATTCCTAGGAAGAGGAGGAAAAGGGGCAGCTGGAGTTGTGGCTGTACTCTGAGGCAGCGAGGATGAACTCATTGAGGAGTGATTTCTAGGTTCCATTTTCTTCTCAGCAGATTCTAATTAAAAAAACAGAAAATGAATGTATTTCTGAGAGAGAGAGAGAAAGAGAGAGAGAGAGGGAGAGAGAGGCAGAGAGTAATTCTGTGGAGATCATTCTTTATCCTTCATCAGAGGACATACATAATGCAGGGAATTCTCCAGTATCTCCTACTACTCGAGGACAAACAATCATTCTGGTTGAACTAGAATAGAAATTATAAACATCAAGAACTTTATAACTTAGAAATTTCATAAAGTTTAAGAGAAACAACAATTTATAGATTTTTAAAGTCAGTCAACATGAAGATTTCTAGTATTATTTCTGAGTACTCTTCTTTCCTCCAAGTTTCTCTATTGACATATTAATATCATGCATGTCAAATAACATAGCATTTTCCTTCCATTTATAATAAGTAATAGTAGTGTATGCTTTCTATAATTAATGCAGGAGGATTCACAAGTCTGTGGAAGTAGCTGTATTAGTTGGGGCTGTCTTTAGTAACATCTTAGCTGAAAATACCTGAAATGTGACGACCAGTATCACTTCACCTGAGATCTGATGCTTTAATGTCCCAGCTTCCTTCTCCCTGGACTTTGACTCCAGAGGGCAGAAATGCAACTGCTTGGCAGACATCATGCTTATACCTCAATAGGTTTTTCCACCCCAGGAACCATTCTTCTTATTCTAATTTGGATGATGTTAGGGGTGAGAGTATAATGACCTAAATACAAGTCATGTACTCCAACACTGTGACCAGGGCATTGGTGTACCAAGATTGATCTATGCAATTTGGACTTCATGACTTAAATGGTGGAGATGAAAACATGATTCTATTCTCCAAATCATAAAGTTCTTTTGAACACAAACACTAGGTGTTTGGTATGCCAACCTTTTTAAAATATAGTCATGCATTTTGCATGTGCTCTCAATAGAATGCAAAGATGGAAGAGATGTGGATGAGTAAAGTACATGCAAAATAAAATCAGTAATTTTAGTGTCAATTCAATACTACTCAACAGTGTGATGTATTTTTTAAAGACCAATGTATATTTAGTTTAGATTAGCAAAGGAAATGAGTAGGTTCTAGAAAATAGAAATTCATATTCTTAACACTCACGTGATATTTGGCTATTGTGCTCAGTTTGAAGTAAAATACTGTGTGATATAGGAAAAGCTACACAGTTTCCTAAATATGATCTAGAAATCAGTTATTTTAAGATGTTTAAAACAACTGAGAATATTTTTTTTTGGCAAAGCAAAAATTCATGTGGCACAAGACAGTTATTTCAACATTCATCACATGGCAGTGAGAGGCACTGAACTTATTGTATACATTCAAGAGACTGGGTAAAATTAACTGCCTCACCATGGGAAGAAATATTTGGTTTCACAGCAAAGACAAACATCCCTATCATCAGAACACCCTGAGCTGACAGTCATAAAAGTTGGAGCACAGACAGAATAATCACGTACATAGTAGATATTCTTTAATGACATACCTAATGAGTAGTTGGATTAAATGTATTTCTATTATCTTCTAATGGGTCCTGAATATGGTAGACAATAGAGGTTTGAATCCTCAATTCAACCCCATTCTTGCTGTGCGGTCTTGAGATAATATGTCTACTTTCCAACTCTCTGAAAAACAGAAATACTAAAATCTACCTTCTGTGTATATTCAGATAAATGATTCCTATGAGATGCTTATTTAACTTATATGCAGAGTACATCATGAGAAAGGCTGGGCTGGAAGAAGCACAAGCTGGAATCAAGATTGCTGGGAGAAATATCAATAACCTCAGATATGCAGATGACACCACCCTTATGGCAGAAAGTGAAGAGGAATTAAAAAGCCTCTTGATGAAGGTGAAAGAGGAGAGTGAAAAAGTTGGCTTAAAACTCAACATTCAGAAAACGAAGACCATGGCATCTGGTCCCATCACTTCATGGGAAATACATGGGGAAACAGTAGAAACAGTGTCAGACTTTATTTTTTGGGGCTCCAAAATCACTGCAGATGGTGGTTGCAGCCATGAAATTAAAAGATGCTTACTCCTTGGAAGAAGAGTTATGACCAACCTAGATAGCATATTCAAAAGCAGAGACATTACTTTGCCAACAAAGGTCCATCTAGTCAAGGCTATGGTTTTTCCAGTGGTCATGTATGGATGTGAGAGTTGGACTGTGAAGAAAGCTGAGTGCCAAAGAATTGATGCTTTTGAACTGTGGTGTTGAAGAAGACTCTTGAGAGTCCCTTGAACTGCAAGGAGATCCAACCAGTCCATTCTAAAAAGAGATCAGCCCTGGGATTTCTTTGGAAGGACTGATACTCAGGCTGAAACTCTAGTACTTGGCCACCTCATGCGAAGAGTTGACTCATTGGAAAAGACTCTGATGCTGGGAGGGATTGGGGGCAGGAGGAGAAGGGGACGACAGAGGATGAGATGGCTGGATGGCATCACTGACTCGATGGACGTGAGTCTCAGTGAACTCCGGGAGTTGGTGATGGACAGGGAGGCCTGGCATGCTGCGATTCTTGGGGTCGGAAAGAGTCGGACACGACTGAGTGACTGAACTGAATTGAACTGATGAGATGCTTAGCACAGTCTCATACCCTTGGTAAGAACTAAATTTTGTCACTATTATTTTATTTTTAATCTATTGAGTTTCTTTTCATTATATCTTTTGTTTCAGCAGCACTTTCATTCCTGCTATGATGGCTGGGATTTTTAATTTTTTTTCCTTAAGACATTTTCTTGTCTTTTCATGTATTTCATGTATTTTCATGTATTTCTACCTAAATACATACAATGATACTGAAATTTGAAAGTTTTACTAGATATTAACTCCTAAATATCAATATTTTCCAAGGTCTCCAAATAAAGTTTCAATAAATTTCTGTCATTCAATGATTTACATCACCCAACAACAAAATCTTTTAATTTTATGTCCAGGTATCAGGTATCACATGATTTAACAATTACACAAAACAGCATTTGGTAGAATCTCTTTTTTTTGACTCATTATATTTCTTTATCTTCTCCTACACATTCCCAGTGTATCTGATGAAATTTATTCAATAGTTAAGTCATTAAGTTAAGGGCTTTAATAATGAAAACCCAGTTAATAAGACCATTTTTATGTGCTGAGGAATACACTTCTCAAGTTTACGTTTAGCACATGCTTAATTCTGTATCAATTATTATGAGTTATTTATTGGCTTTTCTTCTGTACTAGACTGGAAACTCAATACAGTGCTTGGTACAATGCCTTATATACAAGTATCAATATATATCATTTTTTAATAAAATTTTTGAAAGGAGTGTAGTGATAAGTTAACATAGACCCCCAACACAAGTGAGTGAAGCTCTCACACTGCATGAGTGGAGGTGAGTAAACAAATACTGGCCATAAGTTTCTCCAGTGGGGACAGAGAGATGATATGGGAACCTTTGTTCCTCAGGGACTGTGAATATTAGAGTGAGGACAGATAGACACAGAAAAATAGCTACTCACATCTATTAGTGCACTGTAAGGGAGATGGTTGGATGGCATCACTGACTCAATGGACATGACTTTAGGTAAACTGTGGAAGTTGGTGATGGACAGGGAGGCCTGGTATTCTATCGTTCATAGGGTCGCAAAGAGTCAGACACAACTAAACAACTGAACTGAACTGAACTGAAGGGAGCTAGAATAGAAGATCAAATTTTTTAAAGGCTAGGACTGAGATTCAGATACATCCCCCTTGTTCTCCAAAACGCCAGTGCTGTGTATTATTCTCCTCTATTTCTCTGAAGGGAAAAATGGTCTGGTGATCCTGGTAGATAGTTCTGAGTACTAGGCTTACAGGACTTCTTGTTGTAGGGTCATAATCTAGAAGACTCTGTTGTAATGATTTTGAGTCATTGGTCCTGACTTCTGTTGAAGGCAATTCAGTTCAGTCGCTCAGTCATGTCCAATTTTTGTGACCACATGAACCTCAGCATGCCAGGCCTCCCTGTCCATCACCAATGGCCGGAGTCCACCCAAACCCTTGTCCATCGAGTCAGTGATGTCATCCAACCATCTCATCCTCTGTCATCCTCTTCTCCTCCTGCCCTCAATCTTTCCCAGCATCAGGGTCTTTTCCAGTGAGTCAACTCTTAGCATGAGGTGGCCAAAGTACTGGAGTTTCAGCTTTAGCATCAGTCCTTCCAATGAACACCCAAGACTGATCTCCTTTAGGATGGACTGGTTGGAACTCCTTGCAGTCCAAGAGACTCTCAAGAGTCTTCTCCAACACCACAGTTCAAAAGTATCGATTCTTCTGTGCTCAGCTTTCTTTATAATCCAATTCTCACATCCATACATGACTGCTGGAAAAACCATAGCCTTGACTGGATGGACCTTTGTTGACAAAGTAATGTCTCTGATTTTTAACATGCTGTCTAGGTTGGTCATAACTTTGCTTCCAAGGAGTAAGCACCTTTTAATTTCATGGCTGAAATCACCTTCTGCAGTGATTTTGGAGCCCCCCAAAATAAAGTCAGCCACTGTTTCCCCATCTATTTGCAATCAGGTGATGGAACTGGATGCCATGATCTTAGTTTTCTGAATGTTGAGCTTTAAGCAACTTTTTTACTTTCTTCTTGCACTTTTATCAAGAGACTCTTTAGTTCTCCAGTTTATGCCATAATGGTGGTATCATCTGCATATCTGAGGTTATTGATATTTTTCCCGGCAATCTTAATTCCAGCTTGTGCTTCTTTTAGCCCAGCATTTCTCATGATGTACTCTGCGTAGAAGTTAAATAAGCAGGGTGACAATATACAGCCTTGACATACTCCTTTTCCTATTTGGAACCGGTCTGTTGTTCCATGTCCAGTTCTAACTGTTGCTTCCTGACCTGCACACAGGTTTCTCAAGAGGCAGGTCAGGTGGTCTGGCATTCCCATCTCTTTCAGAAATTGTCACAGCTTATTGTGATCTACACAGTCAAAGGCTTTGGCATAGTCAGTAAAGCAGAAATATATGTTTTTTTCTGGAACTCTCTTGCTTTTTCGATGATCCAGAAGATGTTGGTAATTTGATCTCTGGTTCCTCTGCCTTTTCTAAAACCAGCTTGAACATCTGGAAGTTCATGGTTCATGTACTGTTGAAGCCTGGCTTGGAGAATTTTGAGCATTACTTTACTAGCGTGTGAGATGAGTGCTATTGTGCAGTAATTTGAGTATTATTGGCATTGCCTTTCTTTGGGATTGGAATGAAAACTGACCTTTTCCAGTCCTGTAGCCACTGCTGAGTTTTCCAAATTTGCTGGCATATTGAGTGCAACACTTTCACAGTATCATCTTTCAGGATTTGAAATATCTCAACTGGAGTTCCATCACCTCCACTAGCTTTGTTCATAGCGATACTTCCCAAGGCCCACTTGACTTCACATTCCAGGATGTCTGGCTCTAAGTGAGTGAAGTCAATGGGCCCCTGCAAATGTTGGTTGATGTGAATGGTGACTTATAATCTGAGTATTGATGCTCAGAGTCAGATGAGGAAGAGATAATGCTAATGATCTCCCATTAGGATCATATCACACAAGTATCAACTCTTGGGAAAAGTTACAATTAACAATTCCCTTTTCTTCCATTGACTCTCAAGTGTTTAATAGTATCATATCATTGTAATTTATCATTTTTGTTAGATTATAGGTTGGAAGCAAGGCTGGGATAGATCTTATTAGAACTCTAGTGAATTTCATGTCAAGCTATATAAGAATTCAAAATTTTAGGATATTTTTAAGACCTGCATTAAAGGAACACTCTAAAGTGATTTTACACAAGAGATAAATAAAAAATATTTGTGTGCAATATTTGATCTATTTTTTCCTCATTGACCTATATTAACTGTATTTAGTTGCCATGAGGTATTTATAGAACAGTAATACTTAAAAATTGTAACATGTAGGCTGCAGGAAGGTTTCAACCGGTTATTGTCATAACCCCAGGAAAAGTTCCTTCTAGGTACAATTAGTTAATGACTTTATCTAACTCTGTAAATAAAAGAAATATTGAGGAATAACATAGAGATCTGTCACTTAATGTGAAAAAATTTACTAGATTTTTTTGCTTAATGTATAGAGTAATAAAAAATTATGTTCTGGTTCAAAGTGGCAATCTAGGAAGATCCACAACTCTGACTGAAACAATAGAGGTTATCATATTTTCTCTTTATCTTGAAATTAAATTTTTTGAACTATAATTTGCATGTGGTATAATTTTACATACTAAGAATTTTCTCATTGTCAATATAGGTGAAGTTCTATTTTAGTCTAGGTATGGGAAACCCTGGTAATCAAGGCTGGAGTAATCGAGTTCCAGATACCACTGTATCTCCAGATTTGCTATGTTGACCCATCAGATAGCAAATATACATATTATTTTTTAACACGTGTATGCTGCATGCTTGAAAACCATGAGTTTTTGGGTTGTTGACTTTATTTAATGACTTAAAAAATCAGGTGTTCACAAGTTATCTTACCTGTATTGGGGTTTGATACTGAAGTTAGTCAAGTTCATGCTTCTAAATTTTTGTATAGAAATAATTTAGGATGTCACCAGTTTTATTGTACATCTTTGAAGAACTCTTCAAACATAAATTTAATTGATTTTAACTTTTGAAAGTCATATGTAGCTATTAGAGAAAGTAATGGATAATGACATTATGAGATATATATGGCTTCCCATAAATATTTTTAAAAAGGAAATAAGAAAATTATCAAGGTATTTCTAATGCCAGGAACTCTCTTAGGTCCTGCAGATACAGCAGTGAAATACATGCATGCATGCATGGGGATAACCTTCTTGAACATTACAGTGCAGTGCATTTTGGACAATAAGCAGGCAAGTACACACCCAAAACAATAAATGGCACAGTAGGAGCACACAGGTTTGAGCAACGTTACAAAGCATGGAGGGGTTCTTAGCTCAGATTAAGCACTGGTAAGAATTTTGATGTAAGAGAACCATACATTCATACAGTGTAACAAGCAATGACTAGACCTAAAATATCATGCTCATCTTATGTCTGGTCACAAAAATATTCTTTTGTCAAGCATTTTCTTCATGGCAACATTGACATCTTTATTTCTGAGGCTGTAGATCAGGGGATTAAGCATGGGCACAATAATAGTATAAAACACAGAGGACACTTTCCCTTGGTCCATGGAGCTCACAGATGATGGCTGTAGGTACATGAATGCCGCAGATCCATAGAAAATAGTGACAGCTGAGATGTGGGAGCTGCATGTGCTGAAGGCTTTGGACCTGCCCTCCGTGGAACGAATGTGGAGGATGCTGGAAATGATGAAGATGTAGGAGCTGAGGATGGTCAGGATGGGGGCAAAGATGTTAAGTGAACCAAAACATAGGACCAGTAATTTGTTGACATAGGTGCTAGAGCAGGAGAGCTTTAGGAGAGGCAGAAGATCACAGAAATAATGGTTGATCACATTGAATTTGCAGAAATGAACCCTAAGCATGCAGCCTGTGTGAGAGAATGCACATACCAGTCCCATCACATACACTCCACAAATGAGGGAGAAACAGGCCTGATGGGACATGGTAATATTATACAGCAAGGGGCTACAGACGGCAACATAGCGGTCATATGCCATTGCAGCCAACATGTGACACTCAGAGATAGCAAAAAGGAGGAAGAAGTAAAGCTGAGTTATGCATTCAGGGTAAGAGATGATGTTCTTCTCTGTCACAAAGTTCATCAGCATTTTGGGGGTAATGACAGTGGAATGACAGAGGTCAATGAAGGACAAGCTGCTGAGGAAATAGTACATGGGGGTGTGCAGGTGAGAACTGAGCCCAATCAGTGTGATCATGCCCAGATTCCCCACCACCGTGACCACATAGATTCCTAGGAAGAGGAGGAAAAGGGGCAGCTGGAGTTGTGACTGTTCTGTAAGTCCAGTGAGGATAAACTCAGTCACTGAGGAGTGATTTCCTTTTGCCATTTTATCTGGGAAGTTTCTGAAGGAGAGAGAGAGAAAGGGACAACTTTGAAGACATGTCTTTTTTTATGGTTTGTTTATTAAAGTTATCTCACATAGAAGGTAAACTGTTTGAATATTTCCTTAGTTTCTATGTAAAGTTTAAACTCTGCATAAGTTTTCTAAACAACATTTTCTTAATAAAATGTTTTTACAGCTGAACAGAAAATATATTAAGCTATTTCACTTACACATTTTTCAGCCAAAATAGTGATCATTTTTACCTATTTGAATGGCTGTTCCTTAATTCAAACTTTCACTTATTTTAAGCACTTTTTTTTTTTTTCCCAATTGGGGTTTGCAAATTTGAAATCTTAGAAATCTTAGAGGACCTATTAAAAATGACAGAAGCTGGTTGAGCATCAACCTGGAGTGAGCAAATCTCATGTAAATGCAGAACCATTTATTAACTAGAATTTCTGTCAGAGGAGAAAAGAGACACATCAAAACATATTTTGTAATTAATTTTTCTGATAATAATAAAACACGGGTTTCTATGTAAAAATCTTCACTTTTTAATGTTTTTTTGAAATAAAACAGCACAAACCACATTCACTGTGAACCAGTCCACTGTTGGCCTGTTTGTGGACTAAATGCTTTAAGAAGATACATGAATCGTGCTTGTGAGTTAAAGTGCAAGTATCTGCGTTCATCTACTGACTCATCAATTACTACTTGATAATCTTTGAATAGTAAAATAATATCACTGTCTAATTAGAAAACATTAGCAGTCTGAAATTGGTAATAATAAAAATAGCTGTTTTTATTGTTATTATACCATGCTATTATTTGGAAAATAGAAGATAATTACACACTTCAAAATACAGAAAGAGCACTTATAATGGTTAAACTTTTTCTTTTTCATCTTTCATTAACTAAAAAGGTATGAAAACTTGTCATAAAATTAGGGGATATAGAATCAGAAATGCAGTCCCCTATTCTGTTAAGCAGTAAACAGATTATCATTACATATGGGTAGAAATAAAATAGCAAAATTTCTACTTGAATACAAATCAAAAAGAAAAAATCTAAATTGTTCTACTTCAAAGCTAAATAAAAATAAAATTGAAGTGAATCTTAAATCTAGGCATGAAGACTAAATAAATTTCTTAAGAAAACACTAAAGAATATACAAAATATTGGACTAGTCTAAGAATTTGTTAGAAAGAACACACACACATACTAACCAATATAACCAAATAATATAACCAATATAACCAAACAATATTGATAAATTCTTTTTATTCAAATTAAAAACCATTCCTCAAAATACATTATTAGAATATTAAAAGCACTATGGACTGTTACTGAGAGTATGAAAAATAATATTGAAAAGACAATAACATGAAGACCAACAAGTTAAAAATAAGAGAACTATGTGAACAGATATATCACAGATGAAGATAAGAGAATAATTAACAAGAACCTAAAAAGATACTGAAATCCTTATTCACCAGAGAAATGAAAATGAAACTAAACCATAATGGGAAACAACTGCACGTCTAACATGTTAATGTCTGGCCTTCATGCCTATATCCCTTCCTCCCTGTATCAGGGTTCATTTAAATTATGCATATGCCATCAGAAAATGACTCTCTTTCTAGATTCCAACCTATCGCAAGTCAGAGGAATTTTACAGTGAGGACAACATTTTAGTTTCTCAATGCGAACATGATAGAGACTCAACTTACCTTCACTTCACACAGCCAAGTGTCGCTGGCTTTTATGATGTTATTTTGGGTATGATGGAGTTCTGTGGGCTGGTCACTTTTCAGTCAGATATAGAAGAACATATCTGAACACAGAGTGTCTGTTAATTCAAGGATCCGCAATATGGTTTGATCATCAGAGTCACCTAGAGAGCTTAAAGTATCTGCAAAAATAATGACTGTAAAAATGTAAACATGATTATAATTAAGAATAAAATTTCCTGAATCATTGTCCTTATACTCTTTTGCTCTGGGATGTTAGCATATGCAGAAGATCACTGATAAACAATTTTTGCTTTTATTTCTTCTCCTAAAGATTACTTTTACAGCTCAGAATAATTCACAGACTCTTGGTACTTCCAGAGTTAACAACCTACAACATTTTATTGAAATTCCATTTTATTGCATAAGCAGTACCACTGCTTAAATTTTACTGTAATATTTGATACTTATACTAAAAAATATCTCTCCCTAGTTTCTTCTTTATCTTTAAAAACGTTCTCAAAAGTTTTTATTCATAAGCTCTCCAAATTCTCTCACCTCATCTAGAGAAATTTTTATTACACATTTCCTAACATAACATCAAAACTAGGGATTCAGAATCCCACTACTGGGCATACACACTGAGGAAACCAGAAGGGAAAGAGACACATGTACCCCAATGTTCATCACAGCACTGTTTATAATAGCCAGGACATGGAAGCAACCTAGATGTCCATCAGCAGATGAATGGATAAGAAAGCTGTGGTATATATACACAATGGAGCATTACTCAGCCATTAAAAAGAATACATTCGAAGCAGTTCTAATGAGGTGGATGAAACTGGAACCTATTATACAGAGTGAAGTAAGCCAGAAAGAAAAACAGCAATACAGTATACTAACACATATATATGGAATTTAGAAAGATGGTAACAATAACCTTGTGTACGAGACAGCAAAAGAGACACTGACGTATAGAACAGTCTTATGGACTCTGTGGGAGAGGGAGAGGGTGGGAAGATTTGGGAGAATGGCATTGAAACATGTAAAATATCATGTATGAAACGAGTTGCCAGTCCAGGTTCGATGCATGATACTGGATGCTTGGGTCTAGTGCACTGGGACGACCCAGAGGGATGGTGTGGGGAGGGAGGAGGGAGGAGGGTTCAGGATGGGGACCACATGTATGCCTGTGGTGGATTCATTTTGATATTTGGCAAAACTAATACAATTTTGTAAAGTTTAAAAATAAAATAAATTAATTAAAAAAAAAGATCTGAACTTTTAATAAAGTAATTTAAAACAAAAAGCCAATAAAACTGCCGTGTCATTCTGATGATTAGCCAGGTTTGGGAACTACTGAATTAGAAGACACAAAGTCAGTGTAGTGGCATGTTTTAGGTGGAGAATTTGAAACATTCTGTTTTTTCTCTCCTATTTTTCCTTTTGTCTTCTCATTTCTTTTCCTCCTTTCTTCCCTTTCCTCCCTTTTATCCTTCTTCTGCTCCTTCTTCCTTCTTTCTCTAATCAATACTTTAGCAAAAATTCATGAGACAGCATTTTACCACAAAGCAAGGTCTATTCTAGAGTATGAAAACTACAAAGAAAAGTTACTAATATCAAAAAATTAAAGACGATATTAAGGTGGCCTAATATTCATCAAAAAGTAGCATAATATGCAAAAATTAGAGTGAAAACTCAGAGGGGCATGCAAATTTGCATATATCTAATGGATTCAGAGCTAAGGAACTGAATATCTTGGAATTTTTATTTCAAAATGTCTTTTGTTATTTATTAGTCCTGACTCAATGTCCATAGGATCTACATCTGAGAGTCTGAATATTATATTTCTTTTGAAACAAATTATTATACCCTACTTACATAAGAATCAATTAAAGATAGAGATTTCCCTATCATATATAGATAGATTAGATATACTAGAAAAATTAAGAATTGGGTGTGTATAGCAATGCCAATTAAGTAGCATGGCCACTTAAGCAGGGTTAAGTCTTTTGTCAAAATATGAGATGGCATTACTAAGCATTAAAAATGATAAAATACTTTTTACTGGCTTTTCAACATTTGAATTTTAAAGGGGATAAGAAGGAATAAAGGTAGAAAAGAGCAGTTGGGGCTCAAACTCTCTCTGTGAAATTTTTTTCTCAGTGAAGCTTGCGCTTGAAGATTGCCAGTCCCTTCCGGTGTAGTACACACTCTGTGGTCAAAAAAACTGCTGAAGTTCCCACAACCTAGACCCTGAGGAAGGACAATAACTGGAATTGTGAATAGAGACACTAAAAACACTTAAAACAAATAAAATGAAATTTAGCAAAGCAAAGAGTTGTTATGTTTAAAATTTAGATTAAAGAAAACCCCAATTCTTTGTATACTGGTTACAGCTTTGGGTGCAATTCACCTGAAAAGAATAAGGTATCAATTCATTATTAACTCAATAAAACCCACAAAGTAAGTGGCTGGTTAATAAATTAGTTTCAGATTACGCTTGTAGAAACACAATATCTAGAGTATGATCAGTAGTAACCCCAATATATAGCTTTCTAACACTAGTTCCATGGAACTACAAAGCCACAAATCGTCATATGGGTTCAAAGGTCTTGGGTTCTTAACATATCTGGAAGTGGGGATGAACCTACTTCCTCATGTGTTAAGTTGGTCACCACTGGCCATATGCAGCCTGATCCTTACCCTGTTACTTCACACAATATTACCATTTTCTGTGTGCAATTAGGTTAGGAAGCACTGTGCTACACTTAAATTATATCTGGAGTTTGGGGTTACAGAAATGCTTTTCAAGGAGAGACATTGACAACATAAAAGGCAAATAAAGACTGTGAAGAACTTAGAAAATATGTGAGGGTAATGGGATACTTAACAGATCTATCTATCTATATATCTTAGCAGATATATCCCAAGGGAGATATATCCTAAATAAAATCAACCCTGAATATTCATTGGAAGGACTGATGCTGAAGCCAAAACTCCAGTAGTTTGGCCACCTGTGAAGAAGAGCTGACTCATTGGAAAAGACCCCGATGCTGGGAAAGGTTGAAAGCAAAAGGAAAAGGAGGTGGCAGAGGATGAGATGGTTAGATAGCAGCACCAACTCAGTGGACATGAATTTGAGAAAGCTCCAAGAGATAGTGAAAGACAGGGAAGGCTGGCATACTGTAGTCCATGGGGTCACAAAGAGTTGGACAGGACTTATCAACTAAGAAACAACTTCTCAGGGGATCTAAAGGGAAGAAAGACATTTTATGTATGACATTTGAAAGATCAAAGAAAATCAGTTCAGTCACTGTCATGTCCAACTCTTTGTGACCCCATGAACCGCAGCACACCAGGCGTCCCTGTCCATCACCAACTCCTGGAGTTCACCCAAACCCATGTCCATTGAGTTGGTGATGCCATCCAACAATCTCATCCTCTGTTGTCCCCTTCTCCTCCTGCCCTCAATCTTTCCCAGCATCAGAGTCTTTTCAAATGAGTCAGCTCTTTGCATCAGGTAGCCAAAGTATTGGAGTCTCAGCTTCAGCATCAGTCCTTCCAATGAATATACCCTTCACTATATACAAGGGAAAATATTCTAAAAATTGGGGTTCTTAGAAATGACAATTATTGATCACTGAATACACTCAACCATAAACCAGATGATGAACCACTCAGGGACGTTAGGGAAAGGATTTTCTTCATGGCTTTTAAGACACCAGCTCTTGCCACTTTCCAAACTCAATTTGTATCTGGCTCCTTTCAGATTCAGAAACTTGCATTCAAATTCAGAAAATTTTCTTTTTCTAGAATAAGTCAAATTCTCTCAACTTATCTAGATTTTTATTTACTCATGTTTTCATTATTTCACATGGAAAAAGAGTAATTTTACCAACCCCATTATCTCTATTGTGTGCTAAATATTTTTTTTTCTTTTCTAATCTCATTTACAATTAATGTCATCATGAAAACCTCCAATTCCTTGAAATTGGTTAGACTTTCTTACTACATGCTCAAGAATCTTCCATTTCTAAACAGCATGTTTTCAGACTGCAGTTGCTCTATAAATCAGATGATGAACAAATCAGACTTATTCTCCTCTGGTCAGTAAGCAGCCTACATCTGGCACATCGTAGCAAGTTAAAAATATGCTATGAATAAATTCATAATTATATGAATGACTATATTGTGGAATATTTGCCTAAATGAAAATGGTTATTACTTTCATAATAAAGACTCAAAAAGAAAATGTAAAGTCAACACACCTTTTTTCTTCTGGAAACCACAATGCCAAATCTCATTGGAAACATGCTCTTAGGGAAGAATAGTACTAGTGTGAGCGTTGGGAGTGATAGGTATCCAGCATTCTGCTGTCTTTAGTGCTGAGAGGGCAGGGACAACCCTGGTCTCAGAGCCACTTTTGAAGCTGATCTGTATCACAGGTCAGCATCTCCAATTCTAAGTCTTCAGTGTGTGTTTTTTCAGCTTCAAGGTAGCAAACATCTGCACCTTTCTCAGTTCTCCCCTGAGTGGTTGTGATCACTGTGCTATGAAGGTGTGTCCTGGATTTAGCTATGCCAAGCAATAAAAAACATGGAGTCAAATACTCTCCAAGGATTTCCATTTCTCAGGAGACAAGCTCTTGAAAAAGAAGCAATTGCAGTTAACACCTCCCCAGTTTTTTCCTTCAAGAGGGATTGTTTGCCAATCCTGAACTCATCAGTTAGTGATAAAGATTTCTTCACACGATCACCTGGGACTTTTTTAAATGTAGATCCTCATCCAGTGGTTCTGAGGAGTATTTGAGATTTTGAGATTCTTTATGTCTTACAAGCTCCTTGCCAATGCTACTGGTTCCCAGTCCACTCTGTGAATAAAAGGTTTTAGAGGATCATGGCTCATCTTGACAAGTTGCATGCATGAGTGCTAAGTAGCTTCGGTAGTGTCTGACTCTTTTGAGATTCCATGAACTGTAGCCTGCCAGGCTTCTCTGTCCCTGGCATTCTCCAAGCAAGAATACTGGAGTGGGTTGTCATGCCCTCCTCCAGGAGATCTTCCTGACCCAGGGATTGAACCTGCAACTCATATGTCTCCTGTATTGGCAGGCTGCTTCTTTACCACTAGCACCACCTGGAAAACCTCCTGACAAGTTATCTTAATGTTAATAGGACAATCGATTTTAAAATAATGGAGTAAGTTAATTAAACTTGTATAAAATACATTTAATTGTAAATAGGAAATATAAATATTGATTCAAAAGTCAAACCTATATAAAATTGGATTTAAGTTTTTGGTAAGAATTCAGAATATTTATGTTATATTTTGTTTTTTGAGGTCCTTACTATTAAAAATTCTAGTTGCTATATATAAAGAAACATTTTATTAGGCACCTTTGTTTCTTATTCCTTCTCTTTTCATATTCCTTCTATTTTTGCATTTTCTAGTATATTTTCATTTTTTATTCCAAAGTCAGAAAATGGGAAATAATATCAGGTTTAACTGAATCAAAGTAAATTGGGCATTCAAGTGAGGAGAAATACCATAAAATATAGTTAAATATACCAGTTCAATTATTATTACCAGTTTACACTTGCATGCATTAGTGTTTCTCAATTTTAGATACTCATTTCAAGTTAACACGGGAGTTTATTTTATTATTATTTTATACCCATGGTACACCCTATGTCAATAAATTCAAAATTTTGAGTATAATGTAAGATAACAGTATTTTTTGAAAACTTCTAAACCTTTAATGTGCACAGGAATAACCTAAGGATCTTGATCAGAAGTGGTTTGTGACAGTAAGTCTCACAAATGGCTTGATATTATACATTTTAAATAAAATCTCTCAGATCTTGTCAATGCTCATCTGTGGACCTCTTGGAAAAATGAAGGGTAGAAGATCTCTTGTTTTGAATAATTTCCCTAGAGTTCTTTCAGATTTAAGCAAGGTGCCCCCCAGTTAAAAGGTTTCCTTGGCACTGGATTTGATGTGGCTGCAGGATTCTGGGATGTTTGAAGGGCAATAAGTGTGTCTGGAATGCCAATTTATAGGTGAGCAGACAAGGATTTACAGTTACTTCAGTGTTTTGAATAAAAAAAGTGAGAAAGAGACTTTGGAGTTTGGTAAAGGTCAAGGCTGTATATTATCACCCTGCTTATTAACTTGTATGCAGAGTACATCATGCAAAATGCCTGGCTGGGTGAAGCACAAGGTGGAGCCAAGGTTGCTGGGAGAAATATCAATAATCTCAGATATGCAGATGACACCAGCTTTAAGACAGAAAGAGAAGAGGAACTAAGAGCCTCTTGACGAAGGTGAAAGAGGACAGTGAAAAGTTGACTTAAAACTCAACATTCAAAAAACTAAGATCATGGCAACTGGTTCCATCACTTCATGGAAAATAGATGGGAAGAAACAGTAGACTTCAAAATCACTGCAGATGATGCTTGCAGCCACAAATTGAAAAGACGTTTACTCCTTGGAAGAAAAGCTGTGACCAACCTAGATAGCATATTAAAAAGCAGAGACATTACTTTGCTGACAAATGTCTGTCTAGTCAAAGCTTTGGCTTTTCCAGTAGTCATGTATTGGCTGGACCATAAAGGCTGAGCACCGAAGAATTGATACTTTTGAACTGTGTTGTTGGAAAGACTCTTGAGAGTCCTTTGGACTGTAAGGAGATCAAACCAGTTAATCCTAAAAGAAATAAATCCTGAATATTCATTAGAAGGATTGATGCTGAAGCTGAAGCTCCAATACTTTGGCCACCTGATGTGAAGAGCTGACTCATTGGAAAAGACCCTGATGCTGGGAAAGACTGAACATAGGAGAAAAAGGAGGGGACAACAGAAGATGAGGTGGTTGGATGGCATCACTGACTCAGTGGACATGAGTTTGAGTAAGCCCCAGGAGATGGTGAAGGACAGGGAAGCCTGGCGTGCTCCAGTTCCTGAGGTCACAAAGAGTCAGACATGACTGAGTGACTGAACAACAACAACAACAAAAGGTCAGACACAGAAAAGATGTAAACAAAAAGTAAAAACAGATATTTTTCCTATGACTGTACATCCTAAAAAGTGTTAAGATGCCCATGGATGCCATTCTTTCAGTTCTAATAGGGTATATGTTGTGATATGTTGTTGTTGTTCAGTTGCTGAGTCATGTCCAACTCTTTGTGACCCCATGGACTGCAGCACACCAGGCTTCCCTGTCCTTCCCCATCTCTCAGAGCTTGCTCAAACTCATGTGCATTGAATCGGTGATGCCATCCAACCATCTCATCCTCTGTAGTCCCCTTCTCCTTCTGGCTTCAATCTTTCCCAGCTTCAGGGTCTTTCTAATAGGTCAGCTCTTTGCATCAGGTGGCCAAAGTACTGGAGCTTCAGTTTCAGCATCAGTCCTCCCAGTGAATATTCGGGGTTGATTGATTTCCTTTAGGATTGACTGGTTTGAACTCCTTGCAGTCCAGAGGATTCTTTTTTTTATATATATATAAATTTATTTATTTTAATTGGAGGCTAATTACTTTACAATACTGCATTGGTTTGCCATACAGCAACATGAATCTGCCACAGGTATACACGTGTTCCCCATCCTGAACCCTCCTCCCTCCTCCCTTCCCATACCATCCCTCTGCGTCACCTCAGTGCACCAGCCCCAAGCATCGAGTATCATGCGTTGAACCTGGACTGGTGATCATTTCATATATGATATTATACGTGTTTCAATGCCAGTCTCCCAAATCATCCCACCCTCTCCCTCTCCCACAGAGTCCAAAAGACTGTTCTATACATCTGTGTTTCTTTTGCTGCCTCGCATACAGTGTTATCATTGCCACCTTTCTAAATTCCATATATATGCGTTAGTATACTGTATTAGTGTTTTTCTTTATTTTTTTTTCATTTTTGTATTTTTGTTTTTTTTTCTGGCTTACTTCACTCTGTATAATAGGCTCCAGTTTCATCCACCTCATTAGAACTGATTCAAATATATTCTTAAGAATATTCTCCAAAACGGCAGTTCAAAAGCATAATTTCTTAAGTTTGTGCTTCCAGGTTATGGAATTAAGATTGCACAAGCTGAAAGAACATATTTATATATATTCTAGAATATATATATTGCAGAGTAGGAGTCATGCCTGAGATAGGAGGTTTTATTTAAATCATTTTTTCTAAATTAATTTTAATTGGAAGGATAGGAGTTTTAATTGTAGCCATTTATCTTCTTTTAAAATACTGATGACTGTGGCTTTGTAGTAGAGCCTGAAGTCAGGCAGATTGATTCCTCCAGTTCCATTCTTCTTTCTCAAGATAGCTTTGGCTATTTGAGGTTTTAAAATACTGATTAAAATTAAGTTAAATAATATGAGAGCACTTGGAAAATGAATGTCTGACATCAATGAGTTAATGGATAATGGGATACAAGGGTGGTAAATAATATTATGTTACATGTGTTTTTGTTACATAATTATACACTACAGGTGAGTAAGGTTAAATACTTTCCAAAGAACATTGACCTGTTATTAGTGAGTAAATGTTTTAAACTGAGAAGCGACAGAAGAGAGCTGAGTGTTTAGAATTTCATGAGAATTTATAGTTGTTGCTTAGTCACTGAGCCATGTCCAACTCTTTTTTGACACCCATAGACTACAGCCCACCAGGCTCCTCTGTCCATGGAATTTCCCAGGTTAGAATATTGGAGTGGGTTGCCATTTCTTTCTCCAAGGGATCTTCCTGACCCCAGGGACTGGACTCACTTGTCCTGCATTGCCAGACAGATTCTTTGCCACTGAGGCACCAGGGAAGACCCAGATTTATAGTAACCAGTTGGTAATATGCCCAGAAACAAATAAGGAATCATATAAGGGGAAAGAAGAAATGTTTCTGAGATAAAACTGATGAGGAATGGCAATTATTTGCAAATTATGGCTTTTTGGGCTACTATGAGAAGTTTTTCCATAAATAATATAGCATATTTTATATATATATATATATTTATATTTATATAATATATATAAAAATATATACTAATATATATATATATATAATATATAAAAATATATATTTAATTTATATACATATATAGTATATATATTATATTATATATATAAACACCAACAATTTTTATAAAAGCGGTCCAACACATTTTTATCTTTATATGATAAAAGATATATATATGCTGTATATTTATATATATATATTTTATATATTTATATATATATTTTATATATTTATATACATTATATATCTTTATATTTTATTTATTTATTTATATTTATGTATTATAAATATATTTATATTTATTTATTATAAATATATTTATATTTATTTATTATAAATATATTTATATTTATTTATTATAAATATATTTATATTTATTTATTATAAATATATTTACATTTATTTATTATAAATATATTTACATTTATTTATTATAAATATATTTACATTTATTTATTATAAATATATTTACATTTATTTATTATAAATATATTTACATTTATTTATATACATTTATATATAATATTATATATTTATATAATATTATATATAAAATTATATATTTATATATATAATAATATATGTATTTTATTTATATATATAAATATGTATTAATACATATATATAAATATGTATTAATACATATATATATAATATATATATTTATATATGTATAATATATATAAAATATATATTAAAAAATATAAATATATAAATATATATATAATATATAAAAATATAAAAAATATATATAAATATACAGCATATATATATCTTTTATCATATAAATATAAAACTGTGTTGGACCGCTTTTATAAAAATTGTTGATGTTGAGCATGAAAATTTGAATCTCTTTAGTGAGTTTCTATCATAAGATTCTGCAGTAACTCTCCAACTGATTTCTTTTTCCTTGATTATGACATGTTTGAAATATTTTGATTACTTTCATTATATCAAATGAAACAAAAGTGATACTAAGATTGGAGAAAAGAAGAAAATGACACAGTCTTATAAGGAACTGTAGATTAATGTGCAGAAGAAAATTACTGGGAAGGCCTTAGACTTACCTGTGATTACTTGGGGCCAATATATCACTTTGAGTAAAATCACGGATTCTGGAGCCAGGCATTCTAGACTCTTGTCATTTATTATGTTTGGGAACTTATACATTTACTGAAACTAAGTAAGTGTTAGTTTATTCAGATTTCAAAGTAAAATAGTACTAGGGCTTGCTCTGAGAGAAACCTGTAAATATTAAATGAAGTCACCTGCTTTAAAGTGCTGGGCTTTGTGCTTGATATTTTATACTATCTCAATCATGTATGTTATTATTTTATGATGATCATCATAGTCGTTGTTGTTTGTATTTTTTTTAAAGTCAAACTGGAACTTCTTTAATTCTTAAGACTCTCTGACTTTATTCTTGTTATTTCTCCATAAATAGTCACTGTAACACAGGTTCAATGGAAGTGGCCCAGAGATAATTTGGGAAAGGTATTATATGAGAAAATGATTCTGAATTTCCAAACAAATGAACAATAAAACAAAAGCATTGCATATCTCAGAAAATCAAAGACATATTTCTGATATGACACTATGACATTGAGTCTATTCATCTACATTTTCCACTGTCCAGAATTTTCTTCAGAGCAAATTTGACATCCTTATTCCGCAGACTGTAGATCAGAGGGTTTAGCATGGGTACAATGCAGGTATAAAACACAGAGGACACTTTCCCTTGTTCCATGGAGCTGACTGATGATGGCTGCAGGTACATGAATGCTACAGATCCATAGAAAACAACAACAGCTGAGATATGGGAGCTGCAGGTGCTGAAGGCTTTGGACCTGCCTTCAGTGGAGTGGATTTGGAGGATGCTAGAGAGGATGAAGATGTAGGAAGCAAGGATGGTTAAAACAGGAATCAGGACATTAAAAGCACTAAAGACTAGAGCCAATAATTCATTCATGGAGATGCTAGAACAGGATAGCTCCAAGAGTGGGAAGAGATCACAAAAATAATGGTTAATCACATTGGCCTTGAAGAAATAGAGTCTCAACATAAAGCCTGTATGGATTGCAGATTCAATGATGCACAAAATATAAACTGTCACTGTGAGCTGGAAGCACCTATAATAAGACATGATGACATTGTATAGCAAAGGGTTACAGATGGCAACATAGCGGTCATATGCCATTACAGCCAACATATGACATTCTGCAATAATAAAAACAATAAAGAAATAGAGCTGAGTCATACATTCAGGGTAAGAGATGACACTTTTCTCTGTCATAAAGTTCACCAGCATTTTAGGGGTAACGACAGTGGAATGACAGAAATCAATAAAGGACAAATTGGTGAGGAAATAGTACATGGGGGTGTGCAGGTGAGAACTGAGCCCTATCAGTGTGATCATGCCCAGGTTCCCCACCACCGTGACTGAGTAGATTCCTAGGAAGAAGACCAGAAGGGGAATCTGGAGCTCTGGTTTCTCTGTGAGCCCAGCGAGGATAAACTCAGTCACTGAGGAGTGATTTCCAGGGTCCATTTTCTTCTCAGCAGGTTCTAAGTTTAAAAATAAAGAAATGAGTGTACTTTTGTGTTGGGGTGTGTGTGTGTGCGTGTGTGTGTGTGTGTGTGTGTGTGTGAGAGAGAGACAGATATTTATGAACATATGCATGTGCACGTGTGTGAGGCAGAGAGTAATCCTGCTGAGATCATTCTTTAGTGGTCATCAGAGGACATACATAATGTGCGGATTTCTTTAGCTTCTATTGTCATTCTAGGACAAACTACAATTCTGGTTGAACTAGAATAGAAATTATAAACTTCAGGAATCTTACAATTGAGATATTTCATAAAGTTTAAGAGAAACACTGATTTCTGGACTTGTAAAGGCAGTCAAAATGAACATTTCTACTATTATTTGAGCACTCTTCTTTCCTCCAAATTTCTGGATTCCAACCTATTTCAAGTCAGAAGAATTTTACGTCAAGGCCAAGATTTTAGTTTATGAACATGAACATGATATAATAACTTAGCATCACTTCACATAGTCAAGTGCCACTGGCTCTCATGATCTGCTCGTGGGTAAGATGGAGTTCTGTGGGCTGGTCACTTTACAGTCAGACGTAAAGGAACAATTCTGAACACAAAGATGATCTGTTAATTCAGGATTCCCCAATATGGTTGATCATCAGAGTCACCTAGAGAGATCACAACATTTATGAATATAATGAGTGTAAAAATGTAAACATATAATTAAAAATGAAATTCTTCAATCATCTTCCTTAACATTCTTTACTCCAGGGATAGATTAATCTTGGTAGAACAGCTCTGATAAATCATTTTTGTTTCTGTCTCTTCGAAAGATTGCCTCTACAATTTTAAATAATTCACAAATCTTGGTATTTCCAGAATTCCAGAATTTTATCAAATTTCTCTTTTATTATATATGCTGTTACTTTATTTTTTTTTTTATTCTTCCAATTTTATTTTATTTTTAAACTTTACATAATTGTATTAGTTTTGCCAAATATCAAAATGAATCCGCCACAGGTATACATGTGTTCCCCATCCCGAACCCTCCTCCCTCCTCCCTCCCCATACCATCCTCTGGGCCGTCCCAGTGCACCAGCCCCAAGCATCCAGCATCATGCATCGAACCTGGACTGGCAACTCGTTTCCTACATGATATTTTACATGTTTCATTGCCATTCTCCCAAATCTTCCCACCCTCTCCCTCTCCCACAGAGTCCATAAGACTGTTCTATACATCAGTGTCTCTTTTGCTGTCTCGTACACCGGGTTATTGTTACCATCTTTCTAAATTCCATATATGTGCGTTAGTATACTGTATTTATGTTTTTCCTTCTGGCTTACTTCACTCTGTATAATAGGCTCCAGTTTCATCCACCTCATTAGAACTGATTCAAATGTATTCTTTTTAATGGCTGAGTAATACTCCATTGTGTATATGTACCACAGCTTTCTTATCCAATCATCTGCTGATGGACATCTAGGTTGCTTCCATGTCTTGGCTATTATAAACAGTGCTGCAATGAACATTGGGGTACACGTGTCTCTTTCCTTCTGGTTTCCTCAGAGTGTATGCCCAGCAGTGGGGTTGCTGGATCATAAGGCAGTTCTATTTCCAGTTTTTAAGGAATCTCCACACTGTTCTCCATAGTGGCTGTACTAGTTTGCATTCCCACCAACAGTGTAAGAGGGTTCCCTTTTCTCCACACCCTCTCCAGCATTTATTATTTGTAGACTTTTGGATCGCAGCCATTCTGACTGGTGTGAAATGGTACCTCATAGTGGTTTTGATTTGCATTTCTCTGATAATGAGTGATGTTGAGCATCTTTTCATGTGTTTGTTAGCCATCTGTATGTCTTTTTGGAGAAATGTCTATTTAGTTCTTTGGCCCATTTTTTGATTGGATCGTTTATTTTTCTGGAGTTGAGCTGTAGGAGTTGCTTGTATATTTTTGAGATTAGTTGTTTGTCGGTTGCTTCATTTGCTATTATTTTCTCCCATTCTGAAGGCTGTCTTTTCACCTTGCTAATAGTTTCCTTTGATGTGCAGAAGCTTTTAAGGTTAATTAGGTCCCATTTGTTTATTTTGCTTTTATTTCCAATATTCTGGGAGGTGGGTCATAGAGGATCCTGCTGTGATGTATGTCAGAGAGTGTTTTGCCTATGTTCTCCTCTAGGAGTTTTATAGTTTCTGGTCTTACGTTTAGATCTTTAATCCATTTTGAGTTTATTTTTGTGTATGGTGTTAGAAAGTGGTCCAGTTTCATTCTTTTACAAGTGGTTGACCAGATTTCCCAGCACCACTTGTTAAAGAGATTGTCTTTAATCCATTGTATATTCTTGCCTCCTTTGTCGAAGATAAGGTGTCCATATGTGCGTGGATTTATCTCTGGGCTTTCTATTTTATTCCATTGATCAATATTTCTGTCTTTGTGCCAGTACCATACTGTCTTGATAACTGTGGCTTTGTAGTAGAGCCTGAAGTCAGGTAGGTTGATTCCTCCAGTTCCATTCTTCTTTCTCAAGATCGCTTTGGCTATTCGAGGTTTTTGTATTTCCATACAAATATATATATGCTGTTACTTTAGTTAAATCATTACCACTGCCTCTTTTTTAGTCTAATACTTGATACTTTTATTTTAAAAAAATGCTTTTCCTTTTTGCTCTTTATCTTTAAAAAATGTCCTCAAAAATATTGTAAAGTAAGTAGCCTCTAATTAAAATAAATAAACTAAAAAAAAAGTGTTTAGAATCTTGGAAGATTTTAAAGATCTTAACACCTGATAATCAAAATAATATAAAAACAAATAAGCCAACAAAACTACCAATGTAATTGTGATGATCAGCGAGGTTTGGGACCTACTGGGTTAGAAGACACAAAGTTCATGTAGCAGCATGTTTTAGGTGAAGAATTTGAGAAATTTTTGTCTCCTTTATTTTCCTTTTATCTTCTTATTTCTCTCCTCCCTTTCCTCCTTTTCGTCCTTCCCTTACCTTCTCCCTTCTTTCTTTCTTTAATAATTTGGCAAAAATTGCTGAAACAGCACTTCATTTCAAAATGAAGTTTAGTCTAGGGTATAAAAATGACAAAACACAGTTACTTACCTCATGAAATTCAAAAATTGATATTAAGAAGGCCTAATATTCATTATAAAGAGGCATAATATGAAAATAAAATTGGAGTGAAAACTCAGAGGGGCATACAAATTTGAACAGCTCTCCTAATGGATTCAGAGCCAGGGAACTGAACATTTTGTAATTTTTGTTTCAAAATGCCTTCCATTATTTATTAGTCCTGATCCAATGTCCATCTTATACACCTGATGTAAGAATTAGGTGTATATAGCAATGCTATAAATGCTGTTTATATGGGGTTTGAGTCATTTATTAGAATATAAGATGGAATCACTGAACATTAAAAATGACAAAGTTACTACTTACTGGCCTTAGCTTATTTGACTTTTAATGGGGATAGGTAGGAATACAATTAGAAATGAGCAGTTGATACTCAAACTCTGTGCTGAAATTTTTCTTTTCTCAGTGAAGCTTGGGCTTGAGAATTGCCAGTGCCCCCTGATTAGTGCACACTCTGTGATCAACAAAACCTTCCAAGCTTGTACAACTTAGCCCCCGAGGGTTACAGCAACTGGAAAAATGAATAGAGATACTGCAAACAGTTAAAACAAACAAATTGAAGTTTAGTGAAGTAAAGAGTATTTATGTTTAAAATTTAGATTTTAAAAAACGTAATCCTTTGAATACTGGATATAGCTTTGTGTGCCATTCACTTGAAAAGAATTAGGGGTCAGTTTTTTATTAAGTCAATAAAATTCACAAAGTAAGCGACTGGTTAATAAAGAAATTAGTTTCAGATTGCACTTGTAGAAACACAATGTCTAGAGTATGATCAGTAGTAATCCCAGTAACATGATTTTCTAGTACTAGTTCCATGGAACTACAAAGCCACAGATATGAGGAAGTGAGATCGAACCAAGACTTCTTCATGTGTTAAGCTAATCACCACTGGCCACATGCAGTGTGATTCACTTAACCTGTCACTTTACACAAATATTACCATTTTCTATGTGTGCGATTAGGTTGGGAAGCACTATGCTACACTTGAATTATAAATGAGTTTGGAGTTTAGTTACAGATATTCTTCTTAAGGAGAGATATTGACAAGATAAAAGGCAAATGAAGACTGTAAAACTTGAAAAATATTTGAGGTGTTGGGAGAATTAACAGATGTTGTTATATATCTCAAGGGACTCTAAAGAGACAAAAGACATTTTATGTATGGCATTTGAAAGATCTAAGAATACAAGGGAAAATATTCTAAAATTTTGAGGTCTTAGATATGTCTGTTCTTAACCACTGAATACACTCAATCAGACTCAGTTCACATCTGATTCCTTCCAGTTTCAGAAACTTACATTCAAATTCAGAAAATGTTCATTTTCTGGAATAAGTCAAATTCTCTCAACTTATTTAGATTTTTACTTACTTATATGAAATAATAGACTCACAACCCCATTCATCTCTATTATCTGCTACATAGTTTTTCTTTACTAATCTCATTTACAACTAATGTCATTATAGTAGTAGTAGTGTTAGCTGCTCAGTCATGTCTGACTCTGCAATCTAATGAACTGTAGCCCACCAGGCTCCTCTGTCCATGGGATACTCCAGGCAAGAACACTGAAGTGGGTCACCATTCTCTTCTCCAGGGGATCTTCCCAACCCAGATATCAAACCCAGGTCTGTCACATTGCAGGCAAATTCTTCATCACCTGAGCACCAGGAAAGCAGAATATCATCATGAAAACCTCAAATTCCTTCTAATTGATTAGGCTTTCTTATGACAAGCTCAATAATCCTCCATTTCTAAACAGCACGATTTCAGACTCCAGTTGTACTATAAATCAGGTGATGAACAAATCTGACTTAGTTTCCTCTGCATCCAAGAAAATATCCCACATCTGGCACATCACAGCAACTTTAAAAACTTGGTTTATGAATAAACTGATAATTTTATGAATGAAGATGTTGTGGAATATTTGCCTGAATGCCAACGGTTATTACTTTCATAATTGGTCTCAAATACCAAGTCTAAAATCAACACACTCACCTTTCTTTGTTCCTGGAAATCTCAATGCCAAATATATTTCACAATGTGCTCTCAGAGACAAATAGCACTACTGTTAGTGTGGGGAGTGATAGGTACCCAGCATTCTGCTGTCTTTAGTGCTGGAGGGCGGGCCTGACAGCCCTGGTCTCAAGAGTCACTTTTGAAGCCGTTATGCATCACAGATCAGCCTCTTCAATTCTAAGTCTTCAGTGTGTGTTTCTTCAGCTTCAAGGTAGCAAACATCTGCACCTTTCTTAGTTCTCCCCTGAGCAGTTGTGATCACTGTGCTATGAAGGTGCATCCTGGATTTAGCTATGCCAGGCAATAAATAACATGTGTTCAAATACTCTCCAAGGATTTTATTTCTCAGGAGACTGGCTCTTGAGGAAAGAGGCAATCACAGGTGAAGTGTCCCCAGTTGTTGAACATTTTCTTTCAAAAGGTATTATTTGTCATCCTGAACTTATCAACTAGCAAAAAAAGATTTGTTCACAGGCTCTGCTAAGGATTTTGTTAAACTGCAGATCCTGATCCAGCCAGTCTAAGTTGGATCTGAATTCTGCACTTCTTACAAGCTCCTACCAATGCTGTGGCTTCACCATCTAGACTGTGAATAGTAGATTTAGGGGATCAGGACATATTCAGAAAATTTATCCTACTGTTAATAAAGCCAGAAATTTTTAATAATGAATTAAAATCATTTTTCATGTAGTATATATATTTAATTTTTATAATAATAGATAATATAAATAATTGATTCAAAAATGAAATCTATATATAATTTAATTTTAGATTTATGGGGCATGAATACAGAATATTGATGTAATATTCTTTTGAAGTGGTCACTAATAATAATTTTACTTGTTAAATTGTATATTTAATGAATACTATATTATAAGGCAATTATGTTTCATAATCCATATACTGTTACTTTTTTTCCAAAGCTGGAATAACTAGAAGCAGTCGTAGATTGTAGCATGATGTAAGATAAATTGGAAACTCACATCAGGGAGCACTTATAAGATATGATTAAATGAATTAGGTTCAATTAATTTTAAAAGAATTTACACTTGGGCAACACAGTGCTTCTCAATCAATTTGCACATTGAAATTGTGGAAAAACTCAACCATTTACTCAACTGAAATAAGCCTCAATTATACTAGAGCTTCCCTTAAAGGAATACAATAAACAGTTACCCATTTGAAAATAGGGCATATTGTTTATATTTCATAAAATCTTTTATTATTTGTTATATTTATTGAAGTATAATTTCTTTACAATGTTGTGTTATGTTTTCCTTTAGAACAAATGATACGTGTTTTTCTCTTTCTGCCTTCAGTTCGGTTCAGTCGCTCAGTCATGTCCGACTCTTTGTGACCCCATGAACTGCAGCACGCCAGGCTTCCCTGTCCATCACCAACTCCTGGAGTTCACTGAGACTCACGTCCATCGAGTCAGTGATGCCATCCAGTTATCTCATCCTCTGTTGTCCCCTTCTCCTCCTGCCCCCAATCCCTCCCAGCAACAGAGTCTTTTCCAATGAGTCAACTCTTCTCAGAGGTGGCCAAGTACTGGAGTTTCAGCCTGAGCATCAGTCCTTCCAAAGAAATCCCAGGGCTGATCTCCTTCAGAATGGACTGGTTGGATCTCCTTGCAGTCCAAGGGACTCTCAAGAGTCTTCTCCAACACCACAGTTCAAAAGCATCAATTCTTCGGCACTCAGCTTTCTTCACAGTCCAACTTTCACATCCATACATGACTCCTGGAAGAACCATAGCCTTGACTAGATGGACCTTTGTTGGCAAAGTAATGTCTCGGCTTTTGAATATGCTATCTAGGTTGGTCATAACTTTCCTTCCAAGGAGTAAGCATCTTTTAATTTCATGGCTGCAACCACCATCTGCAGTGATTTTGGAGCCCCCCAAAATAAAGTCTCTCACTGCTTCCACTGTTTCCCCATCTATTTCCCTTGAAGTGATGGGACCAGATGCCATAATCTTCGTTTTCTGAATGTTGAGCTTTAAGCCAACTTTTTCACTCTCCTCTTTCACTTTCATCAAGAGGCTCTTTCGTTCCTCCTCACTTTCTGCATAAGGGTAGTGTCATCTGCATATCTGAGGTTATTGATATTTCTCCCAACAATCTTTATTCCAGTTTTGCTTCTTCCAGCCCAGCATTTCTCATGATGTACTCTGCATATAAGTTAAATAAGCAGAGTGACAATATACAGCCTCGATGAATTCCTTTTCCTATTTGGAACCAGTCTGTTGTTCCATGTCCAGTTCTAACTGTTGTTTCCTGACCTGCATATAGGTTTCTCAAGAGACAGGTGAGGTGGTCTGATATTCCCATCTCTTTCAGAATTTTCCACAGTTTATTGTGATCCACACAATCAAAGGCTTTGGCATAGTCAATAAAGCAGAAATAGATGATTTTCTGGAACTCTCTCGCTTTTTCCATGATCCAGTGGGTGTTGGCAATTTGATCTCTGGTTCCTCTGCCTTTTCTAAAACTGGCTTGAACATCTGGAAGTTAACCGTCCATGTATTGCTGAAGCCAGGCTTATAGAATTTGAGCATTACTTTACTAGAATGTGAGATGAATGCAGTTGTGTGGTAGTTTGAGCATACTTTGGCATTGCCTTTCTTTGTCACATTTCTCTGACAGAATGTGAAGGGAGAGGGAGATGAGAATGGCAAACCACTTCAGGATTCTTGCCTTGAGGACCCCATGAACAGTATCGAAAGCCAAAATTATAGTATACTGAAAGATGCACCTCCCAGGTCAGTAGGTGCCCAATATGATACTGGAGATCAGTGGAGAAATAACTCCAGAAGGAATGAAAGGATGGAGCCAAAGCAAAAACAATACCCAGTTGTGGATGTGACTGGGATAGAAGAAAGGTCCGATGCTGTTTAGAGCAATATTGCATAGGAACCTGGAATGTTAGATCCATGAATCAAAGCAAATTGGAAGTGGTCAAACAGGAGATGGCAAGAGTGAACGTCGACATTCTAGGAATCAGCAAACTAAAATGGACTGGAATGGGTGAATTTAATTCAGATGACCATTATATCTACTACTGTGGCCAGGAATCCCTTAGAAGAAATGGAGTAGCCATCATGATCAACAAAAGAGTCTGAAATACAGTCCTGGGATGCAATCTCAAAAACAACTGAATAGAGATCATTCCAAGGCAAACCATTCAATATCACGGTAATCCAAGCCTATGCCCCAACCAGTAACACTGAAGAAGCTGAAGTTGAATGGTTCTATGAAGACCTACAAGACCTTTTAGAACTAACACCAAAAAAGGTGTCCTTTTCATTACAGAGGACTGGAGTGCAACAGTAGGAAGTCAAAAAACACCTGGAGTAACAGGCAAATTTGGCCTTGGAATACAGAATGAAGCAGGGCAAAGACTAATAGAATTTTGCCAAGAGAACGCGGTGGTCATAGCAAACACACTCTTCCAACAACACAAGAGAAGCCTCTACACATGGGCATGACCAGATGGTCAACACTGAAATCAGATTGATTATATTCTTTACAGGCAAAGATGGATAAGCTCTATACAGTCAGCAAGAACAAGACCAGAAGCTGACTGTGGCTCAGATCATGAATTTCTTATTGCCAAATTCAAACTTAAATTGAAGAAAGTGGGGAAAATCACTAGACCATTCAGGCCTGACCTAAATCAAATCCCTTATGATTATACAGTGGAAGTGAGAAATAGATTTATGGGACTAGATCTGATAGATAGAGTGCCTGATGAACTATGGACGGAGGTTCGTGACACTGTACAGGAGACAGGGATCAAGACGATCCCCATGGAAAAGAAATGCAAAAAAGCAAAATGGCTGTCTGGGGGAGGCCTTACAAATAGCTGTGAAAAGAAGAGAAGTGAAAAGCAAAGGAGAAAAGGAAATATATAAGCATCTGAATGCAGAGTACCAAAGAATAGCAAGGAGAGATAAGAAAGCCTTCCTCAGTGATCAGTGCAAAGTAACAGAGGAAAACAACAGAATGGAAAAGACTAGAGATCTCTTCAAGAAAATTAGAGATACTAAGGGAACTTTGAATTTCATGCAAAGATGGGCTTGATAAAGGACAGAAATTGTATGGACCTAACAGAAGCAGAAGATATTAAGAGGAGGTGGCAAGAATACACAGAAGAACTGTATAAAAAAGATCTTCACGACCAAGCTAATCACAATGGTGTGATTACTCACCTACAGCCAGACATCCTGGAATGTGAAGTCAAGTGCGCCTTAGAAAGCATCACTACGAACAAAGCTAGTGTAGGTGATGGTATTCCAGTTGAGCTCTTTCAAATCCTGAAAGATGATGCTGTGAAAGTGCTGCACTCAATATGCCAGCAAATTTGGAAAAGTCAGCAGTGGCCTATGGCCACTGGAAAAGTGGACTGGACTGGAAAAGATCAGTTTTCATTCCAATCCCAAAGAAAGGGAATGCCAAAGAATGTTCAAACTACTGCACAATTGCACTCATCTCTGACCCGGGAGCAGTGCACTAAGAGTGGTTTAGGCAATTTAGGCTTCATGGTTGAAGTATTGGCAAAGACAATGGGGATATGAATTAGTAGAATATATGCAAAATACAAGTAGAAATTGTAGTAAACATGAGTCAACAGTTACATTAAATAGTTGATGTAATTTTATAAAGACCAATGTGTTGCATTAACTAGCAACAGTTACATTAACTAGTTAGTGTATTTTTTTTAAAAGACCAATGTGTTTTTAGTTTAAATTTATGAAGAAGTTTTAGTTCAGTTCAGTCACTCAGTCATGTCTGACTCTTTGTGACCCCATGGACTGCAGCACACTGGGATTCCTTGTCCATCACCAACTCCTGGAGCTTACTCAAACTCATGTCCATTGAGTCAGTGATGCAAGATTAGTAGGATCACAAAAAATGGAAACTCATGTTCTTACTTAATGCTCAAGCAATAATTGGATTAGTGTGCTCAATCTGAGGTACAATACTTTATGTGATGAAGAAAAACTAGACAGCTTCATAAAAATGATATAGAAATACGCATTTTAGAATGACTGAAATAGCTGAAGACATTTTTTAGCAGAGCAAATCCGCACATGGCACATAACACTCATCTCAATGTTAAATGAATTGACTTATTTTAGAGGTATGTCTTTGTATGTCTTAAGAGATTAAAGTAACATTAACTGCTTGAAACTGTAGGGAGAAATATTTGGTTTCACAACAAAGGTTTAACATTCCAATCATCAGGTAGACCATGATCTTATAGGCAAGATGTTTGTGGTTGTTCTGAGTGGTCAATTGCATAGCAAATATTGTTTAAAGATAAGAACACCTGGTTGAATTCAATTACATTTAGCATTTATTCCAGTTCCCAAATATCATGATTTCATAATTCTTATTGGTTATGATACTAGTACTCTTGCCTGGAAAATCCCATGGATGGAGGAGCCTGGTAGGCTGCAGTCCATGGGGTCTCTAAGGGTCAGACACGACTGAGCGACTTCACTTTCACTTTTCACTTTCATGCATTGGAGAAAGCAATGGCAACCCACTCCAGTGTTCTTGCCTGGAGAATCCCAGGGATGGGGGAGCCTGGTGGGCTGCCGTCGACGGGGTCGAACAGAGTCGGACACGACTGAAGTGACTTAGCAGCAGCAGCAGCAGCATGATACTAAGTTACACAGTATTGAATTGAAATTTTAATTCAACATCATACTTACTGTCTGACCTGGGGATAATCCCTTCTACTCTTCAATTCTCTGAAAAACAAAAACTTAAATATCTGCTTTGTTTGAAAACTAAATTAAATGTTGCTTACTTGTTGCTTTTTTCCCTGATGATCCAATGGATGTTGGCAATTTGATCTCTTGTTCCTCTGCCTGTTCTAAATGCAGCTTGAACATCTGGAAGTACATGGTTCAGGTTCTGTTGAAGCCAGGCTTGGAGAATTTTTTAGTGTTACTTTGCTAGCATGAGATTAGTGCAATTGTGTGGTAGTTTGAGCATTCTTTGGCATTGCCTTTCTTTGGGATTGGAATGAAAACTGACCATTTCCAGTCCAGTGGCCAGTGCTGAGTTTTCCAAACTTGCTGGCATATTGAGTGCAGCACTTTCACAGCATCATCTTTTAAGATTTGAAAGAGCTCAACTGGAATTCCATCACGTTCACTAGCTTTCAGTAGCTTTCTTCATAGTGATGCTTCCTAAGGCCCACTTGATTTCGCATTCCAGGATGTCTGGCTCTAGGTGAGTGATCACACCATTGTGGTTATCTGGGTCACAAAGATCTTTTTTTGTATAGTTCTTTTGTGTATTCTTGCCACCACTTCTTAATATCTTCTGTTTCTGTTAGGTTCATACCATTTTTGTCTTTCATTGTGCCCATCTTTGCATGAAATGTTCCCTTGGTATCTCTAATTTTCTTGAAGAAATCTCCAGTCTTTCCCATTCTATTGTTTTCCTCTAATTCTTTGCATTGATCACTGAGGAAGGCTTTCTTATTTCTCCTTGCTATTCTCTGGAACTCTGCATTCAAATGGGTATGTCTTTCCTATTCTCCTTTGCCTTTTGCTTCTCTTCTTTCCTGAGCTATTGTAAGGCCTTCTCAGACAACCATTTTGCCTCTTTTCATTTCTTTTTCTTGGGGATGGTCTTGAACACTGCCTCCTGTACAATGTCACGAACCTCTGTCCACAGTTCTACAGGCACTCTGTCTATCAGATCTAATCCCTTGAATCTATTTGCCACTTCCACTGTATAATCATAAGGGATTTGATATAGGTCATACCTCAATGCTTTAGCAGTTTTCTCTACTTTCTTTAAGTCAGAATTTGGCAATAAGCAGTTCAAAATCTGAGCCACAGTCAGCTCTCAAACTTTTTTTTTTTTTTTTTCTGACTGTATAGTGCTTCTCTTGGAGAAGGCAATGGCAACCCACTCCAGGACTCTTGCCTGGAAAATCCCATGGGTGGAGGAGCCTGGTAGGCTGCCGTCCATGGGGTCGCTAAGAGTTAGACACAACTGAGCGACTTCACTTTCACTTTTCACTTTCATGCATTGGAGAAGAAAATGGCAACTCACTCCAGTGTTCTTGCCTGGAGAATCCCAGGGATGGCAGAGCCTGGTGGGCTGCTGTCAATGGGGTCGCACAGAGTTGGACATAACTGAGGTGACTTAGCAGCAGCAGCAGCAGCATAGTGCTTCTCTATCTTTGGCTGCGAAGACTACAGTCAATCTGATTTCAGCATTGACCATCTGGTGATGTCCACATGTAGAGTCTTCTCTTGTGTTGTTGGAAGAGGGTGTTTGCTATGACCAGTGCGTTCTCTTTTCAAAACTCTATAAGCCTTTGCCCCACTCATTCTGAACTCCAAGGCCACATTTGCCTGCTTTATTGACTATGTCAGAGACTTTGACTGTGTGGATCACAACAAACTGTGAAAATTCTTAAAGAGATGGGAATACCAGACCACCTCACCTGCCTCCTGAGAAATCTGTATGCAGGTCAAGAAGCAAAGTTAGAACTAGACATGGAAGAACAGACAGGTTCCAAATTGGGAAAGGAGTACATCAAGTCTGTATATTGTCATTCTGCTTATTTAACTTCTATGCAGAGTATATCATGAGAAATGCTGGGCTGGAAGAAGCACAAGATGGAATCAAGATAGCCAGGAGAAATATCAATAGCCTCAGATATGCAGATGAGACCACCCTTATGACAGAAAGTGAAGAGAAACTAAAAAGCCTCTTGATGAAAGTGAAAGAGGAGAGTGAAAAAGTTGGCTTAAAGCTCAACATTCAGAAAACGAAGATCATGGCATCTGGTCCCATCACTTCATGGGAAATAGATGGGGAAACAGTGGAAACAGTGAGAGACTTTATTTTTGGGGGCTCCAAAATCACTGCAGGTGGTGGTTGCAGCCATGAAATTAAGACGCTACTCCTTGGAAGGAAAGTTATGACCAACGTAGACAGCATGTTAAAAGCAGAGACATTACTTTGCCAACAAAGGTCCATCTAGTCAAGGCTATGGTTCTTCCAGCAGTCATGTATGGATGTGAGCGTTGGACTGTGAAGAAAACTGAACACTGAAGAATTGATGCTTTTGAACTGTGGTGTTGGAGAAGACTCTTGAGAATCCCTTGGACTGCAAGGAGATTCAACAAATCCATCCTAAAGGAGATCAGTCCTGGGTGTTCATTGGAAGGATTGATGCTGAAGCTGAAACTCCAATACTTTGGCTACCTCATGCAAAGAGTTGTCTCATTGGAAAAGGCCCTGATGCTGGGAGGCATTGGGGGCAGAAGGAGAAGGGGCAACAGAGGATGAGATGGCTGGATGGCATCACCGACTCGATGGACATGAGTTTGGGTGAACTCCAGGAGTTGGTGATGGACAGGGAGGCCTGGCGTGCTGTGGCTCATGGGGTCGCAAAGTGTTGGACACGACTGAGCAATTGAACGAGCTGAACTGAGGCCCATCATTGTTCTTTCCTTAAGTGGTGTCCTGCTCTTTTGACCCCATGGACTGTAGCGTAACAGGCTTCCCTGTCCCGCACTATCTCCTGGAGTTTGCTCAAACAAATGTCCATTAAGTCAATGATACTATCTAACCATCTCATCCTCTGCAGCTCCCTTCTCCTCCTGCCCTCAGTCTTTCCCCACATCAGGGTCTTTTCCAATGAGTCGGCTCTTCACATCAGGTGACCAAAGTATTGGAGTTTCAGCTTCAGCATCAGTCCTTCCAATGAATATTCAGGGTTGATTTATTTTGGGATTGACTGTTTTGATCTTTGTTTTCCAGTGGACTCTCAAGAGTATTCTCCAGCATCACAATTTGAGAAAATATATTTTCCAGACTCAGCCTTCTTGATGGTCCTACTGTCACATCGATACATGACTACTGGAAAAAACGTTACTTGGCTATGCGGACCTTTGTTGGCAATGTGACATCTCTGCTTTTTAATATGCTCTCTAGGTTTGTCATAGCTTTTTTTCCTAGGAGCAAGTTTCTTTTAATTTTGTGGCTGCAGTCACTGTCCAAAGGGATTCTGGAGCCCAGGCAAATAAAATCTGTCACTGTTTCCTCTTATTCCCCACCGATTTTCCATGGAGTGATGGCACCAGATGACAAGATCTTAGTTTTTTGAATGTTGAGTTTAGAAAGTATTTTACCACTCAATGAGATTTAAACTAGAATATAAAAATTACAAAATTACAGTTACTGACCTCATGAAATTTGAAACTTCATATTAAGGAGGTTTAATATCTATCATAATGAAACACAATATGAAAATAAAACTCGAGTGAAATCAGAGAGACATACTGTGGCCACCTGATGTGAACAGCCAACTCATTGGAAAATACCATGATGCTGGGAGAGATTGAAGGCAGGAAAAGTAGGAGAAAACAGAGGATGAGGTGGTAGGATGGCATCACCAATTCAAGCGACATGTGTTTGAGCAAAGTCCGGGAGATAGAGAAGGACAGGGAAGCCTCACGTGCTGAGTTCATGTGGTCACAAACAGTTGGACATGACTGAGTGACTGAACAACAACAGAGAGAAATAGAAATTTGAAAGGGTCTCCTAATGGATTCAGAATAGAGAACATTAGTTGCAACATCTTGGAATTTTTATTAATTTCAAATAATATTCTCTATTACTTATTAGTTCTGACCTGATCTCCAAAGAATCCATCTCTCAGAGTCTGATTAATATATTTGTTGGAAAACAAGTTACTGAGACCTATTATGAAAGGATCAATTAAGGTTAGAGGTTTCTCTATTAAATATATTGTAGATAATTAAGAATTGGGGAATTCCTTGGCAGTCCAAATAACTGATATGCCATCATAATATTGACTCTGTTCATATATGTTTTTCACAGTCTAAACTTTTTTTTCAGGGCAAATTTGACATCCCTATTCCGTAGGCTATAGATCAGGGGATTTAGCATGGGCACAATGATGGTATAAAACACAGAGGACACTTTCCCTTGGTCCATGGAGCTGACTGATGATGGCTGTAGGTACATGAATGCAGCAGATCCATAAAAAATAGCAACAGCAGCAATGTGAGAACTGCAGGTGCTGAAGGCTTTGGACCTGCCCTCCATGGAGTGGATTTGGAGGATGCTGGAAATGATGAAGATGTAGGAAGCAAGAATAACTAGAGCAGGAGTCAAAATGTTGAATGCACTCAAAACTATAACCAATAATTCATTGACATAGATGCTGGAACAGGATAGCTCCAAGAGTGGAAAGAGATCACAGAAATAATGGTTAACGATATTGGTCTTGCAGAAAAAGAGTCTCAACATAAATCCTGTATGGATTGTGGATCCAGTGATGCCCAAAATATAAACTCCCACTGTGAGGCAGAAGCAGATGTAATAAGACATGGTGATGTTGTAAAGCAAGGGGTTGCAGATGGCAACATAGCGGTCATATGCCATTGCAGCCAACATGTGACTTTCTGCAATAGCAAAAATGATGAAGAAATAAAGTTGAGTCATGCATTCAGGATAGGAGATAATATTGTTCTCTGTCACAAAGTTCACCAGCATTTTGGGGGTAATGATAGTCGACTGACAGAGATCAATAAAGGACAAGTTGGTGAGGAAATAGTACATGGGGGTGTGCAGGTGAGAACTGAGCCCAATCAGTGTGATCATGCCCAGGTTCCCCACCACCGTGACCACATAGATTCCTAGGAAGAGGAGGAAAAGGTGCAGCTGGAGTTGTGGCTGTTCTGTGAGCCCAGCGAGGATAAACTCAGTCACTGAGGAGTGATTTCCGGGGTCCATTTTCTTCTCAGTCCCTTCTATATTTAAAGAGAAAATGAGAATATTTTATGCCTGTGTGTGCATGTGTGTGAGTGTCTGTGTGCACGTGTGTACGTGTGAGTGGGTGTTGGGGAGAGTAATTCTGGGTAAGTCATTGTTCAGTCTCTCACCAAAGAAGACTCATAATGCAGTGATCTCCTGAGACAATGATGTTAGTTGAACCAGAGAAAAAAATAAAATTAAAATTAATTATTTTGTAATTAAGATACTTCATAAAATTTTAAGAGAAAATACCAATTTCTAGATTTTTAACATCAGAGTGAATATTACTATTGTTACTTCTGAAGACTTTTTCTTTCTTTCCATATTCTTTACATATGTATTAATAATACTCATGTAAAATGCATAGTATTTTTATTTCACTCAGAATATATAAGTAGTGTGTGCTTTCTCTAGTAAATTAACATATAATTCATAAATATGAAAAGTAATTGTATTAATTTCAGATATTTTCTGCACTAGAATCATAACTCAAAATATCTGAAGGACCGGGGAACTATCTGTATCATTTCACCTGAGGTCTATTTCTTTAATGTCCCAACGTCCTTCTCCCTGGACTATGACCCCAGGGGGAAGAAACATAACTGCATGGCAGACATCATCCTTATACCTCAATAGGTTTTCCAGACTCAAGAACCTTCCTCCTTTATTCTAATTTTGATAACTGGGAGTCAGAATATAATGACCCCAATATAGGTCATGTATGCCACCACTGTGACCAGGGGATCAGTGTACAAAGTTTAGTTCCTGGAATTTGCACTTCATGGTTGATGGAAAAGATGAGAATACTATAATCCCACTCCCCCCACCCCAAATATGAGAAGCATTTTTGAACACAAATACTAGGTCCTGTTTATTCTGGTCTTTTTTATTAATATAATCCTATATTTTGCAGATGCTCTGTATGGAATTCAAAGATGACAGAGATGTGGATTAGTAGAGCACATGCAAAATACAATTAGAAATTTTAATGTAAACTCAGTATTTGTCAACTGTGGAATGTGTTCTTTGTTTAAAGATCAACTCACTTTTAGTTTACATTTGTATAGATAATGAGTAGATTCTAGAAAATGGAAATTCATAATCTTACTTAAAACTCAAACAATAGTTTTTCATTAAAGATGCAATACTTTATCTGATAGAGAAAAACTGGAAAACTAGTAAACTAGTAAAATGATCTAAACTCTGCCATATTAGAATGGTTAGAATAACTAAGCATGTTTTTCTAGCAAAATTAAAACCCGTGTGACACCTGACAGGTATCGTTCAACATGTTGGTTTTTCCAAGAGTTATTGGGCTCATTTTATATGTCACCAATAGAATGAAGTAAAAATAATTGCTTAAAACTACTGGAGAAATATTTGGTTTCACAACAAAACAAACACTCCAACTACCAAAATACCCAGATCTTTCAGGGAAAATGTTGATTTCATCTTAAATAAATAATTACTTAGCAGGAATTATTAATAACAGTAAGCACCTGATGCTTGGATTAAATAATCTTTAACATCTCAGTTTCACTGTTTCATGATTTTATAATTCTTAAAAAATCTGCCTGCAATGCAGGAGACAGAGGAGAATCCCTCTGTCTCAAACCAGGAATCACAGGTTTGATCCCTGTGTTGGGAAGATTCCCCTGGAGGAGGAAATGGCAACCCACTCCAGTATTCTTACCTGGAGAATCCCATGGACAGAGGAATCTGGCGGGTTATTGTCTATGAGGTCACAAAGAGTTGGACATGACTTAGTGACTAAACACTCACACATAAGCCCTGATAGCAAGTTAGAATTAGTGGATTGAAGCGTCCATGAACTTCATATTTACCACAAGACCTTGAGATAATCAGATCTGCTCTCCAATTCTGAAAAAGCAAAAATCTGTTTCATGTGAAAATTAAATAAAATGATTCTCACAAGGAGCTTAGCCCAATCCCTGGCTCTTGGTAAGAAAATGTCAGTGTTATTTTACTGTTAATCTATTCAGCTTCTCCCTATAATATGCTTTATTTGACCAGCATTTTTATTCTTTAATCATGGCCAGAATTTTAAGTTTTCTTATCCTTAGAACATCTTCTTGTTGCTCCTTTCTACATTAATACATATAGTAATATAGAGATTTGAAATATTTTACTGAATATTAACTTCTTAAATTATGAATATTTTCCATGGTCTCCAAATAAAGTCAAGCCAAATTATTTGTCATTTCTACATTCACATCATCTGACTAGAAAAATTTTATTTTTGATGTTCCAACAGGTATCACAAGTTTTATTTCACAAAAGAACATAATAAGCTCTCATTTTTGACTCATCAAATTCCTTTAGCTCATCTCACTCTATGCCCTTTATCTTATAAAATGTACTTGATTTTGAAGACCCTTTAGTTAAGGACTTTAACAGTGGAAGCCCAAGTTAATAATAAAATTTTCTATGTGCCCATGAATATATTTTTATATTATATTTAGTACATAAATAAATCTCCATCAATTATTATGGCTTATTTATTGATTTTTCTTCAGCACTAGAGTGTTTTGTTTACTCAATACAATGTTTGGCATGGTGCCTTACATACAGCAAGCATCAATAAACATGAGCTTTTAATAAAAATCATTTGAAAGATGCTTAGCTACATGTTAATATAGACTCCACATAAGTGAACAAAATTCTCACACTATCTCTGTCAAAGTGAGTAGAGAAGGAAGTGTTGGTCACAATTTTATTCAGCCATGGACAGGAAAGTGTCCTTGCTCGTAAGGTAGTCTTTGCTCATTTGCTGTTGTTTAGCCACTCGGTCGTGTCTGATTCTTTGCAAGGACTATAGCATGGACTGTACATGCTAGGCTTGTACAGTCCATAGACTGTAGCATGCTAGGCTTCCCTGTCCTTCACCATCTCCCAGAGTTGCACAAACTCATGTCCATTGAATCAGTGATGCTATTCAACCATCTCATCCTCTCCTTGCTCATAATGTAGTGTGAATATTAGAGTAAGGACAGATAGCTATTTAAAAAAGGAAGAAAGAACACCTTTCCGCATTTGTAATTGCACTTGGAGGCAGCCCTAGAGGGCTTCCCAGTTGGTGCTAGTGGTAAGGAACCTGCCTGCCAACGCAGGTAGATGTAAGAGATGCAGGTTCTATCCCTGGGTTGGGAAGATCCCCTAGAGGAGGGCATGGCAGCCCACTCCAGTATTCTTGTCTGGAGGATCCCATGGGCAGAGGAGCCTGGTGGGCTACAGTCCATGGGGTCACAAAAAGTTGGACACAACTGAAGTGATTTAGCACAGAGCCACAGTTGAAGATCTAAAATAATAAAAGTCAGGGCTGGGATTCAGACACACAGTTCTTGTTCCCTGAAATTTCAGAGTTATATGTTTCTCCCCAATGTCTCTGAAGGGTGGGATCTGATGTTGCTGGTGGATAGTTCTGAATACTAACCTTGCAGGGCTGTTAGGTGTTGAGGTATCACAGCCTAGTAGCCTCCATGGTAATGATATGTCACTGGTCCTGACCTCTGATGAAAGTAACGGCTCTCAGTAAAGATTGGTTCATTTGAATGATAATTTTATACTCTGCATATTGATTCTTAGAGTCTAATTAGGAAAAATGAGAGTGAACTCCCATTAGGTTCATATCCCATAAGTATCAACTCTTGGGAAAAGAAGCAATTAGAATTTTGCTTTTCCCCCTTTGGCCCTCATGTGTTTAATAGTGTCATGCAGCTGTGATTCAGTGCTCTTGTTGGATTCTGTATTGTAAACAAGGATGTGACAGACCAAGTTTGTTAGAGCACCAGTGAATTTCATGTCCACCTATCAATGAAGTAATTTCCCACTAGGTGAAAATGAGAAAATCGAGGGAAACAAACTTTATAAGTAAGATGTGAAAGCCTTTTTTTTTTCTTTTTCATGTACAACACTAATTGTGCTTAAATATTATGATGTATTCAGAAAGCAAAAATACTTGTATTATTTTAGTATCCGTGAGGAACTGGAGTGTACCTGATAATAGAGTGCTCAGAAATGCATGGAGAATTAAATACTGGTATTTAGTTTAGAAAGGTGTGTAAGACTGAAAAAGGAGAATGGAGTCAAGAAGTCATTTCAGGATGGAAAAGCAGCATGCCATGGTCATAGGGATGAACCCAGCAATGTTGAGATCTTACAGAACTACCTGGAACAACTTAACAGCTTTGTAGTAGATACTAACAGTTATGAAAATAGTAGTATATTTTAATTATGCCCTACACATTTTATTTTAACCAATTTCATATTGTCATCCTCCTCAGATGCACTGTTAAATTCAAATGTTGACTCTAGATGCAACAACATACAGTTCTTTAGGACTAAATGTAAATATTGAAAAAGTGCAGGAGATTGCTGGTTATTCCTAATTTTCCTTCTCCCATTTTTTCCTCAATAATAAATTCCCCGAATCTTAGCTGGGTGCATGGCTATCTAAACACCTTGGTATTTTCTTTTTTTAAAAATAATTTATTTATTTTAATTGGAGGCTAATTACTTTACAATATTGTGGTGGTTTTTGCCAAACATTGACATGAATCAGCCAGGGGCACACATGTGTTCCTCATCCTGAACCCCTCTCCCACCTCCCTCCCCATCCCATCCCTCTGGGTCATCCCAGTGCACCAGCCCTGAGCACCCTGTCTCATGCAATGAACCTGGACTGGTGATCTATTTCACATATGGTAATATACATGTTTCAATGCTATTCTCTCAAAGCATCCCACCCTGACCTTCTCCCACAGAGTCCAAAAACTGTTCTTTATATCTGTGTCTCTTCTGTCTCGCATACAGGGCTATCGTTACCATCTTTCTAAATTCCATATATATGCGTTAGTGTACTGTATTGGTGTTTTTCTTTCTGACTTGCTTCACTCTGTTTAGTAGGTATATTCTTAGCCTTTCTTCCAGCTAAGCTTGATTGCCTGGCCAAATTGCACCAAAGGGAAATAGGAAGAGGTAAGTTCTGTCACTTCAAGTGGTGGTCTTCAAGTTAGGGGACGTTTCCTTTCCTTCCACATCTTTTCTTCTGATGGTTGAGGGATTAAGATGCAAGATCTATCTGGAGCTATTGTCTGAGACCAAGAGATAGATAGAAGCTAGGTGTTGTAGTAGATCACAATTTAAAAGAAGTTTATGTTCCACAGTGTGCCACTGAACCAGTCCTGAAGATCTTTAAGGCACCATGGTGCATGTGTGTGTGTGGGACTGTGTGTGATGTACAGTGAAAACTAATTGCAGCTAAGTTTAATTGCAATTAATTTTGAAAATAAAAAGAAATGCGAACTAAAGATCCTGGAGCATGCTAATTGTACATCAAGAACAGGTTTTTTTTTTCCTTATTTTTTTTTTAAGAAATTAATATAGGGTTGAATCCAAGTTAATGAGAATAAATTCTGTATGGAACATTATTTAAGTCCATCAGAGTGCCTACTTTAGAATGCATTTACTCAGTCATGCTGTTTTCAATTACTAAAACATTTGAAAATATCTCCTGCCATAATAATGTTTAACAAATCTTATGTATTCATTAAAATCTTTCTCGTTTGTAGTAGATCTCCAAGTCCTTGATTTCTATTTTTTGTGTTTTGGAAATACTCTGATATCTATTCTAATATGTTAATACCACATCTTCCACTAGTTCTCAGATTGAGATCCATAACCCTGCAGATCCATAGAAAATTCCTAAGGAGGCTTTAAATTTTTACCTTTCTTAGTACTTTTAAAGTTTGTGTGTGTTGGGACTTCCCTGGTGACTCAGACAGTAAAGAATCTCCTGCAAAGCAGGAAACCCAGGTTCAATTCCTGGGTCAGGAACATCCCCTGGAGAAGGAAATGGCAACCCACTCCAGTATTCTTGCCTGGAGAATTCCATGGACAGAAGACCTGGTGGGCTACAGTCCACGGGGTCACAAAGAGTTGGACAGGACCGAGTGACACACACATTCACATTTTAAATTTTGTAACACTTTTTAAAGTTTTAAATATTTATAAATGCTTGAAAACACAAAAAATTTTCATAGTCATTTTCATATATCAAACATCAATGTAAGAAATTTACTAGCTGTTTTTCGATTAACGTGTGGTGTACTAAAATAGAAATACACATGGGTGCTCTGGTTCAAAGAAATAACATACGGAACTCACATTCTCCCATGGATACAATGAATTTAGAGCTACATAGAAAATAATTTCCTGTGGGGTGGTTTTTGGGGAGAGGAGGACTAGTTGATCAATTCTTACACATTGGGCAAACAAGAAAAGGCCACACTGAAGTGGATATGAGAGGCTGAGACACAATCTTGTCATAAACCACAGCTCGCTGCAACAAACCACAGTCAGCATACTCAGAACCCTGAGCTTCTGCTTGAGGAGCTAACAGCTTGAACCCCACATCTGGCACTACAACTGTTGAGACCTGAACCAAATAGAGAAGTCCACAAAACATTTAGCAGGAAGGTCAGCATGGCTTGTGATCATGAGACCCACAGTGCTATAGTGACACGAGAAACAGTTCTTAAAAAAGAAGTTCAATTTTTTGGTCTGCTGGGCCTTCAGTGTTGCCTGCAGGTTCAGTCGTTGTGGTGCACAGGTTTCTCTAGCTGCAGCATTTGGGCTTTGTTGCCCTATGACACGTGGGAATCTTAGGTCCCTGAGTAGGGATTGAATCCGTGTCCCCTGCATTGGAAGGCAGATCCTGAACCACTGGACCACCAGGAACATCCCCGAGAAACCACTCTTAAAACTCACATTCAGGCAGACTGAGCCACCCCAGAGCTCAGCTCAAGGCAACTCACTTTTAGAAAAGCACCTGGGCTTTTTGTGAAAGAGGCTTTTTTGCTTATTTTTAAGCATAGGCAAGAGGAATAGGCATCTGAGGAGACACACATTGAGAGCTTATTGATATACTCTCTGGGATATAGGCAAGAGGGCAGAAGGTCTGCACTCTCCCTGTCCCTCACTCGAGCTTCCAGTTATCTCCTGGAAGGGAGATCATACTCTTGTCTGGAACCCTGACTTTTGTGGCTGGGGCTCAGAGGACTGTTCATTGGAAGGACTGATGTTGAAACTGAAACTCCAATACTCTGGCCGCCTGATGCAAAGAGCCTACTCATTGGAAAAGACTCTGAGGCTGGGATTAAAGGCAAGAGGAGAATGGGACAACAGAGGATGAAATGATTGGATGGCATCACCGACTCAATGGACATGAGTTTGAGCAAACTCAGGGCCATAGTGAAGGACAGGGAAGCCCGGTGTGCTGTAGTTCATGGAGTTGCAAAGAGTCAGACATGTCTTAGCAACTGAACAATAACAATTCAGAGGACACCGCTAGGTCACCTGGCTGTGGTCATCAACCAGGCTCTTATGGTTGAATCTCAGGATTAAACTGATAGAGAAAGAGCTCAGAAATGGGAAGAATTTAACCAGGTCTTTAATAAATAATTTATAAAAAAATACTAAGAGATCATAAGAGCCATTGTTTTCATTCTATCAGTGCATCTGTACTTGTTATATCAGATAAGATAGCACACTAGCCAAAGAGCATCAATCTGGCAAATAAGATGATTTGAATTGGGAAGAGACAGAAAACACTGAGTATTTAGAATATCATGCAAATTCATAGGTACAAGATGTTAAATGAGACACAATAAAACAACGTAGGAGAAAAGATATTTCAAAGAAACAACTGACATGAAATGGTGATTATTTGTAAGTTATAGGAGGAAAGAGCATTAACCATATGACAGTGATACAGCTTAGCTGGGATGTTGGCTTTCATGAGCATCTGCTTTCATAAATAGCTATTTCTTGTCTAAAGATAAGACAATATTGTTGAGGCTGTTTTATAAAATTACTGCTACATATTGCTTTATTATATCAAGTATAACAATTGAATCTCTAATGTGTGCTCAGTTGCTCAGTCGTGTCAATTGAATCTCTAATGTGTGCTCAGTTGCTCAGTCGTGTCCAACTCTTTGCAGCCCCAAGGACTCTAACCTGCCAGACTCCTCTCTCCACGGAATTTTGCAAGCAAGAATACTGGAGTGGGTTGCCATTTCCTACTCCCGGGGATCTCCCCTAACCAGGGATCAAAACTTCATATCTGTGTCTCCTGCATTGGCAGGCATATTCTTTACCAATAGCATCACCTGGAAAGCCCCACATCTCTGAGACTCAAATGACTCTTTTTCTTTTTCTTTGATGAAGTCAGGTTTGAATATTTTTGATTATTTTCATGATATCAGAAGAAATAAATAGGAAAAAAGTATGAAAGAGATCTGGAGGAAAGAAACTCAGTCTTATAGGGAACTGAGGTGGCTTTATGTATAGAAGAAAATTCCTAGGGAGGCTTTAGATCTGCCCACAATTACCTGGGGCCAAAATATAACTCTGAGTACAATCATGGGTTCTGGAGCCAAACCCTCCACATCCTATCATTTGTTACTTTTGGGACCATGACATTTACTCATGGTCCCAAACTAAATGCCTTTCAATTTCATTTTCCTCCTAAGAGAAATAATAGTCTGATGTGCTTATATAATACTGTGAATATCAAATAAAGTTATCCATTTAAATTCTGGATATTGTGTTTTATACAAAATTATATGGATTACTACGATTAATGTCAAAATCTTCATCTTCTTCCTCTGTTTTTCTGCTGGTTTGGATTATCACTAAAAATAAAACTAAGACCACTTTATCTTCTGGAGTTTTTTTACTTTATTCATAATCACAGCCTATGATTTTACATATAAATATTACAATATAGGTTCAAGGAGTGGCCTGGATAAAATCTTGGAGATGTGTTATATAGGCAAGTATGATTGCTTTTTTCATACCCAATAAGCTTAATACATAATATACCTTAGTGAATCAAATGACTGATACGACATCATCATATTGTTTCTATTCATATACACTTTCCACTGTCTACAATTTTTTTCAGGGCGAATTTGACATCCCTATTTCGTAGACTATAGATCAGAGGGTTTAGCATGGGCACGATGATACTGTAAAACACAGAGGACACTTTCCCTTGGTCCATGGAGCTCACAGATGAAGGCTGCAGGTACATGAATGCTGCAGATCCATAGAAAACAGCAACAGCTGAGATGTGGGAACTGCAGGTGCTGAAGGCTTTGGACCTGCCCTCAGTGGAACGAATATGCAGGATGCTGGAGATGATGAAGACATATGAAGTGAGAATAGCTAAGGCAGGAGTCAGGATGTTAAATGCACTCAAGAATATAACCAATAATTCATTGACATAGATGCTGGAGCAGGAGAGCTCCAAAAGTGGGAAGAGATCACAGAAATAATGGTTAACCACCTTGTTTTTGCAGAAAAGGAGTCTCAACAAAAATCCTGTGTGAACTGTGGATCCAATGATTCCTAAAATATAAACTCCCATTGTGAGGAAGAGGCAGATGTGATAAGACATGGTGATGTTGTAAAGCAAGGGGTTGCAGATGGCAACATAGCGGTCATATGCCATTACAGCCAACATGTGACACTCTGCAATAGCAAAAGTGAGGAAGAAATAGAGCTGTGTCATGCATTCAGGGTAGGAGATGATGTTCTTCTCTGTCACAAAGTTCATCAGCATTTTGGGGGTAGTGACAGTGGAATGACAGAGATCAATAAAGGACAAATTGATGAGGAAGTAGTACATGGGGGTGTGCAGGTGAGAACTGAGCCCTATCAGTGTGATCATGCCCAGGTTCCCCACCACAGTGACCACGTAGATTCCTAGGAAGAGGAGGAAAAGGGGCAGCTGGAGTCGTGGTTGTTCTGTGAGCCCAGCAAGAATGAACTCAGTCACTGAGGAGTGATTTCCAGGGTCCATTGTCCTCTCCAAGGTTCTAAGTTTAAAAACAAGAAAATGAGTGTATATGTGTAAGAAGACATGGTCATGTGAGTGTATTTTATGAGGGGGAGGGACGGATTCTGTGGAGCTCATTATTTGATCCCTCATCAGATGACATACATAAAGCAGAAATCTCTTGTGTCTCTCCTGCTACTTGGGGACAAACGATGATTCTCGTTGAACCAGAGAAGGAAATATAAACTTCACAACCCTTAGAATTCAAACACTTCCTCACTTTTGAAGAGAAAACACCATTTATGGATTTTAAAAATCAGTCAGAATGAACATTGCTATTTTTATTTCTGAGGACCTTTTCTTTCTTCCCATATTCTATATGTGTATGTTATTCATACTCATTTAAATTAGCATAAGATTTTTATCTCACTTGAAATAAGTAATAATGGTGTATACTTTCTATAATTAACAGAAGATTCACTCCCCATGTGATCTTGTGTTTATTACATCTACTCTCCAACACTCTTAAAAACAAAAACACCAATATGCATTTTATGTGAAAATTAAGTTAAACGATTCCCACAGGGAGTTTAGTGCAGTTACTTGCTCTTTGTAAGCAAATGTCATTTTGTTTTAACCTATTGAGTTTGTCCCTGTTATATCTTTCATTTGACTGATATTTTCATTTCTAAATGATGACCAGAGTTTTAAATTTTCTTTTCCTTAGCACATCTTCTTATTGCTCCTTTCTATATACATTAACACATACAGTAAAAATAGAGATTTTAATTATTTTATTTGCTATTAGCTTTCTAAATTATCAGTATTATTTATCAATTAACAGTATTTTCCATTGTCTCTAAATATATTCAAGTCAATTTGTTATTTAAAGATGTATGTCATCTGACATACATTAGGACCTTTTTTTAAGGTCCTAATAGCTGTCACATGGTTTAATTATTTAACAAAAAAGCATGGTGCACTGTCATTTTTGACTCATTAGATTCCTTTAGCTTTTTTCTCTTTATCCCCTTTATCCTGTGAACTAAGAGTCAATATCCTTAAGTTAAGAACTTAAATAGTGGAAGGCCCAGTTAATAAAACCATTTTCTATGTGCCCCAAAATACATTTTTTATCTGGTAAAGAATTAACCTACCAATGCAGGAGACACGGGTTCGATCACTGGGTCGGGAAGATCCCCAGGAGAAGGAAATGGCAACCCAGTTCAGTATTCTTGCCTGGGAAATCCCAAGGACAGAGAAGCCTGGAGGGCTATAGTCCATTGAATTACAAAGAGTCAGACACAACTGAGTGACAACAACTCAGACACAACAACTAGACAACAACAACATGTTACATTTAATGCCTACACATCTGTATTTATTATTGAGAGTTATTTACTGGTTATTCTTCTGTACTAGATAATATTTGGCACCATGACTTACATAGAGTGAGAAGTTAACATAGACTTCATGGAAAAGGAAATGGCAACCCACTCCAGTATTCTTGCCTGCAAAATCCCATGGACAGAGGAACCTGGCATGCTGCTGTCCATCGGTCACAAAGAGTCGGACATGATAGCACCTAACCACCACCACCTCCTCCCCAAAACTTTAGAGCTATGGGTTTCTCCCCCAACTCTGAAGGTAAAAATGATTCTGATGATGGTGGTGGATAGTTCTGAGTACTAACCTTTCAGGATTTCTTGGTGTTGAGGGTCATAATCTAAAAGTCTCTGTTTTTGTGATTTTGCATCACTGGTCCTGACCTCTGGTGAAGCTGATGATCCTTAGCAAAGATGGTTGATATTAACGGTGATTTTATATTCTCAGTATTGACGCTAAGAGTCTGATGTGTAATAAGTAATGATTCTTACTTCCCTTTGGAACCTTATTCCACAAGTATCAACTCTTGGGAAAATTAGACAATTAGAATTTCTCTCTTTTCTCCATTGCATCTCAAGTGTTTAATATGGTCACATGGATGTGGTTCATTGCTCTTGTTAGATTACACATTGTAAGCAAGGATGTGATAGTTTTTAGAGCTCCAGTGAATTTCATGTCAAGTTAATTGAAAGTTCAAAATTTCAGGAAATTACAAAGACATACACTAAAGGAGTTTTCTAAAGTGATTTTTCACAAGGGAAATAATAGATAATGAGATAGCAACTTTTACATGTAAGCTTTAAAAGTTTCTGTTTTCATTTTCTCTATTAACTGTATTTATCTATCATGATACACCCATAAAACAAAAATGCTTTTAACATTTTAACTTGGGGACTGAATGCATCTGTTAGATAGTGCCATAATCCCATGAGTCCTAACAAGTCTAACAAGGAAAAATAATGACTTATTTTTCTCTGATATTATAAGAAGTATGTTGAGAAACAATATAGAGATACATGTGTTATCGAGATTATTTTAATTCTACATAAATTCTGAATTGTATTTGCTAGGAAATAAAAATTGTATATAATGTCTTTATTCAAAATACTTGTTAAATGTTATATCATTTTGAGGGAAAATTTAGTATGAAATGTGTTGATAAAGTTTACTTTTTCAGCTTTGAGATATAATTGACATGTAACATTGTATAAGCTTACTATATACAATTGATTTGATACAATTTAATATTGCAAATTGATTTCCACTATGGTTTTAGCCAGCACATCCATCATGTCACATAGTCACCATTTCCATTTTATGGTAAAAATATTTAAGATTTACTCTACTAGAAACATATAAAATGGACTTCCCTGGTGATCCAGTGGTTAAGACTCTGCACTTCCACTTCAAGGGGCTCAAGTTTAATCCCTAGTTAGGGAACTAAGATCTCACATGCCATATGGCCAAAAAAATTTAAAAAAAATTAAATAAAAAAAAGAAACATATAATACAATATATTAACTGTAGTCATTATTCTCTATATTAGATCCCCAGAGCTATTTATCTTACAACTGGAAGTTTGTGCTTTTTGACCTGCATCTCCTTATATTCCAATTGACCATCTGGTAAAAACCATTCTACTTTTGGTTTCTATGAGACCAGATTTGTCAGATTCCACATACAAGTGATATTATATGGTATTTGTCTTACTTTGTTTAACTTATTTCACTTAACCTAATGTCTCTGGGTCATTCCATGTTGTTTCAAATGACAGGATTGATTTCTTTCTCATGGCTCAATAATATTCCATTGTGTATATATCCCACATACCTTAGGCTATTTCTGTATATTGGCTAATCAAAGTTTGAAAGGCTTTAAATTATTTTTGGGTATCAAATTTTAATCTGATTTTTAAGGTATTTTTGCAAATTTCTGTGAAAAAAGGGTAGCATAAACATAGGATAGAATAATCCATAAAAACATAGGAAAATGTTGCTCATCAATAATTATCAGACCTTAGAACAATAAATATGGTACAATGTAACATAAAAAATTTTCCTTAACTTTCTGATAACTTTTATAGAATACTCACAAGCATTCTTTAATGATAAGGAGTACCATAAAAGACATCATTATTGCAGTATGTGTGAGGAACCAGAAATGTGCTAGATAATAGTGTGGAGTGGTCAGAAATACATGGACAATTGAAAACTTGCATTCATTATTGAAAGGTGTTTATAACTGAAAGGTGTGAAAAACTGGAAAAGAAGAATGGATTCAAGAAGCTATGTCAGGACTGGAAAGCAGCAAGAATGAAGTGGCAAGAATAAACTGCATTGCTGAGATATTATAGGAACTATTCCACCCAGCAGGACAAACAGTTTTCTGGCAGATCCTAATAGCTATGAAATATTAATATATTTTGCATGTTATGCATGCCATTTTAATCACAGTTCACATTATTATTCTTTTAGATACAAAGCCAAATTCAAATGTTAACTCTAGAGAGAACAACACACAGCTTTCTAGGACTAAATACAAATGCTGAAAAGAGTGGAAGACACTATTAGTTATTCCTAATTTTCTCTTTCTTCCTCAATAATAAATGCCTTGATTCTTTGTTGGGCAGGTGGCTACATAGATACCATGGTATTGCTTAGCCCTGCTTATAGCCACCTTGGACTATATGACTGGGTCACACCAAAGGGAAATAGGGGGTGAGGTCTGTCACTTCAGGCAGTTGTCTTCAAGTTGGGGGACATCCTCTCCTTCCCTGTCTTTAGTTCTGATGGCTGAGGGTTAGAGATGAAGGATGAATCTGGAACTATTGTCTGAGGCCAAATGATGGATGGAAGCTAGATGTTGAAGCAGAGCAGCAATTGGTAAGCAGCTTATGTCCCCAGTGAGCCACTGAAGCTGTCCTGAGTCACCTCTAGGTGTACGTACCATAGTATGTATGTGCTTCTGTGTGTGTGATGAACAGTCACACCTAACTGTGACTAAAACAGAAGATATAAAGTAATTTTCTGAAACCCACTCCTGTGACATCCTTGAAAATGCTAATTGTACATGAGGAATTGTACAGTTTTTAGAAATTAATATATGCTTGTATGAGAATTAATGAAAGACAAACTCTGTATGAGAGCTTTATCCAAGCTTATCATAGTGCCTAGTGTTAGAATATATTTATTGTATCATGTTCTTTCGATTATTAAAACAGTGTGCACATCTGTACTGGTATCTAAAAAATCCTATGTATTTGTTAATTTTTGTCTCATCTGTAGTAGTTCTTCTTCGAATTCTTTACCTCTCATTTTTGTGGTAAAGTTTCATTTTCACTTTGGAATCTGTGTGAAATCTACTCCAATATTTTAATAGCATATCTTCTACCAGTTCTCAAATCACTAGAGTCAGTGCAGACATGTTTTATCTTTCTTTAATCTTTTTATCTCTTTAATGCACAAATAGAGCTTCCCAGGTGGCAGTAATGGTAGAGAATCTTCCTGCCAATGGAGGAGATGTACAAGACACAGGTTTGATCTCTGAGTTGGAAAGATCCCCTGGAGGAGGAAATGGCAACCCACTCCAGTATTCTTGCCTGGAGAATCCCATGGACAAAGGTCACAGAGACTGTAGCCTAACGGTCTACAGTCCATGGGGTCACAGAGAGTCAGACATGACTGAGCATTGATCAGCAGAAATACATAAATGCATGCTCAGAAACAAACAAACAAAAATTCTCAGAAATATTCCTTCCCATCTTTCAGCCATCCATGTGAAAAAGTGTATTCAATATTGCTTGTTTAATGCATAGAGTAATAAAATAATTATTACACACATAAGCCTTATAAAACATCCTAGCAATAAAAATGGAGATTGATTTATAATATATAAAATTCATATTGGTTACACATAAACATAGACATATATACATACACATATGTATACATATGGATAGATACACATGTATACAGAGAGTTTTTATAGGATCAAAAAGTGGAGTATGAATTTGAGGAATGATTGGTATGTAGAAAGTCAAGAGGGAATTTTCCTCTAATTCTCAAAGAGAGGCATAAGATTGCCTTGCACATTATGAATTTAGGTTTTATGAAGTAAGATAAAACACTCTCTCACAGAAGTGTTACTATTACATGTCTGAAGGCAAGCTGACTTCCAAGAAAACACTACTTTAGAATTTTTAGATGAGACACATGATGTTTAAAACACAGTTTGAAAGGAAAAGTGAAAGTATTAGTCACTCAGTCGTGCCTGAATCTTTGTGACTCCAAGGACTGTAGCCCGCTTTGCTTCTCTGTCCGTGGACTTTTCCAGGCAAGAATACTAGAGTGGGTTGCCATTTCCACCACCAGGGGGTCTTCCAGGTCCAAGGATTGAATCCGTGTCTCCTGCATTGGCAGGCAGACTCTTTACTATCTGAGCCACCAGGGATTTTTACCACGTATAACATCTCATGCTGAGTCGAAGGGTAAAGAGGGTATTTATTGTTTATGTATACCTTTTTCCTCTTCAAAATAACTCAGTTGCTTTTCTATCAGATACTTTGGGGATAAGATGGGTACTTACCATTAAACAGAAAATAATTTTTCAATTTTAAATGCCTATGTGAATGAACCATCCATATGGTTATAATAATAAAAGAATATCACTTCTAAATCTAAGATTCTATAATGTGAATGGCAACAAAAAGATATATTTTTTAGAGACAAGAGAAAATAAGTACAGCATTATCAGAGAAATGGAGATGGTAGAATTATCTCAGAAATGTGGAGTAAAGAAAGCTGCACAAAGATATAAGTCAAAATACACATAATTCTTCAGGGCCATTTATAGCTGTCAATCTCTTCCACAATAGTGTGGACCATATGTATGTTCTATGACATAGAAATTATGTCTTATCACCCATCATATGCCCTTGTACTTCCTAATACATTTTATGCATAAAATAAGAATTAAAGATTGAGTTTTATAGATCGTAAATTGTTAAACATTGTTTACTTTAGAGATCTCATTTTTGGAGATATTTTTCTTATTAGTAAACAGCACCAGGCATACAAGATATTGAGAAAGTCAAAAGATACAGATCAGATGGATTTATTCCTTGAATTAAGATAAATAAATTTTGGAATTTCCTGGCAATCCAGTGATTAGGACTCAACACTTTCACTGCAGTAGACCTGAGTTCAGTTCTTGGTTGGGGGAACTAAGATCCTGCAAGTCACACATTGCATCCAAAAAATAAAAAATTAAAAATAAAAAAATAATTTTTAAAAGATGAATAAGTCTTGACTAAAAAAATTCCATATTCCACGTGTATAATAATCCACATGAAGGCCTTTGGATATTGTTTTAATGTTTAGAGATAATACAGAATTTTATGGACATGTGGACACTGGCACATCCTCAAACAGTGCTGCTCTCCATATGATAACACTATGAGTCCAGTCCTCTCCCTGCCACATCCATCCCAAATAATCAAGTTTTAATAGTAGCAATGATCTCACTATTTGTGGACAAAAATTCCTGTGTCTGGACTATTTCCTTACCAAACTTTCTCAGGAAATCATAAATTTCTTCCAAGGTAAAATACTCTTTTTCACAGGAAACTTAATTTTCAAAGATTTTATTAAAGGCAATTTAGACATTGTTATTCCTCAGGCTGTAGATCAGGGCATTCAGCATGGGCACAATAATGGTCTAAAACACAGAGGACACTTTCCCTTGTTCCATGGAGCTGACTGATGAAGGCTGCAGGTGCATGAACGCTGCAGATCCATAGAAAATAGTGACAGCTGAGATGTGGGAGCTGCATGTGCTGAAGGCTTTGGACCTGCCCTCCTTGGAGTGGATTTGGAGGATGCTTGAGATGATGAAGATGTAGGAGCTGAGGATGGTCAGGATTGGAGTGAGGATATTAAATGCACTGAAACACAAAATAACAACTCATTGATGTAAGTACTGGAACAGGAGAGCTCCAGTAGAGGAAAAAGATCACAGAGGTAATGGTTGATCACATCAGCCTGGCAGAAAAGCACTCTTAGCATGCAGCCTGTGTGAGCTGTGGCACCAGCCAAGCCCATGATATAAACCCCGACTACCATGCAAGAACAGAGCTGAAAAGACATGGTGACATTGTAAAGCAAGGGGTTACAGATGGCAACATAGCGATCATATGCCAGTACAGCCAACATATGACATTCTGATACAACAAAACGAGGAAGAAGAAGAGTTGAGTCACACATGCTGGGTAGGAGATAGTATTCCTCTCTGTCACAAAGCTCACCAGCATTTGGGGGTAATGACAGTGGACTGACAGAGGTCAATGAAGGACAAGCTGCTGAGGAAATAGTACATGGGGGTGTGCAGGCGAGAACTGAGCCCAGTCAGTGTGATCATGACCAGGTTTCCCACCACCGTGACCACATAGATTCCTAGGAAGAGGAGGAAAAGGGGCAGCTGGAGTCCTGGATGCTCTGTTAGCCCAGCAAGGATGAACTCAGTCACTGAGGAGTGATTTCCTGCTGCCATTTTCCTCTGGGAATTTATTGAAGAACTGAAGAATTGAAGTGGATATTTATTGTCTTATAACACAATAATGTGTAATATAAAACCAAGACTTTTCAAGCAGATAGCTCCAGTTCTCTGTCTGTTCCTGATCTACATTAGTGGTCAAAGTGCATCTCAGTAACATAGGACATGTAAATATTAATAAATATAAGATAGAATGCTCCTTTGTTTGTTCTATGTTATCAAACCAAAGCACTCTCCCTGTGGGTCTCGGTATTGACCAGTCCCTAGACAGCCAAAGAAATTTTCTGTTAACTTTATTATAAGAACTTTCCATGATTTGTTTTCATTCCTCTCAACTCTTCTACAGAGCAAATACTAGTATGCCTATTTTACATGCTGGATAACTAATATAGTGGTTAGATATGTTCCCACAGTTAGGCATATAAAAAGTACATGATCAAGCATACAAAATAAGGCCTTTCTGTCTCACTTTCCATCTCTTCTTTTAGCTACTCATATCTGCCCTTCTATTTCTATCTCTTTGTCATATCAGAGCAACCATTTACTAATGTAAGTGGGAAAATTAATATAAAGTACTGACAGTAGTGTATCAATAACTGATCCTTTGCAGTGAATACCTTCACTATGGTCACCTTTTCAAAAATAATGAGAATTCAGAAGTGTGAAATATTAAAGCCTAAACTCATCCACCCTAAAATCTCTTATGGAATATTCACCATGTGCTAAATACTTTGTATGACCTCTTATGGTCCTGGGCTTAGGTTCTGGGAAACCAGAGCTTCAGAATGTCAATCTTTCATGATCCTTAGGCTATAACAACAGTATGGGTGTGGTCTTGGTGTCTTTGTACTCACCTTCAAATTCACCTTCAAACCAAAACACTCCCCCATAGGCACAAGAGACCAAAGCAGAAAGAATATTTGCATCTTTGTATCTTTGGGATATGGGGGAAGAAGGCTGATGATTCCATGCACAGCACAGTGTGATGACTTCAAAAGAAAGAGACCCAAGAAGTATCATCAGAGGTTATCGGTGTATCAAAACTGATTACTATTTATTCAGTGCATACTATGTGTTGTGAAAGGCTTTTTAAAAATGGTGTCCCAGAAATCTTATGAGTGTATTATCCCCATTATATAGATGAAGATGCCATTAATAAATTCAGAGCCTTAAGTGATTTGTTAGCCATGACTGGTTTTTCAATGTAAATGTGGATAATGATTTCCTAAGAGTACAGATAAAAAAAAGAAATTGACATAGCCATAAGAAACAGAAGTGGTAATTAAGGACTTGTGCTAATACTGATGTCTTCTGGAAATACTATTTCAAAGTCAAAACATGCATAAAACCTGTCCTAGATGCAAAGAGCTTAAAGCTAGAAAAATTTATAATCATAATACCAACATTTATTTTCTGCCACCCTCTTGTTATTGACACTTTTCATCCATAGACAGAAATTTCAGTTACGATTATGAAGATCATCATTTCAGAGTAAGGTCCTCTTAATCTTTAGCTAGCAAGACACTGCAAAATTGTGATTTTTATAAAAGTTACTTTTGTAGAATTTAGTGATAACAGCAGGTAAAACTGTTCACCTTTTTAAATACAAATTTACTTTTTTTAAAAAAGTGGAACTTGCACTTTAAGATATTATTTTGAGAATTATTCCATGGTACTGTACACTTAGACTTGTACTGAAAAAATATTATGCAAATATGTCTTATGGTACCATAAAAGAAATCATTATGAAATTTGTAGATGATATTAACATAGAGACTAACAGACACTTTTATGATGATAATGATTCTAAGAAGATACTATTAGCCTGTGGATCTGATAGCCTTTGATATTATAAAGAATTTAACAGTCTGTAAGTACAGTTTGCTGTGGACACTTAGGATAGAGAGATGAATAAGATAGAATCCCTACACTTCAGAATTTTACAGTCTAGAGAGAGTAGAGGGGCCAGACTAGACAATGTGATAAATGATTGAACAGATCCTCCAGAACATGGTGACTATGGTGCTAACCCAGGGTAGGGGTCAATGAAGGCTTCCAAAAGAAAGCTGAATCTGGAAGGATATAAGTAGGAATAAGTGAGGTCTGCAAAAACATTCAAAATTGGAAAGCGCTGGCCTAACGAATCTGTGTTCAAAACATCTGGATGAAGAGAAAACACATCACTGCCAATGATTTCATTAAAAAGAACATAGCACTCGAAATTAAGGTAGTGATAATCACACAAGAAAAAAAATACATCTGGTGAATTGTGCTTAGTTCTGGGAGCTATAATTTACAATGGTGAATTTTAGATTATAATTATCCAAGACAACAATATTTGGATCAAAATACTTTACTCCAAGTACCTACACAACTAATAACATGAATTGGAATTAGATTTATTGTTTGTTACCTCAAAGGACAGAGCTGCAGTCCATAAAATACGTGTTTCAATAGCAAGACTGTCTTACCATTATATGGGTCTGAATATAATAAGGGCTGAATTATGAAAAAGATAGTTTTCTGCATTCAGAGGTTTTACATTGAGAAGTGAGTAACCATTTTTAGATAGCAATCATTTTTAGGAAGTCTCTGTAATTGTGTGTGAAGTGGTTCAGTCAGTTCAGTTCAGTTGCTCAGTCGTGTCCGATTCTTTGTGACCCTATGAATCACAGCACGCCAGGCCTCCCTGTCCATCACCAACTCCCGGAGATCACTCAAACTCATGTCCATTGAGTCGGTGATGCCATCCAGCCATCTCATCCTCTGTCGTCCCCTTCTCCTCCTGCCCCCAATCCCTCCCAGCATCAGGATCTTTTCCAATGAGTCAACTCTTCGCATCAGGTGGCCAAAGTACTGGAGTTTCAGCTTTAACATCAGTCCTTTCAATGAGCACCCAGGACTGATCTCCTTCAGAATGGACTGGTTGGATCTCCTTGCAGTCCAAGGGACTCTCAAGAGTCTTCTCCAACACCACAGTTCAAAAGCATCAATTCTTTGGCACTCAGCTTGCTTCACAGTCCAACTCTCACATCCATACATGACCACTGGAAAAACCATAGCCTTGACTAGATGGACCTTTGTTGGCCAAGTAATGTCTCTGCTTTTGAATATGCTATCTAGGTTGGTCATAGCTTTCCTTCCAAGGAGTAAGCATTTTTTAATTTCATGGCTGCATTCACCATCTGCAGTGATTTTGGAGCCCCCCCAAATAAAGCCTGACTTGTTTCCACTGTTTCCCCATCTATTTCCCAGGAAGTGATGGGGCCAGATGCCATGATCTTAGTTTTCTGAATGTTGAGCTTTAAGCCAGCTTTTCCACTCTCCTCTTTCACTTTCATCAAGAGGCTTTTTAGGGCCTCTTCACTTTCTGCCATAAGGGTGGTGTCATCTGGATATCTGAGGTTATTGATATTTCTCCTGGCAATCTTGATTTTTCTGAGATTAAAAAATTCTGGAACAGGTGAAGTTCAGATACTCACCCTTTACTTGGAAACCTTAGGTTGGGTTGAATGTCTGCTTTAGAGCAAGTGCTGTCTAGGGAAATCTTGATGATGGTAGGGACTGTTCAAGATAGAAATTCCTATGCTGCCTTTCACTGGGTGTTCAAATTCAGATCTTGATTAGCATTGTTTGTAGAGATACTATGAATCAAGGGTCATGACTCCTTATTGTAGCTTCCTCATAATGCTACCAGAGATGCTTGTCAAAGTGACATGCTTTTATTTAAGATTTCAATATATAAGAGGTATTAATATTATCAAAAACATGTAGGATGCTATTGGAAACTCCCTTAAGATTTCCTTTCACCAGAGATGAGCTATTGTAGTATAGGAGCAATTAAAATTTGCTTTTTCTGTTCTTTGTTGATAATATCATTAGCTCTCTTGTGTGTAATACTCTAAGTGTTGAGCCAGTAGACAGTCATTAGTTTAAGTGCTGAATTAAAGCCTGCAGACATTTCTCTAGATGGTCTTTGGAAACAACTTCCTATATGAATATAATTTCTGAAATATTTTAAACCATGAATTCAATCTTTTTCTGTTTATTTGAGGTTTGGGGAATATTTAATTGTATCTAATTATTAGTAGTAAACACCTCATTAGCACAGTAGGTAATGTGTTGGTTTTGTTAGTTGTAGCTACTTTATATAGTTTTCAAACATTTTATTTTTATGTACATAAGTCAATTATTTATAACCAGGATTTACTGAGCACTTACTATGCACTACATCTAATATTAATCTTGTTATATTTGTTAACTCATTCAATTCTCACTATAGCTCAGCGTGGAAGATGATATTAGGTTGAAAAGTGAAGCATTAGTTGTTAAGTCATTTCCAACTATTTGTGACCCCATGGACTGTAGCCTGACAGATTCCTCTGTCCAAGTGATTCTCCAAGCAAGAACACTGGAATGGGTAGCCATTCCCCTCTCCAGGGGATCTTTCTGACCCAGGGATTGAACCCAAGTCTCCTGCATCACAGGCAGATTCTTTACCATAAGAGCAGATTCTTTCCCTAATATTCAGGGAAGTCATGAATATTAGGTTGAATCAGGTAGCAAATTGATGTGATTAAACCTAATACATATGGAATACTTAAAAAATAAAGAAGCTGAGACACAGAAAGATTAGCTAATTTTCCCAACCTTATCAGGTTAGTAAGTTGTAGTTTGGTTTATTCATAAATAATTATGTTTTTTATATTACATATATTTTAAAGCAGTCAATAATTTATTAATTCAGGAGACATGCAACACACCATAGTAGGTGTTAGGAGAAAAACTCAGAGATGCAAACTGTATGTTTTTAAATATGTCTACAATAGTACTTCATGCATTATATACAGCAAACAATCATATAGCACTCGTGCTGTGCTTGTGCTGCCCTTAGTCACTCAGTTTTGTCTAACTCTTTGCTGCCCCATGGACTGTAGCCCACCAGGCTTCTCTGCCCATGGGGATTCTCCATACAAGAATACTGGAGTGGGTTGCCATGCCCTCCTCTATGGGATCTTCCCAACCCAGGGATCAAAACCAGATCTCCCACATGGCAGGCAGATTCTTTACCATCTGAGCCACAAGAGAAGCTCAAGAATACTGGAGTGGGTAGCTATCCCTTTTCCAGGGGAACTTCCTGACCCAGGAATCTAACTGGGGTCTCCTACATTGCAGGCATATTCTTCACCAGCTGAGCTACCCAGGAAGCCCACATCACTTGGTTTGTGTCAAATAGCTTTTTAAGTACTCTTCTTTATCCTCATTTGTTTTGTATATACTAGAATTATTCTCATCTTGTAGATAAGGAAACTGAATAGAAAGTTTTATGAAGACATTATAAATAATATTGGGCTGGGATTATAATGATGAACAAATTAAATATATAAGGATTGCTGTTTAATGCTCTTCTGAACACCTCAATATGGTAGCCACTATTCTTGTAAGCCATTCAAAATGTAACTAAAGTACATCAAATTTAAAATTCATTGTTTTTCTGTTATATTGACATATTTTAAGTACTCAGTAGTCACATGTAGCCAATGGTTAGTGTATTGGAGAAGGCAAATATTGATCATCAGACCTATTTCCAAAAATTCTATTGGATAGTATTGGTTCAGTAGAAGAGGGAGAAATTGATGAAAAGATTCATCAAATTTAAAACCATAAAAATGATAAGGATGATAGGTCCACAGTGCTATGAGTCTGTCATTGATGGCTTCAAGCATCTAAGCATTTGCCTGCATAGAGGTGACCACTCAGGTGATAGTCTTGGACCCAGAAGGTCAGTTCCAAGGGCAAGTTATATTCATCTTGAGAGTGAAGTGGGAAAAATGTGGAGGAGTTCTGAGACAGCATATGAAACTAAAATGTCTTCTTGCCTAAATGCAATGGACTGACTGATGGTTTCTGTTTTGTGCTTCTAATAGATGTTGTTACATTTGTACATTGGAAATTTTCCAGCATTCCTGCTCTATAGTCTTTCCCACATGCATTCAACATTTGACTCACTGGATAAAAGTATAGTTGACCCTTGCACAATGGCAGAAGTTAAAGGGATACTGATTCACAAGCCATTGAAAATACAGGCGTGACTTCTCAGTCCTCCATTCTCATAAAGCAGCCTGGGGTCATATAGTAACTTAGTAAATGATTGCTGGAAGAAAAAAATTGCATATAAGTGGACATAGGCAGTTCGGACCTGTGCTTTTTAAGAGTCAAGTGTATAAGAACATATTTATCTTGATTTGTATTATAAAATTGTTTTTACAGAGGGTGGAAAAAATTTTTAAGCCAGTATATTCAGCCTGTGAATAAATCGAGCTGCTTTATCTATATCTCTGTGCTTTTGCTAATTCTGCTCCCTTAATCCCTTAATTGTTTTGATTTCAGAACTAATTCTTATTTCTCTGCTTAACATCTCATTTAATGTTTTTTTCTGCACTGGAAATTGTCCCTGACATCTTGCTCATTTTGCAATAAATATCCCTCTTCAGTTCAGTTCAGTCAGTTCAGTCGCTCAGTCATGTCTGACTCTCTATGACCACATGGACTGCAGCATGCCAGGTTTCCTGTCCAGTACCAACTTCCAGAGTATGCTCAAACTCATGTCCATTGAGTCATCTCGTCCTCTGTCATCCCCTTTTCCTCATGCCTTCAATCTTCCCTAGCATCAGGGTCTTTTCCAATGTCAGTTCTTCGCAACAGATGGCCAAAGTATTGGAGTTTCAGCTTCAGAATCAGTCCTTTCAATGAATATTCAGGACTGATTTCCTTTAGGATTGACTGTTTGCTCTCCTTGCAGTACAAAGGACTCAGAAGAGTCTTCTCCAGCATCTCCAGTTAAAAAACATCAATTATTTAGTGCCCAGCTTTCTTTATAGTCCAACTCTCACATCCATACATGACTGCTAGAAAAAATCACAGCTTTGACTTGATGGACCTTTGTTAGCTTCAGTGGTCTCTTAAACTCCTGTGTATTTGTGTGTCATTGCAATAAACTTGTTTGGGGCAGGATCAATGTCTTATCTGACTCATAAGTCCAGTTCCCGTCATATGCAGAATATAGAAATGATACTCAAAAAACACTTGTTGAAGGAATCAATAGAGTTTACCTGTATGTGAATTGACAAAAATTACTTACCAAAAGCAGCAGAATTAAAATGTAGTTTGTTAATATGTAGTTTAATTATTTAATATTATTTTATTAATTGACTAGAATAGCTGTGAAAAGAAGAGAAGCGAAAAGCAAAGGAGAAAAGAAGAGATATAAGCATTTGAATGCAGAGTTCCAAAGAATAGCAAGGAGAGATAAGACAGCCTTCCTCAGCTATCAATGCAAAGAAATAGAGGAAAACAACAGAATGGGAAAGACTAGAGATCTCTTCAAGAAAATTAGAGATACCAAGGGAACATTTCATGCAAAGATAGGCTCGATAAAGGACAGAAATGGTATGGACCTAACAGAAGCAGAAGATATTAAGAAGAGGTGGCAAGAATACACAGAAGAACTGTACAAAAAAGATCTTCACAACTGAGATAATCACCATGGTGTGATCACTCACCTAGAGCCAGACATCCTGGAATGTGAAGTCAAGTGGGCCTTAGGAAGCATCACTAGGAACAAAGCTAGTGGAGGTGATGGCATTCCAGTTGAGCTATTTCAAATCCTGAAAGAGGATGCTGTGAAAGTGCTGCACTCAATATGACAAATTGGAAAACTCAGTAGTGGCCACAGGACTGGAAAAGGTCAGTTCTTATTCCAATCCCAAAGAAAGGCAATGCCGAAGAATGCTCAAACTACCACGAAATTGTACTCATCTCACATGCTAGTAAAGTAATGCTCCAAATTCTCCAAGCCAGGCTTCAGCAATATGTGAACCGTGAACTTGCAGATGTTCAAGCTGGTTTTAGAAAAGTCAGAGGAACCAGAGATCAAATTGCCAACATCCGCTGGATCATGGAAAAAGCAAGAGAGTTCCAGAAAAATATCTATTTCTGCTTTATTGACTATGCCAAAGCCTTTGATTGTGTGCATCACAATCAATTGTGGAAAATTCTGAAAGACATAGGAATACCAGACCACCTGACCTGCCTCTTGAGAAACCTATATGCAGGTCAGGAAGCCACAGTTAGAACTGGATATGGAACAACAGACTGGTTCCAAGTAGGAAAAGGAGTACGTCAAGGCTGTATATTGTCAACGTGCTTATTTAACTTATATGCAGAGTACATCATGAGAAACGCTGGGCTGGAAGAAGCATAGGCTGGAATCAAGATTGCTGGGAGAAATATCAATCACCGCAGATATGCAGATGACACAACCCTTATGGTAGAAAGTGAAAAGGAACTAAAAAGCCTCTTGATGAAAGTGAAAGTGGAGAGTGAAAAAGTTGGCTTAAAGCTCAGTATTCAGAAAACGAAGATCATGGCATCTGGTTGCATCACTTCATGGGAAATAGATGGGGAAACAGTGGAAACCGTGTCAGACTTTATTTTTTGGGCTCCAAAATCACTGCAGATGATGACTGCAGCCATGAAATTAAATGACACTTACTCCTTGGAAGGAAAGCTATGACCAATCTAAATAGCATATTCAAAAGCAGAGACATTACTTTGCCAACAAAGGTCCGTCTAGTCAAGGCTATGGTTTTTCCAGTGGTCATGTATGGATGTGAGAGTTGGACTGTGAAGCAAGCTGAGCACCAAAGAATTGATGCTTTTGCACTGTGCTGTTGGAGAAGACTCTTGAGGCCCTTGGATGGCAAGGAAATCCAACCAGTCCATTCTAAAGGAGATCAGTCCTGGGTGTTCTTTGGAAGGAATGATGCTAAAGCTGAAGCTCCAGTACTTTGGCCACCTCACGCTATGAGTTGACTCATTGGGCAAGACTCTGATGCCTGGAGGGATTGGGGGCAGGAGGAGAAAGGGACGACAGAGGATGAGACGGCTGGATGGCATCACCGACTCGATGGACATGAGTCTGAATGGACTCCTGGAGTTAGTGATGGACAGGGAGGTCTGGCATGCTGCAATTCATGGGGTCACAGAGTCGGACACGACTGAGTGACTGAACTGAACTGAAAACAGTATCATAATGTCACAGTGCTATATTAAAAAGTGAATAGGTTAACCATCTATGTTTATTAGTTTTGTTTCTTCTTGTGTGAACTTTCAAAATATTTCATTATATATTTGAAATGATCATATTTGTGTGATGTTTCTTATTCTACTCAGTTTTACCCTCTCTGTAATTTTTACTTTAACCATGTGAAAATTTTGAAATACCTAATTCATGTCAACATCTATAGTATTTGTTCTTGTGGGTGCAATTCTTCCTTCAATTGCTAAGTTCCTTCTGTGAACCCAGCACATATGAAATATACACAGAAATCAGAAACACAGCCATAGCACCCAAGGAGCTTAGAAGACACAATGTAGTGTAATCTGTATAACATTAGGGTTTTATGATCTAAAGTTAGAGAACAAAGGAAACATAATTTAAATCATTTTGTGGGAATCAGGTCAGACTTTCGCAGAGGGATTTTAGTAGATGAAATAGAAATGAACTGCATTTCAAAGACTTGGAACCACAACTCAAAGACACCAAACTGTAATAGTGTTTTTTGTTTTTGTTTGTTTGTTTTTTGAGAAGTAACAAATATCTTGGTAATTTTGAACTGAAGAGGAAAATAGAGACTGGACATTTAGATGCAGACAGGTAATACAAATTATTTTACATATTAAAAAGTTTGTTTTATTCTAAAGTTAATGGATAGACATGAAAACATTAAAAGCCTGAGAGTAATGTCATCAGATGATCTTTCACACTGTTAAATGCAAAATGGAGACTGGACTTGAGAATTTTCTGAAAAGCCAAAACTATTTAATCCATGTAATTAAGTAAAGCAATTCTAGCTCAATTCATGAACTTAAGTGAGACTTAATTTAAGCTATTTCTTATAAATGCCTCTGATAATCATGAAAGAAGGCTTCTAAGTGGCATTGTAGTAGAGAATCCACCTGTCAATACAGGAGATGCAAAAGAAGCAGGTGGATCCCTGGGTTGGGAAGATCCCCTGGAGTAGGAAAAGGCAACCCACTCCAGTACTCTTGCCTGGAAAATTCCATGGGCAGGGGAGACTGGCAGACTATAGTCCATGGGGTAGCAAAGAGTCAGACATAACTGGGACACACACAATCATGAAAGCAGCTTAAGTAATCTTCCTAAAATTGGGATGAGTGTTAATGCAAGTTTGTGCACAGTGAGGCCAAGTCAACTGAAATGTTAGGAGTTTGAAGCAGAGAAAGGTTTATTGTAAGGTAATGCAAGGAGACAGGTGACTCATGAACTTAGAAGCCCCTAGCTCCCCAAAAGAGTTAAGCAATGCACTCTTAAAAAGCAGATGGCAGAGAGGGGTCACAGGGTACGTGATCAGCTCCTGCACAGTTCTTTGGCTGAAGGTGAGGGAACAGTGTGGTGTCACAGAGGTTAATTTAAATCAGACATTACTTTGCCAACAAAGGTCCATCTAGTCAAAGCTATGGTTTTTCCTGTAGTCATGTATTCATGTGAGAGTTGGACTATAAAGAAAGCTGAGCACTGAAGAATCGATGCTTTTGAACTGTGGTGTTAGAGAAGACTCTTGAGAATCCCTTGGACAGCAAGGAGATCCAAGCAGTCCATCCTAAAGGAAATCAGTCCTGAATATTCATTGGAAGGACTGATGCTGAATACTTTGGCCACCTGATGTGAAGAATTGACTCATTGGAAAAGACCCCGATGCTGGGAAAGATTGAAGGCAGGAGGAGAAGGGGATGACAGAGGATGAGATGGTTGGGTGGCATCACTGACTCAGTGGACATGGGTTTAAGTAAACTTTGGGAGTTGGTGATGGACGGGGAGGCCGAGCAGGCTCCAGTCCATGGGGCTGCACAGAGTTGGACATGGCTGAGCAACTGAACTGAACTGAACTTAGGCTTCAGGAGGCCTGGGGTTGTGCACTCTTGATTATCAAGTTGTTAATATCCTCCATTTGGGATGGAGCGGGTATTCACATCTGCAAAACAACTCAGGAATTCTGCATTGAATACTGCTATCTAGGTACTAAGAGAGGAGCCAAGGAAGACAGGCTGTTCCAGGAATGCCCAACAGGATCCTGCTCAAACACTTGAGATGGTCGCTTGCGACCAGTGTAAGGTACGGAGCTAGAGTAGGCGAGGTTCAGAAGAAGAATGAGACTGGCACTCTACAGGAACAGATCACCTTTAATGAGGCGAGAAGGGGCAGCGGTCAGATTAGCCAGCAGCTGGAGAATCCCAGGGACGTGGGAGGCTGGTGGGCTGCCATGTATGGGGTCGCACAGAGTGAACAGAGTCGGATACGACTGAAGCGACTTAGCAGCAGCAGCAGCAGCTGCTCTTATTTAAGAAAAGAGTAAGTATATATAGACATGTATGTAGAAAGCTACTGTTTTAAGGGGGCCTGTTCTTTTCCAAGGTTGTTGGGAGTAGTTATCTCTTAAATGGCTGAGACAAGCAGTTCTGGAGATCGACAGAGGCTGGGCCAGCTTAGAGCTGGGCATAATAAACCTAATGTCTATTTTTTTTCAGGTGGGAGAGTTCTTTGTTTTGCCTAGAATGATGGGGAGGACCTAGACTGGAGTTTTAACTCTAGGCTACCTTGAACCATGCAACTTTCCTTCACTCCAGACTTTAAGAAAATATATATGTGTATATATATATATATATATATATAATATATATAAAAGAGAAAGAAATGTGGGCACCATTAATGTTCAGGGATTTTTTTTGCTGATAAATGAGGGTCAGGGGTTTGTAGTCTGGGAGGAAGGAAGTCTAAGGCCCATAGTGTTGATTTTCTATTTTTGCCATCAGGGTTTTAAGCAAAAGAACAGTCTTGACTTGGTCTTGAGAGATGGCCTAAATCTGTTCTTGGAGAAACCTTTGAAAGAGATTGAAGAGACAGGGTCCAAATAAGACGAATAAAATGATAAGTACCAATGGTCCCAAGAAAGGGAGTAACCAAGGGAGGGACTGTTGGAACAGGTTTTGGGGATTGTCAAGGTTTTCTAACTCTTTTTTGCGGTGTTCAATTCTGTCTCTAAGTTCTTTGACTTTGTCCTGGACTATGTCCATTTCTTTAACAAAATAGCAGCAGTCTTTTTCTAGAAAAAGGCAGGTCTCTCCCTTTTCTGTGGTGAGAAGGTCTAAGGCTCATCTATTTTGTAAGGCCACAGAAGCTAATGAGTTAATTTGTCTTTGGACTGAAATGAAGAACTCTGTTACTTGCTCCATATCTTCATTGAGTTTTTGGGACAGCTTGTAGTAAAAATGAGCCGAGGTCGAGATGTCCCCAGTCTCAGTGTCTAGGGCATTGTGGAGTTCTGCCAGCAGAGGGGAGTGTAGGAAACTTGGTATGGGAGGAGATTCAAGGGGGAGTCCAGGAGGCAGCATGGGCCTTCCGCACATCACCTCAAAGGGGCTCAGCCCCAGGGGCTTTCGGGCAAAGCCCACACTCTGAGGAGAAGAATCAGCAAAAGTTTAGTCCAATCTAGATGTACCTTGAGGGTTAATTTAGTAAGAGGTTTTTTTTTTTCTGATTATTCTATTCATCCTTTCTACATTTTCTGAGGACTGGGGATGATATGGAATGTGAAATTTTCAGGGTATCTGTAAGAATTGGACAAGTTGTTGGGTGACCTTGCACGTAAATTTCAGGCCCTTATCAGACTGTAGGGATGAAGGCAGACCAAACCTGGGGGTAATTTCTGTGAGGAAGATTTGGGTCACAGTGTGGGCTCTTTTGTTTGTAGTGGGAAATGCTTTTACCAATCTCGAAAAAAGTGTCCACAAGGACCAGGAGGTATCTGAATCTCTGAACTGGGGGCATATGAGTAAGTCTATCTGCCAATCTTGTGCTGGGAGGCTGCCTCGCATTTGATGGGTTGGAAAGGAGGTAGGTTTAAGGTTGGAATTGGAATTAATACATTGACATATTTGACAGGAGTAGGTAAGGTTATCTAAATATTGTTGGTCAGCCATGGATATGGGGAAGTGGTTACGGAGGAACTGTTGGAGTGTCTTGGACGAGGGATGAAAGAGTGAGTGTAGATAAGAGAGGATTTTTCTGGTGGTGGGAGGGTCGGAAGGAGTCAGAGCTAAGATGACAGGGGACTGGAGGGAGGGGTGGGACGGGGCTACCTCTTTTGCCTTCTGGTCTGCAGCATTGTTGTAGGCTAATATGAGACTTCTCTTTTGATGCCCCTTACAGCAGAGGATGGCGGCTTTGTTTGGTAAGTGTTGCTTCTAGAAGTTTGTGGCTCAAGTCTGAATTAATAATGGGGGATCCCTTTTGGGTTAGGAAACCTCTCTCTCTCTGTAGCCTACCAGGTCCCTCTGTCCAAGGAATTCTCCAAGCAAGAATACTGGAATGGTTGGGTTGCTATGTCCTCCAGGGTATCTTCCAGACCCAGGGATTGAAACTGCTTCTGCATATCCTGCATTGGCAGGCAGGCACGTTCTTTACCACTGACTCAGCAATCAAATTATTGGGCATATACCCTGAGAAAACCATAATTGAAAAAGACACATTTACCCCAGTTTTACTGTAGCACCATTTACAATAGTCAGGATGCAAAAGCGACCTAGCTGTCCATTGGCAGGTAAATGGATTAAGAAGTTGTGGTACATATATGGAGAAGGAAATGGCAACCCACTCCAGTGTTCTTGCCTGGAGAATCCCAGGGACGGGGGAGCCTGGTGGGCTGTCGTCTCTGGGGTCGCACTGGGTTGGACACGACTGAAGCGACTTAGCAGCAGCAGGTACATATATACATTGAAATATTACTCAGCCATAAAAAGGAACACATAAGAGTCAGTTCTAGTGAGCTAGATGAACCTAGGGCCAATTATACAGAAGAGTGAAGTAAGTCAGAAAGAGAAATAAATATCGTATGTGTGCTGTGCTTAGTTGCTTGGTCGTGTCTGACTCTTTGTGTCCCCATAGACTGTAGCCCACCAGGATCCTCTGTCCGTGGGGATTCTCCAGGCAAGAATACTAGAGTACCTATCCCTTCTTCAGGGGAACTTCCCAACCCTGGAATCAAACCAGGGTCTCCTGCATTGCAGGCAGATTCTTTACCAGCTGAACTACCAGGATTAAAACATATCTTTGGAAACTAGAAAAACAGTACTGATGAACCTATTTACAGGGAAGGAATGGAACACGGACATAGAGAAAAAACTTGTGAACAAAGTTGGGGAAAGAGAGGGTGGGACCAATGGAGAGAATAGGATTGACGTGCATTCCCTATCATGTGTAAAATGGGTAGATGATGAGAAGCTGCTACATAGCACTATATAAACACTGCCCAGCCTGGCACTCTGTGACAACCTGGATGGGTGGGATGATGGGGAGAGGGAGGCTCAAGAGGGAGGATAAATATATGATTGTTATTATTTGCAATGTTGTATGGGGGAAACCAACAATACATTGTAAAGTGATTATGCCCCAGATGTCCTTTTGTTTTTGGAAGTGGACATAGACTCCAAGAGATGAGAAAGAAAGTAAATATCAGAACACACATTACTCTGCCTTGGGGATTAAGAAGAATACTTAACTAGTAGTATATTGTGTCTCAAAAGATCTGTGACACAGAATGGAAAGAAAAACTCATTAATTTTTAATGTCAGGGAGCTCATTAACTTGAAAGGAAATCACAAGGGAGAGAATTATTTTCTGTGCTTCTAATCAATTTTCCCAGAACTACAGGGTATGAAATACATTCTACTTGAGTTAATTGATTGCTTCGGAGCTTGTTAAGGTGTATATTATCCTTGCAAGTGAAGAAGACCTTCTGGGGAAATTCTCAAATAGAAATTATGGCCTGTCCCCTTAGCATGTCAAAGACTGAGGACCACAGTGATGGATACTGTCTTCTTCCTTGTCAGAAACTTTGACCTTCTAAGGACTGTAAGGTAGAAGGAGTCCTAAGGTTCAGTGGCAGTGAGGCATCACAGAAAAAGAAGGTGAGGGTTGAATCACCTATGTCTCAATTCCTTTCAAACCTCAGACTATATAAATCGAGGGTTCTGTGGAATACCACCTATTTATTGTTCTTTTCAGCCCTGATCCTGAACAGAGCCTGGAGAGAGGAAGAATGATGTGCAGAGACACTGGGAGTCTACCAGTATTTTTTAAGCACAGAGACAAACAAGAGGATTAAGGACAGAAAAAAGAAAATGAGGAATCTGCGGGAATAGTCATTACAAGTCTTGCATTTTGGATGCTTTGATGAGTCTCTTTAGACAACCCTGTGGTTATAAAAAGATCCAGCTATCACTCGGGAAACAGGGAAAGTCCATGAAGGTCCATTGTGAATCTGAGTTTCTGCCCCTGTTCCTACAGATCACGACTGTGTAGTAAATGAATATGGAAAATGCTTCCTCTGTGACTGAGTTTATCCTTATGGGATTGACAGAACAACCTAAACTCCAGTTACCCCTGTTTTTCCTGTTTCTTCTGAACTACCTGGTCACTGGGTTGGGAAATTTATGCTTGATGATTCTAATTTGTCTAAATTCACACCTGCACACCCCCATGTACTTTTTTCTGTTCAATCTCTCTTTTATTGATCTCTGTTACTCATCTGTCTTTAACCCCAAAATGCTAATGAACTTTATTTCCAAGAGGAATGTCATCTCCTTTACAGGATGTATGTCTCAGCTGTTTTTCTTCTGCTTTTTTGTCGGCTCTGAGTGCTATGTGTTGACAGCCATGGCCTATGATCGCTACGTGGCCATCTGTAAGCCCTTGTTGTATACAATGGCCATGTCCCCTCAGGTGTGTTCTCTGCTGATGTCTGGTTCGTATGTGATGGGGTTTGCTGGAGCCACGGTCCACACAGGGTGTATGATGAGGCTGATCTTTTGTGGTTCCAGCATCATTAGCCATTATATGTGTGACATTCTCCCACTCCTCCAGCTCTCCTGCAGCAGCACTTATGCCAATGAGATCCTGGTTTCTGCTGTTGTGGGGACAGTTGTCATAGTATCTAGCCTCATTATCTTAACTTCTTATGCTTTGATTCTTTTCAATATTCTTCATATACCATCATCTAAAGGTTGGTCTAAAGCCTTGAGCACCTGTGGGTCCCATATTACAACAGTTGGTCTATTCTATGGATTTGGGCTGCTCACTCATGTCAGGCCACCGTCTTCTAGTTTTGTAGAGCAGGGAAAATTTTTCTCAGTGCTTTACACTAATGTGGTACCCATGCTGAACCCTCTCATTTATAGCCTCAGGAACAAGGATGTCAAAATTGCTGTGAAGAAAACCTTGAAGAGAATCACAAAATGAATGAAACCAGTTATGCCACCTTTTCTTTATTTTTTTAAGTCTTTTTCTTGCTCCACTGTATCCTCTTCCTCTTATTCTTTTGTCACACTCTTCATTTGTCTTTCTAATGTCCTCTTGGCAGGATTTAATCTCTAGTGTCTGATGTCTTTTCTTCTCTTGCCCCTTAATGTAACCTGTGGGCCTATTTAACTGGAGAATCATCTTCAGCCCTAAGTGATCCCATAGCAGTTGCAGGGTAGGGACCAATAACCTTTCCCATCTGATGATAACACTATTATTTTCCTTGTGTGTCTGTTCATCCAAGGTATGCCATAGAGTAGTCTGCAGTCTGAGCAATTTTTTTCTTTCTTGATTTCATTACATAGAGCCCTTTCCTGTATCAGTGCTGTCGTTACTTATGGTTCCATTAAAACTGAGACATACTGACAAAAATGTGGACACGGTAAAGATGTAAAAATTCCCCAAATTTTTCTGGATTCTTTTAGTAATAGCTCCTATTCTGTATCTTAAGTGCCATACAGGTAAAGAAATTGAACACTTTATTGAACCATAGTTCTTTATTCTTGAGGGTACTTGAAAATGAATAAGCTAAATTATTCTGTCGGCCTTTCTCAATCCACACTAATAACATATGCCTCTTTTTATTGTATTGGTCAATTGATACGCTGTCATAAAATATGATTGAAATTGTTATCAACTTGCATATCAGTGGATTCTGATATTGATTAAAAGTTAAACAGTGATATTTTTGACTATAGAATTCATTATCAAATGTAAGGTCAAGATTCATTGTCTAATTATGTAAGAGCACCTCCCTTTTGCAAAGAAAGATGTGTTTCCCGCTTTTCAACACAAAACAAAAATATTTGACAGAAACATTGTCCTGTTGATATTTATTCTTTTAGTTCGTAAACTTGACTCCTTCCCTTTATTAGAGGAAAAATTAAATCTCTAGGAAGTAATATGTTCTAGAATTTTATAAATGGTCTTAAAAGATAAGTCTCCTTATCTGATTTTTTGCTAAGGAAATAGTTCTATGACTTGCTCAGAATCAAATAGCTAAAAATGCAGAGACCAGTTTTTGAATCCCCTGTTCATCTTGTGAAAAAATGGAAGGAAAGAAACAACTGTGAAGAAAAAGATGGAACTTCCAGAGAATTGTTTCTGAATGAGCTTGCAAGTGGAAATTTTTCAGTGTGGAGGTATTTCAAAAAGCTAGAAATAGAAATACCATATGTCCCAGTAATTCCACTCCTGGGTATATATCTGAAAAATATGAAAACACTAATTCAAAAAGATATTTGTACCCCAATATTCAGCATAGCATTATTTACAATTGCCGAGATATGGGAGCATCCTAAATCTCCATCAACAGATGAAGGGAAAAGATGTGGTAAATAGATAAAATGGAATATTACTCATCCATCAAAAGAATGAAAACTCCCCATTTACAGCAACATCAATGGACTTGGAAGGTATTGTGGTAAGTGGAATAAATCAGGCAGAAAAAGACACATATGGTATCACTTATATGTGGAATCTGAAAACTGTAACAAATTAGTGAATAGAACAGAAGAGAAAGATTCACTGATTAAGAGAACAAATTTATGGTCACCTGTGGGGAGAGGGAAGTGGAGACAGGCAGTATAGGGATAGGTGATGAAGACATACAAAATATTATGTATAAACTAAGTTATAACAATAGAATGTACAACACGGGACATATAGCCAAGATTTTATAATAACTATAAATGGAATATAACCTCTAAGAATTGTGAATCTCGTAGCTCATATAATGCATATCAAAAACACTTCAATAAAAATAGAAAAAAATGAATTCTTGATTGGTAATTGATATTTCATTATTAAAACCGGATAGAAAATATTATATTCCACATACAAGTACACATTTCCATTAAGATTATGATGATATTTTGTATGGAAATATTATCTAATAGATAAAAGGATCATAATTCTGGTTTGTTGTTGTTCAGTCGCTCAGTTGTTTCTGACTCTTTGCAACCCCATTGACTGTAACACCCAAGATTTCCCTGTCCTTCACCATCTCCTGGAGCTTGCTCAAACTCATGTCCTTTGAGTTGGTGATGCCATCCAACCATTGTCATCTGTCATCCCCTCTCCTCCCGCTTCCAATCTTTCCCAGCATCAGGGTCTTTTCTAATGAGTCAACTCTTTTCTAATGAGTCGTCACTTTGCATCAGGTGATCAAAGTATTGTATTAAGTTCTTCTTTAAATATGAGTATTTTGACTTTTTAGATAATTTACATTAACGTGATAATATTGAAAATACCTGTTTTTCTTATTTATTCATCAAACATAACAGCCATACTGAAAAGTTCACTGAACATTCATTTGCTGCAGCTGCTAAGTTGTTCAATTGTGTTTGACTGTGTGCAACCCTATAGATGGCATCCCACCAGGCTCCTCTGTCCCTGAGATTCTCCAGGCAAGAATACTGGAGTGGGTTGCCATTTCCTTCTCCAATGCATAAAAGTGAAAAGTGACAGTTAAGTCACTCAGTCGTGTCTGACTCTTCGCAACCCCATGGACTGTAGCCTACCTGGCTCCTCTGCCCATGGGATTTTCCAGGCAAGCCTACTGGAGTGGGTTGCCATTTCCTTCTCCAGAACATTCATTTATGTTTTGGTAAATAATGAAAACTTCAATTTAACGTCTACCAAGGTCATAAAATATTTCCACCATAGTTTAGTCAGTGCTTTTAGCTGTATTTTCCCCATGTGTATTTGTCCTTGAAAATCTAGCTGAATGATATGAGATAGGTAAGTTTTAGAAGAGCTTATTTAGTCATATGAGGGTGAGTGAACTTCGTGCTGTCACTGACTTTTGCTGGCTGTCTTTTTACTTGGAGAAATATTTGTGTAAATAGACATATATATAGTTGAAAACTGAGATAACATATATCATAGTTTGTGAGTTTTTGGTAGTTTTCTTAATGAAATACTTGACAGATATATTTTAGAGTCCACAGAGTCATGTACATATTGTACACAAAATATTTTGGAAATAAATTATTAGATAAGTTTAGACAGCTATATAGGTCTTTCATTCTAAATTTTCTCATGCCAGATGGATTTACCTCCCTTGATTCCTGTACCTGTAATCTTATATCTGGCCTTTCAGAATATTATATTAACTCTTTGTGGTTTGTCTAAGACCCTTTTCTTATCATTTTTGAACTAAAAACATATTTTCATGCTGGAATTTATTTTTTAAATGCATTTTTATTGAAGTATAGCTGATTCACAATATTATTTTCATGTATACAGGATAGTGATTCAGTGTTTTTACTGATTATACTCCATTAATATTTATTACAAGATAATGGCTATAATTCCTTGTGCTATAAAATATCTTCTGCTGCTGCTAAGTCACTTCAGTTGTATCCAACACTGTGTGGCCCCATAGATGGCAGCCCACCAGGCTCCCCCGTCCCTGGGATTCTCCAGGCAAGAACAATGGAGTGGGCTGCCATTTCCTTCTCCAGTGCATGAAAGTGAAATGTGAAAGTGAAGTCACTCAGTCGTGTCTGACTCTTAGCGACCCCATGGATTGCAGCCCACCAGGCTCCTCTGTCCATGGGATTTTCCAGGCAAGAGTACTGGAGTGGGGTGCCATTGCCTTCTCTGAAAATATCTTCTAGTTGTTTATTTTCTTCACACATAGTCATTTGTGTTTCTTAATCCTGTACCCCTATCATTCTCCTCCTCTTTTAGTTACATCTAGTTTTTTTTTTCTTTTCTTTGTGAATTTCTCTCTGTTTTGAAGTATACATTTCTTTGTTTTATTTTTAAAATTCACATATAAGTGGTATCTTATTGTGTATTTCTACATGAGAATTATTTCACTAATCATAAAATTGTCTAGATCCATGTATGTATTTGAAAGTGGAAAACTTTCATTCTTTTTACGGCTGTGTAATATCCCATTGTATGTATATCCATTTGGTTGTTTATGGAGACATGGGTGGCTTTCATTTCTTGGCTATTGTAAATAGTGTTGCAATGAATTTTGATGTGCATGTTTCTTTTTTTTTGTATTAATGCTTTATTTTTCTCCAGTTATATCCCCTGGTGTGGAATTGCAGGATATGTGGTAATTCAATTTTTACTTTTTTAAAAATTAATTAATTTATTTTAGTTGGATGATAATTACTTTACAATATTGTGGTGGTTTTTGCCATACATTGACATGAATCAGCCATGGGTGTACATGTGTCCCCCGATCCTGAATCCTCCTCCACCTGCTTCCCCATACCATCCCTCTGGGCTGTCCCAGTGCACCGGCTTTGACTGCCCTGTTTTATGCATCAAATTTGGACTGGTAATCTATTTCGCATATGGTAATATACATATTTCAGAGCTATTCTCTCAAATCATCCCACCCTCGCCTTCTCCCACAGAGTCCAAAGTCTGGTCTTTATATCTGTGTCTGTTTTGCTGTCTTATATATATGATCATCATGACCATCTTTTTAAATTCCATATATATGCGTTAGCATACCGTATTGGTATTTTTCTTTCTGATTTACTTCACTCTGGATAATAGGCTTCAGTTTCATCCACCTTCTTAGAACTGACATAAAAGCATTCTTTTTTATTAATGGAGTAATATTCTATTGTGTGTATGTACCACAGCTTTGTTATCCAAACGTCTGCCAATGGACATCTAGGTTGCTTCCATGTCCTAGCTATTGTAAACAGTGCTGAAATGAACATTAGGGTGCACGTGTCTCTCTCAATTCTGGTTTCCTCCGTGTGTATGCCCAACAGTGGGATTGCTCGGTCATATGGGAGTTTTATTTCCAGCTTTTAAAGGAATCTCCACACAGTTCTGCATAGTGGCTGTACTAGTTTGAATTCCCACCAACAATGTAAGAAGGCTCCCTTTTCCCCACACCCTCTCCAGCAGGTATTTTTTGTATACTTTTATTATTGTTTGTAGATTTTTTGATAGCAGCCATTCTGACTGGTGTGAGATGGTACTTCATTGTGGTTTTGATTTGCATTTCTCTGATAATGAGTGATGGTGAGCATCTTTTTATGTGTTTGTTAGCCATCTGTATGTCTTCTTGGGAGAAATGTCTGTTTAGGTCTTTGGCCCATTTTTTGATTGGGTCGTTTATTTTTCTGGTATTGGGTTGTATGAGCTGTTTGTATATTTTTTAGATTAATTATTTGTCAGTTGCTTCGTTTGCTATTATTTTCTCTCATTCCGAAGGCTGTCTTTTCACCCTGCTTATAGTTTCCTTCATTTTGCAAAAGCTTTTAAGTTTAATTAGGCCCCATTTATTTTTGCTTTTATTTCCATTTCTCAGGGAAGTAGGTCATAGAGGATCTTGTTTTGATTTATGTAAGAGAGTGTTCTGCCTATATTTTCCTCTAAGAGCTTTGTATTTTCTGGTCTTTAATTTAGATCTATAATCCGTTTTGAGTTTATTTTTGTGTATGGTATTAGAAAGTGTTCTAGTTTCATTCTGTTACAGGTGGTTGACCAGTTTTCCCAGCACCACTTGTTAAAGAGATTGTCTTTTCTCCATTGCATATTTTTTCCTCCTTTATCAAAGATAAAGTGTCCATAGTTGCATGTATTTATCTCTGGGTTTTTGGTTTTGTTCCATGGATCTATATTTCTGTCTGTGTCAGTACCATACTGCCTTAATGACTATAGCTTTGTAGTATAGTCTAAAGTCAGGCAGGTTAATGCCTCCAGTTCCATTCTTCTTTCTCAAGCTTGATTTGGCTATTCAAGGTTTTTTGTGTTTCCATATAAATTGTGAAATTATTTGTTCTAGTTCTCTGAAAATACTGTTTGTAGCTTTATAAGGATTACATTGAATCCATAGATTTCTTTGGGTAGTAAACTCACTCATTTTCACTATATTGATTCTTCCAGTCCATGAACACGGTATATTTCTCCATCTATTAGTGTCCTCTTTGATTTCTTTCACCAGTGTTTTATAGTTTTCTATATAAAGGTCTTTTGTTTCTTTAGGTAAATTTATTCCCAAGTATTTTGTTCTTTTTGTCTCAATGGTGAATGGGATTGTTTCCTTGATTTATCTTTCTGTTTTCTCATTGTTAGTATATCAGAACGCAAGGGATTTCTTTGTATTAATTTTACATCCTGTAACTTCACTATATTCATTGATTAGCTCCAGTAATTTTCTGGTGGTGTCTTTGGGTTTTCAATGTAGAGGATCATGTCATCTGCAAACAATGAGAGTTTTACTTCTTTTCCAATCTGGATTCCTATTATTTCTTTTTCTTCTCTGATTGCTGTGGCTAAAACATACAAAACTATGTTGAAGAATAGTGGTGAGAGTGGACACCCTTGTCTTGTTCCTGACTTTAGTGGGAATGCTTTCAATTTTTCGCCATTGAGGATAATGTCTGGTGTGGGTTTATCTATGTGGCTTTTATTATTTTGAGATATGTTTCTTCTATGCCTGCTTTCTGGAGAGTTTTTGTCATAAATTGGTGTTGAATTTTGTCAAAGATTGTCTGTGCATCTATTGGAAGAAATGGACAAATTCTTGGAAAAGTATAATCTTTTAAAACTGAACCAAGAAATAAAAAATCTTAACATACCCATCACAAGCATGGAAATCAAAACTGTAATCAAAAATCTCTCAAAAAACAAAAGCCCAGTACCAGATGTCTTCACAGGTGAATTCTACCAAAAATTTAGAGAATAGCTAACACCTATCCTATTCAAACTCTTCCAGAAAATTGTATAGGAAGGTAAATTCCCAAACTCATTCTATGAGGCCACCATCACCCTAATACCAAAACCAGACAAAGATGCCACACACACACACACACACACACACACACAAACTACAGGCCAATATCACTGATGAACATAGATGCAAAAATCCTCAACAAAATAATTCTAACAAACAGAATCCAACAACATATTAAAAAGATCATACATCGTGACCAAGTAGGTTTTTTTTTTTTCTAATTTTATTTTATTTTTAACTTTACAAAAGATTCAAATATCAAAATGACCACAGGTGGGTTTACCCTCCTCCCTCCTCCCTCCTCATACCAACCCTCTGGGTTTATCCCTGGGATGCAAGGATTCTTCAGTATTTGCAAATAAATCAATGTGATACACCACATTAACAATTTTTAGTTTTTTGAAGAACTTCTGTATTGTTTTCCATTGTGGTGAACCAATTTACATTCACACCATTATACAAGGGTTCAATTTCCCTCACATTCTTTCAACATTTGCTATTTTTTGTCTTTTTGATGATAGAAATTCTGACAGGTGTGAGGTAATATGTCATGGTTTTGATTTGCATTTCCCAGGAGATTTGCAAGGGTGAGCATCCTTTTATGCACTTGTTGGCCATCTGTATGTTTTCCTTGGAACAAATGTCTATTCAGTTCTTCCACTCATTTCTTAATTTGGTTACTTTTTTCCTTGATATTGATTTGTATGAGCTGCATATATATTTTGAATATTAACCACTTGCTGGATATGTAATTTGTAATCATTTTCTCCTATTCATTAGACTGATTTTTTATTCTGTTGATAATCACCTTTGCTGTGCTACAGTTTAAAGTTTAACTAGGTCACATTTATGCATTTTTCTTTTTATTTCATTTGCCTTTGGAAACGCATTGAAAAAAAATATTGCTAGCATTATTTCAAGGAGTGTTCTGCCTAAGTTTTCGTCTAAAAGCTTCATGACCTCAGACTTTAATTTAGGCTTTCAACCTATTTTGAGGTAATTTTTCATATGGTTTGAGGGAATGTGCTAATCTCATTGCTTTACATGAATTTCTTCAGTTTTCCAGCATCACTTCTTGAAGAGACTGTATTTTGTCCATTGCATATTTTTGACTCCTTGTCATTATTTAATTAAGCATAGTTGTTTGAATTTATTACCAGGCCCTCTGTTCTGTTTTATTGATATATGTGTTTGTTTTTGTGCAAGTTCCACACTGTTAATATTGCTATAGCTTTGTATATAGCAATATAGTATAGTCTGAAGTCTGGGAGGGTGATACACCCAGCTGGTTCTTTTTTCTTAAGATGGCTTTCACAGTTTGAAGTCTTCTGTTGTTCCATATTAATTTTACGATGATTATTTTTAGTTCTTTAATAAATATCATGGGTGGGAACTGCCTTAAACTTGTAGATTGTTTTTGGTAAATGGCCATTAATATTAATTCTTCTAATCCATAAATATGTGGGATATTGTTCCATTTCTTTGTATATTCTTCAGTTTTCTTCATCCATGTTTTATCTTTTCAGAGTATAGTACTTTCCCCTTTTTGGTAAGTTTATCCCTGGGTAAGTTCTCCTTTGCATGTGGTTTAAATGGGATTTTTAAGTGTTATTTTTTGAATATTTCATTAATTTTTATGGAAAAGAATTTTGCATATTAACCTTATGCTAATTAACAAATCCAAATTTCTTGCCTTCATTAATTAGTTCTGATAGCTTCTGAGCAGAGACTTTAAGGTTTTCTATAAAAGTATCAGGGCATCTGCAAACAGTGACAGTTTTCCTTCTTCTCTTCTAATTTGGATGCCTTTTTTTTTTTTTCTGTTTCTTATATGATTTGTATGGCTAGATCTACCAATACTGTGTTACATAGAAATAGTGAGATTAGTGTTTTTTGTCTTGTTCCTGATTTTAAAGGAAAGGTTTCCAGCTTTTCACCACTGAGTATGATGAAAGTTGTCTTACATGGCCTTTATTATGTTGAAATATATTTCTTCTTTACCCACCATCATGAGAGTTTTTACCATTATTGGATGTTGAATTTTGTGGAATGTATTTTCTGCATCCATTGAGATGGTCATATGACTTTTATCCTTCCTTTTGTTAATCTGATGTATCAGTGGAAAGTTGCTCCAGTATTCTTGCTGGGAAAATCCCATGGACAGAGCCTGGCTGGCTATAGTCCACAGTAACAAAGAGTTGAACATGACTGAGTGACTAATCACACACACACACACACACACACACACACACTGCATATTGATTTAACTGAGAATATTGAGCCAACCATGCATCCATGGAAAAAATTCTACTTAATCGTAGTATATAATCTATTTCATGTATTGTTGAATTCATTTTGGTATTTCATTGAGGGCTTTTGCATTTACATTCCTCAGAGGTATTGGCCTGTAATTTTTTGAAGTGTCTTTGGTTCTGCTTTCAGCATAGTGGTGGCCTTTTAGAATGAGTCTGAGAGTTCTCCATTCTTTTCAATTTTTTGGAATAGTTTGAAAAGCCTAGGTGTTAGCTCTTCTTCATAGGTTTGGTAAAGTTTCCCCATGAAGCTGTTCAGTCCTGAACTTTTGTTTGCTGGGAGACATCTTTTATTGCAACTTTAATTTTGCTACTACTGATCAGTCCGTTTACATTGTCTGCTTCTTTTAGATCCTATCTTTCCTGGTTGAGTGTTTCTAGAAATCTATCCATTTCTTATTGGTTGTCCATTGAGTTGGTCTGCAACAGTTCATGGTATTTGCTTATAAATTATTTGTATCTCTATGAAGTCAGTTGTTATTTCTCTTGTTTCTTTTCTTACTTTGTTTATTTGAGTCCTCTTTCCTTTCTTTTTGGTAAGCATGGCTAACAGTTTATCACTTTTTATTATATTTAAAGAAAAGCTAACTCTTTTGTCCATTAACATTTCTGTTTTTTTCTATCTATATTTTGTTTATTTATTCTCTGACCTTAGCCATGGTTTGTTATTTGAGATTTGTTTTGTTTCTTGAGGAGTGCCTGTATTACATACTACACACATCTGTATAGTTTATTGAGTATAGAAATTAATTTTGGGTTTATAGATACTTGTCAGCTGAAACAAGACCAGGAGCTGACTGTGGCTCAGATCATGAACTCCTTATTGGCAAATTCAGACTTAAATTGAAGAAAGTAAGGGAAATGACTAGAATATTCAGGTATGACCTAAATAAAATCCCTTATGATTATACAGTGGAAGTGAGAAATAGATTTAAGGGACCAAATCTGATAGACAGAGTGCCTGATGAAATATGTATGGAGGTTCGTGACATACAGGAGACAGGGATCAAGACCATCCCCATGGAAAAGAAATGCAAAAAAGCAAAATGGCTGTCTGAGGAGGCCTTACAAATAGCTGTGAAAAGAAGAGAAGTGAAAAGCAAAGGAGAAAAGGAAAGATATAAGCATCTGAATGCAGAGTTCCAAAAAATAGCAAGAAGAGATAAGAAAGCCTTCCTCAGTGATCAATGCAAAGAAATAGAGGGAAGCAACAGAATGGGAAAGACTAGAGATTTCTTCAAGAAAATTAGAGATACCAAGGGAACATTTCATGCGAAGATGGGCTCAATAAAGGACAGACATGATATGGACCTAACAGAAGCAGAAGATACTAAGAAGAGGTGGCAAGAATACACAGAAGAACTGTACAAAAAAGATCTTCATGACCAAGATAATCACAATGGTGTGATCACTCACCTCGAGCCAGACATCCTGGAATGTGAAGTCAAGTGGGCCTTAGGAAGAATCACTAGGAACAAAGCTAGTGGAGGTGATGGAATTCCAGTTGAGCTATTTCAAATCCTGAAAGATGATGCTGTGAAAGTGCTGCACTCAATATGCCAGCAAATTTGGAAAACTCAGTAGTGGCCACAGGACTGGAAAAGGTCAGTTTTCATTCCAATTCCAAAGAAAGGAAATGCCAAAGAATGCTCAAACCATGGCACAATTGCACTTATCTCACAAGCTCATAAAGTAATGTTTAAAATTCTCCAAGTCAGGCTTCAGCAATACGTGAACTATGAACTTCCAGATGTTCAAGCTGGTTTTAGAAAAGGCAGAGGAACCAGAGATCAAAGTGTCAACATCCGCTGGATCATTGCAACAGCAAGAAAGTCCCAGAAAAACATCTATTTCTGCTTTATTGACTATGCCAAAGCCTTTGACTGTGTGGATCACAATAAACTGTGGAAAATTCTGAAGGAGACTGGAATACCAGACCACCGGACCTGCCTCTTGAGAAACCTATACGCAGGTCAGGAAGCAACAGTTAGAACTGGATATGGAACAACAGACTGGTTTCGAATAGGTAAAGGGGTACATCAAGGCTGTATTTGTCACCCTGCTTATTTAACTTATATGCAGAGTACATCATGAGAAACGCTGGGGTGGAAGAAGCACAAGCTGGAATCAAGATTTCCAGGAGAAATATCAATAACCTAAGATGTGCAGATGACACCACCTTTATAGCAGAAAGTGAAGAGGAACTAAAAAGCCTCTTGATGAAAGTGAAAGAGGAGAGTGAAAAAGTTGGCTTGAGGCTCAACATTCAGAAAACTAAGATCTTGGCATCCGGTCCCATTACTTCATGGCAAATAGATGGGAAAACAGTGGAAACAGTGTCATACGTTCTATTTTTGGGCTCCAAAGTCACTGCAGATAGTGATTGCAGCCATGGAATTAAAAGATGCTTACTCCTTGGAAGGAAAGTTATGACCAACCTAGATAGCATATTCAAAAGCAGAGATATTACTTTGCCAACAAAGGTCCGTCTAGTCAAGGCTGTGGTTTTTCCAGTAGTCATGTTGGATGTGAGAGTTGAACTGTGAAGAAAGCTGAGTGCTGAAGAATTGATGCTTTTGGACTGTGGTGTTGGAGAAGACTCTTGAGAGTTCCTTGGACTGTAAGGAGATTCAACAAATCCATCCTAAAGGAGATCAGTCCTGGGTGTTCACTGGAAGGACTGATGCTGAGACTGAATCTCCAATACTTTGGCCACCTCATGCGAAGAATTGACTCATTGGAAAAGACCCTGATGCTGGGAGGGATTGGGGGCAGGAGGAGAAGGGGACGACAGAGGATGAGATGGCTCAATGGCATCACCGACTTGGTGCACATGAGTTTGGGCCAACTCCAGGAGCTGATGATGGACAGGCAGGCCTGGCGTGCTGCGATTCATGCTGTTGCAAAGAGTCGGACATGATATATGACTGAACTAAACTGGATAGACAAACAAGATGGTGGAGAAGTAGGTGGGTGTAGAGAATATCTCTCTCCATGGATACATCTGGAATACACCTTCAGACACAGATGTTTATGCAGAAAACCAGCTGAGAGCAGACAGGAGTATCTGACCAGCAGAAAATAATATATAGAAGACACAAACTCAATAGGACAAAGGAACTAGAGGGAAAAACAGGAGTGTTAGTAGGACTGGACCTACCCTCCGCTGGTTGGGGAACTGAAGCATGGGTCTGAGCCCCACATTGGCCCAATTGTCTGAATCAGAGGAGAAACATTTTAAGACTGAGAGTGAAACAACTGATCTGTGGCAGCATAAATGGAAAGATAATCAGACAGTCCTTGTCACAGCCATATATACCCCAGACAGGGATGCAAGTCCTCTGGAAGGTGCAGTGGCTGAAAGCTGGAGTTTAGGGATTATGGAGCAATCCCATGGCTAGGGCTGCTTTTGACTGTGAAGAGACAGATCAAGGGGGTGTGAGGGAGGAGATTGTGGTGGGAAATGCCTGTGGAGGAAAGCCAGGCAGCCGTGGAACCAAGGCGATGTTGCCGAGTCATGCCTAGGGGTTGGAGCCATCACCATAACCTCTCTCTCCACAGATGCAAGCAATGGCAGCTGAACAATAGAGAGACTGGCCCATCAAACACCTGATGCACTGAACTAAAGAGTAGGAACCCAACCAGGATACCCCTGTAAGTGCTTGATATGTGATATACTGAATAGGATCCCAGCCAGGTTGGTCCGTCTATGTGCCTGATGTGCCAAACAACAGAGAAGGACCCAAGGAAGGACACCCTCTAAGTGCCTGAATGGGTAGCACTATGGAGAAAGACTGGATAGAGAGGCCTTCTGATCGCCATCTACAAGAGGCTCGAGAAAGACTCTGATAGGGCTATAACTCCTGTGACAGAGGCAGTCTGCATCCCTGCTCACTTGGCACTGCCAGGGTCCCCACAAGCCAAGCAGCTGTGCCGCCTTCACACTCAAACTTCACTGAGGCAGAGCTGCGATAGGCAAAAATATTCTTGTGTCTATGCATGCAGGGTCACTTCTGTCGTGTCCAACTCTTTGTGACCCTGTGGACTGTGGCCTGCCAGGCTTCTTTGTCACAGGGGTTCTTCAGGCAAGAATAATGGTGTATATTGGCCAATACTGGTTGCCATACTCTTCTGGAGCACTATATTTCCTGTTGCCCTAGCTGCCAATTCCCCTGAGTACCTGGAGTTGCCAGAACCCCTGCAATCCAAGCAGCTGCACCACCTCCACACCTGGCCCTCAATGGGGCAGACCCAACTCCTCCAGGGAAACTGCAGGAGCAAACCCCAGTGGACAACCCACATGCAGAGGTGGAAATAAAACCACAGTTGAAACCCAGAGGTGGTGTGGCTAAGGAAGAAGACCCAAAACATTCCCACCAGCTGTACAAGCTGCAGATTAAATCCACATAACCAACTAGGCAGACTCTTTGTCTATGGAATATATAAAAGGACACTGAGAGCTCCCACAAAAGAAAACGCACTAGTTCTGAGAGCTGTGGACATTGGAGGCAAGAACACACAGGAGCAGGGCCAGATTAGAATCTGAGCTGCCCCCACAGCAGATCCAGAGACCAGCACAGTGTTGGAGGGCATCCTAGGGAGGTGAGGTGGACTGTGACTCCCAGTGAGGGAAAAGACTCAGACAGCGGTGACTCAAGAAAATCATTTATTATTCTTATGTTTTGACTTGTTCTTTAGATTCTTTTGGATTAATTTTTTTTCTTTTCCTTTGCCCCCAGTTGTAGTTATCAATTTTATTGGCACTGTGAAATCTAATTAGGCTTTTGAGGTGTTTTTTTTGGGGGGGGGTCACTTTTTTTTGTTGTTGTTGTTACAAACTTCTGCATCTATGTCAGGATTTTGCAGTTCTGTGGAGTTTTCCTTTTTTATTTTTTTTCTGTCTTCTTCCTTTTTCTTCTTTTTTCAATTTTCTTTTTTTTGTTTTAATTTTTTAAACCTATTATATTTTTTCTATATTTATTCCTTTGTTTGCTTTTCCCACTGTTCTCTTCCCTTGCAGTTAATCTTTAATGTATATAAATCTTCTTTATCTACCTCTACTTTATCTACCTCTACCTCTATCTATTCTTTATTCCTTTACTTTTTTTCCTTTTCTCTCAACATATTTGTTAGTTTTGTTTTCATTGCTTTATTCCTCACATGGAAACTTGCTTTAGTTTTGTTTTCCAGTTTGTGTTTTAGTTAGTTTTGTTCTCAACTGCTAAATATAATTTTTTTATTTCTTTTGTTTGCTGGGTCAATCTACTATATTTTAGTTGGATTGTTTTGATTTTGCTTATGGGTGTATATGTGTATACTCCATTAAATTAATTATTATTTGCCTGGTTTTGTAACTGCCATTTGTCTGGGGTTGATCTTTGGTTTCTTATTTTTTGGTGTTTGTTTTAATGTCACTTAATGCCATAATAGACCATTTGTGAAATCTTCACTCCTGAACAGACATCAAGCCCTGAGCCTTTGGAGTGGGAGCTCTGACTCCAAGACCCTAGACTACCAGAGAAATAACCATAGGGAGTATCAAATAGTGAGAACTTACACAAAAGAAACTGCTTGAATACAAGACCTGGCATCACCAATCATCAGTAGCACCCTGTGCAGGACACCTCATTGAAACAATAAACAAAGCAAAAATACAAACCCAATCATCAGCAGACCAGGATTAACACCTTACTCAGCCATGCCCATCAGAGTTAAAAAAAAAAAAAAAGAAAGAAAGCAAACAAACCTCTGGGACAATATCAAATGTACCAACTTTCAAATTATAGGGGTCCCAGAAGGAGAAGAGAGAGAGAAAAAAAAAAAGATATGAAAAAATTTTGGAAGTAATTATGGTGGAATATATCTCCAACATGGAAAAGAAAATAGTCAATCATGTCCAAGAGGCACAAAGAGTCCTAAACAGGATAATCCCAAGGAGAAACATGCCAAGACACATACTAATCAAACTAACAAAGACTAATCAAAAAGAAAGAATATTAAAAGTAACAAGGGAAAAGCAACAGGTAGTATACAAGGGAAACCCCATATGTTTAATAGCTGATTTTTCAGCAGAAACCTTGCAGGTCAGAAGGGAATGACAGTATATATTTAAAGTACTGAAAGGGAAAAATCTACAATGAAGATTATTGTACCCAGCAAGGATCTCATTCCAAATTGATGGAGAAATCAAAAGTTTTTCAGACAAGCAAAAGTTACGAGAATTAAGTACCACCAAACCAGCTTTACAACAAATGTTAAAAGACTTAATCGTGAGATATAAGAGAAGAAAAAGAACAGAATCAACCCCAAACAATTAAGAAAAAGATCTACAGGTTCAAAAAAACAATGGAAACCAAACAATTATTTTGGGAGAACATCACCAATTAAATTAAAAGGTCCTTACTCCTTTGAAGGAAAGTTATGACCAACCTAGATATATATTCAATAAGAGACATTACTTTGCCAACAAAGGTCTGTCTAGTCAAGGCTATGGTTTTTCCAGCAGTCACGTTATGGATGTGAGAGTTGGATGAAGAAGGCTGAGCACTGAAGAATTGATGCTTTTGAACTGTGGTGTTGGAGAAGATAAGTCCATTCTAAAGGAGATCAGTCCTGGGTGTTCTTTTGAAGGAATTCAACTGAAAGACACAGACTGATGGGATCACTGATGGATGCTGCGACTCATGGGGTCACAAAGCACAGACCTGAACTGAACTGAACTGAACTGAATAGGTACATATATATATATACTTTACATATAAATGGAATAAAAACCCTAAGACCTCAGACCTAAAGACAAATATAGACTGAAAGTGAGAGTATGGAAAAATATATCCCATGCAAACGGGAAGCAAAAGAAAGCTAGAGTAGCAAACTTCATATCAGACAAAATAGACCTTAAAATAAATAAGATTGCAAGAGATAAGGAAGGACACTACATAATGATCAAGGGATCAATCCAAGAGGAAGACATAACAATTGTAAATATCTATGCACCCAACAATGGAGACACACCTCAGACATAAAAGGAGAAATAAGACACAACTGCTGCTGCAGATCAGATGTCACTCAGTTGTCCGACTCTTTTGACCCAGTCATGTCCGACTCTCAGACAACCCCATCGAGTCAGATGCCATCCAGCCAGCCCATCCCAGGCTGCCCCCATCCCTCCCAGGGATTTTCCAGTCAACTCTTTGCAAGAATACTGGAGTTTCAGCTTTGCATCATTTTCCTTCTCCCAATGCATCCTTCAGAAAGTGAAAAGGGTCAAGAGTCTTCTCCAACAACAGTTCAAAAGCATCGCTTCAGTGCTCAGCCTTCCTCACAGTCCAACTCATTAGACCACAGGAAAAACCCCTTGACTGGACTTTGTTGGCAAAGTAATGTCTCCCATCAGGCTCCTCTGCCCATGGAATCTTTTTTTTCAGCTGCAGTCACCATCTGGATTTTGGAGCCCAGTGCCACTGTTTCCACTGTTTCCCATCTATTGTCCAAGACACAGCACTAGCAGACATAAAAGGAGCCAACTTTTTGACAGTAACACAAGAGGCTTTTGAGTAGGAGACTTTGCCAAACCCCCCTCACACCAATGGACACATCATCAAAGCAGAAAATTATTTAAGGAAACTGTTGTTCCAAGTCTTAAATGATACATTACAGATGTGGATGGATCTCATTGATATCTTCAGTTTATTGGACATTCCATCCAAATGCAGAAAAGAATGTTTTTCTACACTTTCTTCTCATGTGCGGACATGGAACATTCTCCAGGATAGACAACATCATGGGTCACAAATCAAACCTCAGTAAATTTAAGAGAAATTGAAATCATGCCTTTCTTTGAGATTCAGCCATCTTCTCTGACAAATTTGCTGGCTATGAGACTAGATATCAGTTACAAGCTTCCATTCCAAAAACCATTGTGATTATCTGTCGTCACTTTTTGTAGAACTTAATATCTTCTGCTTCTGTTAGGTCCATACCATTTCTAAAAACCCACTCCTTCCAAAAGCACAAACAAATAAAACCCCACTCACACCAAGATTAAGCAATATTTTTAGAGGTTACTGAATCTTCAGGACAAATCCAAAAGAAGAAAAATTCTAGATACAGAGTCCAGGATAGAAAAGATCATGGGTCTCAAACCCTTTTAAATTTAAGAAAATTGAAATCATATGTGTCTCTTTTGCTGATATGTGACAGTTACAAGAAAAAAAAACCAACAAACAACAATTATTTTTGTAAAGAAATTAGCCTGAAAAAAAATTCCAAAAAGCAATAAGTTGCTGAAAAAAAAAGTAATTAGCAGTATATGTTGAATTAAAAAATAAAAAAATGAATTAAAGATACAAATGACAATGAAAATGAGACAATTCAAAACCTATGGGATGCAGCAAAAGCAGTTCTAAAAGGGAAGTTCATAGCAATGCAATCCCACCAGAATTAACAAGAAAAACATCAAATAGACATCCTAACTTTACACCTAGAACAACTATAAAAAGAAGAATGAGAAACCCCAAAATTAGTAAATGGAAAGAAATCATAAAGATCAGAGAAGACTTAATTGAAAAATAAATTAAAGAAAGAATAGTAAAGATTAATTAATCTAAAAGCCGTTTCTTTGAGATTAAAAAAATAAAATTTGACAAACATTTAGCCAGACTCATCATGTAAAAAAGAGAGAAGAATCAAATCAACAAAATTAGGAATGAAAAAGGAGAGGTTACAACAGACAATGCAGAAATACAAACAATTATGAGACTTTTACGAACAATTATATGGCGATAAAATGGATAACCTGGAAGAAATGGACAGATTTTTAGAAAAGTTCAATCTTCCAAGACTGACTGAGGAAGAAATAGAAATTATGAACAAGCCAATTACAAGCACTGAAATTGGAAGCTGTGATCAAAAATCTCCCCAAAAAACAAAAGCCCAGGACCAGATGGTTTTATAGGAGAATTCTATCAAACATTTAGAGAAGTGCTGATGCCTATCCTTCTAAAACTCTTTCAAAAATTGCAGAGGAAGCAACAATTCCAAACTCATTCTATGAGGTCACCATCATCCTGATACCAAAACCAGACAAAGACAACACAAAAAAAGAAAACTAAAGGCCAATATCACTGATGAACATAGATGCAAAAATCCTCAACAAAATTTTAGCAAGCAGAATTCAGCAACACATCAAAAAGCTCATACACAATGATCAAGTTGGGTTTTTTCCAGGAAAGCAAGCATTCTTCAATATACACAAATCAAATAATCTCAACAGATGCATAAAAAGCCTTTGACAATATTCAGCACCCATTTATGATTAAAACTTCAAAAACGGTCATAGAAGGAACCTACCTCAACATAGTAAATGCCATATATGATAAGCCTACAGCAGACATTTTTTTAGTGGTGAAAAACTGAAAGCATTCCCCCTAAGATCAGAAACAAGACAAGGGTGCCCACTTTCACCACTATTATTCAACACATTTCTGGAATTCCTAGCTACAGCAATCAGAGAAGAAAAAGAAATAAAAGGAATCCAGATCAGAGAAGAAGACATAAAGCTCTCAGTGCTTGCAGATGACATGATACTGTATGTAGAAAACCCTAAAGATAGTATCAGAAAATTACTAGAGCTAATCAGTGAATTTAACAACCTTGCAGGGTATAAAATCAATACACAGAAAACACCTGCATTTCTATATACTAACAATGAAAAATCAGAAAGAGAAATTAAGAAATCAATCCCATTCACCATTTCAACAAAAAGAATAAAATATCCTGGAAGAAACTTACCTAAGAGGACAAAAGGACTGTACACAGAAAATTATAAGGCACTGATGAAAGAAATCAAAGATGACATAAACAGTTGGACAGATATTCCATACTCCTGGGTAGGAAGACTCAATATTGTGAAAACGACTATTCTACCAAAGGCAATCCACAGATTCAATGCAATCATTACCAAATTACCAATGGCATTTTAACAGAACTAGAACAAAAAATTTCACAATTCATATGGAAGCACAAAATCCCCAAATAGCCAAAGCAGTCTTGAGAAAGAAGAATGGATGGATCAACCTTCCTGACTTCAGTATATACTACAAAGCTACAGTCATCAAGGCCAGATAGTACTAACATAAAAACAGAAATATAGATCAATGGTACAAGATAGAAAGCCCAGAAATAAACCATTCACCTATGGGTACCTTATTTTTGACAAAGGAGGCAAGAAAACAAAATGGGGCAAAGACAGCCTCTTCAATAAATGGTGTTGGGAAAACTGGATAGCTACATGTAAAAGAATGAAGTTGGAAAAATTTCAAACACCATACACAAAGATGAAGGCAAAATGGATTATAGGCAGAGATGTAAGGCCAGAAGCTATAAAACTCTTAGAGGAAAACATAGAATGCTTCATGACATAAATCAAACGATGATCCTCTATGACCCACCTCCTAGAGCAACAGAAATAAAAACAAAAGTAAAGAAGTGGGACCTGATTAACCTAAAAACTTTTGCACAGCAAAGGAAACTACGCACGGTGAAAAGACAACCCCCAGAATGGGAGAAAATAATAGCAAATGAAACAACTGACAAAGGATTAACTTCCAAAATATACAAGCAGCTCATACAACTCAACACCAGGAAAACAAACAACCCAATCAAAAAATAGGGGAAAGACCTAAACAGACATTTCTCCAAAGAAGACATACAGAAGACTATCAAACACATGAAAAGATTCTCAATATCCCTCATTATTAGAGAAATGCAAATCAAAACTACAATGAGATATCACTTGACACTAGTCAGAATGTCCATCATCAAAAAGTCTACAAACAATAAATGCTGGAGAGGGTGTAGAGAAAAGGGAATGCTCTTGCACTGTTGGTGGGAATGTAATTGATACAGCCACTATGAAAGATGGTATGGAGATTCTTTTAAAAACTAGGAATAAAACCACCTTATGACCCAGCTCCTAGGCGTATACCCTGAAGAAACCAAAATTGAAAAAGACATATGTATCCCATTGTTCATTACAGCACTATTTACAATGGCTAGATAGTGGAAGCAACCTAGATGTCCATCAACAGATGAATGGGTAAAGAAGTATGGTACATATGCACAATGGAATATTACTCAGCCATAAAAAGGAACACATTTGAGACAGTTCTAATGAGGTGGATGAACCTAGAGCCTATGTACAGAGTGAAGTTAATCAGAAAGAGAAAGATGAATATTGTATTCTAACATATATACGGAATCTAGAAAAATGGTACAGAAGAATTTATTTACAGGGCAGCAATGGAAAAACAGACATAGAGAATAGACTTATGGACATGGGGAGAGGGGAGGAGAGGGTGAGATGTATGGAAAGAGTAACATGGAATCTTACATTACCATATGTAAAATAGATAGCCATTGGTAATTTGGCTCAGGAAACTAAAACAGGGGCTCTGAATCAACCTAGAGGGTTGGGATGAGGAGGGAGATGCTAGGGAGTTTCAGAAGGGAGGGGATATATGTATACCTATGGCTGATTCACGCTGAGGTTTGACAGAAAACAACAAAATTCTGTAAAGCAATTATCCTTCAATTGCAAATAAATTAAAAACAAGAAAACACCTCAACATTCAGAAAGCTAAGATCATGACATCTGGTCCTATCAGTTCATGGCAAATATTGGGGAGATGTTGTAAACAGTGAGAGACTTTATTTTTGGGGGGCTCCAAAATCACTGCAGATGGTCACTGCAGCCATGAAATTAAAAGACACTTGCTCCTTGGAAGAAAAGCTATGACCAACCTAGACAGCATATTAAAATGAAGAGACGTTACTTTGACAGCAAATGTCCATATAGTCAAAGTTATAATTTTTTCCAGTAGTCATGTATGGATGTGAGAGTTGGACCATAAAGAAAGCTGAGTGCTGAAGAACTGATACTTTTGAACTGTGGTGTTGGAGAAGACTCTTCAGAGTCCCTTGGACAGCTAGGAGATCCAACCAGTCAATCCTAAAGGAAATCAGTCCTGAATATTCACTGGAAGGACCTGATACTGAAGCTGAAACTCCAATATTTTGGCCACCTGATATGAAGGACTGACTCATTAGAAAAGACCCTGATGGTGGGAAAGATTGAAGGTGGGAGGAGAAGGGGACACAGAGGATGAGATGGTTGGATGGCATCACTGACTCTATGGACATGAGTTTGAGCAAACTCTGGGAGCTGGTGATGGACAGGGAGGCCTGGTGTGCTGCCATCCACGGGGTTCCAAAGAGTCAGACAAGGCTTAACGACTGAACTGACTGACTCACTTCAGAGAAATATTTGATTTATATAACACAGAGAAAGACAACCTTCTGGGATGTTATTGAAGTAAAAGTACTGGCATAAAATGATGTGTGTATACTGGTGTTTATTTTGTCATTGCTTTTGATGATAAAAACTGGAAGTATATAAAATCTCTGTCTATGTGAGATGGTTGGATAAATTATGTTTACAGCATAGAACATTGAAGAGGTTTCAATGAAGTTGTTTTAAATGGTCAGAAATGTTCTTCAAAATAAGAGGTGAGATACTCTTTTAAACAATATTTCTTTTAAGTCAAGGACATAGCCCCTCTAAATGTATTTGAGTATATCGAACAAGTAAGAAATATGAGAGGGTATGCTAGGTTTAAACTTGTGCAACTGGGTTGATGAACTGGAGGGTAGCTGTGAAAAGAAATGGATTGCTATGTAAAAGGGGAAGGAGGAGGATCCTGGGAAGAGGGCAAATAGGAAGCACTGCAAATATTTCCCCACTTAAAAATAATTGCACTGCCAGAATCTATCTTATATAACTATTTTGGAGCTGTGTAGTCTGTTGAAGCCTCACAACTTCCAGGACACTTGGACAGTTAATTGTGGTTGATTTCAGTCATTTCACTGTAGTGCAGCTAACTATGCCCAATCACAACTCTCTGGCTAATCCATCTGCATATGTTCCTGTTGAACTTTGCAAGAATGCTTATGGGAGCCAGGTGGTAAATAGGACATTTTCCTCCAAATATCCAATGTCTATTCTCTGATTATTGATGGTTCCTTCTGAATCAGAGGTGCAGAGAGGACAGCAGCCATAATTGGTGCATCTCCCCACCATGGCTTTGCCCCTCCCTCCCCCAGCCCAGCTGAAGTGAGTTTCAGGAGTTTCAGTACCTTATATCCCTCCCATCTTCATTTTTTTTTTTTTTTTGTCTTTTGGAAGCCAGACATTAAAGACTTGGACTTTTAAGAGGCATACACACAAAAAATTAGAAAGTCTTCATGCATGTACAGTGAGAGGTGCAGGCTTAAACAGACCACGGAAGAACTTGTTTTGCCTGAGACTAGCCCTCAGCACAGAGATTGCCTATAACAAGGTATACCTGTGGCAGATTCATTTCGATATTTGGCAAAATTAATACAATATTGTAAAGTTTAAAAATAAAATTAAAAAAAAAACTACAAATATAAAAAGGGAGATTAAGATAGCAGAGTAGGAAGACAGTGGGTTCACCTTCCCTGAAGAACATATCAGACTACAACCACACATAGAGCAACTCCTGCTGAAATCAGCCTGGGGACTAGCAGAACAGCTGTTCACAACCAAGGCTGTAAAGAGAGACCCACATGGAGTCTGGTTGGAATGTAAACTGATACAGCCATTATGGGAAACATTATTGAGGTTTCTTAGAAAAGTAAAAATGGAATCACTGTATGATCCAGCAATTACTACTCTGGGTATATATCTGAAGAAAATTAAAACACTAATTCCAACCCCATTGTTCATAGCAGCATTATTTATAACTGCCAAGATATGGAAGCAACATAAGTGTCCATTAGTAAATGAATGGGATGAAGCAGATTTGGAATATATATGCAGTAGGTACTAATCAGTCAAAAAATTTTTTTCTTATTTGCAAGATTGGTGGACTTGGGAAGTTATTATGCTTAGTGAAATAAGTCATATAGAGAAAGACAAATTCTACATTTTTCACTTATAAATGAAATATAAAAATTTAAATGAATGAATAACTATGCTTAGTATAACTAATGTGAGACTAATATAACAATGTAAATCAACTATGCTTTCATTAAAAAGTAATTAATTAATTAACATTTCTAGGATTAATGTTAAGGAGGTTAGCACCTGTGTTTTCTTCTAGAAATTTTATGCTTTCAGGTCTTTCACTTAATTCTTTAATCCATTTTGAATTAATTTTTGTGTTTGGTGTAAGATAATGGTCTAATTTTACTCTTTTGTTTGCCACAGATATTTATTTGATTCATTTTTGGTAGGTTGTGTGTTTCTAGGAAAATCTCTTCTATACTCTTGATATGTTTCTTAGAGCAATTTTTTTTTCTTTTAAGTTAGTTCTGATATTATTTAAGAAAAAAGTTCTCATCAGAGGGAGCTTTTTACTTAGATTATTGCTGAAACAATTTCCAATTGAGACTATTTCTCTTCACTGATAGGGACTGTTTCATACCTCATAACTCTATTCCTTAATACACAAGGACAATTAACACATTAATTTTTTTTCACACAAGGTTGTAGTTCTGATACAGAAGAAAAGCTTATTTTAGGATACTCGAAATTTTAAGAAATCTGTCCCCTAAAAACTGGTGTCCTTTCTTTCCTTTGCCAAGAGTTATGTTTTAGACTATGTAGATAATTTATCTGTATGAACTAGTGAATCTAAGAGGAAACCTTTTTCCTATAAGTCATTGATAGGACTTTTGATATGCATTGTAGGGTAAACCCCAGATAACTGCACTACTCTTCTAATAATACATGTACGGTAACACTGGGACTTGCTAGGGCACATTTCTAAGTTCTGTTGTCTAGAAATGCAATTATCCATTGCCTTTGCCCCCAGGATTTCTATTCTTTTAGTCTGTTTAAAAATTCAAAATATGACAAGATTTGACTAAAAGAACATCCCTCAATCATGGCTACTTGCTTTGAAATGGGGAGTTTTGGTTGTCAAAATAATTCTTGTGAAGAGAGTCTGGTGTCTCTTTTTAAAATCACAAACATTTATGGAATTTCCTAGAAGGCTATCTAATTGCAATTCATATAATTAATAATTGTCTATTTATTTGAATTCTTTTCCATAATGCTACACCATGAATTTCTTCATTCTACCTAATTGTGTGAGGATAGCATTTTCAAAATCCAATGCGATATACTGGAATGATCCTAAACATAGATCTTAGGTTGTTGATACAAAGAATGAAGGAAAAAATTCAAAGTGAAACCTAAAATTAAAATGTCAAAATGTGTAGTCTTTGAGTGAAGATTACTATAGACTGAATGTTTGTGTCCTCCTGAAATTCATATGTTGAAACCTAATCCTCAATGTGACGGCCTTAGGAGGTGAGACCTGTGGTAGTTGATTACATCATAAGGATAGAGTTCTCATGGATGGGATCAGTGCTTTTGTAAAAGAGACAGCAGAGAGGTCTCCTTTCTCTTTTGTCCTGAGATGATATAGCAAGAAATGGCAGGCTGTGAACCGGGAAGAGGGACCTCATCAGACACCGAATCTTCCAAGGCCTTGATTCTGGATTTCCTTGGATCCAGAACTTTGAGAAATAAACTTTGTTTTTTTATAAGGCCCTCAATCTGTAGATTTTACTGTGTGTGTGTGTGTGTGTGTGTGTGTGTGTGTGTGTGTTAGTTCTCCGTCATGTCTGATTCTGCCACCCTATGGGGTGGAACCTGCCAGGCTTCTCTGTCCTGAATTCCCATGGAATTCTCCAGGCAAGAATGCTGGAGTGGGTTGCCATTCCCTTCTCCAGGGGATCTTCTCAACCCAGGGATCGAACCTGGGTTTCCTGCATTGTAGACAGATACTTTAACATCTGAGCCACCAGGGAAGCCCCAGATTTTATTGTAGCAGCCAAAATGAGCTTCCCTAGTAGCTCAGATGGTAAATCATCTGACTGCAATGCAGGAGACCCGGGTTCAATCCCTGGGTCGGGAAGATCCCCTGGAGAAGGAAATATTAACCCACTCCAGTATCCTTACCTGGAAAATCCCATGGACAGAAGAGCCTGGCAGGCTGTACAGTCCATGTGGTCACAAAGAGTAGGACATGACTGAGCGACTAACACACAGCCAACATGGAATCATACAATGTCTTTTAATCTTTTCAATATTTCTCCCTTTAGAGTTGCCTTGCAAAAAATATCCCATAATTGTGTAGCACAGGTCATTGTTCTGGGTTTTGAATTGTAACCACTTGTTATTCTGTGCAGTTTGACAAATTTTAGAGTCTGGTACTTTCTTTTACTACTTAGGGGACCTTGCTATATAGGCAAAAATGATATTGTTTTTCCTTACTAAATGTTGTTTATTTCTATGTTGTGTCTGACTCTTCTGTGACCCCATGGACTCTAGCCCAGCAGACTCCTCTGTCCATGGGATTTCCCAGGAAATAATACTGGAGTGGGTTGCCAGTTTCTTCTCCAGTGTATCTTCCTGACCCAGGAATTGAACCACATCTCCTTTGCAGGTAGATTCTTTACTATTGAGTCACTAAGGTAGCCCTACTAAATATGTGTGTGTGCAAATAAACATGTATGTATTCTTTAGGCTTCCCTAGTGGCTCAGGTAGTAAAGAATCCTCCTGCAGTGAAAGAGGTGTGGGTTCAATCCCTAGGTTTGTAAGATACCCTGGAGAAGGAGAAACCTGTTCCAGTATTCTTGCCTGGAGAATTCCACAGACAGAGGAGCCTGGCAGACTATAGTCAATGGGGTGACAAAGAGTCGGACATGACTGAGTGACATTCTACATTCTCTCTATTCTATTTTTCAGCTCCATGATTTCTGCTTAGTATTTTTAAGTTTTCTGTATCTTTGTGAAAATCTCACTTTATTTATGTATTATTCTCTAATTACAGTAAGCGTGATACTTTTTTGAATTCTGTGTCAGGTAATTTACATATCCATTCCATTAAAGTTAGTTTGGAGTACTTTATCTTAAACTCCTTTGGAAAATATTTCAACTAGTTTTCATGGAACAACAGACTGGTTCCAAACAGGAAAAGGAGTACGTCAAGGCTGTATATTGTCACTCTGCTTATTTAGCTTATATGCAGAGTACATCATGAGAAACACTGGGCTGGAAGAAGCACAAGCTGGAATCAAGATTGCCGGGAGAAATATCAATAACCTCAGATATGCAGATGACACCACCCTTATGGCAGAAAGTGAAGAACTGTGGAAAATAATACACACACAAGATTTCTGGGACATAAGACAGTGATACAGCTTAGCTGGGATGTTGGCTTTCATGAGCATCTGCTTTCATAAATAGCTGGAACTAGTTTTCATCTTCATTGACTCTGCTTTGGTGTCTGCATGTTACACCAAACACTCACCTGTCCTAATTTTCATGGGCTGGCCTTGTGCTGGAGAAAGCACTAATAAGCCTGGCCAGTGTGGACCGCTCAGCCTTTGTGTTAGTTCAGCCTTCTCTCTTTGTTCTTAGTGGGCTTCCAGGTATTTCAAGTATGCCTGGCCCTGTCAGTGCTGTAAAACAAGCAAGGCCGAAGCCAAGTCCACATGCGGCCCCCAGCTATGCTGTGTCCTGAGATGTATGGTGCACTTCCTTCCTCTCCAGGGAAAGCTGTAAGAGAGGGGTTTTCAGTACTTTGTTCTCTGCTGATCTGGTGAGGGGGAGCTATAGTGACTTCCAGCCCTGGGTGGTTCTCTCTCACCCAGGATAGCTACTAATTCTTTATCCTGGGTCTCATATGCTTTCTGACATACAGGCTGTCTTGAAGCCAGTCTCACTGCAGATGGTGATCGCAGCCATGAAATTAAAAGACGTTTACTCCTTGGAAGGAAAGTTATGACCAACCCAGATAGCATATTACAAAGCAGAGACATTACTTTGCCAATAAAGGTCCGTCTAGTCAAGGCTATGGTTCTTCCAGTGGTCATGTATGGATGTGAGATTTGGACTGTGAAGCAAGCTGAGCACCAAAGAATTGATGCTTTTGAACTGTGGTGTTGGAGAAGACTCTTGAGAGTCCCTTGGACTGCAAGGAGATCCAACCAGTCCATCCTAAAGGAGATCAGTCCTGAGTGTTCATTGGAAGGACTGATGCTGAAGCTGAAACTCCAATGAGGATCCCTTTCCCATCTTTCCTGGAACCTATGTTGGACACTACAACAAAATTCTTGCCCTGCAGGCAAAGGCTTATGTAGTACTGGTGTTTTTCTTTGCAGACCTTAGTGTGTGACAGTCGCAAACTGTCAGACAAGACTGAGCAACTGAACAAAAACAAAAAAAAAAAAAAAAAAGAAGAAGAAGAGGAGGTGGGATGAATTAGGACATCAGGACTGATATATAAACGCTACTATGTATAATATAGATAACTAAGGAGAACCTACTGTATAGCACAAGAACCTCTATTCAATTCTCTGTAGTGAGCTAACTGGGAAGGAAATTTAAAAAAAATGATTGGTTATATCATTACATATAACTGATTCACTTTTCTGTACAGCAAGAAACTAACACAGCATTGTACAAAACAATTATACTGAAATAAAAATTAACTAAAAAATGAAACCCATTAGACACCATCTATGTGCTAGACCAGTGATATTCAATTTAAATATACTTCAAGTACTTTTACATGTGATTTCAAATTTTCTGCTAGCCGAATTAAAAAGGTAAAAGAGAAAGATGTGACATTAATTACAATAATGATTCATGTAACTCAATATACCCAAAATATTATCACTTCATTGCACAACCAATATAAAAATTAAGACATTTTTACCTTTTATTGTACTAAGCCTTGAAAGCGTTCTCAGAACAGCCCAGATGAATGTGACACTAAACCTTTTAATTAAAAACACTTGATCTCTTTTTAGATTTCATTAAATTTACAATTGAAGAAATAGATTCCCATACATAAGTTGTTCCAAATATGTATCTGGGCTATCTCTAGTTGTGGTGAGTGGGGGTTGCTCTCAAGTTGTGGTTCGCAAACTCAGTAGTTGCCACATGGGCTTCAGTTGTCCTGGCCCAAGGGCTCAGTAGTTGTGGCGAATGGACTTACTTGTACCAGGACATGTGGAATCTTCCTGTATCAGGAATTGTACTCATGTCCCTGCATTGGCAGGTGGATTCTTTACTACTGGACCACCAGGGAAGTCCAATGGCCATACATTTTCTGCCATTTAAAAATAAAATATCTTATTTAGTAACTTTTTCATACTTTTGCAGTTTTATTGAGAAAAAATTGACTGTATACATTTAGTGAAAGTGAAAGCTACTCAGTCATGTTTGACTCATTGCAACCCCAGGGACTATACAGTCCATGGAATTCTCCAGGCCAAAATGCTGCAGTGGGTAGCCTTTCCCTTCACCAGGGGATTTTCCCAATCCAGAGATCGAACCCAGGTCTCCCGCATTGCAGTTGGATTCTTTACCAGCTGAGCCGCAAGGGAAGCCCAAGAATACTGGAGTGGGTAGCTTTATCGCTTCTCCAGCGGATCTTGCTGACCCAGGAATTGAACTGGGGTCTCCTGCATTGCAGGCGGATTCTTTTCCAACTGAGCTATCAGGGAAGCCCAGTTTTAGGGAACGTGGTTCAATATGGTGACATAGGAAGATCCTGAGCTCACCTCCCTTCATGAATGCAGTAATTCTACAGCTGTATATGAAAGAATCACCTCTGAAAAAGGATCTGAAAACTTGCCGAGAACTTTCTTCACCTTGTAAGGTGAGAAAAGGCCACACTGAGGTAGATAGAACAGGCTGAGACACAGTCTCACTGTAAACTCTACTCTGGTGCAGAAACCAAAAATGGTGAGGGTACACACAAACCTGAGCTTTTGCACTGTTCAAGTTCTGATATAGAAGAAAATTGTTATTTCAGAACTGTTTAAATTATGAGAAAGCTTTCACCTGAAGACCCAGTGTTCCTTTACTCCTTTAATAGTTATTTTCTAGACTGTGTAGAGAAATGATGGATTAGAAAATCTCAGAGGGAACATTTTTTCCTATAAGTGAGTCATTGATAGGCCAGTTAATTGGGATTCCCTGGTAGCCCAGCTGGTAAAGAATCCAAATGCAATGCAGGGGAACCTGATTCCATTCCTGGGTCAGGAAGATCCCCTGGAGAAAGGATAAGCTACCCACTCCAGTATTCTTGGGCTTCCCTGGTTTCTCAGATTGTAAAGAATCCATCTGCAATGAATGACACATGGATTTGATCCCTGGGTTGGGAAAATCCCCAGAGGAGGGCATGGCAACTCACTCCAGTATTCTTACCTGGAGAATCCCCATGGACAGAGGAGCTTGGCAGGTTACAGTCCATAGGGTCACAAAGAGTTGGACAAGCCTGAGCGAGTAAGCACAGCACCAGTACTGATTTACTAGGACTCATTTCTGAATCATATTCTCCAGAAATGCAATTGCTCATTGCCCCTACACATAGCTTCAATATGTCTGGCTTCATGCATGAATGGGGTGAAAGACTCTCTTAACAATTTTCTGAATCTTACATTTTCGTTACATAAATTGTTTTTGCATCATTTGTTTTTGTAGGAAAAGAGAGACTAGGGCTTCCTCTTCATTTCTGTAGTCTAAATGAACATAACATGGGAGATTTGGCTTTTCTTTGGTGAATGGACAATCCCTAAGTGTAGGGAAAAGTTGAGTAAACTATGGAATCTCTAAGGGACTAAGGACAGATTAAGGTACAGGATGCAAATGCAATCCTCCCAGGTCCCTATTATACATAGAGTGTTTCCCTGGGGAAGAGATTGAACAAGCTTCTGCCACATTTATAACCGAGTGCATTACAGCATTACACTCACATTAAATCTGTGGCTTACCAAGCGGCAAAAACAATAATAAAGAAGAATGTTTATTTTTCTCTGCTGCTTGAGGGGACTGAAAGTCATAAACAGAAATTATGATCTATATTTTTAAAAGATTTTGAAGTCAAATCAGAAAATACATGTGGGCTGCATTCTCTTAGAATCAAAGGAACCAGAGCTTCAGAACCTGAAATTGCCCTACTAAGACCAGACGGTAAAACCAATGATAAGAAAGCCCTGGGGTTTTCTGGAGAAAGGAAGGTAAGTTTCTGAATTCCATTTATTCTAGCCCTTCTTGTTTGAATTGGAAGTCCAAGGATCTGCTGCTGCTGCTGCTAAGTTGCTTCAGTCGTGTCTGACTCTGTGCAACCCCAGAGACGGCAGCCCACCAGGCTTCCCTGTCCATGGGATTCTCCAGGCAAGAACACTGGAGTGGGTTGCCATTTCCTTCTCCAATGCATGAAAGTGAAAAGTGAAAGTGAAGTCGCTTAGTCGTGTCCGACTCTAGCGACCCCGTGGACTGCAGCCCACCAGGCTCTTCAGTCCATGGGATTTTCCAGGCAAAAGTACTGGAGTGCGGTGCCATTGCCTTCTCTGCCAAGGATCTAAGATATCACAATTTCTTTCCAATTTAGCACCCTGAGACTCACATAAAATTTAGAAAAATGTCTATTTAAGGCATGGATCAGTGAACACTCAGAGACACTAGGGGCCTAAAAGGATGCATTAGATCAGTCAGTAAGTTCCCTCTCCATGGACGGATGTCTCACTCATCTACAGTTACAGGTTTTACTCTGTAATGTGGGGCGAAGTGGAGAAAGTAATGGCACCCCACTCCAGTACTCTTGCCTGGAAAATCCCATGGATGGAGGAGCCTAGTAGGCTGCAGTCCATGGGGTCGCTAGGAGTCGGACACGACTGAGTGATTTCACTTTATTTTTTCACTTTCATGCATTGGAGAAGGAAATGGCAACCCACTCCAGTGTTCTTGCCTGGAGAATCCCAAGGATGGGGAGTGGTGGGCTGCCGTCTATGGGGTCGCACAGAGTCGGACATGACGGAAGCGACTTAGCAGCAGCAGCAGTGGGGCAAAGAGTTAACCTCTCGTAGATTCTGGCCATTTAGTTTTAGTTAAGAAGCAATTTTCTTTGTTCTCACCCCACAAGGTCTAATCTGCTTTAAATCTGCCAGCACCTAATTGCTAGAGTCTCTGCCCATAGTCTTAGAGGTGAGGGGAGACTTCAAATGAAAGGAGAAATGTTGAGATGTGGGAAGAATGAGTCAATCCTGCTCCAAACCTCTCCTTTATCCACTGTTTGTTTTTTATCCCAAGTAGTCAAGTCCTCACAGGGCAGTGGTTTCTGTCTTCTGTAGGCTAAATTTTGATATTCTTTCCTACTTAGTTTATAAAGATCCAAAAAAGTGAAATTCCCTGTCACTAATTTTCAGGATAATGGTAAGACAGTTCCATGAGAGAGTAGGTAAGACAATTCCATGAGTCCAGGCTGGGTTACTCTCAGATATCCCCAGCCCAAACAGCATACTTTTGAGAGGAGATATTGTGTGAAAATTGAGTCATTGTTCTCTAAGTAACCTTTTTCTTCTGTGCTCACAGAACACCTTAGAGAAGAATGGCTCCTGGAAATGGCTCTTTTGTGACTGAATTCATTCTGTTGGGATTAACCAACCAGCCAGATCTCCAACTCCCTCTATTCTTCCTGTTCCTAGGAATGTACATGGTCACTGTGCTGGGAAATTTGGGATTGATAACACTAATTGCACTGAATTTACACCTACACACCCCCATGTACTTTTTCCTTTTTAACTTGTCTTTCATAGACCTCTGTTATTCTTCTGTATTTACACCCCAGATGCTGATTAAATTCTTATCAAAGAAGAATATTATTTCTTACATGGGGTGCATGACCCAGCTCTATTTCTTCTGTTTTTTTGTCATTTCTGAATGCTATGTGCTGACATCAATGGCCTATGACCGCTATGTGGCCATCTGTAACCCACTCTTATATAATGCTGCCATGTCCCCTAAAGTGTGTTCCAGCCTTATGTTTGGTTCCTACTTGATGGCATTTTCTGGTGCCATGGCTCACACTGGATGCATGCTGAGACTGACCTTCTGTGATGCAAACACCATCAACCATTATTTCTGTGACATCCTCCCTCTGCTTGAGCTCTCCTGCACAAGTACCTACGTCTGTGAAGTGGAAGTGTTTATTGTAGTGGGCATCAATATCATTGTGCCCAGTCTCACCATCTTTGTCTCTTATGGTCTCATCCTCACCAACATCCTCCACATCAGCTCCACAGAGGGCAGGTCCAAAGCCTTCAGCACCTGCAGTTCGCACATCATTGCTGTTTCTCTCTTCTTTGGATCAGGGGCATTCATGTATCTCAAACCACCTTCTGCTGTGTCTTTGGATGAAGGGAAAATCTCTTCCATCTTTTACACCAATATGATTCCTATGATGAACCCATTAATCTACAGCTTGAGGAACAAAGATGTTAAACTTGCTCTGAGAAAAACTCTGAGTAGGAGACAGTTTTAATTAGAACTGTTTGTGTGCACAAGTAACTTGTACCATGAGATGTTAAGTTTTTAATTTTAATGACAAGCTTCTTACCATATTTTTTCATCTTTTTTTAACCTAGTATCTTAAAGAAATTTGAGTCCTGTTTGAATAATTTATTTCCATTTTTATATTTTTTTCACTGTTTTCAAAATACATATCATCTCTTTTTCTTGCATAGTAATAACATTAAATAGTGAATATATTATCTTTTTAATTATCATTTTGAAATTATTTTTCCCTTGGGAAAAGACCAATGGCCTCCAAATAATGAATTACATAACATTAGACTGAAACATATCACATGGGTTACTTTTAATCTATCAACTTGTATTTAGAAGGATAAATAAAATACTATGTTTCTACTCTTATCTTTCCATATTTCACTTGGCAATATATACCTTCTTGAAATACCAGAGATTGATGGTTCTAAGAGTATCAAGGATAATTCCTTTCCCATCTGTAAACCTTTAGTGTTAAGCTTCTTTTTCCAAAGAGTTTTATTTTTCATCTTTGTAAGTAAAACTGACACATAGCCAGTCATCAAAATACATGTTTTGCATGGGTGGGAAAGTGAAGCCAAGAGTGGATAATGATTTACTTTAAGTCACACAGCTTTAGAAAGAAAAATTGTAGACTAAATTCTTATCATTTTGGCTTCAAGTGTATTATTCTTCAGTATACTCTATACACTCTTGATTATGCTATTCTATTTCAGTGAGCATGTAATATAAGAAAACATTCTTGATTTAAAGTTGACTGTCCTCTGTCTTAGAATGACATATGAATTTCTCTCAAGCTGGGTATTCCTTTCTTTTCTTTTTAGCAAAACAGTTTGAATGTCTTTTGCTGCTGTTGTCAGAAGGAGAAAGACTTTTGAGCTCATATATCATGCTAGTAAAGTAATGCTCAGAATTCTCCAAGCCAGGCTTCAGCAATATGTGAACCATGAACTTCCAGATATTCAAGCTGGTTTTAGAAAAGGCAGAGGAACCAGAAATCAAATTGCCAACATCCATTGGATCATTGAAAAGGCAAGAAAGTTCCAGAAAAACATCTATTTCTGCTCTATTGACTATGCCAAAGCCTTTGACTGTGTGGATCACAATAAACTGTGGAAAATTCTGAAAGAGATGGGAATACCAAACCACCTGACCTGACTCTTGAGAAACCTATATGCAGGTCAGGAAGCAACAGTTAGAACTGGACATGGAACAACAGACTGGTTTGAAATAGGAAAAGGAGTATGTCAAGGCTGTATATTGTCACCCTGATTATTTAACTTATATGCAGAATACATCATGAGAAATGCTGGGCTGGAAGAAGCACAAGCTGGAATCAAGATTGCAAGAGAAATGTCAATAACCTCAGATATGCAGATGACACCACCCTTATGGAAGAAAGAGAAGAAGAACTAAACAGCCTATTGATGAAAGTGAAACAGGAGAGTGAAAAATTTCGCTTAAAACTCAATAATTCAGAAAACTAAGATCGTAGCATCAAGTCCCACCCCTTCATGGCAAATAGATAGGGAAACAATGGAAGCAATGAAAAACTTTATTTTGGGGGGGATCTAAAATCACTCCAACCTAGATAACATATTCAAAAGCAGAGACATTACTTTGCCAACTAAGGTCCGTCTAGTCAAGGCTATGGTTTTTCCAGTGGTCATGTATGGATGTGAGAGTTGGACTGTGAAGAAAGCTGAGTGCCAAAGAATTGATACTTTTGAACTGTGGTGTTGGAGAAGACTCTTGAGAGTCCCTTGGACTGCAAGGAGATCCAACCAGTCCATTCTGAAGGAGATCAGCCCTGGGATTTCTTTGGAAGGAATGATGCTAAAGCTGAAATTCCAGTACTTTGGCCACCTCATGTGAAGAGTTGACTCATTGGAAAAGACTCTGATGCTGGGAGGGATTGGGGGCAGGAGGAGAAGGGGACGACAGAGGATGAGATGGCTGGATGGCATCACTGACTCGATGGACGTGAGTCTGAGTGAACTCCGGGAGTTGGTAATGGACAGGGAGGCCTGGCGTGCTGTGATTCATGGGGTCGCAAAGAGTCGGACACGACTGAGCGCCTGAACTGAACTGAACTGAGAATCACTGCAGCTGGTGACTGCAGCCATGAAATTAAAAGATGCTTGCTCCTTGGAAGAAAACCTATGACTAACCCAGACAGCATATTAAAAAGCAGAGACCCATTACTTTGCCAACAAAGTTACATCTAGTCAAAATTATGGTTTTTCCAGTAGTCATGTATGGATGTGGGAGTTGGACTGCAAAGAAATATGAGCGCCAAAGAATTCAAGCTGTGTGGTGTTGGAGAAGACTTGAGGGTCCCTTGGACTGCAAGGAGATCCAACCAGTCCATTCTACAGAAAATCAATCCTGAATATTCATTGGAAGGACTGATGCTGAAGCTGAAACTTGGATACTTTGGCCACCTGTTGTGAAGAGCTGACTCATTGGTAATGACCCTGATGCTAGGAAAGCTTGAAAGCTGGAGGAGAAGCATACTAGAGAGGATAAGATGGTTGGATGGCATCACTGACTCCATGGACATGAGTTTGAGTAAACTTGGGGAGTTGGTGATGGACAGGGAAGCCTGGTGTGCAGCAGTATGTGGTCACAAAGAGTTAGACATGACTGAGCAACTGAACTGAACTGAGGAAATGGAAGCCAAATTCCCCTTTCCTATTTGCCTCAAAGTTCTCCCAGGAGATACACATATACTGACATAGGTAATAGTACAGCGAAAATTACAACACTACTTCTAAGAGCAGTGGTAACACCCTATTCATTCTCTTTATTATTATTTGAAGTGGATTAATTTAGTTTGATATCAGAGAGACTTTAAATATCCAAGGTGACTCCATCATCCTACCACTCACTGAGGAACCTGGAAATTCCATCCTCAGAATGTAAAACTTCACTACATAGAGAGGAATTTTAACATACAAAGGTATATATTTTGTGCAGCAAAACCTTGCATATAAACCACCTACTTCATCTGATGCTAAAATGAATATAGAATGAAATGTCATAAAGATATAGAAAACACTAACTGTGCCAGACTAAGGACAAAATGGCATGTCTATCCTCAACAAGGGCATTTGCTGACATAATCATTTTTTAGGAATAATTGTAACCATGTTAGATCTATTTTGGGATCTACCCACATATAGGATGTAACTCTGTTATTTAGTCACTACATCGTGACCAGCACTTTTGGGACCCCATGAACTATAGTCCACTGGGTTCCTCTGTCTATGGAATTTCCAAGGCAGGAATACTGGAATGCCTTGTCAAAGTCTGCTGCTGCTGCTAAGTTGCTTAGAGTCTCTGACTCTGTGCGACCCCATAGATGGCAGCCCACCAGGCTCCCCTGTCCCTGGGATTCTCCAGGCAAGAACACTGGAGTGGGTTGCCATTTCCATCTCCAATGCATGAAAGTGCAAAGTGAAAGTGAAGTCGCTTAGTCGTGTCCGACTCTTTTCAACCCCATGGACTGCAGCCCACCAGGCTTCTCCGTCCATGGGATTTTCCAGGCAAGAGTACCGGAGTGGGGGGCCATTGCCTTCTCCGTGTCAAAGTCTACTATATTGCAAATGAAAATTTAAATGTATATCTGTCTCTTACATTTCTTTGTGTGCTAGGCACTTCACAGTTGTAAAATGTGCATTGTGTTTTATTCTATTTTTCTTTTATATAAACAGTGAGTGGTTGAAGCAATAATTATTTCTTCCTGAAATCAGCAAGTATCTCTAGTTCAACCCTTGTTCTTAGGAGGTGAAACCAGGAACCACAAACCTGGAAGTGCTTGCAAAGATGGCAAGTGCACTGCATGCCCTCCAGTACTTATTAGGCAGTGATTTCACAAAACACAAGACTTGAAGACAATCTGTGTATGTCTGTCTCTGTGCGAGTTTGTTTGTTGGGAGGTTGTACAAAGGAGTGGAGGATGGAATTAATAAAACTAGTAAATTTTCTTTCTGGTTTCTGTGATTGCCCAGAGAGTGTGCTTTCACACTGAATTGGGGGGGGTGGAATAAAAAAGCGTTAGTGATTCAGTCATGTCCTACTCTGTAAACCAATGGACAGCCTGCCAGGCTCAGCTGTCCATGAAATTCTCCAGACAAGAATATTGGAATGGGGTGTCATTTCCTTTTCCAGGGAATCTTCCCAATCCAGGGATCAAACTCTATAATCTGAGCCACCAGGGAAGCTCTCCTGTTACACAGACACAGGAGAAGCTCACAGTTTGCCTGTTTAATTCTCTGCTGTGCAAGTTCACTAGAATTATCCTTTCTCTCATAATTTCTTTAGTGCATAACACAAAAAAGCAAATACTACAAAGAATAACTGCATTATACATGTAAACACTCTATTTTGATTCCCCCATCTTTTAGTGAGGTCGAAAGAGACACTTGGTGGCTCAGATGGTAAAGAATCTGCCTGCAGTGCGGGAGATGGAGTTTTGATCCTAGGATCGGGAAGATCCCTGGAAGAGGGCATGGTAACCTACTACAGTGTTCTTGCCTGCAGAATCCCACGGACAGTGGAGCCTGGCAGGGTATGTTCCATGGGGTCGCAAAGAGTTGGAGATGACTAAGTGACTAACACGGACAAACACACAGAGCTTGATTTGATAACTAAAAATGAGAACTAGGTTATTTCTTCTAAAACTTTGCCAAACACAATGATTACAATGGTATGCCAATTTTAAAATTACCTTTTCCTTAAAAAATCTGAAAGAATGAAACCTAATTTTAAAGAAAGCTTATTGCTTCTAAAAAATGAAACAAGTTTTTTTTTTAATTTTTATTTTTTTACTTTAAAATATTGTATTGGTTTTGCCATACATTGACATGAATCCACCATGGGTGTACATGTGTTCCCCATCCTGAACCCCCCATAAGTTTGATTTTTGTTTTGAGGCTTCACAAATGAAAGATTTTTGACAAACTTTTAACACAATTTTGGCATCTCAAATAGTGATAAAATATATAATGGAATAGATGGGCCTCTGCAGTGCCTACAAACGTTTGCAAATTGTGTAATTATTATTTGCTTATTTAGATAAACTTTGGAGGCAGAAGTGGACTTAAAATCAGAAAGCTAAATTTGGTCTAGACTTTTTCAATGAAAAGATATATAACTGCAAATAAGGCAATAACTACATTAAACTTTATTCTCCCAAACAGGCAATAAATATATATTGACAATCCATTATGTATAGAACTGGGTGTGCAAAGGTAAAAATACCCTTTGCCAGATGAAGCCTAATATGAAGTGTTTACAGATGCAAAATGGGATATACTAAACAGTCATTATAGAACCTTCCATCTCAGGCATTAAAGGAGAAATAAATATTCTTGCTCAATGAAGGCTAGAGAGACAGGAAAATCAAACATTGTCTGATTCATGCTTCCAATAACAAGAGGCAGAAAAGAAATCTCCAATGATATGTCAGTCTAATGTTCCCTGCTTCCAACAACACAAGAGAAGACTCTACACATGGACATCACCAGATGGTCAACACTGAAATCAGATTGACTATATTCTTTGCAGCCAAAAATGGAGAAGCTCTATACAGTCAGCAAAAACAAGACAGGGAGCTGACTGTGGCTCAGATCATGAACTCCTTATTGCCAAATTCAGACGTATATTGAAGAAAGTAGGGAAAACCAATAGACCATTCAGGTATGACCTAAATCAAATTCCTTATGATTATACAGTAGAAGTGAGAAATAGATTTAAGGAACTAGATCTGATAGACAGAGTGCCTGATGAACTATGGATGGAGGTTCATGACATTGTACAGGAGACAGGGATCAAGACCATCCCCATGGAAAAGAACTGCAAAAAAACAAAAAGGCTGTCTCAGGAGGCCTTATAAACAGCTGTGAAAAGAAGAGAAGTGAAAAGCAAAGGAGAAAAGGAAAGATATAAGCATCTGAATGCAGAGTTCCAAAAAATAGCAAGAAGAGATAAAAAAGCCTTCCTCAGTGATCAATGCAAAGAAATAGAGGGAAGCAACAGAATGAGAAAGACTAGAGATCTCTTCAAGAAAATTAGAGATACCAAGGGAACACTTCATGCAAAGATGGGCTCGATAAAGGACAGAAATGGTATGGACCTAACAGAAGCAGAAGATACTAAGAAGAGGTGGCAAGAATACACAGAAGAACTGTACAAAAAAGATATTCACAACCAAGATAATCACGATGGTGCTATCACTCACCTAGAGCCAGACATCCTGGAATGTGAAGTCAAGTGGGCCTTAGAAAGGATCATTACGAACAAAACTAGTGGAGGTGATGGAATTCCAGATGAGCTCTTTCAAATCCTGAAAGATGATGCTGTGAAAGTGCTGCACTCAATATGCCAGCAAATTTGGAAAACTCAGTAGTGGCCACAGGACTGGAAAAGGTCAGTTTTCATTCCAATCCCAAAGAAAGGCAATGCCAAAGAATGCTCAGACTACTGCACAATTGCACATGTCTCACACCCTAGTAAAGTAATGCTCAAAATTCTCCAAGCCAGGCTTCAACATTTCATGAACCGATGGTTTTAGAAAAGGCAGAGGAACCAGAGATTGAATTGCCAACATCCACTGGATCATAGAAAAAGGAAGATAGTTCCAGAAAAACATCTATTTCTGCTTTATTGACTATGCCAACACCTTTGATGGTGTGGATCACAATAAACTGTGGGAAATTCTGAAAGAGATGGGAATACCAGACCACCTGATCTGCCTCTTGAAAAACCTATATGCAGGTCAGGAAGCAACAGTTCGAACTGGACATGGAAAAACAGACTGGTTCCAAATAGGAAAAGGAGTACGTCAGGGCTGTATATCGTCACCCTGCTTATTTAACTATATGCAGAGTACATCATGAGAAATGCTGGGCTGGAGGAAGCACAAGCTGGAATCAAGATTGCTGGGAGAAATATCAATAACCTCAGAGATGCAGATGACACCACCCTTATGGCAGAAAGTGAAGAGGAACTAAAAGGCCTATTGATGAAAGTGAAAGAGGAGAGTGAAAAAGTTGGCTTAAAGCTCAACATTCAGAAAACTAAGATCAAGGCATCTGGTCCCATCACTTCATGGGAAACAGATGGGGAAACAGTGAGAGGCTTTATTTTTTTGGGTTCCAAAATCACTGTAGATGGTGATTGCAGCCATGAAATTAAAAGATGCTTACTCCTTGGAAGGAAAGTTATGACCAACCTAGATAGCATATTCAAAAGCAGAGACATTACTTTGCCAACAAAGGTCTGTCTAGTCAAGGCTATGGTTTTTCCTGTGGTCGTGTATGGATGTGAAATTTGTACTGTGAAGAAAGCTGAGTGTCAAAGAACTGATGCTTTTGAACTATGGTGTTAGAGAAGACTCTTGGGAGTCCCTTGGACTTCAAGGAGATCCAACCAGTACATTCTAAAGGAGACCAGTGCTGGGTGTTCATTGGAAGGACTGATGCTGACGCTGAATCTCCAATACTTTGGACACCCCATGAGAAGATTGACTCATTTGAAAAGACTCTGATACTGGAGGGATTGGGGGCAGGAGGAAAAGGGGATGACAGAGGATGAGATGGCTGGATGGCATCACCGACTCGATGGACATGAATTTGGGTGAACTCCGGGAGTTGGTAATGGACAGGGAGACCTGGTGTGCTGCAATTGGCATCACAAAGAGTCGGACACGACTGAGCGACTGCACTGAACTAAACTGATTTCATCATCTATAGAACAGTCTTGTATTTCCAGAGACAAAAACACTGGAAATGATAAAGAAAAAAACCAGAGATAATGCCTTTCTTCTTACTAGTATTAGTAAGTGGGAAAACAGGAAAGGAAATTGTGCAAACAGTGAGGAAAGAGAGAAGACCTACTCTCCAAAAACTGAAAATAAGAGAAGATTCAAATTTTCTTCAACACGGTGAGAAAGAAAAAAGAAAATTGTCAATAAAGTTATTTTAAACACAGAAAATTCCTGCCCTGTGACTAATTGCACAGAGAGATGGTTTCTAATTAAATTTGTCTCCTACTCAGAGTTTTTTCAGAGCAGTTTTCACATCTTTATTTCTCAAGTTTAGATTAATGGATTCATCATGGCAACCACACTGGTGTAAAAGAGAGAAGAGATCTTTCTCTCATTCATAGACTCAGCAGAAGATGGTTTGAGATACATAAATATGCATGATCCAAAGAACAGAGAAACAGCAATGATTTGGGAACTGCAGGTACTGAAGGCTTTGGACCTGCCCTCTGTGGAGCATGTGAGGAGGATGTTGGTGAGGATGAGCCGTAAGAGACAAAATGGTGAGATTGAGTATGATGATGTTAATACCTACCACAGTGAAAAGTTCCAGCTCTTTGATGTAGGGACTTGTGCAGGAGAGCCGGCACAGAGAGTGGATGTCACAAAAATGATGGTTGATGGTGTTTGCATCACAGAAGTTCAGTCTCAGCATGCATCCAGTGTGAGCCATGGCACCAGAAAATGCCCCCAAGTAGGAACCAAGTATAAGACTAGAACACACTTTAGGAGACATAACAGCATTATACAAAAGTGGGTTGCAGATGGCCATATAGCGGTCATAGGCCACTGATGTCAGTGCATAGATCTCAGGAAAACAACAACAACACAGAAAAAATAAAGCTGAGTCATGCACCCCATGTAAGAAATAATATTCTTCTTTGATGTGAAGTTAATCAGCATTTTGGGTATAAACACAGAAGAATAACAGAGATTTATGAAGGACAAGTTAAAGAGGAAAAAGTACTCGGGGGTGTGTAGGTGTGAATTTAGCCCAATTAGAATTATCAATCCCAAATTCCCCATCACAGTGATCATTGCATTACTACAAACAGGAAAAACAAGGGGAGTTGGAGATATGGTTGGTCTGTTAATCTCAACAGAATGAATTCAGTCACAAAAGAGTCATTTATAGGAGCCATTCTTCTCTAAAGGAATCTGTGGACTCAGGAGAAAAGAGTAACATTAGAAAACACCTCAGTTCTTGCCATAATATTTCATCCTACAACAGAGCGTATACACTGGCAATGCATGAGCTTAGACCCTACCTAGACCCGTGGAGTTTACCTTTACCATTATCATGATACAGAGTGAAATGGTCTTTCATTTTATCAGAGCTTTTATAAGCTAATATAGCAAAGACATCACAAACTTAGCCTATAGTGGGAAGACAATAGGCAATGATGATGCTGGAAAAACCAAGGGAGAAGAACTGTTGATCAGGACTGGATTGTATTACTTTCCTCTCAACGTTTCCTCATTCACCTGAACTCTTCCCTCACCAGGAAAATCAGAGGCAGTGTTCCCAGCACTAGCTTCTAATGCAGATTAGTCTTGACTGGTAGGAACCAAGAACACTGTTTCTAATACAAAATGAAGGCACCAGAATCCTCATGCGGTTAAGTTATTTCCCCTGCCAGACAGTAAAAGCTACAAAGGTAGAAGACTGAGAGTTCCACCTACTTAGAGGAGACTTCTTGATTGATATACTCTTTGAGGCCCTGAATGACTCTGAATATTCTCTGACCAATCCCCTGAAGAGATTTTCCCACAAGCTTCACTTGAGTCTCAGAACTACACAAAATGGGAAAGAATGAACGTATTTAGGTCCCTGGATTTTTGTCTCAAAGCAAGGATTATATGTTGTAATTTGAATTCAGAAACTTACTCCCCTTAGTTCAGAAAACTTCAGGGCTGGCTCTCTTATCAGTGGTCTCTATCCAGTTGATACTGGAAATGCATTTTCAGATTCTTGAGGCTTAATTCCTTTGATTCTAAGGGAGACAGCCTAACTTAAATCGACATATTCCTTGGAAATTTTTCTTAACTAGTATAATATCTGATAATTATTTTCAGTCCTTTCGAGCAGCAGAGAAATAAAAATGTTTTTATTATTACACTTGCTACCTGATTAGACACAGAAGATTTATGTGTGTAATGATGGGATGCCTTTGGTTAAAAATAGGCTAGAAGCTTGTTCAGTCTTTTCCTCAGTGTGTAGGTTATATGTATACTTGGGAATAAGGCAATTATATATCTTGGATCATGACCTGTCTTTTGTTTCTTGTGGGCTCACTGCTTTACTCCTTTTCATTTTAGGTATTGTACATCCCTCAGTGTAGATCTGAAGTAACTTCTCATCTCCTCATTACCTTCACCTCTAAGGAAAAACTAATACATTATTTCATTCCTTCTTATTTCCATTTCCCCAGTGGACATATTCTGTGTAAGGCTCCTATTTCCAGGTTTCCTTATTTCTTTATCTGAAAAATTTCAAGCGTTGCAGCAACTCATTTCAGTTCTTCTCTCTCTAGAATATCTCTGAAATAATTTGCAATGTTGTATACTCCTTCTATGGGGTTTCCCCAGTGGCTCAGTGGGAAAGAAACTGCCTGCCAATGCAAGAGACACAGGTTTGATCCCTGGGTCAGGAATATCTCCTGGAGAAGGAAATGGCAACCTCTTCCAGTATTCTTACCTGGAAATCCCATGAACAGAGGAGCCTGGTGGTTTACAGTCCATGGTGTCACAGAGTCAGACAAGACTTAGCAACTCAACAACAACATTCCTCTATAGTTCATGCTTTTAAAAACTTACTTGAAATTTTTACCTGATTCTCCCACTGGGTCATTTTCTGTTACATTTCAGTAACTGAGGTTATCAATTTCTTCTCATCACAGAAAAGAATAGGGACTATGGAGTTAGAGATAGTGTTGTGAACCTTAATTTCCTACTTAGAAACTATAATTCTTTGGGCAAGTGACTTCTCTTTCTGTTCCATCCTGTAAAATAGTGATGGTAGAAACAGCTTCTGTTTGATTGAAATACTGTGTTGATTTAATGGAAAAAGTTTAAGTGAGGTGGTTAAGGAAGTACCTGGAATATGATAAATAGTCAATAAATGACAGCTGTCATTATCCATGCTTATAAATTTCACTAGGTTCTCCACCATAGCACTCATCAGAACTTTTTGCCGCCTGATTATCTGTGCTCCTCTAAAAACTGTAAATTCTATAAAGAAGAATATTTTTTCTACTTTGTTTACTATATGGCTCCCAGATCTAAGACAATGCAGAGCACCTAGAAGAAAATCAATAAATATTTCTGAAAATCATGTTATTTTTTCTCTAAGAGCCATCAGAACATATTCAGCATTTCTCTTATACCAAATCACAACATCTGCAACCACAATGACCTCCACCCGTGTTCCTTAGGCACCACACAGTTTCTGACTTTGGATGTTTAAACTGAACTACTATAATACTGAACTTTAGTGGCTTCTAATGATTATTTTCGGAGAAGGCAATGGCACGCCACTCCAGTACTGTTGCCTGGAAAATCCCATGGATGGAGGAGCCTGGCAGGCTGCAGTCCATGGGGTCGCTAAGAGTTGGGCACGACTGAGAGACTTCACTTTCACTTTTCACTTTCATGCATTGGAGAAGGAAATGGCAACCCACTCCAGTGTTCTTGCCTGGAGAATCCCAGGGAGGGGGGAGCCTAGTGGCCTGCCATCTATGGGGTCCCACAGAGTTGGACACGACTGAAGTGACTTAGCAGCAATGATTATTTTAGCATTTTTGAACATACTCACTCTTATTTAGCCATAAACACCGAAGTCTGAAATCATTGCTGTATCTCTCTCTAGTTCAAGTACCTCTGATGGTTCTCCATTACCCACTTGAAAATTCAAGCAATGTAATAAAAATATACTTCTCAAAATTATGATTACATATTGGTTAAAACTAAATAAGAAATTGAGTCAGAGTTATCTTTGATGAGAAGCCATGAAAAGACCAATTTGATTTATGAAGTCTTTTGCACAAATTAACTATTGTAAAAAATGTAACCTTCTTAAAACCATATTAAGGAAAATTAGAGAATGTTTACTTTTCTGAGACAATGCAATTGCTTTGGTAAGTTCAACCTATTTTAGAAATATATATGTGTTTGTATGTGAAAAATAAATATTTATATGTCTATATTTATACACACATTGCTTACATTTAGTGGAAGGAAGGGGAAGATAATCATTTTGCAATATAAGAGGCTTATCTTTTTAAGAGAAAAGCATCAAACTCCCAAAAGAATGTCTTCAATTTGCTCAAAAAGTAGTTCCTCACACACAAAACAGTGACTTGTGCTACCAAAATTAAGTGATTTATTTATTTTCATAACAACTCCTGAGAGAGAGAGATGGAAAAGACCAATAGGCACTGAATTTCTAATGAATAAATATTAAGAGTATGCCATCTAAAATTTTTGGGTTTTTTGAATTTTTTTCATAGCTCCCTACCTCTTGTTTACAAGCTTTCAAATATATTGTGTAATATTTACATCTACTAGTCTAAATAAATTAGGTAAGAAGGTATGATACATAATATAGCATTTTGAAAAAGAATCCAATGTATAGAAAAAATTACTAATTATATAAACAGAGGTTAGAAATACCCCAGGAAACTTTACAAATGCTTATGATATTAATATTAAATAAGAGACACTAGACTCTCTTCAGGGAAATCCTTGTACCAGTCCTGGCTCTCCATCTCAAAGAAAGTATAATTATACACAGTAAAGATCCCAGTGGAAGTTATGATGTATTAAGAGCTGACTAAGTGGACTATACTTCTGAGGCCCTAAGTAAAGATAATGAAGCAGAAAAAGGACCTGTCAATCCATGTGATCAGGGCTCAGTTTTCATGTCCTCTTCAAACCCAAGTGGCCATATCTGAGTGCCCTTGCATTTCCTCAAAAAATTCCATAGCCAGAAGTTTCTGAACAAATGAAAGAATGAAAAATACGATGCAGAAATGTGTCTTAACAAATCCCACAGTGTAACAGTACATGCATTATTTGAAGAGAAGTGCAATAATCGGGTTTACTCTATTTAGGGTATCAACTATCCTATCAATGATCAACACTTACAGGAAAAATATATTGCCTCTGAGATTTGTTAGATCATAAATTCTCCAAACAACATAATAAATGATAGATGAGGGAAAAAAGCACTGGGTCTAAAGATCTTTTTTTTTTCCTAAATGGGAAAAGAAAGCCTTCTTACAAATAGCATCTGCCCTAAAAGCAACAATAGTCTTCAGAATCAAAACTATCAGAGTGTGAAAAATCAATCTCTGATAATTCTCCCTGTGAATTAAGTGAAAGTGAAAGTCATTCAGTCGTGTCAGACTCTTTGCAACCCCATGGGTTATACAATCCATGGAATTCTCTAGGTCAGAATGGTAAAGAATCCATCTGCAGTGTGGGAGACCTGGGTTCAGTCCCTGGGTTGGGAAGATCCCTTGGAGAAGGAAAAGTCTACCCACTGCAGTATTCTGGCCTGTGAATTAAGGAAGAATGTTATTTGTCTCTGAGTAGGTCTTTGTCAGAGAATGAGGATTTTATCATTGGGAAATGTTTTGGAAATATTTTTAAATGTTTTCAAGATATTTTAAGCAACCAGCTCCCATTGGTGGGAAATTTTGACTTGGATAAGATTTGAATTAATTAAAAAAAATTGCTTTAATGAATTTCCCAAATGAGGGCTCTTAAGAAAAATTTTAAAAATCTGATTAAAATCCTTGAAATGTATGCCTAAAATTTTAATTGCAGAAAAATTTATAATACTATGGGAGAACAAATTGGTAATTATTTTGCAATCTAATTTCACCTCCTCTTATGTCACTCTGAGAAGACTTTGAGTTCCTCAGAGGAATGTTAATAAGTAGGGAAAACAGTTCTTTTTTATTTAAAATTTTAATTTTTATTGGAGTATAGCTCATTAACAATATTGTGATAGTTTCAGTTGACAGTGAAAAGACTCAGCCATATACATACATTTTTCCATTCTTCCCCAAACTCCTCTCCCATCCAAGCTGTCACATAGCATTAGGTAGAGTTTTCTGTGGTATACCAGAGGTCCTTGTTGGTTATCCATTTTCAAATATAGCAGTGTGCACAAATCCATTCCAAACTCCCTATCTCTTCCTCCCATCCTTCCCCCAGCAACCATTAGTTCATTCTCTAACTCTGTGAATCACTTTCTGGTCTGTAAGTTCATTTGCATTATTTCTTGTTGGATTTCAAATATAAGGGATTTCATATGATATTTCCCCTTCTGTGTCTGATGTACTTCATTCAGTATGACAATCTCTAGATCCATCCATGTTTCTGCGAATGACATTATTTCATTCATTTTTAATGGCTGAGTAGTATTCCATTGTATATATGCACCATGACTTCTTTATCCATCCCTCTATTAATGGATATTTAGATTGCTTCCACGTCTTGGCTATTGTAAATAGTGATGCAATGAACATTGGGGTGCATGTTTATCTGTTCAGTTGATGCTTTTCTCCAATATATACCCAGGGGTAGGATTGCAGTGTCATATGGTAGTTCTATTTTTTTTTTTTTTTTTAAAGAACTGCCATACATTCCCACCAGCAGTGTAGAAGGATTCCCTTCTCTCCACATCTTTCCCAGCATTTATTCTTTGTGGATTTTTTTGATGATAGCCATTCTGGCAGGTGTGAGATAATACTCAACCTAACATTAGTGGAAGTAAAGAAATCCTAAAGATAAGAGCAGAAATAAATGCAGTAGACAAAGAAAGCAGTTGCAAAGATCAATGAAATGAAAATATGGTTCTTTGAAAAGATAAACAAAATTGATAAACCTTTAACAAAACTCAAATTAAAAAGGGAGGGGACTCAAATCAATAAAATTAAAAATGAAAAGTAAAAAGTACAAATGACTGCACAGAGATACGAAGAATCATAAGAGACTATGATGAGCAACTGTATGCCAATAGAATGGACAACCAGGAAGAAATGGACAAATTCTTAGAAAAGCAGTCTCCCAAGACTGAGCCAGGAAGAAATAGAAGATATGAGAAGACCAATCACAAGCACTAAAATTGAAACTGTGATTAAAATACTCCCAACAAACAAAAGCCCAGGACCTGATGGTTTCAAAGGGAATTCTACCAAACATTTACAGAAGAATTAATACATATGCTCCTGAAACTGTTCCCAAAAATTGCAGAGGAAGGAAAACTTTCAAACTCATTCTATGAGGCCACTAAGACCTGGAACGAAAGCCAGACAAAGATAGCATAAAAAAGAAAATTATAGGCCAATAGCATTGATGAAAATAGATGCAAAACTCCTCAACAAAATTCTACCAATCTGAATCCAACAATACTTTTAAAAGATCACACACCATGATCAATTGGAATTCATCCCAGGGATGCAAGGATTTTTCAAATTCTGCAAATCAATCAATGTGATATACCACACCAACCAATCAAAGAATAAAAGCAATATGATCATCTCAATAGATGTACAATAAATTTTTGACAAAATTCAGCACCAGTTTATGATAAAAACTCTCCAGAAAGTCATAGAGGGTACATGTGCATGTGTGCTAAGTCCCTTCAATTTTGTCCAACTCTTTGTGCCACTATAAACTGTAGCCTGCCAGGCTCCTCAGTCCATGGGATTCTCCAGGCAAGAAAACTGGAGTCAGTTGCCATTTCCTTCTCCAGGGGATCTTCCCAACACAGGGATCCAACCTGGGTCTCCTTCTTTGCAGGCATATTCTTTATCACTGAGCCATAGAAATCAGGGAGTAGCAGAGACCCTTAGGCTTCTGAAAGTCTGTTTCTGCCCTGTTTCAAACCAGGGATCTTTGACATGTGAGGCAAACATGATAACTACCACACTACAGATACAAGGCCTAGAGGGTACCTCAACATAATAAGGGCCGTATACAACAAACCTATGGCAACCCACTCCAGTATTCTTGCCTGGAAAATTCCATGGGCAGAGGAGTCTAGAGGGCTACAGTCTATGGGGTCACAAAGAGTAGGACACAACTGAAAGACTGTGCACAGAGTCATTTAAGTATTTTAGAGTAACCATTTCCCCATATTTTCTCAAAAGGAAAGTAATCCAACATCCTATTTGAGAAAAGTCATAACTTGAATTAGTCATCAAATATTCCTTTCAAATTATCATTTTCTAAAAGCATTTTGAGTATTTTATACCTTAAAATCCATGAGGAAGTAGCCAACAAAAGCAGAAGTGATAAAGTTTTGCCCAGGTCACATACAGTGTTGGAGGTTGATGAGTTTAATTTTTTAATTATCAAATAACTTTTCATTCTATCCTTAGAAATCCTGTGATCTCCTTCATATTTCTAGGTCTTCCAGAAGAAAAAGAAGGGAATCATAAAAATGAGTCTTTTATTTTCAAAATTTTATTTCCTAGATTCCTTATCCCTAATTTGAGTTTTAATCACTAATAGTTATTTTATCTTCAGGGGAAAAAAAAATGTCCTATAACTTTTTCCTCACAGGTAGTCACAACTTTTCTACCTTCATCTCAAAAGACACTACTATTGTATGGTCACTGTGTATCATAAGTTTATGAAACCTTTATGGACTAAACATTTAATGTATTAGATGGAATAGGTAAAAAACCCATATTTAAATGCAGTTGCTAAGCCTCATGAGAAAGCCCCACAAAGACCTCTTATTTATTGGCAATGTGGCTTGTTGACCATGGCCTCATGACAGGATTCTGAACTCTTTAATCTACCGAACCCTGTTCCTTGAATTACAAACACTTGAAAGTGTTCCTTTTTTTTTCTTAATTTTTTGGAAAAAATAATGTCCTTACTTAAGCTAGTCATTTCCCCAGTATTCAGGTCCATAAGGCTTCCTATTTCCCAACAACATGGACAAAATAAATTATTTTCATAAGCAAACAAAGAAACAAAAAAACTGAAAAAAAAATACCCATCCTGAGAAAAATTCATGTGACCCAGGGACAAAGCATAGTCAAATTTCAAATTAAAATATTTTCCTGTGTGCCATGTTTAATAAAATAAAAATAATGAGATAAAGCAGAGGCAAAGTATACTGAGATTAGTAGACTTTGAAACATAAAACTGAATTTAGTCTAGATGTCTTCATTAAGAAATATACATCTGTAAATAAAACAATTACTACTCTGAGTTATACTTTCCCATCCAGGAGTATATGTTAATAATCTGTTATGTGCAGGAATGGCTGTGTAAAAGTAAGAAAATTCTTTGTCAGAAAAGCAAAATGTGCATTATCTACAAAAACAAAATTTTTTATACTTAGCCATTATGTAACTTTATATCTCAGAGATTAAATGAAATATATTCTTGCTCAAGGAAGACTGGAAGGAAAAGAGGAGAAAACATTGTCTGATTCATGTTTCCAATGGCAAATGTCAGATAAGATAATTGTAAAGACACAACGTCAAACTAATGTTCCCTGATTTAATCATCAGTAGACAAGTCTTCTATTTCAACAGGGAAAAAGTTCAAACTGATAGAAAAAACAGATTTAATAAATTTTTGTGAAGACTATTAATAAATGGGAGAAAATGAGGAAAGGAAATTGTGCTAATGGTAAGAAACGAGAGAACAGTTCTAAAAAGTGGAAATAAATTGAGATGACCCAGCTATCCTTCCACATGGTGAAAAATAAATAAGATAGTCAACAAAGTTACTATGATTAAACACAGAAACTTTCTGCCCTTGACCAACTTCACAGAGAGAGATACTCTATTCAAAATTATCTCCTACTCAGGGTTTTTCTCAGAGCAGTTTTCACATCTTTATTTCTCAAACTATAGATTAAGGGGTTCATCATAGCAACCACATTGGTGTAAAATACAGAAGAGATTTTTTCCTCATCCATAGAACCAGCAGAAGATGGTTTGAGATACATGAATGACATTGATCCAAAGAACAGAGAAACAGCGATTATGTGGGAAGTACAAGTGCTGAAGGCTTTGGACCTGCCCTCCGTGGACTTGATTTGAAGGATGTTGGTGAGGATGAGACAATAAGAGACAAAGATAGTGAAACTGGGCACAATGATGTTGATGCCCACCACAATGAAAACTACAAGCTCATTGACATAGGTACTTGTGCAGGAGAGCTGGAGCAAAGGGTGGACATCACAGAAATAATGGTTGATGGTGTTTGCATCACAGAAGGTGAGTCTCAGCATGCATCCAGTGTGAGCCATGGCACCAGAAAATGCCATCAAGTAAGAGCCAAGCACAAGGCTGGAACACACTTTAGGGGACATGGCCACATTATACAGAAGTGGGTTACAGATGGCCACATAGCGGTCATAGGCCATTGATGTCAGCACATAGCATTCAGAAATGACAAAAAAACAGAAGAAGTAGAGCTGGGTCATGCACCCCATGTAAAAAAAAAAAAAAAAGAAATGATATTCTTCTTTGATGTGAAGTTAATCATCATTCTGGGTGTAAACACAGAAGAATAACAGAGATCTATGAAGGACAAGTTAAAGAGGAAAAAGTACATGGGGGTGTGCAGATTTGAATTCAGTGAGATTAGGATTATCAATCCCAAATTTCCCAAAATAGTGATCGTATACATTACTAGGAACAGTAAGAACAGAGGGGGTTGGAGATCAGGTCGGTCTGTTAATCCCAACAGAATGAATTCAGTCACAAAAGAGTCATTTCCAGGAGTCATTCTTCTCTGAGGGAATCTGTGGATACAGGACAAAAGGGTTCCATTAGAGAACAACCCAGCTCTTCCATAGTGTCTCATCCTACAAAAGAGCTCAGTTTTGTTCTTGTTTAGTCACTAAGTTGCGTCCAACTCTTTTGTGACCCCCCTGGATTGTAGCCCTCAAGGTTCCCGTGTCCATGGAATTTCCCAGGCAAGAATACTGGAGTGAATTGCCATTTCCTTTACCAGAGGTTCTTCACAACCCAGGGATAGAACCACATCTCTTGCATCAGCAGGAGGGTTCTGTACCACTGAGCCACCAGGGAAGCCCAGCACAAAAGAGTATACACACTGGGAATGCCTGACACTATCCCAACCTGTTCCCATAGAATCTGACTTTACCATTATTACAATACAGAATGATGTGGACTTGACCTTTATTAGAGCTGTTATAAGCTAAATATAGCAAAGTACATCACAAACAGTCTACAGAGGGAAGGCCAGTCCTGCCATACGCAAGCATACCTGCTGGATAATCCAAGGGGAAGATGGATGGATTAGGATACAATTGTTCTCCTCTCATTTCAACATTTCCTTATTTTCTTCAACTCTTCCCTCACCACTATAACTGGAGGCAGTGATCCTAGCAACCTGGGCCTGGCTTCTAACACAGATTATCTGTGACATGGTCTAAACCAAAAATATGCTTTCTAATATGCTTTCTACTCCATTTGTCACAGAGTTAAAAGCCATAAAGTTAGAAGAGTGAGAGTTACACCTACTTAGAGGAAACTTCCTGACTGATGTGTCCTTTGAGACCCCCTCCTGTCTCTGAACAGTCTCCGATCCCTCTCTGACAGATTCATCCACTAGCTTCACTTGACTCCCAGAACTACACAAAATGAGAAACAATGGACCCTGGATTTTCATCTCAGAACAAGGAATAAGTATTGTAAATGGAATTTGGCATGTAAGATGAATTCAGAAACTCACCCTCCTTAGCTCAGAAAACCTCGGGGCTGGCTCCCTTATCATTAGTCCTCACCTTGTTGGTACTGGAAATGTAATGTCAGGTTCTTGAAGCTTGATTCCTTTGACTCTAAAATGAGACAGCATTGATGTATGCCCACAAAAACTTTATGAACTACCATAATTTCTGGTTATTTTCAGTCCCCTCAAGAGGTAGAGGAAAATAAAGCATTTTATTACCTCACTTGCAACTTGATTAGACACAGAAGATTTAATATGAGTGTAATGATGTAAGCCACATGGTTAAAAACAGACTACAGGTTTGCTCCAACAATTCCCCAGGGAATAGATCATATATTAAAACAAAAAAAGAAGGAAACTATACACATGGTTCATGATCTGTCTTTTAGTTCTTTAGGGACTCTTTTAACATTTTCACTTCACTCTAGGGATTGAATATTCTCAGGTGGATCGAAGTAAATTCCTGTCTCCTCATTATCTACACAACTGAAAGGAAAGCTACTTCATTGCTTCATTCCCTCTTTATGTCCATTTCTTAAACGAATATGTTTTCTCAAAGGGTCCCACTTTGAAGTTTCTTTATTTCTTTATCTCAATGTTTTAAAATGTTGAAATAACTCATTTCACTTGTTCTGTCTGTGGGAAATCGCTGAAATAATTTGCAATATTCTATGTCCCTTCTATGGGGGCTTCCCTCATAGCTCAGTTGGTAAAGAGTCTGCCTGCAATGCAGGAGACCCTGGAGAAGGGAATGGCAACTCACACCAATATTCTTGCCTGGAAAATCCCATGGACAGAGGAGCCTGGCAGGCTACAGCCTAAGGGGTCACAAGAGTTGGACACGACTAAGCATACAGCACAGATGTCCCTTCTATATTTTATACATTTACAGTTTATAACTCTAACACACACCTGAAATTTCTTCCTGATTCTCCTGTTCGGTCACTTTCTGTAAAAATTCAGTAACTGAAGTTATCAGTTTCTTCTCACTAGGGACTATGTAGTTAGGCGGTTGTGAATCTTTCTTTCCTTCTTCCAACATTAAACTGTAACAGTTGCACAGTTTAGTTGCTCAGTTGTTTTTTCTATAATATTCTGACAGAATAAAAACTAATGTGAAAGAACATTTACCTTTTCCAAAAATGAAACAAATTTAACTTTCATTTTGAGGCTTCTCAAATGGCAGACTTGTGACCAGCTTTAAAACTACTAGACCATTCAGGAATGACCTAAGTCAAATCCCTTATGATTATACAGCAGAAGTGAGAAATAGATTCAAGGGATTAGATCTGATAGAGTGCCTGAAGAGCTATGGATGGAGGTTCATGACATTGTACAGGAGACAGGAAGCAAGACCATCCCCACGAAAAAGAAATGCAAAAAAGCAAAATGGCTATCTAAGGAGGCCTTACAAATAGCTGAGAAAAGAAGAGAAGCAAAAAGCAAAGGAGAAAAGGAAAGATATACCCATTTGAATGCAGAGTTCCAAAGAGTAGAAAGGAGAGATAAGAAAGCCTTCCTCAGTGATTAGTGCAAAGAAATAGAGGAAAACAATAGAATGGGAAAGACTAGAGATCTCTTCAAGAAAATTAGAGATACCAAGGGAACATTTCATGCAAAGATGGGTTCAATAAAGGATGAAATGGTATGGATATAAGAGAAGCAGAAGATATTAAGAAGAGGTGGCAAGAATACACAGAAGAACTATATAAAAAAGATCTTCATGACCCAGATAATCACAATGGTATGATCACTCCCCTAGAGCCAGACATCCTGGAATGCAAAGTCAAGTGGGCCTTAGGAAGCATCACTATGAACAAAGCTAGTGGAGGTGATAGAATTCCAGTTTAGCTATTTCAAATCCTAAAAGATGATGCAGTGAAAGTGCTGCACTCAATATGCCAGCAAATTTGGAAAACTCAGCAGTGGCCACAGGACTGGAAAAGGTCAGTTTTCATTCCAATCCCAAAGAAGGGCAATGCCAAAGAATGCTCAAACTACACACAAATGCACTCATCTCACACGCTCATAAAGTAATGCTCAAAATTCTCCAAGTCAGACTTTAACTATATGTGAACCATGAACTTCCAGATGTTCAAGCTGGTTTTAGAAAAGGCAGAGGAACCAGAGATCAAAGTTTCAACATCCACTGGATTATCAAAAAAGCAAGAGAGCTCCAGAAAAACATCTAGTTCTGCTTTATTGACTATGCCAAAGCCTTTGACTATGTGGATCACCACAAAGTGTGGAAAAATCTTAAAAAGATGGGAATACCAGACCATCTGACGTGCCTCTTGAGAAACCTGTATGTAGGTCATGAAACAACAGAAATGGACATGGAAAAACAGACTGGTTCCAAGTTGGGAAAGGAGTATGTTAAGGCTGTATATTGTCACCCTGCTTATTTAACTATATGCAGAGTACATCATGAGAAACGCTGGGCTGATGAATGAAACACAGGTGGAATCAAGATTGCCGGGAGAAATATCAATCACCTCAGATATGCAGATGACACCACCCTTATGGCAGAAAGTGAGGAGGAACTAAAGAGCCTCTTGAGGAAAGTGAAATAGGAGAGTGAAAAAGTTGGCTTGAGGCTCAACATTCAGAAAACTAAGATCTTGGCATCCGGTCCCATCACTTCATGGCAAATAGATGGGGAAACAGTGGAAACAGTGAGAGACTTTATTTTCTGGGGCTCCAAAGTCACTACAGAAGGTGATTGTAGACTTGAAATTAAAAGATGCTTACTCCTTGGAAGGAAAGTTATGACCAACCTAGACAGCATATTGAAAAGCAGAGATATATCTTTGCCAACAAAAGTCTATCTAGTCAAGGCTATGGTTTTTCCAGTAGTCATGTAAGGAGAGTTGGACTGTCAAGAAAGCTGAGTGCCAAAGAATTGATGGTTTTCAATGGTGGTGTTGGAGAAGACTCTTGAGTGTCCCTTAGACTGCAAGGAGATCCAACCAGCCCATCCTAAAGGAAATCAGTCCTGGATAGTCATTGGAAGGACTGTTGTTGAAACTGAAACTCTAGTACTTTGGCCACCTGATATGAAGAACTAACTTACTAGTAAAGACCCTGATGCTGGGAAAGATTGAAGGTGGGAGGAAAAGGGGATGACAGAGGATGAGATGGTTGGATGGCATCACCAACTCAATGGACATGAGTTTGAGTAAACCCTGGGAGTTGGTGATGGACAGGGAGGCCTGGCGTGCTGCAGTCCATGGTGTCGCAAAGAGTCAGACACGACTGAGCAACTGAACTGAACAGATGGAGAACATACTGGTAATTGTTTTTCCTTCTACTTTCACTTCCTATTATCTCCTTGGAAGAAGGCTTTTAGTTCTATTGAGGAATATTAATAGGTAAGGTAAGCAGCTGTTCTAGGAATGAGTTCAGGAGAGAAAAAGTGTAAAAGTTCTTACCTTTACCTCTCTATCCTCTGTCTTACTGTTCACGATGGTCACAAATGATGAAAATTGTAGTTTGAAAATATTATAACACCATGTCCACCTCTGTTTTTAACCAATGGAAATAAAACTATTTTAAATAAATATATTTTAAAATAGTGATGCAAGCACATTAGAGAAATGAAGTGAAAGAAAATGAATATTTAGAGCACAGATATGAATTCACTGCATTTACGTACACACATGTGAGGGAAAAACATATATATATATATACCTTAGGGAGTCTGAAAATAAGCCACTCCATTTATGTTCACTTGATTTTCAACAGGGATGCCAAGATTATGTGGTAGAGAGGGAAGTCTTTTCAACAAAACCTACTAAAATAATTAAGTCCATTTTAAAAGAATGAATTTGGAGCATTCCACAAAGTAAGAAAGTTAATTACTAATAAAGCTTATATCTAATTATGAAAGGTAATATTATTAAACTCCTAGAAGAAAAACATCAGAGTAAATCTTTTTGACTTTGGGATGGACAGTGGTTCTTAGATATGACTGCTGCTGCTGCTGCTAAGTAGCTTCAGTCATGTCTGACTCTGTGCAACCCCATAGACGGAAGCCCACCAGGCTCCCCCGTCCCTGGGATTCTGCAGGCAAGAACACTGGAGTGGGTTGCCATTTTCTTCTCCAAAGCATGAAAATGAAAAGTGAAAGTGAAGTCACTCAGTCGTGTCTGACTATTAGCGACCCCATGGCTGCAGCCCACCAGGCTCCTCTGTCCATGGGATTTTCCAGGCAAGAGTACTGGAGTGGGGTGCCATTGCCTTATCTGTAGATATGACTAATAAAGGACAAATGAAAAAAGCAAAACAAAAAAAAGTGGATGTTGAACAATACGAAATTAAAAACTGTTTATACAGAGTGAAGTAAGCCAGAAGGAAAAACATAAATATAGTATACTAACGCATATATATGGAATTTAGAAAGATGGTAACAATAACCCGGTGTACGAGACACCAAAAGAGACACTGATGTATAGAACAGTCTTATGGACTCTGTGGGAGAGGGAGAGGGTGGGAAGATTTGGGAGAATGACATTGAAACATAAAATATCATGTAAGAAACGAGTTGCCAGTCCAGGTTCGATGCACGATACTGGATGCTTGGGGCTAGTGCACTGGGACGACCCAGAGGGATAGTATGGGGAGGGAGGAGGGTTCAGGATGGGGAACACATGTATACCTGCGGCGGACTCATTTTGATATTTGGCAAAACTAATACAATTATGTAAAGTTTAAAAATAAAATAAAATTAAAAAAAATAAAAAAATAAACTGTTGACGGTTCAAAGATACCATCAAGAGAATGAATAGAGGACTAGCAGAAGGGAAGAAATGCTTATAAATGATATATCTGATAAGTGCATTCAAGATATATTCAAATCCAAACACATGGAATTTTTTTCCATTTTATTAATTTCTTCTGGGTTTTGAAATATAATCTGCTTCTTTGTTGGCTTAGATGTTGAAAAATTTGCCTTCAATGCAGGAGACCTGAATTCAATCCCTGGGATGGAAAGATCCCCTGGATAAGGGAATGGCTACCTACTGCAATATTCTTATCTGGAGAGTTCCATGGAGTTTCTGGGCTACAGTCTATGCAATCACAAAGAGTAGGACACTGCTGATAAACTAACACTTTCACTTTTTTTCATAGAGCATTGTGTAAGATTAAGGTGTACAGTATAATGATTTGATTTACATGCATCATGAAGTAAAGTTCGATGCGCGATACTGGATTCTTGGGGCTGGTGCACTGGGACGACCCAGAGGGATGGTGTGGGGAGGGAGGAGGGAGGAGGGTTCAGGATGGGGAACACATGTATGCCTGTGGCGGATTCATTTTGATATTTAGCAAAACTAATACAATTATGTAAAGTTTAAAAATAAAATAAAATAAAATAAAAATAAAATAAATCATTAAACACAAATATTTGACTAAAAAAAAAAAACACACACACAATAAGAACATCCGTCATCTGATATGGATACCAAATAAAAGGGAAAAAAGTATCCTTTTTCTTTGTATTGAGAAAACTAAGGATTTCCTCTCTTAATAACTTTCACAGAAAACATTTAGCAGTGTTACTTGTATTTATCATATTGTATATTACATCTGGTACTTATTTATCTTAGAACTGGATATTTATCCTATCTTTATCCACTTGCTCTTCTCTCCAGATCCCTGCCTTTGGTAACCATAAATCTGATCTATTTTTCTATACATTTGTTAGTTTGTTTGCTTTTAAGGTATAACTTACCAACAATATTAGTTCCTAATGGGTAATTACTTTGCCAACAAAGGTCCGTCTAGTCAAGGCTATGGTTTTTCCAGTGGTCATGTATGGATGTGAGGGTTGGATTGTGAAGAAAGCTGAGCATCGAAGAATTGATGCTTTTGAACTGTGGTGTTGGAGAAGACTTGAGAGTCCCTTGGACTGCAAGGAGGTCCAGCCAGTCCATCCTAAAGAAGATCAGTCCTGGGTGTTCATTGGAAGGGCTGATGCTAAAGCTGAAACTCCTGTACTTTGGCCACCTCATGTGAAGAGTTGACTCATTGGAAAAGACCCTGATGCTGGGAGGGATTGGGGGCAGGAGGAGAAGGGGACGACAGAGGACGAGATGGCTGGATGGCATCACTGACTCAATGCACATGAGTTTGAGTGAACTCCAGAAGTTGGTGATGGACAGGGAGGCCTGGTGTGCTGCATTCATGGGGTCGCAGAGTTGGACACGACTGAGTGACTGAACTGAACTGAATGGGTAATAAGCTGATTTGCTATTTCTACTGTGTCAAAACCTTTGACTGTGTGGATCACAATAAACTGTGGAAAATTCTCAAAGAGATGGGAATACCAGACCACCTGATCTGCCTCTTGAGAAATGTGTGTGCAGGTCAGGAAGCAACAGTTAGAACTGGACATGGAACAACAGACTGGTTCCAAATAGGAAAAGGAGTATGTCAAGGCTGTGTATTGTCACCCTGCTTGTTAAACTTATATGCAGAGTACATCATGAGAAATGCTGGACTGGGAGAAACACAAGCTGGAATCAAGATTGTTGGGAGAAATATCAATAACCTCAGATATGCAGATGACACCACCCTCATGGCAGAAAGTGAAGAGGAACTAAAAAGCCTCTTGATGAAAGTGAAAGTGGAGAGTGAAAAAGTTGGCTTAAAGCTCAACATTCAGAAAATGAAGATCATGGCATCTGGTCCCATCACTTCATGGGAAATAGATGGGAAACAGTGGAAACAGTGTTAGACTTTATTTTGGGGGGCTCCAAAATCACTGCAGATGGTGACTGCAGCCATGAAATTAAAAGACGCTTACTCCTTGGAAGGAAAGTTATGACCAACCTAGATAGCATATTCAAAAGCAGAGACATTACTTTGCCAACAAATGTCCGTCTAGTCAAGGCTATGGTTTTTCCTGTGGTCATGTATGGATGTGGGAGTTGGACTGTGAAGAAGGCTGAGTGCCAAAGAATTGATGCCTTTGAACTGTGGTGTTGGAGAAGACTCTTGAGAGTCCCTTGGACTGCCAAGGAGATCCAACCAGTCCATTCTGAAGGAGATCAGCCCTGGGATTTCTTTGGAAGGAATGATGCTAAAGCTGAAATTCCAGTACTTTGGCCACCTCATGCAAAGAGTTGACTCATTGGAAAAGACTCTGATGCTGGGAGGAATTGGGGGCAGGAGGAGAAGGGGGCGACAGAGGATGAGATGGCTGGATGGCATCACTGACTCGATGGACATGAGTCTGGGTGAACTCTGGGAGTTGGTGATGGACAGGGAGGCCTGGTGTGCTGCAATTCATGGGGTCGCAAAGAGTTGGACACGACTGAGCAACTGAACTGAACTGAACTGATACACTTTGAAATTAACATCAATATGTCTTGTTACCAACTTTCACTGTTCAAAGGTACTACATAATAATCAACTATATTCCCCACACTGTTCATGCCTATCACTTGTTTATGTTGCACATGGAAGATTATATCTCTTAAAGTCTCTCACCAACTTCTCTCCTGCCCCCTCTTCCTTCCTTCTGACAACAATCTGTTTATTCTCTGTATCTGTAACAGTTTCTGCTTGCCTACGTTGTTTATTTTTTCTGTTTTGTAGATTCCAAATATAAGTGAAATCATACAGTATTTGTCTATCTGACTTATTTCACTTAATATTCTCTAAATTCATTTATGTTCTCTCAAATAGCAAGATTTCATTCTTTTTTATGTATGAGAAGTATTCCATTGTATAAATATATACCACGTCTCCTTTATCCAATCGTCCATTATATCACTGAGCCTTTAGGCATACATATCTTGGCCAATAATGCTTCAATGAACTTCAGGGTGTGTATATATTTTTGGATTGGTGATTTTGTTTCCTTTAGGTAAATGCTCAGGAGTGGAGTGGCTGGACTGTATGGTAGTTCTATTTTTAATTTTTGAGGAACCTTCATACTGTTTTCCATTGTTTACATGCCACCAACAGTGTACTAGAGTTCCCTTTTCTGTACATGTTTACCAACAGTTTTTGCTTATTGCCTTTTTGTTTGCTATTCTAACAGTAATGAGGTATCTCATTGGATTTGATTTGCATTTCTCTGAAGATAAGTGAAGTTGAACATCGTTTCATGGGTCTGGTAGTCATCCATATGTCTTTGAAAAAATACTCCTCTGCACATTTTTAAATTGGGTTATTTGTTTTCTAGATGCTGAGTAATACAGGTTATTTTTTATATTTTGAATACTATTAGCCTGTTTTCAGACATAATGTTTTCTAATATCTTCTCCTATTCAGTAGACTGAGTTTTTATTTTGCTAAGTTTCTTGTGCTCTACAACGTCTTTTCAATTTCATGCAGTCTCTTCTGCTTAATTTTACTTTTATTTCTTAGGCTGAGGAGACGTATCCAAAAAACTTTTTTGATACTGCCATAAACTTTTCTGATATTCACCTTAAGAAAAAGTCATACACCACCCAAAGACAAAGTTTGAAAGTCAACTTTCAAATTAGAGTATTTTCTCCTTTCCATGTTTACTGAAACAAAAACAATGACGCAAAGTAGAAGCAAAGTACTACTCTGAACTTAGCTCTCACATCCAGGTCATACATTTTAACAACATGTTATGTGCAGGACTGGATGTGCAAACTAAGAAAAAATTTTTCCAGGAAAATATAGTGTGTAATGTTTAGAGAAGTAAAGTGGTTTATACTTAGCAGTCATTATGGAACCTTCCATCTCAGGCATTTAAGGAGATACATTCTTGCTCAAGGAAGATTGAAAAGACAGGAAGAGAAAAATTGTCTGATTCATCCTTCCAATGGCAAGTGGCAAAATAAGACATCCTCAATGACACTATGTCACCCTAATGTTCCATGTTTCATCATCTATAGAGCAGTTTTATATTTCCAGAGGGGAAATATGTTCAAACAGAGAAAAAAAAAAGCAAGAGGTAATACTTTTTTCTAATAAGTGTTAATAAATGAGAGACGGTGAGAAATTCAGCAAATGGTTAGGTAAAAGAGAAGTATGGCTCTACACAGAGTGGAAATAAATTGAGAGACGACTCAGATTTCCTTCTACCTGGTTAAAAAGAAACAAAAAGATTGTCAACAAAATTATTAAATACAGAACCTTTCTGCCCTGTGACCAACTGCACAGAGAGATATTCTATCAATTCAAAATTCTCTCCTACTCAGAGATTTTCTCAGAGCAGCTTTCACATCTTTATTTCTCAAGCTGTAGATTAAAGGGTTCATCATGGCAACACATTGGTGTAAAATACAGAAGAGATTTATTTCATCCATAGACCCACCAGATGAAGGTTTGAGACACATAAATGTACATGATTCAAGGAAGAGAGAAACAGCAAAGATGTGGGGATAGCAGGTACTGAAGATTTTGGACCTGCTGTCTATGGAGCTGATGTGGAAGATGTTGGTGAGGATGAGACCATAAGAGACAAAGATGGTGAAACTGGGCACAATGATGTTGATGCCCACCACAATGAAAACTACCAGCTCACTGATGTGGCTACCTGTGCAGGAGAGCTTGAGCAGATGAAAGACATCACACAAATAATGGTTGATGTTGTTTGCATCACAGAAGGTCAGTCTCCGTATGCATTCAGTGTGAACCATGACACCAGAAAATGCCATCAAGTAGGAAATAAGCATAAGGGTGGAACACACTTTAGGGGACATGACAACATTATACAAGAGTGGTTTACAGATGACCACATAACAGTAGTAGGCCATTGATGTCAGCAGATAGCATTCAGTAATGATGAAAAAAATGGAAAAAGTAGAGCTGAGTCTTGCATCCCATATAAGAAATAATATTCATCTTTGATAAGAAGTTAATTAGCATTTTGGGTGTAAATACATAAGAATAACAGAGGTATATGAAGGACAAGTTAAAGAGGAAAAAGTCCATGGGGTTGTGTAGGTGTGAATTCAGTGCAATTAGCATTATCAGTCCCAAATTTCCCAGCACAGTGAACATGTACATTCCTAGGAACAGGAAGAACAGAGGGAGTTGGAGATCATGTCAGTCTGTTAATCCCAACAGATTGAATTCGGTCACAAAAGAGACACATCCAGGAGCCATTCTTCTCTAAGGGAATCTATGGATACAGGAGGAAATTGTTCAATTAGAGAACAACTCAGCTCTTCCCACTGTGTCTCATCCTACAAAAGAGTATTTTTGCTGTTGTTGAGTTTCTAAGTCATGTCCGACCCTTTCGTGACTCCATGGACTGGTTCCATGTCCATGGGATGTCCCAGGCAAGAATACTAGAGTGGGTTGCCATTTCCATCTCTGGGGATCTTCCTGACCCAGGGATTGAGCCTGCATCTCCTGCATTAGAAGATGGATTCTCAGCACTGAGCCACGAGGAAAGTTCAGCACTAAAGAGTACAAACACTGTGGATGCCTGACACTATCCCAACCTAGTCCCATAGAATCTGTCTTCACCTTTGTCATGATATGGAGCTTTTATAAGCTAAATATAGCAAAGGATATCACAAACAGCTTACAGAGGAAAGGCCATTGCTACCATATGCAAACATACCAGCTGAAAAAACCAAGAGGGAAGAGAGATGGATTAGGACACTATCATTCTACTCTCATCTCAACATTTCCTCATTCACTTGAGGTCTTCCCTCATCAGTAGAACTCCAAGCAGTGACTGTAGCAACTAGGCGCTGGCTTCTAATACACATTAGACTTCATATGGTCAGAACCAAGAATTCTGTTTGTAATCCAAGAAAATAGTCTATGAGAATTAAGTAACTTCCCTTGTCACAAAGTAAAAGTCATAAACATAAAAGAGTGAGAACTTTAATCTCTTAGAGGAAACTTCCTGACTGATATGTTTTGAGCCCACTCATGTTTTGGAACATTCTCTGATCCCTCTCCAACAGATCCCCTGGGATCACTTGAGTCTTAGAACTACACACAATGAGAAAGACTAGGCATATATTCGGTTCCCCAATTTTCGTCTCAAAACAAGGACAAGGAATAAGTATTGTAAATTGAATTAGGTATGTAAGTTAAATTCAGAAACTCATCCTTCTTAGTTTAGAAAACCACAGAGCTGATTCCCTTATCTGTTGGTATTGGAAATGTAATTTCAGATTCTTTAGGCTTGATTTCCTTGATTCTAAGAGGAGACAACCTAGACATATGCTTAGGAAATTTTTATGATCTAGTATAATTTCTGATTATATTGTCCTTTCAAGCAGTAGAAAGAGTCAAAGCCTTTAATTATCACACTTGCTAGTAATTAGACACAGAAAGATTTAATGTGAGTTTAATGATGTAATGCTGTTGGTTAAAAACTGGGTAAAAGCTTTCTAAGTCTCTTCCCTGAGGTGTAATAAGGAAATTAAGATCCCTGTGTGTAATCTGCCTTTAACTCTGATGGACCTACTGTTTTAATTATTTTTGCTTTACTCTGGGGACTGTGCCTCCCTCAGGTAGATCCACAGTGAATTCCCATCTCTTTATTATCTTCACCTCTGAAGGGAAACCTAGAACACTGCTTCAGTCCCTCTCTATGCCCATTTCCTAAATGGACATATTTCTGTAAGAGTCTTATTTACAGGTCTCTTTATTTCTTTATCTGAAAATTTTCAAATGAAGCAATTTTCAAGTTTTGCAACAATATGTTTCATATACATGTAAGCATCCTAACTCGATTCCCTTCCTTTTAGTGAGGTCCAAACAGACATAAAGAGCTTCAATTGCTAACAAGAAATGATAATTAAGTTGATTCCTTAATCTATTGCCAAATGCAAACTTTAGAAGTGCGGATTCATGTTTATGTATGGCAAAACCAATATAATATTGTAAAGTAATTAGCCTCAAATTAAAATAAATAAATTTAAATTAAAAAAACAAACTTCTATATTATTTTATCCACAGCATTCAGATAGAATGAAATCTAATTTGACAGAAAGTTTATTTTTTCTAAAAATGAAACAAATTGCATTTTGAGGCTTCTCAAATGGAAATCTTGTGACCCACTTTAACTATTTTTGGCACATCAAATAATGGTAAAATACAAAACAGAGTGGCTGTACTTCTGTATGCCTTTAAGGGTTCCCAAGTAGTTTAATTATTATTTACTTCTTTAGATACACATTTTTCTCAAAAAGGAAGAGAAATTTATAAAAAGGGGTAAGATGTAAATGAAAAAAAATTTCCAACTGGGTCAACTATGTTTTAAATATAGGCCTTGGTATGTGAAAATAATATATGCTGATATTGAGATAGAGGGATATGGTATGAGTGCCACTGAAAATGATAAATCAAGAATATAGCAATGAGTCAAAAACTGTGAGTCAATGTTGAACATCAAAAAATACAAAAAAAGCAAGCATATCAATGTTGCTAAATTCATAATATGTAACCCTTCAGAGGAGATTCAGTTCAGTTCAGTTGCTCAGTCGTGTCTGACTCTCTGTGGCCCCATGAGTTGCAACATGCCAGACCTCCTTGTCCAACACCAACTCCCAGAGCCTACCCAAACTCGTGTCCGTTGAGTCAGTGATGCCATCTAACCATCTCATCCTCTGTCATCCCCTTCTCCTCCTGCCTTCAATCTTTCCCAGCATCAGGATCCTTTCAAATGAGGCAGCTCTTCGCATCAGGTGGCCAAAGTATTGGAGTTTCAGCTTTAACATCACACCTTCCAATGAACACCCAGGACTGTTCTCCTTTAGGATGGACTGGTTGGATCTCCTTGCAGTCCAAGGGACTCAAGAGTCTTCTACAACACCATAATTCAAAAGCATCAATTCTTCTGTGCTCAGCCCTCTTTATAGTCCAACTCTCACATCCATACATGACTACTGGAAAAATTATAGCCTTGACTAGATGGGCTTTTGTTGGCAAAGTAATGTCTCTGCTTTTTAATATGCTGTCTTGTTTGGTCATAACTTTTCTTTCAAGGAGTAAGCGTCTTTTAATTTCATGGCTGTAATCACCATCTTCAGTGATTTTGCTGCTGCTGCTGCTAAGTCGCTTCAGTCGTGTCCAACTCTGTGAGACCCCATAGACAGCAGCCCACCAGGCCCCACGGTCCCTGGGATTCTCCAGGCAAGAACACTGGAGTGGGTTGCCATTTCCTCCTCCAATGCATGAAAGTGAAAAGTGAAAGTGAAAGTGAAGTCGTGTTTGACTCTTAGTGACCCCATGGACTGCAGCCTACCAGGCTCCTCCGTCCATGGCAGGTGGAGTATTTTCATTTCCTCCATCCATTTTCTAGGCAAGAGTACTGGAGTGGGTTGCCGTTGCTTTCTCCCAGTGATTTTGGAGCCCCCCAAAATAAAGTCTCTCACTGTTTCCACTGTTTCATCATCTATTTGCCATGAAGTGATGGGACCAGAGGCCATGATCTTAGTTTTCTGAATGTTGAGCATTAAGCCAACTTTTTCACTCTCCTCTTTCACTTTCAACAAGAGGCTCTTTAGTTCTTCTTCACTTTCTGCCATACGGTTAATATCATCTGCATATCTGAGGTTATTGATATTTCTCCCAGCAATCTTGATTCCAGCTTGTGCTTCATCCAGCCCGGCATTTTGCATGATGTACTCTGCATGTAAGTTAAATAAGCATGGTGACAATATACAGCCTTGACATATTCCTTTTTCTACCTGAAACCAGTCTGTGGTTCCATGTCCAGTTCTAACCGTTGCTTCCTGACCTGCATATAGGTGTCTCAAGAGGCAAGTCAGGTGATCTGGTATTCCCATCTCTTTCAGAATTTTCCACAGTTGATTGTGAGCCACACAGTCAAAGGCTTTGGCATAGTCAATAAAGCATAAATAGATATTTTCCTGGAACGCTCTTGCTTTTTCAATGATCCAGCAGATGTTGGCAATTTGATCTCTGGTTCCTCTGCCTTTTCTAAAACCAGCTTGAACATCTGGAAGTTCACTGTTTATGTTTTGCTGAAGCCTGGCTTGGATAATTTTGAGCATTACTTTACTAGTGTGTGAGATGAGTGTGATTGAGAGGGAGTTTGAGCATTTTTGGCATTGCCAAAGAATTTACCAAAATTATAATCAATATGTACATCTTTATCCAATCATCTGTAAATGAATATTTATATTGTTTTCACATCATGTCTATTATGAATATTGCTGCTTTGAATATAGGAGTACATGTGTCTTTTGGAATTGTAGTTTTGACTGGATATATGCCCAAGAGTGGGGTTGCTGGATCTAAGGTGATACTTTTGGCATGTTTGAATAAAAGCATAGTGGTTTTATTTATTGACAAGAGTGAGGGAAAGAGATGATAATAAGCACTGAGATGTAATATATTGGTTTCTGCAGGCCATTGTAAAACTTGGTACTTTGACTGAAATTGAATACAGGAATTTATAACACAGTGACATGCTTTAAAAAGATGATCTTGGTTGCTGTGTTGGGAATAGACTGTATGAGGCAATGGATGAATCAAAGATTTAGTTAGGAGGATTTACTTTGTAGTAATAAAAGTAAGAAATAACATTTTCTCAAATTTAGGTGGTTGCATCAGATCTGTGTTATATAGTGTAATTATGAATGTATTAAAAGTAGTCATATTTTATTGTATGATGTTTAAGAACTTTTGTTTGGGAAGAGATACCTTAAGCAAACCAGGAGACTAATAATAGATCAGAGAAATATATAGTTTAATGATGGTGACAAACATTAGACTAATATCTATTATTGGCAAATTAATAATAATATAAAACGAATTGAATATACTAGGTCTCCTACCCCATTTGTGGCACACAGCTCCTAAAACCCTTGGAATTCAAGGGATGACAAAGATAAAGGTATGCTTGGTAATGTTAATGAGGTGACTTTGGGGCCTCATCTAAGGTTGCTGACTGGTTGTCAGAAGAACCAACCTTCTTATTACGGGGTTGGAGCTTCCAGTCTCTTCCTAGAATTTCTACAATTCCATGTAGGGGAGAAGCGCTTAAGATTGGGTTCAATCACCAATGGCCAATGATTTAATCAATCATGCCTGTGCAATGAAGCCTCCATTAAACCTCAAATTGATGGGATTCCAAGAGTTTCTGGGTTGGTGAAAGTGTAGAGATGCTGGGAGAGCTGTGTACCTGAGAAGGGCATGGAAGCTCCATATTCTTTCTGTAGACCTTGCCCTGTTCATCTCTTCTATCCAGATGTTCATCTGTATCCTATATCAGATCATTTTATAATAAGCTGGTAAATATAAGTAAACTTTTCTTCTGTTTTGTGAGCCACTCTAGCTGATGAATCGAACTTGAGGAGGGGGTCCATGGGATACATTCTGGGAATTTATCTCATTAAAATAAAAGTGTTGGAATATCAAGTGTATGTACAATATTGAATATTTCAGCATTGCTGTTGGATAGAAATTATGGATCTCTATCAATGGGGAGTGGTTTGATGTATTAGAATATATCCACAACAGAGACTTTTAGAGACATTTTGGTATAATTTTGTTAGATTAAAAAAGCAAAGGGTCAAAAATATGAAGTTTTGAATCAATTTTAAAGTCTTTATAGTTCTAATTATTTTTATATAAGTGAGTAGGAAGATATAGAAAGGCGTTTTTGGTTGTAAACATGGATAATTGAGGGTGACTGATGGATGGGAGATCATACAGGAAAGAGAGTGTTAAGGAAAAGGAAATGATATGCTTTAAAAATATAAAGTAAGCATCATATGGTCACTTATGCCATAATGTAAAAACATGTAGGTGTGGGAAGATGTGCATGTCATATTTTTTTGTTTTTGTTTTAATATAAATTTACTTTAATTGGAGGCTAATTACTTTACAGTATTGTATTGGTTTTGCCATACATCAACATGAATCCACCATGGGTGTACACGTGTTCCCCATCCTAAACCCCCCTCCCACCTCTCTCCCTGTAACATCCCTCTGGGTCATCCCAGTGCCCAAGCATCCTTTATCATTCATCGAACCTGGACTGGCAATTCATTTCATATATGATATTATACATGTTTCAATGCCATTCTCCCAAATCATCCCACCCTCTCCCTCTCCCAGAGTCCAAAAGACTATTCTATACATCTGTGTCTCTTTTGCTGTTTCGCATACAGGGTTATCATTACCATCTTTCTAAATTCCATATATATGCATTAATATACTGTATTGGTGTTTTTCTTTCTGGCTTACTTCACTCTGTATAATAGGCTCCAGTTTCATCCACTGCATTAGAACTGATTCAAATGTCTTTTTAATGGCTGAGTAATACTCCATTGTGTATATGTACCACTGCTTTCTTATCCATTCATCTGCTGATTGATATCTAGGTTGCTTCCATGTGCTGGCTATTATAAACAGTGCTGCGATGAACGTTGGGGTACACGTGTTTCTTTCAATTCTGGTTTCCTCAGTGTGTATGCCCAGCAGTGGGGTTGCTGGGTTATAAGGCAGTTCTATTTCCAGTTTTTAAAGGAATCTCCACACTGTTCTCCATAGTGGTTGTACTAGTTTGCATTCTCACCAACAGAGTAAGAGGGTTCCCTTTTCTCCACACCCTCTCCAGCATTTATTGCTTGTAGACTTTTCGATAGCAGCCATTCTGACTGGCGTGAAATGGTACCTCATTGTGGTTTTGATTCGCATTTCTCTGATAATGAGTGATGTTGAGCATCTTTTCATGTGTTTGTTAGCCATCTGTATGTCTTCTTTAGAGAAATGTCTGTTTAGTTATTTGGCCCATTTTTTGTTTGGGTCGTTTATTTTTCTGGAATTGAGCTGTAAGTGTTGCTTGTATATTTTTGAGATTAGTTGTTTGTCAGTTGCTTCATTTGCTATTATTTTCTCCCATTCTGAAAGCTGTCTTTTCACCCTGCTTATAGTTTCCTTTGTTGTGCAGAAGCTTTTAATTTTAATTAGGTCCCATTTGTTTATTTTTGCTTTTATTTCCAATATTCTGGGAGGTGGGTCATAGAGGATCCTGCTGTGATGTATGTCAGAGAGTGTTTTGCCTAAGTTCTCCACTAGGAGTTTTATAGTTTCTCGTCTTATGTTTAGATCTTTAATCCATTTTGAGTTTATTTTTGTGTAGGGTGTTAGAAAGTGTTCTAGTTTCATTCTTTTACAAGTGGTTGACCAGTTTTCCTATCACCACTTGTTAAAGAGATTGTCTTTTCTCCATTGTATATTCTTGCCTCCTTTGTCAAAGATAAGGTGTCCATAGGTGTGTTGATTTATCTCTGGGCTTTCTATTCTGTTCCATGGATCTATATTTCTGTCTTTGTGCCAGTACCATACTGTCTTGATGACTGTGGCTTTGTAGTAGAGCCTGAAGTCAGGCAGGTTGATTCCTCCAGTTACATTCTTCTTTCTCAAGATTGCTTTGGATATGTGAGGTTTTTTGTATTTCCATACAAATTGTGAAATTATTTGTTCTAGCTCTGTGAAGAATACCATTGGTAGCTTGATAGGGATTGCATTGAATCTATAGATTGCTTTGGGTAGTATACTCATTTTCACTATATTGATTCTTCCAATCTGTGAACATGGTATATTTCTCCATCTATTAGTGTCCTCTTTGATTTCTTTCACCAGTGTTTTATAGTTTTCTATATATAGGTCTTTAGTTTCTTTAGGTAGATATATTCCTAAGTATTTTATTCTTTTCGTTGCAATGGTGAATGGAATTGTTTCCTAATTTCTCTTTCTATTTTCTCATTATTAGTGTATAGGAATGCAAGGGATTTCTGTGTGTTGATTTTATATCCTGCAACTTTAGTGTATTCATCGATTAGTTCTAGTAATTTTCTGGTGGAGTCTTTAGGGTTTTCTATATAGAGGAGCATGTCATCTGCAAACAGTAAGTTTTACTTCTTCTTTTCCAATTTGGAATCCTTTTATTTCTTTTTCTGCTCTGATTGCCATGGCCAAAACTTCCAAAACTATGTTTTATAGTAGTGGTGAAAGCGGGCACCCTTGTCTTGTTCCTGACTTTAGGGGAAATGCTTTCAATTTTTCACCATCAAGGATAATGTTTGCTGTGGGCTTGTCATATATAGCTTTTATTATGTTGAGGTATGTTCCTTCTATTCCTGCTTTCTGGAGAGTTTTTATTTCTATAGGATTAAAAATATCATTAGCTATGTGTTAGCAATACTACCCAAAAGTGAAAGAAACAGTAGAAGAAAGACAAGGGAAGAGAAAATCCCTAATGTGAAATTTTGAATCAAATATTGAGTTTCCAGCATTTATTGCTTGTAGACGTTCAGGATGGGGAACACATGTATACCTGTGGCGGATTCATGTTGATATATGGCAAAACCAATACAATATTGTAACAATATTTTTAACTTTTATTGTAAAGTTAAAAATAAAATTAAAAAAAATTAAAAAAAAAATATTGAGCCTCCAAAGACACCAGGGCTAAATTATCTTCATACTGTGTAAACAATTTCCTAAGTCTGTATTTCCTCGAGGATTTGCATGCAGAGGCTCCTGAGAAAATCTCTTTATCAAATCCCTGAGAACTTGAAACTCAGAATAAAATACATATTATTATTTTGAAAATCAAGAGTGCTGTTTGGATTCCTTTTTGTGATTTAATGATCACCTCTGGGCAAAATCTTAATTAAAAATCATGATCTTCATCTGACTGACTCTCGGAGCAAAAGAAATGCTGAGACTTATAAATGCTCTGAGCCCCTCCACAGGAATGGAGGAGATGAGGTGAGTTCAGTTCTGCTGCCTCTTGCAGCAGAAGATCTCTTCCTCTTTGGAGAGCTATGGTGGAGGGGGAACCACAAAGACAGTTCTGATGCCAATAGGCAAAGAAGAGTGAGTATTGAATCCTTTTTGTTTTTACATCTTTCACAGCCCATAGCCATTGGAAAGTAACAGGTTTTTCTGCTTCCCCCAGTTCTGGCCCTGAGATAGAGACGACTAACGGGTCTGTGGGAGAGGAAATTAGAAATTAAAGGTAGTGTTGAAGTCAGTGGGTTTGCAGTGTTACTAAGCTTTGTACCCTTTAGGGAATTTCTTATGCAGGAGACCCACGTTCTAGGCCAGACTTAATGATTTCCTTGTTGTGTATGCTTGGGAAGCCAAAGGTTGTCTCTGAGTCTCTGTTTCCCCAACTCTGCTGTGGACATGTGATTATGATCGCCTCCTACACAGTGTCCAGTCTGGATTGGTAGCTGGCACAGGGTAGATGAAGTGTGGTGAGTAAATATTAGCAAACACAAATGAACAGGTGAAGGAATAAAATCAGTTAGCGACAAATTGAGGGGAGAAAAGGTGAGAAATGCTTGCTTTTCTTACATTCTCTTGCACTCTTACATTCTCCCAGTATTACTATGCTGATGCCCGCCCCCTCTCCCCTCCTGCCCCGCCAGGCACTTGCCTTTCTCGGTATGAGCAGAGCCAGATCCATTGTTTATTTATTTCTGTAAAATAGTTAAGCCTCAGCAGAGTCTTTGGGCTTCTTGGTTCCTGAATGGACTGGGCATGAGATTGCATGGGGAATCTGAGTTCTGCCTGAAATATGACTCTATTCTCCTATCTTTCAGATCTCACTGGAAGAGAATGGATATTGGAAACAGCTCATTGGTCACTGAGTTTATCCTTGTGGGTTTAACTAAACATCCGGAGATCCAGGTGCCCCTGTTCTTCCTCTTCTTGGGAATTTACATAATCACCGTGGCAGGAAACCTGGGCTTGGTCACTCTAATTAGATTGACTTCTCACCTCCACACTCCAATGTACTACTTCCTCTTTAATTTATCCTGTATTGATCTCTGTTACTCTTCTGTCATCACCCCCAAACTGTTGGTAAACTTTCTGTCAAAGAGGAACACCATCTCCTATGCAGGATGCATGACTCAGCTGTTTTTCTACTGCTTTTTTGTCAATGCAGAGTGCTATGTACTGACAGTGATGGCCTATGATCGCTATGTGGCCATCTGCAAGCCCCTGTTGTACAAGGTCACCATGTCCCCTCAGGTCTGCTATCTAATGGCTGTGATTGTATACTTGGGGGCCTTTATTGCTGCCTGGGCCCACACAGGATGCATGTTGAGGTTGACCTTCTGTGATGCCAATACCATCAACCACTACATGTGTGATATCCTCCCACTCCTGGAGCTCTCCTGCACCAGCACTCACATCAATGAACTGGTGGTTCTCATCATCGTTGGCTTTGATGTTGGTGTGCCTGGCCTCACCGTCAGTGTTTCATATGTTTTTATCCTTTCCAGTATCCTCCGCATCAGTTCCACAGAAGGAAGGTCCAAAGCATTCAGTACTTGTAGCTCACATATAATTGTTGTTTCTGTTTTCTTTGGGTCAGGGGCATTCATGTATCTTCATCCTTCTTCTGTTTTGTCCATGAACCAGAAGAAAGTGTCCACTGTATTCTATACCATTTTGGTGCCTATGCTTAATCCTCTGATCTATAGCTTCAGAAATAAGGAGGTTAAGGTTGCCCTGAAAAGAACCTTCAGTAGAAAAATATTTTTCTGAACTGAAACAGTATTAATCATGATAATAGAACACACCTTTCTTTCAAAATCATTTTTTTTCCTATATAGAGTTCTTTCACACAGGATGGAGTGAGGTATAATAGAAGGACTTTGATTTAGAAGGTTGGGTTGAACACTCTGCAAAGTATGGGTATACTTTTACTTTAGTGTTATTGGGAAGAAATTGATGCAACTTAATATTTGTAGCAAAGAATTGGGGGTCTAACAGTTGTGAAATGTATTCCTTCCTTCTTTGTCTTCTTCCTCTATTTCTATCTTCCCTCCCAGTGCTTTCCTCTTAAAAATCAGAATTTCACACCTTTTTAAAGTAAGTTGACTAGTTCATAGCAGATAAGAATGTTCTGATTATGGAACATTTCTACACAGAAAACAAAGATAGGACTCACATTTGAACTTCAAACCTATGTTTAACTGACTAATATCTCTCTTTGAATGCTCTACAGGCATCTGAACTTATAGGAATCAACTTAATCACAGAAACATCACTAAGCCTACCAAACTCTCTTCTTTTCTTTTGGTCTCTGTCATTGTGAATGGCACCATCCTCTACTTAATTGCTCAAATCCCAAATTGGTATCTTTCTTGATCCCCCTCTCTTTACTTGTCCTCCACACCCAATTTATCAATTACTAACAGTTTTTGTTCTTATGAACATTTCTCATCCAGACACCAGCCTTCCAACTGGCTTCTCCCTTTCTTATCTTTCCCCTTAAAATCCATTCTCCACACTGCAACCAGAATGCTCTTTCCATACTTCAAATAAGATTACATTTACCTTGGTTTACTCTGTTCACTGGAATTTCTTTCAAGGTAAAACCAAATCCCCACACTAGGCCAAGCAAGAATCTTTCTGTTTGCACCCTGTTCACCTCTCCAGTCTGATCTTCTGTCACTGCAACTCCTTCCTCCCTGTTTCTTTCCAGTACCCTGCTAAAGTTATGTTGAACTTTCCCAAATTAAATAAACTCTTGTTCCTTTGCATTACTTTTCTACAAGCTCTTCTCTTAGTCTGGAACACCCTCATGTAAAAAGAATCCTTTGTCTTACTCAGCCTGTTTATCCTTCAGGTATTAGGTTATCCAGAACTCCAGGAGGTCTTTCCTGGACAAAAAGATGGGTAGATGACCTTCAGGGTATATGCTTACCCTCTCCTGGCACATTCCACTGTACTGGAAGTTCTTTCCTTCTTAAATATTCAATCTAACTCTATGTATTTAATGATAAGAAAACTTTAAGTTATTTATTTGCAGGAAAACATTTAGTTCAATACAAGGGAATATGTTATGTAAGACATATGTTTATTTATTCAACTTGGATTTTCAAAAGTGGGATGAGAATCACATGATAACTCATAGAGTGTGTAGAGGGTTTCTCTTGTTTTAATTTGTCTACCTTTCTATGAAAACACATTTTTCTCACTGAACAATGAGGCTTCCTCCCTGGTTATATTCAACATGCTTTCCTTTTTCTAGCATGCTTTTATTACCTATTTATAATCCACCTTGTTTTCCGTTGATGTTTTAGGTATCAGTTGAATGGAAACCTGTCTAATCCACCTTGCAAAGTTTAGGTGCTCTTTTTTGTATTTCCCAGAGTGTAGCAGTCAGGACTGACATGAAGTAATGAGAACAATTTTCACAAGCTTTTCTAGTCATCTGATTATCTGTCTTCCCTGTGAGGGAAGGCACCTTGGGTATCTTCTTGATTATATCTCTAGGGCTTAACATAGTGTTGAATGTTTAGTAAAGGCTCAGTAATTATGTCTGGAATAAGTGAATGCTTATATTTGATTTTAAACTTTGAGTCATAGAGAAGAGAAATTTGCGGAGAAGATGAGTCATTCTAATTATTACCACTTCTCCCTCCTAGAATGGTTTTTGTAGCAGTTTACTTCCACAGTGCTTTTCTCAATGCACAGGGATGGAAAACAAAGATTCATTTATTTTTATGTAGGTTGTTGTGTGTATTTAATAATCAGGAAATGAAGGTATGAGTTGGACTGACTCCTAGAAGCCCATTAGGGTGAGCAAGCTCACAGTTTCTGGTTTAGATTTTTACTGCCTGGGTTTAAATTTCAGTTTTGCCATTTGCTAAATACATGACTCTGAAAAAGTTACTTAACATTTCAGAATATCTGTTTCCTCATTTCCAAAATTAAAAAAATAATAGTACCAATTTAAAAGGACTTTTGTGAATGTTGTTATTTATTTGCTTGGGATTCAAGCTACAGTAAATGAGATATAGTCTTGGATTTGACCCTACGTAGTAGTATCATTTCATTTTTAGAGCCTCGATTTAATAATATGAAAAATAAGATGCTTGGCTGGATGATAACATGTGTTCTATTCATTAAAAAATCTTGCAATCACTGCGTCTCAGTTTCTTGACTTATATGCTAAAAGAACTGAACTGAATCATTCTTAACTTGGGTATGTCTTAGAATCATTCAGAATAATAATATTATTATCTTCTCTTCCATTTTGAGACCTACTGTGTTGGAATACATCTGACATCAGGGCTCAAGAATATGCCTTTTAAAATTCTTTTCAAATGATTATATTACTGTTTGGTTAGTTGGTGATTTGGAGCTTTCCACTTCTAATGTTCTGTGATTTTAAAATTGTCTCTGGACAAGGATTTATGTGGGCACATATAAACTTTAATAATAAGCAATTTCATGGTATCAAGAAAGTTAATTAGCTATTTCAAGAAGGAAAGAGGAGTCAATAGTATTCAGTGCTATAGAGAGTTTAGATGGCATTTGCACTGGGGATCTATAAACTCTGGAAGATAATATTATGGAAATGATAGAAGCAGAAGTCTGATTGCAGTTGATTGACTAGTAGAGGACACGGAGGGAGTAGAACATATTCATAGATTACTCATGTGAGTATTCTTCTAATCTCAGGGTGGGTGCAGAAAAAGAAACTATAAGGAAAACTTTTGCAAAAACTTAGTGAAAACTTCTGTAAATATAAAAATAGACAATAACTTTCACCTTTTGCAATATGCTGAATTAGATACTCTGGTGGACCCCATTTCTACAAAATAGCTAGATCTTGCAACAGATATCATATACATCAAATTGTCCAATAAAATATACAGGAAATTGCCAAGGGGAACAGGAACCCACACTTCTTGTATGGCGAGACCGAACTTCTGTGATGCCAATATTGTCAACCACCATCTTTGCAATATACTTCTTCTGCTTCAACTTTCCTGCACCAGTACCTGCAACAGTGAGCTTGTGGTTTGTCTTCTAATAAGATGATCATTTTGGTTCACACTAGCACTACTTTCACCTATACTTTTATCATCTCCAGTATTGTCTCCGTCAGCTCCATGGAGAGTAGAGCTAAAGCTCTGATTCAGTACCTCAGTACCCAAGGTTCCCATATAATGACTCTTTCACTTTTCTTCTGGGCAATAGCATTCATGTACCTCACAGATTCTAATGTAGAGTCTATGGGCTGGGGGAATGCGATCTCAGTCTTTCATATAAATGTTGGGCCCATCTTGAACTCCATTGCCTATAGTCAAAGCAATAATGATGTCAATTTTCTATGAAGAAAACTAAGAAGAACATATTTTCTTGGCAGCAACAGAATTTGTGTGAGGAATTTTGAGGACTGGATTGTTCTGCTGATTTTGTTTGGGTTTCTTCATGGTTGGATCTTCACCATAATCAAATGGAAATGGGATACATTCTCTACTTTAATTCAGACTCTCTTCCTTCCTTTCATCCTTATTTCCTTCATTTTTAAATTTCTATTCTTTCTTCCTTCTCTCTTTCTGAGGTTTCTCAGTATTTCCTCTCATTTCTCCTCTTAGCTTTTACAATTGTAATTATGTAATTGCGACATTAAGGAAAATAGAGAAATTACTATTGCTCTGTCTTTGCTATGTGGAAGGATATCTACTTCTGGGGCAAATATTACAGATTCTGTAATAAATTAATAGAATAATATTACAAAATATCTATCTACACACTAAAGCGGTATGTCTAATATGTTGAGGACTTAGTGATAAGTATGTCTTTGGTGTCAGTAATAGAATTCATATGACAAAGACACAGTTTCAAATTTGCTCACAAAAACAAAAGCAATGAAAAAGAGCTTCTGTGATTTACTACTTTCATTCTTTCCTGGCTTTATTAACATTTGCAAAATTTTTGCCAACTTCTATAGGTCTTTAAATGCTGGAGAGGGTGTGGAGAAAAGGGAACCCTCTTACACCGTTGGTGGGAATGCAAACTAGTACAGCCACTATGGAGAACAGTGTGGAGATTTCTTAAAAAACTGAAAATAGAACTGCCTTATGACCCAGCAATCCCACTGCTGGGCATACACACCAAGGAAACTAGAATTGAAAGAGACACGTGTACCCCAATGTTCATCACACCACTGTTTATAATAGCCAGGACATGGAAGCAACCTAGATGTCCATCAGCAGATGAATGGATGAGCTGTGGTACATATACACAATGGAGTATTATGCAGCCATTAAAAAGAATACATTTGAATTAGTTCTAATGAGGTGGATGAAACTTGAGCCTATTATACAAAATGAAGTAAGCCAGAAAGAAAAACACCAATATAGTATCAGTTCAGTTCAATTGCTCAGTCGTGTCCAACTCTTTGTGACCCCAAGTATCACAGCACTCCAGGCCTCCCTCTCCATCACCAACTCCCGGAGTTAACCCAGACTCACGTCCATCAAGTCAGTGATGCCATCCAGCCATCTCATCCTCTGTCGTCTCCTTCCCCTCCTGCCCTCAATCCCTCCCAGCTTCAGAGTCTTTTCCAGTGAGTCAACTCTTCAATTGAGGTGGCCAAAGTATTGGAGTTTCAGCCTCAGCATCAGTCCTTCCAAGGAAATCCCAGGGCTGATCTCCTTCAGAATGGACTGGTTGGATCTCCTTGCAGTCCAAGGGACTCTCAAGAGTCTTCTCCAACACCACAGTTCAAAAGCATCAATTCTTTGGCGCTCAGCTTTCTTCACTGTCTCACTCTCACATCCATACATGACCACTGGAAAAACCATAGCCTTGACTAGACAGACCTTTGTTGGCAAAGTAATGTCTCTGCTTTTCAATATGCTATCTAGGTTGGTCATAACTTTTCTTCCAAGGAGTAAGCATCTTTTAATTTCATGGCTGCAATCACCATCTGCAGTGATTTTGGAGCCCCCTAAAACAAAATCTAACACTGTTTCCACTGTCTCCCCATCTATTTTCCATGAAGTGATGGGACCAGATGCCATGATCTTCATTTTCTGAATGCTGAGTTTTATGCCAACTTTTTCACTTTCCTCTTTCACTTTCATGAAGAGGCTTTTTAGTTCCTCTTCACTTTCTGCCATAAGGGTGGTGTCCTCTGCATGTCTGAGGTGATTGATATTTCTCCCAGCAATCTTGATTTCAGCTTGTGCTTCTTCCAGGCCAACGTTTTTCATGATGTACTCTGCATATAAGTTAAATAAGCAGGGTGACAATATACAGCCTTGACGTCCTCCTTTTCCTATTTGGAACCAATCTGTTGTTCCATGTCCAGTTCTAACTGTTGCTTCCTGACCTGCATACAAATTTCTCAAGAAGCAGTTTAGGTGGTCTGGTATTCCCATCTCTTTCAGAATTTTCCACAGTTTATTGTGATCCACACAGTCAAAGGCTTTGGCATAGTCAATAAAGCAGAAATAGATGTTTTTCTGGAACTCTCTTGCTTTTTCCATGATCCAGCAGATGTTGGCAATATGATCTCTGGTTCCTCTGCCTTTTCCAAAACCAGCTTGAACATTGGAAGTTCACGGTTCACGTACTGCTGAAGCTTGGCTTAGAGAATTTGAGCATTACTTTACTAGCGTGTGAGATGAGTGCAATTGCGTGGTAGTTTGAGCATTCTTTGGCATTGCCTTTCTTTGGGACTGGAATGAAAACTGACCTTTTCCAGTCCTGTGGCCACTGCTGAGTTTTCCAAATTTGCTGGCATACTGAGTTCAGCACTTTCACACCATCATCTCTCAGGATTTGAAATGGCTCAACTGGAATTCTATCACCTCCACTAGCTTTGTTCGTAGTGATGCTTTCTAAGGCCCACTTGACTTCGCATTCCAGGAGATTTGGCTCTAGGTGAGTGATCACACCATCGTTATTATCTGGGTCATGAAGCTCTTTTTTTGTACAGTTCTTCTGTATATTCTTGCCACCTCTTCTTAATATCTTCTGCTTCTGTTATGTCCATACCATTTCTGTCCTTTATCGAGCCCAAAGTGAAGTGAAGTGAAGTCACTCAGTCGTGTCCGACTCTTTGCGACCCCAAGGACTGTAGCCTACCAGGCTTCTCTGTCCATGGGATTTTTCAGGCAAGAGTACTGGAGTGGGTTGCCATTTCCTTCTCCAGGGCATCTTCCCGACCCAGGGATCGAACCCAGGTCTCCCGAATTGCAAGCAGACCCTTTACCCTCTGAGCCACCAGGGAAGCCTATCGAGCCCATCTTTGCATGAAATGTTCCCTTGGTATCTCTAATTTTCTTGAAGAGGTCTCTAGTCTTTCCCATTCTGTTGTTTTCCTCTATTTCTCTGCATTGACCACTGAGGAAGGCTTTCTTATTTCTCTTTGATATTCTTTGGAACTGTGCATTCAAATGGGTATATCTTTCCTTTTCTCCTTTGCTTTTCACTTCTCTTCACAACTATTTTTAAGGCCTCCTCAGATAGCCATTTTGCTTTTCTGCATTTCTTTTCCATGGGGATGTTATTGATCCCTGTCTCCTGTACAATGTCACGAACTTCCATCCATAGTTCATCAGACACTCTGTCTATCAGATCTAGTCCCTTGAATCTATTTCTCACTTCCACTGTAAAATCATAAGGGATTTGATTTAGGTCATACCCGAATGGTCTAGTGGTTTTCCCTACTTCTTCAATTTCAGTCTGAATTTGGCAATAAGGAGTTCATGATCTGAGCCACAGTCAGCTCCTGGTCTTTTTTTGCTGACTGTATAGAGTTTGCATCTGTGGCTGCAAAGAATAAAATCAATCTGATTTCGGTGTTGACCATCTGGTGATGTCCATGTGTAGAGTCTTCTCTTGTGTTGTTGGAAGAGGGTGTTTGCTATGACCAGTGCGTTCTCTTGGCAAAACTCTATTAGCCTTTGCCCTGCTTCATTCCATACTCCAAGGCTCAGTTTGCTTGTTACTCCAGGTATTTCTTGACTTCCTACTTTTGCATTCCAGTCCCCTATAATGAAAAGGACATCTTTTTCGGGTGTTAGTTCTAAAAGGTCTTTTAGGTCTTCATAGAACCATTCAACTTCAGCTTCTTTAGCATTACTGCTTGGGGCATAGGCTTGGATCACCGTGATAGTGAATGGTTTGCCTTGGAAACAAACAGACATCATTCTTTCGTTTTTGAGATTGCATTTCAGACTCTTTTGTTGACCGTGATGGCTACTCCATTTCTTCTAAAGGATTCCTGCCCACAGTATTTGATATAATGGTCATCTGAGTTAAATTCACCCATTCAGTCCATTTTAGTTTGCTGATTCCTAGAAAGTTGAAGTTCACTCTTGCCATCTCCTGTTTGACCACTTCCAATTTGCCTTGATTCATGGACCTAACATTTCAGGTTCCTATGCAATATTGCTCTTTACAGCATCGGACCTTGCTTCTATCACCAGTCACATCCACAATTGGGTATTGTTTTTGCTTTGGCTCCATCAGTTCATTCTTTGTGGAGTTATTTCTCCACTGATCTCCAGTAGCATATTGGGCACCTGCCGACCTGGGGAGTTCCTCTGTCAGTATCCTATCACTTTGCCTTTTCATACTGTTCATGGGGTTCTCAAGGCAAGAATACTGAAGTGGTTTGCCATTCCCTTCCCCAATGGACCACATTCTGTCAGACCTCTCCACCATGACCCGTATGTCTTCGGTGGCCCCACATGGCCTGGCTTAGTTTCATTGAGTTAGACAAGCTGTGGTCCATGTGATCAGATTGACTAGATTTCTGTGAGTATGATTTCAGTGTGTCTGCCCTCTGATGCCCTCTTGCAACACCTACCATCTTGTTTGGGTTTGTTTTACCTTGGACGTGGGGTATCTCTTCATGGCTGCTCCAGAAAAGCACAGCCGCTGTTTTTTATCTCGGGTGAGGGGTATCTCCTCACGGCCGCCCCTCTTGACCTTGAGTGTGGAGTAGCTTGCTGGGGACCAGCCCCAGCTGATCCAGGGTATTGGCTGGAGAGACGGCCTAGGCGACTATTTATATGCTAATTAGAGATATAGGGAACAATAGAATGAGGATAGCTCAGTAGGAAAATTCAGTGGAGAAAAGAAGCTGAGTAGCTTGGTTTACGTTGGGAGACCAATAAAACTTCAAGACAAGAAGTTTGCACCACTTACTGCAGGCGCCTCTCGAATAGCGGAAGGTGTCTCACCCTAGACTCCTTCTCGAGTGGGTCTTAGAAGCCCAGGCATAATTAGTAAGCGTGGTGGGTCAAAAGCGCTCCAGATGGAGACTCAGCTGGAGGTTAGAGGGAAGAATGACATGGGGAGACCAAGCGCTGGTGAACAAGGCCCGTAGCTTTATTTTCAACAGGGGCTTTTATACCCTAAGTTACACATAGAGGATAATAGGGGATGCAAAGTCAGCAGTCTTTGATTCTTATCAAAAACCAAGGTTTCTTTCCTGCAAATGTATCGTATACAAATGGTTTAGGTGATTTACATCATCTTCTGGCCAGAAGGCCTACTAACATTTTATGACTCTTGACAAGGACTTATCAACAAAGACTTACTTTCTCTAAGAGTAATTATTTCAAGGTTTGGCACCATCTTCCAAAGATAAAATTGCATTCCTATAGGGCGGATGTGTAATGGGTTTACAACAAAGAAAGAATTTATTACCTTAAGGGTCTAAAGTTACTAACACCAAGGCCACTACTTATTTTTTCTACATACCCACTATTAATTGATACATATTCAAGGATACAATTCAGGGATGTGAAAACTTGGCAACAAGCATTGACTCATCAATGAAATCCTTTACTAGTTTATTCTGACAGTTTTTAACTCTCTGAGAGGCTCTAAGCTATTTGAATATCTTAAGCTTCCCATGCCTCTGGAGGCTGGGAGACTGTAAACAATCGTATGCATAGCTGCAGGAGTCCGGGTAAACTTGTCAGGTGAGTTAGAGAGCCATCAGAGGGGTTTGGATTTAAACACTCCTAATTGCCCAGGAACTTTATTAATTGGAGCTGTAAGTTAACTCTTTGACAGAGAGAGCGAGATGGTGGTAGGGGGACAGCCCCAGTAAAGTCAGAGGTGAGAGCACAAAGCAATAAAGTAGGCAGACTCTGGGTTTTTGGGGGAAAATGCTCGAGAATATCCGGGGGACTCCTGAGGCTCGATCCCGCCTTTGCGTATGCCGAGCCTCCTTCCTCATGACCTTTGTCACGAGTGGAATGCCTCACGGCTCCCGCAGTAGCTCCTCTCGGCCCTCCTGCGCCCATTGCTAACACAGCTCCTTCTTAAATCTGAGTTCTGACTTTCTCTTATTCACAGCCTCTAATAGCCTCAAACTCTTGACAATTCTTCCAAAGCCACTGTAGAAATGCCTGGAATCTCCTGACTGCTTTGCTTTTTAAATTATAATTTAAAAAGTATTTGCTTTTCATGGTTAAAGAGAGTGCCCTTCTTGATGAGACCCTAGAACAAACACTGGTTTTCTCAGTGAATACACTCCTCTACTTTCATTTTGTGGATAAGGGTGCCTGTTACTTTGAGCAACATTGGCATATACATGTAAAGTAAACTCAGAACATATTTTGTAAGTGTAAGAAATCACAAATGGTAACCCAGTGGTATAAAGTTTTCAGATCTCTGTACAAGTCTTTATCTTCATAGCTACTCTTTTTCTAGTTGAGGAAACAAAGATTCAGAGAGGGCAAATGACTTGCTTTAGTCACACAAACTCTATACAAAGTGCTCTTAGCCCATTCTTCAGACTCTGTGTGTTATTATATAATCATAGTATTTAAGATTTGAAATTGACAAAGATTTTGTTCTAAGTCATACAGATGTTTTATAACATTTGCTTTGGATAAAGAAACAAACAGGAATATCTTCTTTTCACAATATTTGAATTCTATGAAGAATTAAGCTTCATTCTCTACTCAAAAGATTAAACCTTATGAATTATACTTTCTTGACAAAAATACCCACTTCATCAGATCCCAAAGGGACAGACATCTGCTTTCCCAATATTATTTGAGATTTGGGTATCAAGCCAATTTTTTTCTTCTCTCAAAGTTACATCGTAGAAAGAATAAGAACAGGATTTCCCCCATAACTATAGCTCTATTCCAGATCCTGCAACAAATCAGTTTAGGAAAATATTATTAGTGTTATGTTATCTTTCAGTGAGAGAAAATAGCAAATCAACATCTGCCCTAGATTGTCCTACATTAAAAAATTAGGACTTTGCAAGAAGAGTTTTCTTAGATTTGTATTGTTAAAGAAACAAAACTTTAGAATTAAAAAAAAATTAATTAGGCATACAGACACATACACATAGACATATACATATGCAAACAGTACAGTCCATAGAATTCTCCATGCCAGAATACAGGAGTGGGTAGCCTTTCCCTTCTCCAGGGGATCTTCTCAACCCAGGGATGGAACCCAGGTCTCCCACATTGCAGGTAGATTCTTTGCCAGCTGAGCCACAAGGGAAGCCCCCACTTATACTGTTCAGTTCATTTTAGTTCCATTGCTTAGTCATGTCTGGCTCTTTGTGACCCCATGGACTGTAGCATGCCAGGCCTCCCCGTCCATCACCAACTCCTGGAGTTTACTCAAACTCACGTCCATTGAGTCAGTGATGCCATCCAACCATCTCATCCTCTGTTGTTCCCTTCTCCTCCCGCCTTCAATCTTTCCCAGCATCAAGGTCTTTTCAAATAGTTTTCTGGAGGTCTCCTTTTTTGCTGTTAAGCTTCTCTACTTGCTATCCTGAACCTTCTTTCTCGTGTCTCCCCTCCTCTTTTAAAATTCTACCTTCATTCTGATCATGGAGAATGTTTGTTAGAAGTATTTCATAAGGAAAATAATAACAGGGCACTAAGAGAAACCTAAGTGGATTGGCAAAGGGATAAATTTTATTAAATGACATTGTGACATTTATATTAGTGTCTTCAAGGTATTTTGGGCTTCCCTGATTGCTCAGTTGGTAAAGAATCTGCCTGTAATGCAGGAGACCCCATTGGATTCCTGGGTTGGGAAGATCCGCTTGGAGAAGGGATAGGCTACCCACTCCAGTATTCTTGGGCTTCCCTTGTGGCTCAGCTGGTAAAGAATCCGCCAGCAATGAGGGACATCTGCATTCGATCCCTGGGCTTGGAAGATCCCCTGGAGAAGGGAAAGGCTACCCACTCCAGTATCCTGGCCTAGAGAAATCCATGAAATACAGTCCCTGGGGTCACAAAGGGGACATGACTGAGCAACTTTCACTTTCACTTTTCAAGGTATTTTTACTTACATTAAGTTTCTTAGCAAATTGTAAGTCACTAGGTGGAGAAGGAAATGGTAACCCACTCCAGTATTCTTGCCTGGAGAATCCCAGGGACGGGGGAGCCTGGTGGGCTGCTGTCTGTGGGGTCGCACAGAGTCGGACACGACTGAAGCGACTTAGCAGCAGCAGCAGCAGATCAATATCTCCAAATAAGTGAAGAGTTACTGCATATATATTGCTTTTCTTATTCTACTGGACTCCATCAAAGCATAATCTAATAATGGGCTTTGTTTACTTGACAGATCAGCAACTTGAGTCTCAACATCAACAGGAATATTTCGACAGGGAGATAAATCATTTTTGGTTCTGACCTCTGGACAACCTTTCCTACTGGTAATAATTTTAGTATTATTTTGGATTAAAAAAGGAATTTTAGTCAGTTTATGTGTGCACCTATTAAAAAACTGTGGTACTCAACCTAAAAGGAATATTGGTCTGAATAACAAAAACCTCCACGTTAGTCTTAATTCTGTTCAGACAAATTCAGAGCGTCTACTTGGAGATGCTTGAATTTCATGGTCTTTGCTAATCTGGTTACCTTGAGCTTTACCCTGGCAACTCTGATTCTCTTTTTTTTTAAGGTTTATCTAATTTTCTCAATTCAGAAACATTTTTTTTCTCATATGTTTTTTTATTTTTATTTTCCATTGTTGTTTACTACAGGGTATTAAATATAGTTCCCTGTGCTATACAGTATGGCCTTGTTGTTATTCTATTTTTTATTTAATAGTGAATGTCTGCTATCCCAAACTCCTAATTTATCCCTCCCCTACCTCCTTCCCCTTTGGAACCACAAGTTTGTTTTCTGTCTGGAGTGTGTTTACGTCTCACAAATAAGTTCATTTGTGTCATACTTTAGGTTCCACATCTAAGCGATTTCAAAACATATTTATTCTCATGTGCTCTCAAAGATAATGACCCAAACACATATATTGAGCACCCTCAGCATGTTGTGGAAGGTAGAGAGAGAAAATAAATTGAAACAAAGTTTCATAAATTTTTGTTTGTGATGAAACAGAATTTGTTTTTATTTTTCATGCAAAATAAAATCAAATTCTGTGTCACTCTATGTACAGATTTTTTTCTCCATTGATTTTATTTTCATTCAATGGAAAGTTATTAAGCTTGATTCCTTTAGATAATAAAGAATGCATGCACTGAAAGCAGGAATCACTTTCCCCTGATTCATCTTTAGGGGAAACTAAGTCAGTGAAGGAGAAACCCCCAGTTCTGATATAACAGCTTTGAGAGAGAAAGTTCAGTGCAAGTTTGGCCTCTGATTATGGACAGCAGGTAAGAGCCAGGATGAAACACTGATTTGCTGATGGCTCAGGAAATATTGCCTGGAGAATCCCATGGATAGAGGAGCCTGGTAGGCTGCAGTCCATGGGGTCGCTAAGAGTCGGACACGACTGAGTGACTTCACTTATACTTTTCACTTTCATTCATTGGAAAAGAAAATGGCAACCCACTCCAGTGTTCTTGCTTGGAGAATCCCAGGGACAGGGGAGCCTGGTGGGCTGCCATCTATGGGGTCGCACAGAGTCAGACACAACTGAAGCGACTTAGCAGCAGCAGCAGCAGCAGCAGGAAATATACCTGAAAGCTAATCTTACTTCTTTGCTGTTTCTTGAACAAGAAAGTTTTAAAATATAGTCTAAGAACAGCCTTTGGCACCATATTTCTGGTAATGACATCTGCTGACAGAAGATGAAAAAGGTTTCCTGGCTTAACTAAAGTCTTCCATCCAGAGAACAATAGAGAGATAAGTGGGAGTCTGAATTCATTAAAGCCATTGATTGAATTTCTTTTTGTATAATAAGCAATCTCTTTAATAAGTTTGTTATGTTTCTAAATTCCCTGTTTTAAAGAATATTATGAGAGGGTGGGATGATTTGGGAGAATGGCACTGAAATATGTATAATATCACATGTGAAACGAGTTGCCAGTTCAGGTTTGATGCATGATACTGGATGCTTGGGGCTGGTGCACTGGGACGACCCAGAGGGATGGTATGAGGAGGGGGGAGGGAGGAGGGTTCAGGATGAGGAACACATGTATACCTGTGGCAGATTCATTTTGATATATGGCAAAACCAACACAGTATTGTAAAGTTAAATAAAATAAAATTAAAAAAATAAAATTAAATATTAAAAAATAAAGAATATTATGCTGACTTATATAGATGGGTTGAGAAATACAAAAAATAATAACTTTTATTTCATTAGAGCTAGATTAGAAGCCATGTTTCAACCATGATTGAAGGTTCTATTCATATATGTCAGAGAAAGGGATGAGCAATATTCCTTTAAGGATACTAAAGAAAAAATAATTAGGTCTTGAAAGTTTGTACTTTTTTTTTCCCCCCAAAGTGAGGTACTTATTGGCTTAAGCCTAGGAGTTAAATGAAAAAGCTATGAATTATAGGGGGTTATTTGAGTGTTGGGTAGAACCAAGGCTCTGGGCTATACTTCTAGTCTTTGTCTTTGAGTATTTGTTTGTTTTTGTTTTTTGGTAGATTATTATGCTTTTTTAATTATTGTTTTTTAATTGGAGGATAATTGCTTTACAATATTGTGCTGGCTTCTGCCATAAAACAAATTGAATCAGTGATAGTTACATGTTTATCCCATCCCTCTTGAGACTCCTTCCCATCCCAATACTTTAGGTCGTCACAGAGTGCCAGGCTGGGCTCTACAATGCTGGCTATACTAACTGAGAAAGTAGCATTGACATATATACACAACCATGTGTAAAATGGATAGCTTCCCACTAACTATCTATTGTACACATGAAAGCAAAAATCGCTCAGTCATGTCTGACTCTTTGCAATCCCATGGACTAGACAGTCTATGGAATTCTCCAGGCCAGAAGGGAGTGGGTAGCCATTCCCTTCTCCAGGCGATCTTCCCAAGCCAGGGATTGAACCCAGGTCTCCCACATTGCAGGCAGATTCTTCATCAGATGAGCCATCAGGGAAGCCCATTTTACACATGGTATTGTATATATGCCAGTGTTACTTTCTCAATTCATCCCACCCTCTGCTTCCCCAGCTGTGTCCACAAGTCCACTTTTTATGTCTGCATCTCTACTCCTGCCCTGCAAATAGGTTCATCAATACCGCGTCCTTGAGCTTTTAAGAGATCACTGGAAAGGATGAAGACAAGGGACAGATGAAAGATGGACCCAATCAAGACAGGACCTGTCATGCTGCTTTGGGAATCAGAAAATAACTCGAATGCACCTATTTTGTCTCACTTCTTTCTGCAGATAATATTTTGTAAGGAATGACTAAACCATTCTTCAGGGAGTGAATTTATCCTTGAAGGGATAACAAAATGCCCAGAGCTTCAATTGCCACTCTTCCTCCTGTTCCTTGGAATATATGTTGTCACAGTGGTGGGGAACCTGGGCATGATCCTCTTAATCTCTATCAGTTCTCAACTTCACTCTACAATGTACTATTTTCTCAGACATTTGTTATTCACTGATCTCTGCTACTCCTCTGTCATTACTCCAAAGATGCTGGTGAACTTTGTGTTAGAAAAGAATATTATTTCCTTCCTGGAATGCATGGCCCAGCTTTACTTCTTCCTTATTTTTGTAATAGTAGAAGGTTATCTTCTCACTGCCATGGTATATGTTCATTATGTTGCAATCTGCAGCCCAGTGTTTTACAATATTATCATGTCCATAGGATCTGTTCCATAATGATGGGTGTAGTATATTCACTGGGCTTGTTTGGGGCCACAGTTGATACTACCCGAATGTCAATGTTGTCCTTCTGTGGGTCTCATATTATCAGTCATTATTTTTGTGATATTTTTTCCTTTGTTCAGTCTCTCTTGCTCTAACACCCACATTAATGAGATAGTGTCATTTATCATCTGAGGAGTTAATACCTTGTCACTGATACTGGCTGTACTCATCTCTTATTCTTTCATCCTCTCTAGCATCCTCTGTATTCACTCAAGGGGTGGTTGAAAACCTTTGGCACTTGTAGGTCTCATCTCATGGCTGTGGGTGTCTTTTTAGGGTCTATAACATTTATGCACTTCAGTTCCCCTTGTAGCAATACCATGGAGCAGGAGAATGTGTTCTCCATGTTCTACACCACCGTGATCCCTGTGCTGAACCCCTTGATCTACAACTTAAGGAACAAGGACGTGAAGAATGCACTGAGGAAGTTGCTTGGGGAAAAGCAGTCACCCCAACAGAGGAGATTTTCACAGAGAGGATGATGAAGTGAACCAAATGAAAAGTTTTCATGAGCTCTGTGTTATTTCTTTCTGTCCTGTAGAGACAAAATTCACTGTTAATTATGAAATATATATTTGTACTTGAGAATATTTGAGGCATTTTGGTCATTTTTTATCAAACAATAAGTAATAGCCAATATAATCTTTGGAAATTTTACTTGTATTCTAGGAATAGGATTTAACAGAAGAGGGAGGGCAAGTGAACAACAAAAACAAAAAAGAATATGTTGAAGATATTAATTTTGAAAGTGCTTGATAAATAAGGGATGGATTTAGGGTTGTCTTTGAAAAGACATGATGTTAACTTATTCAACATCTTGAAGGGCAGGAATAGAGGTATCTTTAACTTCCAAGGGAAGCTTTTTTTTTTTTTTCCTGGCTGAAAGCCATTATATTGAAATATTGAGAATATCGGTATCATGACAGAGCTGTGAGAGTTGCAGTACTTTTATAATAAAGAACCACACACAGGTGGTTTGTGGTGTGTGTGGGAGGAGGGGAAAGCATGTTTAGGGTGAAGAGGTCAATGTAACAGTTGTCAAAGTTAGCCTAGTCTTATCAATTCAGTTAAGATCGATTATAACTAACCTAAAATCTCACATCGCCTTTCTTTGGAGGCTATCACTTAAGCCATAACTAATCCATTAAAAGTCTAGTAGAGTGTGGTTCCAGCTTGGGGAATTGAGCTTACTTTATTTTGTATTAGAATAATCAGTTTAATGAGGGAAATGCTGTTTCTTTTCTCCTGGAATTGTATATAGCTCTTTCCCACCCACCCTCTGTATGAATCACAGTGGTTTTTTGTTTGTTTGTTTGCTTTTATCACCTTGTGACTTTGCCTGTATCCACCATTTCCCTCTGGTGCAGGAATCTAGCCTTCTTCCAGATCAGAAGCACAACCTCCTTGGTGGTTCCTTGCCTTGCCACATCATTTTGGGCATCAGTGCATAACTTCCATTTTATTCTACTCTTAAGTAAGGGGATTTTAGAGGTATATGCATGAAGTGGCCGGGGTCAAGCTAAATGATTTTTTTTGTCCTTGTTCAATGACTTGAATAAGAATACTGAAAAACTTTTAATTGGGTTTGCGACTGGTATGAAGTTGAGATAACAACTAGTTTAGTGGATGAAACAATGATGATTCTCAAAGACCTCCAGAAGCTGGAATGATGAGCACAATTAATGAGATTAAAATGTACATGGATAATATAAAATTTATACTTTTACCAAAATGATGAGAGGAAAAGACTGGTTAATTGTAGAGAATCAAGAACTTTTAATGACAACAGAGTCAATAAATAAGAGTACAGCTTCTTTAAAAGTTCATGTTACCTTGGCTGCAATAGCTGCATTTTAGCAGAGTAAGAAAACTTAAAAAAAAAAAAAAATCATTTGCATTATAATGATTAGAATACTTCCATTTGAATGTAATTCATTCAGTGGATATCACTTTTCAAAGGCCTATGGCTCGTTATGCATTCTGAGGACCATGGGACTGATGAATAATCATACATCCATTCCTATATTCATTCTCTTGGTTATTCATATAGCAAATGTTGCAGTACTTACCTAGCATTATTCCTCATACTGGTGATAAAGAGATGAATAAAAGCACAGAAGTCCTTATCTTCATTAGATCTAGGTTTTAATATCAAAGAAAGAAAATCAACAAGGAGACATATATGTAATGTAATAATAGGTCACAAAATAGTTTTAAAATAAAAATTAAATCAGGCAAAGCAAGAAAATATGGCGGAGGGATGGTTAGATTCAAAAAAAAAATAAAAAGGGTAGAAGTTTGGTTGTGAAACTTGTGTTAGTTTTTGCCACAGGGCATAACTAGGCTATGAGGAAGAAATTATAGATAGTCACACTTTTTTAACAATTTAAGAAAGCCTTTTTCTCAAATATTTCATTTCCATACCATCACCACAAGTGTGTGTGCCTCCAGCCTCAGTATGCTCATTTCCTGGCCTGAACACAGCTCACATCTAAGAAGGTGAAATTTGGGGCGACATCTTTCTCTCAAGGAGCTATGGCAAATCTTTGTTTTGGGCCTTCTATTAGTTCTCTGAGGCAACTATAATGACTCATTATGTGAAAAAGAAAGTGAAAATGTTAGTTGCTCTGCTGCTGCTGCTGCTAAGTCGCTTCTGTCGTGTCCGACTCTGTGCGACCCCAGAGGCGGCAGCCCACCAGGGTCCGCCATCCCTGGGATTCTCCAGGCAAGAACACTGGAGTGGGTTGCCATTTCCTTCTCCAATGCATGAAAGTGAAAAGTGAAAGTGAAGTCACTTAGTCGTGTCCGACTCTTAGCGACCCCATGGACTGCAGCCCACCAGGCTCCTCCGTCCATGAGATTTTCCAGGCAAGAGTACTGGAGTGGGTTGCCAATGCCTTCTCCGAGTTGCTCAGTCATGTCCTATTCTTTTGTCAACCCATGGACAGTAGCCCACCAGACTCCTCTGTCCATGAGATTTCCCAGGCAAGAGAACCGGAATGGGTTGCTATTTCCTTCTCCAGGGGATCCTTCCTGACCCAGGGATCCAACCCAGGTCTCCATCTGAGCCACCAGGGAAGCCCAATAGATTACCATAATGGAACTTTGGTTCTTTCACAGTTCTGCAGGTCAGACATCCAAAAATCAAACAAGTGAACAAGAGCCTACTCCCCGCTAGAGACTCTAGGGAGAATCCGATCCTTGTTTCTCCTGGCTTCCGTGGAATTCCTTGGTTTGTGGCTGCATCACCAGAAACTCTGCCTGACTGGTTACATCGCCTCCTCCTGTTTGTTGTGAAATCACCCTCTGCTTCCCTCCGATAAGCCTGTATTTGATTGTATTTAGGGCCCAAAGAAAGGCAATGCCAAAGAATGCTCAAACTCCCTCTCAATCACACTCATCTCACACACTAGTAAAGTAATGCTCAGAATTCTTCAAGCCAGGCTTCAGCAATACGTGAACCGTGAGCTTCAGATGTTCAAGCTGGTTTTAGAAAAGGCAGAGGAACCAGAGATCAAATTGCCAACATCCGCTGGATCATCGAAAAAGCAAGAGAGTTCCAGAAAAACATCTATTTCTGCTTTATTGACTATGCCAAAGCCTTTGACTGTGTGGATCACAGTAAACTGTGGAAAATTCTGAAAGAGATGGGAATACCAGACCACCTGACCTGTCTCTTGAGAAACCTATATGCAGGTCAGGAAGCAACAGTTAGAACTGGACATGGAACAACAGACTGGTTCCAAATAGGAAAAGGAGTACGTCAAGGTTGTATATTGTCACCCTGCTTATTTAACTTGTATTCAGAGTACATCACGAGAAATGCTGGGCTGGAAGAAGCACAAGCTGAAGTCAAGATTGCTGTGAGAAATATCAATCACCTCAGATATGCAGATGACACCACCCTTATGGCAGAGAGTGAAAAGGAACTAAAAAGCCTCTTGATGAAAGTGAAAGAGGAGATAAAAACGTTGGCTTAAAGCTCAACATTCAGAAAATGAAGATCATGGCATCTGGTCCCATCACTTCATGGGAAATAGATGGGGAAACAGTGGAAACAGAGTCAGACTTTATTTTTTGGGCTCCAGAATCACTGCAGATGGTGATTGCAGCCATGAGATTAAAAGATGCTTACTCCTTGGAAGGAAAGTTATGACCAATTTAGACAGCATATTCAAAAGCAGAGACACTACTTTGCCAACAAAGGTCTGTTTTTTCAGGGCTATGGTTTTTCCAGTGGTCATGTATGGATGTGAGAGTTGGACTGTGAAGAAAGCTGAGCGCTGAAGAATTGATGCTTTTGAACTGTGGTGTTGGAGAAGACTCTTGAGAGTCCCTTGGACTGCAAGGAGATCCAACCAGTCCATTCTGAAGAAGATCAGCCCTGGGATTTCTTTAGAAGGAATGATGCTAAAGCTGAAACTCCAGTACTTTGGCCACCTCATGCGAAGAGTTGACTCATTGGAAAAGACTCTGAGGCTGGGAGGATTGGGGCAAGAGGAGAAGGGGGGACGACAGAGGATGAGATGGCTGGATGGCATCACTGACTCGATGGACGTGAGTCTGAGTGAACTCCTGGAGTTGGTGATCGACAGGGAGGCCTGGAGTGCTGCGATTCATGGGGTCACAAACAGTCGGATGCGACTGAGCAGCTGAACTGAACTGGACAAATCCAACTCTGAATCAACTGTATTGATACATCACTCATGTGTAAACTTTGCTAGAGATCCTTGGATGGTTTACAAATGGATTTCGTTAGAGAAGGGAGTTCAGTGGTAAAACCCTGGTATTTCTGGCAAGCCTAGAACAGAAAAGCTTAAGGGGCCTTTAAATGCTACAATTTTCTTTGATAGTGATGAGATGGTTGGATGCATCATCAACTCAATGGACATGAGTTTGAGCAAAGTCCAGGAGTTAGTGAAGGACAGGGAAGACTGGCATTCTGCATTCCATGTGGTTGCAAAGAGTCAGACATGATTGAGCGACTGAATAGCAGCAATTAAGTCACCAAGAAAACATGCCACAATTATCCTAGAATAGGAAAAGTGCTTGAAAGGTATAATAAACAAAAATGGATCTAGGTTGCTGAAGCCATTTAATGATATAAACTCCTGTCACCGGAAACACTATAGGAGCAGACACAGAAACATCATTGCATTCTGGTAATTACAGATGAGTTCAGAGGGCAAGATTCATGGAAAATATATCTTAGGGTCCCAGGAGATTTCTGACCTGTATAAGGCTCTGAGTCCTTAGATAGGAAAGGCAGAGAAGACTTTTGTCTATATTACCAAACTCTGCGGTTCACAGCATTTGACCTCTAGAAGACTGCCACATTTCTAGTTTGGCAGAAGTGCTGTGCTTACTCACTCAGTCGTGTCCCACTCTTTGCAACCCATGGACTTTAGTCTGCCAGGCTAAGTAAACAAAATGTGATATGTACATACAATGCAACATTATTTGGCCTTAAGAAAGAAATTATGACTCTCACCATAACATGGATGAACCTTGAGGAGATTATGTTCAGTGAAATAAACTGAACACAAAAGGAGAAAAATGTTATGATTTTGCTTATATGTAGTATCTAGTGTAGTCAAATCCATAGAGACTGAAAGAAGTGTGTTACCAGGGCCTGGGAAGAGGAAGTATGGGGAGTTATTGTTTAATGAGTATAGTTTCAATTTCTGGGGATGATGGTGATGATGACTGAACAGCAATGTGAATGTACTTTATGGCACAGAACTGTACACTTTAAAGTGGTCAAAATAGTACATATGTATATTTTATTACAATCTTTAAAAAGAAAAATAAAGGACAGTCTTACATTGAATGTATTTACCTGTAAGGAACAATATATTTTATTAGTTTCCTCCATTTTATTCTACTGACTGATGAAATCGTAGTCAAGAACCAGCAACTGCCTTTCAGTAATCACTGATCTTATTTCACTGTGTTTCAGAATCCTCATAGGTGACATGAAAATATAAAATAAGAAGCTTATTTGGGGATCTTTATTACTCTTGGGAAATAATAGAAATAGGCAGGTACAGGGGATGATATGATTATTTTTGAAAAAAATAAATTATTAAATACTGAGCACTCTGATAATCTCTAGGCTCAATAGTTCTTGGGGGACCTGTGAATATATCTAATGATGTCCCTACATTTAACAAGCTGCAAATAAATGTTGAATAATGTGACACCCTCTTTCTTTTTAAGACTAGGAAACTGAATATCATAAGGTTTTATTTAAAAGAGTTTGTTCTGTCAGATGAATTTTGATGTTTTACTTTTAGCCAAGTCAAATAATTCAGTCATTGATATATAAATGTGCATGTCAGCCAGTCGAAGGGGATTTGTTCTTTCTTGGTGATTACAAGAACCTGTTTCCTATGCAAAGCAAGCAATGCCAAAGAACTTCATTCTCTGAGCAGTATCAGGATAAGTGTCCAGTTTTATTCATGGCAGTTGTACCCAATCTAATAGAGGACAGTTGGTGATTAGCAATGCTGCTAACCATGTGCAACGTTTGTAATTTATCCAGAAGGAGACTTGCCCTACTGTTCTTTCCACTTGGTTATGTCCACCCTTCTCCTCTCTTATTAATCTCATCTTGTCACTTCCTCCTAACTTGGGGTACAACCTTCTGCAGGAGTGTTTCCAATCTGAGTTCACCTACGTCCGGTGCAGAAAGCATCAATGGGATTTCCATATGACTCTGAGCTTTCACTTCCCTGGAGTGCTTCTTCTGCTGCTGCTAAGTCACTTCACTTGTGTCCGACTCTGTGCGACCCCATAGAGAGCAGCCCACCAGGCTCTCCCATCCTTGGGATTCTCCAGGCAAGAACACTGGAGTGAGTTGCCATCGCCTTCTCCAGGAGTGCTTCTAATTGATGTATTTATTACTTGTCCTTATCTTCTTGTACACCAGCCCACATAAGTCTCCACAAGATAAAAAATAAAAGCTTAGATATAAACCCAGGTAACACATTAATTATGGAAAGAATATTAGACAAAAAAATCCTACTTCTCATTTATCTTGAAACATTGTTCTCAGGTCAGTAGGAGATAAAGAAGAGGCTTTTCAGCTCCTTAGCTCTGCTTTGTTTCCTTTTTGTCTCAGAAGCACTTGCCAAATGTACACCCTTTGGAATAAAGAGACTTCAATGCCAATAATGCTCAATACTTCCAATGACTCTCAAAATATACAAATCTGCAGACACAAGTGTTTAAAATCTAAGCCCCTCAAACATTTAAAATAATTTTATCACTCACACCAAGATGAAAAACCTAGAATGAATAAGAAATACACATCTGTTTTTTCTTCTTATAAAGGTAATATATACCCATTGTTGTGTGTACTGTGTTCCTTTTGAAAAAAAAAAAGAAAATGTATTGGGCTAAAGCTGAAACTCCAATACTTTGGCCACCTCATGCGAAGAGTTGACTCATTGGAAAAGCTCTGATGCTGGGAAGGATTGAGGACAGGAGGAGAAGGGGATGACAGAGGATGAGATGGCTGGATGGCATCACTGACTCGATGGACGTGAGTCTGGGTGAACTCCAGGAGTTGGTGATGGACAGGGAGGACTAGCGTGCTGCAATTCATGGGGTCACAAACAGTCGGATGCGACTGAGCAGCTGAACTGAACTGATGATAGTGACTTTACAACATTGTGTAGTTTCTACTGTTCAACAAAGCTATATATATATATATACATATACATACATACATACAGATATTCCCTCTTTTTTGGATTTCTTTCTTATTTAGGTCACTACAGAGTGCTGAGTAGAGTTCCCTGAGCTACACAGTAGATTCTTATTACTTACCTATTGCATACATATTAATAGTACCAGTCAGTCAGTTTAGTCCCTCAGTCATGTCCGACTCTTTGCAATACTCTTTGCAACCCCATGGACTGCAGCACAACAGGCCTCCCTGTCCATCATTAGAAAAGACCCTGATGCTGGGAAAGACTGAAGGCAGGAGGAGAAGGGGATAACAGAGGATGAGATAGATGGTTGGACAGCATCAACGAGTCAATGGACATGAGCAACTTTAGGAGATGGTGAAGGACAGGGAAGTCTGGCATGTTGCAGTCAGTGGGGTTGCAAAGAGTTTGACATGACTGAGTGACTGAACAATAACAATGAAAAGACTACAAACAAATCCACACAATTACATTGTAATCAAGTTATCAAAAGTCAAAGATGATTTTCAAAGCAGCAAAGGAAATTCAACTTATATGTTGGAAAAAGTGAAAGTGTTAGTCACTCAGTTGTGTCTGACTTTTTGCGGCCGATGGACTGTAGCTTGCCAGGCTCCTCTGTCCATGAGATTCTTCATGCAAGAATACTCGAGTGGATAGCCATTCCCTTCTCCAGGGGATCTTCCCATCCCAGGGATGGAACACGAGTTTCCTGCATTGCAGGAAGATTCTTTACTAATTGAGCCACCAGGGAAGCCCTATATGATGGAACCTCCATTTAAATATGAGCAGACTTTTTGCAGAACTCAGTAGTTATAATAAAAAAGAAGTCTATATTTAAAAAGAAGAGAGACCGAATTCAACAGCTGACCTTTATACTTAAAGTAACTAGAAAAAGGACAACTGAGGCCCCAAATTAGAAGGCAGGAAATAGTAAAGATTTGATCACAAATATATCAATTAGTGAATAAAAAGTAATAAATCAATGAAACTAAGATCTTTTTGAAAATTGACAAATTGAAAACCCTTTAGCAATAAGGAAATAAGAGGACTCAGATAAAATCAGAAATCAAAGGCAACAATAAAACTGATGCAAAGAAATAAAGGTTAGTAAACTTATATGAACATTTGCACACCAAAAAAATGAATAGTCTATAACAAATGAATAAATTCTTATAAACATACAATCCATTTCATGCAGCCAGCATTGCTGTGATATTAAAGCCAGACAAAGATACTATAAGATTTATAGGCCCAGCCCCTGAGGAATTCTGAATTCTTATTCATGTGAAGAATACATAGCATTTATTTGTTGTTCTTCAGTGACTAAGTCATGTCCAGTTCTATGCGACCCCATGGACTGTAGCCCAGCAGGCTCCTTGATCCATGAGATTCTCTAGGCAAGAAAACATGAGTGGGCTGCCATGTCCTTCTCCGGGCGACCTTCCTGACCCAGGGATAGAATCTCATTCTTTTGCATTGAAAGCAGATTCTTTACCAAATGAGCCCCCAGGGAAGCTCCAAACACATAATATATGCTCGAATTGTGAGTTTCATGGGATTAAGAATGATCTGATGGCTAACAAACACATGAAAAGATGCTCAACATCACTCATTATCAGAGAAATGCAAATCAAAACCACTATGAGCTACCATTTCACGCCAGTCAGAATGGCTGTGATCCAAAAGTCTACAAGCAATAAATGCTGGAGAGGGTGTGGAGAAAAGGGAACCCTCTTACACTGTTGGTGGGAATGCAAACTAGTCCAGCCACTATGGAGAACAGTGTGGAGATGCCTTTAAAAACTGGAAATAAAATTACCTTATGATCCAGAAATCGAACTGCTGGGCATACACACTGAGGAAACCAGAATTGAAAGAGACATGTGTACCCCTGATGTTCATCACAGCACTGTTTATAATAGCCAGGACATGGAAGCAACCTAGATGTCCATCAGCAGATGAATGGATAAGAAAGCAGTGGTACATATACACAATGGAGTATTACTCAGCCATTAAAAGAATACATTTGAATTAGTTCTAATGCAGTGGATGAAACTGGAGCCTATTATACAGAGTGAAGTAAGCCATAAAGAAAAACACCAATACAGTATACTAACGCATATATATGGAATTTAGAAAGATGCTAACAATAACCCTGTGTAAGAGACAGCAAAAGAGACACTGATATATAGAACAGTCTTATGGACTCTGTGGGAGAGGAAGAGGGTGGGAAGATTTGGGAGACTGGCATTGAAGCATGTATAATATCATGTACGAAACGAGTCGCCAGTCCAGGTTCGATGCACGATACTGGATGCTTGGGGCTGGTGCACTGGGACGACCCAGAGGAATGGTATGGGAAGGAAGGAGGGAGGAGGGTTCAGGATGGGGAACACATGTATACCTGTGGCAGATTCATTTCGATATTTGGCAAAACTAACACAATATTGTAAAGTTTAAAAAGAAAATAAAATTTAAGGGAAAAAAAAAAAGAATGATCTGAGCTATGTCCGCACCACATATACAAATGGAAAGAATGAGCCTGCATCTGGTTAATTAAGATAAATTTATTGTTCCTGATTTGATAAATTTAGCCCTCTACATTCTCTCTTGAAATTCGTTGTGAGGCTCAAATAGTTTACCCTTCCATGTTGCTTGGGTGAACTTGTTTAGGAATTTCACCTTTCATTATGCACAGGGTAAAGTCTGCTCTGAGCACAGGGACTGCCCGACAGAATGTGATTTGCAGATTTCACTGTTTGTTTGTTTGTTTTTTTTCTTTTTGCCAGTGGATTACATATCCAGAACATGCAGCCATTTGAAGCCCTGGCATCAAGCAATCCTTTTTCACTGTTGCATCTTGTCAGCATCAATAACAGCAATTTGAAACTTGTGTAAGGCATATTTATTACTAACACCATGAGAAAGGTTGATGCTACAAGATTTTGCCTTTCCTTTTCATGCAGTGACTTAGGAGGAATCAGTTTCATTTGGGAGGTGCTGGAGAAATCAGTCTAAATGGCATCTGTGTGTGTAGTCATTAAACGTATGTGTTGCACTGCTGCTCAGTTTTGCCTTGGAATACCACAAGACAGAATTCAGCACCTCATCGTTTTAACAAAATTTCTAAATTGCTTCATTCAGTTCCCAAGGTGATCAATCGACTTTGTCACATTATGAAATCCTCAGTTGAGGGTGGGGAGGTAAAATAATCAGATATTATAATGAGGGCAGGGAGTCTGATCTCTACATGACTAGTGAATGAGGACCTTTGAGATTCATTAACTGAAAATTCTTTTCTAAGAGATTTCTTAATTCAAGGAGTTCTTGTAGGATGATGTAAATGGTAACAAAAGTTACTTTAAATTTCTCACTAAAAGTCATCATGGTGGTAATTTTAAGAAACAAGGACTTTTTCCTGAGTTTTCTTACTGAAATAGTGTTGATCTTCTTCTTCTAAAGTTGAATGCACATTTTCATGAGATACAACAATATATTTACCCTCAAAAATGAAAACATGTCTCAACAAAGATGTACATGCACATGCATAACAGTTTCATTTAGAACAATAGAAAACTGGAAACAAGTGAAATATTCATCAATAAGTGAGTAAATAAATTGCGTTATTTCCATGAGATAGCATATTTCAACAATAAAAAAGACATAAATTCAAATACACATCAGAACAGGGATGAATATCAAAAGCATTATCTTAAGTGAAAAAGTCTAGACACCAAAGAGTTTACATTAGAGATCCCATTCATATAAAACTATTGAAAAAGCAAAACAAATATATAGTGAGAAAAAAGATTAATTCTTACCTGGGATGGACTGTTTGGGGATTGACTACAAAGGGGTGTGAGCAAATTTTTGTCTTTAATAATGGTAGGTACATCTTTAAATTTCACAATCTTCTTATAGTTACTAATGTATTATTTCACATAAAATTTAGAAACAGTAAACTATTATTGGCCAATATCTCCACCCACTGCCATACACATCTGTACTTTGTGGGATGGTTGTTACATACACAGAACTGAAACTTTGTTAAATTTGCTTTTTATTTTTAGTAGTTTCTTGGTAGATTCCCTAGGATTTATCACAAAAATGCTCCTATAGTCAGCAAATACTGAACATTATTTCCTCCTTTCAAGATGGATGCTTTTATTTCTTTTCCTTTTTGCTCTGGGTGGAGTCCTTAACTCAATACTGAATAAAAACGGTCAAAACAAACATCTTTGCTTTGTTCTTGACATTAGGTAGAAAATGTATTGGTCAAGACATAGAAACCACACAATGATGTGAATAGAGAAATTTTAATATAAACATTTTAAATTGAGGATTAGAGTAACAGGAATTTAGTTCATGAGAACATAAGACAATTCTAAAGAATATAGGAATAGTAGATATAAGGAGGAATATTCCATCTAGGATGTTACAGAGACTCGAGGAAGGGCACTCCTTCCTGGCATGAGATCCAAACGTCCATGGAGACAGTGTGTCTTTAGAACTTGGGCAATTTTTTTCATCATCCATATTTCTCATGATGCTTATGAGTTCTTTTATCTTTTGAACATATGATATGTAATTAAAGGACATTAATTATGTCCTTGTCTACTAATTCCAGCACTTGTCACTCTTCTGGGTCTTTGTATATTAACTTATTTTACCTTAATTATGGGTCTTATGTTTCAACTTCTTTATGTATCTGGATATTTTTGATTCTGTGATCCAGTTATTTGGGAAAGCTTGCTTCTTTCAAGGCTTGCTATTAAGTTTTATTTGACCTGATCAGCCTTTAATCAACTGATAGTTTTGCTCCACTACTGAGACAAAATCTTCATACCCTACTCAATGCTCTTTGAAACACAAAGGTTTTCTACTCTGGATGGTGGAACTATTTTGTAACAGTTCTTAGCTCTAGGGCCCTCATGGGAGTGCCACATTTTGGTACGCTTCTTTAAGGGGTTGGAGCTTGTTCTGACAGGAAGCTATGTGACTTTTGGATCATCTTGATTAATCAAAGCCTCGGTTTCAGACTTCTTTATTATGTGTCTGGAGTATTTTTCCTTGGGCGCTAATTCAGCCCCAATTTTGAATGTGACCACTCTTGCATCTCTATCAAACGTCCCATATCATCCCTATTGGAAAGGTCAGAACTTGAATAATTTCAGCTTTGAGTACTTGAAATATTTTTGCTTATAGCTTCTTACCAGTTATGATTGCTCCAGCATTTTACTTTGCCATATCTTGGGGAATTTCACAAATTAGTAGTTAGTTATTTATTCAAGAGGACCCTGTGCTGATTTCTGGAGCACTTCTTCTGAATACCTCCTTCCTCTTTATGTTCCACCCCACAAACCCTAGCCATTCTAATATCTCTGAAATCTGAATTCTGTATCATTAGTTTAGCAAGACTTCTATGCAAGTTTTTTAATCACCTTTCCTGTGCCCACGTCCAAAAATTCCAAAAAAGGAAAAAACCAGGGTGATCATAAGGCTAATTTGTTCATCTAGTTGGTTATTTTTTTTTTCTTGCATTCGTCATAAACTTGTGATTCCTATTAGTATATCAAAAGTGTGGTTTTCACCTTTCTAGTAGTTTAAAGAGGTTGAGCAAGTGTCGCAAGTTCTGTAGCAGTTATTCATTCATAAACAGATACATCTTTTTCCTTTTATTCTGTGTAACATCACTGAGATTATGGTCACTAAAGTTCCATATAATGTCATTGATGCAGTTTTTAATTATTACATTTTTTTGTATTTTATTTTACTATTCATGTCTTCTAAATATGACCTTTGTCTTTAATAATAAACATATGACCTGCTCTTTTTTTTTTTTTTGGTTATACATCTTTTTTTTTTTTAATTGAAGGATAATTGCTTTACAGAACTTTGTTGTTTTCTGTCAAACCTCCACATGAATTAGCCATAGGTGTACATAAATCCCTTCCCTTTTGAACCTCTTTTCCATCCCTTCCAGAGCTCCTGTTTGAGTTTCCTGAGTCATAGAACGAATTTCCGTTGGCTATCTATTTTACATATGGTAATATAAGTTTCCGTATTGCTCTTTCCATATAGCTTACCCTCTCGTGCCCTCTGCCCATGTCAATAAGTCTATTCTCTATGTCTGTTTCTCCATTGCTGCCATGTAAACAAATTCTTCAGTGCTATTCTTCTAGATTCAATGTATACGTGTTAGAATATGATATTTATCTTTCTCTTTCTGACTTACTTCACTCTGTATAATAGGTTCTAGATTCATCCACCTCATTAGAACTGACTCAAAGACATTCCTTTTTATGGCTGAGTAACATTCCACTGTGTATATGTACCACAACTTCTTTATCCACTCATCTGTTGGTGGACATCTGGGTTGCTTCCATGTTCTAGCTATTGTAAATAGTGCTGCAGTGAACAGTGGAATACATGTGTATTTTTCAATTTTGGTTTCCTCAGGGTATATGCCTAGCAGTGGGAGTGCTGGGTCATTCCTAGTTTTTTAAGGAATATCCATACCGTCTTCCACAGTAGCTGTTATCAGTGTACATTCCCACCAACAGTGCAAGAGCATTCCCTTTTCTCTACATCCTCTCCAGCATTTATTGTTTGTAGACTTTTTGATGATGGTCATTCTGACCAGTGTGAAGTGGTATCTCATTGTAGTTTTGATTTGAATTTCTCTAATAACTAACAATGCTTAGCATCTTTTCATGTGTTTGTTATCCATCTGTATGTCTTCTGAGAAATGTCTGTTTAGGTCTTTATCCCACTTTTTGATTGGGTTGTTTGTTTTTCTATATTGAGTATTTTGGAAATTAATCCTTCATCAGTAGGTTCATTTGTTTTTATTTTCTCCCACTCTAAGGGGTGTCTTTTCACCTTGCTTATAGTTTTCTTTGCTGTGCAAAAGCTTTTAAGTTTAATCAGGTCCCACTTGCTTACTTTTGTTTTTATTTCCATTACTCTAGGAGGTGGATCAGAGAGGACCTAGCTTTGACTGATGTCATCAAGTGTTCTGCTTATGTTTTCCTGTAAGAGTTTTATACTTTATAGTCTTACATTTAGGTCTGTAATCCATTTTGAGTTTAACTTTGTGTATGATGTGTTCTAATTTCATTCTTTACACATAGCTGTCCAGTTTTCACAGCACCATTTATTGAAGAGGCTGTGTTTGCCCCATTGTAGAGTCTTGCCTGCTTTGTCAAAAATAAGGTACCCATAGGTGCATATTTTTTTTTCTTGATTTTCTATCTTGTTATATTGGTCTATATTTCTGTTTTTGTGCCAGTACCATCCTGTCTTGATGACTGTAGCTTTGTAATATAATCTGAAGTCAGGGAGGTTGATTCCTCCAGCTCTATTCTTTCTCCAGATTGCTTTGGCTGTTCAGGTCTTTTGTGTTTCAATATGAATTGTGAAATTTTTTTTCTAATTCTGTGAAAAATGTCATTGGTAATTTGATAGGGATTGCATTGAATCTGTAGATTGCATTTGGTAGTATAGTCATTTTCACAATATTGATTCTTCCTCCCTAAGAACATGGATAATCTCTCCATCTGTTTATGTCATCTTTGAATTCTTTCATTACTGTTTTTTTTAAATTTTCTGTGTACAGCTCTTTTGTTTCCTTAAGTAAGTTTATTCCTAGATATTTTATTCTTTTTGTTGCAATGGTGAATGGGATTGATTCCTTAATTTCTCTTTCTGATTTTTCATTGTTAGTATGTAGAAATGCAAGCAATTTCTGTGTATTGGTTTTGTATCCTGCAACTTTGCTAAATTCATTGACTAGCTCAAGTAATTTTCTGAAACTATATTTAGGGTTTTCTATATGCAGTATCATGTCATCTGCAAACAGTGAGAGCTTTACTTCGTTTCCAATCTGAATTCCTTTTATTTCTTTTTCTTCTCTGATTGCTGTAGCTAGGACTTCCAGAACTATGTTGAATAAGAGGGGTGAAATTGGGCACCCTTGTCTTATTCCTGATCTTGTTGCTTCATAGCAGAGTTTTAGAAGGATAGGCATTAGCTCTTCTCTAAATGTTTGCTAGAATTCTCCTTTGAAACCATCTGGTCCTGGGCTTTTGTTTTTTGGGAGAATTTTGATCACAGCTTCAATTTCAGTGCTTGTAATTAGGTTGCTAATTTCTATTTCTTCCTGGTTCAGTTTCTGAAGATTGAACTTTTCTAAGAATCAGTTCATTTCTTCCAGGCTATCTATTTTTTTGGTCATATAGTTGTTCATAATAGTCTCTTATAATCCTTTGTATTCCTGCATTGTCTCTTGTAACCTCTCCTTTTTCATTTCAAATTTTGTAGATTTGATTCTCTTTTTTTCTTGATGAGTCTGGTTAAAGATTTGTCAATTTTGTTTAACTTCTCAAAGAATCAGCTTTCAGTTTTATTGATCTTTAATATTCTTTCTTTCATTTCTTACTCATTTATTTCTCCTCTGATCTTTATGATTTCTTTCCTTCTACTAATTGTGTGTGTGTGTGTGTGTGTGTGTGTGTGTGTTTTGGTTGTTGTTGTTGTTCTTTTTCAAGTTGTTTTAGATGTAAAGTTTGGTTTTCTAGTCGATGTTTTTCTTGTTTCTTGAGGTAGGATTGAATTCCTATAAACTTCCCTTTTAGAACTGCTTTTGTTGCATCCCAAAATTTTTGAGAGTTCGACTATAAAGAAGGCTGAGCACTGAAGAGTTGATACTTTTCAACAGTGGTGTTGGAGAAGAGTCTTGAGAATCCCTTGCATTAAAAGGAGATCAAATGAATCCATCCTAAAGGAAATCAGTCCTGAATATTCATTAGATGGAATGATGGTGAAGCTGAAACTCCAATACTTTGGCCACCTGATGTGATGAAATGACTCATTGGAAAAGACCCTGATGCTGGGAAAGATTGAAGGTGGGAGGAGAAGGGGAAGACAGGATGAGATGGTTTATGGATCACCGACTCTATGAACATGAGTTTGAATAAGTTCCAGGAGTTTGTGATGGGCATGGAAGCCTGGCGTGCTACAGTCCATGGGGTCACAAAGAGTCAGACATGACTGAGCAACTGAACTGAACTGAACTGACGAGTTTTGAGTTGTGTTTTGATTGTCATTTTTTTCTAGAAATTTTTTGATTTCCATTTTTATTTATTCAGTAACCTATTGGTTACTTAGAAATGTGTTCTTTAATCTCCATGTGTTTGTGTTTTTTACAGTTTTTTTTTCTTGTTATTGATATCTAGTCTCATGGTGTTGTGTTCAGAGAAGATACTTGATATGATTTCAATTTTCTTAAATTTACTGAGGCTTGATTTGTGACCTAAGATGTGGTCTATCCTGGAGAATGTTCTATGTGCACTTTAGAAGAAGGTGTATTCTTCTGCATTTGGATGAAATGTCCTGAAGATTTCAATGAGATCCATCTCATCTAATGTATCATTTAAGACTTGCATTTTCTTATTAATTTTCAGTTTTTATGATCTGTCCATTGATGTGAGTGGGATGTTAAAGTCTCCTGCTATTATTGTGTTACTGTCAGCTTCTACTTTTATGTCTGTTATTGTTTTTCTTATGTATTAAGGTAATACATAATTACATAATTATGTATGTACATATTATGTATGTATTAATACATAATACATAATTACCTTAATATGTATTAAGGTAATACATACCTTAATACATACCTTCTATGTTGGGTGCATAGATATTTACAATTGCTACGTCTTCCTCTTGGATTGATCCCTTGATCATTACATAGTGTCTTTCCTTATCTCTTGTAATCATCTTTATTTTGAAGTTTATTTTGTTTGATATGAGAATTGCTACTCCAGCTTTCTTTTGCCTTCCATTTGCATGGAATATGTTTTTCCATCCTCTCACTCTCAGTCTAAATGTGTCTTTAGGTCGAATTTGGGTTTCTTGTAGACAGCATATATATGGGTTTTGTTTTTGTATCCATTCAGCTAGTCTGTGTCTTTTAGTTGGAGCATTTAATCTATTTATATTTAAAGTAATTATTGATATATATGTTCTTATTGCCATTTTCTTAATTGCGTGGGGTTGATTTTATAGACCTTTTTTCTTCTCCTGTGTTTCTTGACTATATAATTCCCTTTATTGTGTGTTGTAAAGCTGGTTTGGTGGTACGGAATTCTCTTAACTTTTGCTTGTCTGAAAAGCTTTTGATTTCTCCATCAATTTTGGTTCTGGATTTTTCCCTTTCATTACTTTAAATATATCCTGCCATTGCCTTCTGGCCTGCAGCATTCTGTTGAAAGATCAGGTGTTAAGCATATGGGGTTTCCTTGTACGTTACTTGTTGCTTTTCTCTTGCTTTTTAAAATATTCTTTCTTTGTGTTTAGCCTCTGTTAGTTTGATTAATATGTGTGTAGTGTGTTTGTCCTTGAGTTTATCCTATATGGGACTCTTGTGCCTCTTGGTCTTGATTGACTATTTCCTTTTCCGCGTTGGGGAAATTTTCAACTATAATCTCTTCAAAAATATTATCATGTCCTTTCTTTTTCTCTTCTTCTTCTGGGACCCCTATAATTCGAATATTATTGTGTTTGATATTATTCCAGAGGTCTCTGAGACTATCCTCAGATCTTTTCATTCTTTTCACTTTATTCTCCTCTTAAGAAGTTATTTCCACCTTTTATCTTCCAGCTCATTGATTCGTTCTTCTGCTTCAGATATTCTGCTATTGATTCCTTCTATAGTGTCTTTTAATTTCAACAATTGTGTTGTTTGTATGCATATGTTTATTCTTTAATTCTTCTAGGCCTTTGTTAATTCAATCTTGCATTTTCTCCATTCTGTTTTCTAGGTTTTTGATCATCTTTACTATCATTATTCTGATTTTTTTTTTTCAGGTGGTTTGCATATTTCCTCTTCATTTATTTGGAATTCTGTATTTCTAGTTTGTTCCTTCATTTGTGTAGTATTTCTCTGACTTTTCATTATTTTTTTAACTTATTGTTTGAGGTCTCCTTTTCCCAGGCTTCAAGGTTGAATACTTTCTTCCTTTTGTTTTCTGCCTTTCTAAAGTTGGTCCAGTGGTTTGTGTAAGTTTCATATAGGGTGAGATTTGTGATGAGGTTTTCTGTGTGTTTGTTTTTCTTCTGGTGGAAAAGGCTGAGTGAGGTAGTAAATTTGTCTTCTGATGACTGGGTTTGTACTTTTGTTTTGTCTGTTGTTTAGATGAGGAGTCTTGCACAGCGTGCTACTGGTGGTTGGGTGATGCCAGGTCTTTTACTCAAGTGGTTTCCTTAGTGTGAGTTCTCACTATTTGATTCTCCCCAGTGTTAGTTCTCTGGTAGTCTAGGGTCTTAGAGTCAGTGCTTCCATTCCAAAGGCTCAGGACTTAATCTCTGGCCAGGAACGAAGATTCCACAAATGGTTTGTTATGGTATTAAGTGAGATAAAACAAATACCCAAAAATGATACACCAAAGATGAACTCCAGACAAATGGCAAATACAAAATTAGGCAAGTAATAATTGAAATAATGGAATATACTCATATACATATATACTAATGAGCAAAGTCAAATCAGTCCCCCCCAAAAAAAGTACCATAGACTGACCTGGTGAACAAAAGAAATAAAAAATTATATTTACCAGTTAAGAACAAAGCTAGCTAAAGCACATACTGGAAAACAAAACTAAAGCAATGTGCCAAGTGTGGAATAAAGCAATGAGAACAAAACTAACAAATATGTTGGGAGAAAAGGAAAGAAAGAAAACAAAGAAAGAATAGATATGCAAAGTTAAAGACAGATGAATAAGATTTATATACATTAAAGTTTAACTGCAAGGGGAAAATAGCAGAAAGGCAAACAAAGGAATAAATGTAGAAAAAATATGATAGGTTTAAAAAAGTTAAAAATTAAAGTTTTAAAAAAGAGGGGGGGAAAAAAAGGGTAAGTAGAGGCAAAATAGAAAAAAAAAAAAAAAAAAAAAGGAAAACTCCGCAGAACTGCAAATCCCCAATGTAGAGGCAGAGATTTATAACAACAATAGAAACTGTGACTGAATATACACATATGCATATACACCTGTAAACAAAATTGAGACAGCCCAATAAAAATAAAGTGCAATAGATTGACCCAGTGAACAAAGGAAACCAAAAATCATATATACCAAAACAAAACTAACTAAAGCACAAACTAGAAAACAAAAGTAAAGCAAGATTCCAGTTGGGGAATACAGCAATGAAAATAAAAGTAACATATATGTTGAGAGGAAAGGAAAGAAAGAAAAAAAAGAAAGAGTAGATATGCAAAGTTAAAGAAATAGAAAAGAAGATTTTTATACTTTAAAGATTAACTGCAAGGGGAATAGTACAGTAGGAAAAGCAAACACAGGAATAAATATAGAAGAAATAATAAATTTATAAAGTTAAAAATTAAAATTAAGAAAGAGAAATGAAAGAAAAAAAAAAAAGAAAAAGTCCACAGAACTGCAAAAGACCACGGTAGAGGCAGAGGTTTATAATAATAATAATAAAAAAGATGTGAGAAGAGAAAAAGAAAAAAAAGCTCAAAAGCTTAATCGCATTTCATAGTGTCATAATACCAATAAAGTCGATAACTGCAACAGAGGGGGATAAAAAGAAAAAAAAAAAAGAAGAAGAAAAAATTCAAAAGAATCTAAAGAACAAGTCAACACATAAGAATAATAAATGTTTTTCTTGAGTCACTAATGGCAGAGTTCTTTCCCTCACTGGGAATCACAGTTTACTTTACCTCCCTAGCATGCCCTCCAACACTGTGCTGACCTCTGGACCTGCTTTGCTGCTGCTGCTAAGTGCTTCAGTCGTGTCCAACTCTGTGTGACCCCCTAGACGGCAGCCCACCAGGCTTGCCCATCCCTGGGATTCTCCAGGCAAGAACACTGGAGTGGGTTGCCATTTCCTTCTCCAATGCATGAAAGTGAAAAGTGAAAGTGAAGTTGTTCAGTCGTGTCTGACTCTTAGCGACCCCATGGACTGCAGCCCACCAGGCTCCCCTGTTCATGGGATTTTCCAGGCAAGAGTACTGGAGTGGGGTGCCATTGCCTTCTCTGGACCTGCTCTGGGGCAGCTCAAATACTAATCTGGTCCTACTCCTATGTGTTCTTACCTCTAATGTTCACAGCTATCACAACTAGTGTGTTTTCTTTTGTGGGAGCTCTCAATGACCTTTTATATATTCAGACACAGAGTCTGCCTAGATGATCGTGTGGACTTAATCTGAAGCCTGCACAGCTGGTGGGAAGGTTTTGGTCTTCTTCCTTAGCCACACTGCCCCTGGGTTTCAATTGTTGTTTTATTTCCACCTCTGCACATGGGTTGTCCACTGGGGTTTGCTCCTGAGGCTGCCCTATAAGACTTGGGTTTGCTCCTGTGAAGGCCAGGTGTGGAGGTGGTGCAGCTGCTTGGGGCACAGGGGTTCTGGGATCACCAGGTATTCAGGGGAGTTGGTGTCTAGGGCAGCAGAAAATATAGTGCTCTAGAAGGGTATGGCAACCAGTATTGACCAATATGCTTTAGTATTATTGCCTGGAGAACCTCCCGGACAGAGAAGCCTGGCAGGCCACAGTCTATAGGATTGTAAAAAGTTGGACACAACCAAAGAAAAGCTGCGCACATAGACACTAGGTTTATTTATTTATTTATTTATTTTTGCCTGGGGCACCACTGCCCCAGTGACAGTTGAGTGTGAAGATAGTTCAGCTGCTTGCAGGAACCCTGGCGGTGCCAAATGTGCAGGCACATGGACTGCCTCCACCACAGGAGTTACGGCCCTATCAGAGTCTTTTTTTCGAGCCTCTTGTAGCTGGTGATCAGAAGCCTCTTTGACCAGTCTTCCTCTGTAGCTCTGCCCATTCCGGCACTTAAAGGGCTCCCTTGCCTGGGGTCCTTCTCTGTTGTTCGGCACATTAGACACAAAGTGGGGCCCCCCTGGCTGGGATCCTACTCTGTGGTTCATTGTGTCTGGTGTTTTATGGGCCAGCTTCTCTATTGTTCAGCTGCGATGCTGACCTATGGGGACAGAGAGAGTTTATCATGATGGTTCCACCCCCTACATGTGACTCAGCAGTATCCCCTTGCTTCCATGGCTGCCTGGCTCTCCTCTACAGCCATCTCCCACCACAATCTCCTCCCTCACATCCCCTCAATCTGTCTGCAATCAACAGCAGCTCGCTCACCCTGGGATTGCTCCATAATCCCTAAATTCCAGCTCCCAGCTTATGTACCTTCCATGAGACCTGCATCCCTGTTCAGAGTATGTATGGCTGCATCAAGGGCTGTCTGATTCTTACTCCATTTAGGCTGCCACAGTTAAGCTGTTTCTCTCTTAACCTTAAATGTTTCTCCTCTGACTCAGACAATTGCCCCAATATGGTGATGGGACCCCTGTTTCAGTTCCCCCACCCACCAAGGGCAGGTCCAGTCCTACTAACACTCCTGTTTTTCTCCCTAGTTTCTTCATTCTACCGAGTTTTGCATGATTCTATATATTTTGTCCACTGGTCAAGTACTCCTGTCTTCTCTCAGCTGGTGTTTTGCATGCACTTCTGTGTCTGAAGGTGTATTCCTGATGTATCTGTGAAGAGAGATGTACTCCACATCCACCTACTCCTCTGCCATCTTGTTCTTTCCTGACCTCCTTTAATATTCAAAGAAACAGTACAAAAGGAAGGTGATAATTTTCCTATCCAGCTTATTTAAAATCCATTATTTTGTAAGGAACACTATAGAATGTTGTCAAACATTATTAGACATACCTGTGTATGATAATTAGTTTTACACCTCCTAAATTTGAGCACTGCTATGCTCTTTTTTAAAGTACTGCCTTAAATGTTGATACCCTAACCATTTAAATGTTGAATAGTAACAATTGTCACTGCACAAAGTAATTATAAGAATTAAATGAAAAAAAAAATTAGAGTGGAATATTTAGTATATTAAATATATTTAATATTAATAAAATTAGTATATTTAATAAAATCAGAGATCAGATCAGATCAGTTGCTCAGTCGTGTCCGACTCTTTGCAGAGTGGAGTATTTAATATATGGATGACAAAGGCCCATATAGTCAAAGCTATGGTTTTTCCTGGAGTCATATATGGATGTGAGAGTTGGACTCTAAAGAAATCTGAGTGCCAAAGAATTGATGCTTTTGAATTGTGGTGTTGGAGAAGACTCTTGAGAGTCCCTTGGACTGCAAGGAGATCCAACCAGTCCATCTTAAAGGAAATCAGTCCTGAGTGTTCATTGGAAGGACTGATGTTGAAGCTGAAACTCCAATACTTTGGCCACCTGATACAAAGAGCTGACTCATTAGAAAAGACCCTGATGCTGGGAAAGATTGAAAACATGAGGAGTAGGGGATGACAGAGGATGAGATGGTTGGATTAAATCACTGACTAGATGGACATAAGTTTGAGCAAGCTCTGGGTGTTGGTGATGAACAGGGAAGCCTGGCATGCTGCAGTCCATTGGATCACAAAGAGTCGGACAGGACTAAGCGACTGAACTGAACTGAATGGAACTGTTTTAATATATTGGCTGGTAGACAGTAAGTACTTGAAAATGTTACTTGTTTTTAAAATTATCAAATCATGAAATATTGTATATGTATTTTGTTGTATATATATGTGCATGTGTATATATATATATACACACACATCAATACTAGGTCCTTTATGTAAATGACAAGTAACTCAATATTTTTTTAAATATCTATATTGTCTACTCACTTTGAAAACTCTCAAGTAGCTGATCTCACAGAACTACACAAATTAAAAATCATAGACAAAATTTATGTACTTCTTTCTGCTTCATCATGATTTTACTTATACCCTAATGTTTCATATACAATCCACAAAATATCTTGAATTTAGGGTATGATATATCCTACCTTCCCTGGTGGCTCAGATGGTAAAGAATCCACCTGCAATGCTGGAGACCTGGGTTCGGTCCCTGGGTTGGGAAGATCCCCTGGAGAAGGAAATGGCTACCTACTCCTGTATTCTTGCCTAGAGAATCCCCATGGACAGAGGATTCTGGCGTGATACAATCAACGGGGTCATAAAGAGTAAGAGATAACTGAGCTACTAAGAACACACATGCACACACAACACCTTCAATGACAATTCCTCTGATTCAATATGATTTTAAGGATGTTATTTACCCATTCTGGAGTTCAGTTCCTACATCTGGAAAAATGTGAATGATATTCAACATGTTGAGATGTTAATATAGCCAATTAATAATGTTGTATAAAATTTTTAAAGAGAATTTCTTGGCACATAGTCAGAAACTATACAATGTAACTTATTTTATTCCTTTTCTTTATAAAACTGATTCTGAGTCATGATATAATTCTGTCTCACATTGTACTTTTAGAGTTTAGCATGCCTCACTTAACAAGCTGTGCTAAATACCTCTGTTTTAACCAGAACAAGGGCTACAAATAGGTAGGAATCTTTAGTGAAAGGCTAAGAGTAATCTATTGGTTTGGAGCAGGTATTTTAGATAATCCTGGGACTAAGCAACCAAAGACATTTCAAACAGATAGATGATCAATAACAGTGATAGCTGATAGCTTCCAAATGGATGTCTGAGATGAGAGGTGGCAATAGAGTTAGAAGAGTTTGGCTCCAGAGATGTAATTAAGCATGGTCAAGGCACAGAGTAGAATTAATGGAAAACAATGGAGTCTGGAGAAAAGGATCAGGACTCTATCTCCTTAAAGTCCTGAAACAAAGAGAGAAGTCCAGTTCAGGGAAGAATTCCAGTTGGCAATGAAGGCAAGCCACCTCATCTAGGAAAGCAAGGTAGGAATGTGGGGTCCAAAAATTATTACTGAATGAGTAGAAAACATGACTTCTGCCGTATTTTCTCTTTTTGATAAAAACTCTTTAGGGAACAAGGGCTTGTTCCATTCCAGCTTCATCCCAAGAGCCAGAAGATGTATCTGCCCTTCTGACTCTTGAGATACTTTATAGATTAGAAATAACTGACAGGGGCTTCCCTGGTGATCCAGTGGCAAAGAATCCACCTGCCAATGCAGGATTCATGGGTTTGATCCCTGATCCAGGAAGAAACCACACACCATGGAGCAACTAAGCCCACAATAAGAGAAATCACCATGAGAGGCCCACACATCCCAACTGGGGAGTAAGTCCCACTCACTGCAACTAGAGAAAACCCCATGGAGCAACAAAGACCAGCACAGCCAAAAAATAAATAAGTAAAAGGAATAGCTGACAAATATGTTACTGAGGTTCTGTTTCCTAAAACAAACAAACAAACAAACAAAACTCATCTGGGACTCAGAATTCCTTCTATTCAACAAACAAACTGTTGATTCTATATAGTCAACCCCCACCTAACTCTTGTTTTCTCCTTAACTTTCCTGAACCTACTTTACTTTCAGTGTTGGAAAATGCTTTGCTAAAACTTATCCTGGCATGATGGAGGGATATTTTTGTTAAGTCTAATTTAAAACACAAAGAAATGAGAGCCTGACTTGCTTAGTATAAAATTTCACACAGGAAATATTTTAACCGGGTCTTTAGTGAGCTTCCCTGATGGCTCAGACGGTAAAGAATCTGCTTCCAGTGTAGGAGACACAGTTTTGATCCCTGGGTAGGGAAGATCCCCTGGAGAAGAGAATGGCTACCCATTCCAGTATTCTTGTCTGGAGTTTTCCATGGACAGAGGAGCCTGGTGGGGTGCAGTCCATGGGGTCACAAAGAGTCAGACATGATTGAGCAACTAACAGTGATAAGAATTAATTTGTTCTACTAAAGATGCTGGAAGGAGCATTTCTGTTAGAAAGAATAAAAGGCACAGGGTTTAAGAGAAATGAGTGGGAGAAATGTTCTTCCCTTTAAAAACATGCATCACCTCATCACCCTGATATGAGCTTTTAAACACAATGTTGTGACTGGTTAAAGTGTGGGAGAATCCCTGACTGAACTCTGATCCTGAAAATAAATAAAGGGAGGGCCGACTGGCCTCTACCTCTTCTCTTCCCAGCATCCATTTATCTTCTCATCACATCTTTCTCTTCACATTACCCGCTTCTCTTTCAATCACCAATCACTCTCTTCTCTTCCAATAACTCCTTTCTCTTCCCATCACCATCTTCTCTTCTTATCTCACCCTTCACTTTCCTTCAAATCTCTGCCTGGACTAGAATAGCATGTATTTTATGCTGAGCTCATTAGACAAAGGAAAAAAGAAAGTTAGAGGGGCAGGACTAAAGTCACAGCTTTCTTGTAAGCAAAGTACCCAAAACCGTGGAACAATAGCAGCTTAGATTTTGCATGGATTGTGGTTGTGCTTGGGATTATAAAGACATACTAAAATTTCTAATACTGAAAAACAACAGAATTAGTCACCCCTTCACAGACTCCCCCTGGCTACCTTCTTCACATTCTCTTTCATCTACAACTTCAAATCACAGTCAAGGCTTGTTTTCATGTTAAACACCAATAGACAGGCTTTGTGGGTGATACAACACATTGATACCTATGATTCAGTCATTAGGAGACAAAGGTCCTGAGGTCTCACCCAGAAGTCATTTTCCTTTACACAATTTTTTTTTATTTCAGAAGTCACAGAGTACCACTAGAAGGCATATGGTTGAAACCTTCCCATTTTTCTACAATCCCTAGACCATCAAATGAGGACTTATCTGATGCAGGCTTTTGAGAGGTTAATCATATAATCATGTCAGCCAAGATGAGGAAGTGCTAGGGTAAGGGAGAAGGGAACAGGAGAGGATTAGGAGTACAGGAAGATACAGAGGGAGGGACAGAAGGCCTAGGCATTTTTATTGCTAACTGGGAATAGTAGAATATTCTATTATCCCTCCTGAGTAGGATAATTTATTAGTGACCTGGAGCAATTCACTTCATATCGTCTAATCTTAGCTTCTTCATCTGTAAAAGAGAGCAGAGATAATATCTGTGCAAAGTCCTCTCATAAACAATATGGTATGACCTCTATCACTTTTCATGAATGAGGACCACCTGCTCTAGCACCTTCCTCAGAGAATATTTCACTTCCTTATTTCTCAAGCTGTATATCAAGGGGTTAAGCATGGGGGTGACAAGGTTATTCAGGACCTGAACAGTTGCATTAAGCCAGGGGTTAGGGGTGGGCTGCAGGTAGATGAGAACCACTGGCATAAAGGAGAGGAGGATGGCAGTGAGGTGGGCACTGCAGGTGGAGAAGGCACGCTGTTGGCCTTCAGTTGATCGAATTTGAAGAACTGAGTAAACGATGCAGCTGTAGGAGGTGAGGATGAGAAGGAAGCAGCTGAGGGGCATGAGACCCACACTGATGAATCCCACCATCTCTAGGGCCGAGGTGTCTGCACAAGCCAGCTTCAGCATCACTGGGATATCACAGAAGTAATAGCCCACCCCACTGGGGCCGCAGTAGGGCAATTGGAAGGTGAGTGTAGTTAGAAAGATGGCCTGAATGCATCCAAAAAATGAGGTGCCCATGGCCAGGATGGCACACAGTCTGTGACTCATGATTATTGTGTAGCGCAGAGGGTAACATACGGCAACAAAGCAATCATAGGCCATTACTGTGTACAGGAAACACTCGGTACAACCCAGGAAGTGGTAGAAGAAGAGCTGGGACACGCAACCTGAGTAGGAGATGGCTCGGCTGTTCCCTGCTAGGTAGAAGAGCATCTTGGGGGAACTCACAGAGGGAAAAAATATGTCACACACAGACAGTTTACACAGGAAGAAGTACATGGGAGTGTGCAGCCGAGTGGAGGAGACAATTGCCAGTAGGATGAGCAGGTTCCCCATAAGGGTGAGGATGTAGAAGGACAGAAACAGGACAAAGAGCATGGTCTCCAGGTCCTCTGTGTGCGGGATACCCAGCAGAATAAACTCAGTCACCTCTGAGGTGTTCCTCATCTGTGTTAGAATGTTGGACTTCAAAATAGAATACAGGTCTCCAAGTGTCAGCACTGATGTCAAACCAAGAAGCTATTTAATAAAGGATAAGCAATTATTTAATTATCTCATTATGTGTCCTTCTAGCAAGTGTAATTTACAAAACAACATTAATAAACTAAATACTTTTAAAGGAACATTATAAATATATAAAGTGACTTTATTGAAATTATTCCATTTAAGTGAAATTACTCCATATGAAAATGCTTTAATTAAAATAATAGCTTTTGACTATTTGCAAGTGTTATGCTAATTTCTTTTATTTTTAAATTTAAGTCTCAGAAACAACCTTATTAAGTGAAAGAAGATATACGAGCACAGGAGTTTTTAGTAACTTGATCATGTAGCTAGAAAATAACTTGATGTGAGATTAAAACTCCTGTCTGATCGCAGAGTCAAACTTCTAACATTTTTACTGTGAAAGCTCCTAGGAATTTTTACTTAGAGAAGCTGAGACCTGATTTTCATCTTCAAATAATTGAAGAGCTGCTATGTAGATGTGGCTGTGTGCTCATCCATAGCAAATGATGTGTACAAAAGTGGAACTAGTAAAAGTTAGATTTTATTTCAGTATAGGAAAAAATTAACGGCTAAGTTGCCTTATTAAGTGTTGTGTTCTCATCATGATAAGGGTTTGATTATTTGTATGATGATATTCTTTCAGATATGAAGAACTTGCATTCCCAATTTAAATGCAATTATTTCCTACTTGCACCTTTAATATCCTCTGAAATTCTTTGCCTTTATTACTTTGTTCATTTTCTCAAATATATCTGAAGAGGCACAAATTTAACAAGTGATTCTCCTAGTAAGCAGATGGCTTTGATTTAAATATGATAAATCTATCTGCCTCTATAACAATAAGAATTATGAATATAGTTATAAAAGTTACAATAACAGCTTGATACCATTCTTAATGTATCTTAATAAAAGATAGACACGTGCCATGGAGAAGGCCAGAATGCCACTGAGCAAGAGTCCTTTAAAATGACAGAAACTCTTTGGGACGCTTTTGTGTTTGGTGTGTAGTTTTTCATTTTTCTTTAAAGCAAGTAGGAACCTGCTATAAAGCACAGGGAGTTCAGGTCGGTGCTCTGTGATGACCTACAGGTGTGGGATGGGAAGATAGGAGGGAGGCTCAAGAGGGGAGGAATATGTGTATGAATCTGATTCATGCCATTATAGAGCAGAAAATAACACAACATGCTTGTAAAATAATCATAGTCCAATTTTTAATATAAAAATTAATTAATTAAAAGAGACAAAACCTGAGTTATGTTAATAGAAATATGTCCAGGCACTACTGAATACTTCATGTACATTAACACCTTTAGTTCTTACTACAATTCTCTGAGGTGGGTAGGGTTAATTCCTGTTTACATTAGGAAACTGAAGCACAAAGAGTTTTAAAAAATTGACAAAGTTCCTACATCTGTTAGGTGGTAGAGTTGGCTCTCCCACAAAGAACAATAGGAACATCTGCTGAGTTACTAATTCTGCCTTTCTAACATTCATGCAAAATAATAACCTTAAAATAAAGATATGTTTATATTTCTTATTTGTTATCATGTAATTTTATGATCTCTTAATTCTCACAAAATCCTTGTGAAGTAGTGGTAATGAACCCCAATTTCTAAAAAGAACACTGACATTCAGAGAGCTAGAAACTTTGCTAAAACTAAAAAGTGAAGAGCAAGTCATACTAAAATCTTCTGATTTGAAGTTTAGTGTCCCCCACCCCCCCAAAAAAAGACAATATAGAAGCAAATTGCCCCTTTATGACTGAAAATCCACTCACAGATTCATTCTTATGATTTAGAGAAGTCTTCCAGGCTCCCCCTCAACCATTAATTGTCTTTATTTACTATTCACTGAAACATTTATGGTACTAGATTGTAGCTCCAGAGAGGGAGGTGAGTCTGAATATCATATTATATTTCAATAGGTCCCATAGCTACAGAGAAATTTCATTTCCTGAGGACGATTCCCAAGGGAATATCTCAGATTATGGTGCAACATCAATGAAAATTTTCATCATTAAGAAATACCAGCCTATTTCTTTATTTCACTTCTATTTATAAGTTCCAATATTCTTTAAGTTTTGCAGGTATTTTCCCCACCCAACTGGCCTGAAATGGTCTCACTCAGAAATAAATCCTACCTCTATACCTGGGAGTTGAAGTTTCACTTTTGCAAGTCTGTGCATTTATATTAACACAAAAGCATTTATATAAAATAAGTATTCACATTTTACTTTATAAGTGCATATGTGGGTGGTAGAAATTGGTCAAGAAAATCAAAGAGGACAAAGTCAAGCATGGTTCTTTGAACCCTGATACTTCAAAGACTGATGAATTAAATGTGTATCAGAAGGGAAGGATACTTTTTTCATATGATTCATACATGTGAAAGGTTATACATATGAAAAAAACAAATCCAAGTTTGGAAAGGAAAATCTAGGGTTCACTCTAGGTATTGTGGATGATGCTATAGATTTGTATGTTATCCTCTCCAGGATAAGAGCTGAAACTCTGAATGAGCATGTTGCAGAATTAATACCAACTAATGCCATAGTTCTTCATCCCTTGGTTTATAGAAATCAAGCATTCCTGAAAAGCAAAAAGAAGATAAGCTGATCTGGCTAAGTCTTCATAAGAAAAGGTATATGGCAAAACCAATACAATATTGTAAACTAATTAGCCTCCAATTAAAATAAATAAATTTAAACAAACAAACAAAAGAGATAGTATATTCTTATGATCCTAACCAACATCACAAGAACAGTTGAGTGTAGTGTCTCTTGCACAAATCAGAAAAGGAAACTTTCACAAACATTTAAGTACAAAACTTTATTAATTATTATAATACCTTTATTCCCTAAATGTCTCTCATTTTGTCATTGTAAAAAATCATTTACAGTAATAAATGTCTAATTTCATCAACAAAAGAGGCTGCAGGGGCAAACACTGGTATTTGCCATTGTAACCCATCTTCTTTCCACATTTCATAAACTATAACATCTCAAATGTTATACAACATTTCCAACAATTCCTGAGACACCATTGGCCCATAACAACTAGTCTTAGTGTGCTGATGTAAGAGTGTAGCATCTATTACAAATCATATTATTTTCACATACCAACTAGGCAGCAATCAAGTTATTTTCATGAGCCTATAGATCTGTCTTCTAGATCTACACAGAGTACATTCTGTCTTCTAGATCTATACAGAGTACATTTTGTATGGATCTTCATTATATTCTCCTATGCGTTTTGAAGATCACAGAAGTTATATTATGTAATAAAGTGTTTAAGGATTTGTATGACTGACCTAACAAACCCTTCTTAGAATATGAGAAAGCTGAAGGAAGAAGACTTCTGCTCATAAATGCATTTCAGTCCAAATGTATCAGAATATTAACTTTCTCTGTTTCTGATTAAATTTCTGAAGCCACTTTCCAGTGGTTTTGGGTACCTTGAATTATCAGGTAACAAAGAAAGTACAGAAGTGAGTGTGTCTGGTTCTCACATTCTAACAGACTTGACTGAATCCATGATGATTTATGAATCATGAGTATAAACATTGAAATACCCTAAATCCAGCAACAGGAAATAAATTTTCACAAATAATTTATACTAATTAACTTCCTTCAGGTATTAAAATGACCTTCAAAATCCACTTGTAATTCAATTCTCTCTCATCAGCATAAATGCTTGTGAGAAAGAAATTGAAACTATTATTAAGTCAAATAGAATGATAGATTTGATACTTCTCTTTTGGGAGCCATGGAAGACGTGGGTTGGATCCTAGATTTGGAATATTCCCTGGAGTAAGAAATGGCACTCCACTCCAGTATTATTGCCTGAAAAATTCCATGGGCACAGGAACTTGGTAGGCTACAGTCTATGGGGCCTCAAAGAGTTGGACATGGCTGAACAACTGAGCACACACACACACACACATCCAGTGACAGCATCTTCAATTTGTAACCCTGAGTTGCCTGGATTAGCAACCCATTGACTTGGTAATGGTAAGCCTGACATGACCAGTATACAGAGTAAGTATTCACATATTATTTCTTTTATAAGCACGTGGGAGGGTGGTAGAAATTGGTCAAGAAAATCAAAGAGGAGAAAGTTAAGCATGGTTCTTTGATACCTCAAAGATGTTGAATTGAATGTGACTCAGAAGGGAAGAATACTTTTTCATATGATTCATAAATATGAAAAGTTATACATATGTAAGAAATATCCTAGTTTGGAAAGGAAGATCTAGGGTTCGCTCTAGGTATTGTGGCTGATGTGGCTTCTAGTATAGTGCCAGAAGTATGCAATAGATTCACACTTGTTTTCTAGAGTCCAGTCACACAACTAAAACAAGGCAAACTCTAGGATTCTTTAGTATCACCTAACACTAACAACGGAGAAGGCAATGGCACCCCACTCCATTACTCTTGCATGGAAAATCCCATGGACGGAGGAGCCTGGTAGGCTACAGTCCATGGGGTCGCTAAGAGTCGGACACGACTGAGCGACTTCACTTTCACTTTTCACTTTTCACTTTCATGCATTGGAGAAGGAAATGGCAACCCACTACAGTGTTCTTGTCTGGAGAATCCCAGGGACAGGGGAGCCTGGTAGGCTACCGTCTATGGGGTCACACAGAGTCGGACATGACTGAAGTGACTTAGCGTAGCTTAACACTAACATAAAAGGATATTGTAAAAAGACTTAAAGAGAATGCATCAGATTAGATCAGATCAGATCAGTCGCTCAGTTGTGTCCAACTCTTTGCGACCCCATGAATCGCAGCACTCCAGGCCTCCCTGTCCATCACCAACTCCCGGAGTTCACTCAGATTCATGTCCATCGAGTCAGTGATGCCATCCAGCCATCTCATCCTCTGTCGCCCGCTTCTCCTCTTGCCCCCAATCCCTCCCAGCATCAGAGTCTTTTCCAATGAGTCAACTCTTCACATGAGGTGGCCAAAGTATGGGAGTTTCAGCTTCAGCATCATTCCTTCCAAAGAAATCCCAGGGCTGATCTCCTTCAGAATGGACTGGTTGGATCTCCTTGCAGTCCAAGGGACTCTCAAGAGTCTTCTCCAAAACCACAGTTCAAAAGCATCAATTCTTCGGCTCTCAGCCTTCTTCACAGTCCAACTCTCACATCCATACATAACCACAGGAAAAACCATAGCCTTGACTAGACGAACCTTTGTTGGCAAAGTAATGTCTCTGCTTTTGAATATGCTATCTAGGTTGGTCATAACTTTCCTTCCAAGGAGTAAATGTCTTTTAACTTCATGGCTGCAGTCACCATTTGCAGTGATTTTGGAGCCCCCCAAAATAAAGTCTGACACTGTTTCCACTCTTTCCCCATTTTTTGCCATGAAGTGGTGGGACCGGATGCCATGATCTTCGTTTTCTGAATGTTGAGCTTTAAGCCAACTTTTTGTCTCTCCACTTTCACTTTCATCAAGAGGCTTTTGAGTTCCTCTTCACTTTCTGCCATAAGGGTGGTGTCATCTGCATATCTGAGGTTATTGATATTTCTCCCAGCAATCTTGATTCCAGCTTGTGTTTCTTCCAGTCCAGCGTTTCTCATGAAGAGAATACATGATGCACTAAAAAAGATAATGCATTATAGCAGGTCAGATGGCTTTCATGTATTATAAAAAAAAGTGCAATTTAAGAATGCACAGAAACACACACACACAGACAGAGAGACACATGCAAACTGAGAGACACCAACACACAAACATAGAGACAGAGAGACACACACACTGAGAGAGAATCATAAACACTGAAAGATAGAAACACACACACACTGATAGACACAAACATACAGAGACACATACACACACTGAAAGACATAGACACACACTGAAAGACATAGATACACACACCGAGAGACACATACTGTGAAGAGACACACACGCATGCTCAGTGAGAGAGAGGCACAGAACGAGAGAAAGCACACACACACTGACACATATACATACACAGACACACACTGAGAGAGAGACATACACACTGAGACAGACACACACACACACTGAGAGACACACACACTGAGAGAGACAGACATACACACGGAGAGAGAGGCCACACTCACACAGACACACAGACACTGGGAGAGAGACACACATACGTAAAACCTGAGAGACACACACACACATAGACACACACAATGAGATAGAGAAACACACAATGAGACAGAGACACACGAACACACTGAGAGAGCCACATGCACACAAACTGAGAGAAAGAGAGACCCACACATACAGTGTGAGACACACACATACTGAAATAGACACACCCAGTGAGACACACACACACACACACACACACAGAGACACACAGGAAAAAAAAAAGCAAAATATGAAACTTTGAAATTACTGTTTATCTATCTATCTATGAAAATATGTGTATGCACTTACCTAAAACCATTTTTTATTCACTTAACATTCTCTTTGAAAAGCAAAATATTTTAATTTTGATGAAATCCACACTATCAATTCTTATGAATTATGCTTTCGGGGTTATATCTAGAAATTTTTTCCAAGTCCAGTGTTGGTTCTCAAAGCAACTTAATGACTTAAGAAGTCAGATATTCACAAGTTAGGATTTGGGAAAAATACTTTTCCAGATTAGATGTGCAAAAGGTAGAGATTACAGTCATTATACTGCTATTGGTTTTGTTGTTTTTTATCGAACAAAAGAAAGAACATTAGTGATAACTGCTAGAAGATATTTAATCAACTGAGGGTTTTTATCAATTGTAGAGAAGAACAGAGGGAGAGATGGTGTTGATGACTTTAGTGGGTCCATGGATCCAGATCATCCTTAGTATTTCTTTTAATCTGTGTCTCAGTGATGTTTATGAGAGAAAAAACTCGGAGACAAATGGCATCACAGGCCATATGAATATGAAATACTGTCAATATAATGCCACTAAATGTATGGGTATATGTTGATAAATATATATTGACATGTGGGCTAAAATTAAATATCAACTTACACAATAAAATAGCTAGTCATGTAGACTAAACAATCATTCTCATATTATTTCTGATCAAAAGAATATTCCTTTCTCTAGCATTTTCTTTAGGGCAACATTGACATCTCTGTTCTGTCGGCTATAAATCAGGGGATTCAGTATGGACACAACAATAGTGTAAAACAGAGAGGACACTTTTCCTTTGTCCATGAAACTGACCAATGATGGCTGCAGATACATGAATGCTGCAGATTCATAGAAAACAGCAACAGCTAAGATGTGGGAGCTGCATGTGCTGAAGGTTTTGAACCATGGAAGACTCCGGGATGCTTGGCCTCCGAAGGAGAAGAATTCAATCCGGGGCCAGAGACAAGGCTTGATCACTCAGAGCTTTTGTGTAATAAAGTTTCATTAACGTATAAAAGAGATCGAGATATACCTGTGGCAGATTCATTTCGATATTTGGCAAAACTAATACAATATTGTAAACTTTAAAAATAAAATAAAAGTTAAAAAAAAACCAAAAAAACAAAACAAAAAAAAAGAGATCGAGAAAGCTTCTGACATAGACATCAGAAGAGGGCAGAAAGAGTGCCCCCTTGCTAGTGTTAGCAATGGAGTTATATACGTTTTAATTAGTTATTACAATGAATCAAAAGAATGTTTAGACGTTGTAAAAATCTTACTAGACATGCTCCCACAATTTACATTTTTAAGATAACAGGATGAGCCAGAAGGTTTTCAGGAAGGAGAAACTGTCCTCAAGCAGAATATGTTGTTGTTATGTAATCCTTAGTACAGAGTTTAAACTGAGTTGTTTGTTGTGTAATCATCAGTTCAAGGCTTAAAGATAAAAATGTTTTATGTGCCTAAGACTAAGGAATGAAGAGGGAAAAAAAAATGTCCTTTCCTCTTCCTTGAGAATTCCAGATCCCTATCTCCTTGGGGACCCCTGGCCTTCTTATCATCCTGCCTAGGAACTGACTCAAAATTCTTCAAGCCAGGCTTCAGCAATACGTGAACAGTGATGTTCAAGCTGGTTTTAGAAAAGGCAGAGGAATCAGAGATCAAATTGCCAACATCTGCTGGATCATGGAAAAAGCAAGAGAGTTCCAGAAAAACATCTATTTCTGCTTTATTGACTATACCAAAGCCTTTGACTGTGTGGATCACAATAAACTGTGGAAAATTCTCAAAGAGATGGGAATATCAGACCACATGACCTGCCTCTTGAGAAATCCATATGCAGGCCAGGAAGCAACAGTTAGAACTGGACATGGAACAACAGACTGGTTCCAAATAGGAAAAAGAGTTCGTCAAGGCTGTATATTGTCACCCAGCTTATTTAATTTATATGCAGAGTACATCATGAGAAACGCTGGGCTGAAAGAAGCACAAGCTGGAATCAAGATTGCTGGGATAAATATCAATAACCTCAGATATGCAGATGACACCACCCTTATGGCAGAAAGTGAAGAGGAACTAAAAAGCCTCTTGATGAAAGTGAAAGTGGAGAGTGAAATGGTTGGCTTAAAGCTCAACATTCAGAAAATGAAGATCATGGCATCCGGTCCCATCACTTCAAGGGAAATAGATGGGGAAATAGGGGAAATAGTGTCAGACTTTATTTTCTTTGGGCTCCAAAATCACTGCAAATGGTGATTGCAGCCATGAAATTAAAAGATGCTTACTCTTTGGAAGGGAAGTTATGACCAACCTAGATAGCATATGCAAAAGCAGAGACATTACTTTGCCAACAAAGGTCCGTGTACTCAAGGCTATGGTTTTTCCAGTGGTCATGTATGGATGTGAGAGTTGGACTGTGAAGAAGGCTGAGTGCTGAAGAATTGATGCCTTTAAACTGTGGTGTTGGAGAAGACTCTTGAGAGTCCCTTGGACTGCAAGGAGATCCAACCAGTCCATTCTGAAGGAGATCAGCCCTGGGATTTCTTTGGAAGGAATGATGCTGAAGCTGAAACTCCCGTACTTTGGCCACCTCATGCGAAGTGTTGACTCACTGGAAAAGACTCTGATGCTGGGAGGGATTGGGAGCAGGAGAAGAAGGAGACAACAGAGGATGAGATGGCTGGATGGCATTACTGACTCAATGGACATGAGTCTGAATTAACTCCAGGAGTTGGTGATGGACAGGGAGGCCTGGAGTGCTGCGATTCATGGGGTCACAAAGAGTCGGACACAACTGAGCGACTGAACTGAACTGAGGAATTGAACCTTTCAATTGAAAGTTAAAGGAGAAGCAGGCAGTACAAGATGAGATGGTTGGAGAGTATTACTGACTCAGTTGACATGAATTTGAGCAAACTCAGGGAGACAGTGGAGGAAAAAGGAGCCTGGTGTGCTGTAGTCAATGAGTTTGCAAAGAATTGAACACGACTTAGTGACTGAAGAACAATAAGAACATGTGTGCCATGAGATTTGGAAGCACTGTACTGGACTTATATCTGGAGTTCTGTATTTAGTTATAGATATCTTTTTGAAGGAGAGATAAGTGAGAAGACATACAAACATCTATAAAAAGCTTGGAAAATATTTGAAGGTAATGGGATAACTTGCAGACGTCATCATATATGCTAAGAAAAGCAAAAAGAAAAGATTTTTTTTTTTTTTTTTGGTGCAGGGTGTTTGAAAAAATTAAAACATTCTCTTTAATCAAAGTAAGAAAAATATTTTAACATTTGAATGCCTAGAACTGGAATGAACTATTAATTCCCATCACAAAATGCACTAAACCCTAAACCAGATAATGATCCACATTCAGGGACACTGGAGAAAAGATTTCCTTTAAAGATTTTAGAACAAAATAAAAAATGCCACACTCTTTTGCCCCTCTCCATCCTTAGTTTTTGTAATCAAATTCCTCTGGTACACAACTTTTGATTCTTTCAATTTGGGGACCATGTCATGTTTTCTCAGTTGTCTGTCTTTTTGTTTTTTCACATGAAATAATCTTACCAACTCTCTTTAATTATGTTCGTTTATAAATATGTTCTATTTTCTTTTCAAATTTTCTTTAAGATAGAAGTAATCATGAAACCATTCTCCAACACCTTGCAATTTATTTAACCTTCCTACTTCAAGTTCAGAAAACTTTCATTTCTAAACAGCACATTTTTAAACTTCAGTTCAGTTCAGTTCAGTTCAGTTCAGTTTCTCAGTAGTTTCCGACTCTTTGCGACCCCATGAACTGCAGCACACCAGGCCTCCCTGTCCATCACCAACTCCCGGAGTTCACCCAAACTCATATCCATCGAGTCGGTGATGCCATCCAGCCATCTCATCCTCTGTTGTCCCCTTCTCCTCCTGCCCCCAATCCCTCCCAGCATCAGGGTCTTTTCCAATGAGTCAACTCTTCGCATGAGGTGGCCAAAATATTGGAGTTTCAGCCTCAGCATCAGTCCTTCCAAAGAACACCCAGGATTGGTCTCCTTTAGGATGTACTGGTTGGATCTCCTTGCAGTCCAAGGGACTCACAAGAGTCTTCTCCAACACCACAGTTCAAAAGCATCAATTCTTTGGCGCTCAGCTTTCTTCACAGTCCAACTCTCACATCCATACGTGACCACTGGAAAAACCATAGCCTTGACTAGATGGACCTTGGTTGGCAAAGTAATGTCTCTGCTTTTGAATATGCCATCTAGGTTGGTCATAACTTTCCTTCCAAGAAGTAAGCATCTTTTAATTTCATGGCTGCAATCACCATCTGCAGTGATTTTGGAGCCCCAAAAATAAAGTCTGACACTGTTTCCCCATCTATTTGCCATGAAGCAATGGGAGCAGATGCCATGATCTTAGTTTTCTGAATGCTGAGCTTTAAGCCAACTTTTTCAATCTCCTCTTTCACTTTCATCAAGAGGCTTTTTAGTTCCTCTTCACTTTCATATACCATAAGTCAGATGATGCACTGAATCAGACTTGTCCACCTCTGTATAACAAGTAAATTACATAGTGTTGAAGACATAGGAAGATATAAATGGGATTTTATAAGTAATTCCATGCATGAATATATGATGAATATTTGCCTGAATTTTCAGGGTATTATTTCCAGTCTTAATAGTCTCAAGTCACAAATGTGAGATGAATACGCTCACCTTTATTCTTGCTGGAAATCACAACACCAAATTTTATTTGCAACAGGCTTCCTTTGACTCAGAAGATAACTCTGTGTTGGTGTCAGGAATGATAGGTACCCAGTATTCTGCTGTCTTTAGTGTCGAGAGGGCCGGCCTAGCCCAGATCTCAGAACCCCTTTTGAAGCTGGTCTGCATCACAGGTCAGCATCTCTAATTTTAAATCTTCAGTGTGTATTTCTTCAGCTTCAAGGTAGCAAATATCTGTACCTTTCTCAGTTCTTCCCTGAGCTGTTGTGATCACTGTGCTATGAAGGTGTGTCCTGGATTTCCTATATGTCAGGCAATAAAAAACATGGACTCAAATACTCTGCAAGGATTTCCATTTCTCAGGAGACAAGCTCTTGAGAAAAGAAGCAGTTGCAGTTGACATGTGCCCAGTTGTCTAACTTTTTCCTTTAAGAGGGATTCTCTGTCAATCCTGAACTCATCAATTAGTGATCAAGATTTCTTCACAGGATCTTCTGGAGATTTTTTCAACATCATATCCTCAACCAGAAGTTCTGAGGAGCATTTGAGATTTTGAGATTCTGAATCTTTTTTTTTTTAATTAATTAATTTTAATTGGAGGCTAATTACTTTAAAATATTGTAGTGGTTTTTACCATACATTCAGATGAATCAGCCATGGGTATACATGTGTCCCCCATCCTGAACCATCCTCCCACTTCCCTCCCCATCCCATCCCTCAGGGTCTTCCCAGTAATACTAGCCTTGAGCACCCTGTCTCATGCATCAAACCTGGACTGGTGATCTATTTCACATATGGTAATATATATGTTTCAATGCTATACTCTCAGATCATCCCAACCTCGCCTTCTCTCACAGAGTCCAAAAGTCTGTTCTTTACATCTATGTCTCTTTTGCTGTCTCGCATATAGGGTCATCTTTACTATCTTTCTAAATTCCATAAATATGTGTTATTATACTGTATTAGTGTTTTTCTTTTTTACTTACTTCACTCTGTATAATAGGCTCCAGTTTCATCCCCCTCATTAGAACCTATTCAATTGCATTCTTTTTAATAGCTGAGTAATACTCCATTGTGTATATGTACTACAGCTTTATTATCCATTAGACTGCTGATGGACATCTAGGTTGCTTCCATATCCTAGCTTATTGTAAACAGTGCTGCAATGAACATTGGGTCTCATTTGTCTCTTTCAATTCTGCTTTCCTTGGTATGTATGCCCAGCAGTGGGATTGCTGGGTTGTATGGCAGCTCTATTTCCAGTTTTCCTAAGGAATCTCCACACTGTTCTCCATAGTGGATGTACTAGTTTGCCTTCCCCCCAACACTGTAAGAAGGTTCCCTCTTCTCTGCACTCTCTCCAGCATTTATTGTTTGTAGATTTTTTGATAGCAGCCATTCTGACTGGCGTGAGATGGTACATCATTGTGGTTTTGATTTACATTTCTCTGATAATGAGTGATGTTGACCATCTTTTCATGTGTTTGTTTGCCATCTGTAGATCTTCTTTAGAGAAATGTCTGTGTAGTTCTTTGTCCCATTTTTTGATTGGGTTGTTTATTTTTCTGGAATTGAGCTGAATGAGCTGCTTACATATTTTTGAAATGAATTATTTGTCAGTTGCTTCGTTTGCTATTGTTTTCTCCCATTCTGAAGGCTGTCTTTTCACCTTGCTTATAGTTTACTTCTTTGTGCAAAAGCTTTTGAGTTTAATTAGGTCACATTTATTTTTGCTTTTATTTTCATTACTCTGGGAAGTGGGTCATAGAACATCCTGCTGTGATTTATGTCAGAGTGTTTTGCCTAGAAGAGCTAACACCTATCCTACTCAAATTGTTCTAGAAAATTGCAGAGGAACATAAACTGCCAAGCTCATTCTATGAGGCCACCATTACCCTAATACCAATACCAGACAAAGATACTACAGGAAAAAAACAAAAACAAAAAAAAACTACTGGCCAATATCACTGATGAACATGATGCAAAAATCCTCAACAAAATTCATCAAACAGAATCCCACAACATATTAAAAAGAGCATACATCATGACCAAATGGTCTTTATCCCAGGGATGCAAGGATTCTTCAATATTCACAAATCAATCAATGTGATGCACCACATTCACAAATTGAAAGATAAAAACCATATGATTATCTCAATAGATGCAGAGAAAGCCTTTGACAAAATTTAATATCCATTTATGATAAAAACTCTCCAGAAAGCAGGCATAGAGGGAACATACCTCAACATAATAAAGCAATACATGATAAACCCCAGGAAATATTATCCTCACTGGTGAAAAATTGAAACCATTTCCCCTAAAGTCAGGAAAAAAGCCAGGGTGCCCACTTTCACCACTACTATTCAACATAGTTTTGGAAGTTCTAGCTACATCAATCAGAGAAGAAAAAGAAATAAATGGAATCCAGATTGGAAAAGAAGAAGTAAAATTGTCACTGTTTGCAGATGACATGATCCTCTACATAGAAAACCCCAAAGACACCACCAGAAAATTACTAGGGCTAATCAGTGAATATAGTAAAGTTGCAGGATATAAAATCAACACACAGAAATCCCTTGCATTCCTATAAACTAACAATGAGAAAACAGAAAGAGAAATTAAGGAAACAATTCCATTCACCATTGCAATGAAAAGAATAAAATACTTAGGAATAAATCTACCTAAAGAAACTAAAGACCTATATATAGAAAACTATAAAACACTGAAAGAAATCAAAGATGACACAAATAGATGGAGAAATATACCATGTTCATGGATCGGAAGAATCAATATAGTGAAAATGAGTATACCACCCAAAGCAATCTATAGACTCAATACATGCCCTATGAAGCTACCAATGGTATTTTTCTGAGAATTAGAACAAATAATTTCACAATTTGTATGGAAATGCAAAAAACTTGAATATCCAAGGCAATCTTGAGAACGAAAAATGGAACAGGAGGAATCAACCTGCCTGAATTCAGGCTATACTACAAAGCTACAGTCATCAGGACAGTATGGTTCTGGCACAAAGAGAAATATAGATCAATGGAACAAATAGAAAGCCCAGAGATAAATCCACACACCTATGGACACCTTATCTTTGACAAAGGAGGCAAGAATATACAATGGAGAAAAGACAATCTCTTTAACAAGTGGTGCTGCGAAAACTGGTCAAACACTAATAAAATAATGAAAATCAAACACTTTCTAACACCATACACAAAAATAAACTCAAAATGGATTAAAGATCTAAATGTAAGATGAGAAACTATAAAACTCCTAGAGATTCTGCATCTTTACAGGCTCCTAGCCAGAGCTACCAGTTCCCAGTTCACTCTGTGAATAAAAGGTTTTAGAGGATAAGCAACATTCTGATAAATTATCTTAATGTTAATGTGGCAACAGATTTTAAAATGATGAACAAATCATTTATCTTGTACAAAACTATATTTAGTCCATTTTATGTGTAAATACATAATATACATATTAATTCAAAGTAAAATCTATATGTTATTGGATTTAAAGTTATGGGGTACGAATTCAGAATATTGACTTATTTTTTTTTATATTTTAGGGGCTTACTATTAATGATTCTAGTTTCTAAATTGCATATATAAACTGTTTTAATAGACACTTATGTTTCATGCTTCTTCTATTCTTATATATTAGATTTTCAATTTTTATTCTAAAATAGGAAATTTGGAAGTATACATAAAATGATTTATTCAAGATAAATTGCACATTCAAGTTGAGAGATCTTATAGTTAAATATAAGAGGATTCAGTTATTTATTTATTTATTTATTTTCTGGATAGGCATAATTTTTTTTTAATTTAATTTAATTTTATTTTATAACTTTACAATATTGTATTGGTTTTGCCATATATCAGAATGAATCTGCCACAGGTATACATGTGTTCCCCATCCTGAACCCTCCTCCCTCCTCCCTCTCCATATCAGTCCTCTGGGTCATCCCAGTGCACCAGCCCCAAGGATCCAGTATCGTGCATCGAACCTGGACTGGTGACTCATTTCATATATGATATTATACATGCTTCAATGCCATGCTCCCAAATCATCCCACCCTCTCCCTCTTCCACAGAGTCCAAAAGACTGTTCTATACATCAGTGTCTCTTTTGCTGTCTCGTATATGGGGTTATTGTTACCATCTTTCTAAATTCCATATATATGCATTAGTATACTGTATTGGTGTTTTTCTTTCTGGTTTACTTCACTCTGTATAATAGGCTCCAGTTTCATCCACCTCATTAGAACTGATTCAAATGTATTCTTTTTAATGGCTGAGTAATACTCCATTGTGGATATGTACCACAGCTTTCTTAGCCATTCATCTGCCGATGGACATCTAGGTTGCTTCCATGTCCTGGCTATTATAAACAGTGCTGTGATGAACATTGGGGTACACGTGTCTCTTTCAATTCTGGTTTCTTCAGTGTGTATGCCCAGCAGTGGGATTGCTGGATCATAAGACAGTTCTATTTCCAGTTTTTTAAGGAATCTCCACACTGTTCTCCATAGTGGCTGTACTAGTTTGCATTCCCACCAACAGTGTAAGAGAGTTCCCTTTTCTCCACACCCTCTCCAGCATTTATTGCTTGTAGACTTTTGGATCACAGCCATTCTGACTGGCATGAAATGGTACCTCATAGTGGTTTTGATTTGCATTTCTCTGATTGAGCATCTTTTCATGTGTTTGTTAGCCATCTGTATGTCTTCTTTGGAGAAATGTCTATTTAGTTCTTTGGCCCATTTTTTGATTGGGTCATTTATTTTTCTGGAGTTGAGCTGTAGGAGTTGCTTGTATATTTTTGAGATTAGTTGTTTGTCTGTTGCTTCATTTGCTATTATTTTCTCCCATTATGAAGGCTGTCTTTTCACCTTGCTAATAGTTTCCTTTGTTGTGCAGAAGTTTTAAGTTTAATTAGGTCCCATTTGTTTATGTTTTCTTTTATTTCCAATATTCTGGGAGGTGGGTCATAGAGGATCTGGCTGTGATGTATGTCAGAGAGTGTTTTGCCTATGTTCTCCTCTAGGAGTTTTATAGTTTCTGGTCTTACATTTAGATCTTTATTCCATTTTGAGTTTATTTTTGTGTATGGTGTTAGAAAGTGTTCTAGTTTCATTCTTTTACAAGTGGTTGACCAATTTTCGCAGCACCACTTGTTAAAGAGATTGTCTTTTCTCCATTGTAAATTCTTGCCTCCTTTGTGACAGATAAGGTGTCCATAGGTGCGTGGATTTATCTCTGGGCTTTCTATTTTGTTCCATGGATCTATATTTCTGTCTTTGTGCCAGTACCGTACTGTCTTGATGACTGTGGCTTTGTAGTAGAGCCTGAAGTCAGACAGGTTGATTCCTCCATTACCATTCTTCTTTCTCAAGATTGCTTTGGCTATTCGAGGTTTTTTGTATTTCCACACAAATTGTGAAATTATTTGTTCTAGCTCTGTGAAGAATACCCTTGGTAGCTGGATAGGGATTGCATTGAATTTATAAATTGCTTTGGGTAGTATACTCATTTTCACTATATTGATTCTTCTAATCCATGAACATGGTATATTTCTCCATCTATTAGTGTCCTCTTTGATTTCTTTCACCAGTGTTTTATAGTTTTCTATATATAGGTCTTTAGTTTCTTTAGGTAGATATATTCCTAAGTATTTTATTCTTTTCGTTGCAATGGTGAATGGAATTGTTTCCTTAATTTCTCTTTCTATTTTCTCATTATCAGTGTATAGGAATGCAAGTAATTTCTGTGTGTTGATTTTATATCATGCAACTTTACTATATTCATTGATTAGTTCTAGTAATTTTCTGGTGGAGTCTTTAGGGTTTTCTATGTAGAGGATTTTAAAGTTTATACTTGTGTTACATTGAAAGTGAAAGTCACTCAGTTGTGTCTGACTCTTTGTGACCCTATGAACTATAGAGTCCATGGAATTCTCCAGGCCAGAATACTGGAGTGGGTAGCCTTTCCCTTCTGCTTGGGATCTTTCCAACCCAGGCATCAAACCGAGGTCTCCCGCAAGGCAGGTAGATTCCTACCTGCTGAGCCACAAGTGAAGCTAGTCCTTCTGAATTTTAGATACTCATTTAAACTCATTAAAATATCAGGGGAGTTTTTTTTTTTAATTGTCCTTAATATCAATACCGTTGGTGAACACTATACCAATTAAGTCAAAATTTTAGCATGTGAGGTCATATATCAATATTTTTCAAAAGCTTCTCAACTTTTAATGTGCATAGAAATAACCTAAGCATCTTGATTAAAAGCAGATTCTGATAGTAAGTCTCATGTATGGCTTGAGAGTATACATTTTAAATAAAATCTCTCAGATGTTTCCACTATTTCTCATCTATAGATCACTCTGAGAAACAAGGTGCTAGAGAATCTCTTGTTTTGAATACCTTCCACTGGAGTTCTTTCAGTTTCAAGGAAAATCTACCATACCTATGCACCAAAAATCTTTTAGCTAAAGGTTTGCTGTGGCTGCAAGATTCTGATATGTTTGGAAAAGAGTACTATGTGTCTGGAATGCCACCTTATAAGGGAACAGACTACCTTTGAAGTTGCTTTAGTGTGCCAAAAAGAAGAAGTGAGAAAGAGACTTGGAGTTTAGTAAAGGTCAGATATAGAAAGAATGTAAACAGGAAGTAAACAGAAACATTCCTATAATTATTCAGAAATTAAAAATTTGAAGAAACCCATAGAAGCCATTCTTTCAGTTCAGACATGGTATATGTGCTGATTTGGCTGATTTATATATACATATATATATTTATTTATTTATTTATATTCTGAACTATATATAGCAGACTAGGAATCATACCTAAGATAGAAGTTGTAATTGTAGCCATTTTACCTTCTTTTTATAGTACTGATGAAAATTCAGTCAAATAATATGAAAATATAATATAAATAACATGAAAATTAAGTCAAATAATATAAAATAATTGAAAATGAATGCTTGACTTTGATGAAAGAATGGATAATAAAATACATGGGTGGTAAATAAAATTATGCTTTATATATTTGTGGTATATTTGGACACTACAGGTGAATAAGGCATCACACTACCCAAAGAACGTTGATCTGTCAGTAATGAGTAAGACACTTTGAACTAAGAAGAGGGAGAAGACAACTAAATATTTAGAGTTTCATGTGAATTTATACTTACCAGATGTTAATGCCCAGAAGCTAAAAAAGACAAATATGAGGGGAGAGAAAAGATATTTCCAAGATAAAACTGTCAAAAAATAGCAATTTTTCTAACTTCCATGGCAAAAGTGCATGAACCTCATGAAAGTGATACAACTTGCATAGTTTTGGTTTATTATGAGCAGTTGTTAACATAAATTTACTGTTGTAGTTTAGTGGCAAGGTTGTGTTGGATGGACGCTCTGTGACCCTATGGACTGTAGCCCACAAGGCTCCTCTCTTCATGGGAATTTCCAAGCAAGAATACTGGAGTGGGTGGCCATTTCCCTCTCCAGGGTATCTTCCTCACCCAAGGACTGAATCCACATCCCCTGCATTGGCAGCTGTATTCTTTACCTTTGAACTGCCAGGGAAGCCCCTGTTACATAAACAGGATAGCACTAATGATTTAAAGATAGAAATGTATTGGGCTATTTTTATAAAAATTGTCAGTATTGAACATGATAATTTGAATCTCATTGATGAGTCTTATCTTAAGATTCTGTATTAACTCTGCATTTGGTCTTTTAGCTTGATCAACACAAGTTTGAAATATTTTTATTATTTTCATTAAATCAAATGAAATAAAAGTGAAAATTGCATTGGACAGGTCTAGGGGAAAGCAATACAGTCTCACAGGAAAAGTAGAAGTTTAATGTGTAGAAGGAAATTATTGGGAAGGCCTTACACTTATCCACAATTACCTGGGGGCAATAGATTACTTTGAGTAAAATCACAGTTCCTGGAGCCAGACATTCTAGCCTCTGTCTTTATTAAGTGTGGGACTATGGGGACATTTACTCAAAGTAAACAAACTTCAATTTATTCATCTTTCAAATGGAAATAGTATTAGGACTTGCCTTGAGAGATATCATAAATATTAAAGAAAGTTGTCTGATATGAAGTGCTGGGTACAGTGTTTGACATTTTATACTATCTCAATAATAATACGTTATTACATTATGATGATCATCATAGTTATTCTTGTTATTTGTGTTTTTTATGTTAACTGGAGCTTCTTTAATCTCAAGAGTGTCTGACATTATTCTTGATATTTCTCCATACATAATCAATATAACACAAATTCCAAAGAAATGTATTGTATGGGGAAATGATCCTGAATTTCCAAAAATTTGAACAATAAAACTAAAACATTGCATATCTCAGCAAAGCAAACAGTTATTTCTGATATTACACCAATGGTGAGTCTATTCATCTATATTTTCCAAGGTTCAGAATATTCTTCAGGGCCAATTTGACATCCTTATTCCGCAAACTGTAGATCAAAGGATTCAGCATGGGCACAATGCAGGTATAAAACACAGAGGACACTTTCCCTTGGTCCATGGGGCTCACAGATGATGGCTGCAGGTACATGAATGCTGCAGATCCATAGAAAATAGCAACGGCCAAGATGTGGGAACTGCAAGTGCTGAAGGCTTTGGACCTGCCCTCAGTGGAGTGGATGTGGAAGATTTTATAGAGGATGAAGATATAGGAAATAAGAATAGCCAAGGCAGGAATCAGGACGTTGAAAGAACTGCAGACTAGAGCCAATAACTCATTGAAATAGATGCTAGAACAGGATAGCTCCATGAGTGGAAAAACATCACAGAAATAATGGTTAATCACATTGGCCTTGCAGAAATAGAGTCTCAACATAAGGCAAGTATGGAATGTCGATTGAATGATGCACAAGATATAACCTGCTGCTGTGAGCTGGAAGCACCAATAATAAGACATGATGGCATTATAAAGCAAGGGGTTACAGATGGCAACATAGCGGTCATATGCCATTTCAGCCAACATATAGCACTCTGAAATAATAAAAAGAAGAAAGAAATATAGCTGAGTCATGCATTCAGGATAGGAGATGATATTTTTCTCTGTCACAAAGTTCATCAGCATTTTGGGGGTAATGACGGTGGACTGACAGAGATCAATAAGGGATAAGTTGCTGAGGAAATAGTACATAGGTGTATGTAGGTGAGAACTGAGCCCAACCAGTGTGATCATGCCCAGATTCCCCACCACTGTGACCACATAGATTCCTAGGAAGAGGAGGAAAAGGGGCAGCTGGAGTCGTGGCTGTTCTGTGAGCCCAGTGAGGATGAACTCAGTCACTGAGGAGTGATTTCCTGGGTCCATTTTCTTCTTAGTAGGTTCTAAGTTTAAAAAACAAACAAACAAAGAAAATGAGTATATCTGTGTGTGTGTGTGTGTGTGAGAGAGAGAGAGGTTTATGCATGTGTGTATGTTTGTGTGTGTGTGAGAGAGAGGCAGAGAGTAATTCTGCAGAGATCATTCTTTATTTTTCAGCAGAGGACACACATAATCTAGGGAATTCTCCAGTGTATCCTGCTACTCTAGGACAAACAATTAATTTTGTTGAACTAGAATAGAAATTATAAACATCAAGAACTTTACAATTAAGAAATTGCATAAAGTTTAAGAGAAACAACAATTTATGGATTTTTTTATAACAAGTATTTTTTTTAAAGTCAGTCAACACGAACATTTCTAGTATTATTTCTGAGTACTCTTCCTTCCTCCAAGTTTCTATGTTTATATATTAATTTCATGCTTGTTGAATGGCATAGTATTTTTATTTCATTTATAATAAGTAATAGTTGTATATGGTATCTATAATTAATACAGAGAGGATTCATAAGTCTGTGCAAAGTAGTTATATTAGTTGGGGTTGTCTTCTTTAGTAACTTCTCAACTGAAAATATCTGAAATGTGATGACCAGTATCATTTCACCTGAGATCTGATGCTTTAATGTCCCAGCTTCCTTCTCCCTGGACTTTGACTCCAGAGGGCATAAATGAAACTGCTTGACAGACATCATGCTTATACTTTTTCCACCCCAGGAACCATTCTTCTTATAATTTGGATAATCTTAGGGGTGAGAGTATAATATAAGTCACATACTCCACCACTGTGACTAGGGCATTAATGTACCAAGATTGATCTGTGAAATGTGGACTTTATGATTTAAATGGTGGAGGTAAGAAAATGATTTTATTCTCCAAGTCATAAAATGCCTTTGAACACAAATGCTAGGTGTTTGATATGCCAAACTTTTTAAAGTATAATCATGCATTTTACATGTGCTAGCAATAGAATTCGGAGAAGGCAATGGCAACCCACTCCAGTGCTCTTGCCTGGGAAGTCCTATGGACAGAGGAACCTGGTGGGCTACAGTCCATGGGGTCGGGAAAAGTCGGACACGACTGAGCGACTTCACTTTCACTTTTCACTTTCATGCATTGGAGAAGGAAATGGCAACCCACTCCAGTATTCTTGCCTGGAGAATCCCAGGGATGGGAGCCTAGTGGAGTGCCATCTATGGGGTCACACAGAGTAGGACATGATTGACGTGACTTAGCAGCAGCATCAGCAATAGAATTCAAAGATGGGAGAGATGTGGATTCAGAAAGTACATGCAAAATAAAATAAGTGATTTTAATATTAATTCCATACTAGTCAACAGTGTGATGTCTTTTTTAAAGACCAATGTATCTTTAGTCAAGATTTGTAAAGGAGATGAGTAGGTTCTAGAAAATAAAAATTTATATTCTTAACACTCAAGTAATATTTGGCTATTGTGTTCAGTTTGAAGTGAAATACTGTGTGTGATATAGGTAAAGCTGCACAGTTTCACAAATATCATCTAGAAATAGGTTATTTTAAGATGGCTAAAACAACTAAGGATATTTTTTTCTAGCAAGGCAAAAATTCATGTGGCACAGGAAAGTTATCTCAATGTTCATCATATGGCAGTGGGAGGTACTGAACTTATTGTATACATACAAGAGATTGAGTAAAATTAACTGCTTCAAACCATGGGAAGGAATATTTGAGTTTCACAGCAAAGACAAACATCCCTATCACCAGACACACCTGAGCTGACAGTCATAAAAGTTGGAAAAAGACTGAATAACCATGTGCATACAGATATTCTTTAAGGACAAATCTAATGGGTAGTTGGATTAGGTGTACTTCTATTATCTTCATTCTAATGGATCCTGATTATGAATCCTATTATTACCCCATTTCCTGTGTGATCTTGAGATAACATGTCTACTTTCCAACTCTCTGAAAAACAGAAACACTAAAATCTACCTCCTGTGTAAATTCACAATACTGATTCCTATGAGATGTTTAGCACAGTCCCATACCCTTGGAAAGACCCTGATACTGTCATTGTTATTTTAATTTTATTCTATTGAGTTGCTTTCCATTTTATCTTTTGTTTCAGTGTTATTTTCATTCCTAGTGTCATTTTCATTTCCCTTTCATTGGAGAAGGAAATGGCAGCCCACTCCAGTATTCTTGCCTGGAGAATACTGTGGATGGAAGAGCCTGGTGGGCTGCTGTCCATAGGGTTGCACAGAGTCGGACACGACTGAAGCGACTTAGCATGCGTCATTCCTACGATGATGGCGGGGATTTTTTTTTCCCCTTAAGACATTTTCTTGTTCCTCCTTTCTACCTAAATATATAAAATGATACTGAAATTTGAAATTTTTACTCAATATTAACTCCTAAATATTTTCCAAGGTCCCCAAATAAAGTTTGAATAAATTTCTGTAATTCGATGATTTATATCACCTAACAACAAAATCTTTTATTTTTATGTCCCACCAGGTATCACATGATTTAACTATTACACAAAACAGCATTTGGTAGAATTTTTTTTTTTTTGACTCATTATATATCTTTATCTTCTCTCACACATTCCCAGTGTATCTGATGAAATTTATTCAATAGTTAGTGTCCTTAAGTTAAGGGCTTTAATAATGGAAACCCTAGGTAATAAGACCATTTTCTATGTGCTGAGGAATACCTTTCTCATGTTTACATTTAGCACATGCTTGATTCTGCATCAGTTATTATGAGTTACTTATTGGCTTTTCTTCTATACTAGACTGTACACTCAATACAGTGCTTGGCACAATGCCTTATATACAAGTATCAATAAATATGATTTTTTAATAAAATTATTGAAAGGATTGTAGTAATAAGTTAACATAGACGCCAACACAAGTGAACGAAGCTCTCACACTGTCTGAGTGGAGGTGAGTAAACAAAGAAATACTGGCCATAACTTTCTCCAGCAGGGACAAAGAGATGATAAGAGAACCTTTGCTCCTCATGGAGTGTGAATATTAGAGTGAGGACAGATAGAGACAGAAAAATAGCTACTCACATCTATTAATGCACCGTGAGGGAGCTAGAATAGAAGATCTAACTTTTTAAAGTCCAGGACTGGGATTCAAATACATCCCTCTTGCTCCCCAGCACACCAGTGCTGTGTATTCTTCTTCTCTATTTCTCTGAAGGGAAAAATGGTTCTGGTGATGCTGGTGGATAGTTCTGAGTACTAACCTTGCAGGACTTCTCGTTCTTGTAGTGTCATAACCTAGAAGATACTGTTGTAATAATTTTGAGTCAATGGTCCTGACTTCCGTTGAAGTCAGTGGCCCTCTGCAAAGGTTGGTTGATATGAATGGTGATTAATACTCTGAGTATAGATGCTAAGAGTCAGATGAGGAACAGATAATGCTAATGATCTCCCATTAGGATCATATCCCACAAGTATCAACTCTTGGGATAAGTTACAATTAGCAATTCCCTTTTCTTCCTTTGACTCTCAAATGTTTAATAGTGTCATATAATTATAATTTATTATTTTTTATTAGACTATAGGTTGGAAGCAAGGCTGTGATAGATCTTATTAGAACTCTGGTGAACTTCATGTCAAGCTATATAAAAATTCAAAATTTTAGGAAATATTTAAGACCTGCATTAAAGGAACATTCTAAAGTGATTTCACACAGGAGATAAAGAAAAAATTGAAAAAAATCTTTGTGTGCAATAGTTGAATGATTTTTTTCTCATTGACCTATATTTAACTATATTTAGATAACATGATGTATTTATAAAACAGTAGTACTTGAAATATTTTAACATGCAGGCTGCAGGAAGGTTTCACCTGGCTACTTTCATTACCCATGAAAAGTCCCTAACAAGTAGAATAAGTTAATGACACTATCTAATTCTATAAATAAAAGAAATATTGGGGAATAATATAGAGATCTGTCAATGTTAAAAAATTTGCTTAAAATACAGAGTAATTAAAAAAAATCACATTCTGGTTTAAGGTGGCAATCTAGGAAGATCCACAACTCAGATTGCAACAGTATAATTCATATTTTTTTAAAATCTTTAAACTAAATTCATTGAACTATAATTTACATGGATAAAATTCTACATACTAAGAATTTTCTCAATGTCAATATAGGTGAAGTTTTTTTCCAATCTAGGTATGGGAAACCATAGTATTTTAGACTGGAGTGTTCAAGTTCCAGGTACCACTGTATCTCCAGATTTGCTGTGTTGACCCATCAGATAACAAATATACATATTATTTTTTAATGCATATATGTTGTATGCTTGATAACCAAGAGTTTTGCTTCAAGTATTTTTGGTTTTTGACTTTATTTAATGACTTAAGAAATCAGGTGTTCACAAGTTATCTTACCTGCACTCGGGTTTGATACAGAAGTTACTCAAGTTCGTGCTTCTAAAAATTTGTATAGAAATAATTTAGGATGTCATCAGTTTTATTGCAGATTTTTTTTTAATTTTTAAATTTATTTTAATTGGAGGCTAATTACTTTACAATATTGTACTTGTTCTGCCACACATCCACATGAATCCGCCACTGGTTCATGTTGCTCCCCATCCTGAACCCCCCTCCCACCACCCTCCCCGTACCATCCCTCTGGGTCATCCCAGTGCACCAGCCCCAAGGATCCTGTATCGAACCTGGACTGGTGATTCGTTTCTTATATTACTATACATGTTTCCATGCCAATCCCCCAAATCATCCCACCCTCTCCCTCTCCCACAGAGCCCAAAAGACTGTTCTATATTTTTGAAGAACTCTTCAAACATAAATTTAATTGATTTTAACTGTTAGAAGTCATATGTAGATAATTGGAGAAAGTAATGAAAAAAGACAGTATGAAATATATATGGCTTCCCATAAATATTTTTTAAAAGAAAATAAGAAAATTGTCAAGGTGTTTCTAGTGGCAGGAACTATCTTATGTCCTGCATATATGGCAATGAAATACATGAATGGGGATAATCTTCATGAACATTACAGTACATTTTGGACAATAAGCACGCAAGTACACACCCAAAACAATAAATGGCATAGTAGGAGGCATACAGGTTTGAGCAATGTTACAAAGTATGAAGGAGATCTTAACTCAGATTGTAAGCTCTGGTAAGGATTTTGAAGTAAGAGAACCATATATCCATACAATATAATAAGCAAAGACTAGCTCTAAAATATCGTGTTCATGTTATGTCTGATCACAAAAATATTCTTCTCTCAAGTATTTTTATCAGGAAAACATTGACATCTTTATACCTGAGGCTGTTGATCAGGGGATTCAGCATGGGCAAAACAATAGTATAAAACACAGAGGACATTTTCCCTTGGTCCATGGATCTCACAGGTGATGGTTTCAGGCACATGAATGCTGTAGACCCATAGAAAACAGCAACATCTGAGACGTGGAAGCTGCATGTGCTCAAGTCTTTGGATCTGCCCTCCGTGGAATGAATGTGGATGCTGCTGGAAATGATGAAGATGTAGGAGCTGAAAATGATCAGGATGGAGACAAAGATGTTAAGTACAGCAAAATGTAGAACCAGTAATTCATTGAGATAGGTGCTAGAGCAGGAGAGCTTGAGGAAGGGAAGAAGATCATAGCAACAATGGTTGAGTGCAGTTCAACTCTGTTCAGTTGCTCAGTCATGTCTAACTCTTTGTGACCCCATAAATGGGGGCAGGCCAGTTTTCCATGTCCAAAACCAACTCCAGCATCTTACTCAAAGTCATGTCCATCGACTTGGTGATGCGATTCAAAAATCTCATACTCTGTCATCCCCTTCTTCTGAATTCAATCTTTACCAGCATCAGGGTCTTTTCCAATGAGTCACTTCTTCACATCAGGTGGCCAAAGTATTGGAATTTCAGCTTCAGCAACAGTCCTCCCAATGAATATTCAGGTCTGATTTCCTTTAGGATGGACTGATTGGATCTCTTTGCAGTCCAAGGGACGCTCAAGAGTCTTCTCCAACACCACAGTTCAAAAGCATCAATTCTTTGGCCTTCAGCTTTCTTTATAGCCCAACTCTCACATCCATGAATGACTATGGAAAAACCATAGCTTTGACTAGACAGACATTTGTTGGCAAAGTAATGTCTCTGCTTTTTAGTATGCTGTCTAGGTTGGTCACAGCTTTTCTTCCATAGAGCAAGAGACTTCTAATGTCATGACTACAGTCACCATCTGCAGTGACTTTCGAGCCCCAAAAAGTAAAGTCTGTCACTGTTTCCCCATCTATTTTCCATGAAGTGATAGGGCCAGAGGCCGTTATCTTAGTTTTCTGATTGTTGAGCTGAAAAGCCAACATTTTCACTTTCCTCTTTTACTTTCATCAAGAGGCTCTTTAGTTCTTCGCTTTCCACCATAAGGATGGTGTCTTCTGCATATCTGAGGTTATTGATATTTCCCCCAGCAAACTTGTTTCCAACTTGTGCTTCATTCAGCCCAGCATTTCTCTTGATGTACTCTGCATATAAGTGAAATAAGCAGGCTGACAATATACAGTCTTGATGTACTCCTCCTATTTGGAACCAGTCTGTTGTTCCATGTCCAGTTCTCACTGTTGCTTCCTGACCTGCATATAGGTTTGTCAAGAGGCAGGTCAGGTGGTCTGGTATTCCCATCTCTTGAAGAATTTTCCACAGTTTATTGTGATCCACACAGTCAAAGGCTTTGACATAGTCAATAAAGCAGAAATAGATGTTTTTCTGGAACTCCCTTGCTTTTTCAATAATCCGACAGATATTTATCAGTTTGATCTCTGGTTCCTTTGACTTTTCTAAATCCAACTTGAACATCTGGAAGTTCATGGTTGACATACTGTTGAAGCCTGGCTTGGAGAATTTTGAGCATTACTTTACTAGCGTGTTGGACAATTTCAATTGTTTGGTAGTTAGAGCATTCTTTGGCATATGTGATATTATTAACATTTAAAACTGTGTCACTTCCCTATTAAAAAAAATTAGCAGCTCCCTTTACACACACACAGTAAATAAATAAAAATTGATGTCTCGCAGCGATCCACACGTGATTCATGAACTGTCTGCTATCTATTTTGCTGCTGCTGCTGCTTTTCTAGTCTGGTAGAATGATCATTTCATGTGAAGTATGATCTGTTTTTTTCTGGATCTACATAGGCTTTTCTTGTCTAGTGGTCTAGTGGGACCATTTCCTGTCACTTATCTATGTTTTACTTAGGAGCCTAAGCCCTAGTAATTCAAGGATTTTCCATCAGAACTCTTATTATCTGTCCTCTGTTAATCCATTTGTGCTTGTTGGGAAAAGCACTGGACTAGGAATCTTGCCTATGACAGGAGTTGTGATAGTAACTATCTCCCTTCTTTTATACCCCAGGCTTCCCAGGTGGCTCTAGGGGTAAAGCATCCCCCTGCCAATGCAGGAGATAGAGGTGTGGGTTTGGGAAGATCCTTTGAAGTAGGAAATGGCATTCCACCACACTATTCTCACCTGGAAAATTCCATCAGGAGAGGAGCCTGGTGGGCTACAGTCCATTGGGCTGCAAAGAGTTGGACACGACTGAGCAAATAAGACTGATGAAAATTAAGTCAAATGATAAATATGAGTGTTCTTTGAAAATGATTATCTGCTATTGAATTAATGTTTAATGAAATACAAGGAGGTAAAGTTATATTATGTGGTTCCCCTGTGGCTCAGCAGTAAAGAATCCACTTGCAAATGCAGGAGTTATGCATCTTCCACTGCATTGGGATGATCCTTTGGGAAGATCCTTAGAGAAAGAAATAGAAACCCACTCCAGTATTCCTACTTGGGAAATCCCATGAACAGAAAAGCCTGGCAGGCTACAATCCATGGGGTTGGAAAGAGTTGGATAGAATTTAGTGAGTAAAAAGCAACAAAGTTATATATTTGTCCAATATTTGTGTACTATAAGTAAACACTGCAACTTGTTATATTAGGTGAATAGACAGCACACTATTTAAAGGACATTGATATGGCAATAATGAATAGGATGGTTTGAATTAGGAAAAGACAGAAAACAACTGAGCATTTATAATAATATGAGAATTTATAATTATAAGATGTTTAAGGCCCACAATCAAAAAGCAATAGTATGAGGGAAAAGAAGAGATGTTTTAAAGAGAACATAACATGAAATGGCAACTGTATAAATTATGGCACAAAAGAGCATTAAAATATATCAAGGCTGTATATCGTCACCCTGCTTAGTTAACTTATGTGCAGAGTACATGATGCAAAATTCTAGGCTGGATGAAGCACAAGCTGGAATCAAGATTGCCAAGAGAAATATCAGTAACCAAAGAAATGCAGATGACACCACGTTTATACCAGAAAGTGAAGAGGAACTAAAGAGCCTCTTGATGAAAGTAAAGCTGGTTTAAAACTCAACATTGAAAACACTAAGACCATGGCATCTGGACCCATCACTTCATGGAAAATAGATAGGGAAACAATGGAAACAGACTTTATTTTCTTGGGCTCCAAAATCACTGAAGATGGTGACTGCAACCATGAAATTAAAAGATGCCTGCTCCTTGGAAGAAAAGCTATGACCAAGCTAGAAAGCATATTAAAAAGTAGAGATATTACTTTGCCAACATTGTCAAACTATGTTTTTTCCAGTAGTCATGTATGGGTGTGAGAGTTGGAGTATAAAGAAAGCTGAGCGCTGAAGAATTGAAGCTTTTGAACTTTGGTGTTGGAGAAGACTCTTGAGAGTCCCTTGGACTGCAAGGGGATCAAACCAGTCAATCCTAAAGGAAATCATTGTTGGATATTCATTGGAAGGAATGATGCTGAAACTGAAGCACGAATACTTTGGACACCTGATGCAAAGAACTGACTCCTTGGAATAGACTCTGATGCTGGGTAAGATTGAAGGCAGCAGGAGAAAGGGACGACAGAGGATGAGATGGTTGGATGGCATCACCAACTCAATGGACATGAGTTTGAGCAAGCTCCAGGAGTTGGTGATGGACAGGGAAGCCTGGTGTGCTGCAGTCCATGGGGTTGCAAAGAGTCAGACACAACTGAGGGACTGAACTGAACATGAATACACAATTCAATAAAGTATGGGACAGAAGAGCATTAACAACATGAAAGTGATATAATTCAGCAGGATTTCTTTCTTTTATGAACAGCTGCTTCATAAATAGTTATAGTGTTATTGGTATAAAGATAAGACAATGTTGTTTGGGCTGCTTTTATAAATATTTACATTTCAATTATAATTTGAATCTCTTTAATGACTGTCTACTGTGAAACCCTGCAATAAATCTCCATCCTTGCAATTGTTGCTTTGACCAATACTGTTTGAAAGATTTTGATTATTTTCATTTTATCAAAGGAAATAAAAGTGAAAATAACATAGAAGATACCTAGAGAAAAGAAACACAGTCTTATAGGAAAGTGATGATGCTTGACATATAGAATGGAATTCTCATGGAGACATTGGACCTATTCAAGATCTTCTTGTGCAAAAGTATCACTTATTATGTTTTCTCTATCATTTATTATGTTTGGGACCATGGCAAATACACAAATTAAATAACCTTCCATTTCTTCTTTTCAAAGGAAAATAATACTAGAATTTGTCCTGAAGGAATATAGTGAATAAAGATATCCATTTAAAGTACTGGGCATAGTGCTTTATATTTCATAAATCTGGATAATATACATTACTGTGATTTTCACCATAATCATCATAAGCATTGTTGTTCTTCCTAGATATATTATTATTGAAAAAAATCCTAAAAAGACCCACCTTTAATATTCAAGATTTTTAAAAATTCTATTATTGTAAACAAATATAATCATTGAAATGTATGTTCAAAGAAGTGGCAAGGAGAATTTTGGAGATAAGTTATATAGAGAAGTATCAGTAAATTTCCAAAAATTTGAACAATATATCTAACACACTGCATAGCTTAGCAAACCAAATGACTTCTATGACATCATGCTATTGATTCTATTTATATATATTTTCCTCTTTCCAGAATTTTTTTCAGGACAAATTTGACATCCTTATCCCACAGACTGTAAATCAGAGGATTTAGCATGGGAACAATGCAGGTATAAAACACAGAGGACATTTTTCCTTGATCCATGGAGCTCACAGATGATGGCTTCAGGTATATGAATGCTGCAGATCCAAAGAAAACAGCAGCAGCTAAGATGTGAGAGCTGCAGGTGCTGAGGGCTTTGGACCTGCCCTCAGGGGAGTTGATTTGGAGGATGCTGGAGAGGATGAAGAGGTAGCATGTAAGGATGGTTAAGTCAGGAGTCAGGATGTTAAATGCACTCAAGACTAGAACCAATAATTCATTGACATAGATGCTAGAACAGGATAGCTCCAAGAGTGGAAAGAGATCACAGAAATAATGGTTAACCACATTGTTCTCACAGAAAAGGAGTCTCAACACAAATCCTTTATGGATTGTGGATCCAATGATGGCCAAAATATAAACTCCCACTGTGAGACAGAGGCAGATGTGGTAAGACATGATAACATTTTAAAGCAAGGGATTGCAGATGGCAACATAGCGGTCATATGCTATTGCAGCCAACATGTGACACTCTGAAATAGCATAAGTGCAGAAGAAGTAGAGCTGAATAATGCATTCAGAGTAAGAAATGATGTTCTGCTTTGTCTAAAGTTCACCAGCATTTTGGGGGTAATGACAGTGGGCTGACAGAAGTTAATAAAGGACAAATTGCTGAGGAAATAGTACATGGGGGTGTGCAGGTGAGAACTGAGCCCTATCAATGTAATCACATCCAGGTTCTCCACCACCATGACCACATAGATTCCTAGGAAGAGGAGGAAAAGTGACAGCTGGAGTTTGGCTATTCTGTGACCTCAGAGAGGATGAACTCAGTCACTGAAGAGTGACTTCTAGGGTCCATTATCCTGTCCAAGGTTCTAAGCATAAAAAGAGTAGATGCATGTACTTTTGTTTTCCTCTGTGTGTGTATGTACATGTTTATGTGTGAGGAAGAGTAATTCTGGGGAGATCATTAATTTATCTCTCATCAGAAGAAGTTCATAATTTGGGATATCTTGCAAAAACTAATACAATTATTAAAGTTTAAAAATAAAATAGAAATTATAGAATCAAAAAAAATTATAATTAAGATATCAAATAACATTTTAAAAGAAGATTAAAATTCTATTTTTAAATCATTCACATATATAATCATTGTAGATTCATTTTCAAAGAAGGCAAAACCAATACAATATTATAAAGTTAAAAATAAAATAAAATTTAAAAAATAAATAAATTTAAATAAATTTGAACAAATATAAAGTCATTCATAGCAAATCTACTCTTATTTCCAAGGACTTTTTCTTTGACATCATCCTATGTGACTAAATTAATATAATACATTCAAATCTTTCCAGAATTTTCTTCAGAATAAATTTGACATCCTATATTAAACAAAGACTGTAAATCAAAGTAGTTTATTAGTCTGAACAATCTTAGGTAGAAAATCCACTCAGAATTTCAGAAGAGTGAAAGTAAAAGTCACTCAGTCATGTCCAACTCATTGTGACCCATAGACAACACAGTTCATGGAGCTCTTCAGGCCAGAATACTGGAGTGGGTGGCCTGTCCCTTCTCCAGGAGATCTTTCCAATCCAGGGATTGAACCTAGGTCTCCTGCATCAGGGCAGTGATTTACCAAGGATGCTCAGGAAGGATGAATTTCAGAAGGACTGGGCAACTATCTGCTTTATTCCACCTGAGATTTGCTGCTTTAGGGCTCACCTTCTTCCAGCCTGGATCATGATCCAGTAGTTTAGAAACACAACTGCTTAGCAGGCATCATATTTATATCTCAACAGATTTTCCAAGTCCTAGGAAAACCCTGCTCCTATTTCTAATTTGAATACTCTAAGGGAACATAATGGGATGGCATATATTTAAATCATATATTCCACCCCTGTGACCCTGGGAGCAGTGCATTAAGAATGGTATAGGCAATTTGAGCTTCACTGTGAAGGCAGAAGTCAAATGTTTTAATATTTCTAAAATATAATAATTTTTTTTGAAGACAAACTAAAGGTCATTTATGATGTGTTTATTTATTTATTATTATTATTTTACTTTACAAATTGTATTGGTTAAATACATCAAATGCATCTAGAGCTGAATGTTCCCCATCCTGAACCCCCTCCTAAATCCCTCTCCATACCATCCCTCTGTCATTCCAGTTCACCAGCCCCAAGCTTCCTGTATCCTGCAGTGAACCTGACTGGCGATTCATTTCTTATATGACAAACATGTTTTAATGCCATTCTCCCAAATCATGGGGGTCTGCACAGAGTCCAAAAGACTGCCTATACATCTAGTGTGATGATGCTTTTTAAAATAATCTCATTTTCCATATGTTCTCCATAGAATTCAAAGAAGGGGATAGGAATTAGTGACAGCATACAAAATACAAGTAGAAATTTTAATTAATATTAGTCAGGATTACATTATCTGTTTAGTGTATTTTTTTAAAAGACAAGTGTGTTTTTAGTTTAAATTATGAAGATTAGTAGATCACAGAAAGTGGAAGTAGATTAATGCTCAAGCAATAGTTGGATTAGTGTCTTCAATTTGAGGTACAATGTTTATGTGATAGGAAATACTAGACAATTTCAGAAAAAATGATCTATAAATATGGTCATTTTTAGAATCAGAAATAACTGAAGATATTTTTTAAGAGTACAACTTTATTCCACATGACAGTTATTGCACTGTTAAACATATGGACTTATTTTAGCCTATATCTTTGTATGTCAAGAGATTAAAGTAAAACTAACTGCTTGAAACAGTAGGGAGGAATATTTATATCACAGCAAAGGTTTAATTTTCCAATCCCAGACACAATGATCTTATAGTCAAAATTTCTAATTTGAATGGTCAATTGCTTAGCAAATATAATGGGAAAAATACAACCACCCGGTTGTATTCAACCCCTTTGACATTTATTCCAGTTCCCACTAAGAATGTGATTTCAGGCAATTTTAGTGGCTTTATGATACTAAGTTAGACTGGTAGTCAAATTGAAATTTTAATTCAACCTCTTAAAATATGGGCTTAATGTTTTTGAGGACAAAAAGATTCTTTTCCAATGCGGGGAGACCTTATTTATTTATGGGGTGGGAAGATTATTTTACTTTACAAAATGACAACCCACTCCAGTATTCTTGCCTGGAGAATCCCATGGACGGAGGAGCCTGGTAGTGTACACCATGGGGTCGCAGAGTCGACACGACTGAGCGACTTCACTTTCACTTTCTTACTTGCTGTGTGACCTGGGGATAATCCCTTCTATTCTCCAGCTTTCTCAAAAACAAAACTTAAATATCTGCTTTGTTTGAAAATTAAATTAAATGCTGCCTACTTGTTTCTTAGCACAGTTCCTGGTTCTTGGTAATAGGGAGAGAAAGATGGCAAAGGAGTAGGTGGATGTGGAGTACATCTCTCTCCACAGCTACATCAGGAATATGACTTCAGACACAGTGTATGCAGAACACCAGCTGAGAGCAGACAGGTGTACCTGACCAGTGGTAAATAACATGTAGAATCATGCAAAACTTGGTAGGACGAAGGAACTAGGAAGAAAAACAAGAGTGTTAGTAGGACTGGATCTGCCCTCTGCAGGTAGGGGAACTGAAGCAGGGGTCTGATTCCACATTGGGGCAACTGTCTGAGTCAGAGGAGAAACATTTAAGGCTGAGAGTAAAATAGCTGATCTGTGGCAGTCTAAATGGAGACAGTCCTTGTTGTAGCCATACATACCCCAGATGGGGACACAGGTCCCCTAGAAGGTGAAGAAGCTGGGAGCTGGAGTTTAGGGACTGGGGAGATATCCCAGGGCAAAGGCTGCTGTTGACTGTGGAGAAATGGATCGAGGGGATATGATGGAGGATATTGTGCTGGGAAATGCCTGTGGAGGAAAGCCAAGCAGCCATGGAAGCAAGGCCATACTGCTGAGTCATGTGTAGAGGGTGAAGCCATCACCATAGCCTCTCTATCCCCACAGGCCAGCATCCACAGGTGAAAAATAGAGAGGCTGGCTCATTATACCCCTGAGGCACTGAACTACAAGAGTAGGACCCCACTCAGGGTGCTTCTTTAAGTGCCTGACAGGCTGAACAACAGAGAAAGACCCAGGCAATGGAGCCCTCTAAGTGCCTGAATGGGCAGAGCTACAGAGAAAGACTGGCCAAAGAGGCCTTCTGACCGCAAGCTACCAGAGGCTTTAAAAAAGACTCTCATAGGGCCATAACTCCTGAATCAGAGACTGTCCATGTCCCTGCACACTTGGCACCACCACGGTCCCTGCAAGCCAAGCAGCTGTACCACCTTCATGCCCAAACCTCACTGGAGCAGAGTTGCCACAGGCAAAAAAAGTCTTTCATCTATGCATGGAGGTCGCATCAGTCATGTCCAACTCTCTGCGACCCTGAGGACTGTGGTCTGCCAGGCTTCTCTGTTGTGGGGGTGGGGGAGGTTCTCCAGGCAAGAATACTGGAGCATATTGGCCAATACTGGTTTCCATGCCCTTCTAGACAACTATATTTCCTGCTGCCCTAGCCACCAACTCCCCTGAGTACCTGATACCGCCAGAACCCCTGAAGCCCAAGAAGCTGCACCACCTCCACACCTGAACCTCACTGGGGCAGACCCAAGTTCTCCAGGGCAGCCTCGGGAGCAATGCCCAGTGGACAGCCCACGTGCAGAGGTGGAAATAAAGCCACAATTGAAACCCAGGGGCAGTGTGGCTAAGGAAGAAGACCCAAAACCTTCCCACCAGCTGTACAAGGTGCAGATTAAATCCACACGTTCAACAAGGCAGACTCTGTGTCTATGGACTATATAAAAGGACATTGAGGGCTTCCACAAAAGAAAACACATTAGTTTTGATAGCTGTGGACACTGGGGGCAACAACACACAGGAGTAGGACCAAATTAGACTCTGAGTTGCTCCCACAGCAGACCTAGAGACCAGCACAGCATTGAAGAACAACCTAGGAAGTTGAGGTGGACTGTGACTCCCAGCAAGAGAAAGGATTCTGACAGAAGAGACTCAAGGAAAACATTTATTATCCTTATGTTTTTTTTACTTGTTCTTTAGATTATTTTGAATTTTTTTCTCCCCCCCACCCTGTAATTGTCAATTTTATTGGCACTACGAAATCTAGTCAAGTTTTTGAGCTTTTTTTTTTATCAGCCACATATTTTATTGTTATTACAATTCTCTGCCTCTACGTTGGACTTTTGCAATTCTGTGAGTTTTTTTTTTTTTCCCTTTCTTTATTTTTTAACTTAATTTTTCATTTTTTTAAACTTATTATTATTTTTCTACATTTATTCCTTTGCTTTTCCTACTGCTCTTTTCCTCTTGCAGTTAATCTTTAATGTATATAAATCTTTCTTATCTACTTCTATTTAACTTTGCATATCTATTCTTTCTTTTCTTTCTTTCCTTTCCTCTCAGCGTATTTGTTAGTTTCTCTTTCATTGCTGTAGTCCCACCTTGGCACCTTGTTTTAGTTTTGTTTCCCAGTTTGTGCTTTAGTTAGATTTGCTTTTAACTGGTAGCTATAATTTTTTATTTCCTTTGTTCACCATGTCAATCTACTGTACTTTAGTTGGACCATTTTGATTTTGCTTATGGGTGTATATTCTATTAATTTAATCATTATTTGCCTGATTTTGTAACTGCCATTTGCCTGGGATTGATCTTCGGTTTCTCACGCTTGGGTATTTGCTTTAATCTCACATAATACTCCATCCCAGGGATGGAGGAGACTGGTGGGCTGCCGTCTATGGGGTCACACAGAGTCAGACACGACTAAAGTGACTTAGCAGCAGCAATGCCATAACAAAGCACTTGGGGAATCTTCATTCCTGACTGGAGATAAAGCCCTGAGCCTTTGGAGTGGGAGCACTGACTCCAAAACCCTAGATTACCAAAGAACTAATGCTAGGAAGTATCAAATAGTGAGAACTCACACTAAGGAAACCTCTAGAATACAAGACCCAGCATCACTAAACTACCAGTAGCATCCTGTGGAGGACTCCTCATTTAAACAAAAAACAAAACAAAAATACAAACCCAACAATCAACGGACAAGATTATCACCTCATTCATCCTTGCCCATCAGAGGAAAAACAAACAACAAAAAGAAAACTCAGCACAAATCTCACCCTATATAAAGCTTACATAAACCACTATAAGGTGGTTATTTAGGAGGGTAGAAACCAAAAGGAAGAACGAACTCAAACTTGAAGCCTAGGAAAAGGAGACCTAAAATGTAATAAGTTAAAAAAAAAAAAAGTAAATGAAAAGACAGAGAAATACTACACAAATGGAGGAACAAAGTAGACATAGAAGTTCAAATAAATGAAGAGTAAATAGGCAAATTACCTGAAAAAGAATTCAGAATAGTACTAAAGATGATCAAAAACCTTGAAAACAGAATGGAGAAAATACAAGAATCAATTAACAAAGATGTAGAAGAATAAAAGAATAAATGTACAGAGACAGGCAACATAAATACTGGTTAAAAATACTCTTGAAGGAATCAATAGCAGAATATGTGAAGCAGAAGAAGGAATCAGTGAGCTGGAAGACAAAATGGTGACAATAATTTCCAAAGAGCAGAATAAAGTAAAAAGAATGAAAAGAACTTAGGATAATCTCAGAGACCTCTGGGAAAATATCAAACACTGCAATATTGGAATTATAGGGGTCCAAGAAGAAGAAGAGAAAAATAAAGGGTATGAGAACACTTTTGAAGAGATTATAGTTGAAAATTTTCCCAGGATGGAAAAGGAAATAGTCAATCAGTTCAAGAGACACAAAGAGTCCCATACAGGATAAACCCAGGAAAAACACACCAAGATACATACTAATACAACTACCAAAGACTAAACACAAAGAAAAAATAGTAAAAGCTGCAAGGGAAAAGCAACAAGTAATATACAAAGGAAACCCCATATGTTTAACAGCTGATATTTCCACAGAAACTCTTCAGGCCAGAAGGGAATGTCAGGATATATTTAAAGTACTGAAAGGGAAAAAGCTACAACCAAGATTACTTTACCTAGCAAGGATCTCATTCAAAACTGGTGGAGAAATCAAAAGCTTTTCAGACAAACACAAGTTAGGAGAATTCAGTACTACCAAACCAGCTTTACAACACATGTTAAAGGAACTTAAATAGTCAAGAAATACAAGAGAAGAAAAAAATCTACAAAATCAACCCCAAATAATTAAGACAATGACAATAGAATATATATATATATATATATATATATATATATATATATATATCAACAATTACTTTAAATGTAAATGGATTAAATGTTCCAACCAAAACACACAAACTGGTTAAATGGATACAAAAACAAGACCAACACATACGCTGTCTATAAGAAACCCACCACAGACCAAAAGACACATATAGACTGAAAGCGAGAGGATGGAAAAATATATTCCATGCAAATGGGAAGCAAAAGAAAGTTGGAGTAGCAATCCTCATATCAGACAAAATATACTTTAAAATAAAGATTACACGAGATAAGAAAGGATATTACATAATGATAAAGTGACCAACCCAAGAGAAAGACATAACAATTATAAGTATCTATGCATCCAACATAGAAACACCTCAACATAAGACAAACACTAACAGAGATAAAAGGAGTAACTGACAGTAACACAAAAATGGTAGGTAACTTTAGCAGCTCATTCATACCAATGGACAGGTCATCAAAACAGAAAATTTAAAAAAATTAAAATTAAAAAACACAAACACATGGACATTAAACAATATGTTTCTAAATAACCAATAGGTTACTAAAGTAATCAAAAGAGAAATAAAAAAAAATTTCTAGAAACAAATGGCAATAAAAACACTACAACTCAAAACCTATGCAGTAGAACAGTTCTAAGAGGGGAGTTTTTGTCAATACAATCCTACCTCAAGAAACAAGAAAAACATTGAATAGACAATCTAATTTTACAGCTAAAACAACTGGAAAAAGAACAACAACAACAACAAAAAAATTAGTAGAAGGAAAGTAATCATAAAGATCAGAGCAGAAATAAATGAAAAGAAATGAAAGAAACAATAGTAAAGCTTAATAAAACTATAATTTGGTTCTTTGAGAAGATAAACAAAATTGACAAATATTTAGCCAGACTCATCAAGAAAATAAAGGAGAGAACAATCAATTCAAGAGAATTGGAAATGAAAAAGGAGAGGTTACAACAGACAACGCAGAAATAAAAATGATTATAAGAGACTATTATAAACAACTATATGGGAATGAAATAGATAACCTGGAAGAAATAGACAAATTTTTAGAAAAGTTAGATCTTCCAAGACTGAACTAGGAATAAATAGAAATTATGAGCAATCCAATTACAAGCACTGAAATTGAAGTTGTGATAAAAAATCTCCCAAAAAACAAAAGTCCAGGATCAGATGGCTTCATGGGAGGATTCTACCAAACATTTAGAGAAGAGCTACTACCTATCCTTCTAAAACTCTTTCAAAAAATTTCAGAGGAAGGAACACTTCCAAACTCATTTTACGAGGTCACCATCACCCTGATACCAAAACCAGATAATCTCCATCCAATAAAAAAAGAAAGCTACAGGCCAATATCACTGATAAACATAGATGCAAAATCCTCAACAAATTTTTTGCAAACAGAATTCAGCAACACATCAAAAAGTTCATACACCATGATTAAGTTGGGATACAAAAATTCTTCAATATACTCAAATCAATCAAAGTGGTACCCCATATTAACAAATTGAAAGATAAAAACCATATGATAATCTCAATAGATACAGAAAAAGCCTTCGACAAAATTCAGCACCCATTTATGATTAAAACTCTTCACAAAATGGTCAGAGAAGGAACCTATCTCAAAATAGTAAATAAGCTGAAATTACTGAAATAAGCCTTTCAGCAAACAGTATTCTCTGGTGAAAAACTGAAAGCATTGCACCTGAGATCAGGAACACGATAAAGGTGTTCACTTTCCCCACTATTATTCTTCACAGTTCTGGAAGTCACAGCTGCAGCAATCAGAGAATAAAGATTAACAAAAGGAATCCAGATAAGAAAGAAGCAAAGCTCTCATGGATTGCAGATATCATGATACTGAACATTGTAAACCCTAAAGGTAATATCAGGAAATTACTAGAGCTAATCAATGAATTTAGCAAAGTTGCAGGATACAAAATCAATACACAGAAATCACCTGCATTTCTATATATATATATAAACAATGAAAAATCAGAAAGACAAATTAAGGAATCAATCCCATTGACCATTTCAACAAAAATAATTAAATATCTAGAAATAAACTTGCCTAATTTAATAAAAGAACTATACATTCTAAATTATAAGATACTGATGAAAGAAGTCCAAGACATCATAAACAGATGAAGAGATATTCCACATTCCTTGGTAGGAAGAATCAATATTGTGAAAATAACTACTACCAAATGCAATCTACAGATGCAATGTGATACCTATCAAATTACCAAACACATTTTTTCACAGAACTAGAACAAAAAATTTCACAATTCATATGGGAACACAAAAGACCCTGGATAGCAAAAGCAGTCTTGAGAAAGAACAAAGCTGGAGGAATCAACCTTCCTGACTTCAGATTATATTAAAAAGCTACAGTCATCAAGACAGTATGGTACTGGCACAAAAACAGAATATAGACTAATGGAACAAGATAGAAAAAAATAATAATAATAAAAAAGTGGGGAAAAGACCTAAACAGACATTTCTCCAAAGGCATACAGATGGCTACCAAACACATGAAAAGATGCTCAACATCACTCATTACTTGCAAAATACAAATCAAAAGTACAATGAAATATCACCACAGACCAGTCAGAATGGCCATCATCAAAAAGTCTGCAAACAATAAATGCTGGATAGGGTGTGGAGAAAAGGGAATGCTCTTACACTGTTGGTGGGAATGTAATTTGATATAGCCACTATGGAAGATGGTATGGAGATTCCTTAAAAAAACTAGGAATAAAACCACCATATGACCCAGCCATCCCACTCCTAGGCATATACCCTGAGGAAACCAAACTTGAAAAAGACACAAGTATCCCACTGTTCATTGCAGCACTATTTACGATAGCTAGAACGTGGAAGCAATTTAGATGTCCATCAACAGATGAATGGATAAAGAAGTTGTGGTATATATACAGATTGGAATATTACTCAGCCATTAAATGGAATGCATTTGAATCAGTTCTAATGAGTTGAATGAGAAGCCAATGGCACCCCACTCCAGTACTCTTGCCTGGAAAATCCCATGGGCGGAGGAGCCTGGTAGGCTGCAGTCCATGGGGTCGCTAAGAGTCAGACAGGACTGAGTGACTTCACTTTCACTTTTCACTTTCATGCCTTGGAGAAGGAAATGGCAACCCAGTCCAGTGTTCTTGCCTGGAGAATCCTAGGGATGGGGGAGCCTGTTGGGCTGCCGTCTATGGGGTCGCAAAGAGTTGGACACGACTGAAGTGACTTAGCAATGAGTTGAATGAACTTAGAGCCTGTTATACAGACTGAAGTAAGTCAGAAAGAGAAAGATAAATGTAATATTCTAACACATGTATACATAATCTAGAAAAATGGTACAGAAGAATGTATTTACAGGAAAGCAATGGAGAAACAGACATAGAGAATAGACTTATGGACATGGGCAGAAGGGAGGAGAGGGTGAGATGTATGGAAAGAGTAACATGGAAGCTTATATTACCATATGTGAAATAGATAGCCAACAGGGATTTGATGAATGACTCAGGAAACTCAAACAGGGTCTCTGTATCAATCTAGACGGTTGGGATGGGGAGGGAGATTCCAAAGGGAGGGGATATATGTATACCTTTGGCTGATCCATGTTGAGTTTGACAGGAAACAACAAAATTCTGTAAAGCAATTATCTTTCAATTAAAAATAAACAAACAAAAAAAGAAGTAACTGGATATTCAGATATTCCTACTTCTCCATGTAGTAAGTTAACTGCTGCCATTATCACCCAGTAAAATCTAGAGATTTATTCCTTAAAAACGCTCACTCTCCAAATTAGGCGATTACCTGCACATGTGAGGGAGGCTTTACCAAACTGAAAAACAGGCATGAAAGCAGAAATTTAAGTAATGTTAACATCATTAACCTTCTTCCTCCTCTTAGAGACTGTTGAACATACAGAGGAGAATTTACCAAGGCTGGAGAAGAAGTCAGAAGAAAATCTGGGAAAGTCTTTGGGATCAAAAGAAAAACAAGGAAGAATATGGAAATTAAAGCAATCATTAGCAAGATGGATTCACTATGATTAGTGCTTAAATGGTATTAATAACGTACCTCAAGAATATTGATCTTACCTGATTTATGTTGAAAATCATATAGGTATGAATTAGGGATGGAGAACAGGAAGAGAAAGAGGGATATTTGTGTGTATTTGTGTGTGTGTGTGTTTGTTTCAGTGAGCATTTGTACAGTTATGATGAGCAGGTGACAGTGGTACCTACTGTCAAATTCCATAGGGATCCACATTAGAAAACTCTTAGAGTAATTGAAATTTGAGATGAAGAGACACTGCAGAAGCTATGTAAGTGAGAAGAAAGGCCAAAAATTTCAAGGAGATGGATTCTCTGGGTTCTTGAAGACTAGATGAAAATGATGAGTGAGAATTGCTTATGCTTCATTCATGGGTTCATTGTTTGGAGATTGGTGAAGATAGCTTTGAAAAGTATAATCCAGAAGACCAGCAGTGGAAACTGTAAGAAAATGCTGAATTCAATTTAGGGCACATTGAGCTGGAGGGACACAAGTATAAATAAGAGAGAATTGTCTCAAAGGCCATTATGTTAGAAGACCAGGTATAAGTAAACATCAGTCAACAAGTCTTAAACACAGGTTTTTGCTATTGAGGGAACATATGACAGTATCTGGAGAACATCTTCATTTTCACAATTGGTGATGGGGAGACACTAATGGGTTGCAGAAAGGGATGCTTTGCATCCTGTAATACACAGGATCATCTCGCCAAAATTATCTAGACCGAAATGTCAGTAGTGCCAGATTTCATTTGCGCCAAGTTAAGAAATCCTGATATTATGAATACAGTTGGGGAGAAGTACCAACATTTCTCAATCTATTATTACATGTTAGCTATGTTCCTAATACTTTGTGTGACATAACTCATTTAACCCTCAAAATGGTCCTATGAGATAGCTCACTTGCAAATCTCATTTTATAGATATACATATATCTGTCTCTCTCTATATATGCAAGGATCAGACAGATTATATCATTGTCTATAGTCTCACAATTAAGAAGTTTAACTTCAAGAATTAAACTTTAGGGGCACACTAATAATCTCATAACCATTTTGCTGCACCTCTTTACAGAGATGAAATCCATAAGCAAGAAAATGCTAAAGCTATGACATACTAATGCAATCCCAGAGATGCTAGGAAAGTGCTAACCATGGCAAGTAATCATGACCCAGATGTTCCTTTTGAGAACTGGGCATAAGTTCCAGGAGATGATGAAGAAGTGAATATTAGCTCACACACTCATCTTCTTTGGGAACTAAGAATTCTTATTGTGAAACTGTAAATTGAGTAGAACATTGTGTCCCAAAAGATCAATGACACAGGGTGGAAACACAGACTCATTAATTTCCACCCTCAGTGGGCTCATTTAACTTGAAATCTTGAGGGAGAGAATAATTTTCTATTTTTCTACTCAACTTTCCCAGAGTACAAGGAATGGGATAGATTCTTATTTGCATCACCTGATTGTTTTGGAGATCCTATAAGGTTGCTTTCCTCTTTGCAAATGAATAAGACCTTCTGGGAAAATTCTCAAATTTATGGGCTGTTCTGTAGCATGTCAAAGACTGAGGACCACAGCGATGGATACTGCCTTGTTCATCGTCAGAAACTTTGAACCTCATGGACTGTAGGGCAGAAGGAGCCTTAAGGTTCAGTGGCAGTGAGCCATCGAGGAAAAAGCAGGTGAATGTTGAATTGCCTTTGTTTCAATTCCCCTCAAACCTCAAACTATATAAATGAATGGTTTTGAGGAACACTGCCTGTTTATTGCTGTTTTCAGCCCTTATCTTGAACAGAGCCTGGAGAGAGGCAGGAACGTTGTGTAGAGACACTGAGAGTCTATCTGCATTTGTTCAGCACAGAGACAAACAAAAGGAGTAAGGGCAGAAAGAAGAAAATGAGAAATCTGCAGTAATAATCATCAGAAGTCTTGTATTTTGAATGCTTTGCTGAGTGTTTAGACAACCCTGGGGTTATAAACCAAGAGATCCAGCTCTCACTCTGGAGACAAAGAGGGAAGATCCATTAAGTTCCCTTGTTAATCTTACTTTCTGCTCCTGTTCCTCTAGACCATGACTGTGGAGTAAATGACTATGGAAAATATCTCCTCCGTGAGTGAGTTTATCCTTATGGGATTGACAGACCAACCTAAACTCCAGCTACCCCTGTTTTCTCTGTTTCTGCTGAACTACCTGGTCACTGTGGTGGGCAATTTATTCTTGATGATTCTAATTTGTCTAAATTCACACCTGCACACACCCATGTACTTTTATCTCTTCAATCTGTCCTTCATTGATCTCTGTTACTCATCTGTCTTTACTCCCAAAATGCTAATTAGCTTTATTTCCGACAGGAATGTTATCTCCTTTACAGGATGTATGTCTCAGCTGTTTTTCTTCTGCTTTTTTGTCAACTCTGAGTGCTATGTGTTGACAGCCATGGCCTATGATCGCTATGTGGCCATCTGTAAGCCCTTGCTGTATACAGTGGCCATGTCCCCTCAGGTGTGTTCTCAGCTGATGTCTGGTTCATATGCGATGGGTTTTGCTGGAGCCATAGTCCACACAGGATCTATGATGAGGCTGATATTTTGTGATTCCAATATCATTAACCATTACCTGTGTGACATCTTCCCACTGCTCCAGCTCTCCTGCAGCAGCACGTATGCCAATGAGATTGTGGTTTCTGCTGTTGTGGGAACAGTTGTCATATTATCTAGTCTCATTATCTTTATTTCTTATGTTTTGATTCTTTTCAATATCCTTCATATACCATCATCTAAAGGTGCCTTGAGCACCTGTTTTTCCCACATTACAACAGTTAGTCTATTCTATGGATTTGGGCTGCTCACTCATGTCAAGCTACCATCTTCTAGGTTTGTGGATCAGGGAAAGTTTTTCACAGTGTTTTCCACCAATGTGGTACCCATGCTGAACCCTTTCATTTATAGCCTCAGGAACAAGGATGTCAAAATTGCTGTGAAGAAAATCCTGAAGAGAATTACAAACTGAACCAAGTCATTTATATTTCTTTGCCTTTTTTCTTTTCTCTGCTCCACTTTATCCTGTTTCTCCCATTCTTTTTTCATATAATTTGTCTTTCTAATGTATTCTTGACAGAACTTTATCTCTAATGGGTCTGATGTCTTTTCTTCTCTTGCCACATAATGTAACTCTGTGAACCTATTCTTTGCCTGAAGAACCATCCTCAGCCCTAAGTGATCCAATACCACTTGCAGACAAGGGACCAATAACCTTTCCCATCTAATGATAAAACTCTTATTTTCCTTATGTGTCATTCTCATCCAAGGTAAGCTACGGGTGTCTGTTCAGTCTAACCATTTCTTTTCTTTCTTGCTTTCCTTACACTGATCCCTCTGCTATTTCAATAGTATCTTTACTTACCATTGCATTCAAACAGAAATGTAATGACAAAAATGTGGACATGGTAAAGTTGTAAAAATTTCCCCAAAATTTCAGAATTCTTTTAGTAATATCTCCTGTTTTATATTTTATATGCAACACAGGTAAAGAAATTGAATAGTTTGTTGAACCAGCCATAGTTCTTTCTTTTATCCTTGAAGATACTTGAAAATGAATAAGCTACAGTATTCCACTCACCTCTCTGAATCCAGACCAATAACATATGCCTCTTTTTATTGTATTGGTCAATTGATATGTTGTCATAAATATAATTGAAATTGTCATCAACTTGTCCATTTATCTGTGGGTTGTAATTGTGATTAAACTTACACAGTGATATTTTTGGCTACAGAATATGTTATCAAGTGTTTGGTCAGAATTTGCTGTCTCACTGTGCAAGGAGGCCTCCCTTTTGCAAAGGAAGATGTATTTCCCGCTTTCCAAAGCAAAGCAAAAATATCTGGCAGAAACCTTGTTCTATTGTGATGTATTCTATTAACTTGTAAATTTCACTCATTCCTTTTGTCTGTTAGATGAAAAATTAAATATGTAGTTAATGTGTGTCAGAATTTTATAAATGGTCTTAAAATACAAGTCTCATATTTTTTCTTTTTTTTTGGGCGGGGGAGGTGGCTGAGTAAATAGTTGTCTTACTTGCTCAGAATCACACAGCTAAAAATGCAGAGACTAGTCTTTAACCCACTGTTCACCTCATGAAAACATGGAAGGAAAGAAAAGCTGTGAAGGGACAGAGAGAACATCTGGAGGGTTGTTTCTGAAAGAGCTTCAAAATGGGAATTTTCCATTATGAATGTATCTCAAAAAACTAAAAATAGAAATACAATCTATCCCAGCAGTTCCACTCCTGGGTATATATCTGAAAAATATGTATATGCTATTTCAAAAAGATCTCTGTACTTCAATGTTCATAGCAGCATTATCTATCATTGCCAAGATATGGGAGCAACTGATAAATGTTCAACAGATGAATAGATAAGATGTGGTAAATATATACAATGGAGTATTACTCATCCATCAAAAGCATGAACATTTCCCATTTACAGCAAAGTGGATGGACTTGGAGGGTATTATGCTAAGTGGAGTAAGTCAGGAAAAAAAGACAAAGATGATATCACTTATATGTGAAATCAGAAAACTGTAAAAAATTAGTGAATATAGCAAAAAAAAAAAAAAAAAAACACAGACTCACTGATGTAGAGAACAAATTTATGTTTACCTGTGGGGAAAAGGAAGTTGGAAGAGGATAAAGGGATAGGTGATTAAGAGGTATAAACTATTATGTATAAAATAAGCTATAAGGATATATTGTACAACACAGGAGATATAGCCAGGATATTTATAATAACTAAATGGAAAATAACCTCTAAGAATTGTGAATCACTATATTGTACAATTGTAACTCATATAATATTGTACATCAACTACAATACAATAAATAAATAAAGAGTTTGGGGGTAATTGATATTTCATTCATATAACAAATGGAAAAATTACATTCCAGAAACAAGTACACATTTACATTAGGATTTTTAAGATTTATTTGAAAATGTTATCTAGTAGATAAAATCATCACAATACAGCTTTAAATATAAGAATATTTTCAGTTTTAGATAATTTATGTTACTATGATAAAGGTTGAAAATACCTATTTTTCTTACTTTATCATCAAACATGACAGGCATGCTAGAATGCTCACTGAACATTCATTTATGGTTTAATAAATAATTTAAAATTTAAATTAATATCTACAAATGTCATGAAATGTTTCCAACATAGTTTATTCAGTACTTATAGCTGTATTTTTCCCCCATGTGTATTTGTCCTCAAAAATCTAGCTAAATGACATGAGATAGATAAGTTTTAAAATAGCTTATTTAGTAATTTTCTGGTGGAGTTTTAGGGTTTTCTACGTAGAGGATCATGTCGTCTGCTAACAGTGAGAGTTTTACTTCTTCTTTTCAAATTTGGATTACTTTTATTTCTTTTTCTGCTCTGATTGCTGTGGCCAAAACTTCCAAAACTATGTTGAAGAGTAGTGATGAGAGTGGACACCATTGTCTTGTTCCTGACTTTAGGGGAAATGCTTTCAATTTTTCACCATTGAGGATAATGGTATCTGTAGCTTTGTCATATACAGCTTTTATTATGTTGAGGTATGTTCCTTCTATTCCTGCTTTCTGGAGAGTTTTTGTCATAAATGGATGTTGAATTTTGTCAAAGGTTTTCTCTGCACCTATTGAGATAATCATATGGCTTTTATTTTTCAATTTGTTAACGTGATGTATTACACTGATTGATTTGTGGATATTGAAGAATCCTTGCATCCCTGGGATAAAGCCCACTTGGTCATGATGTACGATCTTTTTAATGCATTGTTGGATTCTGACTGATAGAATTTTGTTTAGGATTTTTGCATCTATGTTCATCAGTGATATTGGCCTGTAATTTTCTTTTTTTGTGGCATCTTTGTCAGGTTTTGGTATTAGGGTGATGGTGGACTCATAGAATGAGTTTGGAAGTTTACCTTCCTCTGCAATTTTCTGAAAGAGTTTGAGCAGGATAGGTGTTAGCTCTTCTCTAAATTTTTGATAGAATTCAGCTGTGAAGCCGTCTGGACCTGGGCTTTTGTTTGCTGGAAGATTTCTGATTACAGTTTCATTTTCCGTGCTTGTGATGGGTCTGTTAAGATTTTCTATTTCTCCCTGGTTAGGTTTTGGAAAGTTGTACTTTTCTAAGAATTTGTCCATTTCTCCCAAGTTGTCCATTTTATCAGCATATAATTGCTGGTAGTCTCTTATGGTCCTTTGTGTTTCTGTGTTGTCTGTTGTGATCTCTCTATTTTCATTTCTAATTTTATTGATTTGATTTTTCTCCCTTTGTTTCTTGATGAGTCTGGCTAATGGTTTGTCAATTTTATTTATCCTTTCAAAGAACCAGCTTTTGGCTTTGTTGGTTTTTGCTATGGTCTCTTTTGTTACTTTTGCATTTATTTCTGCCCTAATTTTTAAGATTTCTTTCCTTCTACTAATTAATATACTAAAGTTGCAGGATATAAAATCGACACACAGAAATCCCTTGTATTCCTATACACTAATAATGAGAAAATATAAAGAGAAATTAAGGAAACAATTCCATTCACCACTGCAATGAAAAGAATAAAATACTTAGGAATAAATCTACCTAACGAAACAAAAGACCTATATATAGAAAACTATAAAACACTGGTGAAAGAAATCAAAGAGGACACTAATAGATGGAGAAATATACTGTGTTCATGGACTGGAAGAATCAATATAGTGAAAATGAGTATACTACCCAAAGCAATCTATAGGTTCAATGCAATCCCTATCAAGATACCAATGGTACTTTTCACAGAGCTAGAACAAATAATTTCACAATTTGTATGGAAATACAAAAAACATCAAATAGCCAGAGCAATCTTGAGAAAGAAGAATGGAACTGGAGGAATCAACCTGCCTGACTTCAGGCTCTACTACAAAGCCACAGTCATTAAGACAGTATGGTACTGGCACAAAGACCATAATATAAGTCAATGGAACAAAATAGAAAGCCCAGAGATAAATCCATGTACCTATGGACACCTTATCTATGACAAAGGAGGCAAGAATATACAATGGAGAAAAGACAATCGCTTTAACGTGTGGTGCTGGGAAAACTAGTCACCCACTTGTAAAAGAATGAAACTAGAACACTTTCTAACACCATGCACAAAAATAAACTAAAAATGGATTAGAGATCTAAATGTAAAACCAGAAAGTATAAAACTCTTAGAGGAGAACATAGGCAAAACACTCTCTGACATAAATCACAGCAGGATCCTTCTTTGGAGAGATGTATGTTTAGTTCTTTGGACCATTTTTTGATTGGGTCATTTATTTTTCTGGAATTGAGCTGCAGGATTTGCTTGTATATTTTTGAGATTAATTCTTTGTCAGTTGCTTCATTTGCTATTATTTTCTCCCATTTTGAAGGCTGTCTTTTCACCTTGCTTATAGTTTCCTTTGTTGTGCAGAAGCTTTTAATTTTAATTAGGTCCCATTTGTTTATTTTTGCTTTTATTTCCAATATTCTGGGAAGTCGGTAATAGAGGATCCTATTGCAGTAGAGCCTGAAGTCAGGCAGGTTAATTCCTCCAGTTCCATTCTTCTTTCTCAAGATTGCTCTGGCTATTCGAAGTTTTTTGTATTTCCATACAAATTGTGAAATTATTTGTTCTAGCTCTGTGAAAAGTACCATTGGTATCTTGATAGGGATTGCATTGAACCTATAGATTGCTTTGGGTAGTATACTCATTTTCACTATATTGATTCTTCCAGTCCATGAACACAGTATATTTCTCCATCTATTAGTGTCCTCTTTGATTTCTTTCACCAGTGTTTTATAGTTTTCTATATATAGGTCTTTTGTTTCGTTAGGTAGATTTATTCCTAAGTATTTTATTCTTTTCATTGCAGTGGTGAATGGAATTGTTTCCTTAATTTCTCTTTATATTTTCTCATTATTAGTGTATAGGAATACAAGGGATTTCTGTGTGTTGGTGTCTTTTTTTAATATCACAAATATTTCTGGAGTTTCTTAGCAGGATATCTAGTCACAATTCACATAATTAATAATTTTCTATTTATTTTGATTATTTTCAAAAATGCTACATCATGAATTTCCCCATTCTACCTAATTCTGTGAGTATAGCATTTTCAAAATTGAATGTGATCTACTGGAATGATCCTAAACATAGATCTAAGGTTGTAGATACAAAGAATGAAGGAAAAATTTCAAAGTGAAACCTAAAATTAAAATGTAAAAATGTACAATCTTTGAGTAAAGATTACTACAGACTGAATGTTTGTGTCCTCCTGTAATTCATATTTTGAAACCTAATCCTCGATGTGATGGCCTTCAGTTCAGTTCAGTTCAGCTCAGTCGCTCAGTCGTGTCCGACTCTTTGCGACCCCATGAATGCAGCACACCAGGCCTCCCTGTCCATCATCAACTCCTGGAGTTCACTCAGACTCAAGTTCATTGAGTCAGTGATGCCATCCAGCCATCTCTTCCTCTGTCTCCCCCTTCTCCTCCTGCCCCCAATCCCTCCCAGCATCTCTTTTCCAATGAGTCAACTCTTCACATGAGGTGGCCAAAGTACTGGAGTTTCAGTTTCAGCATCAATCCTCCAAAGAAATCCCAGGGCTAATCTCCTTCAGAATGGACTGGTTGGATCTCCTTGTGGTCCAAGGGACTCTCAAGAGTCTTCTCCAACACCACAGTTCAAAAGCATCGATTCTTCGGTGCTCAGCCTTCTTCACAGTCCAACTCTCACATCCATACATGATCACTGCAAAAACCATAGCCTTGACTAGACGGACCTTAGTTGGAAAAGCAAAGTCTCTGTTTTTGAATATGCTATCTAGGTTGGTCATAACTTTTCTTCCAAGGAGTAAGCGTCTTTTAATTTCATGGCTGCAGTCACCATCTGCAGTGATTTTAGAGCCCCCCAAAATAAAGTCTGACACTGTTTCCACTGAATCCCCATGTATTTCCCATGAATTGATGGGACCAGGTCCATGATCTTCGTTTTCTGAATGTTGAGTTTAAGCCAACTTTTTCACTCTCCACTTTCAAGAGGCTTTTTAGTTCCTCCTCACTTTCTGCCATAAGGGTGGTGTCATTTGCATATCTGAGGTGATTGATATTTCTCCCAGCAATCTTGATTCCAGCTTGTGCTTCTTCCAGCCCAGTGTTTCTCATGATATACTCTGCATATGAGTTAAATAAGCAGGGTGACAACATACAGCTTTGACGTACTCCATTTCCTATTTGGAACCAGTCTGTTCTTCCATGTCCAGTTCTAACTGTTGCTTCCTGTCCTGCATACAAATTTCTCAAGAAACAGATTAGGTGGTCCTATGTTCCCATCTCTTTCAGAATTTTCCAGTTTCTTGTGATCCACACAGTCAAAGGCATTTGCATAGTCAATAAAGCAGAAATAGCTGTTTTTCTGGAACTCTCTTGCTTTTTCCGTGATGCAGCGAATGTTGGCAATTTGATCTCTGGTTCCTCTACCTTTTCTATAACCAGCTTGAACATCAGGAAGTTCATGGTTCATGTATTGCTGAAGCCTGGCTTGGAGAATTTTGAGCATTACTTTACTAACATGTGAGATAAGCCCAATTGTGCGGTAGTTTGAGCATTCTTTGGCATTGCCTTTCTTTGGGATTGGAATGAAAACTGACCTTTTCCAGTCCTGCGGCTACTGCTGAGTTTTCCAAATTTGCTGGCATATAGAGTGCAGCACTTTCACAGCGTCATCTTTCAGGATTTGAAATAGCTCAACTGGAATTCTATCACCTCCACTAGCTTTGCTCGTAGTTATGCTTTTTAAGGCCCACTTGACTTCACATTCCAAAATGTCTGACTCTATATGAGTGATCACACCTTCTTGATTATCTGGGTCTTGAAGATCTTTTTTGTACAGTTCTTCTGTGTATTCCTTCCACCTCTTCTTAATATCTTCTGCTTCTGTTAGGTCCATACCATTTCTGTCCTTTATCGAGCCCATTTTTGCATGAAATGTTCCTTTGGTATCTCTAACTTTCTTGAAGAGATCTCTAGTCTTTCCCATTCTGTTGCTTTCCTCTATTTCTTTGCATTGATCACTGAGGAAGGCTTTCTTATCTCTTCTTGCTATTCTTTGGAACACTGCATTCAGATGCTCATATCTTTCCTTTTCTCCTTTTCTTTTTGCTTCTCTTCTTTTCTCAGCTATTTGTAAGGCCTCCCCAGACAGCCATTTTGCTTTTTTGCATTTCCTTCCACGGGGATGGTCTTCATCCCTGTCTCCTGCACAATGTCATGAACCTCAGTCCATAGTTCATCAGGCACTCTATCTATCAGATCCAGTCCCTTAAATCTATTTCTCACTTCCACTGTATAATCATAAGGGATTTGATTTAGGTCATACCTGAATGGTCTAGTGGTTTTTCCCTAATTTCTTCAATTTAAGTCTGAATTTGGTAATAAGGAGTTCATGATCTGAGCCACAGTCAGCTCCTGGTCTTGTTTTTGTTGACTGTATAGAGCTTCTCCATCTTTGGCTGCAAAGAATATAATCAATCTGATTTCGGTGTTGACCATCTGGTGATGTCCATGTATAGAGTCTTCTCTTGTGTTGTTGGAAGAGGGTGTTTGTTATGACCAGTGCATTTTCTTGGCAAAACTCTATTAGTCTTTGCCCTGCTTCATTCCATATTCCAAGGCCAAATTGACCTGTTACTCCAGGTGTTTCTTGACTTCCTACTTTTGTATTCCAGTCCCCTATAATGAAAAGGACATCTTTTTGGGGTGTTAGTTCTAAAAGGTCTTGTAGGTCTTCATAGAACCATTCAACTTCAGCTTCTTCAGCATTATTGGTTGGGGCATAGTCTTTGATTACTGTGGTATTGAATGGTTTCCCTTGGAAACGAACAGAGATAATTCTGTCATTTCTGAGATTGCATCCAAGTACTGCATTTTTGGACTCTTTTGTTGACCATGATGGCTACTCCATTTCTTCTGAGGGACTCCTGCCCGCAGTAGTAGACATAATGATCATCTGAGTTAAATTAACCCATTCCAGTCCATTTTAGTTCACTGATTCCTAGAATGTTGACGTTCACTCTTGCCATCTCTTGTTTGACCACTTCCAATTTGCCTTGATTCCTGGACCTGACATTCCAGGTTCCTATGCAATATTGCTCTTTACAGCATCGGACCTTGCTTCTATCACCAGTCACATCCACAGCTGGGTATTGTTTTTGCTTTGGCTCCATCCCTTCATTCTTTCTGGAGTTATTTCTCCACTGATTTCCAGTAGCATATATGGGCACCTACTGACCTGGGGAGTTCCTCTTTCAGTGTCCTATTATTTTGCATTTTCATACTGTTCATGGGGTTCTCAAGGCAAGAATACTGAAGTGGTTTGCCATTCCCTTCTCCAGTGGACCACATTCTGTCAGACCTCTCCACCATGACTCGCCTGTTTTGTGTGGCCCCACGGGCATGGCTTAGTTTCATTGAGTTCGACACAGCTGTGGTCCTAGTGTTTTTAGATTAACTAGTTTTCTGTGAATATGGTTTCGGTGTCTCTGCCTTCTGATGCCCTCTTGCAGCACCTACTGTCTTACTTGGGTTTTTCTTACCTTGGACATTTTGTATATCTTCACAGCTGCTCCAGCAAAGCGCAGCTGCTGGTCCTTACTTTGGACGAGGGGTATCTCCTCACCACAGCCCTGCCTGACCTCGAGGCCCTCCTGCACCTGCGCAGCCACCTCTCCTTGGACGTGGGTTTGCTTCTCCCAGCCGCCGCCCCTGGCCTCAGTCATGGGGTAGCTCCTCTTGGCCGCCACCCCTAGGGCATGGGGTCCTCCCGTCTTCTGCCCTTGACCTCGGACGTGGGGTAGCTCTTCTCAGCCTCGCTAAGTGCGCCCGTCGCAGCCGCCCGCGCTAAGCCTTAGGAGGGGAGATGGCCTTAGGAGGTGAGAATTGTGATAGCTGATTAGAGCAAAAGGATAGAACTCTCATGAGTGGGATCAGGTTTTTTTTTTTTTATAAAAGAGACAGCAAAGAGGTCTCCTTTCTCTTTGGTCCTGAGAGGATATAGCAAGAAATGGCAGGCTCTGAACCAAGAAGAGGGACTTCACCAGACACTGAATCTTCCAATGCCTTGATCTTGGACTTCCTTGGATCCAGAACTTTGAGAAATAAACTTTGGTTTTTTTATAAGGCCCTCAATCTGTAGATTTTACTGTGTGTGTGTGTTTCTGTGTTCGTTCTCAGTCACATCTGACTCTTTGCCACCCTATGGGCTGGAACCCACCAGGCTTTTCTATCCTGAATTCCCATGGAATTCTCCAGGCAAGAATACTGGAGTGGGTTGCCATTCCTTTCTCCAGGGGATCTTCCCAACCTAGGGATCAAACCTGGGTGTCCTGCATTGTAGGCACTTTCACATCTGAGCCACCAGGGAAGCCCCAGATTTTATTGTAGCAGCCAAAATGGAATCATACAATGTCTTTTAATCTTTTCAATATTTCTCCCTTTAGAGTTGCCTTGCAAAAAAAATCCCATATTTGTGGTAGCACAGGTCACTGTTCTGGATTTTGAATTGTGACCACTTCTTATTCTGTGCAGTTTGACAAATTTCAGAGTCTGGTACTTTCTTTTACTACTAAGGGTACTCTGCTATATAGGTTAAAATGATACTGTTTTTCCCTACTGCTGTTGTTGCTAAGTAACTTCAGTCGTGTCCGACTCTGTGCGACCCCATAGATGGCAGCCCACCAGGCTCCCCCGTCACCAGCATTCTCCAGGCAAGAACACTGGAGTAGGTTGCCATTTCCTTCTCCCATGCGTGAAAGTGAAAAGTGAAAGTGAAGTCACTCAGTCGTGTCTGACCCTCAGCGACCCAATGGACTGTAGCCTATCAGGCTCCTCCATCATGGGATTTTCCAGGCAAGAGTACTGGAGTGGGGTTCCAATGCCTTCTCTGTTTTTTCCCTACTAAATGTTGTTTATTCTCTAGGTTGTGTCTGACTCTTCTGTGACCCCATGGACTCTAGACCAGCAGACTCCTCTGTACATGGGATTTCCCAGGAAATAATGCTGGAGTGGGTTGCCAGTTTCTTCTCCAGTGTATCTTCCGGACCCAGGGATTGAACCCAAGTCTCCTTTGCAGGTGGATTCTTTACCACTAAGCCACTAAGGAAGCCCTACTAAATATGTCTGTGTGTGTGCTTAAATAAATACATATTTATGTATTCTTTAGGTTTCCCTGATGGCTCAGACAGTAAAGAATCCTCCTGCAGTGAAAGAGGTTCAGGTTCAATCCCTAGATTGGGAAGATACCCTGGAGAAGGAGCAATCTTTTCCAGTATTCTTGCCTGGAGAATTCCATGGACAGAGGAGCATGGTGGACTATAGTCCACAGGGTAGCAAAGAGTTGGGCATGACTGAGTGACATTCTATGTTCTCTCTATTCTATTCTTCAGCTTTATGATTTCTCTTTAGGTAACATACATATCCATTCCATTAAAGTCAGTTTTCAGTGCTTTATCTTAATCTTTTTTAGAAAATATTTCAACTTGTCTTCATTTTCATTGACTCTCTGCTTTGGTGTCTGCACATTACACAAAACACCCATCTGTTCTAATTTTCATGGTCTAGCCTTGTGCTGGAGAAATCACTAATAAGCCTGGCTGGTGTTGACTGCTCAACCTTTGTGTTAGTTCAGCCTTCTCTCTTTGTTCTTAGTGGGCTTCCAGGTATTCCAAGTATGCTTCATTCCCTCAGTGGTCTAAAACAAGCAAGACCGAAGCCAAGTCCACATGCAGCCCCCAGATATGCTGTGTCCTGAGATGTATGGTGCACTTCCTTCCTCTCCAGGGAAAGCTGTAAGAGAGGAGTTTTCAGTACTTTGTTCTCTGTTGATCCAGTGAGGGGGAGCTATAGTGGCTTCCAGCACAATCCATCATCTTGGTTCTCTCTCATCCTGGATAGCTACAGAATTCTGTATCCTGGGTCCCCTATGCTTTCTGATACACAGGCTGTCTTGAAGCCAGTCTCCTGGACAGCCCGAAGAAAAGTTGGGGCTTTGGCCACACATTTCATACTTTTCCTTCCACAAGGAGAAGCTAGAACTGGGGAGTTGGTCCCAACCTGAAGGTTCTTTGGAAGAATAAATATTATGGAAAGAGGATTTTCTGAATTTCCCTAACAATTTCTGTATAACTAATTTCACACATTACTAGGAGCTGGACCTTTTTTAGTCTCTGGATTTCTTAAAGGAAATCTGTACCTGAAATGTTTCTGAATCAGTGTATTCATGGAAGGTAGGTGGTTCTAGGGCTTCCTTTTAAGTCATCTTGCTGAATAGGAAACAGGAGTTTATTTTCAGCTTTTCCTTGGGGAATGTATAATCTCTATGAAAGTGAAAGTTGCTCAGTCCTGTCCAGCTTTTGCAACCCCATGGACTGTAAGTCCATGGAATTCTCCACGCGAGAATACTGGAATGGGTAGCCATTCCCTTCTCCAGGGGATCTTCACAACCTAGGAATAGAACCCAGGCCTCTTGCATTGCAGGCACATTCTTTACCAGCTAAGCCACCAGGGAAGCCAAAAATGTATTTTGGCTGCACCACGTGGCATGTGGGATCTTAGTTCATCGACCAGGGTTCGAACTCAATCCCCTGCATTGGAAGCTGAGTATTAACCACTGTAATGCCAGGGAAGTCAATAATGCCTATAGTGAAGGGAAAACTTGAGTAAACTTTTGAATCCCTAAGGGACAAAAGACACAAAATGGTCATATTTTTAAATAAAATCCCCTCAGGTCCCTATTACATTTGGAATGTTTCCTTGGGGAAGTGTCTGAGCAAACTTCTGCCCTGGGATAACTGAGTATATGACATCACTACACTCACATTAAATCTTCTGTGACTTACCAAGTGGCAAAGATGATAATTATAAAAACTCAATTTGCTCAAAAATTATGAGCTGTAGTTCTGAAAAATTTATGGGGGCATATCAGACATTAAGTGTAGGCTGCATCCTCTTAGAAACAAAGGAAATAAAGCCTCAGAGCCTGAAGTTGCTCTTCCAAGACATGGGGGTAAGAAATCAGATTAAGGAAATAGCAAGGCTGATGGCCTAAGAAAGGTGAGTATCTGAATCCCACTGATATTAATGCCCTCCTTTTGTGATGGATGTTCAGGGAGCTAAGATAGATGACTTTTATTTTTGTAGCCCTGGGATTCAGTGAAACTGGCAGAAGAATATGTTAAAGGAAGGGTGTTGGGAAAGTTTAAAGACATTATTTCATTCAGAGAATGTGTTATCTCAATCAGTTCCATCAAAGGACATCTCACTCTTCTATATTTGTGTTTTTTTATTTTGTGACATGGACCAGTAATTTAATTCCTCCTAGATTCTGGTCCCTTAGTTTTGGTTTAGAAAATCTACTTGATTCTTACTCCACCAAGTCTAATCTGTGTTGGTCAGTACCAGGTTGGTGGGGTTGCTGCCTCTAATTTTACTGTGAAGAAAAGGGTCATGTGAAAGAAGAATTGATGAAAGAGAGAAGGGTGACTATGTCCTGGTCCAAACTTCTCCACAATCCTGTGGTTTTTACAGCAGTCATGTTTGCATATGGAACCAAAGTGCTTCATGCTACAGGCTAAATTCTGATAGTTTTTACTCATACAGCTTATAAAGACTAATGAAAGAATGCCCAAGTCACTCAGTTTCATGATAATGGTAAAATAGACTATGGTCCACAATGATCAGGTCTCAGATCTTGCCAATGCATACAACATTCTTTGGAGAACAGTTGTTGTGGGGAAGTGGAATTTTTCTCTGTATAATTCTTTCTCTTCTGTCCACAGATTCTCTTAGAGAAGAATGGCTTCTGGAAATGGTTCATTTGTGACTGAATTCCTTCTGTTGGGATTAACAGACCAACCAGATCTCCAACTTCCCTTGTTCTTCCTGTTCCTAGTAATATATACAGTCACTGTGCTGGGAAACTTGGGCATGACAACTTTAATTGGGATGAATTCACATCTACACACCCCCATGTACTTTTTCCTCTTTAACTTGTCCTTTATAGATTTCTGTTATTCTTCTGTGTTTACACCCAAAATGCTGGTTACCTTTATATCAAAGAGTAATATTATTTCTTACGTGGGGTGCATGACCCAGCTTTACTTTTTGTGCTTTTTTGCTATTTCTGAAATCTATGTGCTGACATCAATGGCCTACGATCGCTATGTGGCCATCTGTAACCCACTTTTGTATAATGTTGTCATATCCCCTAAAGTGTGTTCCAGCCTTGTCCTTGGTTCTTACTTGATGGCATTTTCTGGTGCCATGGCTCACACTGGAAACATGTTGACACTGACTTTCTGTGATGCAAACATCATCAACCATTTTTTCTGTGACATGCTCCCTCTTCTCCAACTCTCCTGCACAAGTACCCATGTCAATGAACTGGTAATTTTCATTGTGGTGGGCATCAATATCATTGTGCCCAGTCTCACCATCTTTGTCTCTTATGGTCTCATCTTTTCCAGCATCCTCCACATCAAGTCAATGGAAGGAAGATCCAAAGCCCTTAGCACCTGCACTTCCCACATAATTGCTGTTTCCTTGTTCTTTGGGTCAGGTGCATTTGTGTATCTCAAACCATCTTCTGCTGGGTCCAAGGATGAGGGGAAAATTTCTTCTGTCTTTTATACTAATACCGTTCCCTTGCTGAATCCTTTAATTTATAGCTTGAGGAACAAAGATGTTAAGCTTGCTCTGAAAAAAACCCTGAATAAGAGATAGTTTTGATCAAAAGTATTTGTCTGTGCAGTGGGTTATATGACAATGAGATTCTGTGCTTCAATTATATATTATTTGTTGCAGCTTTCTGATCCTATTTTTTCCTTAACCTGGTAAAGGAAATTTGAGTCCTTCAGTTCACTTCAGTTCATTCACTCAGTCGTATCTGACTCTTTGTGACCCCATGAATTGCTGCACGCCAGGCGTCCCTGTCCATCACTAACTCCCGGAGTTCACCCAAACCAACATCCATCGAGTCGGTGATGCCATCCAGCCATCTCATCCTCTGTCATGCCCTTCTCCTACTGCCCCGAATCCCTCCCAGCATCAGAGTCTTTTCCAATGAGTCAACTCTTCGCATGAGGTGGCCAAAGTACTGGAGTTTCAGCTTTAGCATCATTCCTTCCAAAGAAATACCAGGGCTGATTTCTTTCAGAATGGACTGGTTGGATCTCCTTGCAGTCCAAGGGACTCTCAAGAGTCTTCTCCAAAACCACAGTTCAAAAGCATCAATTCTTTGGCACTCAGCTTTCTTCACAGTCCAACTCTCACATCCATACATGACCACAGGAAAAACCATAGCCTTGACTAGATGGACCTTTGCTGGCAAAGTAATATCTCTGCTTTTGAATATGCTATCTAGGTTGGTCATAACCTTCCTTCCAAGGAGTAAGCATCTTTTAATTTCATGGCTGCAGTCACCATCTGCAGTGATTTTGGAGCCAAAAAAATAAATAAATAAATAAAGTCTGACACTGTTTCCACTGTTTCCCCATCTATTTCCAATGAAGTGATGGGACCAGATCCATGATCTTAGTTTTCTGAATGTTGAGCTTTAAGCCAACTTTTTCACTATCCTCTTTCACTTTCATCAAGAGGCTTTTTAGTTCCTCTTCATTTTCTGCCATAAGTGTGGTGTCATCTGCATATCTGAGGTTATTGACATTTCTCCCGGCAATCTTGATTCCAGCTTGTGCTTCTTCCAGTCCAGCATTTCTCATGATGTATTCTGCATATAAGTTAAATAAGCAGGGTGACAGTATACAGCCTTGACGTACTCCTTTTCCTATTTGGAACCAGTCTGTTGTTCCATGTCCAGTTCTAACTGTTGCTTCCTGACCTTGCATATAGGTTTCTCAAGAGGCAGGTCCAGTGGTCTAGTATTCCCATCTCTTTCAGAATTTTCCACAGTTGATTGTGATCCACACAGTCAAAGGCTTTGGCATAGTCAATAAAGCAGAAATAGATGTTTTTCTGGAACTCTCTTGCTTTTTTGATGATCCAGCAGATGTTGGCAATTTGATCTCTGGTTCCTCTGCCTTTTCTAAAACCAGCTTGAACATCTGGAACTTCGCAATTCACATATTGCTGAAGCCTGGCTTGGAGAATTTTGAGCATTACTTTACTAGTGTGTGAGATGAGTGCAATTGTGCAGTAGTTTGAGCATTCTTTGGCATTGCCTTTCTTTGGGATTGGAATGAAAACTGACCCTTTCCAGTCCTGTGGCCACTGCTGAGTTTTCCAAATTTGCTGGCCTATTGAGTGCAGCCGATTTACAGCATCATCTTTCAGGATTTGAAATAGATCAACTGGAATTCTGTCACCTCCACTAGCTTTGTTTGTAGTGATGCTTTGTAAGGCCCACTTGACTTCACATTCCAGGATGTCTGGCTCTAGGTGAGTGAGCATACCATCGTGATTATCTTGGTCATGAAGATCTTTTTTGTACAGTTCTTCTGTGTATTCTTGCCATCTCTTCTTAATATCTTCTGCTTCTGTTAGGTCCATACCATTTCTGTCCTTTATTGAGCCCATCTTTGCATGAAATGTTCCCTTGGTATCTCTAATTTTCTTGAAGAGATCTCTAGTCTTTCCCATTCTGTTATTTTCCTCTATTTCTTTGCATTGATCGCTGAGGAAGGCTGTCTTATCTCTTTTTGTTATTCTTTGGAACACTGCATTCAGATGCTCATATCTTTCCTTTTCTCCTTTGCTTTTCGCTTCTCTTCTTTTCACAGCTATTTGTAAGGCCTCCCCAGACTGCCATTTTGCTTTTTTGCATTTCTTTTCCATGGGGATGGTCTTGATCCCTGTCTCCTGTACAATGTCACAAACCTCAGTCCATAGTTCATCAGGCACTCTATCTATCAGATCTAGTCCCTTAAATCTATTTCTCACATCCACTGTATAATCATAAGGGATTTGATTTAGGTCATACCTGAATGGTCTAGTGGTTTTCCCTACTTTCTTCAGTTTAAGTCTGAATTTGGCAATAAGGAACTCATGATCTTAGCCACAGTCAGCTCCCGGTCTTGTTTTTGTTGACTGTATAGAGCTTCTCCATCTTTGGCTGCAAAGAATATAATCAATCTGATTTTGGTGTTGACCATTGGTGATTTCCATGTGTAGAGTCTTTTCTTGTGCATTTTATTACACTAAGTCTTCTGTGACTTACCAAGTGATGAAAATAATAATAATGAAGAATGTTCGTTTTTCTCTGCTGCTTGGGTGGACTGAAAGGCATAAACAGAAATTGTGATCTATATTTCTAAAAAATTTTGAAGTCAAATCAGATAATACATGTTGGCTGCATTCTCTTAGAATCAATGGAACCAAACTTCAGAACCTGTAATTGCCCTACTAAGACCAGAAGGTAAAACCAATGACAAGAAAGCCCTGAGGTTTTCTAGAGAAAGGAAGGTGCGTTTCTGAATTCTGTTTATTCGTGTCCTTCTTGTTTGAAATGGAAGTCAAAGGATCTAAGATATGACAATTTATTTCCCAATTATCCTTCCTGAGACTCACACAAAACTTATTCAATGCACGAATCAGTGAATGCTCAGAGATACTAGGGGCCTAAAAGTATTCATTAGACAGTCAGTAAGTCCCTCTCCATGGATGGAAATCTCACTCATCTATAGTTACAACTTTCACTCCATGATGTGGGGTGAAGAGTTAACCTCTCATAGACTCTGGCCATTTAGTGTTAGTTAAGCAATTTTCTTTGTTCTCACCCCACCAGGTCTAATCTGCTTTAGAGACCAGCACCTAAGTGTTAGGTCTTTGCCTACAGTCTTATTGGTGAGGGGAGACTTCAAGTGAATAGAGAAATATTGAGATGTGGGAAGAGTGAGTCAATCCTGGTCCAAATACCTCTTTTATCCATTCCTTGTTTTTTTCCCCATGCAGTCAAGTCTGCACTGGGCAGTGGTTTCCTTCCTTCTGTAAGCTAAGTTTTGATACTCTTCCTACTTAGTTTACAAAGACCCAGTTCAGTTCATTTCAGTCACTCTTTGTGACCCCATGGACTGCAGCACACCAGGCCTCCCTGTCCATCACCAACTCCCAGAGTTTACTCAAACTCATATCCATTGAGTATATAATGCCATCCAGCCATCTCATCCTCTATCGTTCCCTTCTCCTCCTGCCTTCAATATTTCCCAGCATCAGGATCTTTTCCAGTGAATCGCTTCTTGGCATCAGGTGGCCAAAGTATTGGAGTATCAGCTTCAGCATCAATCCTTCCAATGAATATTCAGGACTGATCTCCTTTAGAATGGACTGGTTGAATCTCCTTGCAGTCCAAGGGACTCACAAGAGTCTTCTCCAACACCACAGTTCAAAAGCATCAATTCTTCGGCACTCAGCTTTCTTTATAGTCCAACTCTCACATCCATACATGACTACTGGAAAAATGATAGCTTTGATTAGACAGACCTTTATCAGTGAAGTAATGTCTCTGCTTTTTAATATGCTGTCTAAGTAGGTCATAACTTTTCTTCCAAGGAGCAAGTGTCTTTTAATTTCATTACTGCAGTCACCACCTGCAGTGATTTTGGAGTCCAAAAAAAAATAAAGTCTCTCAGTGTTTTGACTGTATCCCCATCTATTTGCTGTGAAGTGATGGGACCAGATGCCACGATCTTAGTTTTCTGAATGTTGAGCCTCAAGCCAACTTTTTCACTCTCATCTTTCACTTTCATCAAGAGGCTCTTTAGCTCTTCTTCGCTTTCTGTCATAAGGATGGTGTCATGTGCATATCTGAAGGTTACTGAGATTTGTCTCAGCAATCTGGATTCCAGCTTGTGCTTCATCCATCCCAGCGTTTCTCATGATGTACTCTGCATATAAGTTAAATAAGCAGGGTGACAATATACAGCCTTGACACACTCCTTTCTCTATTTAAAACCAGCCTGTCATCCCATGTCCAGTTCTAACTGTTGCTTCCAGACCTGCATACAGATTTCTTAAGAGGCAGGGCAAGTGGTGTGGTATTACCATCTTTTTCAGAATTTTTCCATGTTTGTTGTGATTCACGCAGTCAAAAGATTTGGCTTAATCAATAAAGGAAAGTAGATGTTTTTCTGGAACTCTCTTGCTTTTATGATGATCCAGCGGATGTCGGCAATTTGATCTCTGCATCCTCTGACTTTTCTAAATTCAGCTTGGACATCTGTAAGTTTGTGGTTCACATACTGTTGAAGCCTGGCTTGGAGAATTTTAAGCATTACTTTGCTAACCTGTGAGATGAGTGCAATTGCATGGTAGTTTGAACATTATTTGGCATTGCCTTTCTTTGGGATTGGAATGAAAACTGACCCTTTCCAGTCCTGTGGCCACTGCTGAGTTTTCCAAATTTGCTGGCATATTGAGTGCAGCACTTTCACAGCATCATCTTTGGGGATTTTAAGTAGCTCAACTGGAATTCCATCACCTCTACTAGCTTTGTTCATAGTGATGCTTCCTAAGGCCCGCTTGACTTTGCATTTCAGGATGTCTTTCTCTAGGTTGGTGATCTCATGAGAAGTGAAAAAAGCAAAAATTCCATTTCATGATAATGGTAACACAGTTCCATGAGATAGTAGGTAAGACAATTCTGTAAGTCCAGGTTGGGCTACTCTCAGATATTTCCAGCCCAAACACCACACTTGTGAGAGGAGATACTGTGTGAAAATTGAGTCATTGTTCTCTATGTAACCTTTTTCTTCTGTGCTCACAGATCACCTTAGAGAGGAATGGCCTCTAGAAATAGCTCTTTTGTGACCAAATTCATTCTGTTGGGATTAACAAACCAATCAGATCTCCAGCTCCCTCTATTCTTCCTGTTCCTAGGAATGTACATGGTCACTGTGCTGGGAAATTTGGGATTGAAATCCTAATTGCACTGAATTCACACCTACACACCCCCATGTACTTTTTCCTATTTGTCTTTCATAGACCTCTGTTATTCTTCTGTATTTATACCCAAAATGCTGATTAACTTTTTTTTTAATCAAAGAAGAATATTATTTCTTATATGGGGTGCATGACACAGCTCTACTTCTTTGTTTTTTTGTCATCTCTGAATGTTATGTGCTGACATCAACGGCCTATGACCACTTATGTGGCCATCTTTAAGTCACTTTTGCATAATGTTGTTATGTCCCCTAAAGTGTGTTCCAGCCTTATGCTTGGTTCCTACTTGATGGCGTTTTCTGGTGCCATGGCTTACCCTGGATGCATGCCAAGACTGACCTTCTATGATTGCAAACACCATCTACCATTATTTCTGTGACATCCTCTCTGCTCAGGATCTCCTGTACAAGTACCTATGTCAGTGAGCTGGAAGTGTTCATTATGGGAGGCATCAATATCATTGTGCCGAGTCTCACCATCTTTGTTTCTTATGGTCTCATCCTCACCAACATCTTCTACATTGGCTCCACAGAGGGCAGGTCCAAAGCCTTCAGCACGTGCAGTTCACACGTCTTTGCTGTTTCTCGCTTCTTTGGATCGGGGTATTTATGTATCTCAAACCACCTTCTGCTGTATCTGTGGATGAAGGGAAAATCTCTTCTGTCTTTTATACCAATATGATTCCCATGATGAACCCATTAATCAATAGCCTGAGGAACAAATATGTTAAAACTTACTCTGAGAAAAACCCTAAGTAGGAGACAGTTTTGATTAGAACTGTCTGTGTGCATGAATTATAGGACAGTGAGATGTTGAGTGTTTAATTTTAGTGACAACCTTCTCGCCATATTTTTTATTATCTTTTTATATTTAGTATCTTAGAGAACTTTGAGCCAGGACATGGAAACAATCTAGATGTCCATCAGCAGATCAATGGATAAGAAAGCTCCGGTACATATACACAATGGAGTATTACTCAGCCATTAAAAAGAATGCATTTGAATCAGTTCTAATGAGGTGGGTGAAACTGGAGCTGATTATACAGAGTGAAGTAAGCCAGAAAGAAAAACACCAATACAGTATACTAATGCATATATATGGAATTTAGAAAGATGGTAATGCTACCCTCTATGTGAGACAGCAAAAGAGACACAGATGTATAGAACAGTCTTTTGGACTCTGTGGGAGAGGGAGAGGATGGGATTATTTGGGAGAATGGCATTGAAACATGTATAATATCATATATGAAACAAATCGCCAATCCAGGTTAGATGCATGATACTGGATGTTTGGGGCTGGTACACTGGGATGACCCAGAGGGATGGTATGGGGAGGGAGGAGGGAGGGGGTTCAGGATGGGGAACACGTGTATACCTGTGGTGGATTCATGTTGATGTATGGCAAAACCAATACAGTACTGTAAAGTAATTAATCTCCAGTTAAAATGAATTTATATTTAGAAAAAAAAGAAATTTGAGTCCTGTTTGAATAATTTATTTCCATTTTTATATATTTCTCTCACTGTTTTCAAAATACATATCATCTCTTTTTCTTGAATAGTAATAATATTAAATAATGAATATATTATCTGTTTTCATTATCATTTTGAATTTGTTTTTACACTGGGAAAAGATGAATATTCTCCAAATAAGGAATTGCATAACACTAGGTTGAAAACATATCACTAGGGTTGTTTTTATTTATCAACTTGCAATAAGAATGGTAAATAAGATACTCTTTCTACTCTTATCTTCCATATTTCACATGGCAATAATATACCCTCTTTAAATACCTTCTTTAGATTGTTGGTTCTAAGAGTCTCAAAGATATCCATTTCCCATCTGTAAACATTTAGTGTTAAGCTTATTTTGGCAAAGAGTTTATTTTTCACCTTTGTACATCAAATTGACACATAGCCAATCATCAAAATTCATGTTTTGCATGGGTGGAAAAATGAAGCCAAGACTGTATAATGATTTACTTAAAGTCACACAACTTTTTTTTTTTTTTTTTAGGTGGGTTTTTTTATTTTATTATTATTATTATTATTTTTTTACTTTACAATATTGTATTGGTTTTGCCATACATCAACATGCATCCGCCACGGGTGTAGAAAAAAAATTGTAAACTAACTTGTTATCATTCTGACTTCAAGTGTATTATTCTTCAGTATACTCTACATACACTTGATTATGTTATTCTATTTCAGTGAGCATGAAATATAAGAAAGCATTCCTGATTTAAAGTTGACTCTCCTCTGTCTCAGAATGACATATGAATCTTTCTCAAACTCGGTATTACTTTCTTTTCTTTTTAGCAAAACGGTTTGATTGTCTTTTGCCATTGTTGTCAGAAAGCCTTTTAAGCTCATATATTATAGAGATGATTTGCTCAAAAAAGGAAATTACTATTTTTGCAAAATTAAAAACATGAATTTGGAATGCTTGCAAGTGTTTGTACTTCAGAGAGCAGGACATGAGTAGTAAGGATGCTCAGAAACATGTAATTATGTCAGGACTCAAGGAGGCATATGGTCGATAAATAAGATGTCCCAGTGTGGGATGTGGTCATGAGATGTAGAGACTCAGGCTTCTCTTGTGGCTGAGTTGGTAAAGAATCTACCTGCAATGCAGGAGATCTGGGTTGATCCCTGGGTTGGGAAGATACCCTGGAGTAGGAAACCCACTCCACAGTTCTGGCCTGGAGAATTCCATGCATTGTATAGTCCCTGGGGTCACAAAGAATCAGATATGACTGAGTAACTTTCACTTTCACTCTGAAACTGTTTCCTGTTTTGCATATTTCACTATTCATAAATCTTTGATAAAACTATTTGCATAATAAGCACACTTGGTTAGTGTTTTGGAGAATGAAAGTGGAAGAGCTGCGATTTCATTTGGGGAAGTGAATAGAGAGAAGGCATCAGTTACAGGAGATAAATCGTGAGGAGCAATTGCATTAAGAAAGGAAGAAGTAATTTACCCAAAAAACTGTTGGATAATGAAAACCTTTACCTACAGACTCACTCCTTGTTCAAGAACCTAGATACTATTGAGATCATAGAATTTCTCTATATCAGATGACAGCTTAAGTTATTTATGATTTAAAATGCTAAATCAACAGGACTAGATGACCTTTGAACAAGTAGATTATTTCTGGTTTTGTTGGCTTCTGTGTGCTACATTCATGTGGAATTTTAGGTACAGCAACATCAAATTACAGCTGGGAGAACAATGACAATGTGGAAGAAATATTTGGAGAATAAAGCAAGTTACAAGAATGTTAGATTATTTTTTGAAAGCAAAGATGTGCTACTTTTAAAATCTTCAATATGCTGTTATCAGTGATGCTGTAATCATTTCCTAAGATATTGTTAATAATATTCATCACTTCTTTTAAGTAGAGGGGGAATCAAGCCAGAATATCTTAAACGCTCAGTTCAGTCACTCAGTAGTGTCTGACTCTTTGCAATCCCATGGGCTGCAGCACACCAAGCTTCCCTGCCCATCACCAACTCCGGGAGCTTGTTCAAAATCATGTGCATCTATTCGGTGATGCCATCCAACCTCACATCCTCTGTCGTCCCCTTCTGCTCCTGCCTTCAGTCTTTCCCAGCATCAGCGTCTTTTCTAATGACTAATTTCTTCTCATCAGGTGGCCAAAGTGTTGGTGCTTCAGCTTCAGCATCAGTCCTCCCAGTGAAAATTCAGGACTGAGTTCCTTTAGGATTGACTGGTTTGATATCCTTGTATTTCTTCCTTTCTTGAGTTATGTGATTGGCACCGACAGGTTTTGAGGAAAGTTACAGTTCTGCCGAAGGTGTTCAATCTTGGAGTCAAACTTGTAAGCCCTGGGTTTCTCCTATGCCCATCAACCAGGACAGAGCTCTTTCTAAATTGGTATGAAATTGGATTCTTTTCCAAAAGGTTACATCTGAATATACATTTTCTTAAATAATTAGCTAGACTAGTGATTTTAAATATTATACAATATATTGGGAAGATTCTAAACAAGAGCTAGAGAGCTACAAAGATGTTTCAAAGAAGCCTACATTTTAAATTTCACATGGCACTATTTTAATTTTCATTCATCAGAAATTCAGTGTTCAGCAGTTTCTTCCATCTCCATTTTAAGTTTTACCCCACTACAAACAAACAAACAAATTATATAATTGTGGAAGCTGCACAAGTCATTATTTTGTTTGTGGATGACCTCTTTTTGGGGGGCATTTTGAAGGCATATTTTTGAGTATCTGATGCTTTTCTATCAATAAGAGAACACTCTATTATCATAGAATGATATTCTTCTCCCTCCTTCAACTCAATATAAGTAGTGTGTTTAAAGATAGACCCATGTAGGTTTATTTTTCACACAAAAACACAAATATTTCTAAAATGGGTTGAATCTCCCAAGACAATTGAGTGGTCTTTGAAAAGTAAACATTCTCTTACTTTCTTTTATATGTTTTTGAGAAAGTTAAAGTTTTGTACCATATATGAAACGAGTCACCAGTCCAGGTTTGATGCATGATACTGGATGCTTGGGGCTGGTGCACTGGGACGACCCAGAGGGATAGTACGGGGAGAGAGGTGGGAGGAGGGTTCAGGATGGGGAACACATGTATACCTGTGTTCAGGTATTGTAAACCAATACAATATTGTAAAGTTAAAAAATAAAATTAAAACAACAACAACAACAACAACAACAAATAAAGTGTGCCAGATACTTCGATCAATCAGAATGGTACTTTCATGGCTTCTCATCAAAGTTAACTCTGACTCAATTCCTTCTTTAATTTTAACCAAGCCTTAATCATAGTTTTGAGAATTATGTTTTTACTACATTGCTTCAATTTCCAAGTGGGTAATGGAGAAGCACTGAAAGTTCTTGAACTAGGGAGGGAGACAGCTGCAATTTCAGACTGTATTCTAGCACCATTATTCATGACCAAATAAGAGTGAATATGTGGCAAAATGTGAACATAATCGTTAGGAGCCTCAATAGCTCAACATTACACTAGTTCAGTTTAATCATAAAGCCAGAAGTTGTGTGGTGGCTGGGGACAGGTGAGTGCAGGTCATTGTGGTTGTAGGTGTTGTGGTTTAGCACAAGAGAAGTTTTGAATGTATTCTGAAAGCTCTTAGATAAAAATATGATGAATTTCAGAAGTATTCATTGAATTCTTTCTGTGTACTTGGCATTGTTTTTAGTTTCAGGATCCAAATAGTTAACAAGATAGAATAAATGTGTATCCTTATAGAATATACAGTATATAGAAAAGCACAAAATAAAGAGGAAAAGTCTAATGAGTATTATGAAAGAGAATCTACTGAAATTTATGAGAAAGTAGTAATAACAGCTGACATTTATTGACTCTCATATGCCAATACTGGTCCAACCATTTTACTTAGTTTTTTTTTTTTTTTTCATTTGATTAACACAGCATCTTAATGAAAGAGAAGCTATTTTTACATTCCTTATTTTACATAGGAGAACCACGAGATTCAATAACTTGTCCAAAGTGTTATAGTGTGTAAAAGTGGAAGAAGGAAGGTAGGATTCACAGCACTCTAACTCTATAACTATACACTTTTCTATGATGAGAAAAATTGACAATTTCAGTTACTGCAATGTTACAGAAAATTAGGCAGCAGGAGAGTCTGGTAGAAATTTCAGGAATATGTTAAAAGTATAAACTATAGAAGGGATATACTATATTGCATATTTTTTCACAGACATCTCAGAAAGAGAGCAACTGTAATGAGTTGCTGCAACATTTGATGTATTCAAATAAAGAAATAAACCTGAAAGTAGGTCTTTTCTGGAAATATGTCCATTTAGTAAATGTGAATAAAGAGGGAATTTGACAATGTAGTAGCTTTCCCCTCAGAGGTGTAGATAATGAGGAGATGGGAATTCACTTTGATCTACCTGAGGGATGTACAGTCCCCAGAGTAAAGCAAAAATGACTAAGAATGAGTGCTTAAGGAGCTAAAGACAGATCAAGAACCAGGATCCATAATTTCATATTTTCATAATTTCCTTATTTCATATTGTACATATAATCTACACCCTGGGGAGAAGACCAAGCAAGCTTCTAACCTGTTTTTCACCAAGTGCATTACATCATTACACTCATGTTAAATCTGTGTCTAATCGAGTAGCAGGGATGATAATAAAAGGATTATCTTTCTTCTGTCACATGAGAACACTGAAAATATCAGAAATTATAGAAGCTCAGAATGCTTCCAGGGCATAGGTGAATTAATGTCTAGCTCCTCTCCCCTGAAATCAATGGGATCGAGCCTGGAGAATGTGAAATAACATTTTCAGAATCAACAAGGTAAAGACATAGGGTAAGGGAGACAGTCCTGCAGTTTTAAGATAAGGTTGGGTGAGTTTCTGAATTTAATTTACAATACTTATTCCTTGTTTTGTAATCAAAGTCCAGGGACCTATATTATATGTCCATTCTTTCTCATTTTGTACAGCTGAGACTCAAGTAAAACTATTGGAAGCATCTATTGGAGAGGGATCAGAGAATATTAGAGGGGCTCAGAGACATATCAGTCAGGAAGTTTCCTCTCTAAATAGGTAGATCTCTCAATCTTCTTCCTTTATGATTTTTACTCTGTGACAAGGTTGGTAACAATTCTCCTAGACTTGGGTCCCCTCATCTTGGTTTAGAAACAGTGTTCTTGGTTCCTGCCACATAAGGTCTATCTGCATTATAAGCCAGTGCTAGGTTGCTAGGGTCACTGCCTCCAGTTGTACTGGTGAGAGAAGAGTTCACAGGAATGAGGGAATGTTGAGAAGAGAGTAGAAGAGTTGCATCCTTGTCCATCCTTCTTTTCCCTGGGTTTTTCCAGAAGGTATATTTGCATATGGCAGCTCTTGCCTTCCCTCTCTAGTATGATTGGGGTATCCTTTGCTATATTTATCCTTTGTTTATAAAAACTCTAATTAGGAGTCCACATCACTCTATATCTTGATTATGGAAAAGGCAGATTGTATGGGACCAGGTCAGGATAGTGTCAGGCGTTCACAGTGTGTATTCTGTTTTGTAGAATGGGACGCTGAATGGACTGAGTTGTTCTCTAATGGACCCTTTCTTCTAGCCACAGATTCCTTTAGAGAAGAATGGCTCCTGGAAATGGGTCTTTTGTGACTCAATTCATTTTGATGGGATTAACAGACCAACCAGGTCTCCAGCTCCCCTTGTTCTTCCTGTTCCTAGGAATGTATACAGTCACTGTGATGGGGAATTTGGGTTTGATAATCTTAATTTTGCTAAATTCACATCTATACACCCCCATGTACTTTTTCCTCTTTAACTTGTCCTTCATAGACCTCTGTTATTCTTCTGTGTTTACACCCAAAATGCTGATTAACTTCTTATCAAATAAGAATATTATTTCTTACATGGGGTGCATGGCTCAGCTCTACTTTTTCTGTTTTTTTGTCATTTCTGAAATCTATGTGCTGACATCAATGGCCTATGACCACTATGTGGCCATCTGTAGCCCACTCTTGTATAATGTTGTCATGTCCCCTAAAGTTTGTTCCAGCCTTATGCTTGGTTCCTACTTGATGGCATTTTCTGGTGCCATGGCTCACACTGGATGCATGCTGAGACTGACCTTGTGTGATGCAAACACCATCAACCATTATTTCTGTGACATCCTCCCTCTGTTCCAGCTCTCCTGCACAAGTACCTTCATCAATGAGCTTGTAGTTTTCTTCATGGCAGGCATCAATATAATTGTGCCCAGTATTGCCATCTTTGTCTCTTATGGTCTCATTTTCTCCAACATCTTTCATATCAGCTCCACGGAAGGCAGGTCCAAAGCCCTAAGCACCTGCAGTTCTCACATAATTGCTGTTTCTCTGTTCTTTCGGTCAATGTCATTTATGTATCTCAAACCATCTTCTGCTGGGTCTGTGGATGATAGAAGAATCTCTTCTGTCTTTTACACCAATGTGGTTGCTATGATGAACCCCTTAATCTACAGCTTTAGAAATAAAGATGTGAAAACAGCTCTGAGAAAAACTGTAAGTGGAATTCAGTTTTGATTAGAAACAGTGTCTTTTTGTGCAGATATTCAAAGTATAGGAAGATTCTCTTTTCAATTATAATAATTTTATTAGCATCTTCTTATGCTATTTCATTTTTATCATATTGAAGAAATTTGAGACTTAACTTATTTATACTTATCATACAGGAGCACTTCTCTCCTTATTCATCATTTGCATAATTTCCTTTTCTCACATATTTTGATTTATTAGTACTATTAAAAAGAAATTTACTATCTTATTTGCTATTTATAACTGTGGTGTTGGAGAAGACTCTTGAGAGTCTCTTGGACGGCAAGGAGATCCAACCAGTCCATCCTAAAGGAGATCAGTCCTGAGTTTTCATTGGAAGGACTAATGTTGAAGCTGAAACTCCAATACTTTGGCCACCTGATGCAAAGAGCTGACTCATTCAAAAAGACCCTGATGTTGGGAAAGATTGAAAGCGGGAGAAGACGGGGATGACAGAGGATGAGATGGTTGGGTGGCATCACCGACTTAATGGACATGAGTTTGAGTAAACTCCAGGACTTGGTGATGGACAAGGAAGCCTGGTATGCTGCAGTCCCTGGGGTCGCAAAGAGTCGGACATGACTGAGTGACTAAACTGAACTGAACTTACTATTTATGGGCTTCCCAGTTGGCTCATTGGTAAAGAATATGCCTGAGATTGCAGGAGATGCATTTTCAATCCCTGGGTCAGGAAGATCCTCTGGAGGAGGAAACAGCAACCCACTCCTGCATTCCTGCTTGGGACATCCCATGGACAAAGGACCTTGGAGGGCTACTGTCTATGAGGTCACAAACACATATGACTTAGTGAATGAGCTTGCACACGTTACTATTTGTTATAATACATTTTATTTGTTTATTATATTATTTTCTAGAAAACATTTTTATCCATTAGTTTGAACTTCCCTTTCCCTCTGAAAATATAAGACTGGCCATCAAATGATCAAATCAGGGAACATTAATGTGATGTAATGTCACTGGGGATGTCTTATCTGCCAATTGCCATTGGAAGCATAAATCTCAGAATTTTTACTCCTTCCATCTTTCCAGGCTTCATTTAGCAAGACTCAGTTCAGTTCGGGTCAGTCACTCAGTCTTGTCTGTTGCTTTGGGACCTCAGATTATAACACCTTTAATTCCTGAAGTAGAAGATCTCAGGAGACTGTTAAGTATAACACACTTTGCATCTTTAAACACTGCACTATACTTCCTTTGACAAAGTATTTTTTTTACCTGTACACAACAGTTTGTCAAAATATATTTATTATATGGACAGTGCAATAAAGCTCAGAGTAGTCAATGATTTATTTACATTCATATATGTTTTTAATGAAAAAGTCTAGAATAAATTTAGGTTTCTGATTTCAAGTTTCTAATCTCCTTAGTATCCTTTGCTTCTATTTTATTTCATTAATTTTGTTTAAATAAACATGGCACAGAAAAAACTATCTAGCTTGTAAGCTGACTGTGCTTTGTTTCACAGTGGTACATGAATTTCTCTCAGGGTGAGTATTGCTCTTTTATTTTATTTTATTTTATTAAGAAGAGTTTGTCAGGGTGTTTTTTGTTGTAGTTATTTATTGGAAAGATAATACCTCTTGGGCCAGTATACTGGGGAGATGATTGGTCAAGTAAGAACATTCCTTCTTTTACAAAATTTAAAAAAACAAAATAGATTTGGAATGCTTGCAAGTGTTTGCAATTCAGAGAACAGGGCATGAGAGAGAAAGGAGCCCAGAAGCCTCTCCTGAGGCTGGGCATCAACAAACACAATAAATAAGACGTTCCCTGTGGAGCGTGGTTGTGGGGCTTGGGTCCTGCATTTTAGTTTGGAAGTTTATTCTCTTCCATTTGGTGAAATAAATATATCCAGTCCATAAAGTTTTTTCTAAACTTATAGTACACAGTGGCCATACAGTAGTAGAATTAGGTGAACAAAGTTGAATAAGCTATGATCAGAACTGGGGAAAAACAGGTACAAATAAGACTATTTTTCATGACATAAAATGGTGAGTAGTAATTAAAGCTCAAATTAGAAGGAATCTAGAAAATATGATAGAAAACTAAATCTATATTTATTAGTCTCCTCCTTTTTCTGGACAGCCCTAGAAATATTATAGAGATCATGGGATTTATCTGGATAGGATAAAAACAGAAACTTTTGATATTAAAAAAAGCTAAACTCACAAATCTCCATTCCTTTGGTGTAAACTTGGCACAATAAAATCACTCCTGCTTTTGTTGGCTTCTATATGCTACTTCCTTATGAATTTTAAGGTATAAAACCATAAATCAATTTGCAGTTAGAACTATGATAATTTGAAAGAAATATTTGGTGGATAACTCAAGTTGTAATAATGTGTTTTCTGGAATAGGTTATTGTATTTCTTTTTTTTTTTTTTGAGAAAATATGGAAAATAGTCTAAAATTCATAAACCTTAATTGTGACAATTTCAACACTTTTAAAGGTAATTTTAATAATATTTTTGATTTTACATGTTTTCTAATCTTATTTCAAGAGTTAGATATTGTGAATTTAGCAACACTGGTATGTTTGCTTGTATAGATTTTTAGATGTTCAGCATTGACTTACTTTTTTTTTTTTCCTCCTTGCTATATTCTTGACTTATGGTTTTAAATGACCACTCATACCACAGACCCTGATCTCAATACAAACATATATAATTTTCACATGCCAAAGTCTATAGGTATACAAAATAGTTGACCTAGTTAGATATTTTTTCTCTTTTACATATTATCCCTTTTTATAAGCTTGTCTTCCTTATCGATAAAGAAGTGTATCTAAAGAAGTAAATAATAATTACACTATTTGGGAACTGTTACACGCACTGCAGAAGTGCATGCAATCTGTTCTGCATTTTACCACTATTTGAGGTGCCAAAATTGTGTTACAGCACTCACAAGCCTTCCATTTGAGAAACCTCAAAATAGAAGTTAAATATTTTTCATTTTTAGAAAAAGTAAATGCTCTTTCATATTAGATGTCATTCTGTCAGAATATTGCAGAAAAAATGACTGAGCAACTAAATAACACAAGTGTTATAGTTTGTAATGGTGGAATGAGGAAAGCGAGATTCACAACAGTCTTGCTCAATAGCTCCTACTATTTTCTATGATAAGAAACTGATAACTTCAGTTACTGAAATTTTCCAGAAATTGACCCAACAGGAGAGACAGAAATTTCAGGTGTTTATTAAAGATATAAAATATAGAAGGGACATCTGTGCTGTATGCTTAGTCGTGTCCGACTCTTGCAACGTTATAGACTGTAGTCCATGGCATTCTCCAGGCAAGAATACTGAAGTGAGTTACCATTCCCTTCTCCAGAGTCTTCTGCATTGCAGGCAGACTCTTTACCGACTGAGCTATGAGGGAAGTCCCCATAGAAGGGACATAGAGTATTGGAAATTATTTCAGAGATACCCTACATAGAGAACTGAAATGAGTTATTTCAACATTTGAAAAAAATTAGATAAAGAAATAAGGAAACTTGAAAGTAGGACCTTGGAGAAAACTCATTCACTTAAGAAACGGACAAAACAGGGAATGAGGAAATGGAGTAGCTTTCCCTTCGGATGTGAAGATAATGAGGGAGATGGGATTTTACTTTGATCCACCTGAGGGATGTTCAGTCCCTAGAGTAAAGTGAAAATGGTTAAAAGAGTGAGTCCCTAAGGACCTAAAGGCAGATAATGAACCATGTATATACATTCCTTCTTCTTTTTTTTTTTTTCAATACGATCTGCTCCCTGGGGAATTGTTGGAGCAAACCTCTAGTCTGTTTTAAACCATGTGCATTACATCACCACACTCATATTAAATCTTCTGTGTTTAATCAAGCTGTGAGTGTGATAACAAAATGCTTTATTTTCCTCTACTTGTTGAGGGGACTGAAAATAAACAGAAATTATGGTAGTTCATAAAGTTTTTGAGGGTATACGTCAATGCTGTCTCATTTTAGAGTCAAAGGAATCAAGCCTCAAGAACCTGACATTACATTTCCAGTACCAACAAGGTGAGGACTAATGACAAGGGAGCCAGCCCCGAGGTTTTCTGCCCTAAGGAGGGTGGGTTTCTGAATTCATCTTACATGCCGAATTCCATTTACAATACTTATTGCTTGTTCTGAGATGAAAATCCAGGGTCCATTCTTTCTCCTTCTGTGTAGTTCTGGGAGCCAAGTGAAACTAGTGAATGAGTCTATTGGAGAGGGGTCAGAGACTGTTCAGAGACACGAGGGGGCTCAAAGGACATATCAGTCAGGAAGTTTCTTTTAAATAGGTGCAACTCTCACTCTTCTACCTTTATGGCTTTTTACTCTGTGACAAGTGCAGTAACTTAACTCATAGATTCTGGGCCCTTCATTTTGGATTAGAAAGCATGTTTTTCATTGGGATCACATCACAGCTAACCTGCATTAGAAGCCAGTGCCAGGTTGCTAGGATCACTGCCTCCAGTTATAGCGGTGAGGGAAGAGTTCAAATGAGGAAATGTAGAGATGACAATAGGACAATTGTATCCTACTCCATCTCTCTTCCCCTTGGATTTTCCAGCAGGAATGCTTGCATATGACAGGACTGGCTTTCCCTCTGTAGACTGTTTGTGATGTACTTTTTTATATTTAGCTTATAACAGCTCTAAGAAAGGGCACACTCACATCACTCTGTATCGTGATAATGGTAAAGTCAGATTATATGTGACAAGGCTGGTACAGTCTCAGACATTCCCAGTGTGTATATTCTTGTGCTGGGCTTCCCTGGGGCTCAGTGGTAAAGAACACCCCTACTAATGCAGATGTGGTTCTATCCCTGGGTTGGGAAGAACATCTGGTAAATGAAATGGCAATCCACTCCAGTATTCTTGCCTGGGAAATTCCATGGACAGAGGAAACTTGTGGGCTACAGTCCATGGGGTCCCAAAAGAGCTGGACACAACTTAGTGACTAAACAAGAAAAACAACTGAGCTCTTTTATAGGTGAGACACTGTGGAAGGGCTGGGTTGTTCTCTAATGGAACCCTTTTCTCTTCTATCCATAGATTCCCTTAGAGAAGAATGGCTCCTGGAAATAACTCTTTCGTGACTGAATTCATTCTGTTGGGATTAACAGACCAACCTGATCTCCAACTCCCTCTGTTCTTCCTGTTTCTAGGAATATATATGGTCACTGTGCTAGGAAATTTGGGATTGATAATCCTAATTGCACTGAATTCTCATCTGCATACTCCCATGTACTTTTTCCTGTTTAACTTGTCCTTCATAGATCTATGTTATTCTTCTGTGTTTACACCCAAAATGCTGATTAACTTCACATCAAAGAAGAATATTATTTCTTACATGGGGTGCATGGCTCAGCTCTACTTCTTCTGTTTCTTTGTCATTTCTGAAATCTATGTGCTGACATCAATGGCCTATGACCGCTATGTGGCCATCTGTAAGTCACTCTTATATAATGCTACCATGTCCCCTAAAGTGTGTTCCAGCCTTATGCTTGGTTCCTACTTGATGGCATTTTCTGGTGCCATGGCTCACACTGGATGCATGCTGAGACTGACCTTCTGTGATGCAAACACCATCAACCATTATTTCTGTGATGTCCACCCTTTGCTCCAGCTCTCCTGCACAAGTACCTATGTCAATGAGCTTGTAGTTTTCATTGTGGTGGGCATCAACATCATTGTGCCCAGTTTCACAATCTTTGTCTCTTATTGTCTCATCCTTACCAACATCCTCCACATCAAGTCCACAGAAGGCAGGTCCAAAGCCCTCAGCACCTGCAGTTCCCACATCATTGCTATTTCTCTGTTCTTTGGATCAAGTGCATTTATGTATCTCAAACCATCTGCTGCTGGGTCTATGGATGAGGAAAAAATCTCTTCTGTATTTTACACCAATGTGGTTTCTGTGATGAACCCTTTAATCTATAGTTTGAGAAACAAAGATGTGAAAACTGCTCTGAGAAAAACCCTGAGCAGGAGATAATTTTGAATAGATAGAGTATCTGCCCGTGCAGTTGGGCACAGGAAAGTTTCTGTGTTTAATCATAGTAACTTTATTGACAATCTTCTTATTTCTTTTTCACCATGTGGAAGGGTATCTGAATCATCTCACAATTTATTTCCACTTTTTAAGAATCGGTCTCTCAGTGCACCAGCCCCAAGCATCCAGTATCGTGCATCGAACCTGGACTGGAAAAAAAAAAAAAAAGAACCCGTCTCTCTTTTCTTACCACTAGCACAATTTCCTTTCCTCACTTTCTCCCATTTATTAATACTCTTCAGAAAAATGTATTAAATCTGATTTTTTTTTTTATCATCTTGAACTTTTTTCCCTGTTGAAATAGAAGACTGGTCTACTGATGATCAAATTGGGGAACAATAGGTTGATGTGGTGTCTTTACGGTTGTCTTATCTGACATCTGCCATTGGAAGCAGGAATCAGACAATGTTTTCTCTTCTCTTCCTTCCAGTCTTCCTTGGGCAAGAATATATTTCATTTAATCCCTGACATATAAGGTTACATAATGATTGTTCAATATAAACAATTTTGCTTTTGTTAGTAATGCACATTTTGCTTTCTTGACAAAGATTTTTCTTACTTTTTCACAGCTAGTCCTGCACATAACAGATTATAAACATACACTGCCTGGATGGGAAAGTATAACTCAGAGTAGTTGTTGCTTTATTTACAGTTGCATATCTTTTAATGAAAACTTCTAGACTAAATTCAGTATTATGATTTAAAGTCTGCTATTCTCAGTATACTTGCTTCTACTTTATCTCATTATTTTTGTTTCAGTAAACATGGAAAAGAAGAAAATATTCTAATATAAAATTTGACTGTGCTTTGTACCTGGGTGGTACATGAATTTTTCTCAGAGTGGGTATTTATTTTTAGTGTTGTTTTTAGTTTATGAAAATAATTATTTTGTTCTTGTCATTGTTGGGAAATCAGAGGCCTTATGGACCTGGATGCTAGGGAGATGACTGGCTTAAGTAAGGATATTATTTCTTCCAAAAAATTAAGAAAAAAAAATTGAACATTTGCAGGTATTTTCACTTCAAGGAAAAGAGCGTGTCAGATTAGAGTCCAGAATCCTGGCATGAGGCCAAAGTTCAACAAGCCACATTGTCAATAAATAAGAGGTTTTTGTGGTGATTTCTCATGAGGCTTAGGAACTGCCTTTAAATATATTTTATTTTAACCTATTCCATCTAGAACATTAAATATTTAGTCCATAAAGTTTTCATAAACTTATGATACAAAGTGACTATACAATAGTACTGTTGTTTGAAATGAAGGTAGAGAAGTGGCTACATGTGAGGAGAAAATTAGAGAACTTTTTTTTTTTTTTTCTGAAGATAAAATAACTGTTAGTGATTAAAACAAATAGGGATAAAGAATCTAGGAAATAAATTTTTTAAAAATAAAAGCCTCTTTTTTTTATGATTCTCCTCTTTTTTCTGGAAGACCTAGAACTATGAAGATCACAAGATTTCTATGGGTAGGATGAAAACTTATTTGATAATTAAAAAAAAAAATGAACCAACCTCCAACACTGTGTTTAACCTGGACAAGACTAAATCACTTCTCCTTTTGTTGGCTACTTCCTCTTGGATTTTAAGGTATAAAATCTTCAAATTGCTGTTAGAGAACGATAGTTTGAAAAATATATTTGGTGACTAACTCAAGTTATGACTTTTCTCAAACAGGACATTGGATTACTTTCTTTTTGACAAAATATGGGGAAACGGATACTCTAAAATGCTTAAATGACTCTTGTGCACAGTCACTCAGTTGTGTCCTACTCTTTGTGACCCCATGGACTGTAGCCAACTAGACTCCTTTGCCCATGGAATTTTCCAGGCAAGGATACTGGAGTGGGTTGCCATAGGTTTGTTGTCAGTTCAGTTCAGTCACTCAGTCATGTCCTACTCTTTGAGACCCCATGAATCCCAGCACGCCAGGCTCCCTGTCCATCACCAAATCCTGGAGTTCACCCAGACTCACGTCCATCGAGTCAGTGATGCCATCCAGCCATCTCATCCTCTGTCGTCCCCTTCTCCTCCTGCCCCCAATCCCTCCCAGCATCAGGGTCTTTTCCAATGAGTCAACTCTTCGCATGAAGTGGCCAAAGTACTGGAGTTTCAGCTTTAGCATCATTCCTTCCAAAGAAATCCCAGGGCTGATCTCCTTCAGAATGGACTGGCTGGATCTCCTTGCAGTCCAAGGGACTCTCAAGAGTCTTCTCCAACACCACAGTTCAAAAGCATCAATTCTTCGGTGCTCAGCCTTCTTCACAGTCCAACTCTCACATCCATGCATGACCACAGGCAAAACCATAGCCTTGACTAGACAGACCTTTGTTGGCAAAGTAATGTCTCTGCTTTTGAATATGCTATCTAGGTTGGTCATAACTTTCCTTCCAAGGAGTGAGCATCTTTTAATTTCATGGCTGCAGTCACCATCTGCAGTGATTTTGGAGCCCAAAAAATAAAGTCTGACACTGTTTCCACTGTTTCCCCATCTATTTCCCATGAAGTGATGGGACCAGATGCCATGATCTTAGTTTTCTGAATGTTGAGCTTTAAGCCAACATTTTCACTCTCCACTTTCACTTTCATCAAGAGGCTTTTTAGTTCCTCTTCACTTTCTGCCATAAGGGCGGTGTCATCTGCATATCTGAGGTGATTGATATTTTTCCCAGCAATCTTGATTCCAGCTTGTGTTTCTTCCAGTCCAGCATTTCTCATGATGTACTCTGCATATAAGTTAAATAAGCAGGGTGACAATATACAGCCTTGATGTACTCCTTTTCCTATATGGATCCAGTCTGTTTTTCCATGTCCAGTTCTAACTGTTGCTTGGTGACCTGCATACAGATTTCTCAAGAGGCAGGTCAGGTGGTCTGGTATTCCCATCTCTTTCAGAATTTTCCACAGTTTCTTGTGATCCATACAGTCAAAGGCTTTGGCATAGTCAATAAAGCAGAAATAGATGTTTTTCTGGAATTCTCTTGCTTTTTCCATGATCCAGCGGATGTTGGCAATTTGATCTCTGGTTCCTCTGCCTTTTCTAAAACCAGCTTGAACATGCCCTTTATTATATTGAGATATACTCTCTAGGCCTTGTTTCTATAGTGTAGTAGTTATCACTTTCGCCTCACATGCCAAAGGTCCCTGGTTCAAAACCAGGCATAAACAGACTTTCAGAAGCCTAAGGGTCTCTGTTAGTTGCTAATTACTATGGGCTTCCCTGGTGGCACAGTGGTAAAGAATCTGTCTGCAATGCAGGAAACCCAATTTTGACCCTTGGGTTGGGAATATCCCCTGGGGAAGGAAATGGCAGCCCACTCCAGGATTCTTGCCTGGAGAATCACATGGACCAAGAAGCCTGGCGGGCTACAGTTCATAGTGTCACAAAGAGTTGGGCGTGCCTGGAGACTTAGCACACATGCACATACACCCTCTATGCTCACTTTCTAGAGAGTTATTATAATAAATTGGTGCTGAATTTTGTCAAAAGTTTATTGTACATCTATTTAGATGATCATATTGTTTTTAGTCTTCAGTTTTATGTGGTGTATCATATTTACTGATTTGCAACTATTGAAAAATCCTTGCATTTCTGGGGTTAATCCCACTTGATCATGGTGTATGATCTTCTTAAAGTATTGTTGGATTCAGATTGGTAGGATTTTGTTGAGGATTTTTGCATCTGTTTTTCATCAATGCTATTGGTCTATAATTTTCTTTTTTGTGCTATCTTTGTCTGGCTTTGGTATCAGGTCCTGGTGGCCTCATAGAATAAGTTTGAACGTTTTCCTTCCTCTGCAATTTTTGGAACAGTCTCAGGAGGACATGTATTAACTCTTCTCTAAATGTTTGATAGAATTTGCCTGTGAAGTCATCAGGTCCTGGGCTTTTGTTTATTGGGAGTTTTTAAATCACAACTTCAATTTCAGTGCTTGTGATTTGTCTGATCATACTTATATTTTTTCCTGGCTCAGTATTGGAAGACTGTGCCTTTCTAAGAATTTATCCACTTCTTCAGGTTGTCCATTCTGTTGGCATACAGTTGCTCATAGTAGTCTCTTTTGATCCTTTGTATTTCTGTGGAGTCTTTTGTAACTTTTTATTTTTTGTTTTTAATTTTATTAATTTGAGTCCCCTCCCTTTTTTCTAGATAAGTTTGGCTAAGGGTTTATAAATTTTGTTTATCTTTTCAAAGAACAATCTTTTTCTTTCATTGATTTTGCAATTGTTTTATTTGTCTACTGCATTTATTTTTGCTCTGATCTTTATGATTTCTTTACTTCTACTCACTTTAGGTTGAGTATTACTTCATACCTGCCAGAATGGCTATCATTAAAAATTCCACTAAGAATAAATTCTGGAGAGGGTGTTGAGAGAAGGGAAACCTCCTACACTGCTGGTGGGAATGTAAATTTATAAATCTACTACGGAGAACAGTATGGTGGTTCTTTAAAAGACTAAAAATAGAAATACCTTATGACCCTGCAATCCCACCCCAGAGCATATATCTGGAGAAAAACATGATTCAAAAGGATAAACAAGCATCCCAATGTTCATTGCAGAACTGTAGCCAGCATAGTAGCCAAGACATGGAAGCAATCTAAATGTCCATTGACAGAGGAATGGATGAAGAAGTTGTGGTGCCTATGTACAGTGGAATATTACTCAGCCACTAAAAAGAATGAAATAATATGATTTACAGCAATACAGATGGACCTAGAGATTGTCATACTGAGTGAAATATGTCAGACAGAGAAGGGAAGATATCTTTTGACATCCCTTATATTTGGATTCTAAAAGGTAATAATACAAATGAACTTACTTACAAAATATAAAGAGATTCACAGAGTTAGAGAATGAACTTATGGTTGCCAGGGGGAAGGATGGGAAGAAGAAATTATTAGGGAGTTTGGGAATGGACATAAACACACTGCTATATTTATTTTTATATTTATTTATTTGTTTTAGTTGGAGGCTAATTACTTTACAATATTGTAGTGGCTTTTGCCATACATGGACATGAATCACCCATGGGTGCACATGCGTTCCCCATCCTGAACCCCCCTCCCACCTCCCTCCCCACTCCATCCCTCAGGGTCATCCCAGTGCACCAGCCCTGAGCACCCTGTCTCATGCATCAAACCTGGATTGACAATCTATTTCACATATGGTAATATACATGTTTCAACGCTATTCTCTCAAATCATCCCACCCTCGCCTTCTCCCACAGAGTCCAAAATCTGATCTTTATTTCTGTGTCTCTTTTGCTGTCTCATATATACGGTTAAAAATGGATAACCAACAAGGTTGTATGGTATACCACAGGGAACTCTACTTAATGTTATGTGACAGCTTGGATGGGAGAGGAGTTTGGGGATGGATATGTGTATGTATGTGGCCGAGTCATTTCACTGTCAACTGAAACTATCACACTATTGTTAATGAGCTATACCCCCATAGAAAATAAAAAGTTTAAAATTTAAAAAAGAACTGCTTTCCTTACCTATTAAAATTCCTCCAAAGGACTCAAAGTCTCAGAGCAAGAAAAGAGGAGGTAAAAGTATATTGCAAAATAATTACCAATTTGTTCTCCCATAGGATTATAAAGTTTTCTGCAATTAAAAATATTAGACATATATTTCAAGGATCTTAATCTGATTTTTAAAGTTTTTCATAATAGCCATAATTTGGGAAATTCCCTAAAGCATCTTTTTGCTTTTAATTATTTCAAATCTTACCCAAGACTTAAAATTCCCACCAATGGGAGCTGATTACTCAGATTATCTTGAAAACATTTTAAAGTGTTTCCTAAACATTACCAAATGATAAAATCCACATTATCTGACAAAGACCTACTCAGAGACAAATAGCATTCTTCCTTAATAACAGGGAGAGTTATCAGAGATTGATTTTTCACACTGTGGTAGTTTTGATTCAGAAGAATATTATTACTTTCAGGATGAAATTTCAGATGGAATTTATAAGAAGGCTTTCTTTTCCCCTTTAGGAAAAAGACCTTTAAACCCAATGTTCTTTTTTCTCATCTATCATCTATTATGTTGTAGACTGTATGGAAAATTTATGAACTAATAAATCTCAGAGGCAAGAATTTTTTCCTGTAAGTAGTTCATTGATAAGATAGCTGGTACCATAAATAGAGTAAACCACAGATTACTGCACATCTCTTCAAATAACGCATGAAATGTTACACTGTGGGATTTGTTAAGACACATTTCTGCATCCTACTTTTAATTCTTTCATTTTTATGAAATTTCTGGTTAAGGAAGTTTTTGAGGAAATGAAAGCACACTCAAATATGGCCACTTGATTCTGAAGAGGACATGAAAATTGAGTACTGATCACATGAATCATGGATTGGCAGCTCCTCTTTCTGCTTCATTATCTTTACTTAGGGACTTTACTTTTCATTATCTTTAATTAGGTCTTAGGAAGAATAACTATCAACAAAGTTAGTGGAGGTGATGGAATTCCAGTTGAGCTATTTCAAATCCTAAAAGATGATGCTGTGAAAGAGCTGCACTCAATATGCCAGCAAATTTGGAAAACTCGTCAGTGGCCACAGGGCTGGAAAAGGTCAGGTTTCATTACAATCCCAAAGAAAGGCAATGCCAAAGAATGTTCAAACTACTGCACAATTGCACTCATTTCACACACTAGCAAAGTAATTCTCAAAGTTCTCCAAGCCAGGCTTCAACAGTACACGAACTGTGAACTTCCAGATGTTCATCTGGATTTAGAAAAGGCAGAGGAACCAGAGATCAAATTGCTGACATCCATTCGATCATTGAAAAAGCAAGAGAGTTCCAGAAAAACATCTGCTTCTGCTTTATTGACAATGCCAAAGCCTTTGACTGTATGGATCAAAACAAACTGTGGAAAATTCTGAAAGAGATGGAAGTATCAGACCATCTGACCTGCCTCTTGAGAAACGTGTATGCAGGTCAGGAAGCAACAGTTAGAACTGGACATGGAACAACAGACTGGTTCCAAATATGAAAAAGGGTACATCAAAACTCTATATTGTCACCCTGCCAATTTAACTTATATGCAGAGTACATCATGCAAAATGCCAGGCTGGATGAAACACAAGCTGGAATCAAGATTGCCAGGAAAAATATCAATAACCTCAGATATACAGATGACACCACCCTAATGGCAGAAAGAGAAGAAGAACTAAAGAACCTCTGGATGAAAGTGAAAGAGGAGAGTGAAAAAGTTGTCTTAAAACTCAACATTCAACAAACTAAGATCATGGCATCCGGTCCCATCACTTCATGGCAAATAGATGGGGAAACAATGGAAACAGTGTGAAACTTTATTTTCTTGGGCTCCAAAATCACTGCAGATAGTGACTGCAGACATGAAATTAAAAGACACTTGCTCCTTGGAAGAAAAGCTACGACTAACCTAGATAGCATATTGAAAAGCAGAGACATTACTTTGCCAACAAAGGGTCCATCTAGTCAAATCTATGGTTTTTCCAGTAGTCATGTATGGATATGAGAGTTGGACTATAAAGAAAGTGAAGCGCTGAAGAATTGATGCTTTTGAACTGTGGTGTTGGAGAAGACTCTTGAGAGTCCCTTGGACTGAAAGGAGATCGAACCATTTAATTCTAAAAGAAAGCAGTCCTGAATATTCACTGAAGGACTGATGCTGAGGCTGAAATTCCAATACTTTGGCCACCTGATGTGAAGAAGTGACTCATTGGAAAAGACCCTGATGCTGGGAAAGATTGAAGGCAGAAGGAGAAGGGGACAGCAGAAGATGAGATGATTGGATGGCATCCCTGACTCAATGGACATGAGTTTGAGCAAACTCCAGGAGTTGGTGACAGACAGGGAAGCCTGGTGTGCTGCAGTCCATGTGGTCACAAAGAGTTGGACACGACTGAACATCTGAAATGAACTGAAGGGTCTCAGAAACACAGTCAGCTTAGTCAGCTTTTAATACATCATAACTTCCACTTGAATCTTTATTGTGTATAATCAGACTTACTTGAGATCGAGAGCCAGGACTGATTCAAGGATTTCCCAAAAGAGAGCCTGCTGCTGCTGCTGCTAAGTCTCTTCAGTCGTGTCCGACTCTGTGCGACCCCATAGACGGCAGCCCACCAGGCTCCCCCATCCCTGGGATTCTCCAGGCAAGAACACTGGAGTGGGTTGCCATTTCCTTCTCCAATGCATGAAAGTGAAAAGTGAAAGTGAAGTCGCTCAGTCGTGTCCAACTCTTAGCAACCCCATGGACTGTAGCCTACCAGGCTCCTCCGTTCATGGGATTTTCCAGGCAAGAGTACTGGAGTGTGTTGCCATTGCCTTCTGCGAGAAGAGAGCCTAGTGTCTCATATTTAATATCAATATCATAAGCATTTATGAAATTTCCTGGGGTATTTTTAACCTTTGTTCATAGAATTATTAATTTTTCTTTACACTGAATTATTTTCCAAAATGCTGTATCATACCTTCTTTTATCTATTTTAGTTAGACTAGTAGATTTAAATATTATGCAGTATATTAGAATGATTCTAAGCAAGAGATAGGGAACTATGAAAAAGTTTCAAAAACCCCAATAATCATTACCATCTTCTAAATATATTAAAAAACAAAAAAACAAAAGAAAGAAAAAAAACAATAATTTAAAATGGCATAAATTTAATATTGATTCATTAGAAATTCAGGGCCTGTTGGTTTTTTCCATCTCTCTTTCTTAGGAGTTGTTATGTAAAAAATAAATAAATCACCTAACTTTGGTAGCACAAGTTACCATTTTGTGTGTGGAAAACTATTTTTTTTAGCACATTAAAAACTTTTTTTGACAGCTTGATGCTTTTCTACTAATCATAGAAGCCTCTTACATTGCAAAGTGATATTCTTCCCCTCATTCCACTAAATATAAGCAATGTGTGTATAAATATACTTATATATGTTTATTTTTCATCTACAAACACATATATATTTCTAAAATAAGTTGAACTTTCCAAGGCAATTTCATTCTCCCAGAAAAGTAAACATTCTCCAATTTTCTTTTTTAGGTTTTTGAGAAGGTTAAAAGTTTGTACAATAGTTAATCTGCACAAAATGCTTCATAAATCAAACTGGTCCTTTCATGGTTTCTCATCAAAGATAACTCTGACTCAATTTATTATTTAGTTTTAAGCAAGACATAATTTTGAGAAGCATATTTTTATTATATTGCTTGAATTTTCAAATGAGTAATGGAGACACACTGAAGTACTTGAACTAGGGTGGGATAGAGCAATGACCATATTTCAGTGTCTATTGCTAAATAAGAGTGAGTTTAACAATGTTTATGGCTAAATAAGAGTGAGTATGTTGGGAAATGCTAAAATAATCTTTAGAAGCTGCTAAAAGTTCAATATTACAGTAGTTCAGCTTAAACATCAAAAGCCATAAGTTGTGTGGTGGTTGACAGACATGGGTTGAGGTCACTGTGGTTGTAGAGGTTGTGTTTGGGGTAAGAGAAATGTTGAATATATTCTGAATGCTCTTTGAGAAAAATAACATGATTTTCAGAAATATTTATTGAGTTCCTTCTATGTACTCTACACTGTTCTTAGATCCAGAAGCCAAACAGCAAACAAAATAGAAGAGATGTTTTTCTTTATAGAGCTTATAATTTATAGAAGAATACAGGTAATCAGGGGGGAAAAGCTCTGATGAGTGTTATGGTGGAGAGTCTAGTTTAATTTATGAGAACATAAATGACAGCTGACAATTTTTAAGTATTTACCATATGAAAGGCACTTTCTCAACCAGTTTACTTAGGATTTTTTCATTTGATTAACACAGTAGCCCAAAGAAAGAGATGCTATTTTACCACCCCTATTTTCCCACATTGAACAGAAAAATTAAGTAACTTGTCCATAGAATTATAGTTTGTAAGTAGGAAATTAATATTCACAATACTCTAACTCCATAGCTTCTACTCTTTTCTATGACAAAAATAAATTGATAAGCTCGGTTACTGAAATGTTACAGAAAATGGCTCAGCAGGAGAATCAAGCGGAAATTTCAAGTAAATTTTTTAAAAGTATAAATTAAAGAAGGAACATGTTGTTGCTTAGTCGCTAAGTCTGTAACTCTTTGCAACACCATGGACTCTCCTCACCAGCTCCTCTGTCCATGAAATTTCCAGGCAAAAAATACTGAAGTGGTTTGCCATTCCTTCTCCAGGGTATCATCCCAACCAAGGGATCAAATCTGTATCTCTTGCATTGGCAGGTGAATTCTTTACCATGAGCCACTGGGAAAGCCTCATAGAAGGAATATGCTATGCTATGCTAAGTCACTTCAGTCGTGTCCGACTCTGTGTGACCCCATAGACAGTAGGCTACCAGGCTCCCCCGTCCCTGGGGTTCTCCAGGCAAGAACACTGGAGTGGGTTGCCATTTCCTTCTCCAATGCATGAAAGTGAAAAGTGAAAGTGAAGTCTCTCAGTTGTGTCCGACTCTTAGTGACCCCATGGACTGCAGCCTACCAGGCTCCTCCATCCATGGGATTTTCCGGGCAAGAGTACTGGAGTGGGGTGCCGTTGCCTTCTCGGTGAAGGAATATATCACATTGCAATTTTTTTTTTAGAGATATTTAAGAGAGAGAACACTCTTGAAAAATTTCAGATAAAGAATAGAACAGTCTTATGGACTCTGTGGGAGAGGGAGAAGGTGGGAAGATTTGGGAGAATGGCATTGAAACATGTAAAATTTCATGTATGAAACGAGAATTTTTTTTAGAGATGGGATGACCCAGAGGATTTGGGGAGGGAGGAAGAGAGGGTTCAGGAGAACACCTGTGGTGGATTCATTTTGATAAAAATTTCAATTATGTAAAGTTTAAAAATAAAATAAAATTAATAAAGAAATAAGGAAACCTAGAAATAGGAACCTTACACAAAGTATATCCATTTGCGAAATGAAAGGGAATAAAACAATGTAGTAGCTTTCCCTTCAGAGGTAGATGTAATGAGGAGATGGGAATTTACTTTGGATCTGCATTGAGGGATGTATAATACCTAAAATGAAAAGGAGTGAAAGATTGAGTCCCTAAGGAACTAAAGACTGATCACAATCCAAGATATATAATTTCCTTATTCCCTTTTATACAAATCTATACCCTGGGGAAAAGAGTCAGCAAGCTTCTAGCCTGTTTTTAACCAAGTGTATTACATCAGGACTCTCACATTAAATTTCCTGTGTCTAATCAAGTAGCAAGTATGATAATAAAAGGCTTTATTTTCTCTGCTGCTTGAAAGGACTGAAATAATTATCAGAAGTTATAATAGTTCAGAAAGGCTTCTCAGACATATGTCTTGGCCAGCTTCTCTCAGAATCAAAGAACTCAAGGCTCAGGAACCTGAAATTGCATTTCCAATCCCAACTGGGTAAAAACCAAGGATAAGGGAGCCAGCCCTGAGGTTTTCTGAACTAAGGAGGGTGAGTTTCTGAATTTAATTTATAAACTTATTCCCTGCTTAGATGAAAGTATAAGGACCGAATATATGCCCATTCTTTCTCATTTTGTGCAGATCTGAGACACAGGTGAAATTGGCAGAGAAATCTGTTAGAGGGTCATCACAGAATGCTTATAGACATGAGGTGGTTCTGTCTTGATCTATCTTTCTTGCCCTTTATTTTTCCAGCAGTTATATTTGCATGTAACAGCACTGGCCTTAACTCTGATGTTTGTGATTTCCTTTGCTATGTTTAGCTTATACAAGTCCGCAAAACTCTATCCTGATAAAGGTAAAGGCAGATTCTGTGGGACCAGGTAGGACTAGTCTCTGACATTCCCAGTGTTTACCCTCCCTTGTAGATGAGACACTGTGGCAAGGGCTGAGTTGTTCTCTAACGGAACCCTTTCTCTTGTGTCCACAGATTCCCTTAGAGAAGAATGGCTCCTGGAAATGACTCTTTTGTGACTGAATTCATTCTGTTGGGATTAACAGACCAACCAGATCTCCATCTCCCCCTGTTCATCTTCTTTCTAGGAATGTACATGGTGACTGTGATGGGAAATTTGGGATTGCTAAATCTAATTGTTCTAAATTCACATCTACATTCCCCCATGTATTTTTTCCTCTTTAACTTGTCCTTCATAGATCTATGTTATTCTTCTGTGTTTACACCCAAAATGCTGATTAACTTCACATCAAAGAAGAATATTATTTCTTACATGGGATGCATGACCCAGCTCTACTTTTTCTGTTTTTTTGTCATTTCTGAATGCTATGTGCTGACATCAATGGCCTATGACCGCTATGTGGCCATCTGTAACCCACTTTTGTATAATGTTGCTACGTCCCCTAAAGTGTGTTCCAGCCTTATGTTTGGTTCCTACTTGATGGCATTTTCTGGTGCCATGGCTCACACTGGATGCATGCTGAGACTGACCTTCTGTGATGCAAACACCATCAACCATTATTTCTGTGACATCCTCCCTCTGCTTGAGCTTTCCTGCACAAGTACCTACATCAATGAGCTGGTAGTTTTCACTGTGGGAGGCATCAACATCATTGTGCCCAGTCTCACCATATTTGTCTCTTATGGCTTCATCCTCTCTAGTATCCTCCACATCAAGTCCACAGAGGGCAGGTCCAAGGCCTTTAGCACCTGCAGTTCCCACATCATTGCTATTTCTCTTTTCTTTGGATCAAGTGCATTTATGTATCTCAAACCATCTTCTGTTGGGTCTGTGGATGAGGAAAAAATTTCCTCTGTCTTTTATACCAATGTGGTTGCCATGATGAACCCTTTAATCTATAGCTTGAGAAATAAAGATGTGAAATTCGCTGTGAGAAAAATTCTGAGTTGTAGGTAGCTTTGATTAGAAATACTGTCTCTGTAGTTAATCACAAAGTAGGAAGGTTCTGGTTTTAATAATAATAATTTTATTGACAATCTTCTTATCTTATTTCTTTCTCCCCATGTTGAAAGAAATTTGAATCTCCTCTTAATTTGTTTCCACGTTTTGTAGAGTAGATCTTCTATCTTTCCTTACTATTTGCATAATTTCCTTTCCTCACGGTCTCTTACTATGACTTTTATGAAATTTTTTTTAATATCTTGGTGTTTTTCTTTAGCATTTAAACTTTTTCCCCCTCTGGAAATAGGAGACTGGTTTACAGATGATGAAATCAGGGAATATGAGGGTGACATAGTGTCACTGAAAGTGAAAGTTAAAGTCACTCAGTCATGTCCAACTCTTTGCGACACCATGGACTATACAGTCCATGGAATTCTCCAGGCTAGGATAGTGGAGTGGGTAGACTTTCCCTTCTCCAGGGCATCTTTCCAACCCAGGGATCAAACCCAGGTCTCCCGCATTGCAGGTGTATTCTTTACCAGCTGAGCTACATAGTATCATTGCTGCTGCTGCTGCTGCTAAGTTGTTTCAGTCGTGTCCAACTCTATGCGACCCCATAGACGGCAGCCCATCAGGCTCCCCCATCCCTGGGATTCTCCAGGCAAGAACTCTGGAGTGGGTTGCCATTTCCTTCTCCAATGCATGAAAGTGAAAAGTGAAAGTGAAGTCGCTCAGTTGTGTCCGACTCTTAGTGACCTTGTGGACTGCAGCCTACTTTACCAACAAAGGTTCATCTAGTCAAGGCTATGGTTTTTCCTGTGGTCATGTATGGATGTGAGAGTTGGACTATGAAGAAAGCTGAGTGCCGAAGAATTGATGGTTTTGAACTGTGGTATTGGAGAAGACTCTTGAGAGTCCCTTGAACTGCAAGGAGATCCAACTAGTCCATTCTGAAGGAGATCAGCCCTGGGATTTCTTTGGAAGGAATGATGCTGAAGCTGAAACTCCAGTACTTTGGCCACCTCATGCGAAGAGTTGACTCATTGGAAAAGACTCTGATGCTGGGAGGGATTGGGGACAGGAGGAGAAGGGGACGGCAGAGGATGAGATGGCTGGATGGCATCACTGACTCAATGGACATGAGTCTGGGTGAATTCCGGGAGTTGGTGATGGACAGGGAGGCCTGGCATGCTGCGATTCATGGGGTCGCAAAGAGTCAGACACGACTGAGCCACTGAACTGAACTGAACTGAAGGTGTCCTTAGTGTTGTATTCCACAGTAATCCACATGCTGAAGCCTTTAATATACAGTCTCAGAAACAAGGATGTGAAGAAAGCATTTTGGAAGGTTTTGGTGAAGAAGTGATTCTTGGCTTTGGGGTTTTATAAATGGGAAAAATAAATGGTTCCAAGGAAAATATGCTGTTTTGTTCATTTTCCCTTGTTATTCTGCTGAGTTTGTTTAACCAGGTCCTGGACTTTTTTCACTGCTGTGCCTACCTGTCCTTTAAATATATCTTTTCTTCTCCATATATTTCTTTTTTATGTTTTCTCAGGGTCTAGGTAATAATAACTGCCTTCTCAGGCAATACCATTCCTTAAGCTTTTTCCATCTTTAAGGAGAATGTATACTGCTTACTCTTTTTCAGTGACTTTAATATTTCAGTGAATAGTTTCCTGGAACTGGTTCCTGGCCTTCAGATTACCACTGTCTAATACACAGATTTATAATTGACCTCCATTCTCTCATTCTCTTTCTCATTCCAGTTTAATTAACTTGTTTTACTTTAGTTTGCTTTCCTTTTTCTACTGCTGCTATTATAAGACTGAGGCAACATTTCTAAATCACTTGATTTCCTAAGCAGCCTTAATTCCTAGAAACAGAGTGCTCCAAATCAAGATTTCTAATCTACCTTCTCAGTTGTTAGGTTAGAAATAATTTCTCTGAACTGTTTCTCTTTCTCAATATAAGAGATATTATTCTTTTTATGGTAAGCCCTCTTCCCATTTTTATTGGTTCATTAATGAAATCTACCATCCATGTAAGTGAAGCACCTTACCTTATTAGAAGATCACTTTACCAACAAAGGTCCATCTAGTCAAAGCTATAGTTTTTCCAGTAGTCATGTATGGATGTGAGAGTTGGACCATAAATAAGGCTGAGCACCGAAGAATTGATGCTTTTGAACTATGGTATTAGAGAAGACTCTTGAGAGTCCCTTTGACTGCAAGGAGATCAAACCTGTCAATCCTAAAGGAAATTAGTCCTGAGTATTTACTGGAAGGACTGACGCTGAAGCTGAAGCTCCAACACTTTGGCCGCCTGATGAGAAGAGTTGACTCATTAGAAAAGACCCTGATCCTGAGAAAGATTGAAGCCCGGAGGAGAAGGGGATGACAGAGGATGAGATAGTTGAATGGCATCACTGAATCAATGAACATGAATTTGAGGAAGCTCCAGGAGATTGTGAAGGACAGGGAAGCCTGGCAAGCTGCAGTCCACAGGATCTCTAAGAGTCAGACATGACTGACTTGTTGAACAACATATGTTGAACAACAACATATTACAAGATGGAAATTCAAAGCCCTGTAAGCTCTGAGCTTACTTATTTAACAAATCAAGGGACAAGTGGCGTCCACTGGGCAGGAGCTACTTCTTGAGCCTGTGCACAACCCATAGTAATTCAGTTAGGCTCTCCACAGTCCCATGTATGGGTCACAAAGGCAATTTAAAATGAAAAGCCAATGTCACAATGTACAGCAGCCCAAACCACCCTGCTCTACTAGTCTTAGAATTCATATTTCTTGAGAACAGGGCTGAAAACTGACTGGAAACAACAAATAATTTTTCTACCCCCTATTTTCCAAACAATACTTATACGAACATTTCTCTTTTCATTATAATCAAATCGCTGCTTGGGAAAAGCTTCATCTCTATGTTCAGGTTTAAGCTGCAGCAATACTTGCTTGTGCAATCGCTAAGATTGGCTCAGTTTACCCAACCCACATTTATCATGGACCATAGACACATGACTGTGTGGACGCTTACTTAGTTCACGTGTTTCAAGGAATAGAGCCTTTATTGAGACATTTGCCTTTTTTTAAGAGCCAGCACTAGTGGTACAACCTCTGGATAAAAATGAATGTGTGCCCATATAAAATTATTCACTCAGCTTTAAACAAATCTGCACTACGAGGCACCTGTGAAGGTGAAAATCCCACACTGTCAGAAGTTTAGACTCATAGCCACCTGCAGAGATATGGTTAGTGAAAAGTTATGCATAAGCCATAAAGAATAAAAACATAAAAATAAGTATCAATTCATGCCACTGAAGTAAAATTCCCATCTCCCCATCAAAAGCCCAAAACCATTAGCTACCTTTTTGTTTCCAAATCTTCTCTTTTTAACTTCTTTATAACCCTGATCCAATGCACAAGGTACTTTTGAGGAAGTCAAATACAGAGCCTTTGTTCTAGACCAATAGAAAAGTAAATAAACAATCTGTCAAGTGAAGACCAAATATCTTTATTAGATCTTTATTGTTGGACAACGTATACTTAAATCCAAGCCCTGAGTTAGGCAACCCACTACTCTAATCACAGGAAGTGCTAGATTCCTGCCGGTCTCTACTAGAACAGGGAGAAATGCACAGGAAATATATGAGAATATGTTCTTTCTGAAAACATGCTTACTCTCAGAAAGAAAATAAACAATAAAAGAATAGTTTCTTATTTGAAGCTCACCTACCAGATAAGTCATTCCACCTTCCCAGGTGTGAATAAGGGTGTAAAACAGGGTCCAGAGTGAAGTAATTAATGTTCCTCTACATGAAAGGAATATTGGGGATGAGAAAGAGCTGTTTCATTCATCTTTCATGCACACATAGAACTTAGAAAAGACAGATTTCAATCAATCTAGAAAAAAAGCAAGTCTATGATGGATAAAAATAGAATTAAGAAATAGAAAAGACTCAAAATTGAAATTATAACTGAGAAATCCTAAGTAAGATTTAGGAAAAGTGACACAAAACCCTCTTTATGGTTAAAACACTTATTAGTAAACTTATCAGGATTATTCTGTTTTGATTTTAGAAAGAAAAGTCAGAATGATGTTAGAAGAACAAGAGGACTTTCATTGACCAGAATAAAAATATGTAAAGATCCTTATAAATTAACACAAAAATGGATGGCCCATAGAAAATTAAGCCAAAATCACTCAATATACAAATATCAAAAATAATATAAGTGCAAATTAGCACATTAAACATTTCCAACTCTGTTAGAAACACAAATTTAAATAAAACAATAGTGATATACATACTCAAATACCTATATTAATTTCTGTAAGACAGTTTAACAACATATATTAAATACATTGTATTGTAAATTCTATATGAACTTTTTCAAGTTATTCAATTTCCAGTCATTCATATTTAATAAATAAAATAATACTGGCAAAGATAAAGCTGCAAACATAAAGTGCTACTGATAATTGAAAAAAATAATTTAAATAAATGTCCCTCAAAAATATAAGCTTAAGTAAAATGTGGTAGAGATATATAATAGAATAAAAAGTCATTAAAATAATTTTATAAAATTATACTTCGTGACAGTGAATATATTCAAGGTAAATAGAAATTTTAAAAGATCTGCTTGCAAATGGCACTCATATACATGATTCAACAGGATGAAAATTTCAAAGTGCACTAACATTTTTTTTCCTCTTTTCCAGCTGCAATAATTAAATAGCCTGCATATAAATGAGAACATTGTTATAGAGATGATTTTAAAGTAATTTTCTATGTGTCTATGTTGAGTGCGGGGGAATTGAAGGAGTTTTACCTTCTATTCCAAGCATCTTTCAAGACATACTTCCACGGTATCTCAATGAATTTTTACATATCTATGTATACAAAATGTACTAAGAATACAGCTCTTTGAATTTTTTTATTATGCTCATACCCATTTCATGACTAATCAGATAAAAATATAAATAGAACATTAGCATCACATCATAAGGCTTTATCATGTTCCAAGGAGAAGTAGTGTACATTTGGGAAGTTTTACCTTTTCTGGACTGCATATAAGTGGAATCACACAGTATATACTCTTCTGTGCGTAGCTTGTATCACTCAAAAATTTGTCTGTAAGACATTTTTGTGTCGTGACATGCTTGTGTACTCTCCATAGTATAAATATGACACACTTAATTATTCATTCTCCTGTTTGATCAATGCTTAAGAACGTGTTCACTTTGGAACTGTTATATCTTTTATGTATGTTATTTTACCAATCTTTTAATTGATGTACATCCTCATTTCTCTAGGTTATATACCCATTCTTAAATATATGCCTACTGGATTATAAAGAAGATTAATATTTAGTATTAGAAAATAATGCCAAACTGTATTACAACTCAGTTGGTAATGCTGTACTGCCACTAGTGATGCCTGAGAGTTCCAGCTACTGCAGATTCTTGCCAACACCTAGTACTGTGAGTCTCTTAAATTGTAACCTTTTTGCTGTAATGTCATAGTGTCTCATTGTATGCAATCCCGTGATATCCAATCATGTAGACTAATTGTTTATTATTCGGCTATTTGGTTGTACTTTTAAAAATTTCAAATATTTTGTTGAGAACTTTGGAGGTAACTGAGGTGATGGCACCTGTGCAAATTGAAATCTCTCTATACATTCTCCTGAAAGTTGTATAGATCAACTAGAAGAACAAGTGAAACTGCATAATCACTGCACCTTCAGCACAGCCATATAAAGAAAGCACTACTAAGTTCAATCTACCTATGTGTAGAAATATGACTCTATGTTCTAGCAGAAGTACTGAACTTGTGTTCCCCATCCTGAACCCCCCAATTAGCCTCCAATTAAAATAAATAAATTTAAATTAAAAAAAGAAGTATTGAACTCTTAGAATTAAATGATATGACTTAAATGCAATAAATACCAAAAAAAAAAAAGTATTGGTAGACTAGAATATTGACTATAGGAAAGAAGTAAAGAGAGTTCACATAAGACTCAAAGATGCAACCTTAGAAAGGCAACACTTTAGGGAAAGAGAATTAAGTGAAGGAAGAGGAAACTTTTTGAATTTGTATTGAAAGAGGAAAAGAAAAGTGAGTGGGTAAATGTAAAATCTTGAGAAGAAAGATAAGGAGAAGAAGGAGCAGGAGTGGAAAGGGAGAGGAATTGGAGGGGAGAGAGAAGGGAGGAAAGAGTGCAAAGGAGGAAGATGGGGGAGGAGACACAAGGTCCTAAAAAAAAAAAAGATATCCACTAAATAGCCAGTATGCTTTTGTACTGGGCTTGCCAGGTGGCTCAGTGGTAAAGAATCTGCCTGCCAATGCAGGAGATGCAAGAGACATGGGTTTGATCCCTGAGTCAGGAAAATTCCTTGAAGAAGAAAATGGCAACCCACCCAGTATTCTTGCCTGGAAAATTATATGGACACAGGAGCCTTGTAGGCTACAGACCATGGTGCACAGAGAGTTAGACATGACTGAGCACATAATATATTATATTTCATGCTTTTATACCAACAGAAGAGAGCATGGATGAGCTAAGATTACTGGAAATTATCTCAGAGAGAAAAACTTGTCACCAAAATTCATATGAAGATCAATCACAGGCAAAACTCATCTATGGTTAAAAAATAAAAAATAGTAGTGATTTGGAGGTGTGGATGTTGATTAGCAATGGGCAAGAAGGAACATTCTCAGTTATGGAAGTATTTTACATTTTTTGGGGGGTATAGGCTACACAGGGTGTTCATTTTTTAAACTGATCCATCTGCTTACTTGATATCTACTCATTTCACTGCATGGAAATAATATTTCATGCCAGTCAGAATGGCTGTGATCCAAAAGTCTACAAGCAATAAACACTGGAGAGGGTGTGGAGAAAAGGGAACCCTCTTACACTGTTGGTGGGAATGCAAACTAGTACAGCCACTATGGAGAACAGTGTGGAGATTCCTTAAAAAACTGGAAATAGAACTGCCTTATGATCCAGCAATCCCACTGCTGGGCATACACACTGAGGAAACCAGAAGGGAAAGAGACACGTGTACCCCAATGTTCATTGCAGCACTGTTTATAATAGCCAGGACATGGAAGCCACCTAGATGTCCATCAGCAGATGAATGGATAAGAAAGCTGTGGTACATATACACAATGGAGTATTACTCAGCCATTAAAAAGAATACATTTGAATCAGTTCTAATGAGGTGGATGAAACTGGAGCCTATTATACAGAGTGAAGTAAGCCAGAAAGAAAAACACCAATACAGTATACTAACGCCTATATATGGAATTTAGAAAGATGGTAACAATAACCCTGTATACGAGACAGCACAAGAGACACTGATGTATAGAACAGTCTTTTGGACTCGGTGGGAGAGGGAGAGGGTGGGGTGATTTGGGAGAATGGCATTGAAACATGTATAATATCATATATGAAACGAGTCGCCAGTCCAGGTTCGACGCACGATACTGGATGCTTGGGGCTGGTGCACTGGGATGACCCAGAGGGAAGGTATGGGGAGGGAGGAGGGAGGAGGGAGGAGGGTTCAGGATGGGGAGCACATGTATACCTGTGGCAGATTCATTTTGATATATGGCAAAACCAATACAGTATTGTAAAGTTTAAAAAATAAATAAATAAATAAAATGGAAAAAAAATAAACACTAGAATATAAATTAAGTTCTTAATTCCAAAATTGAGAAAGAAATTAATAAAGCAGAAAAAGCACCAGAGAAAATATATAAAGAAACAAATCATAGAATAGAAAAACAGACATAATTAGAAATCAAAATTCTATTTTGATTTTAGACAGGTTTATTCCCAGAGGAGAGAAATATCTGCATCTAGGAGTTTGACTGCATGCATTACCTCTACTTATTTTTCATTTATGTAATTCCTGCTTATCACTTTTATTCACAGAGATTCATTGAGTCATTCAGTGAATTTTGTTTGAACAACTGTGTGTCATTTGTTACCCTAGGTATTAGAGATACAAAGGCACACAAGAAAAACATGGCCATTGTCACCATAAAACTGAATTGTGTTTAATTTGGGAACACACACACACACACAAACACAATGCCATCTCATTTGAGAGATGACTATCCACAACCTATCATGACACTTTATCCTTAAACAGTTTGGCAGAAGTCCCCTAGGAAAGGAGATGTCCTCCTATACAACCACAATGCAACTATTACACTCAGAAAACTTAACATTGATTCACTTTTACTGATGAACATATAACCCACATTTAATTCTCAGTTGTCCCCAATAATGTGTGTTACAGATTATTTTTGTTTTATTTTTTATCAAAGAGCTAACTAAGCATAATATTTAATTGACATTTCTCTTTAGTATACATAATTTAAAGTCTTTTTCCCAGCCTTTTTCAGTCTTTTATGACATTGGCATTTAAAAAGAACATGGTATATGGCTAACAAACACATGAAAAGATGCTCAACATCACTCATTATCAGAGAAATGCAAATCAAAACCACTATGAACCATTTCACACCAGTCAGAATGGCTGCAATCCAAAAGTCTACAAATAATAAATGCTGGAGAGGGTGTGGAGAAAGGGAACCCTCCTACACTGTTGGTGGGAATGCAAACTAGTACAGCCACTATGGAGAACAGTGTGGAGATTCCTTTGGAAATAGAACTGCCTTATGATCCAGCAACCCCACTGCTAGGCATACACACTGAGGAAACCAGAAGGGAAAGAGACACGTGTACCCAATTTTCATCACAGCACTGTTTATAATAGCCAAGACATGGAAGCAACCTAGATGTCCATCAGCAGATGAATGGATAAGAAAGCTGTGGTACATATACACAATGGAGTATTACTCAGCCATTAAAAAGAATACATTTGAATTTCTAATGAGGTGGATGAAACTGGAGCCTATTATACAGAGTGAAGTAAGCCAGAAGGAAAAACATAAATACAATACTAACGCATATATATGGAATTTAGAAAGATGGTAACAATAACCCGGTTTCGAGACAGCAAAAGAGACACTGATGTATAGAACAGTCTTATGGACTCTGTGGGAGAGGGAGAGGGTGGGAAGATTTTGAAACATGTAAAATATCAGTTTCCAGGTTCGATGCATGATGCTGGATGCTTGGGGCTGGTGCACTGGGACGGCCCAGATTGGGAGGAGGAGGAGGAGGGTTTTGATTCATTTTGATATTTGGCAAAACTAATACAATTATGTAAAGTTTAAAAATAAAATAAAATTGGAAGAATAAAAAATAAATAAAATAAAAAGAACATGGTAAAAAAATTAAAGATAAAAAAAAAAATAAAAAAGAACATGGTTCATTATGTTTGATGATCTTTCAGTTTTCAGTTGTCTAATTCCTTGTGATTAAATTCAGGTTAAACATCTTTGGCTCAGATGGCTACTTTAGGTGACACTGTGTTATTTCTTTCAGAAAATCACAGAAGGAATGAGACATCAATTTGTTCCCTTATTGCTAATGTTAAATTTAATCATTGGGTTAAAAAAGGTTTCCATTAAAATTTACTATTGTAGAGGTATTCCCTTTACTTTATTATAAATGAGGAATCTGTGACATGACATCTTAAGATTGTATGTCTGTCTTTTTCTTATTCCCTTAAAAGGGAGGTACTTTCAACCTATTGATTTTAGTTTTGATTGATGATTTTTAGCTAATTCAATTATTAGTATGGTTATTGCAACTTGGTAAGTTTCTAATTATATAATTCAGATATAGATTTATATCTGAATTTATATTTATAAACATATATATAATTATGATTATGTAAATTAATAAATATGTTTATATATAATGTTTATATATAAATTTATATCAGATACAGATTTATTTAGATATAGAATGATATCATTCTGTCATTAGTTGACAGCATTCTGTAAAGAAGTACTTTCCCTTTTCTATTATTTTAATTTTATTATTGTCATTGTTATTATTTTTATATCAGGAAGGACTCACAGAATCTCATAAGCCATCCATTCTGATATTTAAATTGCTCTAAATTTGTCCAGTATGGGCTCCTTCCTTTTGATACATCTCCATAATTACTGGGCACTTTCCTCCTCTATGAAATATTGAGATGCTCTAGACTCATTCTGAATTTTAGATATCCTACCTTGGAATCTGCCACTTCTCAATTAAGTCTTGGTTTCTTTTAGTGGAGTGTCATAGTTAGAATCCAAATATTATTAGATGATAGGTATGATCTTTGTTACTTGGATTTCATTGCTTTTAGGCCCATTCAGCAGAAAGAGCAAGAGTCCCCTATATATCAGATCAGGTCTTTTTCTGTTCACACCCTCAGTGACTTCCCATTTCACTTAGAAGGACAGTCAAAACTTTCAAACCTTCCCATAAAGCCCTACAGATATTTGTCTTCCTTCCCCACCATCCCTTTGTCATCTACCATTACTCTGACACTTGTTTTCCCTGTTTAAAACACACTTTTAAAATTTCTCCTCCTTATATGCAATGTGTAAGTTTTCTTTTTCATTATTTGTTCCCTAGAAGGGTAGGGATTTTGCCTGTCTGGCACATGGTTGTCCATCAAAAACTGATTGATTGACTGGAAGAGTGAGATATAATGCTATGGTGGGGCACAGGAATTACTATGAACAGTGAGAAAATAAGTAGGGAATAACTAAAGAAGTCATCCAGAAGAAAGTCTTATTAAGATCCAATTTAAAATACATAATAAGTTGGAAAGAAAATATTTGGCAAAACTAATACAATATTGTAAAGTTTAAAAATAAAATAAAATTAAAAAAAAAGAAAATATGTAAGTTAAAATTAGAGTGAAAATTTAAAATAATTTTGTTCTTTTATTCCATGCTCATCCCAATCTCCACCCTGCTTGAGACTGCCACAAGACAGATATTATTTTTGATGGTTATAACAATGGATAGAAATGTTAGGAAAATACTATTTCTTCTTATTTACTAGAAACTACATAGGGTTGCAAAGAGCCAGACATGACTGCAGCAACTTAGCAACTTAGCATTCACAGATTTCCTTAAAAAGTTTTACCAAAAAAAATGTATATTGCGTCTATAACTCTGTTGTGTTTTAAAAATGCAAATACCTAAGGGGATTTACATATTTAGTCATCATTTGATATTACAACTTTAGAAAGTTTGGTCAGGAGTTTTCAGTTCAGCAAGAAAAATTACAAAAAGAGAGTTCTGAGATACCTATAAGCTTATACCAAAGGGTGAAATGTAGGTAAGAGTTTGTTTCTTGAGTAGGTAGGAAACTAAGGACAGTTAGGATGAGATGACTGGATGGCATCACCAACTCAATGGACGTGAGTCTGAGTGAACTCTGGGAGTTGGTGATGGACAGGGAGGCCTGGCATGCTGCGATTCATGGGGTTGCAAAGAGTTGGAAATGACTGAGCGACTGAACTGAACTGAACTGAAAAGACACTTGGGAATAGGGGCACCTAAAGAGTAATTGAAAATAAGTTATTCAGACCTTTTAATTTAAAATGGCTCTTGATGTGAAAATAATTAGTGTTAAAAACAAGCTAAAAGAAAACACAAGGTCTATTTGTGCTATTTCTTTTCAAAAGTACTGTTTTCTACACAGACCTGGGAACTATCCCACCCTTCAGAACTTTTTTAATGGATTCTTTGACATCCTTGTTCCTAAGGCTGTAGATAAGGGGGTTAAGCATGGGAATCACTGTGGTATAAAACACAGAGGCCACTTTCTCCTGCACTGTGTCACTGGTAGATGGTTTAAAATACATGAAGATGATGGAGCCATAGAAAACCCCAACAGCTGCAAGGTGGGAGCTGCAGGTACTGAAAGCCTTAGATCTGCCTTCAGCTGAGTGGATGCGCAAGATGCTGGGAAGGATAAAAGCATAAGAGATGAAGATGGCTACAGCACATGCAAAGACATTGAATCCAACCAAAATCATCACAGAAAGTTCCTTGGTGTAGTCTCTTGAGCAAGATATATTCAGAAGAGGAAGGATGTCACAGAAGTAATGGTGGATAACATTAGTGCCACAGAAGGAGCGACTAGATATGAAGCTGGTGTGAATCGAGGCTTCAACAGCCCCCATTATATACACACCAGTGACCAGTAGGAAACAGACTCTGTGGGACATGGTAACAGTGTAGAGCAAGGGGTTACAGATGGCAACATAACGATCATATGCCATGGCTGTCAGCATGTAGGAGTCATTAATACCGAAGAAGCAGAAGAAAAAGAGCTGGACCATGCACTCAGGGAAAGAAGTGAAGTTCTTCTCTGACATGAAGTTCACCAGCATCTTTGGAATTATGACTGAGGAGTAGCAGAGATCTATGAAGGACAAATTACTGAGAAAATAATACATGGGCACGTGAAGCTGAGAACTGATCCTGATTAAAATGACCAAGCCCAGGTTGCTCACCATGGAGACCATGTAGATCAATAGAAACAGGAAGAAGAGAGGGAGCTGGAGTCCTGGCTGGTCTGTTAACCCCTCAAGGATAAACTCAGTTACTGAAGAATGATTTCCTGTATCCATTCTTCTCCCAGTTGGTTTGGGGAAGAGTCTCATTGGCCAAATATTGTCATCTGATAGGATTTAACAATCCAAGATCTGATGAATGGCATGGTTTCTAACTGACCCAGAATTTCAGGAAACAAGAGACTAAAATCTATTCTTGATTGAAGAATTTATCAAGATGTTGGTGCTTTATTTGGTTTCAGTTTTTACTACTCTCAAGTGACATTTAGGGTGAAAACCATTTTGTCTTTACAAATGGAATTTTAGATTCCCCTATTAATGGATGGATGGATGGCATCACCGATGCAATGGACATGAACTTGGGAAAATTTGGGGAGATGGTGAGGGGCAGGAAGGCCTGGCATGCTGCAGTCCATGGGGTCACAAAGAGAGAGTCACGACTGGGTGACTGAACAATAACAATTAATGGAAAACTACCTTTCTGTAATTCAGACACCTTTAGAGAAACAGTACAGTGTTACCACCCTGTTTTGTTGATGTCCAGTCTGCAACAATCTATTCTCTCTTCCAATGTCTCAAGGCCAAGTATAACTGGTCTCTTGCTGGTATCTCTTGCATTTCTCCTCTTGGCTTTGTCATCTTTAACATCTTTAATTTGGTCTTCTCTGACTCCAATTGCAAAGTGCTTATTTCCTCCAAGATATTTTGACTTTTTCTTTGTTTTTGCTTGACTGAGAGACTGAGAAAGAGGTTAAGGAAACATTTGCATTAAATCACACAATTTGAAAGCAATAATATTTTCACTGCTTATTTCATTAAATAAACCTTTAAGATTCTGGGGCAGGTGTGGAGCTCTACTGCCATATGGCCACCAGAGGCAAGCCTCACAAGTTCCTTCATTTATTAAACCTGCCACCTGCAAATCCAGTGACCTGACTCTTTTTTCAGTCTTTCTTGCCCTCTATGAATGGGATCCAAAGTGGGGCAGCCATGTCAGTATTTGGATAACAGCTAAGAGGGGTGGGATAGGTTGGGATGGAGTGGGAGGTGGGAGGTAGGGAGAGGAGGGAGGGGACATATGTATACTTATGGCTGCTTCATGTTGATGTATGGCAGAAACCAATACAATTTTGTAAAGCAATAACCCTTCAGCTAAAAATAAATTAAAATTTTAAAGACAAATTATCCTGAGTGAAATGAATTAAAGGCATCAAAAGATACAAACTTCCAATTATAAGATAAAAACCCTGAGGATATGATATACAGCACGGTGGACTACAGTTCACAATACTATATTGTATATTTGAAAGTTGCTAATAGACTGGATCTTAAAGTTCTCATTACAAGAAAAAATTGTAACTAGGTGAAATGGTAGATGTTAACTAAACTTAGTGTGATAATTTTGTAGTATATACATATATTGAATCATCATATTGTACACCTAAAACTTATACAGTGTTATATGTCAAGTATGTCTAGATAAATCTGGAAGCCAAACATTGTTCTGTGCGGAGAGAATACCCAGAGTAAAGACTTTGACAGAGAGCATGCTTGGGGTGTTGGAGGAACGCTAGGAGGCCAGTGAGGCTGGACTATACAGAGCCTGAAAGACAAGTGGAGGCTGTAAATGGAACTATGCGCCGGCTGCAGGTATTGGTAAAACCTGTGAATCTCATCTCATCTATGATGGGGCAATGCTGGAGAGTTTGCAGAAGGCAGAGCATTCTGTGCTCTGATGTATTTTTAAAAGGATCCTTCAGGCTCTGGTTGCTCTGTCAAGAATGGTCACTGAAGAGTGAACAAGGTGATTCAGGGAAATCAGATAGGAGACAAAATGTGCTCCTGTTGAGAGATGATAGCTTGGGCCAGACTAGTAATGATGGGGATATGGAGAAGTAGTCAGAAAAATTGCGGCTGGATTACAAGTTGGATACGGGCATCTGAGAAAGAGTGGCAGAAAGAGAATGGAGGATATGGGCCTGAGGTTGGATCAATGGTCATGGTAGAGAGCAGGTTTAAGAGGCAGTTTTCTATTTTCAACATTTTAATTTGGATGTCTTATTATATGACCAAATGGATATATTGAGTAGGAAACTGAAGGTATGAGTTTGGAGTTCAGAGGAGGTCTGCCTAGGACATTATTTTCTGAATCATCGGTGCATGTATGACATTAAAAGCCAAGGGACTGGATGAGATCAATCAGGTATGATGCATACAAACACCTTAAAGCAGTTCCTTGTATGTGAAAAGTTATCAATAAAGTTTGGTTTGGTCATTTTTATTGTTATATCTGATATTTTGAACTAGACATTAAGAATTTTTAGTGCCTTTTCTCCATTCTTTTTCTATTCCTTATCACCTCTTCTTGACTACTCCCTATAGCAATTCACCCAGAGCAGTATTCCAACAGAGCAACAGTGTTGCTCTGTAGACATTCAACACAGACCCTAGGACCTAGCAGAGATCTGCACTTAACTGTTCACTTTTCTCTCTTCCTTTAAATTCTACCAACATGGTGACCTTGGCAAGCTTTCTACCCCTAATTTTTTTTCAGTCTTCAAATAAAGCAATACTCTCAGACAGTAGCCTATATTTACATGAAAGTTACCTAGGTTTTCTTTCTTTTGTAAAAAATTTCTTTGGTTACATTTACATTCTTTGCATTACTCTCTTTTCTTAGAAAAATCTGAATAAGGAGTACCAAGGCTGGTATAAGATTTAATTCAGTGCTGTTGTTAGAAACTGGATACATTTCAGATAAATATTAAAAACATATACCTGTATGGATTGTGACATTAATAAAAGATAGTTCAAAATTTCTTTCCTTGACAAAGTATTAGATACAAAAGTCCTTTAACATCTTCTAATACAATAGGAACTCTTGGGTGATTCTGTCCCTGAGGCATAGGGTTGTTTGAAAATTTTTGAAGATTGGGATGTTTAAGCCTTGAAAGAGCCTTTTTTTAAATTAGAAACATCTAACTTAATTTAAGTTCTGGGATATGTTTCTCATTTTAGTATTGCAACCAGGAGAGATAAGCAGACAGAATAAATAAATAGAGGTGTCAGAAACAAAGCTAGGATTTCCTGTCTTTCATTTTGAAGGTTAGCTTTGTGAATCCACTGTTGGAAAGCAGAGAGTGGAGAATGGCATGATTTTTCACCCTTAATGTAGCAGTCTATGAATTAGACTCAGTGTCAGGAGCTTGAATTTTTATTTATCAATTGACCCATTGCTAACTCAGAGATGTTGGATAATATCAATTGGTTAATGTCAGTGTCCTTCTAGTAAAAGGAATTCCTGACCTGACTAAATCTTGTGATGTTACATTATTAATGCATATGAAAATTATCCATAAATTTCAAAGTTGCATATAAATGAGAGATATTATTAATATGACAGCACTCGGGAAGTCAAGAGTTTGAAGTCAGAAGAACAGGTATGGAACTAGTGAGAGGAGAAATGGTCTCTATGTTTTACATGCTTTATGCCTACCTGTCAAGAAGCAGACAACAACTGCCTGTTTAGTCTTACCCATTAGCATCAGTGATAAGAATTTTTAACTGCCTTCCAAAATTTGATTTCAACTACAATATCTTATTTTTATTATTATTTTATTATTATTACTTAGTTTTCAACTACAATATCTTATTAAAGAAAGAAAGTGAAAGAAAGGTAGATAGAATTTCATGACTTACCTGAATATTACCAATAGGTAAAGTGTTGTTGGTCCCATATGATACGTTTTAACTTTGGTCTCACATAGTACATGCATGTGCACACTCACTCATACACACACACACACAAGATAATTTTACAACCAAACATTTATGGCTCCAAATCTTGCTGAATCTGGAAAAGCCATGGAGTTGGTGTTACATAAGGATTCAAGAAATGTTATCGACGAGTAACAGCTTAAAACCAATTAAGCAGAGCAAGAAAAGTAATCCTACTGACTCTCAGTCCTCTGTTATTGAAGAAAAATTTTATTTGCATCTACGTGGACCTTAAGGAGATGATGTAAGCGTAAATTCCCCTTAGGGCATTGTCATCCCAGTAGTTGCACTCTATAGGGAAGAAGCAATGAAAAAGTATCCGTCTGTTGGCAGTATAGTGGCATTCCTATTCCTGGAGTGTTTAAAACGAACATCAAACTTTTTTTCCCTGAGTGGTAAGAAAATTAGTAATGATTCCATAGCAAATATAGTGTGGTTGGATGGCATCGCTAACTCAATGGACATGAGTTTGAGCAAGCTCTGGGAGATGGTGAAGGATAGGGAAGCCTGGAGTGCTGCAGTCGATGGAGTTGCAAAGAGTCGGACACAGTGGAGTGACTGAATAACAACAGATAGCAAATATCAAACTTTGGAAATCATGTTAAAATTACATTGCTTTATTAAAACCACACAATATCAAATTTTTCCTTATCATTTAAAACTTTCTATAATCCAGTCAAACTCATTCCATTATCTCTGAACATAGAAAAATGTTACTGTTCTTAACTCTTCTAGATGTTTTCAAGGATAACACATGGAGAAAAAGAATAGGTGAATTTTTTTTTCTATAATTTAAAAAGGTCTGGTCTCCAAGGCCTTTCCTTATATATCACATGTCTGTGGAAAGCATATGTACATACACTTTCCTAGGTCAGTCCTGATTTCAAATATGTGTCTTTTAGCCAATAGAAGCTCCCATAAATTGTCTGTTGATTTCATTTTCAAAATGTTAGCAGCTTTATCAAGGTAAAATTGACATACAATAAATTGCACATTTAAAGTGTATAATTAGCTAAACTTGACATGTTTACCCATGAGATCATCACCAAAATTAAGAGAATGAACATATTCACCCCATCCTTCGTAATCTCTCCCCCTCAACCTTCGTCCATTCATTGCCAGGTAACCATGGATCCACTTTCTGTTACTGTAGATTAGTTTGCCTTTTCAAGAACTTTAAACCTATAGAACTATTTAGTATACACTCTTACCTTGACTTCTTTTATTCAGCATAATTATTTTGAGATTCACTCATGGTTTCTTTGTGTGTATCCATAGTTTCTTTTCTTCTCTTTTCATTTTTTATTTGTTTTGAATCATATGTCCAGCTTTTCTAGCACCATTCGATGGCCTTGTCTTGTAAATTTATTGAGATCAATTGGCCAACTATGTGTGAGTCTATTTTTGAATTTTTTATTCTTCATTGATCTGTTTATCTATCTTGATGCCTGTATCACACTGTCTTGTTACTTGTAACTTCATAATGCATTTTGAAGTTTATAATAAATCCTCTAGCATCATTCTTTATCAAAGTTTTTTTTTTTTCTAGGACTTTTGCATTTTCTTATGAAGTTTATAAATAGCTTATTATTCTTCACAAAATGCCTGCTGGGGTTTTGAATGAGATTATATTGAATCTGTAAATAAACTTGAGAAAAACTGACATCTTAATAATGTGTCTCCTGCTACAGGAACATGGTATATTCAGGTCTCCCTTAATTTCTCTCAACAAGGTTTTGCTTATAAAGATCTTACATATACTTTGCCAACTTTATCACTAAGGATTTGATAAGATTTGTGCTTTTGCAAATGGTAGTTTTGAAATTTAGTTTTCTATTGTTTTTTGAGAGTGTATTGAAAATAATAAATTTCTGTTTGTTGATTTTGTTTCCTACAATCTGACTAAAGTCGATTGCTATTTATAGTAGTTCTTCTTATACATTCCGTTGGGTTTTCTACATAGACTATCACATGCTATTAAGAAGTTTTATTTCTTCCTTTCTGGGATAGATGAACTTTATTAGTTTGTTGTTGATACTTTGCCTAATGCTTGGAAGTCTATTTGGCCTGATATTAATAAATCCACTCCTTATTTTTAAATAGAATGTTTCCATGGCATATAATTTTTATCTTTCTACTTTCACCTGCTTATGTCACTCTGTTTGAAAAGATTTCTTGCAGACAGAGTTGCTCTTTTAGTGATTCAATAGGTGATTCATGAATTAGACCATTTGTAATTAAATTGATTATTGGCATGTAAAGGACTAAGTCTGCCACTTTATTATGTTTTATTTTTTCCTATTTCCTCTGATTCCCTTTCTTGACCTCCTATGATTTACTTGATATTTTTTGGAATTTCATTTTAGTTTATTTATAGTGAATGACGTGAGAATGGATGTGAGAGCTGGACTCAAGTTGAGCACCGAAGAATTGATGCTTTTGAACTGTGGTGTTGGAGAAGACTCTTGAGAGTCCCTTGGACTGCAAGGAGATCCAACCAGTCCATCCTAAAGGAGATCAGTCCTGAATATTCATTGGAAGGACTGATGCTGAAGCTGAAACCCCAATACTTTGGCCACCGGATGTGAAGAACTGACTCATTGGAAAAGACCCTGATGCTGGGAAAGATTGAAGGTGAGTGGTCAAGTGGAATACAGAGGATGAGATGGTTGGATGGCATGACTGACTCTATGGACATGAGTTGAATAAGCTCCAGGAGTTGATGATGGACAGGAAAGCCTGGCCTGCTGCAGTCCATGGGGTCATAAATAGTCCACCATGACTGAGCGACTGAACTGAACTGAGGTGCATAGGTCTATTTCTGGGCTTTCTATCTTGTTCCATTGGTCTATAGTTCTTTCTTTTTTTTTTTTTTTTTTGTGCAAGTACGATATTGTCTTAAAGACTGAAGCTTTGAAGTACAATCTGAAGTCAGAAGGGTTTATTCCTCCAGCTCCATTCTTCTTTCTCAAGACTGCATTGGCTATTTGGGGTCTTTTATGTTTCAAGTTTTTGTTCTAGTTCTGTGAAAATTGTCTTTGGTAATTTGATAGGGATCACATTGAATCTGTAGATTGTGTTTGGTAGTAGAGTCATTTTCACAATATTAATGCTTCCTACCCAGGAACATGGAATATCTCTCCATTTGTTTATGTCATCTCTGATTTCTTGCATTAGTATTTTATAATTTTCTGTGTACAGTTCTTTTATCTCCTTAGGTAAGTTTATTCTTTTTTTTTTCTAATTTTATTTTATTTTTAAACTTTACATAATTGTATTAGTTTTGCCAAATATCAAAATGAATCCGCCACAGGCATACATGTGTTCCCCATCCTGAACCCTCCTCCCTCCTCCCTCCCCACACCATCCCTCTGGGTCGTCCCAGTGCACTAGCCCCAAGCATCCAGTATCGTGCATCGAACCTGGACTGGCAACTCATTTCTTACATGATATTTTACATGTTTCAATGCCATTCTCCCAAATCTTCCCACCCTCTCCCTCTCCCACAGAGTCCATAAGACTGTTCTATACATCAGTGTCTCTTTTGCTGTCTCGTACACCAGTAAGTTTATTCTTAGATACTTAATTTTTTTTGTTGCAATGGTGAATGGGATTGATTCCTTAATTTCACTTTCAGATTTTCATTCTTACTATATAGAAATGCAAGTGATTTCTGTGTTGATTTTTGTATCCTGTAACTTTGCTAAATTCACTGATTAGCTCTAATATTTTTCTGATACTATCTTTCAGGTTTTCTCTGTACAACATCATGTCAACTGCAAACAGTGAGGATTTTATTTCTTCTTTTCCAATCTGGATTTTTTTTTTCTTTTTCTTCTCTGATTCCTGTAGCTAGGACTTCCAGAACTACGCTGAATAACTGGGGGGGGGGGGCAGGGCAGGAGTGGACACCATTGCCTTGTTCCTGATCTTAGTGGGAATGCTTTCTGTTTTTTGCCATTCAGAATAATATTTACTGTAGGCCAATCAGATATGGCCTTTATTATATTGACATAAGTTTCTTCTATGCCTATTTTTTATTATTATTATTTTTACTTTACAATATTGTATTGGTTTTGCCATACATCAACATGCATCCGCCACGGGTGTACATGTGTTCCCCATCCTGAACACCCCCTGATACCTCCCTCCCCATACCATCTTTTTCAAGAGTTTTAATCATAAATGGGTGCTGAATTTTGTCAAAGGCTTTTTCTTCACCTATTGAGATGATCATATTGTTTTTATCTTTCAATTTGTTAATATGCTTTATCACATTGATTGACTTTCCTTTATTGGGGAATCCTTGCATCCTTGGAATAAACCCAACTTGATCATGGTGTATAAGCCTTGTGATGTGTTGCTGAATTCTGTTTGCTAAAATTTTGTTGAGATTTTTGCATCTATGATCATCAGTTATATTTGCCTATAGTTTTCTTTTTTTGTGTTGTCTTTGCCTGGTTTTCGTATCATGGTAATGGTGGCCTCATAGAATGAGTTTGGAAGTGTTCCTTCCTCTGCAATTTTTTGGAAGAGTTTTAGAAGGATACGCATTAGCTCTTCTCTAAATGTTCGATAGAATTCTCCTGTGAAGCCATCTGATTCTGGGCTTTTGATTTTTGGCAGATTTTTGAACAGAGCTTTAATTTCAGTGCTTATAATTGGATTGTTCATTATTTCCATTTCTTCCTAGTTCAGTTTTGGAAGATTGGACTTTTCTAAGAATTTGTCTATTTCTTCCAGTTTATCCAATTTATTGCCATATAGTCATTCATAATAGTCTCTTATAACCCTTTGTATTTCTCCACTGTCTATTGTAACACCTGCTTTTTCATTTATAATTTTGTTGATCTGATTCTTCTATGTTTTTTTCTTGATGAGACTGGCTAAAGGTTTGTCAACTTTATTTATCTTCTCAAAGAACTAGCTTTTATTTTTATTAATCTTTACTACTGTTGATTTCATTTCTTTTTCATTTATTTCTGCTCATATCTTTATAATTTCTTTTCTTCTACAAATTTTGGGGGTTTTTTGTTCTTCTTTTCTTTGGGGTCTTTTTGTTCTTGTTTTAGATGTAAATTTAGGTTGTCTAGTCAATGTTTTCTTGTTTCTTGGGGTAGGATTGTATGGCTATAAACTTCTGTCTTAGAACTAATGTTGCTGCTTCCCATAGGTTTTGAGTTGTCATGTTGTCACTGTCATTTGTTTCTAGAAATTTCCCTTTTGATTCCTTCAGTAACCTGTTGGTTATTTAGGAACATGTTGCTTAATCACCATGTGTTTGTGTTTTTTTACAGTTTTCTTCTTGTAGTTGATATCTAGTCTCATTAGTTGTGGTCTGAGAAGATGCTTGATACTATTTCAATTTTCTTAAATTTATTGAGGTTTGATTTCTGACCCAAGATGTGGTCTATCCTGGAGAATGTTTCATGTGCACTTTAGAAGAAGGTGTATTCTTCTACATTTGGATGAAATGTCCTAAAGATACCAATGAGATCCATCTCATTTAATGTATCATTTAAGACTTATGTTTCCTTATTAATTTTCTGTTTTGATGATTGGTCCATTGGTGTGAGTGGGGTGTCAAGGGCTCCAAACATTTTCCTATCACTGCCAGTTTCTCCCCTTATATCTGTTAGTGTTTGTCCTATGTATTGAGGTTCTCCTGTATTGAGTGCATAGATATTTACAATTGCTATGTCTTCCTCTTGGATTTATCCCTTGATCATTATGCAGTGTCCTTCCTTATCTCTTGCAATCTTCTTTATTTTAAAGTCTATTTTGTCTGATATGAGGATTGCTACTCCAGCTTTCCTTTACTTCCCATTTGCATGGAATATGTTTTCACATTCTCTTACTTTCAGTTTATATGTGTCTTTAGGTCTGAAGTGGGTCTCTTGTAGACAGCATAAATATGGTTCTTGTTTTTGTATCTATACAGCCAGTCTGTGTCTTGTGGTTGGAGCATTTAATCCAATTACCTTTAAAATAATTATTGATATATTATTGACTATGCCAAAGCCTTTAACTGTGTGGATCACAATAAACTGTGGAAAATTCTGAAAGAGATGGGAATACCAGACCACCTGACCTGCCTCTTGACAAACCTATATGCAGGTCAGGAAGCAACAGTTAGAACTGGACATAGAATAACAGACTGGTTCCAAATAGGAAAAGTACGTCAAGGCTGTATATTGTCACCCTGCTTATTTAACTTATATGCAGAGTACATCATGAGAAACGCTGGACTGGAAGAAACACAAGCTGGAATCAAGATTGCGGGGAGAAATATCAGTAACCTCAGATAAGCAGATGACACCACCCTTCTGGCAGAAAGTGAAGAGGAACTAAAAAGCCTCTTGATGAAAGTGAAAGCAGAGAGTGAAAAAGTTGGCTTAAAGCTCAACATTTAGAAAACTAAGATCATGGCATCTGGTCCCATCACTTCATGGGAAATAGATAGGGAAACAGTGGAAACAGTGTCAGACTTTATTTTGGGGGGCTCCAAAATCACTGCAGATGGTGACTGCAGCCATGAAATTAAAAGATGCTTACTCCTTGGAAGGAGGGTTATGACCAACCTAGATAGCATATTCAAAACCAGAGACATTAATTTGCCAACAAAGGTCCGTCTAGTCAAGGCTATGGTTTTTCCAGTGGTCATGTATGGATGTGAGAGTTGGACTGTGAAGAAAGCTGAGTGCCGAAGAATTGATGCTTTTGAACTGTGGTGCTGGAGAAGACTCTTCAGAGTCCCTTGGACTGCAAAGAGATCCAACCTGTCCATTCTAAAGGAGATCAGTCCTGGGTGTTCATTGGAAGGACTGATGCTGAAGCTGAAGCTCCAATACTTTGGCCACCTCATGTGAAGAGTTGACTCGTTGGAAAAGACTCTGATGCTGGGAGGGATTGGGGGTGGGAGGAGAAGGGGACGACAGAGGATGAGATGGCTGGATGGCATCACCAACTCGATGGACATCAGTCTGAGTGAACTCCGGGAGTTGGAGATAGGCAGGGAGGTCTGGCGTGCTGCAATTCATGGGGTCGCAAAGAGTCGGACACGACTGAGTGACTGAACTGAACTGACTGATGCTCATATTGCTATTTTCTGAATTGTTTGGGGTTGATTTTGTAGATCTTTTCCTCTCTTGTATTCCTTGACTATATAATTCCCTTTAACATTTCTTGTAAAGCTTGTTTAGTAGTACTGAATTCTCTTAAATTTTGTTTGTCTGAAAAACCAATACAATATTGTAAAGTAAAAAAAAAAAAAAAGAAAGAAAGAAAGAAAAAAAAATTTGATTTCTCCATCAGTTTTGAATGAGATAGTTGCTGTGTACAGTAATCTTGGTTGTAGATTTTTCCCTTTTAGTACTTTAAATATATCCTGCCATTCCCTTCTGGCCTGTAAAGTTTTGACTAAAAGACCAGCTGTTAAAAGTATGGGACTTCCTTGTATGTTACTTGTTGCTTTTCCCTGTCTGCTTTCAATATTATTTCTTTGTGTTTAGTCTTTGTTAGTTTGATTTGTATGTGTCTTGACATGTTTCTCCTTGGATTTATCATGTATGGGACTCTTTGTGCCTCTTGGACTTGATTGATTGTTGCCTTTTTCATTTTGGGCAAATTTTCAACTATAATCTTTTCAAAAAGTTTTCTCGTACCCTTTCTTTTCCTCTTCTTATTCTGGGACCTTTATAATTCGAATGTTGGTGTGTTTGATATTGTCCCAGAGGTTCTTGAGACTATTCTCAGTTCTTTTCATTCTTTTTACTTTATTCTAATCTTCAGAAATTATTTCCACCATTTAATCTTCCAGCTCACTGATTCATTCTTCTTCTACAGATATTCTGCTATTGATTCCTTCTAGAGTATTTTTAATCAGTAACTGTGTTGTTTGTCTCTGTGTGTTTATTCTTTAGTTGTTCTAGGTCTTTGTTAATTTTTATTGCATTTTCTCCATTTTATTTGCAATTTTTTAAAAATAATCTTTACTATCATTATTCTAATTTTTTTTTTTTCAAGTAGTTGACTATTTCCTCCTCATTTGTTAGGGCTTCTGTGTTTCTACTTTGTCCCTTCATTTGTGTAGTATTTCTCTGCCTTTTCATTATTTATATAACATTTTTTTTGAGGTGTCCTTTTCCCGGGCTTCTAGGTAGAATTCTTTCTTCCTTTTCCTTTCTGCCCTCCTAAGGTTTGTCCAGTGGTTTCTGTAAGCTTGTTGAGATTTGCTTGGTGAGTTTTTGTTTGTTTGTTTTTCCTCTGATGTACAAGGCTGAGGGAGATGGTAATCCTATCTGCTGATGACTGGGCTGTATTTTTCTTTTGTTTCTTGTTTAGATGAGGCATTCTGCTCAGGGTGCTACTGGTGGTTGGGTGATACCATGTCTTGTATTCAAGTGGTTTCCTTTGTGTGAGTTCTCACTATTTCATACTCCCTAGGGTTAATTCTCTGGTATTCTAGGATGTTGGAACCAAAGCTACCACAAAGGCTCAAGGTTTGGTCTCTGGTCAGGAATGAAGATTCCACAAGGGGTTTGTTGTGGCATTAAGTTAGATTAAAGAAAACTTCATAAATGAGAAACCAAAGATGAACCCAAGTAAAATGGCAGTTACAAAATCAGGCAAATAATACTTAAAATATTGCATGTGCTTACTTAACTTATATGCAGAGTACATCATGAGAAATGCTGGGCTGGAGGATACACAAGCTTGGATCAAGATTGCCAGGAGAAATATCAATAACCTCAGATATGCAGATGGCACCACCCTTATGGCAGAAAGCAAAGAACTAAAGAGCCTCTTAATGAAAGTGAAAGAGGAGAGTGAAAAAGTTGGCTTAAAATTAAACATTCAGAAAACTAAGATCATGGCTTCTGGTCCCATCACTTCATGGCAAATAGATGGGAAAAAAGTGGAAACAGAGGCTGACTCTATTTTTCTGGGCTCCAAAATCACTGCAGATGGTGATTGCAGCCATGAAATTAAAGATGCTTACCCCTTGGAAGGAAAGTTATGACCAATCTAGACAGCATATTAAAAAGCAGAGACATTACTTTGCCAACAAAGGTCCATCTAGTCAAGGCTACAGTTTTTCTAGTGGTCATGTGTAGATGTGAGAGTTGGAGTATAAAAAAAGCTGAGCACCAAAGAATGCTTTTGAACTGTGGTGTTGGAGAAGACTCTTGAGAGTCCCTTGGACTGCAAGGAGATCCAACCAGTCCATTCTAAAGGAGATCAGTCCTGGGTGTTCTTTAGAAGGGCTGATGTTGAAACTGAAGCTCCACTACTTTGGCCACCTCATGTGAAGAGCTGACTCACTGGAAAAGACCCTGATGCTGGGAAAGATTGAGGGCAGGAGGAGAAGGGGACGACAGAGGATAAGATGGTTGGATGGTATCACCAACTCAATGGACATGGGTTTGGGTGGACTCCGAGTGCTGGTGATGGACAGGGAGGCCTGCTGTGCTGTGGTTCATGGGGTCGCAAAGAGTTGGACACGACTGAGTAGTGAACTGAACTGAACTGAACTGATACACATATACATATACACCCATGAGCAAAGTAAAAAGAGTCCAACAAAAATAAAGTACAGTAGGTTGACCCAGTGAACAAAGGAAACAGAAAATTATATTTACCAGTTAAGAATAAAACTAACTTAAGCATAAACTGGAAGACAAAACTAAAGCAAGTTGCAGAGTTGGAAATAAAACAATGAAAACAAAAGTAACAAATATGTTGAGAGGAAAGGAAAGAAAGAAGAAAGGAAGACCAGATATGCAAAGTTAAATGGAGGTAGATGAAGAAGATCTATATACATTAAATGTTAACTGCTTGGAGAAGGCAATAGCAACCCACTCCAGTACTCTTGCCTGGAAAATCCCATGGATGGAGGAGCCTGGTAGGCTGCAGTCCATGGGGTTGCTAAGAGTCAGACACGACTGAGTAAGTGAACTGAACTTAACTGAACACAGAGGGAGAAAATGGGAGGAAAAATTCAAAACAATCTACAGAACAATTCAAAACATAAGACTAATAAATATTTTGTTGAGTAACTGCTGTTAGAGTCCTTTGCCTCGCTGGGAATCACAGTCCACCTTACCTCCCTAGAATGCCCTCTAACATTGTCCTGATCTTTGGACCTTCTTTGAGGGCAGCTCAGCTTCTAAGCTGGTCCTAAACCTGTGTGTTCTTGCCTCAGATATCCACAGTTATCAGAACTAGTGCATTTTCTTTTGTGGGAGCTCTCAATGACCTTTTGTATATTCCATAGACACAGAGTTTGCTTAGTTGATCGTGTGGATTTAATCTGCAGCTTGTACAGCTGGCGGGAAGGTTTTGGGTCATCTTTCTTAGCCACACTGCCCCCTGGCTTCCAATTGTGGCTTTATTTCCACCTCTGTAAGTGGGTTGATCTCCCAGATTTGCACCTGAGTCTGCCCTGGAGGATGTGAGCTTGCCCCTGTGAGGGCCTGGTGCAGAGGTAGTGCAGCTGTTTGGGTCACAGGGGTTATGACAACACCAGGTACTCAGGGGAGTCAGTGGCTAGGGCAGCAGGGAATATAGTGCTCTAGAAGGATATGACAATCAATATTGGCCAATGCACTCCAGTATTCTTACCCGGAGAAACTTCCTCCCTGCCAGAGAAGCCTGGCAGGCCACAGTCTACAGGGTCACAAGGAGTCAGACATTACCAAAATGACCCTGCGTGCATAGACACAAGACTTTTTGGCCTGCAGCAGCTCTGCCCCAGTGAGATTTGAACGTGAAGGTGGCACAGCTGCTTGGCTTGCAGGGACCCTGGCAGTGCCAAGTTTGCAGGGACATGCACTGCCTCCACTGCAGAAGTTATGGCCATATCAAAGTCTTTTTTCCAGCCTCTTATAGCTGGCAATCAGAAGGCCTCTTTGGCCAGTCTTTCTCCACAGCTCCGCTTATGCAGGTTCTTAGAGGGCTCCCTTCGGTGGATTCCTTCTCTGCTGTTTGGTGTGTCAGGCACTTAGAGGGTCCCTCCTGACTGGGGTCCTACACTGTAGATCAGCACATCAGGCATTTAAAGGGGCACCCTGGGTGGAGCCCTACTCTCTAGTTTGCCTCATCAGTCACTTAAAGGAGCACCTTGGGTGTGTTCCTGTTCTGTAATTCAGTGCATCAGGAGTTTGATGTGCCAGCCTTGCTATTGTTCAGCTGCCGATGCTGGCCTGTTGGGGGAGAGAGGCTATGGTGATGGCTCTACCCCCTACGTGTTACTCAGCAGTATCACCTTGCTTCCATGGCTCCCCAGCTCTCCTCCACATGTATTTCCCACCACAGTCTCCTCCCTCACATCCCCTCGATCAGTCTTTCCACAGTAAAGAGCAGCCCTTGCCCTGGGATTGTTCCACAATCCCTAAACTTCACCTCCCAGCCACTGCGCCTTCTAGGCAACCTACATCTCTGTCTGGGGCATGTATGTATGTATGTGTCCAGCAAGGACTGTCTGATTCTCATTCTATTTAGGCTGCCACAGATCAGCTGTTTCACTCTCAGCCTTAAATGTTTCCCTTCTGACTCAGACAATTGCCCCAAAGTGGGGATCGGACCCCAGCTTCAGTTCCCCCACCCACAAGGGAAGGTCCAGTCTTACTAACACTCCTATTTTTCCCCCTAGTGCCTTCATCCTACCGAGTTTTTTGTGATTCTATATATTCTTTTCCTCTGGTCAGGACCTCCTGTCCACTCTCAGATGGTGTTCTGCATGCACTTCTGTGTCGGAAGGTGTATTCCTCTTGCATCTGTGAAGAGAGATGTGCTCTACATCCACCTACTCCTCCAGCATTTTGTACTTCCATTTGGTCTTTTTGTTTGATCAACACAGCTTTGAAATATTTTTATTTTCATTATATCAAATGAAATGAAAGTGAAAATAGCATTGGAGATATCTAACGGAAAGGAATAGAATCTCAAGGAAAGGTAGAAGCTTAATGTGTAGAAGAAAATTACTGGAAAGGCCTTACACTTACACACAATTACCTGGGGGCAATATATAACTTTGAGTACAATCACAGTTCCTGAAGTCAGACATTCTAGCCTCTGTCTTTATTAGGTTTGGGACTGTGTGAATTTCCTCTATGTAAACTAACTTCAATTTATTCATCTTTCAAATGGAAAAAATACAAAGGCTTACCTAGAAAGAACACCATAAATATAAAAGTTATCTAATATAAAGCACTGGGCACAGTGTTTGATATTTTATACTATCTCAATAATAATATGTTATTATTTTATGATGATCATTATAGTTATTCTTGTTGTCATTTGTATTTCTTTGTACCTCACTGGAGCTTCTTTAATTCTCAAAATCTTTGACTTTACCCTTGATATTTCTCCATAAATAGTTAATATAACACAAACTCAAAGGAATTAGCCTGGAGGCAACTTGGGAAAAGTATTGTATGGGAAAATGATCCTTAATTTCCAAAACTTTGAACAGTAAAACTGAAAGATTATGTATCCCAGCCAACATATATAACGTATATATACATTATATACGTATATAACACCATGACATTGAGTCTATTCATCTACATTTTCCACTGTCCAGAATTTTCCTCAGGGTCAATTTGACATCCTTATTCCACAAACTGTAGATCACAGGATTCATCATGGGCACAGTGCAGGTATAAAACACAGAGGACACTTTCCCTTGGTCCATGGGGCTCACAGATGATGGCTGCAGGTACATGAATGCTGCAGATCCATAGAAAACAGCAACGGCCAAGATGTGGGAACTGCAAGTGCTGGAAGGCTTTGGACTTGCCCTTTGTGGAGTGGATGTGGAAGATTTTGTGGAGGATGAAGACATAGGAGGTAAGAGTAGGTAAGGCAGGAATCAGGACATTGAAAGAACTTCAGACTAGAGCCAATAATTCATTGAAATAAATGCTAGGACATGATGGCTCCATGAGCAGAAAAATATCACAGAAATAATGGTTAATCACATTGGCCTTGAAAAAATAGAGTCTCAGCATAAGGCAAGTATGGAATGTTGATTAAATGATTCACAAGATGTAAACTGCTGCTCTGACCTGGAAGCACCTATAATAAGACATGATGGCATTATAAAGCAAGGGGTTACAGATGGCAACACAGTGGTCATATGTCATTTCAGCAAACATATAACTCTTTGCAATAATAAAAAGAAGAAAGAAGTAGAGCTGAGTCATGCATTCAGGGTAGGAGATGATATTTTTTTCTCTCACAAAGCTCACCAGCATTTGGGGGTAATGACAGTGGACTGACAGAGATCAAAAAGTACACATTGCTGAGGAAATAGTACACGGGGGTGTGCAGGTGAGAACTGACCCCATCAGTGTGATCATGCCCTGGTTCCCCATCACGATGACCATATAGATTCTTAGGAAGAGAAGGAAAAATGGGCAGCTGGAATTGTGGTTGTTCTGTGAGCCCAGTGAGGATGAACTCAGTCAGTGAGGAGTGATTTCCAGAGTCCATTTTCTTCTCAGCAGGTTTTAAGTTTAAAAAACAGAAAATGAATGTACTTGTGTGTGTGTGTGTGTGTGTGAGAGAGAGAGAGAGAAAGATTTATGCACATATGTATGTGTGTGTGTGTGCTTGTCTGTATGAGAGGCAGAGAGTAATTCTGCAGAGATTATTCTTAATATCACATCAGAGGACATATATAATGAAGTGAAATTTCCAGTATATCCTGCTACTGTAGGCAAACAATTATTCTGATTGAACTAGGACAGAAATTATAAACTTCAAGAACGTTATAATTAAGTTACTTCATGAAGTTTAAGAGAAGCAACAATTTATGAATTTTTAAAGCCAGTCCAAAGGAATACTTCTAGTATTGTTTCTGAGTATTCATCTTTTCTCCAAGTTTCTATGTTTTTATATTAATATCATGCATGTTGAATGGCATAGAATTTTCCTTTCATTTATAATAAGTAATAGCAGTGCATGCTTTCTATAATTAATGCATAGAGGATTCACAAGTCTGTGGAAAGTAGTTATATTAGTCAGGGCTGTCATTTTTAATAATATCTCAACTGAAAATACCTGAAGACCAGTATCATTTCACCTGAGATCTGATGTTTTCATGTCCCAACTTCCTTCTCCCTTGACTTTGACCACACAGGGCAGAGATGTAACTGCTTGGCACACACTATGTTTATACCTCAATAGGTGTTCCCACTCCAGGAACCATTCTTTCTTATTCTAATTTGAATAATCTTAGGGGTGAGAGTATAGTGGCCAAAATGCAAGTTATGTACTCCACCACTGTGAACAGGGCATAAGTGTACTAAGACAGATCTATGCAAAGCATTAAGCATTTGGTAGGCCAACATGGAAAAAGCAAGAGAGTTCCAGAAAAACATCTATTTCTGCTTTATTGACTATGCCAAAGCCTTTGACTGTGTGGATCACAAGAAACTGTGGAAAATTCTGAAAGAGATGGAAATACCAGACCACCTGATCTACCTCTTGAGAAATTTGTATGCAGGTCAGGAAGCAACAGTTAAAACTGGACATAGAACAACAGACTGTTTCCAAATAGGAAAAGGAGTATGTCAAGGCTGTATATTGTCACCCTGTTTATTTAACTTATATGCAGAGTACATCATGAGAAACGCTGGACTGGAAGAAACACAAGCTGGAATCAGGATTGCCGGGAGAAATATCAGTAACCTCAGATATGCAGATGACACCACTCTTATGGCAGAAAGTGAAGAGGAACTAAAAATCCTCTTGATGAAAGTGAAAGTGGAGAGTGAAAACGTTGGCTTAAAGCTCAACATTCAGAAAACGAAGATCATGGCATCCGGTCCCATCACTTCATGGGAAATAGATGGGGAAACAGTGGAAACAGTGTCAGACTTTCTTTTTCTGGGCTCCAAAATCACTACAGATGGTAACTGCAGCCATGAAATTAAAAGACGCTTACTCCTTGGAAGGAAAGTTATGACCAACCTAGATAGCATATTCAAAACCAGAGACATTACTTTGCCAACAAAGGTTCGTCTAGTCAAGGCTATGGTTTTTCCTGTGGTCATGTATGGATGTGAGAGTTGAACTATGAAGAAGGCTGAGTGCTGAAGAATTGATGCCTTTGAACTGTGGTGTTGGAGAAGACTCTTGAGAGTCCCTTGGACTGCAAGGAGATCCAGCCAGTCCATTCTGAAGGAGATCAGCCCTGGGATTTCTTTGGAGGGAATGATGCTGAAGCTGAAACTCCGGTACTTTGGCCACCTCATGTGAAGAGTTGACTCATTGGAAAAGACTCTGATGCTGGGAGGGATTCAGGGCAGGAGGAGAAGGGGACGGCAGAGGATGAGATGGCTGGATGGCATCACTGACTCAGTGGATGTGAGTCTGAGTGAACTCTGGGAATTGGTGATGGACAGGGAGCCCTGGTGTGCTGCTATTCATACGGTTGCAAAGAGTTGGACACGACTGAGTGACTGAACTGAACTTAATGGATAAAGACTGTATGAGATATATATGATTTCTTATCAGTTCAGTTCAGTCGCTCAGTTGTGCCTGACTCTTTGCGACCCCATGAACCTAAATATTTTTTAAAATGAAATAAGAAAATTATCCAGGTCTTTCTAGTGCCAGAAACTATCTTAGGTCCTGCAGATATGGCAATAAAATACATGCCTGGGGATAACCTTTATGAACATTACAGTTCAGAGCATTGTGGACAATAAGTAGGTAACTACATACCCAAAATAATAAATGGCATTGTAAGAGGCATACTGGTTTGAGCAGTGTTGCAAAGCATGAAGGAGTTCTTAACTCAGATTTTAAGCTCTGGTAAGGATTTTGAAATAAGAGAACTGAAAGGTTGTTGCTGAACCATGAAAGACACCAGGATACTTGGTCCCCAGAGGAGAATTCAATCCAGGGCCAGAGATGTGGCTTGATTGCTCAGAGCTTTTGGGCAATAAAGTTTTATTAAAGTATAAAAGAGAGAAAACTTCTGACACAGACTTCAGAAGGGGGAAGGGGAATGTCCCCTTGCTAGTGTTAGCAATGGAGTTATATACCTTTTAATTAGTTATTGTCTGGTCACAAAAATATTCTCTTAAGCATTTTCTTCATGGTAACATTGACATCTTTATTCCTGAGGCTGTAGATCAAGGGATTCAGCATGGGCATAACAATAGTATAAAACACAGAGGAAACTTACCCTTGGTCCATGGAGCTCACAGATGTTGGCCGCAGGTACATAAATGCTGTAGATCCATACAAAATAGTGACAGCTGAGATGTGGGAGCTGCATGTGCTGAAGGCTTTGGACCTACCCTCCGTGGAATGAATATGGAGGATGCTGGAAGTGATGAAGATGTAGGAGCTAAGGATGGTCAGGTTGGGGGCAAAGATGTTAAGTGCACCAAAGCATAGAACCAGTAATTTGTTGACATAGGTACTAGAGCAGGAGAGCTTTAGGAGGGGCAGAAAATCACAGAAATAATGGTTGATCACATCTGATTTGCAGAAATGAACCCTAAGCATGCAGCCTGTGTGAGAGAATGCACATACCAATCTCATCATATACACTCAAAAATGAGGGAGAAACAGGCCTGATGGGACATGGTAATATTATACAGCAAGGGGCTACAGATGGCAACATAGCGGTCATATGTCATTGCAGCCAACAGGTAACCATCTGCAATAATAAAAAGAAGAAAGAAAAAGAGCTGAGTCATGCATTCAGGGTAGGAGATGATGTTCTTCTCTGTCATAAAGTTCCCCAGCATTCTGGGGGTAATGACAGTGGACTGACAGAGGTCAATAAAAGACAAGTTACTGAGGAAATAGTACATGGGGGTGTGCAGGTGAGAACTGAGCCCGATCAGTGTGATCATGCCCAGATTCCCCACCACTGTGACCACATAGATTACCAGGAAAAGAAGGAAAAGGGGCAGGTGGATTCATGGCTGTTCTGTGATCCCAGCAAGGATGAACTCAGTCACTGAGGAGTGATTTTCCGCTGCCACTTCCATCTGCATAGTCTCTGGAGGGGAAAGAGAAAAACATGGTCATTGGAGAGAATTCTTTTTTTTTTTTTTTCATTTGGAGTAGAGTGTTCCATATAAATGATTCACTGTTTAGGCATCCTTTTGACCTATATAATCACTTAACTCTGGGTCTATTTATGGAAGCACAGTACATCTAAATCCAATATTTATAAAGCCTCATTTTCAAATATAATAAATATATTTTCTATTAAAATATTTAGCCATGTTTATCATCATTAAAATGTGCATGGCAGCTGTATGCATAACAATTAAAATTGTAAATAATTTAAATTTATGTTCAGCAACGGATGAATAGATGAGTGAGTCATAGTATAATACATACATACATAAAATATGCAGATCCATATATGTACATATGTATGTGTACATATAAATATAGATAAACATATACAGATGGCATCTATATATGGGATTTAAAGTGACATTCAGAGTCTCTTAATTCTTCACCTTCAGCCACAAACTGCCTCATCTGTCTACCCCATGATGCCATATCATTTTTTACCATTTTCTATGTGTGCCATAAAAATCAACCCTGAATATCCATTGGACAGTGTTGTTGGTGAGGCTGAAGCCCCAATGCTTTCGCCACCTGATGTGAAAAGCTGACTGATTGAAAAAGACCCTGATGCTGGGGAATATTGAAGGCTAAAGGAGAAGCAGGTAGCAGCTGTCTGTCTTTGTATATATTTTTTTTTCACATGAAATAATCCTACCAACTCTCTTTTCTCGGTTGTATGCTAAATAAGTTCTCTTTTCTTTTCAATCTTATTTAAGTTAGAAATCATCATGAAAACATTCTCCAACACCTTGTAATTGTTTTAACCTTCCTACTTAAAGTTCAGAAAACTGTCATTTCTAAACAGCACATTTTTAGACTTGAGATATGCTGTAAGTCAGATGATACACCGAATCAGACTTATTCTCCTCTGTGTAACAAGTAATTGCATAGTGTTCAGGATATAAATGGGATTTTATACATAATTCCATGCATGAATATATGAGGAATATTTGCCTGAATTTTCACATTAGTATTTCCAGACTTAATAGTCTCAAGTCACAGATGTGAGATGAATATACTCACCTTTCTTCTTGCTGGAAATCTCAACACCAAATTTAATTTGCAACATGCTTCCTTTGACTCAGAAGATAGCTCTGTATTGGTGTCAGGAATGATAGGTACCCAGCTTTCTGCTGTCTTTAGTGTCGAGAGGGCCAGCACAGCCCAGGTCTCAGAGCCCCTTTTGAAACCAATCTGCATCACAGGTCAGCATCTCTAACTCTGTCTTAGTGTATGTTTCTTCAGCTTTAAGGTAGCAAACATCTGCACCTTTCTCAGTTCTCCCCTGAGTGGTTGTGATCACTGTGCTATGAAGGTGTGTCCTGGATTTCATATATGCCAGGCAATAAATATGTTATGTATGTTAGTTGCTCAGTCGTGTCCGACTCTTTGCAACCCCACAGATTGCAGCCCACCAGGCCCCTCTGTCTAGGAGGTTCTCCGGGCAAGAACACTGGAGTGGGTTGCCATTTCCTTCTCCAAAAGGAACTATAGAAGAAAGAAAGTGAAGTCACTCAGTCGTGTCCGACCCTTTGAGACCTCATTGTAGCCCACCAGGCTTCTCTGTCCGTGGAATTTCCCAGGCAAGAGTACTGGAGTGGGTTGCCAGTTCAAATACTCTCCAAGGATTTCCATTTCTCAAGAGGCAAGCTCTTGAGAAAAGAAGCAGTTGCAGTTGACATGTCCACAGTTGTCTAATTTTTCACTTCAATAGGGATTCTCTGTCAATCCTAAACTCATCAATTAGTGATTAAGATTTCTTCACAGATTCACCTGGATATTGTTTCAAAATCAGATCTTCATCCAGCAGTTCTGAGGAGCATTTCAGGTTTTGAGATTCTGCATCTCATACAATCTCCTAGCCAGACCTACTAATTCCCAGTCCACTCTGTGAATAAAAGGTTTTAAAGGATTGGGCAACATTCTGACAAGTTATCTTAATATTAACATGGCAACAAATTTTAATATGATGAGGTAAATCATTTATCCTTGTACAAAAATGTATTTAATCAATTTTATATGTAAATACAAAATATACATATTAATTCAAAGTCCAATCTATATGCTATTGGATTTAAAGTTATGGGGTAAGAATTCAGAATATTAACTTAATTTTTTACTTTTTTAGGTGCTCACTATTAATGATTCTAGTTGCTAAGTTACATATATAAAATATTTTATTAGGCACTTATGTTTCATGTTACTTCTATTCTTATATATTATATTTTCACTTTTTGTTCTAAAATAGGAAAATTGGAACCATACTTAGAAATGATTGTATCAAGATAATTGCACACTCAAGTCAGGAGAGATCTTATAGTTAAATATAAGAAGAGTCAGTTACTTTTACCAGTTTATACTTGTGTTACATTGAAAATGAAAGTCACTCAGTTGTATCCAATTCTTTGCGACCCCATGGACTATGGGTTCATAGAATTCTTACAGGCCAGAATACTGGAGTGGGTAGCCTTTCCCTTCTCCATGGGATCTTCCCAACCCAGAGATCAAACCCAGGTCTCCTGCATTACAGGCGGATTCTTTACCATCTGAGCCACAAGGGAACCTAGTGTTTCTCAATTTTATACTCATTTAAACTCATTAAAAAATTATCAGGCGAGTTTTTTCTCTTTTTTTTAATTTCAATACTGAGGGTGAACTCTATGCCAATCAAGTCAAAATTTTAGGGTGTGAGGTCAGATGTCAATATTTATCAAAAACTTCTCAACTTTTAATGTGCATGGAAATAACCTAAGGATCTTGATCAAAAGCAGATTCTGATAGTAAGTCTCGTGTATGGTTTGAGACTATACATTTTAAATAAAATTTCTCAGATTTTTGCCACTATTTCTCATCCATAGACCACTCTGAGGAACAAGGTTCTAGAGGACCTTTTGTTTTGAATACCTCCCACTAGAGTTCTTTCAGATTCAAGGAAAATCCACCATGCCCATGCATCAAAAATCTTTTAGCTTTGGATTTTCTGTGGCTGCAGGATTCTGACATGTTTGGAGAAAAATACTGTGTCGGGAATGCCACCTTATAAGTGAACAGACTACAACTGAAGTTGCTTCAGTGTGCCAAATAAAAGAAGTGAGAGAGAGAGTTGGAGTTTGGTAATGGTCAGATATAGAAAGAATGTAAACAAGAAGTAAACAGATCATTTCTATAATTATTCAGAAATTAAACATATGAAGATACCCATAGAGCCATTCTTTCAGTTCTGACAGGGTTTATGTATGATTTAGCTGATTTATATATATATATATATACACATATTCTGACTATATATAACAGACTAGGAATCATGCCTAAGATAGAAGTTGTAATTGTAACCATTTTAACCTTCTTTTATAGTACTGATGTAAATTAAGTCAAATAATATGAAAACAATAAGACAAATAATATGAAAATTAAGTCAAATAATATGAAATAATTGAAAATGAATGTTTGACATTGATGAATGAGTGGATAATGAACTACATGGGTGGTAAATAAAATTATGTTATATATATACATATATATATAGCCATATATTTGGACACTACAGGTGAATAAGGCAGCACACTACCCAAAGAACTTTGATCTGTCAGTAATGAGTAAGACGCTTTGAACTGAGAAGAGGCAGAAGACAACTGAGTATCTAGAGTTTCATGTGAATTTATAGCTACCAGATGTTAATGACCAGAAGTTAAAAAGGAGCAATATGAGGGGAGAGAAGTGATGTTTCCAAGATAAAACTGACAAGAAATGGCAATTGTTTATAATTTATGTGGCAAAAGGGTGTGAACCTCATGAAAGTAATACAACTTACATAATTTGGGGTTATTATGAGTAGTTGTTTTTTTGTTTGTTTGTTTTTTTTAGTAGAATGTTATATATTTTTTTTTTTTTTTTTTTTTTTTTTAAATTTTTGTTTAATTAGTATACATGTGTTCCCCATCCTGAACCCTCCTCCCTCCTCCCTCCCCATACATCCCTCTGGGTCGTCCCAGTGCACCAGCCCCAAGCATCCAGCATCGTGCATTGAACCTGGACTGGCATCTCGTTTCATACATGACATTTCACGTTTCAATGCCATTCTCCCAAATCTTCCCACCCTCTCCCTCTCCCACAGAGTCCATAAGACTGTTCTATACATCAGTGTCTCTTTTGCTGTCTCGTATACAGGGTTATCGTTACCATCTTTCTAAATTCCATATATATGCGTTAGTATACTTTATTGGTGTTTTTCCTTCTGGCTTACTTCACTCTGTATAATAGGAGTAGTTGTTAACGTAAATTTATTGTTGTAGTTTAATGGCAAGATTGTGTTGGATGGACGCTTTGCAACCCTGTGGACTGTATCCCACAAGACTCCTCTCTCTGTGAGATTTCCCAGGCAAGAATACTGGAGGGGTTGCCATTTCCTTCTCCAGGGAATCTTCCCCACCCAAGGACTGAACTCACGTCTCCTGCATTGGCAGCTGTGTTCTTTACCATTGAGCTACCAGGGAAACCCCTAGAGATAATAATGTGTTGGGCTACTTGTGTAAAATTGTTGGCATTAAACATGATAATTTGAATCTCTTTGATTAGTCTTACTATAAGTTTCTGCAGTCACTCTGCATTTGATCTTTTTGCTTGATCAACACAAGTTTGAAATATTTTGATTATTTTCATTAAATCAAATGAAATAAAAGCAAAAATCACATTGGAGAGATCTAGTGAAAAGCAATACAATCTCACAGGAGATAGAAACTTAATGTGTAGAAAGAAATAACCTGGAAGGCCTTACACTTACCCACAGTAACCTGGGGCCAATAGATTACTTTGGGTATAATCACAGTTCTTGGAGCCAGACATTCTAGTCTCTGTCTTTATTATGTTTGAGACTATGGCTATTTACTCAAATTAAACAAGCTTCAATTTATTCATCTTTCAAACAAAAACAATACTAGGGCTTGCCTTGAAAGAATATCATAAGTATTAAAGAAAGTTGTCTAATATAAAGTGTTGGGCACAGAGTTTGATATTTTATACTATCTCAATAGTAATATGTTATTACATTATGATGATCATCATAGTGATTCTTGTTGTTTGTATTCTTTTTATAGTACACTGGAACTTCTTTAATTCTCAAGAGTCTGTGACTTTATTCTTGATATTTCTCCTTATATAGTCAATATAACACAAACTCAAAGGAATTAGCCTGGAGGGAATTTGGGGAATGTATTGTATGGGAAAATGATCCTGAATTTCAAAAATTTGAACAACAAAGTGAAAACATTACATATCTCAGAAAAAGTATTTTTGATATGACACCAACATTGAGTCTATTCATCTACATTTTCCACTGTCCAGAATTTTCTTCAGGGCCAATTTGACATCCTTATTCCACAGACTGTAGGTCCGAGGATTCAGCATGGGCACAATGCAGGTATAAAACACAGAGGACACTTTCCCTTGGTCCATGGGACTCACAGATGAAGGCTGCAGGTACATGAATGCTGCAGATCCATAGAAAACAGCAACAGCCAAGATGTAGGAACTGCAGGTGCTGAAGGCTTTGGACCTGGCCTCCGTGGAGTGGATGTGGAAGATTTTGTAGAGGATGAAGATATAGGAGATAAGAATAGTTAAGGCAGGAATCAGGATTTTTAAAGAGCTGCAGACTAGAGCCAATGATTCTTTGAAATAGATGCTAGAACAGGATAGCTCCATGAGTGGAAAAACATCACAGAAATAATGGTTAATCACATTGGCCTTGCAGAAATAGAGTCTCAACATAAGGCAAGTATGGAATGTCAATTGAATGATGCAAAAGATGTAAACTGCTGCTGTGAGCTGGAAGAACCTATAATAAGACATGATGGCATTATACAGCAAGCACTTACAGATGCAGCATAGCAGTCATATACCATTTCAGTCAACATACAACTCTAAAATAAAAAGAAGAAAGAAGTAGAGCTGAGTCATTCACTCAGGGTAGGAGATGATAGTTTTCTCTGTCACAAAGCCTACCAGCATTTTAGGGGTATTGACAGTGGACTGATAGAGATCAATAAAGGACAAATTTCTGAAGAAATAGTACATGGGGGTGTGCAGGTGAAAACTGATCCCAATCAGTGTGATCATCCCCTGGTTCCCCATCACCATGACCACATACATTCCTAGGAAGAGAAGGAAAAGGGGCAGCTGGAGTTGTGCCTGTTCTGTGATCCCAGCAAGGATGAACTCAGTCACTGAGGAGTGATTTCCAGGATCCATTTTCATCTCAGCAGGTTCTAATTAAAAAAGCAGAAAATGAGTGTACTTATGTGTGTGTTTGTATGTGTGAGAGAGAGAGATTTATGCATGTGTGTGAGAGAGAGAGGAAGAGAGGTTTATGCACATGTGTGCATGTGTGTATGAAAGAGAGAGAGACAGAGAGTAAATCTGTAATCATTCTTTATCCTTCATCAGAGGAAATACATAATGCAGGGAAATTTCAAGCATCTCCTACTACTCTAGGACAAACAATGAATCTGGTTGAACTAGAATAGAAATTATAAACTTCAAGAACTTTATAATTAAGAAATTTCATAAAGTTTAAGATAAACAATTTATGTATTTTTAAAATCCATCAGCATGAACATTTCTAGTATTATTTATGAGTACTCTTCTTTCCTCCAAGTTTCTATGTTCATAAATTAATATGCATGATGAATGGCATAGTATTTTCCTTCCATTTATAATAAGTAGTAGTCTTGTATGCTTTCTATAATTAATGCAGAGATGATTCACAAGTCAGTGGAAAGTAGCTATATCAGTTGAGGCTATCTTCTTTAGCAACATCTCAGCTGAAAATATCTGAAATGTGACAACCAGTATCATTTCAGCTGAGATCTGATGATTTAATATTCCAGCTTTCTTCTCCCTGGACTTTGAACCCAGAGGACAGAAATGTAACTGCTTGGCAGACATCATGCTTATACCTCAGTAGGTTTTCCCCCTCCAGGAACCATTAGAAAAAGACTTTTTCTAATTTGGATAATCTTAGAGGTGAGAGTACAATGGTCTAAATACAAGTCAGGTACTCCACCACTGTGATCAGGGCATCAGGGTACCAAGATTGATCTATGCAATTTGACTTCATTATTTAAATGGTGGAGGTGAGAAAATGATTCTATTCTCCAAATCATAAAATGCTTTTGAACACAAACACTAGGTGTCTGCTATGCCAACCTTTTTAAAATATAATCATATATTTTGCATGTGCTCTTAATAGAATTCAAAGATGGTAGAGATGTGGGTGAGTAAAGTAAATGCAAAATAAAATAAGTAATTTTAGAGTTAATTCAATACTAGTCAACCAGTGTGATGCTTTTTTGTGTGTGTGTGTGTGTATCAAAGTTTTATTTGATTAAACCATTTAAGTGCCTAATCTGGGCATAAATTAGCTGTTATATATTAACTGAATAACTGTTATACCCATAAAAGCATGGTTATCTTATGGCTTTTTTTTTAACTAATTCATTTATTTTAATTGGAGGCTAATTACTTTACAATATTGTAGTGGTTTTTGCCATACATTGACATGAATCAGCCATAGATATAAATTTGTCCCCCATCCTGAACTCCCCTCCTTCCTTCCTCCCCATCCCATCTCTCATGGTCATCCCAGCGTACAGGCCTTTAGTGTCCTGTCTCATGCATTAAACCTGGACTGGCGATCTATTTCACCTATGGTAATATATATGTTTTAATGCTATTCTCTCATATCATCCCACCCTCACCTTCTCCTGCAGAGTCCAAAAGTCTGATATTTATATCCGTGTCTCTTTTGCTATCTCGCATATAGGATCATAGTTACCATCTTTCTAAATTCCATATATATGCATTAATATACTGTATTGGTGTTTTACTTTCTGATTTACTTCACTCTGTATAATAGGCTTCAGTTTCATACACCTCATTAGAACTGATTCAAATGCATTCTTTTTAATATCTGAGTAATATTCCATTGTATATATGTACCACAGCTTTTTTCTCCATTCATCTGCAAATGGACATCTAGGTTGCTTCCATGTCCTGGCTATTGTAAACAGCGCTGCGATGAATGTTGGGGTACATGTGTCTCTTTCAATTCTGGTTTCCTCGGTATGTATGCCCAGTGGTGGGATTGCTGGGTTGTATGGCAGCTCTATTTCCAGTTTTTTAACTTTTTCTGTTTTCTCATTGTTAGTGTATAGGAATGCAAGGGATTTCTGTGTGCTAATTTTATATCCTGCAACTTTACTATATTCATTGAGTAGCTCTAGTAATTTTCTGGTGATGTCTTTAGGGTTTTCTATGTAGAGGATCATGCCACACTATTCTCTATAGTGACTGTACTAGTTTGCATTCCCACCAGCAGTGTAAGAGGGTTCCCTTTTCTCTGCACCCTCTCCAGCATTTATTGTTTGTAGACTTTTTGATAGCAGCCATTCTGACTGGCATGACATGGTACCTCATTGTGGGATGCTGAAGCTGAAGCTCCAATAGTTTGGCCTCCTGATGCGAAGAGCTGAATCACTGGAAAAGACCATGATGCTGGGAAAGATTGAAGGCAGTAGAAAAAGGAAGGGACAACAGAGGATGAGATGGTTGGATGGCCATCACTGACTCAGTGAACATGACTTTGAGTAAGCTCTGGGAGATGGAGTGCTGCAGTTCCTGAGGTCACAAAGTGTCAAACATGACTGAGTGATTGAACAACAACAATAATGAAAGGTCAGACACAGAAAGAATGTAAACAAAAGTATAAGCATATTTTCCTATGACTCTACGTCCTGAAAAATATTCAGATACCCATAGAAGCCATTCTTTCGGTTCTGACAGGATACATTTTCTGATTTAGGTGAATACATATGTTGTTTTTGTTCAGTCACTCAGTCATGTATGACTCTTTGTGACCCTATGAACTGAAGCACACCAGGCTTCCCTGTCCTTCACCATCTCTCAGAGCTTGCTCAAATTCATGTCCATTGAGTCAATGATGCCATCCAACCATCTCATCCTCTGCCATCCACTTCTCCTTCAGGCTTCAATCTTTCCTGGCATTAGGGTCTATTCTAATGAGTCAGGTGACCAAAGTACTGGAGATTCAGTTTCAGCGTCAGTCCTTCCAATGAATATTCAGGGTCAATTTCTTTTAGGACTGACTGATTTGATCTCCTTGCAGTCCAGGGGACTCTGAAGAGTCTTCTCCAATACCACAGTTTAAAAGCATCAATTCTTAAGCTTGTACTTCCAGTTTATGGAATCAAGATTGTACAAGCTGAAACAATCTAACAGAGTAAGAATCATGCCTGAGATGAGTGCTTTTATAAATCTTTTTTTTTTTTTTTGGAGGATAGGAGTTTTAATTGTAGCTGTTTTCCTTCTTTTATATTACTGATGAGAATTAAGTCAAATAATACAAGAGCACTTGGAAAATGAATGTCTGACATTGATAAATGAATGGGTAATGGAATACAAGGGTTCAGTTCAGTTCAATTCAATCTCTCAATTATGTCTGACTCTGTGTGACTCCATAGACTGCAGTAGGCCAAGCCTCCCTGTCCATCACCAACTCCCAGAGTTTACTCAAACTCATGTCCATTGAGTCAGTGATGCCATCCAACCATCTCATCCTCAACTTCAGCATCAGTCCTTCCAATAAATATTCAGGACTGATTTCTTTAGGATGGACTAGTTGAATCTTCTTGCATTCCAAGGGACTCTCCTGAGTCTTCTCCAACACCACAGTTCAAAAGCATCAATTCTTTGGTGCTCAGCTTTCTTTACATTCCAACTCTCACATCCATACATGACTACTAGAAAAACCATAGCTCTGACTAGATGGACCTTTGTTAGTATAGTAATGTCTCTGCTTTTTAATATGCTATCTAGGTTGGCCATAACTTTTCTTCCAAGGAGCAAGTGTCTTTTAATTTCATGGGTGCAATCACCATCTGCAGTGGTTTTGGAGCCCAAGAAAATAAAGTCTGTCACTGTTTCCATTGTTTCAGCATCTATTTGCCATGAAGTGATGGAACTCAATGCCATGATCTTAGTTTTCTGAATGTTGAGTTTTAAGCCAACTTTTTCACTCTTCTCTTTCACCTTCATCAAGAGGCTCTTTAGTTCTTCTTCACTTTCTGCCTGTAAGGGTGGTATCATCTGCATATCTGAAGCTACTGATATTTCTCCTGACAATCTCAATTCCAGCTTTTGCTTCATCCAGCCCAGCATTTCGCATGATGTACTCCACATGTAAGTTAAATAAGCAGTAAGGAAGAAAGTGCAATTGAAAATGAAGTTGTGTCCAACTTTTTGCGACCCCATGGACTGTACTCTACCAGGCTCCTCCATCCATGGGATTTTTCAGGCAAGAATACTGGAGTGGGTTGCCATTTCCTTCTCCAGGAGATCTTCCTGACCTAGGGATTGAACCCAGGCTCCCACAGTGAAGGCAGATGCTTTACTGGCTGAGCCACCAGGAAGTCCAAACTAAAGTTGGTAGCTATTCCCTTCTCCAGGGAATCTTCCCAACCAAGGGATTCAACCCGGGTCTCCCACATTGCAAATGGATTCTTTACCAGCTAAGCCACAAGAGAAGCCCTAAATAAGCACAGTGACAATATACATCCTTGCCGTACTCCTTTCCTGATTTGTAACCAGTCTATTGTTCCATGTCCAGTTCTAAATGTTGCTTCTCGACCTGCATATAGATTTCTCAGGAAGCATGTCAGGTGGCCTGGTATTCCCATCTCTTTAAGAATTTTCCAGGTTTTGTGATCCACAGAGTCAAAGGCTTTGGCATAGTCAATAAAGTAAAAGCAGATTTTTTTTGGAACTCTTGCTATTTCGATGATCCAATGGATGTTGGCAATTTGATCTCTTTGACTTTTCTAAGTTCAGCTTGAACTCTAAATTCAGCTTGAACATCTGGTAAGTTCATGGTTCTCATACCATTGGAGCCTCAGATGAATAAGGCCACACACTATCCAAAGAGCATGATCTTAATGAGTAAGATGGTTTATTTGGGAAAAGACTGAAGACAATTGAGCATCTAAAATATCATGTGAATTCATAGTTACAAGACAAATGTCCAGAAGCAGAAAAGCAATATTTCAAGTGGCAGAGAAGAGAAATTTCAAACACAAACCAACATGAAATAGCAATTAGTTGTGGTTACCCGGTGTACGAGACAGCAAAAGAGACACTGATGTGTAGAACAGTCTTATGGACTCTGTGGGAGAGGGAGAGGGTGGGAAGATTTGGGAGAATGACATTGAAACATGTAAAATATCATGTAAGAAATGAGATGCCAGTCCAGGTTTGATGCACGATACTGGATGCTTGGGGCTAGTGCACTGGGACGACCCAGAGGGGTGGTAGGGGAGGGAGGAGGGAGGAGGATTCAGGATGGGAAATACATGTATACCTGTGGTGGATTCATTTTGATATTTGGCAAAACTAATACAATTATGTAAAGTTTAAAAACAAAATTAAATTAAATTTTAAAAAAAGGGAAAAAAAAGAAATCTTGAAAAAAAATGAAATAGCAATTATTTGTAAATTATGGGGCAAAACAGCCTTAATCATACCACAGTGATAAAAATTAGCATATCAGCAGTTGCTCTGTAAGTAGCTATAGCATTGCAGTAAGATGTCAAGGTTGTTGAGGTTGCTTTTATAAAAACTTTTTTCTATCAAATATAGTAATTTAAGTCTCTAATATGAGACTATAGTAAGTCTCCTTTGTTCTTATTTTGATTAGGTGGGTTAGATATATCTTGATTATTTTTATGATACTAGATGAAATAAAAGTAAAAATAGCATTAAGGAGATCTAGAGGAAAGCAACACAGTCTTATAGGGAACTGAAGTTGCTTGATGTGTAGAAGAAAATTCCTAGGGAAACCTTAGTTCATGCATATTCAGTCATGTCTGACTCTTTGCGCACACCATGGACTGTATCTAACCAGGCTCTTCTGTCCATGGGATTTTTTCAGACAAGAATAGTGGAATGGGTTGCCATTTCTGCCTTCAGGGAATCTTCCCAGCCCCGGCATCAAACACTTGTCTCATGCATTGGTAAATGGGTTCTTTACTACTAGCACTGCCTCCCACAATTACATGGGGCCAAAGAATCATCTTGAGAAAAATCATAGGTCTTGGAAACAAACAAGCTAGGCTTTACCACTTGTTATATTTAGGACTGTGGGCAAATAATCAAACTAAATTCTACTAGGGTTTACTCTGATATAGGCTGTGAATATAAATAAAGTTATCCATTTCAAATGCTGGAAATAGTGCATAATATTTAATAAAATTTTGATAACATAGTTACTAGGATTGTTTTCAAAATCTTCATTCCCTCCTCTATGTTGTTCTTGTTCTTGGCATTATCATTGCAAATAAAACTAAGACTCCTTTAACCCTCAAGGGTTTTTAGAATATTATTCATAATCACAGTTTCTGATTTTATATATAATGACTTTAATATATGTTGAAGAAGAGGCCTGAGGTAGAATTTTGGATATATATTTTTTATATGTCACTAAGTTTCCCAAATCAATAAACTCAATACATATTATATGTCAGGGAGCAAAAGGACTTCTGTGTCATCATGATAGTGATTCTATTCATACACATTTTTCAATCTCCAGAATTTTTTCAGGGCAAGTTTGACATCCTTGTTACGCAGACTGTAAATCAGAGGATTCAGCATAGGTACAATGCAGGTATAAAACACAGAGGACACTTTTCCTTGATCCATGGAGCTCACAGATGATGGCTGTAGGTATGTAAATGTCGCAGATCCAGAAAAAACAGCAACAGCTGAAATGTGAGAGCTACATGTGCTGAAGGCTTTGGACCTGCCCTCAATGGAGTGGATTTGGAGGATGCTGGAGAGAATGAAGATGTAGGAAGCAAGGATGGTTAAGGAAGGTATCACAATGTTAAATGCACTCAAGACTAGAACCAATAATTTGTTGATGTAAGTGCTAGAACAAGATAGCTCCAAGAGTGGAAAAAGATCACAGAAATAATGGTTAACCATCTTGTTCTTGCAGAAAAAGACTCTCAACATAAAGCCTGTATGGATTGTAGACCCGATGAAGCCCAAAATATAAACTCCCACTGTGAGGCGGAAGCAGATGTGGTAAGACATGATGACATTATAAAGCAAGGGGTTACAGATGGCAACATAGCGGTCAAATGCCATTACAGCCAACATGTAACCCTCTGCAATGATAAAAATGATGAAGAAATAGAGCTGAGTCATGCATTCAGTGTAGGAGATAATATTCTTCTCTGTCACAAAACTCACCAGCATTTTGGGGGTTATGACAGTGGAATGACAGAAGTCGATAAAGGACAAGTTGATGAGGAAGTAATACATTGGGGTGTGCAGGTGAGAACTGAGCCCAATCAGTGTGATCATGCCCAAGTTCCCCACCACCGTGACCACATAGATTCCTAGGAAGAGGAAGAAAAAGAGCAGCTGGAGGTGTGGCTGTTCTGTGAGACCAGCAAGGATGAACTCAGTCACTAAGGAGTGATTTCCAGGGTCCATTATCTTCTCAGTCCGTTCTAAGTCTATAAAAGAAAATCACCATACTTTAGTGTGGGTATGTTCATGCATGTGTATGCACATGTGTATGTGTTATAGGGGAGAGTAATTCTATGGAGATCACTATTTGATCCCTTCTCAGAAGAGATTCACAATCTCTTCTGGGATTTCTCAAGTCTCTCTTGTTTCTCTGGGACAAAAATAAAATGATCCTGGTTGAATCAGAGAAGGAAATATAAACTCTACAAACTTTATAATTCAAGCACTTCATAACTGTATCAGAGGCAACCCCAATTTCTGAATTTTGAAAATCATCAGAATGGGCTTCTGTGGTAGCTCAAGTGAGTCTGCCTGCAATGCATGAGATGTGTGTTCAATTCCTGGGTTGGGATGATCTCCTGGAGAAGGGAATGGCAACCACTCCAGTATTCTGGTCTGTAGAATCCCATGGACTGAGGAGCCTGGAAGCTACAGCTCATGGGATCACAAAGAGTCGGACACAACTGAGTGACTAAGCACTAAGCACACACTTCCATTTCTGAGTACTTTTCTTTCCTTCCATATTCTATATGTGTATATTAACATATGCATGTCAAATGGCATAATATTCATTTCACTCACAGTAAGTGATAGGAGTACATGTCTTCTGTAGTTAATACAGAAGATTCATAAATCTTTGAAAAGTAACTTTATTACTTTTAATTGTATTAGTCTCAGCTGCTTTCCTTACTAGAATCCCACTTCAAAATATCTGAAGCACTGGAAGACTACCACCTGAGGGTTGCTGTTTAATATGGCAGCTTCCTTCTCCCCAGACCATGACTCCAGAGAGCAGAAACATAATTTATTGGCAGACATCATGCTTATATCTCAATAGCTTTTCAAACTCCAGAAGTCATCTTCTCTTGTTCTAATTTAGATAATCTTTTGCATGTGTGTGTGCAAGCTAAGTTGCTTCAATCGTGTCTTTGCAACCCTATGGACCATAGCCCACCAGGCTCCTCTGTCCATGGGATTCTACAGGCAAGAATACTGGAGTGGGTTGTCTGCCTTCCTGCAGGGGATCTTCCCAACCCAGGGATCAAACCCTCTACTCTCTTATGTCTACCTGCATTAGCAAGCTGGTTATTTACCACTAGCAATATCTGGGAAGCCCTAGATAATCTCAGGAACCAGGACAGGTTCCTAAAAGTAGGGCAGGTATTCCATCACTGTGACCAGGGTGGCAGTATAGTCAGATTGATCAATGCAATTTGAACTTCATGGCAATGGTAGAGGTGAGAAAAATATTCATATTCCAAAAATATAAGAAAGGTTTTTAAAGGCAAACAGAAGATTCTATGCTGGTCTTTGTGTGTGTGTGTGTGTGTGTGCAATCATGTATTTTGCGTGTGCTCTGTATAGAATTCAAAGATGGTAGAGATGTAGGTAAGTAGAGTGCATGCAAAATACAATTAAGAATTTTAGTTTAAATGCAATTTTGGGTAATATTGGTCAATTGTGTGATTTTTTTTTTAAGAGACCAATATATGTTTAGTTTACATTTGCAAAGAAGATGAGCAGATTCTAGGAAATGGAAATTTATATTCTTACTTAAAACTGAAACAGTAGTTGGATTACTATGTTCAGTCTGACGTACAATACTTAATGTAACAGAAAAACTAGACAGTTTCAGAAAAATGATCTAGAAATCTGTCATTTTAGAATGTCTGAAAAAAACTGAAGATAGTTTTGGAGTGAAGCAAAAATTCATGTAGCATAGGACAGTTAACTCATGGCCCAAAATATTGCTTTACTTAAGACATATTGGTGTCATTGTATATACCATCAAGAGACTGAAGTAAAACTAACTGCTTGAAATTACAGGTGAAATATTTGGGTTCAGACTGAAATGAGTATTCCAACTCTCAGACATAACTAAGTCTTAGTCAAAGTTTTGCTTTCAGCCTGAATAACTAGTTACTTAGCAGATATATTGTTAATGACATAAGGACTTGATGGCTGGTAGGATTAAATAGTCTATTATATCTCTTCCAATTTCAATGTTTAATGAATTTATAATTATTATAGGTTCTGATACTAAGATAGTAATGGATTAAAACTTCATATCAATTCCATACTTGCCCTATGACCTTGGGTTAATTACATCTACTGTCCAGTTCTCTGAAAAAACAAAAATACTAATATCTCTTTCATGTGAAAATTAAATGGATCTTAGTAAGAAAATATTGTTATTTTACTTTTGATATATTGTTTCTTTCCAATATATCTTTTGTTTAACCAACATTTTCATTCCTGAATGATGGCCAATGTTTTAAATTTTCTTCTCCTTAGCACACCTTCTTCTTGCCTCTTTTACATTAACACATATGGTAATACATATTTGAAGATTTTTACTGAATATTAGCTTCCTAAACTATCAATAATTTCCATAGTGACTAAATAAGTTCACATCAATTTCTTTGTCATTCAAAGATTTATATTGTCTGACAGCTAAAGAAATATTTTCTTATTAATGTTGGAACAGCTATCATAATTTATTTCACAAAAAAGCATAGTAGGCTCTCATTTTTAATTCATCAAATTCCTTTAGCTTTTCTCAGTCTACCCCCTTATCCTGTGAAACCTATTTAATAGTAAAGGCACTGTAATCAAGGTCCTTAAAAAGTGCAAGACACAGTTAATAAGAACATTTTCTATGTGTCCAAGAATACATTTCTTATGTCACATTTAGCATGTACTTTAATCTCTATTAATTTAGTTATTTACTAGTTTTTCTTCTGTACCTGATGAGTAACTCAAAACAGTGCCTTCCATACAGAAAGTACTGATAAATATGATATTTTAATAAAATGATTGAAAATTTTGTGAAAAGTTAACATAGACTCCACAAAAGTGAATGAAGCTCTCAGACGTGCCAGAGTTGAAGTGAGTAAACAAAGTGTGTTGAATTTCTTCAACAGGGGAAAGGTAGGTGGTAAAATATTACTTGTTTGGGAGTTGACTATTCGAGTGAGGACAGGAAGAGATAGAAAAAATAGCTACCTGTATCTGTTAGTGCACAAGGAGGGTGCTAGAGATCTAACATTTAAAAAGTTAGGACTGGGTTTAAGACACTTCCTCCTTAAAAATTCTGAATTGCAATTTTCTCCTATACTTATCTGAAGGCAAAAATGATTCTGATGATGCCAGCGGATAGTTATGAGTACCAACCTTGCAGGACTCTTTGGTGTTGAGGGTCATGCCTAAAAGCGTCTGTGATAATAATTTTGTGTCATTAATCGATCTCTGATGAAGCTGATGGCCCTCTGCAAAAGTTAGTTGATAGATGAGGATTTTATACTCTGGGTATCAGTGCTAAGTGTCTGATGATGAGGAACAAACAATGATTGATTATCTCCCACTAGAATCTTACCCCACAACTGTGGCTCCTGGGAAAACAAATAATTAGAATTTCCCTCTTTCCCTATTGGCTCTCAAGTGTTGAACAGTGTCACATAGCTTTGGTTATTTTTTCTTGTTAGGTTATTTATCGTAAACAAGGAAGTAATAGATCTTGTTAGAGCCCACTAAATTTCATGTCAAACTAATTAAAAGTTCAAAATTTCATGAAATTATAAAGACATACACTAAAGTAATGTCTTAAAGTGGTTTTTCACAAGGGGAAAATAGAAAATTGAGGGAAACAAACTTTATATGTAAGATTTGAAATTTCTGTTTTCATATATAATACTAACTGTATTTATATATGATGCTGCTGCTGCTGCTAAGTCGCTTCAATCGTGTCCGACTCTGTGCGACCCCATAGACGGCAGCCCACGAGGCTCCGCCATCCCTGGGATTCTCCAGGCAAGAACACTGGAGTGGGCTGCCATTTCCTTCTCCAATGCATGAAAGTGAAAAGTGAAAGTGAAGTCACTCAGTCATGTCAGACTGGTAGCAACCCCATGGACTGCAGCCCACCAGTCTCCTCCATCCATGGGATTTTCCAGGCAAGAGTAGTGGAGTGGGGTGCCAATATATGATGATACATTACTAAAACAAAAGTACTTGGATATTTTAACTTGGGACTAACTAAAAGCATCTTATAGCTATTGCCATAACCCTGTGAGAAATTCCTAACAGATCTAAAATCGAAGGATGATGACTAATAATTTTATAATTTCCCCAATAATTGTAAAAGATATGTTGAAGAACAAGATACAGATACATGTGTTCTAAAGACTATTTTAGTTTTATAATATTAAATAGTTTTATTTATTAGAAAATAAAAATTATATTTAATATCTTTATTCAAAAGACTCATGCAAATGTGGTACCTGAATTGACACACTATTCACCATTTTGGAGATATTTTGCTTGAGGGACTAGGTATAAATGATGCTTCCGTGAATATGCTTAAAGTCCAAGTGCTTTTGTACATCTCCTGATCCACCATTTACTGCTGGTAAACTTGGACCAGCAACCTCATTATCTATTTAGCAGAGATATAGCACCTGAAGGGTTTCTCTGATGGCTCAGATGGTAAAGAATCTGCCTGCAATGTGGGAGACCCAGGTTTGATCCCAGGTCAGGAAGATCCCCTGGAGGAGGGCATGGCAATCCACTCCAGTATTCTTGCCTGGAGAATCCCTGTGGACAGAGGATCCTGGAAAGCTACAGGCCATAGGGTTGCAAAGAGTGAGATATGACTAAGCAATTAAGCACAGTATACAGCACCCTGAAAAATAGTAGTAACAATAATAATAATTGTTTAGTTATAGTTGTTACAATATGCTATTAATTAGAAAGTAAGTGGTAATTACACACCTCAAAATACAAACATCAATTATAATGTTTAAAATATTCATCTCTTTTGTTTTTCTTTAAGTAAGAGGCTATAAAAAGTCATCAAATTAAGGGATATAGAATCATATATGCAGTCTCCTATTCTGATAGTATATAGATTATTTTATGATTACATGCCTCAAAGTAAAATTTAAAAAGAATTTCACTTGATTAAAAATAAGAAAAGAAGAAACAGAAAATCTGAAATGTCTACTTAATGGCTAAATAAAGATGAACTTAGGGGGAAAAAAAAGGTGAACTTGAAATGAATTTTACAAATAAACATGAAGGCTAAACTATTCAACTTCTGGAGAAAAGTTACTAAAGAAAATAAAAAATATTGGAGTAGCTTGATAATTCTTAGAACACAGATTAACCATATAACTTTGACAAACTCTGTTTTGTCCAACTTAAAAACTATTCTTTAAAAGACTCTAATTAAAATAAATAAATTTAAATTCAAAAAAAAGAAAAAGACAAAAGAAAATGTTCTAAACTATTAGCAATATAAAGACAGTAAAAAAAGAAAATTCAATCAACATTGCTGGAAGAAAAACAGAATTATATTTTTATTCTCTCTACAGAAAATGATTACACATTGTCCTATGAAGAGATACTTCAAAATTTGTACTTCCTTGTGATTTCTTTTCTTTATGGACATTAAAAATTAATTTTACTTAGTAAAAAAAAGAAAAAATAAAAAAATAAAAGACATCATTAGAAAATTAAAACAAGCCACCATGGAATGTTATTGAAAATGTGTAAACAATATAGATAAGACAATAACATGAAGATTATCAAGCCAATGAAAAATAGAAAAACTGTCTGAACAGATATATTATAGAAGACGATAAAGGAATAGTTAATAAGTTCATAAAAAACAATAAAATAAGTACTCATTAGGATATGAAAGCTAAAGGTAAACCATAGGGACAAACCACCATATGCCTATACTGAATTAGCATTAAATACATAAGTAAATAACAGACAAACAAAAACCTACAATTGCAAAACTTTGAGGCAATATGAACCTTCTAGAGAGGATATAGAGCTACCACTTTGGAAAACTGTACAGCAATTTTAGAAAGTCAGGTATACACTTATGTTATAACCTAGCACCTCTACTCCTTGGTAATTTACCCAAGAGAAATGTACACATATGTATACACTAAAACTTGTACAAAAATGAGCATAGAAGATTTGGTTCTAACAACCCAATGGAAACAGCCCAAATATTTAACTAATGAATAGGTAAATGAATTGTGATATGTACTTGTATGCACAGGGTGGAATACATTTATTAATAAAAGTAGTAAATCACAAATGCGAGCAGAAATATGGACTAATCTTAAAAATGGCAAGTTGTCTAAAATGAGCCAAACATAAAAGAGTACCTACTGTATAATTCCATTTATATGGGAGTCTAGAAATCTAGAAAAGTAGAACTAATAATCTACAGAGTAGAAATGAGGTCATTTCCAGACTGCAGTGGAGTGTGGGAGAATATCTGGTAAAGGCCTTGAGAGAACCTTTTAGAATGATAAAAATATTTCATATCATTACTGAGGTGTTTGTTTCACCAGTGCACAGCATATGCAATTTTCAAAACTTTTGATAGGAGGACTTTATTTTTAGAATGAGTATATACGTTCTTGATGTAATCTTGACAAAACTGTATTTTGATATAGTCTTGATAAAATCTCAATATAGTAAAAATAGAATGAAATGAATTAATAATGTTAATTATAAGACAAAAAAATCTAATAAAAAATCAGCAAGGATAAGGACGATCTCATCAAGATTTATAAATTTGAATAGACTTCCCTGGTGGCTCAGACAGTAAAGTGTCTGCCTACAATGTGGGAGACCCGGTTTCAATCCCTGGGGGGGAAGATGCCCTGGAGAAGGAAATGGCAACCCACTCCAGTATTCTTGCCTGGAAAATCCCATGGACGGGGGAGCCTGGTAGGCTACAGTCCATGGGGTCGAAAAGAGTGAGCAACTTCACACGACTGAGCAACTTCACTTTCACTTTCTATTATTTTAATAGCTTGCAGGAACATTAAATGAAACACATTCTTTTTAAAGGCAGATTTGGGGCTTCCCAGGTGTCACATGAAAAGAGGGCAACATATGATTAGATGGCTGGATGGCATGAATTTGAGCAAATTCTGGGAGATAGTAAAGGACAGGGAAGTCTGTTATACTGCACAAAGAGTCTTCTGACGACTTAGCAACTGAGCAACAACAATGCTGCTAAGTCACTTCAAAGTCATGTCGACTCTGTGCGACCCCATAGATGGCAGCCCACGAGGCTCCCCCGTCCCTGGGATTCTCCAGGCAAGAACACTGGAGTGGGTTGCCATTTCCTTCTCCAACGCGTGAAAGGGAAAAGTGAAAGTGAAGTCGCTCAGTCATGTCCGACTCTTAGCAACCCCATGGACTGCAGCCCACCAGGCTCCTCCACCCATGGATTTTCCAGGCAACAGTACCTGAGTTGCCTGTTGTTCCAGGCAACAGTACCTGAGTTGCCTGTTGTTCCAGGCAACAACAGTAAGGTGGCTCTAATGGTAAAGAATCTACCTGCCAATGCAGGAGACATAAGAGACATGGGTTTGATCCCTGTGTCTGGAATATTCCTGAAGGAAGGCATAGCAACCCATTCCAGTATTCTTGCTTGTAGAATTCCATGAACAGAGAAGCCTGGCAGGCTACAGTTGAAAGGGTGTCAGAGTCCAACATGACAGAAGCAAGTGAGCACGCACCCATGAAGAATCTTTATAACATTATTTGTATGGTGGTTCATAATGTAAACTATAGTACATTTTCAAATGCTTTCATTGATCTTTACATTTAAGAAATAACAACACAATTCTTAAAGGTTTTCTCACAAAATATTTAAAAAAGAGGCAAAATACATGCCATGTAGTGGCATGTTTCAGGGAAAGAAATTTGAAATTTCTTTTTTTTTTTTCTTTTATCTTCTCATTTCTTTTCTTTCCTTACAATCAGCCACTCAATTTGGTTGTTCTCTTGTTCTCTGTACATCCCCTGCCTGACCACACCTACTCCTTACTCACATGACTGACCTTCTGGTGTCCTCGCCCCAGGCCCAAGCTATTAGTTGTTTCTTTTTGCCTAGGAGCAGTGAGAGATGTGTCCCTCTGCTGGTTTCTGTGGTAACTAATGAGGCTATCTGAGGTCAATTCCCCTATAACCTGTAATCTCCCCCACTCCAGCCCTCTCTCCTCAGAGTGAAGACAGTCACCATGCCCTGCCCATCCATTAGCTGCACATGGTGGGGTGTCCCTTCAGGATCTTGCTTCAGAAGTGTAAAATCCATTGAACCATTGATGTCTTTAATACTGACTTTGAGCTCTTTCTTTGATCTTCAAGCTGGGAAAGAACAGGCCTGTAGGCCTGTGGGGTTGCAGCCCAACACCTCCATTCTTCTCTTTCTTCATTTTCAACCTCTTTTCCATCCTTCCTCCTTCTTTCTCTAAGCCATTATTTAGAAAAATTACTTATAAGGCATTTTTACCACTTAATGAGGTCTGTTGTTGTTCAGTCCCTAAGTCAAAGTAAAGTGAAAATCTCTCAGTGAAAGTCCGACTCTTCACAACCCCATGGACTATACACTCCATGAAATTCTCCAGGCCAGAATACTGGAGCAAGTAGCCTTTCCCTTCTCCAGGGGATCTTCCCAATCCAGGGGTCAAACCTAGGTCTCCCGCATTTCAGGCAGATTCTTTACCAGCTGAGCCACCAGGGAAGCCCAAGAATACTGTAGTATGTAGCCTATCCCTTCTCCAGAGGATCTTCCAGACCCAGAATCAAACCAGGGTCTCTTGCACTGTAGGCAAATTGTTTACCACCTGAGTTAACAGAGAAAAACCTGTTCAGTCCCTAAGTGGTGTCCATTTCTTTGTGACCCCATGGACTATAGCATGATAGGCTTCTCTGTCCTACACTATCTCCTGGAGTTTGCTCACTCATGTTCCTTGAGTTAGTAGTATTATGTAACCATTTAATCCTCTGCCACCCCCTTTTCCTCTTACCCTCAATCTTTCCCAGCATCTGGATCTTTTCCAGTGAGTCAGATCTTCACAACAGGAGACCAAAGTATTGGAGCTTCAGCTTCAGCACCAGTCCTTCCAATGAATATTCAGGACTGATTTCTTTTAGGATTGACTGGTTTGATCTCCTTGCTGTCCAAGAGACTCTCAAAAGTCTGCTCCAGCACCACAATTTGAAAGCATCAATTCTTCAGTGCTCAGCCTTCTTGATGGTCCAACTCTCACATTGAAACATGACCACTGGAAAAACTAGTTTGGCTATATGGACCTCTGTCAGCAAAGTGATGTCTTTGCTTTTTAATATGCTGTCTAGGTTGGTCATAGCTTTTCTTCCAAGGAGCAAGCATCTATTAATTTTGTGGCTAAAGTCACTGTGGGATTTTGGTGCCCAAGAAATAAAATCTGTCACTGTTTCCACTTGTTCCCCATCTAATTGCCATGAAGTAATGGCACCAGATGCCAAGATCTTAGTTTTTTGAATGTTGAGTTTAGAAAACATTATACCACTCAATGAAATTTAAACTAGAACATAAAAATTACAAAACCCATCCAATTAAAATAAATAAATTTAAATTTAAAAAAAAGTAAACAAAAAATATTACAAAATCACAGTTATAGACCTTGTGAAATTTTAAACTTCATACTAAGGTGGTCTAATATTTAATGTAATGAAACATAATATGAAAATAAAACAGGAGTAAACTCAGGGAGACATATTTTGGCCACATGAGGCAAATAGCCAACTCATTGGAAAAGACCCTGATGCTGGGAAAGATTGAAGTAAGGAGGAAAAGGGGACGACAGAGGACGAGATGGTCAACAGTCGGATGGCATCGCTGACTCTATGGACATGAGTTTGAACTAACTCCAGGAGTTGGTGAAGGACAGGTGAGCTTGGTGTGCTGCGGTCCTTGGGGTTACAAAGAGTCAGACATGACTGAGTGACTGAACAACAACAGAGACATACAAATTTGAATGGGTCTCCTAATGGATTCATAGCTGGGGAACATTAGCTGCAACATCTTAGAATTTTTATTAATTTAAAATACTCTCCTCTATTACTTATTAGTTCTGACCTGATCTCCAAAGTATTTACCTCTCAGAGTCCAAATAACATATTAACTGGAAAACAAGTTACTAATACCTATTACAAAAGGATAAATTAAGGACAGAGGTTTCTCTATTAAATATATTCTATATAATTAAGAATTGGTATTCCTCAGCAGTCTACATGACTGATATGGATCATGATATTGGCTCTGTTCCTACATGTTTTGCACAGTCTAGAATTTTTTTCAGCGCAAATTTGACATCCCTATTCCGTAGGCTATAGATCAGGGGGTTTAGCATGGGCACAATGATGGTATAAAACACAGAGGACACTTTCCCTTGGTCCATGGAGCTGACTGATGATGGCTGCAGGTACATGAATGCAGTAGATCCATAGAAAATAGCAACAGCTGAGATGTGAGAGCTGCAGGTGCTGAAGGCTTTGGACCTGCCCTCCTTGGAGTGGATTTGGAGGATGCTGGAGAGGATGAAGATGTAGGAAGAAAGAATAACTAAGGCAGGAATCAAAATGTTAAATGCACTTAAGAATATAACCAATAATTCATTGACATAGATGCTGGAACAGGATAGCTCCAAGAGTGGAAAGAGATCACAGAAATAATGGTTAATAATATTGGTGTTGCAGAAAAAGAGTCTCAACATAAATCCTGTATGGACTGTGGATCCAGTGATGCCCAAAATATAAACTCCCACTGTGAGGCAGAAGCAGATGTAATAAGACATGGTGATGTTGTAAAGCAAGGGGTTGCAGATGGCAACATAGCGGTCATATGCCATCACAGCCAGCATGTGACTTTCTGAAATAGCAAAAATGATGAAGAAATAAAGTTGAGTCATGCATTCAGGATAGGAGATAATATTCTTCTCTGTCACGAAGCTCACCAGCATTTTGGGGGTAATGACAGTCGACTGACAGAGATCAATAAAGGACAAGTTGGTGAGGAAATAGTACATGGGGGTGTGCAGGTGAGAACTGAGCCCAGTCAGTGTGATCATGCCCAGGTTCCCCACCATCGTGACCACATAGATTCCTAGGAAGAGGAGGAAAAGGGGCAGCTGGAGTTGTGGCTGTTCTGTGAGTCCAGCGAGGATGAACTCAGTCACTGAGGAATGATTTCCAGGGTCCATTATGTTCTCAATCAGTTCTAAGTTGAAAGAGAAAATGAGATTTTATGCCCATGTGTGCATGTGTGTGAGTGTCTGTGTGTACATGTGAGTGGGTGCTGGGGAGAGTAATTTGGGAAGGTCATTATTGGATGTCTCATCAAAAGAGACTCATGATGCAGAGGTCTTCTAATTCTCTCCTGCTTCTCTGAGACAATGATCCTAGTTGAACCAGAAAAAAAAAAAATCAAACTTCTTCATGAAATTTATAATTAAGATACTTCATAAGATTTTAAGAGAAAATACTGATTGTAGATTGTTAAAATCAGGGTGAACATTACTACTGAGACCTCTGAAGACTTTTTCTTTATTCCCATAATCTTTACATATGTCTTAATGATATTCATGTAAAATGGCATGGTATTTTTATTTCACTCAGAATATGTAAGAATAGTGTGTGCTTTCTCTAATAAATTAACAGGATTCATAAATCTATGAAAAACAATTGTATTAATTTCAGCTATTTTCCTTACTAGAGTCATAACCCAAAATATTTGAAGGAATGGGAAACTATCATTTCACCTGATGTCTACAGCTTTAATGTCCCAACTTCCTTCTCCCTGGATTTTGATCCCAGAGGGCAGATACATAACTGTGTGGCAGACATCATCCTTATACCTCAGCAGCTTTTCCAGACTCAGGAACCTTCCTCCTTTATTCTAATTTTGATAATCTTGGGGGTCAGAATATAATGACCTCAGTATAGGTTATGTATTCCACCACTGTGACCAGGGGATCAGTGTGCAAAGTTTATTGCATGCAATTTGCACTTCAAGGTTGATGGAAGAGGTGATAAAACTATTTATATTCCCCCTAAATATGAGATCCATTTTTGAGGACAAATACTATGTCTCATTTATTTTGGTCTTTTTTATTAATATTATCCTGTATTTTGCAGATGTTCTTTATGGAATTCAAAGATGATAGAGATGTGGATTAGTAGAACACAAACAAAATACAAATAGAAACTTTAATTTAAATTTAGTATTGGTTAACTTTGGGATGTGTTTTTTGTTTAAAGATCAACTCACTTTCAGTTTACATTTGTACAGATAATGATTAGATTCTATAAAATGGAAAATCATAATCTTAGTTAAAACTCAATTGTTGGATTAATCTGTTCAGTTCAAGATGCAATACTTTATGTGAGAGAAAAAAATTGGAAAATTTCAGAACTATGATAAAAATTTTTCCATATTAGAATGGATGAAATAACTGAGGATATTTTTCTAGAAAAATAAAAACTCATATGACACCTGACAGGTATCTCATAGTTCAACATATTGCTTTATTTAAGAGTTATTGGGCTTGTTTTATATGTCATCAATAGAGTGGAGAAAAATAACTGCTTGAAACTGTTGGAGAAATATTTCATTTCACAATAAAACACTCCAACCATCAAAATATTCAGATCTTACAATCAAAATGTTGATTTCATTCTGAATAACTACTTACTTAGCAGGCATTGTTAATAACAAGAAATGCTTGATGCTTGACGTTTAATCTTTAACATCTCAGTTTCACTGTTTCATGGTTTTATAATTTTTATAAGAATCTGCTTGTGATACAGGACACACAGGAGACTTGGGTTTGATCCCTGTGTTGGGAAGATCCCCTAAAGTAGGAAATGACAACCCACTCCAATATTCTTGCCTGGAGAATCCCATGGACAGAGGAGTCTGGCGGGCTATTGTCTATGAAGTCGCAAAGAGTTGGACATGACTTAGTGACTAAACACACACACATAATCCCTGATACTAAGTTAGAATTAGTGCATTGAAACCTCCCTGAACCCCATACTTGCCACATGATCTTGAGAGAATCAGGTGTGCTCTCCAACTCTGAAAAAGCAAAAATCTGTTTTATGTGAAAATTAAGTAAAATGATTCTTACAAGGAGCTTAGCCCTGTCCCTGGCTCTTGTTAAGAAAATGTCAATGTTATTTTATTGTTAATCTATTCAGCTTCTCTCTATAAGATGCTTTATTTGACCAACATTTTTATTCTTTAATCATGGCCAGAGTTTTAAGTTTTCTTTTCTTTAGCACATCTTCTTGTTGCTCCTTTCTGCATTAACACATATGGTAATATAGAGCTTGAAATTTTTTTACTGAATATTAACTTCTTAAATTATGAATATTTTCCATGGTTTTCAAATAAAGTCAAGACAAATTCTTTGCCATTCCAAGATTCACATCATCTGACAAGAAAAGTTTTCTTTTTAATGCTTCAACAGGTATGACATGATTTAATTATTTCACAAAAGAGCATAATAGGCTCTCATTTTTGACTCAACAAATTTCTTTAGCTCTTCTCACTCTATTCCCTTTATCTTATAGAATGTACTTGATTTTAAAGACCCTTTAGTTAAGAACTTTAACCATGGAAGACCCAGTTGATGAGAAAATTTTCTATGTGCCCATGAATATATTTCTTATGTTATATTTAGTGCATAAATAAACCTGTATCAATTATTATGGATTATTTACTGATTTTTCTTCTGCACTACAGTGTTTACTCAATACAATGTTTGGCATGGTGCCTTACATACAGCAAGTATCAATAAGCATGAGTTTTTAATAAAATCATTTGAAAGATGCTCAGCAATACATTAACATAGACTCCCCATAAATGAACAAAATTCTCACACTACCTCCATTGAAGTGAGTAGAGAAGGAAGTATTGGTCATAATTTTATTCAGTCAGGTACAGCTAAGTATCCTTTCTCATAAAGTAGTCCTTGCTCATTTGGTGTTGTTCAGTTGCTCAGTTGTGTCTGATTCTATGCGGCCCCGTGGACTGCAGCAAGCCAGGCTTCCCTGTCCTTCACCATATCCCAGAGCTTGCTCAAACTCATGTCCATTGAGTCAGTGATGCCATCCAACCACCTCTCCTTGCTCATAATGTAGTGTGAATATTACAGTGAGGACAGATAGTGATTAAAAACAAAAAAAAAGCTAGCTGCATTTGTAATTGCACTTGGGGGCAGCCACAGAGGGCTTCCAGGTGGTGCTAGTAGTAAAGAACCTGCCTGCCAATGCAAGTAGATGTAAGAGATGCAGGTTCTATCCCTGGGTTAGGAAGGTCCCCTGGAGAAGGGCATAGACATCCACTGCAGTATTCTTGTCTGGAGAATCACCATGGGCAGAGGAGCCTGGCGGGCTACAGTCCATGAGGTCACAAAGAGCTGGACACAACTGAAGTGACTTAGCACTTAGCGCAGAGCCACAGCAGATGATTTGAAATCATAAAAGTCAGGACTGGGATTCAGACACACACTCCTTGTTCCCCGAAATTTCAGACCTATGTATTTCTCCCCAATTTCTCTGAAGGGAAATAGAAAATCTGATGATGCTGGTGGATAGTTCTGAATACTAACCTTGCAGGGCTGTTAGGTATTGAGGTGTCATAGCCTAATAGCCTCCATGGTAATGATATGTCCTGACCTCTGATGAAAGTAATGGCTCTTAGTAAAGGGTGGTCGATATGAATGGCAATTTTATACTCTGGGTATTGATTCAGAGTCTAATTAGGAAAAATGAGAGTGAACTCCCACTAGGTTCATATCTCACAAGTATCAACTCTTGGGAAAAGAAGCAATTAGAATTTTGCTTTCTCCTCTTTGGCTCTCATGTGTTTAATAGCATCACATAGGTGTGTCAGTGCTCTTGTTGGATTCTGTATTGTAAAGAAGGATGTGACACATTTTGTTAAAGCGTCAGTGAATTTCATGTCAAACTATCAATAAAGTGATTTCCTACTAGGTGAAAAGTAGAAAACTGAGGGAAATAAACTTTAAATGTAAGACATGAACTTTTTTTTTTTTTCATGTATAATACTAATTGTGGTTAGATATTGTGATATACTCAGGAAACAACAACAAAAAAAATATTTGGATTATTTTAGTATCTGTGAGGAACTGGAAGTGTGCCTGAAAATAGAGTGATCAGAAATGCATGGAGAATTAAATACTGGTATTTGGTTTTGAAAGATGTGTAGAATTGAAAGGTGTATAAATCTGAAAAAGAAGAATGGAGTCAAGAAGTTATTTCAGGATGGAAAAGCAGCTTGCCGAGGTTATAGGGATGAATCCAGCAATGTTGAAATCTTACAGAAACTACCTGGAACAACTTAAGAGCTTTGTATCAGCTACTAACAGTTATGAAAATAGTAGTATGTTTTATTTATGCCCTAAACATTTTGTTTTCATCAATTTCATATTGCCATTCTCCTCAGATGAACCGGTAAATTCAAATGTTGACTCTAGATGAAACAACATACAGATGTCTAAGACTAAATGTAAATATTGAAAGAGTGGAGGAGATTGTTAGTTATTCCTAATTTTCATTCTCCCATTTTTCCTCAATAATAAATGCCCTGAATCTTAGTTGGACATGTGGCTATCTAGACACCTTGGTATTTTCTTAACCTCTCTTCCAGCCGAGTTTGATTGCCTGGCCAAATTGCACCAAAGGGAAATAGGAGGAGGTAAAGTCTGTCTCTTCAAGAGGTGGTCTTCAAGTTAGGGGACGTTTCCTCTCCTTCCACATCTTTTCTTCTGATGGCTGAGGGATGAAGATGCAAGATCGATCTGGAGCTACTGTCTGCGACCAAGAGATGGATGGAAACTAGATGTTGTAGCAGATCACAATTTAAAAGAAGTTTATATGCCGCAGTGAGCCACTGAACCAGTCCTGAAGATCTTTAAGGCACCATGGTGCATGTGTGTGTGTGTAGGGGTGTGTGTGATACACACTGAAACCTAATTGCAACTAAGCCTAATTGCAATTAAATTTGAAAATAAAGAAGAATTGTCTAAAACCCACTCCTGTGAAATGCAAACTAAAGATGCTAGAGCATGCTAATTGTACACCAGGAACAGTTTATTTTTTCTTTTTTAAAATTTTTTAAAGAAATTAATATAAGGTTGAATCTGAGTTAATGAGAGCAAATTCTGCATGGGAATATTATCCAAGTCCATCAGAGTGCCTACTTTAGAATGCATTTACCTAGTCATGCTGTTTCCAATTACTAAAACATCTGAAAACATCTCCCTCCAAAATAATGTTTAACAAATCCTAGTATTCATTAAATTTTTTCTCATTTGTAGTAAGTCTCCTTCTACAAGTCCTTGATTTCTATTTTTTGTGTTTTGGAAACTCTGACATCTATTCTAATATTTTAATACCACATCTTCCACTAGTTCTCAGATAGAGATCCATAGAAAATCCCTAAAGTGAAAAGTGAAGTCGCTCAGTCATGTCCGACTCTCAGCGACCCCATGGACTGCAGCCTACCAGGCTCCTCCATCCATAGGATTTTCCAGGCAAGAGTACTGGAGTGGGGTGCCATTGCCTTCTTCGAGAAAATTCCTAAGGAGGCTTTAAATTTTTATCTTTCTTAGTACTTTTAAAATTTGTATATGTGTGTTAGGCCTTCCCTGGTGACTCAGACAGTAAAGAATCTCCTGCAAAGCAGGAAACCCAGGTTCAATCCCTGGGTCAGGAACATCCCCTGGAGAAGGAAATGGCAACCCACTCCAGTATTCTTGCCTGGAGAATTATATGGACAGAAGAGCCTAGTGGGCTACAGTCCATGGGTTCACAAAGAGTTGGACATGACTGAGCAACTAACACACACACATTCACATTTTTACCTTTCGTAACACTTTTTAAGCTTTAAATATGCATAAATGCTTGAAAACACAAAAAATGTCCATATATCAAACCTCAGTGTAAAAAAATTACTAGCTGTTGTTTGATTAATGAGTAGTGTACTAAAAGAAAAACGCACATGGGTGATCTGTTTCAAAGTAGTAACATACAGAACTCACCTTCACCCATGGATACAGTGAATCTACAGCTATATATAAAGTTATTTCTTGTGTGGTGCTTTTTAGGGGAAGGAGAACTAGCTGATTAATTCTTATCCATTGGGGAAACAAGAAAAGGCCACACTGAAGTGGATATGAGAGGCTGAGACACAATCTTGTCATAAACCACAGCTTGCTGCAGCAACCCACAGTCAGCATACCTCAGAGCCTTGAGTTTCTGCTTAAGGAGCTAACAGCTTGAACCCCATCTGGCACCCCAAATGGTAAGACCTGAACCCAAGAGAGAAACCCACAAAACAGTTATCTGTAAAGTCAGCATGGTTTGTGATCATGAGACCCACAATGCTATAATGAATCGAGAGCCAGTTCTTTAAAAAACATCTTTTTTTTTTTTTGACTGCTGAATCTTCATTGTGGCATGCAAGTTCAGCAGTTTTGGTGCACAGGTCTGTCTAGTTGCAACATGTGGGCTTTGTTGCCCCATGGCATGTGGGACTCTTAGTTCCCAGAGGAAAGATTCAACCCATGTCCCCTGCATTGGAAGACAGATCGTGAACCATTGGGCCACCAGGGAAGTCCCTGAGACACAGTTCTTAAAACTTATAAACAGATAGGCTAACCAACCCCAGAGCTCAGCTTAAGGCACATGACTTTTAGAAAAGCACCTGGGCTTCTTGTGAAAGAGTTTCTTTTGCTTATTTTTAAGCATAGGCAAGAGGAATAGGCATCTAAGGAGACACACATTGAGGGCTTATTGAAATACTCTTTGGGATATAGGTAACAGGGCAGCAGGTCTGCACTCTCCCTGTCCCTAACTCCAGCTTCCAAGTATTTCCTGGAAGGGAGATCATACTTTTGTCTGGAACCCTGACTTTTGTGGCTGCTGCTGAGAGAACTGCTCATTGGAAGGACTAATGCTGAAGCTGAAGCTCTAATACTCTGGCCACCTGCTGTGAAGAACCTACTCATTGGAAAAGACCCTGATGCTGGGAAAGATTGAAGGTGGGAGAAGAAGGGGACGATAGAGGATGAGATGGTTGGATGGCATTACCGACTCAATGGACATGAATTTGAGCAAATTCAGGGAGATAATGAAGGACAGGGAAGCCTGGCATGCTGCAGTCCATGGGGTCACAAAGAGTCAGACATGACTTAGCTCTGAACAACAACAATTCACAGGACGCTGCTAGATCATATGGCTGTGATCATCAGCTAGGCTTGTACAGTTGAATCTCAGAGAAAGAGTTCAGAAATGGGAAGTATTTAACCAGGTCTTTAATAAATGATTTTACAATTATAAAAAAATTATTAAGACGTCATAGCCATTGTTTTAATTCTGTCATTGCATCTGTACTTGTTATATCAGATAAGATGGCACACTAGGCAAAGAACATCCATCTGGCAAATAATAAGATGATTTGAAGGAAAGAGACAGAAAACAACTGAGTACTTAGAATATCATGCAAATTGATAGATATAAGATGTTAGATGCTTAGAAGCAGAAATACAATAAAACAGGATAGGAGAAAAGATATTTCAAAGATACAATTGACATTAAGTGGTGATTATTTGTAAGCTATGGGAGGAAAGAGCATGAACCATATGACAGTAATACAGCTTAGCTGGAATGTTGGCTTTCATGAGCATCTGCTTTCATAAATAGCTATTCCACGTCTAAAGATAAGACAATAATGTTAAGGATGTTTTATAAAAATTGTTGCTATGTATTGCTTTATTATATCAAGTATAACAATTAGGTCTCTAACGTGTGCTCAGTTGCTCAGTCATGTCCAGCTCTTTGGGGACCCATGACTGTATCCTGTCAGGCTCCTCTCTCCATGGAATTTTCCAAGCAAGAATATTGGAGTGGGTTACCATTACCTACTCCAGGGGATCTTTCCAACCCAGGGATTGAACCTGCATCTCTTGTGTCTCCTGCATTTAAAGGCAGATTCTTTACCACTAGTGTCACCTGGGAAGCCCCAGGTCTCTGAGACTGTAATGAATCTTTTGCTTTGATGAAGTCAAGTTTGAATGTTTTTTATTATTTTAATGATATCAGAAGAAATAAAGAGGAAAAAGCATGGAAGAGATCTGGAGGAAAGAAACTCAGTCTTATAGGGAACTGAGTTTACTTGATGTGTAGATCAGGTTTGGGACCATGGCATTTACTCAAACTAAATGCCATTCAATTTCATCCTCCTCCTAACAAAAATAATATGATCACTTGCTTATATAATACAGTGAATATCAAATAAAGTTATCCATTTAAATGCTGGACTTTGTGTTTTATCATTCATAAAATTAACTATATAGATTACTATGATTAACTTCAAAATCTTCATCTTCTTCCTGTATGGATTATCATTAAAAATAAAAAACTAAGACTCCTTTATCTTCAGGAGCTTTTTAACTTTATTCATAATCACAGCTTATGATTTTATATATAAATATTGCAATATAGGTTCAAGAAGTGCCCTGGATAAAATCTTGGAAGTGTGTTATATAGGCAAGTATGATTGATTTTTCATAAAAAATAATCATAATACATAACATATCTTAGGAAAACCAAGTAACTGATATGTTATCATTATGTTGTTTCTACTCATCTACACTTTCTACTGTCTGTTTTTTTCAGGGCAAATTTGATATCCCTATTTTGCAGACTATAGATCAGAGGGTTTAGCATGGGAACAATGATGGAATAAAACACAGAGGACACTTTCCCTTGGTCCATGGAGCTCACAGATGAAGGCTGCAGGTACATGAATGCTGCAGATCCATAGAAAACAGCAACAGCTGAGATGTGGGAACTGCAGGTGCTGAAGGCTTTGGTCCTGCCCTCAGTGGAACAAATGTGCAGGATGCTGGAGAGTATGAAGATATATGAGGCAAGAATAGCTAAGGCAGGAGTCAAGATGTTAAATAAACTGAAGAATGTAACCGATAATTCATTGACATAGATGCTGGAACAGGAGAGCTCCAAGAGTGGGAAGAGATCACAGAAATAATGGTTAAACACATGGTTCTTGCAGAAAAGGAGTCTCAACAAAAATCCTGTGTGGATTGTGGATTCAATTATTCTTAAATATAAACTCCCGTTGTAAGGCAGAAGCAGAAGTGATAAGACAATGTGACATTCTAAAGCAAGGGTTTGCAGATGGCACCATAGCAGTCATATGCCATTACAGCCAACACATGACCCTCTGCAAAAGCAAAAATCAGGAAGAAATAGAGCTGAGCCACGCATTCAGGGTAAAAGATGATATTCTTCTCTATCACAAGGTTCCTCAGCATTTTGGGGGTAATGATAGTGGAATGAGAGAGATAAATAAAGACAAGTTGATAAAGAAATAGTACATGGGGGTGTGCAGGTGAGAACTGAGCCCAAAGAATGTGATCTTCCTCAGGTTCCCCACCACTATGACCCTTAGATTCCTAAGAAGAGGAGGAAAAGTCAGCTGGAGTTGTGACTGTTCTGTGAACCCAGCAAGGAGGAAATCAGTCACTTAGGAGTGATTTCCAGGGTCCGTTATCCTCTCCAAGGTTTTAAGTTTAAAATGAGAAAATGAGTGTACATGTGTGAGCAGACATGGTCATGTGAGTGTATGTTATGAGGGGGAGGGACAGATTCTGTTCAGTTCACTTCAGTTCAGTTGCTCAGTCGTGTCCAACTCTTTGTGACCCCATGAACCACAGCACGGCAGGCATCCCTGTCCATCACCAACTCCTGGGTATCACCCAAAATCATATCCATTGAGTCAATGATGCCATCCAACCATCTCATCCTATAGTTTTCCCTTCTCCTCCTGCCCTCAATCTTTCCCAGCATCAGGGTCTTTTCCAACGAGTCAGCTTTTCATATCAGGTGTTCAAAGTATTGGAGTTTCATCTTCAACATCAGAACTTCCAATGAACACGAAGGACTGATCTCTTTTAGGATGGACTGGTTAGATCTCCTTGCAGTCCAAGGGAATCTCAAGAGTCTTCTCCAAAAACACAGTTCAAAAGCATCAACTCTTTAGTGCTCAGCTTTCTTTGTAGTCCAACTCTCACATCCATATATGACTACTGGAAAAACCACAGCCTTGACTAGATGGACCTTTGTGGACAAAGTAATATCTCTGTTTTTTAATAAGCTATCTAGGTTTGCCATAACTTTGCTTCCAAGGAGTAAGCTTCTTTTAATTTCATGGCTGCAGTCACCATCTGCAGTGATTTTGGAGCCCAGAAAAAATAAAGTCAGCCACTGTTTCCATTGTTTCCCCATTTATTTGCCATGAAGTGATGGGACCAGATGCCGTGATCTTAGTTTTCTGAATATTGAGCTTTAAGACCACTTTTTCACTTTCCTCTTTGACTTTCATCAAGAGACTCTTTAGTTCTTCCTCACTTTCTGCCAGAAGGGTGGTGTCATCTGCATATCTGAGGTTATTGATATTTCTCCTGGCAATCTTGATTCCAGCTTGTGCTTCCTCCAGCCCAGCGTTTCTCATGATGTACTCTGCATATAAGATAAATAAGCAGGGTAACAATATACAGCCTTGATGTACTACTTTTCCTATTTGGAACCAGTCTGCTGTTCCATGTCCACTTCTAACTGTTGCTTCCTGACCTGCATATAAGTTTCTCAAGAGGCAGGTCAGGTGGTCTGGTATTCCCATCTCTTTCAGAATTATCCAAGTTTATTGTGATCCACACAGTCAAAGGTTTTGGCATAGTCAATAAAGCAGAAATAGATGTTTTTCTGGAACTCTCTTGCTTTTTGGGTGCTCCAACAGATGTTGGCAATTTGATCTCTGGCTCCTCTGCCTTTTCTAACACCAACTTGAACATCTGGAAGTTCACGGTTCACGTATTGCTGGAGCCTGGCTTGGAGACTTTTGAGCACTACTGTACTAGAGTGTGAGATGAGTGCAATTGTGCAGTAGTTTGAGCATTCTTTGGCATTGCCTTTCTTTGGGATGGAATGAAAACTGACCTTTTCCAGTCCTGTGGCCACTGCTGAGTTTTCCAAATTCGCTGACATACTGAGTGCAGCACTTTCACAGAATCATCTTTTAGGATTTGAAATAGCTCAACTGTAATTCCATCACCTCCATTAGCTTTCTTCGTAGTGATGCTTCCTACGGCCCACTTGACTTCATATTCCAGGATGCCTGGCTCTAGATGAGTGATCACACCATCATGATTATCTGGGTCATGAAGATTTTCTTTATACAGTTCTTCTATGTATTCTTGCCACCTCTTCTTAATATCTTCTGCTTCTGTTAGGTCCATACAACTTCTGTCCTTTATTGAGCCCATCTTTGCATGAAATGTTCCCTTGGTATCTCCAATTTTCTTGAAGAGATCTCTAGTCTTTCCCATTCTATCGTTTTCCTCTATTTCTTTGCATTAATTACTGAGGAAAGCTTTCTCATCTCTTCTTGCTATTCTTTCGAACTCTGCATTCAGATGCTTATATCTTTCCTTTTCTCCTTTGCTTTTCACTTCTCTTCTTTTCACAGCTATTTTACCATCCTCCTCAGGCAGCCACTTTGCCTTTTTGCATTTCTTCTTCTTGGGATGGTCTTGATCCCTGTCTCCTGTACAATGTCACAAACCTCTGTCCATAGTTCATTTGGCACTCTGTCTATCAGATCTAGTCCATTAAATCTATTTCTCACTTCTACTGTATAATCATAAGGGATTTGATTTAGGTCATACTTGGAACGAAAGTTATGAGCAACCTAGACAGCATATTAAAAATCAGATATATTACTTTGCCAACAAAAGTCCATCTAGTCAAGGCTATGGTTTTTCCAGTGGTCATATATGGATGTGAGAGTTGGACTGTGAAGAAAGCTGAGTGCCAAAGAATTGATGCTTTTGAACTGTGGTGTTGGAGAAGACTCCTGAGAGTCCCTTGAACTGCAAGGAGATCCAACCAGTCCATCCTAAAGGCGACCAGTTCTGGGTGTTCATTGGAAGGACTGATCCTAAAGCTGAAACTCCAGTACTTTGGCCACCTCATGCGAAGAGTTGACTCATTGAAAAAGACTCTGATGCTGGGAGGGATTGGGGGCAGGAGGAGAAGGGGACGACAGAGGATGAGATGGTTGAATGGCATCACCGACTTGATGCATATGAGTTTGGGTGAACTCCAGGAGTTGGTGATGGACAGGGAGGCCTGGCATACTGCGATTCATGGGGTCACAAAGAGTTGGACATGACTGAGCAACTGAACTGAACTGAACTGAATGGTCTAGTAGTTTTCTCCACTTTTTTCAATTTAAGTCTGAATTTGGCAATGAGGAGTTCATGATCTGAGCCACAGTCAGCTCCCGGTCTTGTTTTTGCTGACTGTGTGGAGTTTCTCCATCTTGGTTGCAAAGAATATAATCAATCTGATTTCTGTGTTGACCATCTGGTGATGTCCATGTGTAGAGTCTTCTCTTGTGTTGCTGGAAGAGGGTGTTTGGTATGACCAGTGCATGCTTTTGGCAAAACTCTATTAGCCTTTGCCCTGCTTCATTCTGTACTCCAAGGCCAAATTTGCCTGCTACTCCAGGTGTTTCCTGACTTCCTACTTTTGCATTCCAGTCCCCTATAATGAAAAGAACATTTTTTGGGGGTGTTAGTTCTAGAAGGTCTTGTAGGTCTTCATAGAATCGTTCAGCTTCCTCAGCATTACTGGTCGGAACATAGACTTTGGATTACCATGATATTGAGTGGTTTGCCTTGGAAAGGAACAGAAATCATTCTTTTGTTTTTGCTATGCATCCAAGTACTGCATTTCAGACTCTTTTGTTGACTATGATGGCTACTCCATTTCTTCTAAGGGATTCCTGCCCACAGTAGTAGATATAATGGTGGAGATCATTATTTGATCACTCATCAGACAACATACATAAAGCAGAAATCTCTTGAGTCTCTCCTGCTTCTTGGAGACAAATGATGATTCTGGTTGAACCAGAGATGGACATACAAACTTCACAATACTTAGAATTCAAAGACTTCCTCACTTTTTAAGAGAAAACATCCATTTATGCGTTTTTAAAATCAGTCAGAATGAACATTGTTATTTTTATTTCTGAGGACCTTTTCTTTCCTCCCATATTCTAGATGTGTATGTTATTCATAGTCATATAAATTTGCAAAAGATTTAAGTAATAATGGTGTAAACTTTCTATAATTAATTAACAGAAGTTTCACTCCCCATGTGATATTGTGTTAATTACATGTACTCTCCAACACTCTAAAAAACCAAAAACACTAATGTGCATTTCATGTGAAAATTAAGTTAAATGATTCCCACAGGGAGCTTAGTGCAGTCACTGGATCTTTGTAAGAAATATTAATGTTTTTTCCACCTATTGAGTTTGTCTCTGTTATATCTTTCATTTGACCAATATTTTCATTTCTAAATCATGACCAGAATTTAAAATTATTGCTCCTTTCTACATACATTAGCACATATGGTAAAAATGGAAATTTTAATTATTTTATTTGCTATTAGCTTTCTAAATTATTAATATTATTTATCAATTGACAGTATTTTCCATGGTCTCTAAATAAAGTCAAGTCAATTTCTTTGTTATTTACAGATGTATGTCATCTGACAATAAGCTTTTTTTTAATGTCCCAATAGCTGTCACATGATTTAATTATTTCACAAAAAAGCATGGTGCACTGTCATTCTTGACTCATCAGATTCCTTTAGATTTTTTCTCTCTATCCCCTTTATCTTGTGAACTAACAGTCAATAAACTTCAATTAAGGACTTAAAGAATGGAAGCTCCAGTTAATAAGACCATTTTCTATGTGTCCAGAAATGCACTTTTTATCTGGTAAAAATTTTGCCTGCCAATGCCAGAACACGGGTTCAATTTCTGGTTGGGAAGACTCCCAGGAGATGGAAATGCCAACCCACTTCAGTATTCTTGCCTGGGAAATCCCAAGGACAGAAGAGCCTGGCAGGCTACAGTCCATGGAATTACAAAGAGTCGGACACAACTGAGCAACTAGACAACAACCACATGTTACATATAATGCATACCTAAATCTGTATTAATTATTGTTTTTTATGGTTATTCTTCTGTACTAGGTAGTGTTTGGGATCATGCTTCACATACAGAAATTATCAATAAATATGATATTTTAATAAAATTATTGAAAGAAGTTTAGTGAGGAGTTAACATAGACTCCCTGGAGAAGGAAGTGGCAACCCACTCCAGTATTCTTGCCTGGAGAATCCCATGGACAGAGGAGTCTGGCAGGCTACAGTCCATGGGGTCACAAGAGTCAGACATGACCAAGTGACTAAACCACCACCATACCACACAAGTGAACAAGGCTCTCACAATGCCTGAGCTGAAGTGACTAAATAAAGACATGTTGGCCATAATTTTATCCAGTGGAGACAGGTATGATAAGGGAAACTTTATTGCTCAGGGAGTGTGACTATTAGACTGAAGACAGATAGAGACAGAAAAATAACTACCCACATCTGTCAGTGAACCTGGGGGCTGGGGGACAGGGGTTGCTGTTGTAGAAGACCTAAAATTTTTAAATTCAAGACTGGGATAAATCCTCCTCCCCACACTTTCTCTGGTGGCTCAGTTGATAAAGAATCGACCTGCAATGCAGGAGACTCAGTTTCAGTCCCTGGGTGAGGAAGATCCCCTGGATAAGGAAATGGAAACCCACTCCAGTATTCTTGCCTAGGAAATCCCATGGACAGAGGAATCTGGCATGCTGCAGCCCATGGGTCACAAAGAGTTGGACATGACTTAGTGACTAACCACTACCACCACCACCTCCTCCCCAAAACTTCAAAGGTAAGTGTGTCTCCCTCAAACTCTGAAGGTAAAAATTATTCTGATGGTGGTGGTGGGTAGTTCTGAGTACTAACCTTGCAGGATTTCTTGGTGCTGAGGGTCATAGTCTAAAAGTCTCTGTTTTTGTGATTTTGAATCACTGGTCCTGACCTCTGTTGGAGCTGATGATCCTTAGCAAAGATGGTTGATATTAATGGTGATTTTATACTCTAGGTGTTGATGCCAAGAATCTCATGTGGAACAATTAATGATTCTTACTTCCCTTTGGAAACATCCCACAAGTATCAACTATTGGGAAAATAAACAATTAGAATTTCTCTCTTTTCTCCATTGGATCTCAAGTGATTAATATGGTCCCATGGATGTGGTTCATTGCTCTTGTTAGATTATACATTGCAAGCAAGGATGTGATAGATTTTTCACAGCTCCAGTGAATTTCATGTCAAATCAATTGAAAGTTCAACATTTCAGGAAATTACAAAGACATACATTAAAAGAGTTTTCTAATGTGATTTTCCACAATGAGAATAATAGATAATCAGAGAACAATGTTCACATGTGAGCTTTAAAAGCTTCTGTTTTCATTTCCTCTGCTAACTGTATTTAGCTGTCATGATACACCCATAAAAAAATATATTTTTAATATTTTAACTTGTGGACTGAATGAAAGCATCTGTTGGATTAGTGCCATAATCGAGTCCTAACAAATCTATCAAGGAAAAATAATGACCTAATTTCCTCTAATATTATAAGAAGTATGTTGAGAAACAATACAGAGATACATGTGTTATTGAGATTATTTTAATTCTATATAAATTCTGAATTGTATTTGCTAGGAAATAAAAATTGTATTTAATGTTTTTAAATGTTATATCATTTTGAGGAAAAAATACTATGAAATTTGTTAATAAAATTTACTTTTTTCAGCTTTGAGATATAATTGACATATAACATTGTACAAGCTTCAGTTCAGTTCAGTTCAGTTGCTCAGTCACGTCCGACTCTGCAATTCCATGAATAGCAGCATGCCAGGCCTCCCTGTCCATCACCAACTCCCGGAGTTTACTCACTATATACAATTGATTTAATACAGTTTAATATTGCAAATTGGTTTCCACTATGGCTTTAGCTAACACCTCCATCATGTCACACAGTTACCATTTCCTTTTTATGGTAAAAACATTTAAGATTTACTTTCTTAGAAACATATGAAATAGACTTCCCTGGCAGTCCAGTGGTTAAGACTCTGCACTTCCACTTCAGGGGTCTCAGGTTCAATCCCTAGTTAGGGTACTAAGATCCACATGGCATGTGGTAAAAAAAAAAAAAAGAAAGAATTGAATTAAAAAAAAGAAACATCTAATACAATATTATTAACCTCAGTCATTATTCTGTATATTAGATCCCCAGAGCTATTTATCTTACAACTGGAAATGTGTACTCTTTGACTTGCATCTCCTTATGTCCTACTTGACCATCTGGTAGAAACCATTCTACTTTCAGTTTCTATGAGTTCATATTTGTCAGATTCACATATAACTGATACTATACAGTATTTGTCTTTGTTTAACTTATTTCACTTAACCTAATGTCTCTGGGTCATTCCATGTTGTCCAAAATGACAGGATTGATTTCTTTCTCATGGCTCAAAAATATTCCATTGTGTATATATCCCACATGCCTTAGGCTGTTTCTGTATATTGGCTAATCAAATTTTGAAAGGCTTTAAGTTATTGTTGGGTATCAGATTTTAATCTGATTTTTAAGGTTTTTTGTGTTTTTTTTTTGCAAATTGCTACAAAAAAAGAGTAAAATCTAGAATAGAATAATCCATAAACACATAGAAAACTGTTGCTCATCAATAATTACCAGATCTAAGGACAATAAATATGGTACAATGTAACACAAAGCAAGTGTTCTCAACATTCTGATAACTTTGATAGAATATCCACAAGCATTCTTTAATGATAAGGAGTACCATAAAAGACATCATTATATAATATGTATGATGAGCCAGAAATGTGTTTGATAATCGTGTGGAGTGGTCAGAAATGAATGGAGAATTAAAAACTTGCATTTGTTCTTCAAAGGTGTTTATAACTGAAAGGTGTGCAAAACTGGAAAGGGAGAATGGAATCAAGAAGCTATGTCAGGACCAAAAAGCAGCAAGAATGAAGTGACAGGAATAAACCACATTGTTGAGATGTTGCAGAAAATATCCCACTCAGTGGGACAAATAGCTTTCGGGAAAACACTAATAGTTATGAAACATTAATATATTTTACATGTTATGTATATCATTTTAATCACATTTCACATTATTATTATTTTGGATACAGAGCCAAATTCAAATATTAACTCTAGAGAGAACAATACACAGCTGTTTAGGGCTAAATTCAAATACTGAAAAGAGTGGAAGACACTGTTAGTTATTCCCAATTCTCCCTTTCTTCCTCAATAATAAATGCCCTGATTCATAGTTGGGTAGGTAGCTATATAGATACCATGGTTTTTCTTAGCCCCACTTATTGCCACCTTGGACCATATGACTGGGTCGCAAAAAGGGAAATAGGAGGAGGTGATGTCTGTCACTTCCAGGCAGTTGTCTTCAAGTTAGGGGACATTCTCTCTCCTTCCCTATCTTTAGTTCTGATGGCTGAGGGGTAGAGATGAAGGATGAATCTGGAACTACTCTCTGAGACCAAAAAGTGGGTGGAAGCTAGATGTTGTAGCAGAGTCACAATTGAAAAGCAGCTTATGTCCCCAGTAAGCCACTGAACCTGTCCTGATTCACATTCAGACTTACAGACCACGGTATGCGTGTACTTCTGTATGTGTGATGCACAGTCACACCTAATTGTGACTAAAACAGAATATAAGTAATTTTCTGATATCCACTCCTGTGACATATTGAAAATTCTAATTGTATATGAGGAACTGTGTATTTTTTAGAAATTAATATATATTTATATGAGAATTAATGAAAGACAAACTCTGTATGAGATTGTTCCAAGCTGATCATCAGTTCAGTTCAGTCGCTCAGTCGTGTCTGACTCTTTGCGACCCCATGAATCACAGCACGTCAGGCCTCCCTGTCCATCACCAACTCCAGGAGTTCACTCAAGCTCATGTCCATAGAGTCAGTGATGCCATCCAGCAATTTCTTCCTCTGTTGTCCCCTTCTCCTCCTGCCCCCAATCCCTCCCAGCATCAGAGTCTTTTCCAATTCTTTGCATGAGGTGGCCAAAGTATTGAGTTTGAGCTTCAGCATCAGTCCTTCCAAAGAACACCAAGGACTAATCTCCTTTAGAATGGACTGGTTGGATCTCCTTGCAGTCCAAGGGACTCTCAAGAGTTATCCAACACCATAATTAAAAAGCATCAATTCTTCGGCACTCAGCTTTCTTCACATTCCAACTCACACATCCATACATGACCACTGGAAAAATCATAGCCTTGACTAGATGGACCTTTGTTGGCAAAGTAATGTCTCTGTTTTTTAATATGTTATCTAGGTTGGTCATAGCTTTCCTTCCAAGGAGTAATAAGTGAAAGTCGCTCAGTTATGTCTGACTCTTTGAGACCCCATGAACTTTACAGTCCATGGCATTTTCCAGGCCAGAATACTGGAGTGAGTAGCCTTTCCCTTCTCCAAAGGGTCTTCCCAACCCAGGGATTGAACCCAGGTCTCCCACATTGCAGGCGGATTCTTTACCAGCTGAGCTACAAGGGAAGCCCTCCAAGGAGTAAGTGTCTTTTAATTTCATGGCTGCAATCACCATCTGCAGTGATTTTGGAGCCCCCCAAAATAAAGTCTATCACTGCTTCCACTGTTTCCCCATCTACTTCCCATGAAGTGATGGGATCAGATGCCATGATCTTCATTTTCTGAATGTTGAGCTTTAAGCCAACTTTTTCACTATCCTCTTTGACTTTCATCAAGAGGCTCTTTAGCCCCTCTTCACTTTCTGCCATAAGGGTGGTGTCATCTGCATAACTGAGGTTATTTATATTTCTCCTAGCGATCTTGATTCCAGCTTATGCTTCCTCCAGCCCAGCGTTTCTCATAATGTACTCTGCATAGAAGTTAAATGAGCAGGGTGACAATATACAGCCTTGACGTATTCCTTTTCCTGTTTGGAACCAGTCTGTTGTCCCATGTCCAGTTCTAACTGTTGTTTCCTGACCTGCATATAGGTTTCTCAAGAAGCAGGTCAAGTGGTCTAGTATTCCCATCGCTTTCAGAATTTTCCACAATTTATTGTAATCCATACAATCAAAGGCTTTGCCATAGTCAATAAAGCAGAAATAGATGTTTTTCTGGAACTCTCTTGCTTTTCCCACAATCCAGCAGATGTTGGCAATTTGATCTCTGGTTCCTCTCCCTTTTCTAAAACCAGACTGAATATCTGGAAGTTCACAATTTACGTATTGCTGAAGCCTGGCTTGGAGAATTTTGAGTATTACTTTACTAGCATGTGAGATGATTGCAATTGTGTGGTAGTTTGAGCATTCTTTGGCATTGCCTTTCTTTGGGATTGGAATGAAAACTGACCTTTTCGAGTCCTGTGGCTACTGCTGAGTTTTCCAAATTTTGGCGATTAATCAGAAAATATTTTTTCAATTTTAAACTTTGTGAGTGAACTATCTATATGGTTGTAATAATAAAAGAATGTCACTTCTAAATCTAAGATTCTATAATATGAATGGCAAAAAAAATAAGATTTTTTTAGAGACAAGAGAAAATGGGTACAGGATTGTCAGGGAAATGGAGATGGTAGAATTATCTCAGAACAGTGGAGTAAGGAATCCTGCATAAAGATATAAGTCAAAATACACATAATTCTTATCATTCATCTGCTGATGGACATCTAGGTTGCTTCCATGTCCTGGCTATTATAAACAGTGCTGTGATGAACATTGGGGTACACGTCTCTTTCAGTTCTGGTTTCCTCAGTGTGTATTATATATGGAATTTAGAAAAATGGTAATGACAACCCTGTATGTGAGACAGCAAAAGAGACACAAATGTATAGAACAGTCTTTTGGACTCTGTGGGAGAGGTAGGGGGGGATGATTTGGGAGAATGGCATTAAAACATGAATAATATCATATAAGAAATGAGTCGCCAGTGCAGGTTCGATGCAGGATACAGGAAGCTTGGGGCTGGTGCACTGGGATGACCCAGAGGGATGGTATGGGGAGGGAGGTGGGCAGGGGGTTCAGGATGGGGAACACGTGTATACCCGTGGTGGATGCATGTTGATGTATGGCAAAACCAATACAATATTGTAAAGTAAAAAAAAAAAAAAAAAAAAAATAAAATAAAATAAAAAATGCACATAATTCTTCAGGGCTGTTTATTACTGTCAATCTCTTCCACAATAGTGTGGAACATATGTGTGTCCCATGACATAAGAATTATGTCTTATCACCCATCATATGCTTTTGTACCTCCTAATACATTTATGTGTACAAACTAAGAATTAAAGATTGAATTTTATATATTGCAAATGGTTAAACATTGTTTACTTTAAAGACCATATTTTGGAGATATTTGTCTTATTAGTAAATAGCACCAGGGACACAAGATATTGAGAAGGTCAAAGGATACAGATAAAATGGACTTATTCCTTGAATTAAGATAAATAAATCTTGGGATTTCCCTGGCAGTCCAGTGTTTAGGAGTCAGCAGTTTCACTGCAGTAGACCCAGGTTTAGTTCTTCGTTGGGGGAACTAAGATCTTGCAAGTCACACAGTGCAGCCAAAAAATAAAAAATTTAATCTTAAAACAATAATTTTAAAAGATGAATAAGTCTTGACTAAAAGAGTTCCATGTTCCATACATGAAATAATCCACATGAAGGTCTTTGGATATTGTTTAATGTTTAGATCCAATACAGAACTTTATGGACATGTCGACCCTGGCACATCCTCAAACAGCACTGCTCTCCATATCATACCACTATGAGTCCAGTCCTCTCCCTGCCACTTTCATCCCACATAATCAAGTATTAATAGAAGCAATGATCTCATTATTTGTGGACATACATTCCTGGGTCTGGACTGTTTCCTTACCAAACTTTCTCAAGAAATTATAAATTTTTGCCAAGGCAAAATATTCATTTTCGCAGTAAACTTTTTTTTTCAAGGATTTTATTGAAGGCAATTTTGACATCTTTATTCCTCAGGCTGTAGATTAGGGCATTCAGCATGGGCACAATAATGGTGTAAAACACAGAGGACACTTTCCCGTGATCCATGGAGCTGACTGATGATGGCTGCAGGTACATGAATGCTGCAGATCCATAGAAAATAGCAACAGCTGAGATGTGGGAACTGCATGTGCTGAAGGCTTTGGGCCTGCCCTCCTTGGAGTGGATTTGGAGGATGCTGGAGATGATGAAGATGTAGGAGCTGAGGATGGTCAGCATTGGGATGGAGATATTAAATGCACTGAAACACAAAACAACCACCTCATTGATGTAAGTACTGGAACAGGAGAGCTCCAGTAGAGGAAAAAGATCACAGAGGTAATGGTTGATCACATTAGCCTTGCAGAAAAGCACTCTTAGCATGCAGCCTGTGTGAGCTGTGGCACCAGTTAAGCCCATGATATAAACCCCGACTACCATGCAAGAACAGAGCTGATAAGACATGGTGACATTGTAAAGCAAGGGGTTACAGATGGCAACATAGCGATCATATGCCATTACAGCCAACATATGACATTCTGATATAACAAAAACAAGGAAGAAGAAGAGTTGAGTCACACATGCTGGGTAGGAGATAGCATTCCTCTCTGTCACAAAGCTCACCAGCATTTGGGGTAATGACAGTGGACTGACAGAGGTCAATGAAGGACAAGCTGCTGAGGAAATAGTACATGGGGGTGTGCAGGCGAGAACTGAGCCCAGTCAGTGTGATCATGACCAGGTTTCCCACCACCGTGACCACATAGATTCCTAGGAAGAGGAGGAAAAGGGGCAGCTGGAGTCCTGGATGCTCTGTTAGCCCAGCAAGGATGAACTCAGTCACTGAGGAGTTATTTCCTGCTGCCATTTTCCTCTGGGAATTTTATGGAAGAAACGAAGAATTGAAGTGGATATTTATTGTCTTATAACACAATGATGTGTAATATAAAAACCAAGACTTTTCAAGTAGATAGCTCCAGTTCTCTGTCTGTTCCTGATCTACATTAGTGGTCAAAGTGCATCTCAGTAACATATGATGTGTAAATAATGAATATAAGATAGAATGTTCCTTTGTTTGTTCTATACTATCAAAGCAAAGCACTCTCCCATTAGGTATCCATATTGTCCAGTCCCTAGACAGCCAAAGAAATTTTCTGTTAACTTTATTATAAGAACTTTCCATGATTTGCTTTTATTACTCTCAGCTCTTCTACAGAGAAAATATTATGCCTATTTTACATGTTGGATAACTAATATAGTGGTTGGATATTTTCCCACAGTTAGGCATATAATAAGTATGTGATCAAGAATACAAAATAAGGCCTTTCTGTCTCACTTTCCATCTCTTCTTTTAGCTACTCATATCTGCCCTTGTATCTCTATCTCTTTGTCATATCAGAGCAACCATTCACAGTAATTAATGTAAGTAGAAAAATTAATATAAAGTACTGACAGTAGTATATTAATAACTGATCCTCTGCAGTGAATACCTTCACTACAGTCACCTTTTCAAAAAGTCATATGAAGAGCTCAAGAAAGCAACTGGATGGCTAACAATAAGTCTGTCATTCAACTTGAACTCCACATCCAGGAAAGACATGAGTTTCTTAATGAGGAGAATGCAGAAGTGTGAAATACTAAAGCCTAAATTCATTCATCCTAAATCTCTTATGGAATACTCACCGTGTGCTAAGTACTTTGTATGACCTGTTATTATCCTGGGCTCAGGTTCTGGGAAACCAGGGCTACAGCATGTTGATCTTGCATGATCCTGGGGCTATAACAACAGCATGGGTGTGGTCTCAGTGTGTACTCACCTTCAAACTCCCCTTCAAACCAAAGCACTCTCCCATAGGCACAAGAGATAAAAGCAGAAAGAATATTTGCATCTTTCTATCTCTGGGATATGGGTTTGGAAGAAAGCTGATGATTCCACGCACAGCACAGCGTGATGACTTCAAAAGAAAGAGACCCAAGAAGTATCATCAGAGATTATCAGTGTGTCAAAAATGGTTATTATTTATTCAGTGCATACCATGTGCTGTCCAAGGGCTTTATAAATGGTGTTCCAACAACCTTGCTGCTGCTGCTGCTAAGTCGCTTCAGTCATGTCCTACTCTGTGCAACCCCATAGATGGCAGCCCACCAGGCTCCCCCGTCCCTGGGATTCTCCAGGCAAGAACACTGGAGTGGATTGCCATTTCCTTCTCCAATGCATAAAAGTGAAAAGTGAAAGTGAAGCCGCTCAGTCGTGTCTGACTCCTAGCGACCCCATGGACTGCAACCTACCAGGCTCCTCTGTCCATGGGATTCTCCAGGCAAGAGTACTGGAGTGGAGTGCCATTGCCTTCTCCGCCCAACAACCTTATGAGTGTATTATTCCCATTATATAGATGAAAACGCTATTAATAAATTCAGAGACTTAAGTGACTTGTTAGCCATGACTGGTTTTTCAGTATAAATATGGATAATGATTTCCTAATAGTACAGATAAAAACAATTGACATATCCACAAGAAATAAAAGCGGTAATTAAGGACTTGAGCTAACACTGATGTCTTCTGGAAATACTATCTCAAAATCAAAACATGCATAAAACATATGCTACATGCAATGAGCATAAGAGCTGGAAAAATTTATAATTATGATACCAACATTTATTTCCTGCCACCCTCTTGTTATTGACACTTTTCATCCATAGGCATAAATTTCAGTTGTGATTATGAATATTATCATTTCAAAGTAAGGTCCTCTTAGTCTTTAGCTGTCAGGACATTGCAAAATTGTGAATTTTAAAAAAGTTATTTTTGTAGAGTTTAGTGATAACAGCAGGTAAAACTGTTCACCTTTTTAAATACAAATTTACTTTTAAAAAAATTTGAACTTGCACTTTGAGATATTATTTTGAGAATTATTCCATGGTACTATATACTTAATCTTGTACTAAAAATATGCTAATAACTCTGATGATATCATAAAAGAAATCATTATGAAATTTGTAGATGATGTTAATGTAGAGAAGAGTAACAGACACTTTTATAATGATAATGATTCTAGAAGATACTATTAACCTGTGGATCTGATAGCCTTTGATATTATAAAGAATTTAACAGTCTGTAAAAGACTCTGATGCCTGGAGGGATTGGGGGCAGGAGGAGAAGGGGACAACAGAGGATGAGATGGCTGGATGGCATCACTGACTCAATGGATGTGGGTCTGAGTGAACTCTGGGAGTTGGTGATGGACAGGGAGGCCTGGCGTGCTACGATTCACGGGGTCGCGAAGAGTGGACACAACTGAGCGACCGAACTGAACTGAACTGAACTGAAGTACAGTTTGCTGTGGACACTTAGGATAGAGAGATGAATAAGATAGAATCCCTACTCTTCGGAATTTTACAGTCTAGAGAGAGTGGAGGGGGCAGATTAGACAATGTGATAAATGATTGAACAGATCCTCCAGAACATGGTGACTATGGTGCTAACCCAGAGTAGGGGTCAATGAAAGCTTCCAAAAGAAACCTGAATCTGGAAGGATATAAGTAGGAATAAGCCTGGTCTGCAAAAAACATTCAAAATTGGGACGCACTGGCCTAACGAATCTGTGTTCAACACATGTGGATCAAGAGAAAACACATCAAACTCCCAATGATTTCATTAAAAAGAACATAATATCCAAAATTAAGGGAGTGATAATCACACAAGAAAAAAATACATCTGGTGAATTGTGCTTAGTTCTGGTGGCTATAATTTATGATGGAGAATTTCAAATCATAATTATCCAAGGCAACAATATTTGGATCAAAATAATTTCCTCCAAATACCTACACAACTAATAACATGAATTAAAATTAGATTTATTATATGTTACCTCAAAGGACAGAGCTACAGCCTGTAAAATACCTGTTTCAATAGCAAGGCTGTCTAACCATTAAATAGGTCTGAATATAATATGGGCTGAATTATGAAAAAGATAGTTTTCTGACTTCAGAGGTGTTACATTAAGAAGTGAATAACCATTTTTAGATAGCAACCATTTTTAGGAAATCTCTGTAATGGTGTTTGCAGAGGTTGCTGCTGCTGCTGCTAAGTCGCTTCAGTCGTGTATAACTCTGTGTGACCCCATAGATGGCAACCCACCAGGCTCTCCCTTCCCTGAGATTCTCCAGGCAAGAACACTTGAGTGGGTTGCCATTTCCTTCTCCAAGGCATGCAAGTGAAAAGTGAAAGTGATGTCACTCGGTCATGTCCAATTCTTCCCGGCCCCATGGACTGTAGCCTCCCAGGTTCCTCTGTCCATGGGATTTTCCAGGCAAGAACACTGGAGTGGGTTTCCATTTCTTTCTCCTTGCAGAGGTTAGACTCCCTTAATATACTGAGATTAAAAAATTCTGGAACAGATGGACTTCAGATACTCACCCTTTACTTGGAAACCTTAGACTGGGTTGTATGTCTGCTTTAGAGCAAATACTCTCTAAAGAAAATCCTGATGGTGATATTCAAGATAGAAATTCCTATGCTCTCTTTTACTTGGTGTTTAAATTCAGATCTTGATTCAAGTTGTTCATAGAAATACTATGAATCAAGAGTCATGACTCCTTATTGTAGTTTCCTCATAATTCTACCAGAGTCACTTGCCAAAGTGACATGATTTTATCTAAGGTTTCAATATATAAGAGGTATCAATAATATAAAAACCATGTTGGAAGCTATTGGAAACTCCCTCAAGATTTCCTTTAACAAGGAATGAGCTATGGGAGTATAGGAGCGATTAAAATTTTCTTTTCTCATACTTTGTTGATAATATCATTAGCTCTCTTGTGTACAATATTCTCAGTACTGAGACAGTAGACAGTCATTAATTTAAGGGCTAGAAATTAAAGCCTGTGAACATCACTCTAGACAGTCTTTGAAAAAAACTTCCTATATGAATATACCTTCTGAAATATTTGAAGCCATAATTTCAATCTTTTTCTCTTTCTTGAGGTTTGGGGAAATACTTAATTGTATATAATTATTAGTAGTAAATGTCTTGTTAGCACAGTAAGTAATATGTCAGTCTTATTAGTTGTAGCTGCTTTATATAGTTTTCAAATATTTTATTTTTATGTACATAAGTCCATTTTTTATAGCCAGGATTTACTGAGAACTTACTATGCACTACATTTAATATTAATCCTGTTTTACTTGCTAACTCATTCAATTGTCACTATAGCTCAGTGTGGAAGATAATATTAGGTTGAAAAGTGAAGTGTTAGTTGTTCAGTCATGTCCAACTCTTTGCGACCCCATGGACTGTAGCCTGACAGACTCTTCTGACCATGGGATTCTCCAGGTAAGAATACTGGAGTGGGCAGCCATTACCTTCTGCAAGGGATCTTCCTGACCCAGGGATTGAACCTGAGTCTCCTGCATCGCAGGCAGATTCTTTACCATATGAGCCACCAGGGAAACCTTGAATATTAGGTTGAATCAGGCTATAATTTGATATAATTAAACCTAAAAAATGTGAAATACTTAAAAAATAAAGAAGCTGAGGCACTGAAAGATTAGTTAATTTTCCCAAGTTTATCTGGATAGTAACTTGTAGGTGAGTTCATTCATAAAAAAAATTACATTTGATGTATTACATATATTTTAAAGCAGCTGGTAATTTATTCATTCAGCTGACATACAACACACGATAGTAGGTGTTGGGACAAACACTCAAAAATGCAAACTGTATGCTTTTAAATGTGTCTACAATAGATCTTCATGTATATATATAGCAATTATATAGCGCTTGTGCTGTGCTTAGTCACTTAGTCCTGTCCAACTCTTTGCTAACCAATGAACCGTAGCCCACCAGGCTTCTCTGTCCATCGGGATTCTCCATGCAAGAATACTGGACTGTCTTTTCACCTTGCTTATAGTTTCTTTTGTTGTGCAGAAGCTTTTAATTTTAATTAGATCCCATTTATTTTTGCTTCTATTTCCAATATTCTGGGGGGTGGGTCATAGAGGATCCTGCTGTGATTTATGTCGGAGAGTGTTTTGCCTATGTTCTCCTCTAAGAGTTTTATAGTTTCTGGTCTTATGTTTAGATCTTTAATCCATTTTGAGTTTATTTTTGTGTATGGTATTAGAAAGTGTTCTAGTTTCATTCTTTTACAAGTGGTTGACCAGTTTTCCCAGCACCACTTGTTAAAGAGATTGTCTTTTCTCCATTGTATATTCTTGCCTCCTTTGTCAAAGATAAGGTGTCCATAGGTGCGTGGATTTATCTCTGGGCTTTCGATTTTGTTCCATTGATCTATATTTCTGTCTTTGTGCCAGTACCATACTGTCTTGATGACTGTGGCTTTGTGGTAGAGCCTGAAGTCAGGCAGATTGATTCCTCCAGTTCCATTCTTTTTTCTCAAGATTGCTTTGGCTATTTGAGGTTTTTTTGTATTTCCATACAAATTGTGAAATTATTTGTTCTAGCTTTGTAAAAAATACCATTGGTAGCTTGATAGGGATTGCATTGAATCTATAGATTGCTTTGGGTAGTATACTCATTTTCACTATATTGATTCTTCCAATCCATGAACATGGTATATTTCTCCATCTATTAGTGTCCTCTTTGATTTCCCTGTGGTAAATATACACAAGGGAGTATTACTCAGCCATTAAAAAGAATACATTTGAATCAGTTCTAATGAGGTGGGTGAAACTGGAGCTGATTATACAGAGTGAAGTAAGCCAGAAAGAAAAACACCAATACAGTATACTAATGCATATATATGGAATTTAGAAAGATGGTAATGATAACCCTGTATACAAGACAGCAAAAGAGACACAGATGTATAGAACAGTCTTTTGGACTCGGGGCGGTGGTGGGGGGGCAGGGAATGATTTGGGAGAATGGCATTGAAACATGTATAATATCATATAAGAAACGAATCTCCAGTCCAGGTTCAATGCAGGATACAGGATGCTTGGGGCTGGTGCACTGGGATGACCCAGAGGGATGGTATGGGGAAGGAAGTGGGAGGGGGGTTCAGGATTGGGAACATGTGTACACCCATGGCAGATGCATGTTGATGTATAGCAAAACCAATACAATATTGTAAAGTAATTAGCCTCTAATTAAAATAAATAAATTAAAAAAAAAAGAATACTGGAGTGGGTTGCCTTGCTCACCTCTACAGTATCTTCCCAAACCAGGGATCAAACCCAGGTCTCCCACATTGAAGATGGATTCTTTACCATCTGAGCCACAAGGGAAGCTCAAGAATACTGGAGTGGGTAGCTATCTGTTTTACAGAGGACTCCCTGACTAAGGAATCAAACTGGGGTCTCCTACATTGCAGGCATATTCTTCACCAGCTGAGCTAACTGGGAAGCCCATATCACTTACTTTGCGTATCATATGTGAAACGAATCACCAGTCCAGGTTTGATGTATGATACAGGATGCTTGGGACTGGTACACTGGGATGACCCAGAGGGATGGTATGGGGAGGTAGGTGGGAGGGGTGCTCAGGATGGGGAACACGTGTACACCTGTGGTGGATTCATGTTGATGTATGGCAAAACCAATACAATATTGTAAAGTAATTAGCCTCCAATTAAAATAAATAAATTTATATAAAAAACTGAAAAAATAGCATTTTAAGTACTCTTCTGCTTTATCCTCATTTGTTTTATATATACTGGAATTATTCTCATTTTATCAATGGGGAAACTGAATAAAAAGTTTTATGAAGACATTATAAATAACTTGGGGTCAGGATTATAATGGTGAGCAAATTAAATATATAAGGATTGCTGTCGAGTGCTCTTCTGAGCTCCCCAATGTGGTAGCCACTATTCTTGTGAGCCATTCAAAATGTAACTAAAGTACATCAAATTTAAAATCCATTTGTTTTCTGTTATACTGACACATTTTAAGTACTCAATAGTCACATGTAGCCAATGCTTACTGTGTTGGAAAAGGCAAATATTGTACATCAGATTATTCCCAAAAATTCTATTGGATAGTGCTGGTTCAGTAAAAGAGGGAGAAATTGACAAAATGATTTATCAAATGTAAAACCATAAAAACAACAGGAAGATAAGTCCACGGTGCTATGAGTCTGTCATTGACAGCCTCAAGCATCTAAGCATTTGCCTTCATATAAGTGACCACTCAGATGATAGTCTTGGACTGAGAAGATCAGTTCCAAGGGCAAGTTATATTCATCTTGACAGTGAAGTGGGAAAAATGTGGAGGAGTTCTGATACAACATATGAAACTAAAATGTCTTCTTGACTAGATGCAATGGACTGACTGATGGTTTCTGTTTTGTGCTTCTAAGGGATTTTGTTACATTTGTACATTGGGAACTTTCCAGCCTTCCTGCTCTACAGTCTTTGCCACATGGATTCAACATTCCACTTGACCCTTGCACAATGGCAAAGGTTAGGAATACTGACTCACAAGCAGTTGAAAATCCAGGTGTGACTTTACAATCAGTCTTCCATTCTCATAAACCAGCCTCGGGTTGTAGAGTACCTTAGTAAGTGATTCAGTTCAGTTCAGTTCAGTCACTCAGTCATGTCCAACTCTTTGCAACCCCATGGTCTGCAGCATGCCAGGCCTCCCTGCCAATCACCAACTCTTGGAGTTTACTCAAACTCGTGTCCATCGAATCGGTGATGCCATTCAACCATCTCATCCTCTGTCTTCCCATTCTCCTTCTGCCTTCAATCTTTCCCAGCATCAGGGTCTTTTCAAATGAGTCAAGTCTTCACAACAGGTGGCCAAGATATTGGAGTTTCAACTTTAACATCAGTCCTTCCAATGAACACTTAGGACTGATCTCCTTTAGGATGGACTGGTTGGATCTCCTTGCAGTTCAAGGGACCATCAAGAGTCTTCTCCAACACCACAGTTCAAAGGCATCAATTCTTCGGCACTCAGCTTTTTACGGTCCAACTCTCACATCCATTCATGACTACTGGAAAAACCATAGCCTTGACTAGACAGACCTTTGTTGGCAAAGTAATGTCTCTGCTTTTTAATATGCTGTCTAGGTTGTCATAACTTTCCTTCCAAGGAGTAAGCATCTTTTAATTTCATGGCTGCAGTCACCATCTGCAGTGATTTTGGAGCCCCCCCAAAATTAAGCCTTTCACTCTTTCCACTGTTTCCCCATCTATTGGAAGGGAAAACACACACACACACACACATATAAGTGGACATAGGCTGTTTGAACTTGTGTTTTTTAAGAGCCAACTATAAAGGAACATATTTTTCTTGATTTGTATAATAAAATTGCATTTCCAGGGGATGCAAAAATGTCTTAAGCCAATATGTTTAGTCCTTGAATAAATCGAGCTGCTATATCTACACCTCTGTGCTTTTCCTAATTCTACTCTCTTAATCCCTTAACAATTTTGGTTTCAGAGCTAATTCTTATTTCTCTGCTTAACATTTCATTTAATGCTGCTTTCTGAAATGGAAATTTATCCTGACATATTCTCCATTTTGCAACAAATATTCCTCTTCAGTTCAGTTCAGTCAGTTCAGTTGCTCAGTCATATCTGACTCTTTGTGACCCCACGGACTACAGCAGGCCAGGCTTCCCTGTCCATTACCAACTCCCAGAGCTTGCTCAAACTCATGCCCATTGAGTCAGTTATGCATTCCAACCATCTCATCCTCTGTCGTCCCCTTCTCCTCCCACCTTCAATTCTTCCCATCATCGGGGTCTTTTCCAATGAGTCAGTTCTTTGCATCAGGTGGCCGAAGTATTGGAGTTCCAGCTTTAGAATATTCAAGATTGATTCCTTTAGGATTGACTGGTTGGATCTCCTTCCAGTCCAAGGGACTCTCAAGAGTCTTCTCTAACACAGTTCAAAAGCATCAATTCTTTGGCACTCAACTTTCTTTATAGTCCAACTCTCACATCCATACATGACTATTGGAAAAATCATAGCTTTGGCTAGACAGGCCTTTGTTGGCTTTGGTACTTTCTTAAAATCCTGTGTATTTGTGTGTCATTGCAATAAACTTCTTTGGGGCAGGATCAATGTCTTATCTGACTCATAAGCCTGGCTCCTGTCACTATGAAGAATATAGAATTGATACTCAAAAAAGCATGTAATGAATGAATCAATAAAGTCTACCTGTATATGAACTGATAAACATTACTTACCAAAAGCAGTAGAGTTAATATGTAGCTTGTTAATATGTAGTTTAATTATTTAATATTATTTTGTTAATTGACAAATGTAAATTTGTTAATTGATAGATGTAAAATCTATCAATTTGTTAATTGACAAATGTAAATTTTGTTAATTGATAGATGTAAAACAGTATCATAAAGCTGCCACATTGCTAGATTAAAAATGAATAGGTTAACCATCTATGTTTATTAATTTGGTTTGTTCTTGTGTGAACTTTAAGGTATTTCATTATATATTTGACATGATCACGTTTGTGTGGTATTTAGTATTCTACTCAGTTTTACCCTGTCTGTAATCTTTAATTTAACCATGTGAAAAATTTGAAATACACTGATTCATGTCAATGTCTATAGTATTTGATCACGTGGGTGCAATTCTTCTCCCTTCAAATGCTGAATTCCTTTTGTGAATCCAGCACATATGAAATATACACAGAAGTCAGAAACATAGCCACAGAGCCCAAGGAGCTTAGAGGACACAATATAATGTAACCTGTGTAACATTAGGGCATTTATGATCTAAAGTTAGAGAACAAAGGAAGCATAATTTAAGTCGTCTTGTGGGAATCAGGTCAGACTTTTGCAGAGGGATTTTAGCAGGTGAAATAGAAATTAATTGCATTTCAAAGACTTGGAATAGTATCTCCAAAGACACCAAATTTTGACAGCATTTTTTTCGGGGAGGGGGAAAGGGACAAATATCTTGGTAATTTTGGACTGAAGTTGAAAATAGAGACTGGACATTTAGATATAGCTGGGAGAAGACTCTTGAGAGTCCCTTGGACTGCAAGGAGATCCAATCAGTCCATTCTAAAGGAGATCAGTTCTGGGTGTTCTTTGGAAGGAATGATGCTAAAGCTGAAACTCCAGTACTTTGGCCACCTCATGCGAAGAGTTGACTCATTGGAAAAGACTCTGATGCTGGGAGGGATTGGGGGCAAGAGGAGAAGGGGACAACAGAGGATGAGATGTTTGGATGGCATCACTGACTCCATGGACATGAGTTTGAATGAACTCCGGGAGTTGGTGATGGACAGGGAGGCCTGGCATGCTGCCGTTCATGGGGTCGCAAAGAGTCGAACATGACTGAGCGACTGAACTGAACTGAATGCAAATTATTATACATGTATTAAAAATTTTGTTGTATTCTAAAGTTAATGGATAGACACAAAAAAATTTTAAAGCATGAGAGTAATGTTATCAGAGGTAATTCCACATTGTTAAACTTAAATATAAAATGGAGAATGGACTTGAGAATTTTCTGAAAAGCCAAAACTATTTAATCCATGTAAGTAAGTAAAACTAATTCTAGCTTATTTCATGAACTTAAGCGAGACTAAATTTAAGCTATATCTTGTAAATTCCTCTGATAATCATGAAAGAAGGCTTCTAGGTGGTGTGGTAGTAAAGAATCTGCCTGCCAGTACAGGAGATGCAAAAGACTTGGGTTGGATCCCTGGTTTAGGACAATCCCCTGGAGGAGGAAATGGCAACCCACTCCAGTATCCTTGCCTGAAAAATCCATGGGCAGAGGAGCCTGGTGGACTATAGTCCATGGGGTAGCAAAGAGTCAGACATGACTGAGGGACACACAAAACCATGAGAACAGCTTAAGTCATCTTCTTAAAAATGAAATGAGTGCTAATGACTGTTAATGACTGTTTGTGTGCACAGTGAGGCTAAGTCAACTGAAATGTTAGGAGTTCGTAGCAGATAAAGTTTTATTGTAGTATCATGCAAGAAGATAGTTGATTCATGACCTTAAAAGCCCCTAACTCCCCCAAAAGAGCTCAGCAAAGCACTCTTAAAAAGCAGATGGGGGAGATGGGTCACAGGGTATGTGATCAGCTCCTGCACAGTTCTCTGGCTGAAAGTGAAGGAACAGCATGGTGTCACAGAGGTTAATTTAAATCAGTCTTTAGTCTGCAAGAGATCTAGGGCTGTGTGCTCTTGGTAATCAAGTAGTAAACATCTTCCACTTCTAATTTATCTTGATTCATGGACCTAATATTCCAAGTTGCTATGCAATATTGTTCTTTACAGCATGGGACTTTACTTCCATCACCAGTCACATCCACAACTGGGTGGCATTTTTGCTTTGACTCCATCTCTTCATGCGTTCTGGAGAAACATATTATTCTCCAGTAGCATACTGGACACCTACAAACCTCAGAAGTTCATCTTTCAGTGTCCTATCTCTTTGCCTTTTCAAACTGTTCATAGGATTCTCAAGGAAAAAATAGTGAAGTGGTTTGCTATTACCTTCTCCAGTGGACCATGTTTTGTCAAAATTACCCACCATGACCTGTGCATCTTGGGTGGCCCGACGTGGCATAGCTCATAGTTTCATTGAGTTAGAAAAGCTGTGGTCCATGGATCAGTTTGATTAGTTTTCTGTGATTGTGGTTTTCATTCTCTATGCCCTCTGATGGATAAGGATAAGAGGCTTATGGAAGCTTCCTGATGGGAGAAACTGACTGAGGGGGAAACTGGGTCTTATTCTGATGGGTGGGGTCATGCTCAGTTCAGTTTAGTTCAGTCTCTCAGTCGTGTCCAACTCTCTGCGACCCATGAACTGCAGCACGCCAGGCCTCCCTGTCAATCACCAACTCCCGGAGTTCACTCAAACGCATGTCCATGGAGTCGGTGATGCCATCCAGCCATCTCATCCTCTGTTGTCCCTTTCTCCTTCTGCCCCCAATCCCTCCCAGCATCAGAGTCTTTTCCAATGAGTCAACTCTTCGCATGAGGTGGCCAAAGTACTGGAGTTTCAGCTTTAGCATCATTCCTTCTAAAGAACACCCAGGACTGATCTCCTTTAGAATGGACTGATTGGATCTCCTTGCAGTCCAAGGGACTCTCAAGAGTCTTCTCCAACACCACAATTCCAAAGCATCAATTTTTCAGTGCTCAGTTTTCTTCACAGTCCAACTCTCACATCCATACATGACCACTGGGAAAACCATAGCCTTGACTAGATGAACCTTTGTTGGCAAAGTAATGTCTCTGTTTTTGAATATGCTATCTAGGTTGGTCATAACTTTTCTTCCAAGGAGTAAGCAACTTGTAATTTCATGGCTGCAATCACCATGTGCAGTGATTTCAGAGCCCCGCAAAAATAAAGTCTGACACTGTTTCCACTGTTTCCCCATTTATTTGCCATGAAGTGATGGGACCAGATGCCATGATCTTAGTTTTCTGAATGTTGAGCTTTAAGCCAACTTTTTCACTCTCCCCTTTCACTATCATCAAGAGGATATTTAGTTCCTCTTCACTTTCTGTCATAAGGGTGGTGTCATCTGCATATCTGAGGTTATTGAAATTTCTCTCAGCAATCTTGATTCCAGCTTATGCTTCCTCCAGCCCAGCATTTCTCATGATGTACTCTGCCTATAAGCTAAATAAGCAGGGTGACAATATACAGCCTTGACATACTCCTTTTCCTATTTGGAACCAGTCTGTTGTTCCATGTCCAGTTCTAACTGTTGTTTCTTGACCTGCATATAGGTTTCTTAAGAGGCAGGTCAGGTGGTCTGGTATTACCATCTTTTCCCCAATTTCCCACAGTTTATTGTGATCCACACAGTCAAAGGCTTTGGCATAGTCAATAAAGCAGAAGTAGATGTTTTTATGGAACTCCTTTGCTTTTCCCACGATTCAGCAGATGGTGGAAATTTGATCTCTGGTTCCTCTGCCTTTTCTAAAACCAGCTTGAACATCAGGAAGTTCACGGTTCACATATAGCTGAAGCCTGGCTTGGAGAATTTTGAGCATTACTTTACTAGTTTGTGAGATGAGTGCAATTGTGCTGTAGTTTGAGCATTCTTTGGCATTGCCTTTCTTTGGGATTGGAATGAAACTGACCTTTTCCAGTCCTGTGGCCACTGCTGAGTTTTCCAAATTTACTGGCATATCGAGTGCAGCATTTTCACAGCATTATCTTCCAGGATTTGAAATAGCTCAACTGGAATTCCATCACCTCCACTAGCTTTGTTCTTAGTGATGCTTTCTAAGGCCCACTTGACTTCACATTCCAGGATGTCTGGCTCTAGGTCAGTGATCACAACATCGTGATTATCTGGGTCATGAAGATCTTTTTTGTACAGTTCTCTTGTGTATTCTTGCCACCTCTTCTTGATATCTTCTGCTTCTGTTAGGTCCATACCATTTCTGTCCTTTATCGAGCTCATCTTTGCATGAAATGTTCCCTTGCTATCTCCAATTTTCTTGAAGATATCTCTAGTCTTTCCCATTCTGTTGTTTTCCTCTATTTCTTTGCATTGATCACTGAAGAAGACTTTCTTATCTCTCCTTGCCATTCTTTGGAACTCTGCATTCAGATGCTTATATCTTTCCTTTTCTCCTTTGATTTTCACTTCTCCTCTTTTCACAGCTATTTGTAAGGCCTCCCCAGACAGCAATTTTGCTTTTTTGCATTTCTATCCATGGGGGTGGTTTTGATCCCTGTCTCTGGTACAATGTCATGAACCTCGATCCATAGTTCATCAGGCACTCTGTCTATCAGATCTAGTCCCTTAAATCTATTTCTCACTTCCACTGTATAATCATAAGGAATTTTATTTAGGCCATGTCTGAATTATTTAACTTATATGCAGAGTACATCATGAGAAATGCTGGACTGGAAGAAACACAAGCTGGAATCAAGATTGCTGGGAGAAATATCAATAACCTCAGATATGCAGATGACACCACTCTTATGGCAGAAAGTGAAGAGGAACTAAAAAACCTCTTGATGAAAGTGAAAGAGGAGAGTGAAAAAGTTGGCTTAAAGCTCAACATTCAGAAAACTAAGATCATGGCATCTGGGCCCATCACTTCATGGGAAATAAATGGGGAAACAGTGGAAATAGTGTCAGACTTTATTTTTCTGGGCTCCAAAATCACTGCAGATGGTGATGCAGCCATGAATTTAAAAGACGCTTACTCCTTGGAAGGAAAGTTATGACCAACCTAGATAGCATATTCAAAAGAAGAGACATTACTTTGCCAACAAAGGTCCGTCTAGTCACGGCTATGGTTTTTCCTGTGGTCATGTATGGATGTGAGAGTTGGACTGTGAAGGAGGCTGAGCGCCGAAGAATTGATGCTTTTTGAACTGTGGTGTTGGAGAAGACTCTTGAGAGTCCCTTGGACTGCAAGGAGATTCAACCAGTCCATTCTGAAGGAGATCAGCCCTGGGATTTCTTTGGAAGGAATGATGTTAAAGCTGAAACTCCAGTACTTTGGCCACCTCATGCGAAGAGTTGACTCATTGGAAAAGACTCTGATGCTGGGAGGGATTGGGGGCAGGAGGAGAAGGGGACAACAGAGGATGAGATGGCTGGATGGCATCACTGACTCGATGGACATGAGTTTGAGTGAACTCCGGGAGTTGGTGATGGACAGGGAGGCCTGGCGTGCTGAGATTCATGGGGTCGCAAAGAGTCGGACATGACTGAGCAACTGAACTGAACTGAACTGAATGGTCTAGTGGTTTTCCCTACTTTCTTCAGTTTAAGTCTGAATTTGGCAATAAGGAGTTGATGACCTGACCCACAGTCAGCTCCCGGTCTTGTTTTTGCTGACTGTATAGATCTCCTCCATCTTTGGCTGAAAAGAATATAATCAATCTGATTTTGGTGTTGACCATCTGGTGATGTCCATGTATAGAGTCTTCTTTTGTGTTGTTGAAAGAGGGTGTTTGCTATGACCAGTGAGTTCTCTTGACAAAACTCTATTAGCCTTTGCCCTGCTTCATTCTGTATTCCAAGGCCAAATTTGCCTGCTACTCCAGGTGTTACTTGAGTTCCTACTTTTGCATTGCAGTCCCCTATAATGAAAAGGACATCTTCTTTGAGTGCTATAAAAGGTCTTGTAGGTCTTCATAGAACCGTTCAACTTCAGCTTTTTCAGTGTTACTAGTTGGGGCATAGACTTGGATTACTGTGATATTGAATCGTTTGCCTTGGAAACGAACAGAGATCATTCTGTCATTTTTAAAATTGCATCCTAGTACTGCATTTTATACTCTTATGTTTACCATCATGGCTACTCCATTTCTTCTGAGGGATTCCTGACTGCAGTAGTAGATATAATGGCCATTTGAGTTAAATTCACCCATTCCAGTCCATTTTAGTTCTCTGATTCCATTATATCTACTACTGTGGGCAGGAATCCCTTAGAAGAAATGGAGTAGCCATAATGGGGTCATGTTCAGTAAATCTTTAATCCAACTTTCTGTTGATGGGCAGGGCTGTGTTCCATCCCTGTTGTTTAACCTGAGGCCAAACTATGGTGAGGTAATTTAGATAATGTTCCTCCTTCAAAAGGTCCTATGCACTGCTGCATTCAGTGCCCCCAACCCCGAAGCCGACCTCTACTAACTATGCTTCCACCAGAGACTCCTGGACACTCACGAGTAAGTCTGGATCAGTCTCTTGTGGGGTGACTACTTCTTTCTCCTGGGTCCTGGGGCACACAAAGTTTTGTTTGTGTCTTCTAAGATTCTGTTCCCCCAGTCCTGCATAAATCTGGAAGCTCTATGATGGGGTTAATTGTTACCTCCTCCAAGAAGGCTTATGCCATACACAGGTCTGATGCACCCAGAGCCCCTGCCCCTGCAGCAGGCCACTTCAGGCCCATACCTCAGCAGGAGATACTTAAACTCAGTCTCTATGGGGTCCAGGTGTGGACAAGATTTTGTTTGAGCGCTCCAAGCATCCCTGGTGGGTATGGGATTTGATTCTAAATATGATTTCACCCCTCCTACCATCTTGCTGGTGCTTCTCCTTTGCCCTTGGATGTGGGGTATCTTTTTTTTTGGATCCAATATTCTGTCAATAGTTGCTCAGCAGCGAGTTGTAATTTTGGAGTTCTTGCAGGAGAAGATGAGTGCACATCCTACTACTCTGCCATCTTGTTCCCAACAAACAGGTCAAACAGGAGATGGCAAGAGTGAACATCAACATTTTAGGAATCAGTGAAGTAAAATGGCCTGGAGTGGGTGAATTTAACCCAGATGACCATTTTATCCAGTATTGTGGGAAAGAATCCAAAAGAAACAATGGAGTATCCATCATAGTAAACAAAAGAGTCTGAAATACAGTACTTGGATGAAACCTCAAAACAACAGAATGATCTCTGTTTGTTTTCAAGGCAGACAATTCAATATCATAGTAATCCAAGCCTATGCCCCAACCAGTAATGCTAAAGAAGCTGAAGTTGAATGGTTCTATGAAGACCTGTAAGACCTTCTAAAACTAACACCAAAAAAAAAAAACATCCTTTACATTATAGGGGACCGGAATGCAAAAGTAGGACATCAAGACATACCTGGAGTAACAGGTAAATTTGGCCTTGGGGTACAAAATGAAGTAGGGAAAAGTCCAGCAGAGCTTTGCCAAGAGAACACACTGGTCATAGCAAATACCCTCTTGCAACAACACAAGAGAAGACTCTACACATGGACATTACCAGATGGTCAATACTGAAATCAGATTGATTATATTCTATGCAGCCAAAGATGGAGCAGCTCTATACAGTCAGCAAAAATAAGACTGGGAGCTGACTGTGGCTCAGATTATGAACTCCTTATTACTAAATTCAGTCTTAAATAGAAGAAAGTAGGGATAACCATGAGACCATTCAGGTATGGCCTAAATCAAATCTCTTAGCATTATACAGTGAAAGTGACAAATAGGTTCAAGGGATTAAATTTGATACTCAGAGCTCCTGAAGAACTATGGATGGAGGTTCATGGCATTGTACGGGAGGCTGTGATAAAGACCATCCCCAGGAAAAAGAAATGTAAAAAGGAAACATGGTTGTCTAAGGAGGCCTTAAAAATAGCTGAAAAAAGAAGAGAAGAGAAAGGCAAAGGAGAAAAGGAAAAATATACCCATTTGAATGCAGAGTTCCAAAGAATAGCAGGGAGAGCTAATAAAGCCTTCCTCAGTGATCAGTGCAAAGAAATAAAGGAAAGCAATAGAATGGGAAAGACTAGAGATCCCTTCAAGAAAATTAGAGATACCAAGGGAAAATGTCATGCAAAGATGGGCACAATAAAGGATAGAAATGGCATGGATCTAACAGAAGATATTAAGAAGAGGTGGCAAGAATACACAGAACTACACAAAAAAGATAATCATGACCCAGATAACCAAGAGTGTGTGACCACTCACATAGAGCCAGACATCCTGGAATGTAAAGTCAAGTGGGTCTTAGGAAGCATCACTATGAACAAAGCTAGTGGAGGTGAAGGAATTCCAGTTGAGCTATTTCAAATCCTAAAAGATGATGCTATGAAAAGGTTGCATTCAGTTTGTCAGCAAATTTGGAAAACTCAGCAGTAGCCACAGGACTGGAAATGGTCACTTTTCATTACAATCCCAAAGAAACGCAATGTTAAAGAATGCTCAAACTACCACACAATTGCACTCATCTCACATGCTAACAAGGTAGTGCTCAAAATTCTCCAAGCCAGATCTCAACAGTGCATGAACCGTGAACTTCCAGATGTTCAAGCTGGATTTAGAAAAGGCAAGAGGAACCAGAGGTCAAATTGCCAACATCTTCTGGATCATCAAAAAAGCAAGAGAGTTCCAGAAAAACATTTACTTTTGCTGTATTGACTACACCAAAGCCTTTGACTGTGTGGAACACAACAATCTGTGATCCAAAGAAAATTCTTCAAGAGACTGGAATACCAGACAACCTGACCTGCCTCCTGAGAAATCTGTATGCAGTTCAAGAAGTAACAGTTAAAGCTGGACATGGAACAACAGACTGGTTCCAAATTGGGAAAGGAGTACGTCAAGGCTGTGTATTGTCATCCTACTTATTTCACTTATATGAGGAGCACATCATGTGAAATGCCCGGTTGGATGAAGCACAAGCTGGAATCAAGATTGCTGGGAAAATATCAATGATCTCAGATACGCAGATGACAACACCTTTATGGCAGAAAGTGAAGAAGAACTAAAGAGTTTCTTGATGAAACTGAAACAGGGGAGTGAAAAATTTGGCTTAAAACTCAACAATTTGGAAAACTAAGATCATGGCATCAAGTCCCATCCCTTCATGGCAAATAGATGGGAAAACAATGGAAGCAATGAAAAACTTTATTTTGGAGGGATCTAAAATCACTGCAGATGGTGACTGCAGCCATGAAATTAAAAGATTCTTGCTCCTTGGAAGAAAAGCTATGACCAACATAGATAGCATATTAGAAAGCAGAAACATTACTTTACCAACAAAGATCCATCTAGTCAAAGCTTTGGTTTTTCCAGTAGTCATGTATGTGAAAGGTTGTTGTTGAATCACACAAAGACACCAGGATTCTTGGCCCCCGAAGGAGATGAAGTCAATCCGGGGCCAGAGACAAGGCCTGATCGCTCAGAGCTTTTGTGTAATAAAGTTTTATTAAAGTATAAAGGAGATAGAGAAAGCTTCTGAGTAGGCATCAGAAGCGGGCAGAAGAGTACCCCCGCCTCCTCTGCCGCTAGTCTTCAGCTGGATGTTATATAGTCAGTGCTGCTAAGTCGCTTCAGCCGTGTCCGACTCTGTGCGACCCCATAGACGGCAGCCACCAGGCTCCTCCATCCCTGGGATTCTCCAGGCAAGAACACTGGAGTGGGTTGCCATTTCCTTCTCCAATGCATGAAAGTGAAAAGTCAAAGTGAAGCTGCTCAGTCCTGTCTGACTCCTAGCAACCCCATGGACAGCAGCCTACCAGGCTCCTCCATCCGTGGGATTTTCCAGGCAAGAGTACCTTCTAGCAGTCTGTTAATGAAAGAAAGGAATGTCTTAAAATTCAGAATGGCACCAGGCCCCTCGCCCATAAGATGCATTTTGGGATAATCTTGGCACCAAATGGTTTATCCTGGGCCATAAAATGATTAACTTGAATCTTAAAGAAGGGCAGACCACCATACAAATAGTTTCATTTACATAGGTTAGGGGAACAATATCTGAGTATAACATACTGGTTCGTCAAGTAGGTTCCAAGTCAAGAGGCAGAACCGACTTGAAGACAGAGTTTGAGATAAATGTATAGTACATTAGCATAGCTTAAGACAAACATTTCCATAAGAAAAAGGCATTGGTTATCTTTAGGTTTGAGAATAGTTAACTTCAGGCTAAACCAGGTGTCATTATGGCAACACAGTATTTTAAGAGAAACCTCCTTTTAAATTTGTATAGAGATGGAAAAAAATATCACTAGTTTGTTTCCTCCTGCCGCTTAAGAGAGATAAAAATGTCTGACACTTGCAGGCTATTTCCTCTGTTTGGAGACCCCTGGCCTACCTGCCTGTTACCCTCTCATATGGATGTGAGAGTTGGACTATAAAGAAAGCTGAGCTCTGAATAATTGATGCTTTTGAGCTGTGGTGCTGGAGAAGACTCTTGAGAGTCCCTTGGACTGCAAGGAGATCCAACCAGTCCATCCTAAAGGAAATCAGTCCTGAATATTCATTGGAAGGATTGATGATGAAGCTTAAACTCTAATACTTTGGCCAAGTGATGCAAAGAACTGACCTCATTGGAAAAGACCCTGATGCTGGGGAAAATTGAAGGCAGGAGGAGAAGGGGGCAACAGAGGATGATATGGTTGGATGGCATCATCGACTCAATGGACATGAGTTTGAGTAAGCTCCAGGAGTTGGTGATGGACAAGGAAGCCTGGCCTGCTGTAGTCTATGGGGTCACAAAGAGTCGGACACGAACTGAAGTACGACTGAACTGCCTGAACTGAACTAACATCTTCCATTTGGGATGTAGTGGATGTTCACATGTGAAAAGCAACTCAGGAAATCTGCATCAAATACTATTATCTACATAGTCCAAAAAGGAGCTCAGGCAGAGGGTCTGGGATAAGGGCTGTTCCAGGAACATCCCACAGGATCCTGCTCAGACACTTGAGATGTTCATTGTGACCAATCCCCTGCTATACGGCTTTCCAGGTGGCTCAGTGGAAAAGAATTTCCCTGTCAATGCAAGAGACACAGGTTCAATCCCTTGTTTGGCAAAATCCCTTGGAGGAGGAAATGGTAACCCACTCCAGTATTCTTGTGCGGGAAATACCATGGACAGAGGTGTCTGGTGGGCTACAGACCACGGGGTCACATAGAGTCACAAAGAGTCATACACACAGCTGACATGACTAGGACTGCCATTTGGAAACTGAGTGGTAATAACCAATCATTGAAATGATTGCATAGCTTCCTCATTTCTATTTCACCAGCAATCCTATAAATTCATGACCATATCAGTCTTTGCATTTAAAAGTTCCCACCTTGTAAACCATTCTCATATACACAACAAACTCTCATAAGTACAGTTCACCGATTTTGGGGGTTTAATTTTGCTATTTCTTGATTTTTGACAACATAGAGAGGTGAAACTGTTTTTGTTTTTTTTTTTAATACCTATTTTATGAAGCAGTCATTATTTAAAGGAAATGTTTTACCACACTATTGGTAGGGCCTACATGGGGTTTCATTGTTAAGATGGCTCATTATGTTGACCTCGTAAACAAAGGATAAAATCACAGTGATCCTTCAGAGTAACCAAATTGCCCAAATGACATTTTGTTTTCTCCTTGGTGCCTGCTGCTGCTGCTGCTGCATTGCTTGAGTCGTGTCTGACTCTGTGCGACCCCACAGATGGCAGCCCAGCAGGCTCCCCTGTCCCTGGGATTCTCCAGGCAAGAACACTGGAGTGGGTTGCCATTTCCTTCTCCAATGCATGAAAGTGAAAAGTGAAAGTGAAGTCGCTCAGTCATGTCTGACTATTTGCGACCCCATGGACTGCAGCCTACCAGGCTCCTTTGTCTGTGGGATTTTCCAGGCAAGAGTACTGGAGTGGGGTGCCATCGCCTACCTACTCAAAACTAGGAGACCACCAGGTTCTAGGTCTCCAGTTATGTGACCACAGGACTCAACTACAGGCTAAAAATTAACCATCCTTTCAGAGAATTTTTCATTGGTGAAGTATAAGAAAGACTGTCAGAAAGAGAGGACACTGGTTCTCCTTAAGAGCCAGTTACCCTCTCATTTTCCTCTAATAAATTTCCCTGTTCTTTCTGGACTGCCTGGCTTGCTCTCTTGGAAGATCCACCACAACTGGGTGTGTTCCTCTCATGAGCCCACCTCTCAATGTCCACTTCCCTTGGACATTGCTGAGAAACTGAGAGGAGCTCCAGGATGGGACTCTCCACTTGCCTTGCTGGACTGACATCCACACACCGGCCCAGATTTCATCCATTGGCTACAAGGGTGAGTGAAATCCCATCCTCTCAGATCCTCTCTTTCTTGCCTTGTTTCCAACTCCTAGCACTGGGTCGAAGGATCCCCACAGCCCTCAGGCCCTAGGCCTTGTACCTCGGCTGACTTTGAAATAGGGGATGCCTATTTCACAGCAGACTATTTTTACTCTCTGAGAAAGTCCTGAGAATGAGAATGTGTGTTCTCTTAGACCGTTCTCCTCAATTTCTGTCACCCTTGTCTAACTGACCTATTTGTCCCCAATGGGAAATTCTCAGTCCCAGCCCTCAAAATCTACTCCTCTAGGATGCCATCTCTGAAACCTAAAAGCCTTAGGCTTCCAAGGGGACATAAGACCAAAAAGACTTATTTACTCTTCTAACACTATCTGCCTGCAATAAAGACTTGGTAAAAGATCCCAATGGCCAAAAAATGGAACTCTCGATTATGATACCTTATGGGACCTCCATAACTTCTGCCACCACAATGGCAAGTGGTTAGAAATCCCTCATGTCCAAGCTTTCTTCACTCTTCACTCTCGACCCTCTCTCTGGGAATCTTGTTCTACTTCTCAAATACTCTTAGCCCACTCTGGGCCACATCCTTCAAATACAATGTCTCCTGATCCCTGTTCAGAGTTTTCTTCTTCCTTCAACCCTTCCAAACACAGCCCACCCCTTATCACTCCCAATCCCCTTGCAAACTCTCCAGATCCAGTTCCACAACCTCCACCTTATGCCCCCTCCTCCCTCCCTCCTTCTCAAGCCCAGGCCACTGCTCCCAGCCTTTCTCCTCTGCCTGTGTAGGAGGCAAGTTCTGAGACTTCAGCCCCACCCTCTACCCAGAGGGTCCCAAGGCTTTACCCTGACCTCCCTAAATCCACTCACCATACCAGTCCCAAACAACTTTAAAACAGGAAATTTTCACTGCAGGACCCCGCTCCTTTCCCTGCTCCACTCCTCCCTTTATTGGAAGTAGCTGGAGCAGAAGGCATTGTTTGGGTTCAAGTCCCATTCTCCCTCACCGATCTATCTCAAATTGAAAATCATCTTGGCTCCTTCTCCTCAGACCCAGATAATTATCTAAAAGCATTCAAATATCTCACCCAGTCTTATGACTTAACCTGGCATGATATTTATATCATACTTTCCTCCACTCTTCTTCCAGAAGAGAAGAACGATTGTGGCAAGCCTCTCAGGCGCATGCTGATGAGATACACAGAACAGACAACACTAAACCTGTGGAGGCCACAGCTGTCTCCTGAGAAGATCGCAACTGGGATTATCAGATAGGGAGACCTGGATGAGCAGCCTGTAATCATATGGTTGTGTGCCTCATTGTGGACCTTCAAAAGGCCATCAACTCTCTGATAAGCTCCAGGAAATAACTCAAAGACTAGATGAAAACCTGGCATAATTTCTAGCCAGGTTACTTAAGAGGGCCCTATAAAATATACAACATTAGACCCCACTTTTGCAGAGGGCCCTTAGGCAGTCAGTTCAGTTGCTCAGTCATGTCCGACTCTTTGCAACCCCATTGTCTGCAGCACACAAGACCTTCCTGTCCATCACCAACTCCCAGAGTTTACTCAAACTCATGTCCATTGAGTCAGTGATATCATCCAACCATCTCATACTCTGTCATCCCCTTCTCCTCCCACCTTCAATCTTACCCAGCATCAGGGTCTTTTCAAATGAGTCAGTTCTTTGCATCAAGTGTCCAAAGTATTGGAGTTTCAGCTTCAGCATCAGTCCTTCCAATGAATATTCAGGACTGATTTCCTTTAGGATGGACTGGTTGAATCTCCTTGCAGTCCAAGGGACTCTCAAGAGTCTTCTCCAACAAAACAGTTCAAAAGCATCAATTCTTTGGCGCTCAGTTTTCTTTATAATCCAATTCTCACATCCATACATGACTATTGGAAAAACCATAGCTTTGACTAGATGGACCTTTGTTGGCAAAGCAATGTCTCTGCTTTTTAATAGGCTGTCTAGGTTGGTTATAACTTTTCTTTCAAGGAGCAAGCATCTTTTAATTTCATGACTGCAGTCACCTTCTGCAGTGATTTTGGAGCCAAAAAAAGAAAAAATGAAGCTTGTCACTGTTTCCATTGTTTCCCCATCTATTTGCCGTGAAGCAATGGGACCAGATGCCATGATCTTAGTTTTCTGAATGCTGAGTTTTAAGCCAACTTTTTCACTCTCCTCTTTCACTTTCATCAAGAATCTATTTAGTTCTTCTTCACTATCTGCCATAAGGGTAGGGCCATCTGCATATCTGAGGTTATTGATATTTCTCACAGCAGTCTTGATTCCAGCTTGTGCTTCATCTAGCCCAGCAATTCTCATGATGTACTCTGCATATAAGTTAAATAAGCAGAGTGACAATATATACCCTTGACATACTCCTTTCCCTTTTTGGAACCAGTCTGTTGTTGCATGTCCAGTTCTAACTGTTGCTTCCTAACCTGCATACAGATTTCTCAGGAGGCAGGTGAGATGGCCTGGTATTCCCATCTCTTGAAGAATTTTCCACAGTTTGTTGTGATCCACACAGTCAAAGGCTTTGGCATAGTCAATAAAGCAGAAGTAGATATCATTCTGGAACTGTCTTTCTTTTTTGATGATCCAGCGGATGTTGACAATTTGATCTCTGGTTCCTCTGCCTTTTCTAAATCCAGCTTGAACATCTGGAAGTTCATGGTTCACCATTGTCCTTAACAACCATTTTATCTTACAGTTGTCCCCAGATATCTGAAAGAACTAAAAAAGGCAGAAGAAGGCCCTCAAACCCCACAATGAGACCTTTTAAATTTAGCTTTTAAAAATTTCAATAATGGGGAAGAGCTGGCAATGCTAGAGAAGGCCCAATGAGATCAGGCCAAATACCACCTTTTAGCCAGTGCCCTACATGGCGCTGGGCTTCCCTGGTGGCTCAGTTGATAAAGAATCTCCCTGCAGTGTAGGAGAACTGGGTTCGATCCCTGAGTTGGGAAGATTCCTCTGGAGAAGGGCATGACAACTCACTGCGGTATTTTTGCCTGGAGAATCCCAAGGGACAGAGGAGCCTGGTGGGCTCCTGTCCATGAGGTTGCAAAGAGTAAGACACGACTGAGTGACTAAGTACAGCAGAGCATTACATGGCTCCAAGCGTCCATCAACCAACAAAGAAAGGAAGCCACCTGGGCCCTGCTTCAAATGTGGCAAAGAAGGGCACTGGGCCGGCTCATGCCTAAAGCCAAGATCTATGTCCCAGCTGTGCCATAAAGAGACATTGTAAGGTCAACTCCCCAAATCCCCCTCTAGGGATCCAGACATCCCCTCCTGATCCCCAGCAGGAGTCCTCCGATCTAGCTCTGCCCAGACTCCTTAGACTCACTGCTGAAGACTGAAGATGCCCAGAGTCCCAGGACCTGACTCTCATCACCTCTACAGAGCCCAGGGTAAATCTTACAGTGCCAGGTAAGCCAATCTTATTTCTCATTGACTGGTGGCCACTTACTCTGCTATGCTTGCCTGCTCTGGAAAAAAACAAGGTATCACAGGTCTCTGTTTTGGGGATTGACAGTTTAATATCTATGCCAAAAATAACTTAGCCTCTACCTTGCATACTTCAAGATACCCCATTTTCCAATTCTTTTCTCATACTCCCAAAATGCCCCACTTCTGTCCTTGGGAGAGAACATGTCTCAAAACTTAAAGCCTCTATTACTATCCCAAGCCCACCCTCTGATCTAGCCTGGCTACTGCTCCTCAACCCCACCTCCTCTTCCCCTGCCCCATTGCCCTCCTAGTCTGTGAACTCCATAGCTGGGGATACATGTAACCCATCTGTTGCCTCTCACCATGCTCCAATTCATACCCATCTCAAAGAATCCTCTAAGTCCCCCAGTCAACCACAATACCCCATCTCCCAAGAGCATCAACAAGGGTTAAAACCTATCATCACCAAACTCCTATGCCAGGGCCTCTTATGCCCAACTCACTCTCCCCAAAACACCCTTATCCTACCCATCAAAAAGCCAAATGGCCCCTATCAGCTGGTCCAGGACCTGAGAATTATCAATGTGGCTGTTATTCCCATACACCCAGTAATTCCAAATCCCTATACTCTTTTCTCTCTCATTCCCTCTTCCACTACCCATGTCACTGTTCTAGACCTCAATGCCTTCTTTACTATCCTTTTACACCCAAACTCTCAAAACCTCTTTGCCTTTACCTGGTCTGATCCAGACAACCATCACTCCCAACAGTTGACATGGACAGTTCTCCCAAAAGGCTTTTGTGATAACCCTCATTTCTTTGACCAACCTCTAGCATCAGACCTAACCTCTCTTGGCCTTGCTCTGAGTACTGTCCTCCAATATGTGGACGATCTCCTCCTTTGTAGTCATTTGCTTACATACTCTCAACAAAACACTATAGAACTCCTCAATTTTCTAGTTGATCGAGACTATAGAGTACCTCCCACCAAGGTTCAGCTCTCTCTTCCTAGAGTCACCCATCTCAGAGTCCTTTTAACACCAACAAAAAGATATACTACTACCGGTAGAAAGTCCCTTATATCCACCCTACCACTCCCTACATCAAAAACAGAGATCCTGTCCTTCTTGGGGTTAGCTGGATATCTACACCTCTACATTCCTAATTTCACCCTCTAGGCACAACCCCTATATCAAGCCTTCCAAGGAGGTCTTTCAGAACCCCTAGAGCTAAAATCAAATATCTGTTCAGCCTTTAACACCCTTAAGCAAACCATTCTCTCAGCCCCAGCTCTAACACTGCCTAACCTTTCTTGCCCCTTTGTACTCTTCACTACTGAGAGACACAAAATTGCCCTAGGATTTTGGGACAAAATCAGGGTCCCACCTTCACCCTTGTTGCTTATCTATCAAAGCAATTAGATACCACAGTTCAAGGATGGCCAGCCTGCCTACATGCTCTGGCAGCAGCTACATTGCTCACTCAGGAAAGTAAAAAACTACTTTTGGAGCACCCACTGTCATTTTTCACCACATGACTTTAAGGACTTACCTTCTCACAAATCCATGATCCTTCTATCTCCTTCATGCATCCAACTGATTCATGTCATCCCTCTTGAATCTCTTGAGTTCTCCTTTGAACGCTGTCCTATTCTCAACCCTGCCACCCTTATCCCTAATTCTTCTGAGTGCTCCCATCCATACTTGCAAAGAGCATTAGAAGACCTGATGCCCCATTTCTCCCACATTTCCTCAACCCCTTTAAATAACCCTGACTTTACTTGGTATATTGATGGCAGCTCTTCTATGACATCAGAAGGAAAAAAAGTAGCTGGATATGCAATTGTCTCTAACACCAAAATTATTGAATCCCAACGTCTCCCCTCGGGAAACTCTTCCCAAAATGCAGAACTTATTGCACTAACTAGAGCCCTTACTCTCTCAGCCAACAAGAGAGTAAACATATACACTGATTTTAAATATACTTTCCACGTCATACACTCACATGCTGCCATCTGGAAAGAACGAGGGCGCCTACCTACTAAAGGCTTTCCCATAACTAACACCCTGCTTATACTCCAACTTTTAAAAGTAGCTAACATGCCAACTGAAGTAGGCATCATACACTGCTGAGGTCACCAGTTGGCCTCAGACCTCTTTTCATGAGGCAACTAAGCCACAGACAGAGAAACAAAACAGGCCTCACTCCAATCACTAGCTCAACAACATATAGTAATTCCCAACATAAAGCCCCTTTACCTCCCCAAAGAAAAACCATGATTATTACAAGAGGGAGCACAACCACAGGAGACTGGTTAAAAAAACAGAGTTGCTATGTCCTTCCCCAGTCTCAGACCACAGGGATTCATCAGGCCCTACACATAAGCACTAAATCTCTTTATCATCTCTTAACCTCTTTTCACCTATCCTTCTTTCACTCCTACAACAAATCACTCACTCTTGCATTATCCGCTCCTCAGTCCCACCACAAGGAGCCCTAGGGAACAAGCCTGCTCCCTCATGCCCAACACATGAGGCTCCAGGACATATCCCAGGAGAGGACTGGCAAATTGACTTCACTCATGTGCCTCCAAAATGAAAAATAAAACTCATGCTCACTCTAGTAGACACTTTTTCAGGGTGGATTGAGGCTTTTCCTATGAGATCAGAAACTGCCTCAGAGGTGACAGTTTCTCATACAAGAAATCATCCCTCGCTTTGGCCTCCCACTCTCTCTCCAATCTGATAATGAGCCAGCTTTTATCTCCCAAATCATTCAACAAGTAGACCAATCCCTTGACATAACTTGGAAATTACATATTCCTTACAGATCCCAATCCTTGGTAAAAGTAGAAAAGGCAAATTCTATTCTTAAATGTACCTAACCAAAATCTCTCTAGAACTGCAAAGGCCATGGACCAAACTCCTTCCCATGGCTTAGGCTCACATTAGGGCTACTCCACAAGCCCCATCTTTCCACAGTCCTTTTGAGCTCATGTATGGATGCCCTTTGGAGAAGGCAATGGCACCCCACCCCAGTACTCTTGCCTGGCAAATCCCATGGATGGAGGAGCCTGGTGGGCTGCAGTCCATGGGGTAGCTTAGAGTCGGACACGACTGAACGACTTCACTTTCACTTTTCACTTTCATGCATTGGAGAAGGAAATGGCAACCCACTCCAGTGTTCTTGCCTGGAGAATCCCAAGGATGGGGGAGCTTGGTGGGCTGCCGTCTATGGGGTCGCACAGAGTCAGACACAACTGAAGCGACTTAGCAGCAGCATGGATGTCCTTTCTCTTAGGTCAGTTTCCTACTGCCAGTCCCTTGTTGGGAGATTATCCTCCCACCCTTAACCTTATTAGACACTTCATGAGAGAGAGAACATGCAGATTGCTCTCTCCTAAAGCCTCATCAAATGAATTCAGCTGACTTAACAATCATACCTGGGGATCGAGTCCTGCTTAAAATCTTACACCATAATAATGTCCCTTTGAGGTCGTTCTAACCACACTAACAGCTGCTAAATTATCAGGTCATTCCTCTCAGTTTCATATCTCTAGATTAAAGCTGGCCCCAGGAGACTCTCCATCTCTGCCAAGAAACATTCCCCACTCAGACGTTCCTTGCTACACCAGCACTGTTCTGGGACCCACCAGGCTTCGACTGGATCAAATTCCTGAACAGAACAGCCAAAAACAAATATCGATAAGTAAAACAAAAACAGATGTATTGGTTACGAATTGGACTAGGATTACCCCTACTTATCCTATTCACAATAGGAGTTTACTCTTTGTCTCCCCTTGATAGTGGACTATCAGTCAAAAGATTTCCTTCTGTTTTGCCTACTTCTTCATTCAGTTCAGTTCAGTTGCTCAGTTGTGTCCAACTCTTTGTGACCCCAGGGACTTCAGCACACCAGGCTTCCCTTTCCATTACCGACTCCAAGAGCTTGCTCAAACTCATGTGCATTGAGTCGGTGATGCCATCCAACCATCTCATCCTCTGTTGTCCCCCTCTCCTCCCACCTTCAATCTTTCCCAGAATCAGGGTGTTTTCCATCAGATCTTTTCCAGTCAGTTCTTTGAATCAGGTGACCAAAGTATTGGAGTTTCAGCTTCAGCATCGGTCCTTCATAGTTCTTGTTTTTTGGGTCATGGTTCTCTTCTTACTGTGATCAGCCTAGATGAATTCATTATCCACTTTCCTTCACATAATAACACAAGCCCTTACCTTTCCTGGAAACACTACTGTTATTGATCTCCCTTTATTCCTTGACATCATAAACAATCTTTGTCTTCAGGGAGATTTCATAGAGCTCACCACACCAACCCAAATTGATTCCTACACCTGGATTCTTATTTTTATCACTTTCTGCTCTTAAGCATGGGACGTCACATTATGATTTTACTTTTACCCCCTCTTCTTTTACAGTCCAAACTTCACATTAATACCCTCCCTATAACTCACCCTGCCCCAAACCTTGCTACCTATTCAGAACTCTAAATCTGACCCATTGTTTATGCAGTACCTCAAACTCAACCCTGCCAATCATTGCTGGATTTGCTTATCCATCTTCTCACCCAGAGGATGGGCACTCCCCATTTCCACAGGTAAATGGACTCACATAAGCACTTCTCTTTATCATACATATGGAGGAGAATCTCTCTGTATATCATATATGTGCTATTTATATTCAACTGATCAAATTCATAATCCTGACAAGATACTAAACTCCCTTCTTACAGATCTCACTTCTACTCATAAAGAACCAGCTAGAGGAGGACCCACCATCTCTGATGTTCGTCCACAACAACAGGCTCCTTCCTGCTTTTCCAGACAGAATTCTACAAACAATTCTTACCTCCAACTAGGAACTCTACCACCACACCTCTGTAATCACATTTCATACCTCTCCTTCCCTTCAGGATGATCCATCTACCATGTCTCAGGAACTGCAGGACATTCTCTTACTTTCTCAGGGAGCCTCCCTTCTGCTTGTGGCATAAATACTCCTCTTGCAGAGGCTACACTGTGTAGTTCACTGTCATTTTCAGAGGCTATTCACAAGTTCCCAGAAAGGCTCCTATTTGCTATTGATTTCAGCTTTTGTCTTGTTACCCCTGGAATATTTTTCTTATGTGGAATCACTAATAATTTATGTCTTCTCACTAACTGGACAGGAACATGCACCCTGGTATATCTGGCCCCAGATCTTCCTATTGCTCTTAAGATTCAGACACTCCCTGTCTCATTAACTCAAAACCTGCAGGGGTTAATAGTCACCTATTGCTCTGGCTAAGCCATGAGAAAATCACCATGGGAAAAGAATAAAAGCAAAATACAACAATACAGCATACCCCAAATAAAAGTGCATTAGGTTGATTAGTTGGGGTCATCATGCCCTGCTAAACTAAGGAAAAACATAGTGTGGACCTGGGTCAGCTCAAGTTCAGAACGCTGCTTGTGCACACACCAGGATGTTTTCCCAAGGCATATGCAGGTCTGTGACCTCAAGCCAGGTGATATCCTTTGTACAAGAAAATAATAAAGATAGTTTGAAGTAACTAATAAAATGGGAGACATGACTGGGGACAGAGGAGGCTGACTTCACCATAGCACGACAAATACTTTCTGTTTGCCAATACACTAAAAACAGGAATGTGGATCCGAGAACAGGGCTCTTGATCCAAGAGGTCCTGAATCCCCCAGTTCCATCTTTAAAACCTTAGTTGTGTTTCTAGTTTCTTTTTCCCAAATTGTGTGTCAATCACTTTCGATCACTACCTGGTGCTCTGGCCGCAGCAATAATAGAACTAGACAGGCAATTCAATTCATTTCTTTACTAATCGATTTAGGAATAGTTGCTAGGATTGGGACAAGGACCACAGGACTCACAATTTCCTTAAACTACTCTCAAAGACTTTCTAAGGACCTCACTGAGAGCCTAGAAGAAAAAAAAAACTACCAGCCTTATCACTATCCAAAACCAACTAGATTCCCTGGCAGCAGTGGTCTTCCAAGCAGAAGAGAATTCCTCACAGCAGAAAAATTCTCCAAGCCAGGCTTCAGCAATACGTGAACCGTGAACTTCCAGATGTTCAAGCTGGTTTTAGAAAAGGCAGAGGAACCAGAGATCAAATTGCCAACATCTGCTGGATCATCAAAAAAGCAAGAGAGTTCCAGAAAAACATCTATTTCTGCTTTATTGATTATGCCAAAGGCTTTGACTGTGTGGATCACAATAAACTGTGAAAAATTCTGAAAGAGATGGGAATACCAGACCACCTGACCTGCCTCTTGAGAAATTTGTATGCAGGTCACCAAGCAACAGTTAGAACTGGACATGGAACAACAGACTGGTTCCAAATAGGAAAAGGAGTACGTCAAGGCTGTAAATTGTCACCCTGCTTATTTAACTTCTATGCAGAGTACATCATGAGAAACGCTGGACTGGAAGAAACACAAGCTGGAATCAAGATTGCTGGGAGAAATATCAATAACCTCAGATAGGCAGATGACGCCACCCTTATGGCAGAAAGTGAAGAGGAACTAAAAAGCCTCACTAAAAAGTGAAAGAGGAGAGTGAAAAAGTTGGCTTAAAGCTCAACATTCAGAAAACTAAGATCATGGCATCTGGTCCCATCACCTCATGGGAAATAGATGGGGAAACAGTGGAAACAGTGTCAGACTTTATTTTTGGGGGCTCCAAAATCACTGAAGATGGTGACTGCAGCCATGAAATTAAAAGAGGCTTGCCCCTTGAAGGAAAAGCTATGACCAACTTAGCATATTAGAAAGCAGAAACATTACTTTACCAACAAAGCTCCATCTAGTCAAAGCTTTGGTTTTTCCAGTAGACATGCATGGATGTGAGAGTTGGACTATAAAAAAAAGCTGAGCACTGAAGAATTGATGCTTTTGAACTGTGGTGTTGGAGAAAATTCTTGAGAATCCCTTGGACTGGAAGGAGAGCCAACCAGTCAATCCTAAAGGAATCAGTCTTGGATATTCTGAAGCTGAAACTCCAATACTTTGGCCACCTGGTGCAAAAAATGGACTCATTGGAAAAGACTCTGATGCTGGGAGATTGAAGGTGGGAGGAGAAAGGGACGACAGAGGGTGAGATGGTTGGATGCCATCACCGACACAATGGACAGGAGTTTGAGTAGGCTCCGGGAGTTGATGATGGACAGGAAAGCCTGGTATGCTGCAGTCCATGGGGTTGCAAAGAGTTGGACACGACTCAGCAACTGAACTGAACTGAAAGGTAGCAGCAAAAAACTTGACAGACAGGTCCTCTAGAATACCTCAACACATCAGTAATTCATGGGAAAACTGGTTAAGCTATTGGAATTGGATACTCTGGGTCCTACCTTTTCCAGGCCCTCTTCTTCTACTTACCCTTATTGTAACTTATGATCCATGTTTAATGTGTCTTTTTTCAAAATTTCTTCAGCACCCCTTACAAACCTTCACCAACCGAACTATCCACAAGCTACTTCTGACTCACTCAGATTATCAGAAACTTCAACCCCACACAAATCCCCTTGACCCACATTCCAGCCTTTTCTTATCTCACCCCCATGATGCCCCTGTCCCACAGGAAGCAATTATGGAAGATTGACTTTTGGCCTTTATCCTAAATCAAGAAGTTTGGAATGATAGGACCACATGGGGTCTCATTGTTAAGATGGCTCATTATGCTGACCTTGCAAAGAATAAAATCACAGTGATCCTTGAGACTGACCAAACTGCCCAAGTGACATTTTGTTTTCTCACTGGTGTTTACTACTCAAAGCTATGAGACCACCAGACTCCAGACCTCTGCTTACATGACCACAGGTCTCAACTACAGGCTAAAAATTAACAGTCCCTTCAGAGAATTTTTCATTGGTGCGGTATAAGAAAGACCTTGTCAGAAGGGGAGGATGCTGGTTATTCTTAAGGGCCAGTCACTGTCTTGTTTCCCTCTAATAAATTTCCCTTTCCTTGCTGGACTTCCCGGCTTGCTCTCTTTTCCTCTGCACTCGCCTTACACTTAGGTGCATTTTGGAATTCAAAAACAATTTAGCAATCTAAAAGCTAAGTTTTTAAATATTTCCATGCACTGCCTACTACTATTAAAACTATGAGAATTGAAAGTATTTTTTCAAAGGTAAAGTCTAGATCAGCGTTTCTCAGTAGAAAGATAATGCAGGGTCTTTCCTGGTGGTCCAGTTGTTAAGACACCACCCTTCCAGTGTAAAGGGTACAGATGTGAACACTGGCTGGGGAAAAAAGATCCCACATGCCACATAGTCAAAAAATTAAAAAGAGAAAAAAATTTAAAAAAGGAAAGATAATACAGTCACATGAGTGATTAATGTTGTAGAAGCCCATTTTTTTTCTGAAATCAATTTAATACTGTATTTAATTTGGTATATACAAAAACTTACATTTTAACATATGATGATGTAAAAATCCCTATGAATTAATTTGTGCTTTTTTGTACAAATCTTTGAAATTAATAATGTGCTTATATTTACAGTACACCTCAAATCACACTACATTTCAAAAGCTCAGTGACCATACAAGGCTAGTGGCTGTAGTATTGGACAAATGGGTCTAGAATATAATTTTTTTTTTTAAATCAAAGTTGACAGTCAAATAACTGACCCGTTTTAAAGAAGAGCACCATTAACACAAAAGTGGCAGAAAGAGCACTGAGTCACGAGTCAAATACATTTTGCTTCATTGCCAGTGCTAACACAGTGTAACATCTGACCCATCAAAGAGGCTCTCTGAGATCATGTTTTAACCTGAAATTAAAAAAAAAGAAAAAATACTTCTAAGAATTATCATGCAAATTAAATAAGACATTTCGTGCAGTGTCCATTGTGTATAAAAATATTTCCAGTATTAAAATTCTTGTTTTAGAGGCCAGTGATGTCACAGACTAATTCACACATATTTAAGTAAGCAAAGTGAGCACTACACATCTGAGTCTAAGATAGGTCTCCACAGGCTCTTCTCTCAACTCCTGTGGCTTCATGGCCTGCAAACATCAAAACCTCTAGCTTACAGGAAAACCAGGAATTAATTTAGAACCTGTTTGTTTTAATTCCTATACAACATGAACATTGTGACTGTGAAACTCACCTTCCTCCTCTGAAACTAGCTGAGTATATTTTCTTTCCCTGTTCTCATCACTTTAAGAGCAAAGATGTCGATTGTTCCTTTTCTTCTTTAAGCTAAGAAAAAGCACATTTGAATGAATGTGACTTCTGTTCTCAGTTCAAGTATTTTATGCCTAGAAATATAAAAGCAAATGTTCCTCAAGGGATTCTGACATCTGGGGTTTAGTGGGCTGAATATTTGTAAGAATATATCCTATAATATTATTTTTACATGCAGAAACCTGCCTGATATCATCACATTTCCAGAACAATGTAATTATCATAGCCCCATATCAGATATATATTTAGAACACAATGATGAAGAAATGGAATATGTAAAGAAAAGAGTGCAATATTCTCATAGGAATTATTTTAAACTATAGTGGTAGATTTCCAGTCATATTTTTAAATAAGATGTGGATAAAGCTTTAATTAAAAAAAATAGGAATAATTGAAATATTACATAAATTTACCCTACTTCAAAATTATTTAAAGCTACTCTTTTTCCTTTAAAAATTTTTATTGACATATAGTTGATTCACAATGTGTATCAGTTTCAAGTGTAGCAAAGTTACTCAGTAATATATATGTCTGTATATATGTATTCTCTTTTAGATTCTTTTCCTTTATAAACCATTACAAAATATTGAATATCGAATATAATTCCCTGTGTTATATGGTAAGTCCTTGTTGTTTATCTATTTTATATGTAGTAGTGGGTCTCTGTTAATCCCAAACACCTAATCTATCCCTCCCTCCCTTTTCAAATCTTTGGTAACCTTAAGTTTGTTTTCTATCTCTATTTCTATTTTGTAAATAAATTCATTTGTATTGTTTTTTTAGATTTCATATTAACTGATATCATTTTTGTCTTTCTCTATCTGACTTATTTCACTTAGTGTAATAATCTCTAGGATCATCCATGTTGCTGCAAATGGCATTTTTTCACTCTTTTTTAATGGCTGAGCAATATTCCATTGAATATGTTATATATATATCACATCTTCTTGATATATCCATCTGAAAATGGACATTTAAGTTGCTTCCATGTCTTTTTGTCATTGTTATTTAGTCACTAAATTGTGTCCAACTCTTTTGTGATCCCTTGGACTGTAGCCCACCAAGCTCCTCTGTGCATGGGATTTCCCAGGCTAGAATTCTGGAGCAGGTTGTTGTTTCTTCCTCCAGGGGATCTTCCTGACCCAGGGATCAAACCCATATCAAACCCATGTCTACTGCTTGGTTCTTGAACTCTTTACCACTGAACTATATCTTGGCTATTGTTAATAATATTGTTATGAACATGGCGTGCATGTATCTTTTCAAATTAGTTTTTGTCTTTTCTGAATATATGTCCAGGAATGGAAAAAATTTTGTCATATAACTTTAAGTGACAAATGATGGAATCTTTTAAATTTATTTATTAAATATTTTAGGGAGTTCTGTCCGGAGAAGGCAATGGCACCCCACTCCAGTACTCTTGCCTGGAAAATCCCATGGATGGAGGAGCCTGATAGGCTGCAATCCATGGGGTCGCTAAGAGTCGGGCATGACTGAGCAACTTCACTTTCACTTTTCACTTTCACGAATTGGAGAAGGAAATGGCAACCCACTCCAGTGTTCTTGCCTGGAGAATCCCAGAGATGGGGGAGCCTGGTGGCTGCCGTCTATGGGGTCGCACAGAGTCGGACACGGCTTAGCAGCAGCAGCAGCAGGGAGTTCTCTCACATTTCAGTGACTAGGACTTGGTGCTTTTACTGCTATGGCTTTGGGTTTCAATCCCCAGTTGAGGAACAAAGATCCCACAAGTCACAGAACATGGGCAAAACAAGTATTGAGGATGTCTACTACAGATGAGCACACTGAAAGATGATGCAGCATCAATTCTTTCACAACCTTGCAGTCTAGTGAGGAGAGGACTGGCCAACACATGCCTCATCCTGACCAACTGCTGAATGAGTGAAGCACTGTATCCAGTGCTCGTTGGCTTAGAACCATCACTCCTAATATATCAAGCCCATCCCTGAGAGGAGCAGCAAGTAATTATAAAAAGCAGTAGGAACTGGTTGAGTTTCAGAGATGAGACAGACCACTACTGTCTATAGCAATAACAGCAGTCCTTAGGGAAGGGTAGATTTTAAACTGTCTTCAGAAAATTCACTTAGGTTGAAGCATACATGGGGATATTCAGATGTAAGATAAGCTAATCACCACCAGATACCTAATTCAATCAGAATATTTTGTTTTTCTCCAACTTAGAGACTCATGCCCTGAAAAAGAGGTAAGATATGCTAATTTATACAAGAAGATTTTCATTTCCTGAAAGAAAAATCACAAAGTAAGATTGGGTTTTCCCCCCTCAGATTTTTGAGGTGTAACTGACGAATAAATATTGTGTATACTTAAAATGTAAGCTTCCCAGGTGGCCCTAGTTTCAAAGTATCCACTTGCCAATGCAGGAAATGCAAGAGTCAAGAGTTCAGTCTACAGGTTAGGAAGATCACCTGGAGAAGGAAATGGCAACGCACTACAGTATTTTTGCCTGGAGAATTCTATGGACAGAGGAGCCTGTTGGGCTATGGTCCATGGGACCTCAGAGAGTTGGACATGACTGGGCAATTGAGTACACACACACACACACACACACACACATACTTAAAGTGTACAACTGATGATCTGATGTATTGTGAGATGATTATCACAACAAGCTAACACATCACCACTTTATATACTGACTATTTTTTAAAGCTTTCAATTATAAGATAAAGTCCTGGAATCTAATGTACAGCATGTGAATCTAGTTCATAATACTATTTTGTATACTTGAATTTTGCTCAGAGATCATCTCTCAATGAAAGGAAACGAGTCCTCAAAGGTATGATTTATGGTATTAGAAGAGTAGATATTTGACACAGGATTCTCACTTATCCTTAAAATAAAGTATTACAGATAAGCATCTGTTCTCCTTATATGTGTTCTAGCAAAATTATTGCATAAGGTCTATTGGAGCCAATATTTTATTTTTTATTTTATGTATTAAAAAAAAATTGGAGTTAAGTATTTTAAACACAAAACTTCAGGTATACCCAATACCTATACAAGCTCTCTACCAGCCCATGAATCACACATATCGTGAATAATGTTTAGTTAAATAAATCTCATTTCAGACTATTATGATTCTGTGTGTGTGAGTGTGTGTGTGTGTGACTGTCTCACCACACAAGTAGTTTGTTTGGAACTAAAATTTATTTGCAATTTGCTACAAAATCATCTACCAGATTGCAAAAAACACTAAATGTAATTCAAAGGCAAGGGCAAATATTTGAACTATCTCATATGCATTTTGTAATGAGGATAAGTCAAAATTAAAGGAGCTAAAGCAATGTCTTCACAGTTACACCAGGTATCCCTCCCAATGTGGAAGGAGATAATCTAGGTGACTTGCTTTCTGTGCTAACTCATGTTTGTTGAATTAAAGTGAGCTGAGTCCCTATACATAATTGTTAACATGTTTTCTGACTTAGAAAAATTATTTCAAATGTATCAAATCCTTCTCTGTGGGGCACAGCAAACCATTGATCTTATTCTCATACAGATAATTACATAATTTATTTTCCACCACTGGCATGGTGTAGTCATCCAAAAAAATACTAAAGGGTATATGTACCTCTAGGAGATATTTTTCTTTAATCCTTAGACAGAAAATAATATAGGATTTGGATTATTAGGATTATGTGAAATAACATGTGAAAATTAACTCAGCTGCTGCTTTGGGGATACCAATATAGAAGATTTTATTGACTTTATACCTGTCACTCTCCTTTGCTTCCTTGGGGAAAGCTTCTGGAATGGAATAAATCTTAGAGATCAAGAAGTTACACAGAGAGACAAGCATTAAAAATAAACACAGAGAATGATTTGGCTGCCATCTCTCTTCTTCCTCTTTTCCTTTATCCAAAAGCTATGATTTAAGTGCTGTCTCAAGGTACAGGAAAGGAGAATGTTTAAAGTCATGTGAGCTACTAAAAAGCCTGGACACTAGAGAGGTAGTTTTGTCTTTTCATCTTGTTTTTTAATTTTTTAGCTCTTTTTAATCTATGACCTTCTGAAGCTTTCTGTTGGGGCATTCAGGTTTGGAAAGAACTGCTGCTCCCTTCAAACCCTGCTCTCACTGTCCTAAGTACAAGCCACCAGGGAGAGTGCCCACTCCACCACCACCCACAGTGCCTGGGAGCCCCCATGGGCACCCTGGGTTTGCTGCTGCTCCACCAGACATGGCTGCTTTAGTCTGAAGGGAGCCTTGGTTGGTGGAGTGAAGACACATTCTCACACATGGTCTGCATGACTGTTGTGCTTTGCTGGGTGTTTATCCAACAATTGGAGAAGACAGTGGCACCCCACTCCAGTACTTTTGCCTGGAAAATCCCATGGATGGAGGAGCCTGGTAGGCTGCAGTCCATGGGGTCACTAAGAGTCGGACACAACTGAGAGACTTCACTTTCACTTTTCACTTTCATACATTGGAGAAGAAAATGGCAACCCACTCCAGTGTTCTTGCCTGGAGAATCCCAGGGACGGGGGAGCCTGATAGGCTATAGACCACGGGGTCGCAAAGAGTCGGACACAACTGAGTGACTTTTTACTTTACTTTCCTTTACTTTATCCAACAAATGGTAATGTGTGGCAACATCTTGTAGAGATTTCTACCAAAATCAAATACGGGTTTTTAGATACTTCAAATACTGTAAAAATGCAAAAGGAAATGGTTCAGAGTCCATTCTCAGTGAGAGCTTCATACTGTCCTCAGGTTTCTACCTGTCAGAGGGAAATAGAGCTAAAGTGGCTCCCTCTAACCCCAGGTTGTCTGATTATGCAAGTCTGGGGTTGGAAAATGAATTTTTTTTTATTTCAGTAGCATTCCAGGGAGGTACGTAATCAAGAAATCCTGGACTAGAATGTAGCGAAATGCCACTGCCCAGTTCTGCACATGACTCTGTCCTGAAGGTGAAAGTCCACACCTCAGAAAGACATCTGATGAAGAAGGGGATGGGGAAGCCAAATAACGTGAAAAGTATCTGAGTGGAAGAACACACATAGACCATAGACGTGCTTTATAGAGACTCCCCCCCATAAACACTGCAATCATCACCTTCGCTAACTTTCAACAGGCAGAAGGGGATCTTCTGCCCATGTATGTGTGCCCCAAAGTTCGGGCTGGCCCTCTGTGCCTTTCTCTTCAAGATGTCAGGAAGAGCTGTTTCAGCTCCAGGGATCATGATAAAGTGTTGCCTAGAATACATATCCCATAGGCAGGAATCAGACCATCCAGGTCTTAGATAGTGAGGAGTATTAGCCTACAGTCTCTCACTCCCAAGCTGAAGGGTATTCCAAGTAGAGTAGAGGGAGGTAGCTATCACACTTTCATTTAGAAATAAAGGAAAACAAATATCCAGGAGAGAGACTCAGAAACAACACAGTCCCAGACTTGTCCATGATACCGCAATCCAGGGGATGGAGTCTTAGTGGGTATTCTCGTCTTGAAACTGGATCACAGAGGCACCTAATCAAGTGCATAAGTGACACAGACACTGCTTTAGATGAATAATTATTCCATTTTTCTTTTTGGTCTCCAGAGTTCCTGGTGTTTAGTAAAAGATTCTGCTTTTTGAGGGGAAGAGGGAGAGGAGCTGGGCTCCAGGGAGGTGGGGGTGAGGGATGCAGAGAAGAGAGGCCCAGGTGGTCTGGGCACTGATCTTCCTGCTCTGCTGAGAACCTGCATTCATTCCTGCCCTCAGGTGTGTGAGAGGAGCTGGTTCCTTTCTTTCTTTCTTAAAAATAATCCATTTACTTTATTTATGGCTGTGCTGGGTCTTCCTTGCTGCATGCAGGCTTCCTCTAGTTGCGGCAAGTGGGGGCTACTCTTCCTTGCAGCGGACGAGCATCTCATTGAAATGGCTTCTCTTGTTTCAGAGCAAGCGCTCCGGGTACACGGGCTTCAGTGGTTGTGCTGCACTGGCTCAGTAGTTGCAGCTCACAGGCTCTCCAGGGCAGCCTCAGTAGTTGTGGCTCACAGGCTTAGTTGCTCCTCAGCATGTGGGATCTTCCCAGATCAGGGATCAAACCCATGTCCCCTGCATCAGCAGGTGGATTCTTAATCACTGTGCCACCAGGTAAGTCTCAGGAAAAGTTTTAATTGTCCCAGATGGGACTATGTTCAATTATTTACTAGTTAATCTTGAAATCATGAATGCTACAATATTATAATTTCACTGGAATGTAAAGATACTCTTTACATTCCAGTGGGAAACATGTATATGTGTGAACACAGTCCCAAATAGATTTAAATGGTGAGTCAAAATTAACATTAAGATCTGTCTAATGTGAAAATATATGAGACATAAGCCAAGAGTGAACCCTAGCATAAACCATGGACTATGGATGATAATAATATGTAATTGTAGGTTTATAAATGTAACAAATGTACTACTTTGGTGGGAATGTTGAGAACAGGGAAGGCTGTCCCTGTGTGGGATATACAGGGAGTATATGAAAACATCTCTGAATCTTCTGCTCAGTTTTTTTCTTCTGCTCAATTTTTCTGGAAAAACATAACTGCTCTTTAAAATATTATTTTTAAACTTGTTTAGTAGGAAAAAGTATGTGAGATATAGCAAACTCTGTGCACAGATAAACATGGGTCACCTTAAATCCTGGCATATTAAAGAAGTTTTAACTGTTTTTAGAAATTTGAGAGATTAAAAAATTAATTGGAAAGAGAAATAATGAGGTAAAATTTAAAGTAGTAAAATCTATTTAAAATAATATTTTCATATGATAAATATGTAAAGGGATCTTGAAAATATCAACGAATTGATAACCTTCTATAAACCAGATTAAGAAAACAAAGAGGGAGAATAAGTAAATCCAGGAGGAGAAATTACTCCTCATCTTTTAGTGACACCAACAAATATTTAAGGATGAATTTCTCTGGGTTTGTTTCAGAATAACTCAGGGATGAGCATTGAAGCAGGGTAAAGGGTACACAGGAACTATCCCATCAGTCTCTACTTTTTCAAAATCGCATACTTCCCTTTTGAAACTAAAATTCTGATTTTCTTTTTCCAGTTATTGTTATTTCTTTAATCTAGATGACTATTTAAAAAAAAAAATGTAAAAGCCAACAATCTCCCTTCTACTTTCACTTCTCCCATTGTTCTGCAGAGAATGCCATGCCCAAAACCACCAGTGACATTCTAATCATCAAATCAAGTGACATATGTTCAGCTTCCACCTAATTAGATTTCTCTGCATTAGGAATCTAATGTCTCCTCAAAACTCAAGCTTCTTTAATTATTCAGCAGCATTTGTATTCTTGTAGCTGGCGCTTGTGGTAAAGAACCTGCCTGCCAATGCAGGAGACATAGAGACAGGAGCTCGACCCAGGGTGGGGAAGATCCCCTGGAGGAGAACATGGCAACCTACTCCAGTATTCTTGCCTGGAGAATCCTATGGACAGAGGAGCCTGGCGGGCTACATTCCACAGGACCACAAAGAGTCGGACACAACTAAAGCGACTTAGCACGCATGTACACACACATAGCCTTGCTCTGACCTCTCCTTCTTTTCTCCTTTTCATAAATGATGATGTTAATCAGAATTTCCTTCGCTGCCTCTTGTCACCTTCTGTGTGATATTGTCTCATGGTGATATGCACATTCATGTTTCAACTGCCTTTCCTAGGTTGATAACCCTTAACTTACAATTAAGTTTCAAGAGTAATTCTATCATATGCCCTGTTCATCTCACCATAAGTTTAAGGAGTACTTTAAACTTAAACAAAACCAGTACTTACTAAATTATTTCTCATAAGCATGCTTGTGCTTGCTCCCATGGTTTACATCTTATTTAATGGCATCTTGACTCCTGTTTTCCCTAACTACGTATATGATTTCTTCTCTGACCTGTATCTCACTAATCCCTCACCTATCGTCAAAACACCCCAAATTATGAGTGGGCATTCTCTTTTGTGATGTTAGCTAGCTGACATAGTGATCCAAATACCTTGTGCATTTCATTGATCCCTATCTAATGTTCATCAATCTAATGTCTTCCATCATACACGTCTAACTTCTTTCAGGACTGCTAGTTGCTCCTATATCTGATAGTGTTCTCTATGTGTGACATCATACCTCCTTCTGTATCTGGATCCTCTTTCAAGGCCTCTAGGACCTAGGTGCTTCCATAGCAGCAGGTCTCAGGGTCAAGGGTCAGGCCAAGATGATTCCATAGCAGTTGGGAGCCATGACGACAGACTAGCCTAAGTGGAGGAGTGGGGAACAGTGGGATTTATCATTTGTTTCGTAAGTTACTTCAGCTTCTGCCACTGCCAACGTGTTAGGAATCACTAAAAGCTAGAATTTTGCCCTCTTTCTTGTGACTAATCATATCTAAGAAGAAGCACGTGAGATATTGGTGATGGTCTCTGCTTAAAATCTCCAATCTCAATGGTGCACATACTAGTCAGAAAGGTCGAGGCCACGAACATGTTCTTCTCCTCCTGGATCTTAGTCTTCTTGGCAGTAGGAATCATCATAGAAGAATGGGCTGAACTGAAGTTGGGACCCCAAAAACCTACAATAACCCACAGTCCGTGGATATGTTGTACTCCCCTGTGGCCATCAGGTCAGTGCTATTATATGGAAAGAGATGGGTAGAGAATGAGGGTTCATCCTTCCTTGACTTCTGTTCATCTCAGCATTATCCTCTAGTGCAACTGCCTGTGGTTGCAGTGTGCCTACTTCCATAATCAACAGTCAAGGCCTACCCCAAAAGCTCAGTTGCTGCTGCTGCTAAGTCGCTTCAGTCGTGTCCGATTCTGTGCGACCCCATAGACAGTAGCCCACCAGGCTCCGCTGTCCGTGGGATTCTCCAGGCAAGAACACTGGAGTGGGTTGCCATTTCCTTCTCCAATGCATGAAAGTGAAAAGTGAAAAGTGAAAGTGAAGTTGCTCAGTCGTGTCCGACTCTTTGCGACCCCATGGACTGCAGCCTACCAGGCTCCTCTGTCCATGGGATTTTCCAGGCAAGGGTACTGGAGTGGGGTGCCATTGCCTTCTCCGCAAAGCTCAGTATTAGCATGTTTTGGAGAAAGGCTTAGAAGCTCACAGACTTAACTGATGGATCTCTGAGAAGCCCTGACAGTAGCAACAGGGTATCTAGCACATCTAGAATGTGAGGATATAAAAGAAAGGTGACTGGCAGCAAAGAAAACATGTTACATTGCCACTAGAAGAAGACAAGAATGTTTAGCAAGAAATACATTTTGAAAAAATAGAAGAGAAAGAAGTTTACAAGATACAAAGATAGAGAAGTTTCTTTTGGTTCCGTCTCCCATTTAGCTTAAGACCCCTACCTCTTTCTTGCCCCATCTTTGCTCTTTATTATTTAATCAAATGTTTCACCTCATTCTTGTTTACCTAGAGATTTGTGTGCCCCAGGTAGAAATGAGCCAGAAGAAACATCTGTCCTCCTCTCAATACAGCTTCTTCTTTTCAACAGATGGCCTGGAAGTGATCAGGAACATTCTGATTGTGGTGCTCAGCCTTTCCTTCATGCATAACTTGCTCCTGGGTTTTGAATTCACCTATATGATTCCTCAAACCAAATATACTCTCATTATGACTGCCTGCCTTGCTTTCCTCACAGGTAACTCCCTGTCTTCTTTCACAAGTAATTTCCTGTTTTCCCTAACATAGGATTGGAGGCATACTTGTCTTCCCTAACATAGGATTGGAGGCATACTTGGTTTGTAGGTCCAGGCTGTGGTCTCTGACTAACTCAGCCCTCCCAGTTCTTTGGCTTAGATACGCAGCTGCCAAATATTATCCACCACTCAAGTGGCATTGACCTTTGGACAAGATGCAGTTGTGCATGTTAGGGGTTGGGAAGTCAAGCATATCTTGGATTAAGACTTAAGTACGGGAGCCAGGGTCCATCAGAAGGGACTTTTCTTTCCCCTTTTGTCTGGACATCAGGCATCCTTCTGCTCGGTGCACTCCTACTGTATCACCACATGCTACGTCAAGGAGAATCCGTGTACTACTCAAGTTACAAGATCAGCTGGATCATTTTCACTGCGTACTTAAATGTTTTATTCTTATTCATCTCTGGTGAGTGTCTTCAGGGCCCTTGATGAGAGCTAAGAACCAATCCATCTCTGATAGGTGCAAGAGTGAGAGGATGGGAAAAAAGATAGACGGAAAGTTACCAACCTTTGCATTTTAAACGGCTAGTGGGGGAGTTAGACTCGCTCTGAGGATGGTTCCTGAAAGGATGTGGGCTGAGTGAGATGTTCGATACGCTTGCCTGCAAGGGAACCCTTCCTTTCCACCTTTTCTTTCATACCTGCCCCATTCAGAGTGGAGATAACAGCTAACTTCAAGACTAAAGAGAGTAACTGATAGGGAATGTTCATTCATGTGGAGGCAGTGACCCTGGGGGCATAGTGTCCTGCCAGGACAGCCTGAGGTCACAGAGAAACAGTGTCTGATGCACAGTGACCACCTACAAACACCAGAGACTCTTATAAGAAGCCTTTAAAATTTCCCTTGGAATTAAACTCCCTAACTCAGAAGCACATCTGTCCTCTGTCAGAAAGAATTCTCAATTGTGTTGAGCACTGCCTGTGTGTGTGCTCAGTCACTCAGTCGTGTCTGACTCTTCCATGACCCCATGACTGCCAGGTTCCTCTGGCCATGAGATTTCTAGGCAAGAATACTGTAGTGGGTTGCCATTTCCTCCTCCATGGGATCTTCCCAACCGAGGGACTGAACACAAGTCTACTGCATCTCCTGCATTGCAGGTAGATTCTTTACCTGCTGAGCCGTCAGGGAAGCCCCAATCTTGTGCATGTGTGCTCAGTCGAGTCCGGCTCTTAGTGACCCCATGGACTGTAGTTGGGCTGTGTTTAAGCTATTCTGCACACACTTCTAAACTCTCCTGCTAAAGCATCCCCCTCCTGAACGGCTTGGGGCAGTTCAAAAGGAACCATTAGGCTTTAGATCTGGGCCTCGTGGCCCATAGGGAGGGAAGTGTTTCTGTGACTTTTCTATTGTTCCTTCATCACCCTCCCTGGCTTCTCTTTTTCCCAGGATTCCTCTCTCTCTTACAGTACAAGCAGCCCATTGATGGTTCTGGCAGCCTGATCCCCAGATCTGCCAGAAAAAGTCAAGTTATGGAGCAACATGGGGTTTCTATCAAAGTTGTTTCGTTACCAGCAGGTACTGCAATGCCTCGTAGTATTGTTCGATTACACTCTGCCCACATGAAAGAAGATTCTCCAGAAAGACTGAACATCCAAGCACGTCGTGTAACCTGGGCTCTGTGATTTGACAGTTTATTTTTCAGTATATGTTCATCTTGATGGCAAAAGCTTGTGCATATGTGGTGTGTGTAGGTCCAGCTGTATGGTCTAGTTTGGCATTATATAAATGACTAAAACTGGGTTGGGGTCTATAAGAAGATCCAGAAGCCTCAATTTTTTTTTTTTTTTACCCTGACCAGCTTTTATTTGTTCTCACCATTTAATAACATGTTATTAATATAATAAATATCATCATATAACTGATACTTGCTATATTATTAACTCTATCACAATAATTTAGAGTAATGTGCACTACCTTTAGTCTCATTGACTTTATTGTAAAATATTTCAACCCTTCAGAAAAAATACAAAACAACATGATAAACACCTGTATATACATCACCCAACTTTCACATTATAGGTATAACTGATATTCCCCTAGTTCTTTTTCTAATCTCAATTCCCTCATTTGTTTCACTGCAAAACACGTTTAATGATGCATTGTTGATAATTTTACATTCATGTCATTTTTCTTACAACTTTATGCATCTGTAAATTTGTAGAGAGTAGCTATCCCAGGGTTCAAAGATCATTAAATGTCATACTGTATGGATTATTTTTAACAACTCACTTTTTTCACTCAACTCTATGGTTTTGTGATTTATTGATAAATTTTGTTCTACTTCATTCATTCAAACTACTGCTAAGTTTTTCCCTTTAGAGGTACAATGTGAAATACTCATTTTCCAGTTGATGAAAAGCTAGCAGTTTTCTTTTGTTGTTGTTTTGTCACAAAGTTGTATGTGGCTCTTTTGTGACCCCATGGACTGTAGCCCACCAGTCTCCTCTGGCCATGGGATTTCCCAGGTTGCCATTCCCTTTTCTAAGGGATCTTCTTGACCCAGGGATCAAACCTATGTTTCCTGCATTGGCAGGCAAATTCTTTACCACTGAGCCACCAGGGCAGCCCTGTTTTCTTTATTCTGTTACAAATAGTGCTGCTATGAATATTCTTATACACAGTTCCCTCTGCCCATGAGCTAGAGTTTCTCTTGGGTATTTAGGACTAGACCAGCTGTATCAGAGAATGTTTTCAATATGATAATTACCTGTGTTACTGTTTGTTCAGTTGCTAAGTTGTGTCCTACTCTTTGGGACCCCATAGACTGCAGTATACCAGTATCCCTGTACTTCACTATCTCCCAGAGTTTGCTTGAACTTATGTCCATTGAGTCAGTGATGCTATCTAACTATCTCATCCTCTGCCGCCCCCTTATCCTTTTGCCTTAAATCTTTCCCAGAATCATGGTGTTTTCCAATGAGTTGGTTCTTCGCGTCAGGTAGCCAAAGTATTGAGCTTCAGCTTCAGCATCCGTTCTTCCAACGAATTTTCAGGGTTGAATTCCTTTAAAATTGACTGGTTTGATCTCCTTGCAGTCCAGGGGACTCTCAAGAGTCCTCTACAGCACCACAGCTTGAAAGCATCATTTCTTCCATGCTCAGTCTTATTTGTAACAAATACTAAAGTGTTTCTTTTTATATGTGTACTTTTCTTAAACCGTAAGCTCCTAGAAGGCATAGGATTGTCCCCTAATAATTCCTCAGTACCTGAAATAACACCTATCAGAAACCCACAAAAGGGTAGGGCCATGCTACTGAAACAGCTAGGCATATCTTAATGATGCTTTTCCTGCACCACACTCAGGTCTACAAAGAAAAACACTGACTTAAAGCTATATAAGCTTTTGTCTGTGGGGTAACAATTCTATTGTAATATTTAAAATTGGTCCCAAGAAACATAGGAAAAAGGGTTTCTCATTCTCATTCCAATAAAGTGTTTATTAAGCAAATATTTATTCAATACCTACTGCATATACCAGGTGTTACTCTAAGTTGCTACAAAAATAACACTGAACAAAATAGACAAAATCTCTGCCTTTATGGAACTTAGATTCAAATGCAAGTGACCATATGAATGCATGTGTTGTGGGAAAACAAACTAAATAAATAAGTGGCTCATATTTCATAGAGGAGTAGGTGCTGTGTATTCAGGAAAGGTCACCTGCTTTTCTATTTGAGGATCTGCCCCATTTGGCAACAAACCAAAATGTATGCAAAATGGATTACTTCCAAAACATCATTGTTATAGTGAACTCAGCTTAAATGCAGTGTAGGTAATTTCTCTTTACTACAAATCATGATCTCTGGGGAAGACACAATGAAAACCTAAGACTTCTAAGTTTTAATCAGGTCCCTAGGATTTCCCAATTCAATAACCTCTGAGTCATATTAGCAGGTGGCTCCCTGGGCACCAGCAGATGTTACTTCCACCCCATAGTCTGGAGAGGACACTCTGGCAGAGCCACCATCAGAAATTATGACCTGTAACTCATGGCACCTCAGAGCCTGGCGTACCGAGGTCTGTGCTCTGGCTCTCTCAGTCCAAAATGCACTCACAACAAAAACAATAGCAAAGAAGAAGAATCTCTGTTCCGGACTGTTCATCTCTAAAATTCATCATAACCACTTGCTTTTCTTTAAGAATAAGGAAGCAGAGGTAGCAAGTCCCAACATTGAAGTCTCAGTGCTGAAGGGTGAGTGTTGAATTTTATCTGTCCTGTTACTCATCTTCCAAACCTCATCTATAGAAGCCAAGGACTCTGAAATGATGTGCCTTCTCTCTGCTGAGCTTACCACTGATCATTGGGTGGGCCTGGTAAATGGTCAGGGCAGAAGTAGAGCAGAGATGCTGTTGTCATGAGATTCGGGGTCACTGAATCTTAACCCTGTAGAACTTGCCCGTTAGTGTTTTTGATACACATCTTTAAAAATTCCCTCAGCGTTTATACAGAAGAGAAAACAAAGGCACAGACGGGTGGGTTGGGGTTCCTTCTCACATTCTGGGTCTCTCTCATTAGAGTGGGGTTGGGTGGAGAGAGTGGGGTACTCATTTTAACATTACACTCTGTCCTGTTCCCACAGTTATGTCCTAGGGAAGAATGGCCCCAGGGAACGAATCTTCAGTGACTGAGTTTATCCTGCTGGGTTTAACACAGCAGCCCGAATTCCAGCTGCCTCTCTTTTTCATTTTCTTAGCAGTTTATGTGGTCACTGTGGTGGGGAACGTTGGCTTGATTATTCTTATCGGTCTGAACCCTCCCCTGCACACTCCCATGTACTACTTTCTCTTCAACCTTTCCTTCATTGATCTCTGCCACTCCTTTGTCATTACCCCTAAAATGCTGATGAGTTTTGTAAGCCAGAACATCCCCTCTTATGCAGAGTGCATGACTCCTGTCTGCTTCTTCTCCTTCTTTGTTATTGATGAGTGCTGTGTTTTGACATCAATGGCCTATGACCGATACATGGCCATCTGTAAGCCCCTGCTCTACAAGGTCTCCATGCCCCGTCAAGTCTGCCTCTTGCTGACGGTGAGTGTATATGCAATGGGGCTTGTGGGTGTCATGGCCCACACTGGGTCCATGCTGCAACATTCCTCCTCTCCTCCAGCTCTCCTGCACAAGCACCTCCATCAATGAGCTGGTGGTTTTCATTGTGGTGGGTGTCAATATCATAGTTCCCAGGGTCACCATCTGTTTCTTATACCATGATCCTCTCCAACATCCTCCACATCCATTCTGCAGAGTGCAGGTCCAAAGCCTTCAGTACCTGAAGCTCCCACATAATCATGATTTCTCTTTTCTTTGGATCAGCAGCATTCATGTATCTCAAAACTTTTCCTTCTGGGTCTCTGGATGAAGATATAGTGTCCACAGTTTTTTACACCATTGTGGAGCCAATGGTGAATCCTTTCATCTACAGTTTGAGGAACAAAGATGTCCAAGTTGCACCAAATAAAGACTTTGAGGAAAATGGTGTTCTAAGTGGAATTTGTTACTATTTGTTAGTACTATTTGTTACTAATAATTAGTAGTATTTGTTATCAATAATTAGTACTATTTGTTACTACTAATTATTACAAATATCACTCTTTCCCTTCCCTGTGACAGCCAAGGTGGTTCTTTCTCAGATCTTCACTGTGAGAAACTGCTGGGGTGTTTTGGAGGTAAAATCCAAGAAAGTGTGGCAGTCCCCTAAAACTGTGGCTCCTATGGTGTGCTGCAAGTCTTTGGGGTTGCAAAGAGTCAGGTATGACTTAGTGACTGAATAACAATGAATCTTAATACATATTTAATACAAACATGCTATTTCCAACTCTAATCTAGCACCACAGAATTCATTATAGACTTTCCTTTTTGTGTATTTGTAAATTCTTTCTTTGATGGTGTCACTTACTTATTTGACTGTACATTATAAGGAGAAAGAGTTTAAAAAAAAAAACCTGTATATAAGCACTGTACTCCAGAAGGTAAATGTGTTTCTCACACTGGTATTGACTTTCAATTCTGAAGCTATCACATGTGTACTGAGATTGAATGAATGATAATAAATTTAGATAATAGAAATTTTGTTATAACCAAATGCCTTTTCCTGACGAATTTGCTTATGACTGGTAATGATGCTGTACACTCTCACTAAGTGTAGTGGTAGGGCATTCCTTGCTTTCCCTTTGTATCTGACCAATTATTAAAAATCTACTAAAAATCTGGATGTCTCAGTCTTTATTCTTAGAGTGGGAAGAATGAGAGCCTTGACTTAGGTTGGTTTAAAGAGGATTCAAAGAAGAATCAGCTTTAACTGTGATTTTTATTCCCTGCCCCTGAAATATTTTCCATAAATAAAACAGATTTACTTTTGTATAAATACAAGAATAGAGTAATATTTAAATTACTACTAAAGATGGAATAAACTTAAATTGTAAACAATGGAATGCTACTTAACAGTAAAGGAAATGGCTATTGACACATGTAACAAATGTGATGAACATTAAAGGCATCATGACTATTGAAAAAAGCCAGTCTCAGAGATTCCATATTATTTGATTTCATTTATTATCCTTCAAATGACTTGACTATGGAGGTGGAGATGAAAGAGATAGAGATGGAGAAAACAGATGAATGTGGAAGGGGATGGGTGTGACTATAAAAGAGTAGTATAAGAATTTCTAAAGGTAGTGAAACAATTCTGTATCCAGTCATGGTGTTGCTACATGAATATATACAAAGGATCAAATTGCACAGATCTACACACATGTACACACACACAATGCAAACACTCGGTGCCTATAAGGCTGCTAAAATCTCACTGTCTGTAGTCTTGAAGTCTTGTTACCATTACTAAACCAGTGTCAATTTCCTGGTTTTACTGTTACACAGTAATTGTGAAAGATGTCATCATGATAGGAAGCTAGATGGAGTTCAAGGGACTCTATGCATTATTTTAGCAATTCCATGTGAATCTATACTTATTTCAAAATAAATGTTAGTTGAAATCTCGTAAGCACAAGTACAAATTAATACATATCTAGGAATTATAGTCAGATACGCCTGAGTGACTGAACTGAACTGAACTGAACTGAGGAATTCTAAAGTCTTATTTTCTTGAAATAGAAGTCTAAGAACAGTGATTTTCTTATGTGCTCTATGCTTAGTCACTCAGTCATGTCCAACTCTTTGCAACCTCATGGACTGCCAGGCTGCTCTGTCCACGGGGATTCATCAAGCAAGAATACTGGAGTGGGTTGCCATGCCCTCCTCCAGGGGATCTTCCCAACTCAGGGACTGAACCCAGATCTCTTGCATTGCAGATGTATTTCTTACTGTCTGAGCCACCAAGGAAGTCCAAGAATACTGGAGGGGGTAGCCTATCCCTTCTCCAGAGGATCTTTCCAACCTAGGAATTGAACCAGGGTCTCCTTCATTGCAGGCAGATTCTTTACCAGCTGAGCTACCAGGGAAGCCCCTGATTTTCTTATAGACTTAATTTATTAAAAGCAAAGACATATTGAGTCAGAGCAGCCCAAAGAAAATTTTAATGGAATATTGGATTAGAATTATACCTAATAGCATTTTACTGAAACAATAATGTCTAAAAGCAATAAAATATCCTTTCTCTATATGTCTATAAAATGTTCACAAATATTTAAAGATACTCAAACTATTTTATAAAGCAAAATAAATAACCTTTATTGAAGTGTTTATAAATTTTTACAAAAATTAATGTTATCTGGAATGACAGTTAATGAAATTCTCAGTGACATTAATTATTTTCATTTTTATGAAGAACAGAAAGGATCTTTTTCTATGCCTCAGGGATGTACATTCCCTGAAGGAAATGATTAGGATGTGAAAACAGACACCAATTTCTTGCCTGCAGAGCTTATCATGTTGGAAAAGTCTTAAGGGAGACTTATGCCTGGATTTCTAATCAGGTATAAAAAAATTCCAAGCCTTAAGCAAATGCCATGTGCTCTATAATATGGTGGTGTACCTGCCAAGTCTATGGTTTCCTTTTACAGTCTCCTAATAGATTTATAGGTACAACTTTAACCTGAACCTTAGACTAACTCCTGTAATTCAGACTGTCATATCAGTGCTCCGACTCTTTTGCCAACACAGGGAGAAGATTCTGTGACTGCATCTGTTCAGTGTTGATATCTCCAAAGCCAGCTCTTCCAGAAGAGTGGAGGTGAAACACATATGAAGCTCCCTCAGCACTGAGTTCCCTCAATGGAAGGAATGTGAGTTAACCAGGTTTCTTTTTCCCTCATCGCTAAAAAATGAGGAAAAACATTTCTATTGAATAACAAGAAACTCCAAGGTCTGGATCTCTGACTTGACTGCTTGTATTCTGAGCATATCCTCTGTGTTGGCCTTGTCCCCGTTCTGGTAGTAGGGGAACTATAGCAGTTCCAAGTGACAAATCCAGAGCATAGCAATATCAGAGGAAGAAAATATCTGTTTTTCTCCTAAAATTCTTTTGTTGAAATACATGTATTATACAACTTTACATGTCATTATAAGAATACAGCTTGGTATGTTTTTACTAATTTAACAGCTAATTTAATTAGCACCCAAATGAATTTATTTCTCTTTCATGCCATCCTACAAAACATGGTAAAGTATATCCACCTTGTTTTATTCATCTTCTGTTCTTCTAGGATGGAATATAGCAGAAGAATGTGTAGAAGCAATGGAGTATATGGTTAAGTATAAAGTTTAGGCCACCAAGGCTCTCCTCCAGACCTGTTACCAATTACTGATTTCATGGAATCTTGTAGCAGAATGTCTGTAAATCCTATATGTCAGGAAGCTTTTAACAGGAGGCTTCCTGTGTGCTGTTTTGGATCTGTCAGAAATTCTCTGTTCCTTATCAATTCCTGAATATTCAGGAATTAAGAAGAGAGGCAAGCCTCTCCTGGGACTGAGGAATCCAGGCATTTCCTCCATTAGTTTTTCTATACAGTGATAAGTACCTCTTCCTGCGTGTGAACCATACAGTAAAAGTCATCGTTTACAACTCTCTCTCTCTTTAATATGGATCGCCTGTGTTTTGTAAGTCTGGAATTTTAACCTTTATCTTTGCTGAAAATAACTACAGTATATATGCCTACACCATGTTGATTAAAACACCTTTGCTCCATCAGAGCTCTGGTCCCCGTGTCTTTCTTTCTTTCTCTCTCTCTCTCAGGCTATTTCTTTAGAGTGCAGAGGCCCTCTGAGTTCACTTTCCTGCCCGGGCTTCTAAGACCCTCTCGAGAAGGTGCTCTGTGCCTTCACCCCATGGAGAGGGTGCCTGAGGCCTCCGTGAACAGAGCAAGCCCCGTGCCAGGGGCTTTATTGGTTTTCTGCATAAACCCAAGGAATATCAGCCTCTTTCTCTCCTTTACTTTCTTATTGTCAACTCCGGACCACCAGGTTCCAGTCCATTAAAGGACCTCAACACCTATAGATTGTTAACAACTTCCTTCCAGGAAGCAAAATATCGATGTGACCTCTGCTCTATATGAGTTCTCTCTTTCTTGAAGGTCATCATAGGGAAACTGAGATATGTAGTAGAGTGATGGAAACTTGAGTAGAAATGAAAAAGTGACTGGTCAGATGAGTTGGTTGCAGTGATGGGGATACATTCCTACTACTGAAACTCATCAACAGGTAGGTTTGTTCCTCAGCTATCCCATCCCTCTATCTTTTAGTAAAGTTAGAGCTATGATTTGTCCCATACAACTCATGAAAACAAAAGACATGGGAGGGGACATGGGTAAACCTATGGCTGATTCATGTTGATGTTTGGTAGATACCAATGCCATACTGTAAAGCAATTATCCTTCAATTAAAAATAAATTTAATAAAAAGACAGTGATTTAAATGTTGAAATGTGTGTGCCTTCAGACACTATGAAGCAGAGGAGGACTTACATGATTTCTGCCAGTCTGAGACTCTTTCTCATAAATAAAGCTCATATAAAAGTTAGTTTGTAAGGACGGAGCTGTGTTCCCTACTAATGAAATTTTCTTCTGTTCTCACAGGTTTCCAAAGTTAAGAATAGAAAGCTGGCTGTAAAGGACTCCTTCAGTTCAGTTCAGTTCAGTCACTCAGTCATGTCCAACTCTGTGACCCCATGAATCACAGCATGCCAGGCCTCCCTGTCCAACACCAACTCCCGGAGTTCACTCAGACTCACATCCATCGACATTGACTGAATTTATTCTTGCTGGATTAACAGACTGTCCAGAGCTCCAGCAACCCCTCTTTCACCTGTTTCTAGTGATCTTTGTTGTCACCATGGTGGGCAACCTGGGCTTGATCATTCTTATTGGTCTAAATTCTCACCTCCACACCCCCATGTACTATTTCCTCTTCAACCTGTCCTTCATTGATCTCTGTTACTCTTCCGTTTTCACCCCCAGGATGCTGATGAACTTTGTATTCAGTGAGAATACCACCTTGTATGTAGGGTGCATGACTCAGCTGTTTTTCTTTTTCTTTTTTGTCATCTCTGAGTGCTATATGCTGACCTCAGTGGCCTATGATCACTATGTGACCATCTGTAACCCCTTGTTGTATAAGGTCTCCATGTCCCATCAGGTCTGTTTGGTGCTCTCTTTGGCTGCATATGTGATGGGGTTTGCTGGAGCATCTGCCCACACAGGGTGCATGCTTAGACTAACCTTCTGCAATGTGAATGTCATCAACCATTACTTGTGTGACATCCTCCCACTCCTCCAACTCTCTTGTACCAGCATCTATGTCAGTGAGGTGGTAGTTCTCATTGTCATGAGTATTGACATCACAGTACCCAGTTTCACCATCCTGGTTTCTTAAGTCTTCATATATTACTGTACAATATATTCTTGTATATATATGCTTCTCTGTTTTGTCTAGTGGTTTGTATGTCTTAGTCCCATGAATGTAATTTTCCCCTCCCTTCTTCCCTCTCAGCTAGTGCCTCCCCTGACAGTTCCCAAGTAAACACCAGGTAACCAGGGAGCCCCTGATGTAGCCCACAAAAGCCAACCTTCAGGGAGGGGTCCAGAGAAACTTGCAGAGGGATGGAGTAGGGATCTGAAGGAGCCGATGGGGAAGATCCAGCAGGGTTTGCTTACTAGTAAACAACTTTGGAAACTGGGGACTTTCCCAAATGCTTCTGTTATGTCTGAAATATCTAATAATACATATGCATTTATTATTTTAGTGTTGAAGGTTTTTCTTTTCTTTTTTGGTGGTTGTGGGGGGATAATGGATTTTCCCTTTGATTTGCTTTTGTCTGTTAAAATGACTTCATAAAGTTCTTTTAAAAGTAATGTGTAAAAAGCAGCAAGATTATTTTCAATAGTAAAAAACTGAAAACATTTCTTCTAAGATCAGGAACAAGAGAAGACAATTACAATTAGTAGCCACTTTCACCACTATTATTCAACAAAGTTTTGGAAGTCCTAAACACAGCAATCAGAGAAGAAAAAGAAATAAAATGGATCTACATTGGAAAAGGAGTAAAACTCTCACTCTTTGCAAATGCTATACTGTACATAAGAAACCCTAAAGATACCATCAGAAAATTACTAGAGCTAATCAATGAATTTAGTAAAGTCACAGGATACAAAATCAACACACAGGAATCCCTTGCATCTATACACTTATAACAAAAAATCAGAAAGAAAAATTAAGGGAAAATCCCACTCACCATTGCAACAAAAAGAATAAAATAGCTAGGAATAAACCTACCTAAGGAGACAAAAGACCTGTATGCAGAAAACTATAAGATATTGATGAAAGATGACACAAAGCAGATGAAGAGATATATCATGTTCTTGGATTGGAAGAATCAATATTGTGAAAATTAATGTACTACCTAAATCAGTCTATAGAGTCAATGAAGTCTGTCAAATTACCAATGATATTTTTCACAGAACCAGAGCAAAAAATTTCACAATTTTATGGAAACACAAAAGACCTCAAACAGCCAAAGCAATCTCGAGAAAGAAAAGTAGAACTGGAGGAATCAACCTTCCTCCCTTCATAACATACTACAAAGTCACAGTGATCAAGACAGTATTGTACTGGCACAAAACCAGAAATATAGATCAATGGATCAAGATAGAAAACCCAGAGATAAACTGACACACCTATGGGCATCTTATGTTTGACAAAAGAGACAAGAATATATTCTACAATGGAGGAAAGACAGTTTCTTCAATAACTGGTACTGGGAAAACTGGACAGCTACATGTAAAAATGAAATGAGAACACTTCCTAGCACCATACACAAAAATAAAATCAAATTAAAGACCTAAATTTAAGGTCAGAAACTATAAAACTAGGAAAACGCAGGCAGAACACTTTGACATAAATTCACAGCAAGATCTTCTTTGACCCACCTCCTAGAGTAATGGAAAAAAACAAAAAATTTTTAATGGGATTTAATTAAGCCTAAAAGCTTTTGAACAGCAAAGAAAATGATAAACAAAATTAAAAGACAACCCTCAGAATGAGAAATAATATTGCAAATGAGACAGCTGACAAAAGATTACTCTTCAAAATGCACAAGCAGTTCATGCATCTCACTGTCAGAAAAATAGACAACCCAACCAAAAAATGTGCAGGGGACCTAAGCAGACATTCTTCCAAAGAAGACATACAGATGGCCAATAAACACATGAAAAAAATACTCAACATAGCTCATTATTAGAGATATGCACATCAAAACTACAGTGAGGTATCACCTCACACCAATCAGAACGGCCATAATCAAAATCTACAAACAATAATTGCTGGAGAGGATGTGGAGAAAAGGAAAACCTCTTGCACAGTTGGTGGCAACATAAATTGATATAGCCACTATGGAGAACAGTACGGAGATTTCTTTAAAAACTGGGGGGAAAAACCCTTGTGGATGCATGCATGCTAAGTCACTTCAGTTGTGTCTGACTCTCTGTGACCCTATGAACTGTGGCCCATCAGGTCCCTCTGTCCATGGGATTCGCCAGGCAAGAACACTGGAATGGGTTGCTATGTCCTCCTCCAGGGTATCTCACAGACTCAGGGATTTAACCTACATCTATGTTTCCTACATTGGCAGGCAGACAGGTTCTTTACCACTGACTCAGCAATCCAACTACTGGGAATACACCCTGAGAAAACCATAATTGAAAAAGACATGGGGGCTGTCCTAAGATAGCAGAGGAATAGGACGGGGAGACCATTTTCTCCCCCATGAATTCATCAAAAGATCATTTGAATGTTGAACAACTTCCACAAAACAACTTTTGAATGCTGGCAAAGGACACCAGGCACCCAAAAAGGCAGCCCATTCTCTTCGAAAGGAGGTAGGACAAAATATAAAAGACAAAAAGAGAGACAAAAGAGTTAGGGACAGAGACCCGTCCCGGGGAGGGAGTTATGAAGGAGGAGAAGTTTCCAAACACCAGGAAACCCTCTCACCAGTGGGTCTGTGGGGAGTTTTGGAATCTCAGAGGGCAACATAACCGGGAGGGAAGAAAAACAAACAAACACAAAGCCTACAGAATATATCCCTTAACCACAACTCCCAGAGGAGAAATAGTCCAGACCCTCCTGTCTGCCACCAGCGAGCGGGGTAGGTGTGGGGTGCATACTTAGGGTAAGCACCAGGCCTGAATGCCCTGAGGACAATATGAAGGAGCTAACTGTTAGATAGCAATCCAAACTGCTGGATAGCCAGAGAGAAAAAAGAGAGAGAGAGAGAAAGAGAGAACTTTCCCGCAAAAAAGCTCTAACCTAAGGCACAGCCTGGCTGGCTCACAGAACAAAGGATTGAGCAAATACCAAAGGAAAGCTAGCTGGCTGCGGCCTGGCCCATCCCCCTGCCAGATGTAGTAGAGAGGCAGGTGGGTGACAGCCAGAGACAGAAGGCGAGAGAAAATCTCGGGCCCAGAGACGGCATCCTCCACCAAACTGTGAGCAGGCTCCCAGTTGCTAACCACATCTTCCTGGGATCCTGGACGGTTGCCATCTGCAAGGAGGGTCGCAGCCTGAGATCACCGCCCCAGAGGAGACACATGGCACAGCTGAGATGGCGCTCTTGTGGTGCACCCAGGAAACTGGGCAGCTGGGACTGGGGAGGTGATGAGATGCACACACCTAGGGTAGTGCGCCTGCCAAGCACCTGGTCGCCTGAGCTCCTGGACCTGGGAAGGGCACAAAACGCAGGCCCAACCAGTCTGTGCCTTTGTGGAGTACGCAAGAACCTGAACTTGAGCAGCTTAGACCTGGGACGTGCATGCAAACCAGGGCCCACTTCGGACAGTTCCCCTTCAGAGCAACCTGGAGCCTGAGCAGTGTAGACCAGGAAAACACAGGTGCCATGAGCTGGGGCAAACCCAGTGTGGTCCCTACACTGTGAGCACTCCCCACACACGCCAGTGATATTTGTTTGCAGTGTTCCTCCCTCCCCACAGCACAACTGGACAAGTGAGCCTAAATAAATGACCACCTTTGCCCCCTTGTATCAGGGCAGAAATTAGGCACTAAAGAGACTTGCAAACAGAGGAAGACAAAATAAACAAAGAAGAGGGAGCCGCTCTGGAAGTGACAAGTGCAACGGATTAAAACACTGTAGTTAGCATTGACTAAGCACTGGAAGGGACCTATAGACCTTGAGAAGAAGTATAAGCTAGAACAAGGAACTATCTGAAACTGAACTGACCTCGCACTGCCCTCTACAGCTCCAGAGAAATTCCTAGATATATTTTTATTATTATCATTTTTTAAATTTTTTATTTTTAAGTTCTTTATTACTCCTTTAATTTTCATTGTTATAACCTACTATTACTATGATAGGGGACTGGAATGCAAAATTGGAAGTCAAGAAACACCTGGAGTAACAGGCAAATTTGGCCTTGGAATACGGAAAGAAGCCGGGCAAAGACTAATAGAGTTTTGCCAAGAAAACGCACTGGTCATAGCAAACACCCTCTTCCAACAACACAAGAGAAGACTCTACACATGGACATCACCAGATGGTCAACACTGAAATCAGATTGATTATATTCTTTGCAACCAAATATGGAGAAGCTCTATACAGTCAACAAAAACAAGACCAGGAGCTGACTGTGGCTCAGATCATGAACTTATTACCAAATTCAGACTTAAATTGAAGAAAGTAGGAAAAACCACTAGACCATTCAGGTATGACCTAAATAAAATCCCTTATGATTATACAGTGGAAGGGAGAAATAGATTTAAGGGCCTAGATCTGATAGATAGAGTGCCTGATGAACTATGGAATGAGGTTCGTGGCATTGTATAGGAGACAGGGATCAAGACCATCCTCATGGAAAAGAAATGCAAAACAGCAAAATGGCTGTCTGGGGAGGCCTTACAAATAGCTGTGAAAAGAAGAGAAGTGAAAAGCAAAGGAGAAAAGAAAAGATATAAGCATCTGAATGCAGAGTTCCAAAGAAGAGCAAGAAGAGATAAGATCACTTTATCAGCGATCAATGTAAAGAAATAGAGGAAAACAAGAGAATGGGAAAGACTAGAGATATCTTCAAGAAAGTTAGAGATACCAAGGGGACATTTCATGCCAAGATGGGCTGGATAAAGGACAGAAATGGTATGGACCTAACAGAAGCAGAAGATATTAAGAAGAGGTGGCAAGAATACACAGAAGAACTGTACAAAAAAGATCTTCACGACCCAAATAATCACGATGGTGTGATCACTGACCTACAGCCAGACATCCTGGAATGTGAAGTCAAATGGGCCTTAGAAAGCATCAGTATGAACAAAGCTAGTGGAGGTGATGGAATTCCAGGTGAGCTATTTCAAATCCTGAAAGACGATGCTGTGAAAATGCTGCACTGTATATGCCAGCAAATTTGGAAAACTCAGCAGTGGCCACAGGACTGGAAAAGGTCAGTTTTCATTCCAATCCCAAAGAAAGGCAATGCCAAAGAATGCTGAGACTACCGCACAATTGCACTCATCTCACATGCTAGTAAAGTAATGCTCAAAATTCTCCAAGCCAGGTTTCAGCAATACGTGAACTGTGAACTTCCTGATGTTCAAGCTGGTTCTAGAAAAGGCAGAAACCAGAGATCAAATTGCCAACATCCACTGGATCATGGAAAAAGCAAGAGAGTTCCAGAAAAACATCTATTTCTTCTTTATTGACTATGCCAAAGCCTTTGACTGTGTGGATCACGATAAACTGTGGAAAATTCTGAAAGAGATGGGAATACCAGACCACCTGATCTGCCTCTTGAGATATCTGTATGCAGGTCAAGAAGCAACAGTTAGAACTGGACATGGAACAACAGACTGGTTCCAAATAGGAAAAGGAGTACGTCAAGGCTGTGTATTGTCACCCTGCTTATTTAACTTCTATGCAGACTACATCATGAGAAACGCTGGACTGGAAGAAGCACAAGCTGGAATCAAGACTTCCGGGAGAAATATCAATAACTTCAGATATGCAGATGACACCACCCTTATGGCAGAAAGTGAAGAGGAACTCAAAAGCCTCTTGATGAAAGTGAAAGTGGAGAGTGAAAAAGTTAGCTTAAAGCTCAACATTCAGAAAGCAAAGATCATGGCATCTGGGCCCATCACTTCATGGGAAATAGATGGGGAAACAGTGGGAACAGTGTCAGACTTTATTTTGGGGGGCTCCAAAATCACTGCAGATGGTGACTGCAGCCATGAAATTAAAAGACGCTTACTCCTTGGAAGGAAAGTTATGACCAACCTAGATAGCATATTCAAAAGCAGAGACATTACTGTCAACAAAGGTCCGTCTAGTGAAGGCTATGGTTTTTCCTGTGGTCATGTATGGATGTGAGAGTTGGACTGTGAAGAAGGCTGAGCACCGAAGAATTGATACTTTTGAACTGTGGTGTTGGAGAAGACTCTTGAGAGTCCCTTGGACTGCAAGGAGATCCAACCAGTCCATTCTGAAGGAGATCAGCCCTGGGATTTCTTTGGAAGGAATGATGCTAAAGCTGAAACTCCAATACTTTGGCCACCTCATGCGAAGAGTTGACTCACTGGAAAAGACTCTGATGCTGGGAGGGATTGGGGGCAGGAGGAGAAGGGGATGACAGAGGATGAGATGGGTGGATGGCATCACTGACCCGATGGACTGAGTCTGGGTTAACTCCGGGAGTTGGTGATGGACAGGGAGGCCTGGCATGCTGTGATTCATGGGGTCACAGAGTCGGACAGGACTGAGCGACTGAACTGAACTGACCTGAACAGTTACCTTGCAAAAAAAGACCCTATTTTAAAAGCAAATTTCACATATATATTTTTTATAATTTTTGTGATCGATTTTGTTTTGTATTTTTAATATTGTATTTTTGAGAATTTAACCTCTAGATTTTTAATTTTTGCTTTTTGGTATGTATTATCAATTTTGTACCTTTAAGAATCTAATCTTCAATACCCATTTTTACTTAGGGGTGTGATTATTGGTTTGATCGCTCTCTCCCCTTTTGACTCTCGCTTTTCTCCCCCCTAATAGAGATAGGTTACCTCTATCTCCTCCCTCCTCCTTCTTTTCTCTACTTAACTCTGTGACTCTCTCTGGGTGTTCCAGGCTGTGGATAACAATTAGGGTACTGATTACTAATTAGATTGTTCTCTCCCCTTTTGACTGCCCTTATTCTCCTCCTGGTCACCTGTATCTCCCTTCTCCCTCTTCTCCTCTCTATGTTACACCGTGAACCTCTCTGGGTGTTCAAGACTGTGGAGAGCACATAGGAAATTGATTACTGGCTAGATTTCTCTCTCCCCTTTTGATTTCCCCTGTTCTCTTCCTGGTCACCTCCATCTTCCTCCTCCCTCTTCTCTTCTGTATGTAACTCTGTGAACCTCAATGGGTATCAGTCACTGTGGAGAATCTTTTCACCATTAACCTAGATGTTTTATCATCAGTGCTGTATGGATGGAGAAGTCTTGAGGTTACTTTAAGAATAAGACTGAAAGCCAGAGTCAGGATGCTTAAATTCAAACTTGAGAACACCAGATAACTCCTTACTCCAGGGAACATTAATCAACAAGAGCTCATCCAAAAGCCTCCATACCTACACTTAAACCAAGCTCCACCCAAGAGCCAACAAGTTCCAGAGCAAGATATACCACACTAATTCTCCAGCAACCCAGGAACATAGCCCTGCAGGAACAGAGCATTAAAATACAGGCTGCTGAAAGTCACACCAAACCCATAGACACCTCAAAACTCATTACTGGACATTTCATTTCACTCCAGAGAGAAGAGATCCAGCTCCACCTACCAGAACACTGATGCAAGCTTCCCTAACCAGGAAACCTTGACAAGCCACTAGTCCAACCCCACCCACAGGGAGCAACCTCCACAATAAAGAGGAATCACAAATTTCCAGCATACAGAGAGGCCACCCCAAACATAGCAATCTAAACAAAATGAAAAGGCAGAGAAATATTCAGCATGTAAAGGAACATGATAAATGCCCACCAAACTAAACAAAAGAGGAGGAGATAGGTAGTCTACCTGAAAAATAATTCAGAATAATGATAGTAAAGATGATCCAAAATCTTGAAAACAAAATGGGGTTACAGGTAAAAAGACTAGAGACAGGGATTGAGAAGATGCAAAAAATGTTTAACCAGGACCTAGAAGGAAAAAAAAAAAAGTCAATCAATAATGATTAATGCAATAACTGAGATCAAAAGCATTCTGGAGGAAATCAACAGTAGAATAGCTGAGGCAGAAGATAGGATAAGTGAGGTGGAAGACAGAAATAGAAATGGTGGAAATAAATGAAGCAGAGAAGAAAAAAGAAAAAGGAATTAAAAGAAATGAGGACAACCTCAGAGACCTCTGGGACAATGTTAAATGCCCCAACATTCGAATCATAGGAGTCCCAGAAGAAGAAGACAGAAAGAAAGGCCATGAGAAAATAGTTAAGGAGATAATAGTTGAAAACTTCCCTAAAATGGGGAAGGAAATGGCCACCCAAGTCCAAGAAACCCCAAGGGTCCCAAACAGGATAAACCCAAGGCGAAACACCCCAAGACACATATTAATCAAATTAACGAAGATCAAACACAAGGAGAAAATATTAACAGCAGCAAGGGAAAACCAACAAATAACACACAAGGGGATCCTCATAAGGATAACTGCTGATCTTTCAATAGAAACTCTTTAGGCCAGAAGGGAATGGCAGGACATACTTAAAGTGATGAAAGAGAAAAACCTACAACCCAGATTATTATATCCAGCAAAGATCTCATTCAAATATGAAGGAGAAATCAAAAGCTTTACAGACAAACAAAAGCTGAGGGAATTCAGCACCACAAAACCAGCTCTTCAACAGATGCTAAAGGATCTTCTCTAAGCAAGAAACACAGAAAAGGCTTATAAACTCAAATCCAGAACAACAAAGTAAATGGCAATGGGAGCATACTTATCAATAATTACCCTAAATGTAAATGGGTTGAATGCCCCAACCAAAAGACAAAGACTGGCTGAATGGATACAAAGAAGACTCCAATATATGCTGTCTACAAGAGGCCCACCTCAAAACAGGGGACACATACAGACTGAAAGTGAAGGGCTGGAAAAAGATATTCCACACCAATAGAGACCAAAAGAAAGGAGGCGGGGCAATGCTCATATCAGATAAAATAGACTTTGAAATTAAGGCAATTAAAGAGACAAAGAAGGACACTACATAATGATCAAGGGATCAATAAAAGAAGAAGATATAACAATTATAAATATATATGCAACCAACGTAGGAGCACCACAATATGTAAAGCTAATGCTGACAAGTATGAAAGGAGAAATTAACAGTAACACAATTATAGTGGAAGACTTTAATACCCCATTCACACCTATTGATAGATCAACTAAACAGAAAATTATCAAGGAAACACAAACTTTAAATGATACAATGGACCAGTTAGACCTAATTGATATCTATAGGTCATTTCACCCCAAAAGAATGAATTTCACCTATTTTTCAAGTGCACAAGGAACATTCTCCAGTATAGATGACACCCTGGGCCATAAATCTAGCCTTGGTAAATTTAAAAAAAGAAAAAAATGAATACATTTCAAGCATCATTTCTGATCACAATGCAGTAAGATTAGATGTCAACTATAGGGAAAAAAAAAAAACTATTAAAAATACAAACATATAGACTCTAAACAACACACTTCTGAATAACAAACAAATGACAGAAGAAATCAAAAAAGAAATTAAAATATCCATAGAAATAAATGAAAATGAAAACAAGACAACCCAAACCTATAGGATTCAATAAAAGCAGGGCTAAGGGGAAGGGTTAGCAATACAAGCTTACTTCAAGAAATGAGAAAAATAAATAATCTAACTTTACACCTAGTCTGATTTTGGTGTTGACCATCTGGTGATGTCCATGTATAGAGTCTTCTCTTGTGTTCTTGGAAGAGTGTATTTGCTATGACCAGTGCATTCTATTGGCAAAACTCTATTAGCTTTTGCCCTGCTTCATTCCATATTCCAAGGCAAAATTTGCCTGTTACCCCAAGTGTTTCTTGACTTCATACTTTTGCATTCCAGTCCCCTATAATGAAAAGGACATCTTTTTTTGGGTATTAGCTCTAAAAGATCTTGTAGGTCTTCATAGAAACATTCAACTTTAGCTTCTTCAGTGTTACTGGTTGGGACATAGGCTTGGATTACTGTGATACTGAATGGTTTGCCTTGGAAATGAACAGAGATAATTCTGTCGTTTTTGACATTGCATCCAAGTACTGCATTTTGGACTCTTTTGTTGAACATGATGGCTACTCCATTTCTTCTAAGGGATTCCTGCCCACAGTAGTAGATATAAGGGTCATCTGAGTTAAATTTCCCCATTCCAGATCATTTTAGTTCACTAATTGCTAAAATGTTGATGTTCACTCTTGCCATCTCCTGTTTGACCACTTCCAATTTGCCTTGATTCGTGGACCTAACATTCCAGGTTCCTATGCAATATTGCTCTTTACAGCATCGGACCTTGCTTCTATCACCAGTCACATCCACAACTGGGTATTGTTTTTGCTTTGGCTCCATTCTTTCATTCTTTCTGGAATTATTTCTCCACTGACGTCCAGTAGCATATTGGGCACGTACCGACCTGGGGAGTTCCTCTTTCAGTACCTTCTCATTTTGCCTTTTCACACTGTTCATGGGGTTCTCAAGGCAAGAATACTGAAGTGGTTTGCCATTCCCTTCTCCAGGGGACCATATTCTGTTAGACCTGTCCACCATGACCCACCAATCTTGTGTGGCCCAACATGGTATGGTTTAGTTTCATTAATTTAGACAAAGCTGTGGTCCATGTGATCAGATTGACTAGTTTTCTGTGATTATGACTTCAGTGTGTCTGCCCTATGATAACCTCTTGCAACACCTACTGTCATACTTGGGATTCTTTTACCTTGGACGTGGGGTATCTCTTCATGGCTGCTCCAGCAAAAGTGCTGCACTGATTATGCCAGCAAATTTGGAAAACTCAGCAATGGCCACAAGACTAGAAAAGGTCAGTTTGCATTCCAATCCCAAAGAAAGGCAATGCCAAAGAATGCTCAAACTACCACACAATTGCACTCATCTCACATGTTAGTAAAGTAATGCTCAAAATTCCCTAAGCCAGGCTTCAGCAATACGTGAACTGTGAACTTCCTGATGTTCAAGCTGGTTTTAGAAAAGGCAAAAGAACCAGAGATCAAATTGCCAACAACCACTGGACCATGGAAAAAGCAAGAGAGTTCCAGAAAAACATCTATTTCTTCTTTATTGACTATGCCAAAGCCTTTGACTGTGTGGATAACAAGAAACTGTGGAAAATTCTGAAAGAGATGGGAATACCAGACCACCTGACCTGCCTCTTGAGATATCCGTATGCAGGTCAGGAAGCAACAGTTAGAACTGGACATGGAACAACAGACTGGTTCCAAATAGGAAAAGGAGTACGTCAAGGCTGTATATTGTCACCCTGCTTATTTAACTTATATGCAGAGTACACCATGAGAAACGCTGGGCTGGAGGAAGCCCAAGCTGGAATCAAGACTGCCGGGAGAAATATCAATAACCTCAGATATGCAGAGGACACCACCCTTATAGCAGAAAGTGAAGAGGAGCTAAAGAGCCTCTTGATGAAAGTGAAAGAGGAGTGTGAAAAAGTTGGTTTAAACTCAGCATTCAGAAAACGAAGATCATGGCATCTGGTCTCATCACTTCATGGCTAATAGATGGGGAAACAGTGGAAACAGTGTCAGAATTTATTTTTCTGGGCTCCAAAATCACTGCAGATGGTGACTGCAGCCATGAAATTAAAAGACGCTTACCCCTTTTAAGGAAAGTTATGACCAACCTAGATAGCATATTAAAAAGTGAAGACATGACTTTGCCAACAAAGGTCCATCTAGTCAAGGCTATGGGTTTTCCAGTGGTCATTTATGGATGTGAGAGTTGGTCTGTGAAGAAAGCTGACCACTGAAGAATTGATGCTTTTGAACTGTGATATTGGGGAAGACTCTTGACAGTCCCTTGGCCTGCAAGGAGATCCAACCAGTCCATTCTAAAGGAGATCAGTCCTGGGTGTTCTTTGGAAGGACTGATGCTAAAGCTGAAACTCGAATACTTTGGCCACTTCATGCGAAGAGTTGACTCATTGGAAAAGACTCTGATGCTGGGAGGGATTGGGGGCAGGAGGAGAAGGGAACGACAGAAGATGAGATGGCTGGATGGCATCACTGACTTGATGGACATGAGTTTGAGTGATCTCTGGGAGTTGATGATGGACAGGGAGGCCTGGTGTGTTGTGATTCATGGGGTCACAAAGAGTCGGACATGACTGAGTGACTGAACTGAACTGAACATCTAAAGCAGCTAGAAAAAGAAGAAACAAAGAACCCCAGGGTTAGTAGAAGGGAAAAAAAATCGTAAAAATTAGGGCAGAAATAAATGAAAAAAGAAACAAAGACTATAGGAAAAAATCAACAAAACTAAAAGCTGGTTCTTTGAGGAGATAAATAAAACAGACAAACCCTTAGCCAGACTCATCAAGAAAAAGGGGGGAAGAATCAAATCAACAAAATTGGAAGTGAAAATGGAGAAATCACAACAGACATCACAGAAATACAAAGGATCATAAGAGACTACTATCAGAAACTATATGCCAATAAAATGGACAACTTGGAAGAAACGGATGCATTCTTAGAAAAGTATAACCTTCCAAAACCGAGCCAGGAAGAAATAAAAAATCTTAACCGACCCATCACAAGCCCAGAAACTGAAAGTGTAATCAAAAATCCAACAAAGAGAAGCCCAGGACCAGATGGCTTCACAGGTGAATTCTACCAAAGATTTAGACAAGAGCTAACATCTATCCTAGTCAAACTCTTCCAGAAAATTGAAGAGGAAGGTAAACTTCCAAACTCATTCTATGAGGCCACCATCACCCTAATACCAAAACCAGACAAAATACCACAAAAAAGAAAACTACAGACCAATATCACTGATGAACATAGATGCAAAATCCTCAACAAAATTCTAGCAAACAGAATCCAACAACATATTAAGAAGATCATGATCAAGTGGACTTTATCCCAGGGATGCAAGATTTCTTCAATATTTGCAAATCAATCAAAGTGATACACCACATTAACAAATTGAAAGATAAAAACCATATGATTATCTCAATAGATGCCGAGAAAGCCTTTGACAAAATTCAACATCCATTTACGATAAAAACCCTCCAGAAAGCAGGCATAGAAGGAACATACCTCAACATAATAAAAGCCATATATGATAAACCCACAGCAAACATTTTCCTCAATGGTGAAAAACTGAAAGCATTTCCCCTAAAGTCAGGAAAAAGACAAGGGTGCCCACTCTCACCACTACTATTCAGCATAGTTTTGGAAGTTTTAGCCTCAGCAATCAGAGAAGAAAAAGAAATAAAATGAATCCAGATTGGAAAAGAAGTAAAACTCTCATTGTTTGCAGATGACATGATCGTCTACATAGAAAACCCTAAAGACACCACCTGAAAATTAGTAGAGCTAATCAATGAAAATAGTAAATTTGTAGGATATAAAATTAACACACAGAAATCCCTTGCATTCCTATATACTAAGAAAAAGCAGAGTGAGAAATTTAGGAAGCAATTCCATTCACCATTGCGATGAAAATAATAAAATACTTATGAATAAATCTACCTAAAGAAACAAAAGAGCTATATATAGAAAACTATAAAACACTGATGAAAGAAATCAAAGATGACACAAATAGATGGAGAAATATACCATGTCATTGGATCAGAAGAATCAATTTAGTGAAAATGAGTATACTACCCAAAGCAATCCCTATCACGCTACCAATGGTATTTTTCAGAGAACTAGAATATATAATTTCACAATTTGTATGGAAATACAAAAAATCTTGAATAGCCAAAGCAATCTTGAGAAAGAAGAATGGAACCAGAGGAATCAACCTACCTGACTTCAGATTCTACTACAAAGCTACAGTCAGTAAGACAGTATGGTACTGGCACAAAGACAGAGATATAGATCAGTGGAACAAAATAGAAAACCCAGAGGTAAATCCACGCACCTATAGACATGTTATCTTTGTTTGACAAAGGAGCCAAAAATATACAATGGGAAAAAAAAAAAGAAAAAAAACAATCTTTTTAACAAGTGTTGCTGGGAAAACTGGTCAACCACCTGTAAAAGAATAAAACTAGAACACTTTCTAACACCATACACAAAAATCAATGCAAAATGGATTAAAGATCTAAAGGTAAGATGAGACACTGTAAAACTCCTAGAGGAAACCTTAGGCAAAACCCTCTCTGACATAAATTACAGCAGGATCCTCTATGACCCACCTCTCAGAGTAATGGAAATAAAAGCAAAAATAAACGGGACCAAATTAAACTCAAAAGCTTTTGCACAATGAAGGAAACTCTAAGCAAGATGAAAAGATAGCCTTTCAGAATGGGAGAAAATAATAGCAAATGAAGAATCTGACAAAGAGTTAATCTCAAAAATATACAAGAAGTTCACACAGTTCAATTCCCAAAAAATAAACAACCCAATCAAAAAATGTACCAAAGAACTAAATAGACATTTCCCCAAAGACATACAAATGGCTAACAAACACATGAAAAGATGCTTAACATCACTCATTATCAGAGAAATGCAAATCAAAACCACAATGAGGTACCATCTCATGCCAGTAAGAATGGCTGCTATCAAAAAGTCTACCAAAAATAAATGCTGGAAAGGGTGCAGAGAAAAGGGAACCCTCTAGCACTGCTGGTGGGAATGCAAACTAGTACAGCCACTATGGAGAACAGTATGGAGATTCCTTAAAAAACTAGAAATAGAACTGCCATATGACTCAGCAACCCCACTGCTAGGCATATACACCAAGGAAACCAGAATTGAAAGAGACACATGAACCCCAATGTTCATCACAGCACTGTTTACAATAGCTAGGACATGGAAGCAACCTAGATGTCCATCGGCAGATGAATGGATAAGCTGTGATACATATACAAAATGGAATATAACTCTGCTATTAAAAAGATAGGACTTTAAAAAAATAAGAAGCATATATAGATATAAGGAGAAAGTCCCTGTGCATGTGCTTGGAATGATACATGCTCGAAAAGACCAGAAAAAATTTTAAATTTTCACCTGAGCCTTATCCTCTACACAGAGATTTCCTAAAACAATCTAAACTACATCCACTTCATTAGAACTGATTCAAAATTGAGAAGGGAGTTCTAGATGACAGGTTGGCAGGATGCTAAGCTCACCCCGCCTCAAGAACACATCACATTACAACTACATATAGAGAAACTCTTGCTAAAATCCATCTGGGCAAGAATCGACCAGCTGTTCTACAATGAAGTTTATAAAGAATAATCCATATGGAGTCTTCCAGGAAGGGGAAAAAAGTGATATGTTTGGGACCTATACTTCTCACCTGGGGCAAAGAAGAAGAAAGGGATATCACAGGCTGGGGAATCCTCCTGGAGGAGCAAGGATTTGGGGTCACAGTTTAGGCACACCAGCCCGAGGGTTTAACAACAGGAAATAAACCCCCTTTCTGGCTTGAAAACCAGTGGAGAGTTACCTGAATGCTGCAAGTAACTGACACCCTGCTCTTGAAGAGCATGTGCCAGACCTGCTCACTCCCAGTCACAGCATGGAGGCAGCAGATTGAAAACTGCGGGATTCCATCCAGCTGGCAAGGATCACCTCAGCATCCTCTCTACCCAGCCCTAACTGAGCTCCTGCCCCAACTGCTCATGCTCCTGTGGTTATTGCCCACTAAAGGGGAGGATACTATTGCTAACAAAAGTGTGCACACTTGGAGGGCTGGGAGGTGACTTGGACACTGAGGCTGCAACTGAGCCACTGTCAACTCATATGTTTCTGCAGGCACTCCAGGAGGAGTGAAGTTGGGTCCAGGGAAGAGAATACTATCACCAGAGTGCACATCGTTTTCCATATTGGGAGAGGGCAGGTTCAGTTCTGTGTTGTGGCACTAACCCCTCCACCATGACTCAGTCAATAATCAAGGCAGGCACATTGGGGAAAAAGTGGGGGAAAAGTCACTAACAAGTCACTACCCAAGGTGAGGACACTGGGGGAAATGTGGCCAAAAGTCACTAACAAGTCACTAACCACACTGGGGAAAAAAGTTGCTAACCAAGGCATGCACAATGAGGAAAAACCAGCTTAGAAATATAGACCCAATCTCTCAGGCCTTGGTCCTGTCCCAAATACTGATTACCATCAAATGCAGGAGAAACCCAGTTTCTCAAGGTTCCTGTACCACCTCCTTAGGCTACAGCTCTGGACCTCATAGGAGAGTGACAGCCATTGAGAACTGGAGAAGCTTTTTCTCACCCCTGGCTCTGGCTCTTTTCCCACCAACTCCATCCATCCCACCAATGCAGTGGCTGCCATCACACTCCAGGAGAAGACAAAGTCCATGCTCACTTCAGAGCCAGTTCTCCCAGCAAAGCCATTGGACATTCGCAGACTGCATAGGGACATTCCCACACAAGAACCCACCTTCAAGCATGGGATAGGTAATTGTTTTACCTAATGTCATGGAGACAGCGAAAATTAAGCAAAGTGAGATGCTAGAAGAATTTGTTTTAAACAGAAGAACAAGAAAACCTCAATAAAAACTGTAACAGAAAGGAGATTAAAAAAAAAAAAGAAAGGAGATAAATAATTTACCTGATAGAGTTCAAAGCAATAGTAAGGAGAATTCTAACTAAAGTGGGGAAATGAATAGATGAGCACCATGAAAGTTTTAACAAGTAACAATAAAATATATTTAAAAATCGTAACTGAAGTATATAATAACTGAAATGAAAAATACACTGGAGAATTAGCAGCAGATTAGTGATAAAGAGTAACGCCTAAGTGGATATGAAAGAGAGAATAATGGAAATTGCCCAGTTAAAATAGCAAAAAAATGCAAATAAAATTTTAAAATATGAATAGTTTAAGGGAGCTCTGTGACAACATCAAGTTTACTAATACTTGTATTCTAGTGGATGCAGCAGCAGAAAAGAGCAAGAAACTGGTGAAAAAAAAAAAGTAATGAAATTATGGCTAAATACTTAATGAACTTGAAGAGGAAAACCAACATGTAGGTTTGGGAAGTAGAGAGTCTCAAATAAGATGAACCCAAAGAGAACCAAACCAATCCATATCATATTTAAAATGGCAAAATTTAAGATCACAGTAGAATATTAAGGTAGCAATAGAAAAATAAGGAATTTCGTATGAGAGAATCTATTATAACATAAACCAATTATAAGCTGATTATTCTGAAGAAACTTTGCAGGGCAAAGGAAGTAGCATAATATATTTGAAGTGCTGAAAGTAAAAAAAAACTACAACCTTAATATACTCTTTGAAGGCAAGCTATCATTCAAAATTGAAGAAGAAATAAAGAGCATCTCCAAGAAGTAAAACCAAGAAGCGTTCATCAGTCCTAAACCAACCATATAAGAAATGTTAAAATGTCTTCTTTATTGAAAAAGAAAAGACTAAAAGAATATTAAGAAATATAGGAAAAGAAAATTTCACTGGTAAAGGCAAATATATGGTAAGGGCTATTGATCAACCACTTAAATAAGCTAGTGGAATGGTTAAAAATAAAAATTGTGAGATCATGTCAAGATATCAAAGCAACCTAAGTGCCCATGAAAAACTGAGTGGATAAAAAAGATGTGGTATATGTACACGATGGAATACTGTACTGTGATTATTCACTCAGTCATGACTGACTCTTTGTGACCCATGGACTATAGCCTGCCAAGCTCCTCTCTCCATGGGGATTCTCATGGCAAGAATACCAGAGTGGATTGCCATGCCCTCCTTCAGGAGATCTTCCCAACCCAGGGATCAAACCAAGGTCTCCCACATTGCAGGTGGATTCTGTACCATCTGAGCCACCAGGGAAGCCCAAGAATACTGGAATGGGTAGACTATCCCTTCTCCAGTTAATCTTCCCAACCCAGAAATCGAACCAGGGTCTGCTTCATTACAGGCAGATTCTTTACCAGCTGAACTACAGAGAAATGTAAATCGAAATAATAGTGAGATTATTACCTCACACCTGTTAGAATGGCTATCATGAATAATAACACAAACAAAAATTGGCAAGGATGTGGAAAAAAGGAAACCTTAATACAATTCTGGGAATACAAACGAGTGCAACCACTATGGAAAAAGTTACAGAGGTTCTTCAAAAAACTAAAAATAAAACTTCTGTATGATCCAACAATTGGTATATATCTGAAGGAATCAAAAACAATAATATGAAAAAATACATGAAACCAGTGTTCATAGCAGTATTATTTTAATAGCATAGATGTGGCAGCCACCTAAGTGTCCATCAAAAGATGAATTTATACATACATACACATACACATTTAATGGCTGAGTAATATAGATATTCAGTCAGTTCAGTTCAGTTCACTCAGTCGTGTCCGACTATGTGACCCCATGAACCGCAGGATGCCAGGCCTCCCTGTCCATCACCAACTCCAGAGTCCACCCAAACCCATGTCCATTGAGTCGGTGATGCCATCCAGCCATCTCATCCTCTGTCGTCCCCTTCTCCTCCAGCTCTTCGCATCGGGTGGCCAAAGTATTGGAGTTTCAGCTTCAACATCAGGCCTTCCAATAAACATGCAGGACTGATCTCCTTTAGAATGGACTGGTTGGATCTCCTTGCAGTCCAAGGCACTCTCAAGAGTCTTCTCCAACACCACAGTTCAAAAGCATCAATTCTTCTCCACTCAGATTTCTTTATTGTCCAACTCTCACATCCATACACGACCACTGGAAAAACCATAGCCTTAACTAGATGGACCTTTGTTGGCTAAGTAATGTCTCTGCTTTTTAATATGTTGTCTAGGTTTGTCATAACTTTCCTTCCAAGGAGAAAGCGTCTCTTAATATCATGGTTGCAATCACCATCTGCAGTGATTTTGGAACCCAGAAAAATACAGTCTGACACTGTTTCCACTGCTTCCCCATCTATTAGCCATGAAGTAATGGGACCAGATGCCATGATCTTCATTTTCTGAATGTTGAGCTTTAAACCAACTTTTTCACTCTCCTCTTTCACTTTCATCAAGAGGCTTTTCAGTTCCTCTTCACTTTCTGCCATAATGGTGGTGTCATCTGCATATCTGAGGTTACTGATATTTCTCCTGGCAATCTTGATTCCATCTTGGGCTTCCTCCAGCCCAGTATTTCTCATGATGTACTCTACATATAAGTTAAATAAGTAGGGTGACAATATACAGCCTTGACGTACTCCTTTTCCTATTTGGAACCAGTCTGTTGTTACATGTCCAGTTTTAATTGTTGCTTCCTGACCTGCATACAGAGTTCTCAGGAGGCAGGTCAGATGGTCTGGTGTGCCCATCTCTTTCAGAATTTTCCACAGTTTATTGTTATCCACACAGTCAAAGGCTTTGGCATAGTCAATAAAGCAGAAGTAGATGTTTTTCTGGAACTTTTTCGATGATCCAGCAGATGTTGGCAATTTGATCTCTGGTTCCTCTGCCATTTATAAAACCAGCTTGAACATCTGGAAGTTCGTGGTTCACGTATTGCTGAAGCCTGGCTTGGGGAATTTTGAGCTTTACTAGCGTGTGAGATGAGTGCAACTGGGCAGTAGTGTGAGCATTCTTTGGCATTGCCTTTCTTTGGGATTGGAATAAAAACTGACCTTTCCAGCCCTGTGGCCACTGCTGTTTTCCAAATTTGCTGGCATATTGAGTGCAGCATTTTCACAGCATCATCTTTCAGGATTTGGAATAGCTCAACTGGAAGTCCATCACCTCCACTAGCTTTGTGTGTAGTGATTCTTCTTAAGGCACACTTGACTTCACATTCTAGGATTTCTGGCTCTAGGTGTGTGATCACACCATCGTGACTATCTGGGTCATGAAGATCTTTGTCGTACTGTTCTTCTGTCTATTCTTGCCACCTCTCCTTAATATCTTCTGCTTCTGTTAGGTCCATACGATTTCTATCCTTAATTGAGCCCATCTTTGCATGAAATGTTCCCTTGGTATCTCTAATTTTCTTGCAGTGATCTCTAGTCTTTCCTATTCTATTGTTTTCCTCTATATCTTTGCATTGATCGCTGAGGTGGGCTTTCTTATCTCTCCTTACTATTCTTTGGAACTCTGCATTCAAATGGGTGTATCTTTCCTTTTCCTCTTTGCTTTTTGCTTCCTTTCTTTTCACAGCTATTTGTAAGGCCTCCTCAGACAGCCATTTTGCTTTTTTGCATTTCTTTTTCTTGGAATGGTCTTGGTTCCTGTCTCTTGTACAATGTCATGAACTTCCATCCATAGTTCATCAGGCACTCTATCAGATCTAGTCCCTTAAATCTATTTCTCACTTCCACTGTATAGTCATAAGGGATTTGATTTAGGTCATATCTGAATGATCTAGTGGTTTTCTCCACTTTCTTCCATTTCAGTCTGAATTTGGCAATAAGGAGTTCATGATATGAGCCACCGTCAGCTCCTGGTCTTGTTTCTGCTGACTGTATAGAGCTTCTCCATCTTTGGCTGCAAAGAATATAATCAATCTGATTTCGGTGTTGACCGTCTGGTGATGTCCATGTGTAGAGTCTTCTCTTGTGTTGTTGGAAGAGGGTGTTTGCTATGACCAGTGCGTTCTCTTGGCAGAACTCTATTAAATAGCCTTTGTCCTGCTTCATTCCGTACTCCAAGGCCAAATTTGCCTGTTACTCCAGGTGTTTCTTGACTTCCTACTTTTGCATTCCAGTCCCCTATAATTAAAAGGACATCTTTGGGTGTTAACATATATATTAGTCATGAAAAAATGAAATTCTGCTGTTTGCAATTATGTAGTTGACCACAGAGAATAGTATGTTCAGTGAAATAATGCAAAGATCAGTGCTATATGTTATGTTATATGTGAAATATTTAAAAAATGAAAGAGAAGTGAATATTACAGAATAGAAACATTTTTACAGATGTAGAGACCAAACTAGTAGTTACCAGTGGGGAAAGGGAAGGGGTGAAGGGAAATATAGGAGTAGGGGATTAAAAGATACAGAACAGTATGCATAAAATATATAAACAACAAAGGCATATTATATAGATGGAGAATATAGTCAATATTTTCATAAAAATTTAAATGAAGTATAATCTATAAAGTGAAAAGTGAAAGTGAAGTCGCTCAGCTGTGTCCGACTCTTAGCGACCCCATGGACTGGAGAAGGAAATGGCAACCCACTCCAGTGTTCTTGCCTGGAGAATCCCAGGGACAGGGGATCCTGGTGGGCTGCCGTCTATGGGGTCACACAGAGTTGGACACGACTGAAGCGGCTTAGCAGCAGCAGCAACATAATCTATAAAAATATTGAATCACTATGTTTTACACCTGAAACTAACATGATATTGTAAATCAACTATACTTGAAGAGAAAGCTCTTTCTTTGACTTCTGCTAACTTGATTGTAATGTGCCTTGTGATGGATTTCTTTTGGATCATCTTATTTGGGATATTATGTTTTAGTTTCTGGATGTCCAGTTGTTTGCATAGACGAGGATTTTTTCAGCCAGATTTTATTTGATAAACCTTTTAGATCATCACTTACGTTTTCTCCTGTGGTGATCCATGGAATGCCTATGTAGCTCATGTGATACTAACACTTCCTATAAATCTTAGACTTTTGACACAACTTTTCATTCTTTTTTCTTTTTGCTCCACTTACTAAATTATTTCAGATGTCCTTTTCCCAAACTCTATAATTATTTCTTACATTTGTTTAGTCTGCTATTTTGACCTTCTTGTGAATTTTTCAGTTCAATTATTGCGTTTTGGCTTCATGATTTCTGTTTGGTACTCTTCAACGAATATAATTGCCACTTTTTTCACATACTGTTCTTCAACTACCTTGAGCATCTTTATGATAGTTAAAGAAATTCTCAGTCAGGTAAATCATGTATCTCCATTTCATGTATCTCCAATTCAGGGCCAATTTTAGGATCACTTTCTTGGAAAGATACTTTTTTTGTTTTTTAATGTAATCTCACTTTTCTTCATTTTTCCTTGTCTTTCTGCACTCATGTCTGCATATAGACAAAATAGCAAACTATTTTAATTTTCATGACCTGGCCTTGTAAAGGAGCTGACCCTCTCAATAAACTTGGCTAGAAAAAGCAGACCTCTCAATCTTGTGATAGTATAACCACTTTGTTTTTAGCAGCTCCAGGCCTCTGGAGAATGTCAGGATCCTGTAGACCCTTAACACAGGAGATTAGTCAGTTCCTCAGGCAGCTCCCAGATCAGTTGGGTCATTGGTTGAATAGTGTACCTTTTCCTTTACCAAGGAGAAACTGTAGGAAAAATATTTTCTACTATTAGCTATGTTAAGTTAATGTGGGGTAGGTGGCTATAGTGAATTTTAGCCCAAATTGGTGTCTCTCTTCTCTCTCACCTCAGGCAGATAAACTATGCCATATCCTATATCCCTTCAGCTTTCTCACACAGTCTATACAGAGACAAGTCTTCTGAATGGCCCTTAGAAAAATTGGGGCTTTGGATGTATTGTGCATCTTTCTCTCCCCAGGGAGAACCTGGGAACTGGGGAATTTTGTCCCAGTCACATAGTTCTGGATCACCATACATATATGGCAAGATGTACCTTGCATTTTCTTAACAGTTTCAACATGATTGGTATCATGCTGGAACTGTGTGCAGCATCCTTTTGACTAAGTTTTGGATTTCTTGTAGAGGGAATCTGTACATAATTTGTTTTGAGTCAGTGTGTTCATGCAGGGAAGGAGATTCTAGGGCTTGCTCTTTTGCCATCTTGCTGATGGGAAATGGTCATTAATTTTGGCTGTTCCTTGGGGGATGAGCAATCCCTATAGCAAAGGAAAAGCTTGAATAAAATATTGAGTCTATAAGGAATTAAAGACAGATTGTATATACAACCCCCTTAGTTCCCTATTACACATAGAAACTGTTCCCTGGGGAATAGGAACAAGCTGCTGCCGTATCTATATGTGAGTACGTTATATCATTACACTCATATTAAATCCTCTGTGACTTCCTATGTGGCCAAAGTGATAATAATAACAACCATTTATTTTTTTCTGATGCTGGATAGGAAGGAAATCATAATCAAAATTATGATCTCTAATTCTGAAAGAATTCTAGGGCATATAAAAAATTAATTACAGATGGTGGTTTCTTAAAATCAATTAACCAAATCCTCAGAAACTGAAATTGCTCTTCCAGGACTACGGGGTAAAAACAAGAAGAAAGACCTGGGGCATTCTGCCTTTAAGAGAGTGAGTTTCTGAATTCCATTTATATTCATGTTTTCCTTGTTCAAGAGGGAGACTGAGAACCTAAGATATGACAGTCCATTTCTTATTTGTGCAGTCCTGAGATTCAGTGAATCTTGCAGAGAAATCTGTTTGAGGGGAGAGCAGGGAATGTTCAGAATCATTTACAGACACAAGAGATGCAGTTTCTTAGTAAGTTTCTTCTCCATGGGTGGAACACTATTTCTTCTACTTTTATAAATTTTGCTCTGTGGTATATGGAAGGACTGAGGATGAAGCTGAAACTCTAATACTATGGCCATCTGATGTGAAGAACTGACTCACTGAAAAAGATCCTGATGCCGGGAAAGATTGAAGGTGGAGATGGTGACGACAGAGGATGAGATGGTTGGATGGCATCACCGACTTGATGGACATGAGTTTCAGTAGGTTCTGGGAGTTGGTGATGGACAGGGAGGCTTGGTGTGCTGCAGTCCATGGGGTCACAAAGAATCAGACATGAGTGAGCAACTGAACTGATATGGAGTAACTTAAGCTGTCCTAGACTTTAGTTCCTCTAGCCTTGTTTATTTGTTTTTCAAATAAACTGGAAGCAATATTCTTGGATCCTACCCTGTATAGTCTTATGTGCACTAGAGGCAAAAACCAGGCTTTGGAGATTACTACCAAAAGAAGAGGAGAGGAGAGGTGAGGAGAGAGTCCAAGTGAATGAAATAATGGTGAGATGAGAGAAGGGAAACTCCTCGTTCACACTTGTTTTCCTCTGTTGTTCAGTTGCCCAGTCATTTCCGACTCTCTGCAACCCTATGGACTGTAGCCTGCCAGACTCCTCTGTCCATAGGATTCTCCAGGCAAGAATACTGGAGTGGGTTACCATTTCCTTCTCCAGGGGATCTTCCTGACCCACGGATCAAACCTGCCTCTGCTGTGTCTCCTGCATTGCAGATCGATTCTTTACCCCTGAGCCACCATTATTCTTTTGGATAAAAGGCTAAATTTTGATGCTTTACAAAGCATCAAACACTTTGTAAAATGCTTGCTTTACAAACACTTTGGTTTGTAAAGCGTTTATACAGGAAATTTATGTCACTGATTTCCATGGTAATGGTAAGTAAATTCTGTGGGTCCAGTTTGGGCTAGTCACAGTCATTCCCAGTGCATACATCACTTTATGTGAGGAGATGTGGGAAATACTCTTTTTCCTCTATGTAACGCTTCTCCCCTGTTTTCACAGATCCCCTTAGAGAAGAATGGCTCCAGGGAATGACTCTTTCACAACTCAGTTCATTTTAGTGGGATTAACAGACCAATCAGTTCTTCAGCTCCCCCTGTTTTTCCTGTTTCTAGTAATGTATATGGTCACTGTGATGGGAAATTTGAGCTTGATCATCCTAATTGGGCTGAGTTCACATCTGCACACCCCTATGTACTTTTTCCTCTTTAATTTGTCCTTCATAGATCTCTGTTATTCTGTTTTCACACTTAAAATGCTGATTAACATCATATCAAAGAAGAAGATTATCTCCTACATGGGGTGCATGACTCAACTTTACTTCTTCACTTTTTTTGGTATTTCTGAATGCTATGTGCTGACATCAATGGCCTATGACCGCTATGTGGCCATCTGTAACCCACTCTTGTATAAAATTGCCATGTCCCCTAAAGTGTGTTCCAGCTTTATGCTTGGTTCCTACTTGATGGCATTTTTGGATGCCATGATTCTTATTGGAGGCATGCTGAGACTGAACTTCTGTGATGCAAACACCATCAACCATTATTTGTGTGATACCTACCCTCTGCTCCAGCTCTCCTGCACAAGTACCTACATCCTTGAGCTGGAAGTTATCATTGTGTCAGGCATCAACATCATTCTGCCCAGTCTCACCATCTTTGTCTCTTATGGCCTCATCCTCTCCAACATCCTTCACATCAGCTCCACAGAGGGCAGGTCTAAAGCCTTCAGGACCTGCAGTTCCCACATCATTGCTGTTTCTCTGTTCTTTGGATCAAGTGCATTTGTGTATCTCAAACCATCTTCTATGCCCATGAATAAGGGAAAAGTCTTATCTGTCTTTTACACCAATGTGGTTCCCATGATGAATCCCTTAATTTACAGCTTAAGGAACAAAGATGTTAAACTTGCTCTGAGAAAAGTCCTGAGGATGGTGAAGTTTTGATCAGAAACATTATCTGTCTGTGCATATAGTTTTAGGAGAAGGAGATTCTGTGTGTTCATTTAAATAGTTATAGTTAGAATTTATTTCTCTCTTTTTTAAATAACAAAATTTAAGTAATATTTGAGCCTTCCCCTAATAATTTATCTCTGGTTTTTCTGTCTGTTGCTTCTTTTTCCCTAATCATTTGCATGGTATCTCCTGCAGTTTTCCTTCTTACTAGTAATTTTAAATTAAAAATGTAGTATCTCTTATTTTTATTGTCATTTCATATTTTCAGTTTTTACTGAAAAGGAAAATGGTCCCCAAGTGATCAAATTTGAGACACCTCTGATATAATGACAGACCAGTGATGAAAATCAGCTAGATAAGACTAAAGTAACATTGTTTCACTGGGGTTGTGCTTATTTGCCACTTCCTGTTAGAAACATGCATCAGATATTCTGTTTCTACTCCCATTTTTCCATTCTCTGACCTGGAAGACTATGTCTCCTTTAAATGTTAGAGATTGAAGTTTCCATAAAGGCTTTATCTGTAATTTATTTTGTATCTGGTAAATATTTTATATCAAACTTCTTTGGCTGGAGTTTTCCCTTTACCTTTCCACAATGAACTCAGCAGATCATCTAAATATATTTATTTCATTGATAATAAAATGAAGCTCCAAATGGTTAATTATTAAATGTCACAGATTCATAAAGAAAAAAATCTAGACTAAACAGATAGCCTTCTAATTTCAAGTCTGCTACTTCTGTAGTCTACTTACATCTACTTCATTCTATTCTATTCGTTTCAGTTATGATCATTAATGAGAAAATATTTTTAATTTGAAGCTTAACTGTTGTTTATTCCAGGGGATGTATGAATTTCTCTCATGGTACATGGTGCTTTTTTGTTGTTTGTTTGCTTGTTTAGGCAAAGAGTTTCATGGGTTTCTTTGGGTGGGAAAGGAAGGTCTTTTGGACTAGTATATTGGTGAGATGGGGCTTCCCAGGGGGCACTATGATAAAGAAACTACCTGCCAATGCAGGAAACGTAAGAGATGTGGGTTTGATCTCTAGATCTGGAAGATCCCCTGGAGGAGGGCAAGGCAACCCACTCCAGTATTCTTACCTGGAGAATCCCATGGGCAGAGGAGCCTGGAACGCTACAGTCCGTAGGGTTGCAAAGAGTCAGACACGACTAGATAACTTAGCACACACACTGGTGAAAAGATTGACTCACATTGGAAGGGTTTTTGTATGTGTCTAAAACTAAGAAAATGAATTTCAGGTGTTTGAAAGTGATTTATTATTATTATTATTAAAAGAACAGGACGTGGTAAAGAAAGGAGTCCAGAATCACATCATGAAGACAGATCTCTACAAGACACATAACCAGAAAATAAGAGGTCGCTGTGTGGGAAGTGGTCATAAGGCTTAGGAAACAAATTTTATTCTGAAATTGTATTCTTCTGTACAGGAATGTATATGTATCTCACAGTATACAAATCTTTGACAAAGTTATAGTGTACATGACTGTACAGTAGTAGGGCATTGGGAAATGATGGTGAAAAAGAGTCACATTTGGAACCAGGGAGAAAGAGGGCAGCTACAGGTGATAACATAGTTAAGAGCATTTGAAATTCAAGTTAGGAAGAAGGAATTTAGAGAGTACATTGAAGGACTTGAAAGCTCCTACCTATGACCCTGTTCTCCTTCTATAATGCCCTAGAAATATTATTGAGCTCACAGTGTTTCTCTATATAGGCTATCAGCTTAAGTTATTTTATTTTTGACAGGTTTTTTTTTTTTTTTTTTTTTTTTTTGTGGAGCTTCATATGCTACTTCCATACAGATTTCAAATTACTCAACCTCAAAGTGCAACTGGCAGTATAATGACATCTTGAAAGAAATACTTGGTGGATACACATATTTTTGCACTGTGTATACTGAAAAAGATGTTGCATTCTTATTTTTAAGGCAAAAATGCAACCTATAAAAGCCTCAGTATGATGTGTCAAGGGTTAATGTAAATATTTTCCATGGATGTCAGGCATGCACATGTCCAGGAGAGGCTTCGACAAAACTTATGGAACCGAATGTCAGATAGTAGGACCTTTCCCCTCCAATATCTAGTGTCTGTGCTCTGATTACTGATTTTTGCTTCTGAACCAGATGTGCAGACACAGTGGGGGCAACCACTGTTGGTGTGTCTCCCCACCATTGCTATAATCCCCTTCTGATCCAGCTGAGGTGACTTCCAGGGAGTTTAAAAGCTTGTACTGTTTTCCCTTCCCATCCTGTTTTTCTTTTTGGAGCCAGACATTAAAGACTAGGACTTTTGTAAAGTAAGAAGCATATACAGAGATAATGGGAAGGTCTCCTTGTATGTACCTGGAATGATATAGGCTCAAAAAGACCAGAAAGGAATTTAAATTTTTCACCTAAACCTGATCCTCTGCACAGAGATAGCCTAAAGCAATCTAAATTATAAAAATGAGACAGGAGTTCTAGATGACAGGTTGGCAGGATGCTAAGCTCACCCTTCCTCAGGAACACATCACATTACAACTACATATGGAGAAACTCCTGCTGAAATCCATGTGGGCAAGAGCAGAACAGCTGTTCTACAATGAAGGTTATAAAGAATAATCCATATGGAGTCTTCCAGGAAGGGGAAAACAGCGATATGGTTGGGACCTATACTTCTCACCTGGGACAGAGAAGAGGAAAAAGGATATCACAGGCTGGGGAATCCTCCTGGAGAAGCAAGGATTTGGGGCCACAGTTTACGCACACCAGCCCTAGGGTTTAACAACAGGAAATAAACCCCCTTTCTGGCTTGAAAACCAGTGGAGAGTTACCTGAATGCTGCACGTAACTGACACCCTGCTCTTGAAGAACATGTGCCAGATCTGCTCACTCCCAGTCACAGCATGGTGGCAGCAGATTGAAAACTGCCTGGAACTCCATCCAGCTGGCAAGGACCACCCCAGCATTCCCTCTTCCCCAGCCCTAACTGAGCTCCTGCCCCAGTCTCTCATGCTCCTGTGGTCACTCACCACTAAAGGGGAGGATGGATTCCATTGCTAACAAAAGTGTGCACACTTGGAGGGATGGGAGGTGACTTGGACACTGAGGCTGCAACTGAGCCACTGTCAACTCATATGTCTCTGTAGGCACTCGAGGAGGAGTGACGTTAGATCCAGGGAAGAGAACACTATCACCAGTGTGCACATTCCTATCCATATTGGGAGAGAGCAGGGTCAGCTCTGTGCTGTAGCACCAACCCCTCACCATTGCCCAGCCACTAACTGAGGAAAGGTTGTTGATGCTTAGTTATTAAATCATGTCCAACTCTTTTGTGACCCCATGGACTGTAACCCACAAGGCCCCTCTGTTCATGGGATTACCCAGTCAAGGATACTGAAATTGGTTGCCATTTCCTGCTCCAGAGGACCTTCCTGGCCCAGGAGTCAAACCTGGGTCTCCTACCCCTGGTAGATTTTTTTTTTTACCACTGAGCCAACAAGGAAGCCTTTTGCACACTAGGGAAAAAGTGAAACCAGCACAGAGCCGAGAACCCAACACAGCCCTAAGCTCACAGGCCTAGAATAATTCAGAAACTGCCATCACATACAGGAGAAATCCACTTTCTCAACACTCTTGTTTCAGCTCCTCAGGCCACACAGCTACCCCTGATAAGGTGATGAAAGCCACTGAGAACTGGGAAGCCCTTGCTCACACCTGGCTCTGGCTCTGGTCCCACCAACTCCAGCCCTACATCCCACCAATGCAGTGGCTGCCATCACACCCCAGGGAAAGATATGGTCCATGCTCACTTCAGATCCAGTTCTCCCACCAAAGCCGTTGAACATACACAGACTTCATAGGGACACTCCTATACAAGAAACCACTTTCAAGGACTGGAATATGTAACTGCTTTACCTAAGAGAGACAGAAAAACTTAAGAAAAATAAGAAGTTGTAAGAATTTGTTTCAGATGAAAGAACAAGAGCAACTAAAACCTTGATTAAAACCCTAATGAAAAGTAGATGGAGAACAGTGTGGAGATTCCTTAAAAAACTGGAAATAGAACTGCCTTATGATCCAGCAATCCCACTGCTGGGCATACACACTGAGGAAACCAGAAGGGAAAGAGACACGTGTACCCCAGTGTTCATTGCAGCACTGTTTATAATAGCCAGGACATGGAAGCAACCTAGATGTCCATCAGCAGATGAATGGATAAGAAAGCAGTGGTACATATACACAATGGAGTATTACTCAGCCATTAAAAAGAATACATTTGAATCAGTTCTAATGCAGCGGATGAAACTGGAGCCTATTATACAGAGTGAAGTAAGCCAGAAGGAAAAACATAAATACAGTATACTAACGCATATATATGGAATTTAGAAAGATGGTAACAATAACCCGGTGTACGAGACAGCAAAAGAGACACTGATGTATAGAACAGTCTTATGGACTCTGTGGGAGAGGGAGAGGGTGGGAAGATTTGGGGGAATGGCATTGAAACATGTAAAATATCATGTAAGAAATGAGTTGCCAGTCCAGGTTCAATGCACGATACTGGATGCTTGGGGCTAGTGCACTGGGACGACCCAGAGGGATGGTATGGGGAGGGAGGAGGGAGGAGGGTTCAAGATGGGGAACACATGTATACCTGTGGTGGATTCATTTTGATATTTGGCAAAACTAATACAATTATTTAAAGTTTAAAAATAAAAAAATTAGGAAAAAAAAAAAAAAAGTAGATAACTAATTTACCTGATAAAGAATTCAAAGCAATAGTAGTAAGAATGCTAATAAAACCAGGCGAAATAATAGATGAACAGCATGAGTATTTTAACAAGGAACTAGGAAAAAAAAAAAAAAGACAGTTATAGCTCAAGTATACAATAACTGTGTGAAAAATACACTAGAGGGAATTAGAGGCATTTTAGTGTAAAGATGAATGCTTAAGTGATATGGGTGATAGAATAATGGAAACCACACAATGAGAATAGAAAAAAAGAACAACAGATTTTAAAAAATATTCCAGGTTCAGTGCACGGTACTGGATGCTTGGGGCTGGTGCACTAGGACGACCCAGAGGGAAGGTAGGGGAGGGAGGAGGGAGGAGGGTTCAGGATGGGGAACACGGGTATACCTGTGGCGGATTCATTTCGATATTTGGCAAAACTAATACAATATTGTAAAGTTTAAAAATAAAATAAAATTTAAAAAAAAGAAAAAAAACAAAAAAACAAAAGCAGAGACATCACTTTGCCAACAAAGGTCCGTCTAGTCAAGGCTATAGTTTTTCCTGTGGTCATGTATGGATGTAAGAGTTGGACTGTGAAGAAGGCTGAGCGCCGAAGAATTGATGCTTTTGAATTGTGGTGTTGGAGAAGACTCTTGAGAGTCCCTTGGACTGCAAGGAGATCCAGCCAGTCCATTCTGAAGGAGATCAGCCCTGGGATTTCTTTGGAAGGAATGATGCTAAAGCTGAAACTCCAATACTTTGGCCACCTCATGCGAAGAGTTGACTCATTGGAAAAGACTCTGATGCTGGGAAGGATTGGGGGCATGAGGAGAAGGGGACAACAGAGGATGAGATGGCTGGATGGCATCACTGACTCGGACTGAGTCTGGGTGAATTCTGGGAGTTGGTAATGGACAGGGAGGCCTGGCGTGCTGCGATTCATGGGGTCACAAAGAGTCAGACACGACTGAGAGACTGAACTGAACTGAACTGAAAATGGTAAATGTTGGGGCATGTATATTTTACCACAGTTAAAAAAAGTTACTTCCAAACCATCTAGAGATTCAAGATGTGTTACAAAGTTTCATGTGATTTCTAATAAATTGAGAAATAATATGGGTCAAAGCAAGGTTTGAAGCAACAGGAATATTATCTATTAATTTCTAAAATATTTGTCAAAGATAAAATTAAAATACATGTTAAAAAAAAATATGAGTAGTTTAATGGACCTCTGTGACAACATCAAGCTTATTAGCATTTGTGTTGTAGTGGAACCAGCAGAAAGAAAGAGAAAATGTAAAAGATGTATTTAATGAAATTTTGGCTAAACACTTGAAGGAAGCAGCTATCCAGGTTTGGGAATTATGGAGAGTCTCAAACAAGATGAACCCAAAGCAAAATACACTGCAGCATATCATAGTTAAAATGGCAAAAGATTAAGATCAAAATAGAATTTTAAAGGCAGCAATAGGAAAACAAAGAATCTCATTGGAGGAAACCCACATAAGTCTATTATAAGCTGATTTTTCTGAAGGACTTCTGCAGGAGTAACACAAATATATTTAAACTGCTAACGCGGTGGGGGGGGGGGGTGGAGGGGAAAACCCTGCAGCCTAGGATACTCTTCTAAGCAAGTCTATCATTCAGAATTGAAGTAAAAATAAAGAGCATCTCCAACAAGCAAAAACTAAAAGGGTTCACCAATACAAAAGCAACTATAGAGGAAATGTTAAAAAGTCTTCTTTGTTGAAAAAAGACCACAAGAAGAATAAGAAATTAGAGGAAGGGAAAATTCTATTGGTAAAGGCAAGTATATAGTAAAGGCTGTGGACCAACCACTTTAAGCTAATATAGTGGTTAAAAATGAAAATTGTAGAATCAGGCCAAGATATGAAAGCAACCTAAATGTCCATCAAGGGCCAAACGGATAAAATGTGATAAAACACACAATGGAATACTGCTCGGCTGTTAAAAAGAATGAAGCTTTGCCATTAGCAATAAATGAATGGACTTGGAGAATATTATACTAAATGAAATAAGTCACTGAGAAAGACAAACACTAAATGATACCATTTATATCTGAAATCTAAAAGATACAACAAACTAGTAAATATAAAAATGAATCAGACTCACAGATATAGCAAACAAACTAATGATTACCAAAGAGGAATTAGAAGATGGGCGGGCAATAAAAGAGTAGGGAACTAAGAGATATAACTACTGTGTACAAAGTAAACAAGCTATAAGGATATACTGTACACACTGGGACTATAACCAATATTGTGTAATAAATATAAAAGAAATATAACCTTTGAAATTTGAATAACTGTTGTACACCTGAAACATATGATATTGTAGATATAAATCTCTATAAAAAGGTGAAAATTATAAATTCAGCCATGCTGCTGCTGCTGCTAAGTCGCTTCAGTTGTGTACGACTCTGTGCGACCCCATTGACGGTGGCCCACCAGGCTCCCCCATCCCTGGGATTCTCCAGGCAAGAACACTGGAGTGGGTTGCCATTTCCTTCTCCAATGCATGAAAGGAAAAAGTGAAAGTGAAGTCGCTCTGTCATGTCCAACTCTTCAGGACCCCATGGTCTGAAGCCTACCAGGCTCCCCCGTCCCTGGGATTTTCCAGGCAAGAGTACTGGAGTGGGGTGCCATTGCCTTCTCCAAAATTCAGCCATAACTCCAACAAATGGAATAGACATGAAAAATGTAAAATACAACATCTAAAACACAAAATGTGGGAGAAGCAAGTACAACTGTAAATATACTAGAATTTGTTTGAACTTAAATTATTAGCAGTTTAAAATGAGTGGCTATAGGTATAGGTCAACATATATGAAACTTGTGGTAACCATAATAAACAACCTGCAGTAGATATTATAAAAACTAGAGAGAAAGGAGCACAAACACAAAACTACAGAAATCATCAAACTACAGTGGAAGAGACCAATAGAAAAAGACAGAGAAGACATTCAGAAATATCCAGAAAACAAGTAGCAAAAGATAGTAAGTAATACATATTTACATGTCAGTAGACTAAATGTTCCAATAAGAAGACATAGGGTGGCTAAATGGATTAAAAACAAAACAAAACAAACCAACAGACAAACAGAGTACCATCTAACATATGCTGCCTACAAGAGATTCATTTCGGATCTAAAGAGACACACAGAATAAAATGAGGGATAGCAAAACCAATACAATATGGTAAAGTAATTAACCTCCAATTAAAATAAATAAACTTAAATTAAAAAAAAAAAGATATTCAAGTCAAGAGGAAAAAAAGAAAGAGGGGGATTCTATACCCATATAAGACAAAGTAGTCATTACAACAAAGTCAGTGAAAGACAAAGGAAAGGACAAATGAAAGACAAAGGAAGGACAACGAAAGACAAAGACAAGGAAGGACATTAAAAGGATCAATGCAGAAGAGAATATAACATTCAGAAACATATATGGACCTAGTATGCTTATGTGCTAAGTTGTTTCAGTCGTGTCCGATTTTTGTGACCTGGTGGACTGTAGCCAGCCAGGCTCCTCTGTCCATGGGATTCTCCAGGCAAGAATTCTGGTTTGGGTAGCCATTCCCTTCTACAGGGGATCTTCTCGATCCAGGAATTGAACCCAGGTCTCCTGCATTGTGGGTAGATTCTTCACCTTCTGAACCACCAGGGAAGCCCTTGGAAAAAGGTACAGAGGTTCATCACAAAGCTAAAAATAAAACTGCCTATGATCCAACAATCAGTATATATCTGAAGAAAATGAAAACAGTACCATGAAAAATTATATGTGACCAGAGTTCACGGCAGCATTATTGTCAATAGCAAAGATGTGGAAGCCACCTAAGTGTGAATCAACATATAAATTATGTATATATGGACTTCCCTGGTGGCTCAGATGGTAAAGCGTCTGTCTACAATGCGGGAGACCTGGGTTCGATCCCTTGTTGGGAAGATCTGCTGGAGAAGGAAATGGCAATCCATTCCAGTACTATTGCCTGGAAAATCCCATGGACAGAGAAGCCTGGTAGGCTACAGTCCATGGGGTCCCAAAGAGTCGGACACAACTGAGCAACTGACTGATATGTGTGTGTGTGTGTGTGTGTGTGTGTGTGTGTATACATACATCATACACATATACATTTAAAGGCTTAATAATCAGTTAAATTCAGTTGCTGAGTCATGTCTGACTATTTGTAACCCCATGGAATGCACCATGCCTGGCCTCCCTGTCCATCAACAACTCCAGGAGTTTACTCAAACTCAGCTCCATTGAATCGGTGATGCCATCCAACCATCTCATCTTCTGTTGTCCCCTTCTCCCCCTGACTTCAATCTTTCCCAGCATCAGGGTCTTTACAAATGAGTCAGCTCTTCACATCAGGTGGCCAAAGTACTAGAGTTTCAGCTTCAATATCAGTGGGCTTGAGAGTCCTTTGGACTGCAAGGAGATCCAACCAGTCAATTTTGAAGAAAATCTGTTCTGAATATTCATTAGAAGGACTGATGCTGAAGCTGAAACTCCAATACTTTGGCCACCTGATGCAAAGAACCAGCTCATTGGAAAAGACCCTGATACTGGGATAGATTTAGGGCAGGAGGAGAAGGGGATGACAGGTTGGATGGCATCATCGACTCAATGGACATGAGTTTGAACAAACTCTGGGAGATAGTGAAGAATAGGGAAGCCTGGAGTGCTGCAGTCCTTGGGATCTCAAAGAGTTGTACAAGACTGAGAAACTGAACAACAACCAAAAAAAGAAGAGGAAGTGGGAAGAATTAAGACATTGAGACTAACATATAAACACTACTATGTATAATATAGATAACTAATGAGAACCTCCTGTATAGCACAAGAATCTCTACTCAATGGTCTGTAGTGACTTACATGGGAAGGAAATTAAAAAAAAAAAAAAAGTGGTTATATGTATACATATGACTGATTCAATCTGCTATACAGCAAGAAACTAACACAACATTGTAAAGCAATTACATTGTAATAAAAGTTAACTAAAAAAATGAAACCTATTAGGCACCATCTACGTGCTAGACTAGCAATATCCAATTTAAATATAATTCAAGTCCCACATATGATTTCAAACTTTCTGCTAGCTGAATTAAAAAGGTAAAAGAGAAAGATGTGACATTAATTATAATAATGTTTCCTGTAACTCATTAGATCCAAAATATTATCACTTCAACATGCAGCCAATATAAAAATCAAGATACTTTTACCTTTTATTGTACTAAGCCTTCAAAATGTTCTCAGAACAGCACAGATCAATGTGATACTACTCTTTTTAATTAAAAACACTTGATCTCTATTTAGATTTATAACATTTACAATTTAAGAGATAGATTCCCAACTTAAGTTGTGTCAAACATGTGCTGGGCTATCTCTAGTTCTGGCGAGTGGGGGTTGCTCTCAAGTTGCGGCTCATGAGCTTGGTATTTGTCGCACTTGGGCTCTAGAGCGTGGGCTTCAGTTGTTGTGGCCAAAGGGCTCAGTAGTTGTGGCGAATGGAATTAGTTGTCCCAGGACATGTGGCATCTTCCCTTATCAGGAATTGTACCCATGTCCCCTGCATTGGCAGGTAGATTCTTTACTACTGGACTACCAGGGAAGTTCCATGGCCGTACACTTTGTGTCATTTAAAAATAAAATATCTTATTTAGTTAAATAGTAACTTTTTCATATTTTTACAGTTTTATTGAGATAAATTGACTGTATATGTTTAGTGAACGTGAAAGTGACTCAGTCATGTCTGACTCTTTGTGGACCCATGGATTATATGGTCCATGGAATTCTCCAGGCCAGAATGCTAAGGTGGATAGTCTTTCCCTTCTCCAGGGGATCTTCCCAACCCAGAGATCAATCCCAGATCTTCTGCATTCAGGGGGATTCTTTGCCAGGTGAGCCACCAGGGAAGCCCAAGAATACTGGAGTGGGTAACTTATCGCTGCTCCAGTGGATCTTGCTGACCCAGGAATTGAACTGGGGTCTCCTGCATTGCAGGTAGGGATTCTTTACCAAGTGAGCTATCAGGGAAGCCCAGTTTTAGGGAATGTGGTTCAAGATGGTGACATAGGAGGATCCTGGATTCACCTCCTCTCATGAATGCAGTGAATCTACAGCTACGTATGAAGCAGTCACCTCTGAAAAAGATCTGAAAACTAGCTGAGCACCTTCTTCACCTTGTAAGGTGAGGAAAAGTCACACTGAGGTGGATAGAACAGGCTGAGATACAGTCTCACTACAAACTCAACCTCTGATGCATAAACCAAAAATGGCGAAGGTACTCACAAACCTGATTTTTTTTTTTTGCACTATTCTAGTTCTGATATAGAAGAAAATTGTTATTTAGAACTGTTAAAATTATAAAAAACCTTTATCCTGAAGACCCAGTATTCCTTTTCTCCTTTAATAAGATTTATTTTCTAGACTGTGTAGAGAATTTATGGATTAGGAAATCTCAGAGGGAACATTTTTCCTATAAATGAGTTATTGACAGGCCAGTTAATTGGGATTCCCTAGTACCTCATCTGGTAATGAATCCACCTGGAATTCAGGAGACCCCAGTTCAATTCCTGGGTCAAAAAGCCCCTCTGGAGGAGGGATAAGCAACCCACTCTGTATTCTTGGGCTTCCCTTGTGGTGCAGATGGTAAAGAATCCATCTGCAATGAGGGAAACGTGGGTTTGATCCCTGGGCAGGGAAGATCCCCATGGAGGAGTATATGGCAACCCACTTCAGTATCCTTGCCTGGAGAATCCCCAAGGTCAGAGGAACCTGGTAGGTCACAGTCCATGGGGCCACAAAGAGTTGGACAAGACTGAGTGACTAAGTATAGCACCAGCAATGATTTTCTAGGACTCATTTCTGAATCATATTTTCCAGAATTGCTCTTATGCCAAGCTTAAATATGTCTGGCTTCATGCATAAACTGGGTGAAAGACTCTTAACAAGTTTCTGAATTTCTTACATATTTGCTACATAAATTGTTTTTGCATCAGTTGTTTTTGTAGGAAAAAAGAGATTAGGGCTTCCTCTTCATTTCTGTAATCTAAATGAACAGAAAATGGGAGTTTTGGCTCTTCTTTGGGGAATGGAAAATCCCTAAGTGAAGGGAAAACTTGAGTAAACTATGGATTCTCTAAGGGACTAAGGACAGATTAAGCTACAGACTGCAAATGCAATCCCCCCAGGTCCCTATTATACATAGACTGTTTCCCTGGGGAAGAGACTGAGCAAACTTCTGCCACATTTATAAGTGAGTGCATTATAGCATTATACTCACATTAAATCATCTGTGACTTACCAAGTGGCAAAAATAATAATAAATAAAAATGTTTATTTTTTTCTGCTGCTTGAGTGGACTGAAAGTCATAAACAGAAATTATGATTTATATTTCTAAAAGATTTTGAAGTCAAATCAGAAAATACATGTGGGCTGAATTCTATTAGAATCAAAGGAACCAAGGCTTTAGAACCTGAAATTGCCTACTAAGACCAGAGGGTAAAACCAATGATAAGAAAGCCCTGGGGTTTTCTGGAGAAAGGAAGGTGAGTTTCTGAATTTCATTTATTCATGTTCTTCTTGTTTGAAATGGAAGTCCAAGGATCTAAGATATGATTATTTCCCAATTTTGCCTCCTGAGACTCACATAAATCTTAGAAAAATATCTATTTAAGACATGGACCAGTGAATGCTCAGAGACATGGGGCCTAAAAGGATGCATTAGATCAGTCAGTAAGTCCCCTCTCCATGGATGGAAGTCTCACTCATCTACAATTACAGTTTTTACTCTGTGATGTGGGGAGGAGAGTTAACCTCTTGTAGACTCTGGCCTACAATGGCAGCCCACTCAAGTACTCTTGCCTGGAAAATCCCATGGATGGAGGAGCCTGGTAGGCTGCAGTCCATGGGGTTGCTAAGAGTCGGACATGACTGAGTGACTTCACTTTGACTTTTCACTTTCATGCATTGGAGAAGGAAATGGCAACCCACTCCAGTGTTCTTGCCTGGAGAATGCCAGGGACGGGGGAGACTGGTGGGCTGCCGTCTATGGGGTCGCACAGAATCAAACACGACTGAAGTGACTTAGCAGCAGACTCTGGCCATTTAGTTTTAGTTAAGAAGCAATTTTCTTTGTTCTCACCCCACCAGTCTAATCGGCTTTAAAGAGCAGCACTTAATCACTAGAGTCTTTGTTTATAGTCTTACTGGTGAGGGGAGACTCCAAGTGAAAGGAGAAATGTTGAGATATGGGAAGAATGAGTCGATCCTGGTCCAAATCTCTCCTTTATCCACTGTTTGTTTTTTCCCCAAGCAGTCAAGTCTGCACAGGGCAGTGGTTTCTTTCTTCTGTAGGCTAAGTTTTGATACTCTTTCCTATTTAGTTTATAAAGACCCAAAAAAGCAAAATTCCCTGTCACCCCATTTCATGAAAATGGTTAACACAGTTCCATGAGAGAGTAGGTAAGACAATTCCATAAATCCAGGCTGGGTTACTGTCAGATATCCCCGGCCGAAACACCACACTTGTGAGAGGAGATACTGTGTGAAAATTGAGTCATTGTTCTCTATGTAACCTTTTTCTTCTGTGCTCACAGATCACCTTAGAGAAGAATGGCTCCTGGAAATGGCTCTTTTGTGACCAAATTCATTCTGTTGGGATTAACCAACCAGCCAGATCTCCAACTCCCTCTATTCTTCCTGTTCCTAGGAATGTACATGGTCACTGTGCTGGGAAATTTGGGATTGATAACACTAATTGCACTGAATTCACACCTACACACCCCCATGTACTTTTTCCTTTTTAACTTGTCCTTCATAGACCTCTGTTATTCTTCTGTATTTACACCCAAAATGCTGATTAACTTCATATCAAAAAAGAATATTATTTTTTACGTGGGGTGCATGACCCAGCTCTACTTTTTCAGTTTTTTTATCATTTCTGAAATCTATGTGCTAACATCAATGGCCTATGACCGCTATGTGGCCATCTGTAAGCCACTCTTGTATAATGTTGTTGTGTCCCCTAAAGTGTGTTCCAGCCTTATGCTTGGTTCCTACTTGATGGCACTTTCTGGTGCCATGGCTCACACTGGATGCATGCTGAGACTGACCTTCTGTGATGCAAACACCATCAACCATTATTTCTGTGACATCCTCCCTCTGCTCCAGCTTTCCTGCACAAGTACCTACGTCAGTGAGCTGGAAATGTTCATCGTGGTAGGTATCAATATCATTGTGCCCAGTCTCACCATCTTTGTCTCTTGTGGTCTCATCCTCACCAACATCCTCCACATCAGCTCCACAGAGGGCAGGTCCAAAGCCTTCAGCACCTGCAGTTCGCACATCATTGCTGTTTCTCTCTTCTTTGGATCAGGGGCATTCATGTATCTCAAACCACCTTCTGCTGTGTCTATGGATGAGGGGAAAATCTCTTCTGTCTTTTACACCAATATGATTCCTATGATGAACCCATTAATCTACAGCTTGAGGAACAAAGATGTTAAACTTGCTCTGAGAAAAACCCTGAGTATGAGACAGTTTTAATTAGAACCGTCTGTATGCATGCGTTACAGGACAGTGATATTGAGTGTTTAATTTTAATGACAATCTTCTTATCATATTTTTATTATCTTTTTACCTAGTATCTTAAATAAATTTGAGTCCTATTTATATAATTTATTTCCATTTTTATATATATATATATTTTTTTACTGTTTTCAAGATACATGTCATCTCTTTTTCTTGCATAGTAATAACATTAAATAGTGAATGTATTATCTCTTTTCATTATAATTTTGAAATTATTTTTCCACTGGGAAAAGATGAGTGGTCTCCAAATAGTGAATTACATAGCACTAGACTGAAAACATATCACTAGGGTTGTTTTTATCTATCAACTTGCAATAAGAAGGATAAATGAGGATAAATGCTCTGTTTCTACTCTTATCTTCCCATATTTGACTTGGCAATAATATATCTTCTTTAAATACCAGAGACTGGCGGTTCTAAGAGTATCAAGGACAATCCATTTCCCGTCCATAAGCTTTTGGCGAAGAGTTTTATTTTTCACCTTTGCAAGTAAAATTGACATATAGCCAATCAACAAAATACATGTCTTGCATGGGTGGGAAAGTGAATCCAATACTGGATAATCATTTACTTTAAGTCACACAGCTTTAGAAAGAAAAATTATAGACTAAATTCTGATCATTCTGACTTCAAATGTATTATTCTTTAGTATGTTCTATACACTCTTCATTATGTTATTCTATTTCAATGAACATGAAATATAAGAAAACATTCCTGATTTAAAGTTGACTCTTCTCTGTCTCAGAATGACATATGAATTTTTCTTAAACTGGGTAATCCTTTCTTTTCTTTTTAGCAAAACAGCTTGATTGTCTTTTGCTGTTGTTGTTATCAGAAAGAGAAAGTTTTAGGGGATCATATAGAGATGGTTTGCTCAAAAAGGGAAATTAATATTTCTGCAAAATTAAAAACCTGAATTTGGAATGCTTTTAAGTGTTTGTACTTCAGAGAACAGGGCATGAACATTAAGGATGCTCAGATCAGATCAGATCAGTCACTCAGTCGTCTCCGACTCTCTGCGACCCCATGAATCGCAGCACGCCAGGCCTCCCTGTCCATCACCAACTCCCGGAGTTAACCCAGACTCAACGTCCATCGAGTCAGTGATGCCATCCAGCCATCTCATCCTCTGTCGTCCCCTTCTCTTCTTGTCCCCAATCCCTCCCAGCATCAGAGTCTTTTCCAATGAGTCAACTCTTTGCATGAGGTGGCCAAAGTACTGGAGTTTCAGCTTTAGCATCATTCCTTCCAAAGAAATCCCAGGGCCGATCTCCTTCAGAATGGACTGGTTGGATCTCCTTGCAGTCCAAGGGACTCTCAAGAGTCTTCTCCAACACCACAGTTCAAAAGCATCAATTATTCGGTGCTCAGCTTTCTTCAAGTTCAACTCTCACATCCATACATGACCACAGGAAAAACCATAGCCTTGACTAGATGGACCTTTGTTGGCAAAGTAATGTCTCTGCTTTTGAATATGCTATCTAGGTTGGTCATAACTTTCCTTCCAAGGAGTAAGCGTCTTTTAATTTCATGGCTGCAGTCACCATCTGTAGTGATTTTGGAGCCCAGAAAAATAAAATCTGACACTGTTTCCACTGTTTCCCCACCTACTTCCCATGAAGTGATGGGACCGGATGCCATGATCTTCATTTTCTGAATGTTGAGCTTTAAGCCAACTTTTTCACTCTCCTCTTTCACTTTCATCAAGAGGCTTTTTAGTTTCTCTTCACTTTCTGCCATAAGAGTGGTGTCATCTGAATATCTGAGGTTATTGATATTTCTCCCAGCAATCTTGATTCCAGCTTGTGTTTCTTCCAGTCCAGGGTTTCTCATGATGTACTCTGCATATAAGTTAAATAAGCAGGGTGACAATATACAGCCTTGATGTACTCCTTTACCTATTTGGAACCAGTCTGTTGTTCCATGTCCAGTTCTAACTGTTGCTTCCTGACCTGCATACAAATTTCTCAAGAGGTAGTTCAGGTGGCCTGGTATTCCCATCTCTTGAAGAATTTTCCACAGTTTACTGTGATCCACACAGTCAAAGGCTTTGGCATAGTCAATAAAGAAGAAATAGATGTTTTTCTAGAACTCTCTTGCGTTTTCCATGATCAGGTGGATGTTGGCAATTTGATCTCTGGTTCCTCTGCCTTTTCTAAAACTAGCTTGAACATCCGGAGGTTCACGGTTCACATATTGCTGAAGCCTGGCTTGGAGAATTTTGAGCATTACTTTATTAGCGTGTGAGATGAGTGCAATTGTGCGGTAGTTTGAGCATTCTTTGGCATTGCCTTTCTTTGGGATTGGAATGCAAACTGACCTTTTCCAGTCCTGTGGCCACTGCTGAGTTTTCCAAATTTGCTGGCATATTGAATGCAGCACTTTCACAGCATGATCTTTCAGGATTTGGAATAGCTCAACTGGAATTCCATCACCTCCACTAGCTTTGTTCATAGTGATGTTTTCTAAGGCCCACTTGACTTCACATTCCAGGATGTCTGGCTCTTGGTCAGTGATAACACCATCGTGATTATCTGGGTCATGAAGATCTTTTTGTACAGTTCTTCCGTGTATTCTTGCCATCTCTTCTTAATATCTTCTGCTTTTGTTAGGTCCATACCATTTCTGTCCTTTATTGAGCCCATCTTTGCATGAAATGTTCCTTTGGTATCTCTGATTTTCTTGAAGAGATCCCTAGTCTTTCCCATTCTGTTGTTTTCCTCTATTTCTTTGCATTGATTGCTGAGGAAGGCTTTCTTATCTCTTCTTGCTATTCTTTGGAACTCTGCATTCAGATGTTTATATCTTTCCTTTTCTCCTTTGCTTTTTGCTTCTATTATTTTTCAGCTATTTGTAAGGCCTCCCCAGACAGCCATTTTGCTGTTTTGCATTTCTTTTCCAGGGGGATGGTCTTGATCCCTGTCTCCTGTACAATGTCATGAACCTCATTCCATAGTTCATCAGGCACTCTATCTATCAGATCTAGGCCCTTAAATCTATTTCTCACTTCCACTGTATAATCATAAGGGATTAGATTTAGGTCATACCTGAATGGTCTAGTGGTTTTCCCTAGTGTCTTCAATTTAAGTCTGAATTTGGCAATAAGGAGTTCATGGTCTGAGCCACAGTCAGCTCCTGGTCTTGTTTTTGTTGACTGTATAGAGCTTCTCCATCTTTGGCTGCAGAGAATATAATCAATCTGATTTCGGTGTTGACCATCCGGTGATGTCCATGTATAGAGTCTTCTCTTGTGTTGTTGGAAGAGGGTGTTTGTTATGACCAGTGCATTTTCTTGGCAAAACTCTATTAGTCTTTGCCCTGCTTCATTCCATATTCCAAGGCCAATTTTGCCTGTTACTCCAGGTGTTTCTTGACTTCCTACTTTTGCATTCCAGTCCCCTATAATGAAAAGGACATCTTTTTTGTGTGTTCGTTCTAAAAGGTCTTGTAGGTCTTCATAGAATCGTTTAACTTCAGCTTCTTCAGCGTTACTGGTTGGGGCCTAGACTTGGATTACTGTGATATTGAATGGTTTGCCTTGAAACGAACAGAGATCATTCTGTTGTTTTTGAGATTGCATCGAAGTACTGCATTTCAGACTCTTTTGTTGACCATGATGGCCACTCCATTTCTTCTGAGGGATTCCTGCCCGGAGTAGTAGATATAATGGTCATCTGAGTTAAATTCACCCATCCAGTCCATTTCAGTTCGCTGATTCCTAGAATGTCGACATTCACTCTTGCCATCTCTTGTTTTACCACTTCCAATTTGCCTTGATTGATGGACCTGACATTCCAGGTTCCTATGCAATATTGCTCTTTACAGCATCGGACCTTGCTTATATCACCAGTCACATACACAGCTGGGTATTGTTTTTGCTCTGGCTCCATCCCTTCATTCTTTCTGGAGTTATTTCTCCACTGATCTCCAGTAGCATATTGGGTACCTACTGACCTGGGGAGTTTCTCTTTCAGTATCCTATCATTTTGCCTTTTCATACTGTTCATGGGGTTTTCAAGGCAAGGATACTGAAGTGGTTTGCCATTCCCTTCTCCAGTAGACCACATTCTGTCAGATCTCTCCACTATGACCCGCCCATCTTGGGTTGCCCCACGGGCATGGCTTAGTCTCATTGAGTTAGACAAGGCTGTGGTCCTAGTGTTATTATGTCAGGACTCAAAGAGCATATGGTCAATAAATAAGATGTCCCAGTGTGGGACACAGTCGTGAGATTTAGGGACCTGGGTTTCCCTTGTGGTAAAGTATCTTCCTTCAGTGTGGAAGACCTGGGTTTGATCCATGGGTTGAGAAGATCCCCTGGAGAAGGGAACCCACTCCACTATTCTGGCCTGGAGAATTCCATGCACTGTATAGTCCATGGGATTACAAAGAATCCTACAAGGCATCAGTTACAGGAGATAAATCATGAGGAGTAATTGCATCAAGAAAAGAAAAAGTAATTTGCACAGAAAAGTTTTTGATAATGAAAACCTTTATCTATGGACTCACTCCTTGTGCAAGACCCTAGATACTATTGAAATCACAGGATTTCTCTAGAAAAGATGAAAGCTTAAGTTATTTATGATTTAAAATGTTAAAGCAACAGGACTAGATGACTTTTGAACAAGTAGATTATTTCTGGTTTTGCTGGATTCTGTGTGCTACGTTCATATGGAGTTTTAGGTACAGAAACATCAAATTGCAGCTGGGAGAATAATGACAATGTGAAAGAAATATTTGGAGAATAAAGCGAGTTATGACAAGAATGTTGGATTATTTTTTGAAAGCAAAAGTGTGCTACTTTAAAAATCCTCAATATGCTGTATCAGTGACCCTGTAATCATTTTCTAAGATATTTTGAAAAATATTAACTACTAAACACTCTTCTTAAACTCCAGTCAGTATTTATGTATTTTGAAATTTGGCAAAGCTGACTTTTTACTTTTTTTTTTTTTTTTTTTTTTTTTTTTTGAGATGATCAGCATAACTAAATGTTTTTTGAGATGTTCAGCATAACTAAATCTTTGGCTAATATTTCTAGATGACCACTCTTTTTTCATCTCCTGACTGCAATACGGACATGACTGATTTTTCCTTAACAAGATCTATTTACCTAAAATTGTTGATCTTGGTCAGAGTTTTGTTTGTTTAAACTAGTATTTCTCTCTATAAACGTGTTTTTCAAATGGAAGCAAATGCATCTAAACAAGTGAACTTGACTGGGCCATTTGGAAACCTACAGAATACTGATGCATGTACTCTATTATGTATTTTATAACAATTTGAGGATCCCCAAGAGTAAATTAAGCCTGATCACTAATCTTTCATTTATTAAAATGAAATCTGTTCATTAATATAAAAGAACAGTTCTTTATAATGAGTAATGTATATCTTTGGTTAATCTGAAAAAAAATATAAATAACTTAAAATACAATGTTTCATAATTACGGGTAGTAACCTTGTAAAGGAGGCAACCTTGCTGATTGTTTGGCAACTTAATCATGTTTTAGTTAGCAATCTAACTGTGCATCTCTCTACTTGGACTTCTTTTAAGTGGAGGGGGAATCAAGCCAGAGGATTTTTTTTTCTCCATTTTATTTTTTAACTTTACAATATTGTATTGGTTTTGAAATATATCAACATGAATCTGCCACAGGTATACATGTGCTCCCCATCCTGAACCCTTCTCCCTCCTCCCTCCCTGTACCATCCCTCCGGGTCGTCCCAGTGCACCAGCCCCAAGCATCCAGTATCGTGCATCGAACCTGGACTGGTGACTCATTTCGTATATGATATTATACATGTTATATGTTCAGTTCATTCTCTTTGACTGAACTGACTCTTTGTGACCCAATGGACTACAGCACACCAGGCTTCGCTGTCCTTCACCAACTCCCAGAACTCGCTGAAACTCATGTCCATCAATTCAGTGATGCCATCAAACCATCAGATCCTCTGTCATCCTTCTCCTCCTGCCTTCAGTCTTTCCCAGCATCAGCATATTTTCTAATGACTCAGTTCTTCTCATTAGGTGGCCAAAGTATCAGCGCCTAAGCTTCAGCATCAGCCATCCCAATGAATATTCAGGACTGAGTTCTTTTAGGATTGACCGGTTTGATCTCCTTATAGTTCTTCCTTTCCTGAGTTATGTCATTGGCACTGACAGGTTTTGAAGGAAGTTATGGTTCTGCTGAAGGTGTTCCATCTTAGAGTCAACCTCATAAGCCCTGGATTTCTCCTGTGCCCATGAACCAGGACAGAGCTTTTCTAAGTTCATGTGAAATTGGATTATTTTTCAAGTTGCTGCATCACTAATATACATTTTCTTACCTAATTTAGCTAGACTAATGATTTCAAATATTATACAATATATTGGGAAGATTCTAAATAAGAGCTAGAGAACAAAGAAGATGTTTCAAAGAAGTCTACATTTAAAATTTCACATGGATGATTTTAATTTTCATTCATCAGAAATTCAATTGCTAACAATTTCTTCCATCTCTCCCTTTTAAGGGTTGCCCCACTAAAAACAAATAAGAAAATTACATAATTGTGGTAGCCGCACAAGTCATTATTTTGTTTGTGGAGGCCCTCTTTTTTTGGAGCATTTTGAAAGCATATTTTTGAGCATTTGATGCTTTTCTGTCAATAAGAGAGAGAAAACTCTATTATCATAGAATGATATTCTTCTCCCTCAAGATAAACTCATGTAGGTTTGTTTTATACACAAAAACATATGTATTTCTAAAATGTGTTTTAGACATTTCTAAAATGTGTCCAAGACAATTGAGTGGTCTTTGAAAAGTAAACATTCTCCTTTCTTTTTTATGTTTTTTGAGAAGGTTAAATTTTTGTAGCATATTTAAAGTGTGCAAGATACTTCAGTCAATCAGAACGGTACTTTCATGGCTTCTCATCAAAGTTAACTCTGATTCACTTTCTTCTTTAGTTTTAACCAAGCCTTAATCATAGTTCTAAGAAATATGTCTTTACTACATAGCTTCAATTTTCAAGTGGGTAATGGAGAACCACTGAAAGTTCTTGAACCAGGGAGGGACAGAGCTGTGCTTTCAGACCTTATTCTAGCAGCATTCAGTTCAGTTCAGTTCAGTTCAGTTGCTCAGTCGTGTCCAACTCTTTGTGACCACATGAACTGCAGCATGCCAGGCCTCCCTGTCCATCACCAACTCCCGGAGTTCACTCAAATCCACATCCATCGAGTCGGTGATGCCATCCAGCCATCTCATCCTCTGTCGTCCCCTTCTCCTCCTGACCCCAATCCCTCCCAGTATCAGAGTCTTTTCCAATGAATCAACTCTTTGCATGAGGTGGCAAAGTATTGGAGTTTCAGCTTTAGCATCAGTCCTTCCAAAGAACACCCAGGACTGATCTCCTTTAGAATGGACTGGTTGGATCTCCTTGCAGCATTGTTCATGAACAAACGAGTGAATATATGAGAAAATGCTAAAATAAGAGTTATGTGCCTCTATAGTTCAACATTACACTAGTTCAGTTTAATCATAAAGCCAGAAGTTGTGTGGTGGCTGGGGACAGGTAGGTGCAGGTCTTTGTGGTTGTAAACATTGTGGTTAAGCATAAGAGAAGCTTTGAATGTATTCTGAAAGCTCTTAGATAAAAATAAGATGAGTTTCAGAAGTATTGATTGAGTTCTTTCTGTGTACTCAGCTTTGTTCTTAGTTTCAGGATCCAAATAGTTAACAGGGTAGAATAAATGTTTGACTTAATAAAATATACAGTTTATAGAAAAGCATGAATTAAAAGGGGAAAGTTTGATGAATATTATAAAAAAGAATCTACTTAAATTTATGAAAACATGAGTAGTAACAGCTGATGTTTATTGACACTCATGCCAATACTGGCCCAACCATTTTACTTATTTTTTTATTCACTTGATTAACACAGCAGGTCAATGAAAGAGATGCTATTTTGACATTCCTTACTTCACGTAGGTGAACCTAGAGATTCAATAACTTGTCCAAAGTGTTATAGTATGTATAAGTGGAAGAAGGAAGGTAGGATTCAGAGGACTCTCTCTAATTCCATAACCCCTACTCTGTTCTATCATGAGAAAAATTGTTAATTTCAGTCACTGAAATGTTAAAGGAAATTAGCCAGTAGAAGAGTCAGGTAGAAATTTCAGGAAGATGTGAAAAGTATAAACTATAGAAGGGACATATTATATAACAAATTATTTCAGAGACATCTCAGATAGAGAACAACTGAAATGAGTCACTGCAACATTTGATGAATTCAGATAAAGAAATAAAGAAACCTGTAAGTAGGTCTCTTGTGGAAATACGCCCATTTAGTAAATGTGAATAAAGAGGGAATGAGACAATGTAACAGCTTCCCCTTCAGAGGTGTAGATAATGAGGAGATGTGAATTCACTTTGGATCTAACTGAGGGATGTACAGTCCCTAGAATAAAGCAAAAATGAGTAAAAGAGTGAGTCTGTAAGGAAATAAAGACAGATCATGAACCAGGATCCAAAATTTCCTTATTCCATATTAAACATATAATCTACATTCTGGGGAAGAGACCAGGCAAGCTTCTAACCTGTTTTTCACCAAGTGCATTACATCCTTAAACTCACATTAAATCTTCTGGGTCTAATCAAGTAGCAAGTATTATAATAAAAGGACTATCTTCTGTTGCTTGAGAACACTGAAAATACCAGAAATTATAGAAGTTCACGAAGATTTCCAGGGCATATGTGAATTAATGTCTACTTTCTCTCCCCTAAAATCAAAGGGATCAAGCCTGGAAAACATGAAATGACATTTGCAGAACCAACATGGTAAATACACAGGGTAAGGAGAAAGTCCTGAAGTTTTAAGATCAAAGTTGGGTGAGTTTCTGAATTTAATTTATAATACTTTTTCCTCATTTTGTGATCAAAGTCCAGGGACCTATCATATGTCCATTCTTTCTCATTTTGTGAAGCTGAGACTCAAGTAAAACTACTGGAAGCATTTGTTGGAGAGGAATCAGCGAATATTAGAGGGGCTCAAAGACATATCAGTCAGGAAGTTCCTCTAAGTAGGTGGATCTCTCATTCTTCTTCCTTTATGACTTTTACTCTGTGATAAGGTTGGTAACTTGATTCTCATAGACTTGGGTCCCCTCATCTTGAAGCAGTGTTCTTAGTTCCTGCCACATAAGGTCTAACCTGCATGAGAAGACACCACCAGATTGCTAGGGTCACTGCCTCCAGTTGGACTGGTGAGGGAAGAGTTGACATGAATGAAGGTTGGGATAGTGTCAGGCATTCACAGTGTGTATACTCTTTCATAGGAGGAGAAACCGTGGAAAAGCTGAGTTGTTCTCTAATGGAACCCTTTCGCCTGTGTCCACAGACTCCTTTAGAGAAGAATGGCTCTTGGAAATAGGTCTTTCCTGACTCAGTTCATTTTGATGGGAATAACAGACCAACCAGATCTCCAGCTCCCCATTTTCTTTCTGTTCTAGGAATGTACATGGTCACTGTGATGGGGAACCTGGGCTTGATAATCTTAATTCAACTGGATTCACATCTACATACTTTTCCCTCTTTAACTTTTCCTTCATAGATCTCTGTTATTCTTCTGTGTTTGCACCAAAAATGCTAAGTAACTTCACTTCGAAGAAGATCATTTCTTATATGGGGCTCATGACTCAGCTCTACTTTTTCTGTTTTCTTGTCATTTCTGAAATCTATGTGCTGACATCAATGGCCGATGACCTCTGTGTGGCCATCCGTAAGCCACTTTTGTATAACATTATGTCCCCTAAAGTGTGTTCCAGCCTTGTGCTTGGTTCCTACTGGATGGCATTTTCTGGGCCATGGCTCACACTGGATACACACAGAGACTGAACTTCTGTGATGCAAACACTATTAACCATTATTTCTGTGACATCCACCCTCTGCTTCAGCTCTCCTGTACAAGTACTCAGTCGATAAGTTGGTTGTTTTCACTGTGGTGGACATCAACATCACTGTGCCCAGTCTCACCATCTTTATCTTTATGGTCTTATTTTTTCCAGCATCTTCCACATCAGCTCCACAGAGGGCAGGTCCAAAGCCATCAGCACCTGCAGTTCCCACATCATTGCTGTTTCTCTCTTCTTTGGATCATGTGCATTTATATATCTTAAACCATCTTCTGCTGCATTTCTGGATGAGCAAAACTTCTCTTATCTCTTTGACACCAATGTGATTGCTATGATGAACCCCTTAATCTACAGCTTGAGACACAAAGATGTGAAAACTTCTCTCAGAAAAACTATATAGTTTTGATTAGAAATCACACCTCTTTTTGCAAATAATCACAGAATAGAGATATTCTCTTTTTAATTTTAATGATTTTTATTAGCAGTATTATTATCCTATTTTGTACCATATTGAAAGAAATTTTTGACATATCAATTTATTTATACTTAGCAAATAGGAGACTTCTCTTCTTGTTTACCATTTTCATAATTTCCTTCCAAACATGTTCCCACTTATTAGTACTATTTAGAAGAACATTTATTATCTTATTAATCATTCATTATAATCATTTTATTTATTTATTATAATACATTTTCTGCATTAATCTGAACTTAGCTTTCCCTGTGAAAATAGAAGACTGGCCAACAAATCATCAAGTCAGGGAACATTCAGTTCAGTTCAGTTCAGTCACTCAGTCATGTCCAACTCCTTGAAACCCATGGACTGCAGCATGCCAGGCCTCCCTGTCCATCACCAACTCCCGGAATTTACTCAAACTCATGTCCATCAAGTTGGTGATGCCCTCCAACCATCTCATCCTCTGTCATCCCCTTGTCCTCCCACCTTCAATCTTTCCCAGCATCAAGGTCTTTTCAAATGAGTCAGTTCTTTGCCTCAGGTAGCCAAAGTATTGGAATTTCAGCTTCAGCATCAGTCCTTCCAATGAATATTCAGGACTGATTTCCTTTAGGATGGATTGGTAGACTCTCCTTGCTATAGAAGGGACTCTCAAGAGTCTTCTCCAACACCACAGTTCAAAAGCATCAATTCTTTAGGACTCAGCTTTCTTTATAGTCCAACTCTTACATCCATATGACTTCTGGAAAAACCATAGCTTTGACAAGATGGACCATTAGTGTGACATAATGTCACTGGGGATGTCTTATCTGCCAATTGACTTTAGAAGCATGAATCTGAGAATGTTTCCTCTTCCCATCTTTTCAGGCTTCATTAAGCAAGATTATATCACATTTAATTTCTGAGGTGGAAGACTTCATAGTGACTATTAAGTATAACCCACTTTGTATCTGTAAGCACTGTGCATGCCTCCTTTGACAAACGATTTTTTTGCCTGCATGTATGGATTGTCAAAATATATTCGTTATATGTTTGATACATAGAGTGGTTAATGATTTATTTATCAGTTCAGTTCAGTTCAGTTCAGTTCAGTCACTCAGTCGTATCCGACTCTTTGTAACCCATGAATCGCAGCACGCCAGGCCTCCCTGTCCATCACCAACTCCCGGAGTTCACTCAGACTCACATCCATCGAGTCAGTGATGCCATCCAGCCATCTCATCCTCTGTTGTCCCTTCTCCTCCTGCCCCCAATCCCTCCCAGCATCAGAGTCTTTTCCAATGAGTCAACTCTTTGCATGAGGTGGCCAAAGTACTGGAGTTTCAGCTTTAGCATCATTCCTTCCAAAGAACACCCAAAACTGATCTCCTTTAGAATGGACTGGTTGGATCTCCTTGCAGTCCAAGGGACTCTCAAGAGTCTACTCCAACACCACAATTCAAAAGCATCAATAATTTGGTGCTCAGCTTTCTTCACAGTCCAACTCTCACATCCATACATGACCACTGGAAAACCCATAGCCTTGACTAGATGGACCTTTGTTGGCAAAGTAATGTCTCTGCTTTTTAATATGCTATCTAGGTTGGTCATAACTTTCCTTCAAAGGGGTAAGCATCTTTTAATTTCATGGCTGCAGTCACTATCTGCAGTGATTTTGGAGACCAAAAAAACAAAGTCTGACACTGTTTCCACTGTTTCCCCATCTATTTCCCGTGAAGTGATGGGACCAGATGCCATGATCTTAGTTTTCTGAATGTTGTGACAAGGGAAGTTACTTAATTCTCATAGACTATCTTCTTGGATTAGAAATACAATTCTTGGTTCTGACCACATGAAGTCTAATGTGTATTAGAAACCAGTGCCAGGTTACTAGGGTCACTGAGAGAGGAAATGTTGAGATGAGAGTAGAACAATAGTGTCCTAATCCAACCTTCTTCTCCCTTGGCTTTTCCAAAGGAGAAGATAGCAAACATACCTGCTACTATACGCAAAGCAGGTATGTTTGCCTATGGTAGCACAGGCCTTCCCTCTGTAGGCTCTCTGTGATTTCCTTTAGGATGAACTGGTTGGGTTTCCTTGCAGTCCAAGGGACTCTCAAGAGTCTTCTTTAACACCACAGTTTAAAAGCACCAATTCTTCGGCACTCAGCTTTCTTTATAGTCCAACTCTCACATCCATACATGACTACTGGACAAACCATAGCTTTGATTAGATGGACCTTTGTTGTTAAAGTAATGCCTTTGCTTTTTAATATGCTATCTAGGTTGGTCATAGCTTTTCTCCCAAGAGCAAGTGTCTTTTACTTTCATGGCTGCAGTCACAATCTGCAGTGATTTTGGAGCCCCAAAAAATAAAGTCTGCCACTGTTTCCACTGTTTTCCCATCTATTTCCCGTGAAGTGATGGGACCAGATGCCATGATCTTAGTTTTCTGAATGTTGAGTTTTAAACCAACTTTTTCACTCTCCTCTTTCACTTTCATCAAGAGACTCTTTAGTTCTTCTTCACTGTCTTCCACAAAGGTGGTGTCATCTGCATATTTAAGGTGATTGATATTTCTCCTGGCAATCTCAATTCCAGCTTATGCTTCATCCAGCCATGCATTTTGCATGGTGTACACTGCATATAAGTTAAATAAGCAGGGTGACAATATACAGCCTAGACATACTCATTTCCCAATATGGAACACGTCTGTTGTTCCATGTCCAGTTCTAACTGTTGTTTCTTGACCTGCTTGCAGATTTCTAAGGAGGCAGGTTAGGTGGACTGGTATTCCCATCTCTTTAAGGATTTTCCACAGTTTGTTGTGGTCCACACAAAGTCTTTGGCATAGTCAAAAAAGCAAAAGTAGATTTTTTTTGTGGAACTCTCTTGCTTTTTAGATGACCCAGTAGATGTTGGCAATTTGATCTCTGGTTCCTCTTCCTTTTCTAAATCGAACTTGAACATCTGGAAGTTCTTCACAGAGTTCTGCTATTCTTCTGTGTTTACCACCAAAATGCTGATTAACTTTATATCAGAGAAAAATATTATTTCTTATATGGGATGCATGACACAGCTCTACTTTTTCAGTTTTTTCACCATTTCTGAAATATATGCTGACATCAATGGCCATCTGTATGGGCATACACATACAGATGTATGTGGCCATCTGTAAACCACTTTTGTATCATGTTGTTACATCCTCTAAAGTGTGTTACAACCTTATGCTTGGTTCCTACTTGATGACATTTCCTGGTGCCATTGGTCACGCTGGATGCATGCTGAGACTGACCTTCTGTCATGCAAAAACCATCAACCATTATTTCTGTGATATCCTTCCTCTGCTCAAGCTCTCTTGCACAAGTATCCACATCAGTGATCTGGTAGTTTTCATTGTGGTGGGCACCAACATCATTGTGCCCAGTCTCACCAACTTTGTCTCTTATGGTCTCATCCTCACCAACATCTTCCGTATCAGCTCCATGGAAGGCAGGTCCAAAGCTTTCAGTACTTTCTGTCCCCACATCATTGTTGTTTCTCTCTTCTTTGCATCATGTACACTTATGTATCTCAAACCTTCATCTGCTGGGTATATGGATGAAAGAAAAGTCTCTTCTCTTTTTTTTTTTTTTTTTTTTAATTTAATTTAATTTTTAAACTTTCATAATTTTATTTTATTTTTAAGTTTTACATAATTGTATTAGTTTTGCCAAATATCAAAATGAATCCATCACAGGTATACATGTGCTCCCCAACCTGAACCCTCCTCCCTCCTCCCTCCCCATACCATCCCTCTGGGTCGTCCCAGTGCACTAGCCCCAAGCATCCAGTATCATGCATTGAACCTGGACTGGCATCTCGTTTCATACATGATATTTTACATGTTTCAGTGCCATTCTCCCAAATCTTCCCACCCTCTCCCTCTCCCACAGAGTCCATAAGACTGTTCTATGGTTGCCAGGATGAACCCTTTAATCTACAGCTTGAGAAATAAAAATGTGAAAGTGGCTCTGAGAAAAACTCTGAGTAGGACAGAATTTTGAATAGATAATTTCTCTGTGCAGCTTATCACAGGGCATAAATTTCTGTGTTTAATCATAGTAATTTTGTTGGAATCTTTTTGATTCTTTTTTTTTTAGATGGTCAGAAGTCTTTATTACTGCATTGTTTGTAAGAGTAAAAACTTAGAAACATCCATATGTAAGATTGTAATGTAATGTTCAAACAAACAAACATTAAATAAGAGTATGCAGCTGTTAAAATTTTATAACAATCTCTACATATGGTGGAAGAAAATCTGAGTCATCTTTCTATTTATTTCCACATTGTATTGAGCCAGACTTCTCTCTGACCCAATCATTTGCAGACTTTCTCACCATCTCCCATTTGTTAATACTATTTAGAAAAATGTGTTACCTCTTGTTTTTTTCTGTTTGAACATTTTTACCCTCTGGAAATATAAAACTGCTCTATCTATAGTTGATGAAATCAGGGAACATTAGGGTGAAATAGCATCATTGGCAATGTCTCATCTGACACTTTCCATTGGAAGTATGAATCAGACAAAATTTTCTCTTCCTATCTTTCAGTCTTTCTTGAGCAATAATGTATCTCCTTAAATGCCTGAGATGGAAGATTCCATGATGTTGATTAAGTATAAACAACTTGACTTCTCTAAACATTACGCATATGATTATGGAAAAAAGTTTGTTAGTTTGAACATCCAGTCCTGCACATAACACATTGTTAAAATATATTACCAGAATGAGAGAGCTAAGTTGAGAGTGTTACTTTGCTTCTACTTTATGTCATTGTTTTTGTTTCCGTAAACATGGAAAGGAGAAGTAAACATGAAAGTTGACTTCGTCTTTGGGTGGTATATGACTTTTTCTCAGGATGGGTATCAGAAAAGTTTACAGCAGTATTGGAAAAGTTTTTTTGGATATGTCTCCTCAGCCTAAGAAATAAAGGCAAAATTAAACAAAAGGCACTGCATTAAACTGATAAGACATTGTGCAGCTCAAGAAACATAGCAAAATGAAAAATCAGTCTATTGAATGGGAGAAGAGATTTGAAAACAATATGTCTGATAACAGGCTAGTGTCCAAAATATACAAATAACCTGCATTACTCAGCATCTAGAAATCAAAGAACCCAATTAAAAAATGGGCAGAGGTGTATTTTTTCAAAGACATATGGATGACTACCAGACTCATGAAACAATGCTCAGCTTCACTAATCTTCAGGAAAGTCAAATCCAAGGAGATACCTCACTACTGTCAGAATGGCAAACAAAAAGACAACAAGCAATATTTGTTGCTGACAATGTGGAGAAAAGGGAACACCCATGTACCATTGGCAGCATGTAAACACAATGGAAAACAGTGTGAAGTTTCCTCAAATGTTAAAAATAGAACTACTCTACTGTCCAGCCACTCTACTCCTGAGTATTTACCTAAAGGAAATAAAATCATTACTTCAAAATATATACATACTCTGAAGTTAACTCCATCATTATTTATAATGGCCAAGGTATGCTTGCCTAAAGGCCCAATGATATAATAGATGAATGGATAAAGGAGATGTGGTGTATATTTATACAATGGAATATTCCTTATACATAAAAAAGAATGAAATCTTGCTATTTGAGAGAATATAAATGAACTTACAGAATGTAAATAGAAACACAAATACTGTATGACTTCACTTATATTTGGAATCTACAAAACAGAAAAATTAACAACATAGGCAAGCAGAAACTCTTACAGATACAGAGAATAAACAGATTGTTTCCAGAGGGAAGGAAGAGGGGATTGGAGAGAAATTAGATAGTTTAAGAGGTGTAATCTTCCAGTTACAATATAAACAAGTGATAGGCATGAACAGTGTGGGGGAATGTAGTTGATTATAATGCAGAACTTTGTATGCTGAAAGTTGGTAACAGGACATAATGTTAATTTAATTTTAAAGTGTATAGAAATAGCAAATCAGTTTATTACCCATTAGGAACTAATACAATGTTGTTGGTAAACTATACCTTAAAAGCTAACAAACAAACAGATGTATAGAAAAATAGATCAGATTTTTTGTTACCAAAGATGGGGATCTGGAGGGAAGGCGAAGTGGATGAAGACAGGACAAATGCCCTGTTCTCAGATGAATAAGGATTAAATGTAATATACAATATGATAAATGTAAATAACACTATTCTATGTTTTATATAAGAGTTGTTAAGAGAGGAAATCCTTGGAGTTCTCATTACAAAGAAAAAAAGATTTTTTTTCCATTTTATTTTGTATCCATATCAGATGATGGGTGTTCTTATTGCAGTTATTACCGCATGATGCATGTAAATCAAATCATTATATTGTACACCTTAAAGTTACACAATACCATATGAAGAAAAATGAAACTGTTTTAGTCTCTCAGTAGTGTCCTACTATTTGTGATCCCATAGACTGTACCCAAAAGCTCCATGGAAATATCCAGACAAGAATACTGGAGTAGGTAGCCATTCCCTTCTCCAAGGGATCTTTCTATCCCAGGGATTGAAGCCAGGTCTCCTGCATTGTAAGCAGATTCTTCACCATCTGAGCCATCAGGGAAGTGATTATATTTCAAAACCCAGAAGAAACATGTTTAAAACTGGAAAAAAGATTGCCTGTGTTTAGATTTGAGTGTATTCTGGATACCAGGTACTTATCAGATATATTATTTACAAGTTTTTCTTCCATTCTGTTAGTCCTCTATTCATTCTCTTGATGATACCTTTGAAACCTCAAAAGTTTTTAATTTCATGATGTTCAGCATCCACTTTTTGTCTTTTTTTATTTGCCCTTTATTAGCATATCTAAGGAGAAAGCAGTGGCACCCCACTCCAGTACTCTTGCCTGGAAAATCCCATGGATGGAGGAGCCTGGTAGGCTGCAGTCCATAGGGTCTGTAAGAGTCAGACACGATTGAGCGACTTCACTTTCACACACTGGAGAAGGAAATGGCAACCCACTCCAGTGTTCTTGCCTGGAGAATCCCATGGACGGGGAAGCCTGGTGGGCTGCCGTCTATGGGGTCACACAGAGTCGGACACGACTGAAGCAACTTAGCAGCAGCAGCAGCATATCTAAGAACCATTGTTCATCCTGAAGTCAAAGAGATTTGCTCTGATGATTTCTTCCAGAAGTTTAAAAATATTACCTTTCATATTTAGATATGAGGTTTATTTTGAGCTTACTTTCTTATTTTGTGGAGTGTTCCAAATTCATTTTTTCAAAATGAATTTAATTATTCTAGTCACTTTTGTTGAAAATACTACTCTCTCCATCACATAATCTTGGCATCCCTGTTGAAAATCAAGTGAGCATAAATGGAATCGCTTATTTTAGGACTCTCTGATACACACACACACACACACACACACATATATATCCCTCACATGTGTGTATGTAAATGCGGCAAATTCATATCTATGCTCTAACTTCATTTTCTTTCACTTCATTTCTCTACTGTGCTTGCATCACTATTTTTAAATATGTTTATTTAAAATTGTTTTTTTCCATTGGTTAAAAACAAAGGTAGGCATGGTGTTATAGTGTTTTCAAACTACAATTTGTGACTATTGTGACAATAAGAGAGATGGTAGAGAAGTAAAAGGAAGAGGCTTTATACTTTCTTCTCCTGAGCTATTTCTGGAAAAACTGCTTCCCTTACCTGTTAATATTCCTCTAAAGGGTTCAAAGCCTTCTTCCAATGAGATAAGAGGAAGTGAAAGTAGAGTGGAAGATGATTACCAATTTGTTATCCTGTAGTATTATAATTTATGGTTTTCTGCAGTTAAAATATATTAGACATATATTTCAAGGATCTTAATCTAACTTTTTTTAATTGCTGAGTTAGTAGGTTTTATTTATTTATTTTATTTTATTTTTAACTTTACAATATTTTATTGGTTTTGCCATATATCAACATGATTCCGCCACAGGTATACACATGTTCCCCATCCTGAACCCTCCTCCCTCCCCATACCATCCCTCTGGGTCATCCCAGTGCACCAGCTCCAAGCATCCAGTCTTCAGAGCCCTTATGTGGGAAATTCCCTAAAACAATTTTTACTTCTAAATCAAGTCTTAGTCAAGTCCAAAACTTCCACCAAAGGCAACTGTTTACCTAATCATGAAAACATTTCAAAATATATCCAAAACATTTCCAAATCATAAAATTCCCTTCTCTGACAAGGACCTACTTGGACAAAATACCTTTCTTCCTTAATTCCCAGGGAGAGCTATCAGAGATTAATTTTCACACTGTAGTTGTTTTGATTCCAAAGAACATTTTTACTTTTAAGACACATGAAATCTGTAAGAAGGCATTCCCCTTTTGGAAAAACTCTTTAGAGCCAGTTTCATTTTCCTCGTGTACCATCTATTATGTTGTAGACTTTTTAGAGAGTTTATGAGATAACATATCTCAGAGGCAACAAAATGTCCCTATGAGTGAGCTGTCAATAGGATTGTTGGTACCCCAAATAAATTCCAGATTACTGCACTTTCCTTCAAATAATGCAGATTCCATTAATTGTGGAATTTGCTAGAATGAATTTCTGAGTCCTATTTCTCTTCTTTTGATCTTTTCAGAAGTTTTCAGCTCTGGAACTGTTTGAGGAAATGAAAGGGCACTCAAACATGGCCACTTGGTTCTGAAGAGAACATGAAAACTCAGCACTGATCACATGAATCATGGATTGTCAGGTCCTGTTTGTGCTTCTTCATTTTTACTTAGGGTCTTCCCTAGTGGTTCTGATGATAAGAAACTGCCTCCAATCTGAGACCCGGGGTCAGCATGATCACCTGGAGAAGGGAATGACAGCCCATTCGGTATTCAGGGTCTCAGGAACACAGTCAGGTTCAGTTTCGTTCAGTCACTCAGTCAAATCTGACTCTTTGTGATCCCATGGACTGCAGCATGCCAGACATTCCTGTCCATCACCAGCTGCCAAGGTAAACTCAAGCTCATGTCCATCGAGTCGGTGATGCCATCCAACCATCTCATCCTCTGTCGTCCCCTTCTCCTCTCACCTTCAATCTTTCCCAGAATCAGGATTTTTTCTAATAAGTCAGCTCTTCACATCAGGCAGCCAATGTATTGGAGCTTCAGCTTCAGCATCAGTCCTTCCAATGAATATTCAGGAATGATTTCCTTTAGGATGGACTGGTTGGATCTCCTTGTTGTCCAAGGGACTCTCAAGAGTTTTCTCCAACACAACAATTCAAAAGAATCAATTCTTCTGCTCAGCTTTCTTTATGGTTCAACTCTCATGTCCATTCATGACTAGTGGAAAAACCATAACTTTAGGTATATGGATGTTTGTGGGCAAAGAAATATCTCTTCTTTTTAATATGCTGTCTAGATTGGCCATAGCTTTTTTTTCCCAAGGAGCAAGTGTCTTTTAATTTCATGGCTGAAGTCACCATCTGCAGTGATTTGGTGCCACAAAAAATAAAGTCTGTCACTGTTTCCATTGTTTTCCCATCTATTTGCTGTGAAGTTATGGGACCAGATGCCATGATCTTAGTTTTCTGAATGTTGAGTTTTAAGCCAACTTTTTCACTCTCCTCTTTCACTTTCATCAAGAGGCTTTTTAGTTCCTCTTCAATTTCTGCCATAAGGATGGTGTTATTTGCATATCTGAGTTTATTGATAGTTCTCCCTTCAATCTTCAATCTAGCTTGTGCTTCATCCAGCCTGGCATTTCTCATGATGTACTCTTCATATAAGTTGAATAAGCAGGGTGAGAATATACAGCCTTGACGTACTCCTTTCCCAATTTGGAACCAGTCTGTTGTTCCATGTCCAGTTCTAACTGTTACTTCTTTTGACCTGTATACAGGTTTCTCAGCAGGCAGGCTAGGTGGTCTGGTATTCCCATCCCTTTAAGAATTTTTCACAGTTTATTGTCTAGCATCTCTTATTAAATATCATAAGCATTTGTGAAGTTTCCTGTGTTATTTATAACCTCAATTCATATAATTAATAATTTTCTCTTTACATTGGATCATTTTCCATAATGCTACATCATGTATTATACAGCCCCTTACCTAATTTAGTTTGATTAGTAGATTTAAATATTATACAATGTTTTGGGAAGATTCCAAATAAGTAATATGGAACTATGTAAAGTTTCAAAGAAGCCAAAAATTAAAATTTCAAATAGCACTATCTTTATTTTGATTCCTCAGAAGTTTAGTGCTTATTGGTCTTTTCCATCTCTCTTTCTTAGGCATTGCCTTGCAAAAAAATAAATCAAAATCACATAATCGTGATAGCACAAGTCATATTTTGTGTATGGAGGAACTCCTTTTTTATGAACAGTTTGAAGATCTTTTTTGAGAGTTTGATGCTTTTCTACTAAGAAGAGAACCCTCTTTTATTATAGAGTAGTATTCTTGACCTTCTTTCCAATATATATAAGCAATGTGTGTAATATAGACATATATTTTTATTTTTCACGCACAAACATACATATATTTATAAAATAGGTTGAACTTCCCAAGACAAGTAAAAATAGTTTAAAAAAAAAAAAGACAAGTAGAAAGTAAAAATTCTCTAATTTTCTTTTTTAGATTTTTTAGGTTAAAATTTTACAAAGGTTAATCTGCGCAAAATACACATAACAATCAAAATGGTACTTTCATGGCTTCTCATCAAAGATAACAGTCTCAATTTCTTCTCTAGTTATAACTAAGCATTAATCATAATTTTGAGAATTATACTTTTAATTTATGCTTCCATTTTCAAATGGGTTATGGAAAACCATTGAAAGTACTTGAACTAGGGAGGGACAAAGCTGTGATTTCAGACATTGGTGTTTAGGGCTAAATAGGAGCATCTTGGGAAATACTAAAATTATCATTAGGAAGCACTATAGTTCAACATTACAGTAGTTCAGCCTAAACACAAAAAGCCAGAAGTTTTGTGGTAGCTGCGGTACATGGGTGGAGGTCACTGTGATTTTAGATGCTATGGTTTAGCATTTGAAAAATGTTAAATACCTTCTTGGACAAAAACAACATGATTATCAGAAATATTTATTAAGTTCCTTCCATGTCCTCTGCTTTGTGCTTAGATCTTGGAGCCAAACAGTAAACAAGATAGGAACTTAGAGTTTATTAAGGAACACAGGTATTCAGGAAAAACAAACAAACAAACTCTGACATGTGTTATGATGGAGAATCTAGTAAAATTTATGAGAACGTGAATAATGACAGCTGACGTGTATTAACTATTTACCATATGCCAGGCACTGATTCAGCCATTTTACTTGACATTTTTCATTTAACTCAGCAGCATGATAAAAGAGATTCCATTTTTACCATCCAATTTTACAACTTTGGTGAAAGATTAAATAAATTGCCCAAAGAAATATAGGATGTAAGTAAATTAAGATTCACAATGCTCTCTCTAGCGCCATAGTCCCTACTCATTTCTATCATGAGAAGAAATTGATAATTTCAATTACTGACATCTTGCAGAAAATGACCCAGTGAGAGAATCAGGTAGAAATTACAAGTTTTTTTTTTTCTTAAGTATAAGCTATAGAAAGAATATACAACATTGCAAATTATTTCAGAGACATTTCATAGTGAGAAGAGCTGAAATGAGTTGCTGAAACATTTAAAAAATTTCTGATGAAGACATACAGAAACCTGGAATTAGGAGCCTTACAGATGATATGTCCATTTGGGAAACTGGAATAAAAAGGGAATGAAGCCATGTAGTGGCCTTCCGTTCAGAAGTGAAGATAATGAAAAGATGGGAATTTACTGTGGATCTACACTGAGGGATGCACAATACCTAAAATGAAAAAGAGCAAAAGAGTGAGTCCCTAAGGAACTAAAGGCAGATCATAATCCAGCATATATAATTTTCATATTCCCTTTTATACATATGACCTACTCTGTAGGGAAAAGATTGAGAAGCTTCTAGCCTGTTTTTGCCAAGTGCATTCATCATTACCCTCACTGTGAATCCTCTGTGTCTAATCCAGTAGCAAGTGTGATAATTAAAAGGCTTTATTTTCTCTGCTGCTTGAAAGGACTGAAATAATTATCAGAAATCATAGTAGTGCAGAAAGACTTCTCAGGCATATGTCTAGGCTCGCACCTCTCAGGATAAAAGAAATCAAGCCTCAGGAATCTGAAATTGCATTTCCAGCCCCAACTGGGTAAAGACCAAGGATAAGGGAGACAGCCCTGAGGTTTTCTGAACTCAAGTGAATTTCTGAATTCAATTTATATACTTATTGGCTGTTTTGAAATGAAGGGACAGAGACTGAATGCATGCCCATTCTTTGTCATTTTGTGTAGATCTGAGACTTAGATGAAACTGGTGGAGGAATCTGTTAGAGGGTCATCAGAGAATGTTTAGAGACATTCTATGGCTCTGTCGTGATCTATCCTTCTTGCCCTTTGTGTTTCCAGAAAATTATTTGCATATCACAGTACCGGCCTTAACTCTGAAGTGTGTCATTTCCTTTGCTGCATTTACCTTATATAAGTCCACATCACTCTGTATCCTGATAAAGATAAAGGCAGATTCTGTGGGACCAGGTAGGACTAGTCTCTGACATTCCCAGTGTTTACCCTCCCTTGTAGATGAGACACTGTGGCAAGGGCTGAGTTGTTCTCTAATGGAACCCTTTCTCCTGTGTCCACAGATTCCCTTAAAGAAGAATGGCTCCTGGAAATGACCCTTTTGTGACTGAATTCATTCTGTTGGGATTAACAGACCAACCAGATCTCCAACTCCCCCTACTCTTTTTATTTCTAGGAATGTATATTGTCACTGTGCTGGGCAATCTGGGCTTGATAATCCTAATTGTGCTAAATTCACATCTGCACACCCCCATGTACTTTTTCCTCTTTAACTTGTCCTCTATAGACATCTGTTATTCTTCTGTGTTTACACCAAAAATGCTACTTAATTTCATATCAAAGAAGAATATTATTTCTTATATGGGGTGCATGACTCAGCTCTACTTTTACTGTTTTTTTGTCATCTCTGAATGCTATCTGTTGACATCAATGGCCTATGACCGCTATGTGGCCATCTGTAAGCCCCTTTCGTATAATGTTGTTATGTCCCCTAAAGTCTGTTCCAGCCTTATGCTTGGATCCTACTTGATGGCATTTTCTGGTGCCATGGTTCACACTGGATGCATGCTGAGACTGAATTTCTGTGATGCAAACACCATCAACCATTTTTTCTGTGACATTCTCCCTCTGCTCCAGCTCTCCTGCACAAGTACCTATATCAATGAACTGGGAATGTTCATCATGGCGGGCATCAACATCATTGTGCCCAGTTTCACAATCTTTGTCTCTTATGGTCTCATCCTGTCCAACATCCTCCATGTCAAGTCCATGGAGGGCAGGTCCAAAGCCTTCAGCACCTGCAGTTCCCACATCATTACTGTTTCTCTGTCCTTTGGATCAGGGGCATTTATGTATCTCAAACCATCTTCTGCTGTGTCTATGGATGAGGGTAAAATCTCTTCTGTCTTTTATACCAATACTCTTCCCTTCCTCAACCCCTTAATTTACAGCATGAGGAACAAAGATGTCAAACATGCTCTGAGAAAAACCCTGAGGAGGAGACAATTTTGATTAGAAACACTCATTGTGTGCATGAGTTACACAACAGTGAGATTCTGTTTAATTTTAGTGACAGCTTTCTTACCATATTCTTTCTGTTATCTTTTTTTCCTAGTACCGTTAATAAATTTGACTCCTGCTCGAATAAATTATTTACATTTTTATATAAGTATTTGTTTCCCCACTGTTTTCAAATTACATATCATCTCTATTTCCTGCTGCATGATATCATTAAATAGTAAATATATTATCTTTTTGTTTTCTTTATCATTTTGAAATTAGTTTTTTTCACTGGAAAAAGATGAATACTCTTTCCAAATAATGCATTTCAGAAAAAAAGACAGTTCCAGTTGAGCTCTTTCAAATCCTAAAAATGTTGCTGTGAACGTGCCACATTCAATATGCCAGCACATTTGGAAAACTCAGCAGTGGCCACAGGACTGGAAAAGGTCAGTTTTCATTCCAGTCCCAAAGAAAGGCAATGCCAAAGAATGCTCAAACTACTACACAATTGCACTCATCTCATGTGCTAGCAAACTAATGCTCAAATCTCTCCAAACCAGGCTTCAACAGTACATGAACCATGAACTTCCATATGTTCAAGGTGGATTTATAAAAGGCAGAAGAACCACAGATAAATTGCCAGCATCCGCTGGATCATTGAAAAAGTGAGAGAATTCCAGAAAATCATTTACTTCTGCTTTATTGACTATGCCAAAGTCTTTGACTGTGTGGATCACAACAAACATGGAAAAATTCTTCAAGAAATGGGAATACCAGACCACCTGACCTGCCTCATGAAAAATCTGTATGTAGGTCATTAAGCAACAGTTAGAACTGGACATGGAACAACAGACTGGTTCCAAATAAGAAAAGGAGTCCATCAAGGCTGTATATTGTCACCCTGCTTCTTTAACTTATATGCAGAGTACATCATGAAAAATGCTAGACTGCATTAATCAAGATTGCTGGGAGAAATATCAATAACCTCAGATAGGCAGATGACACCACCCTTGTGGCAGAAAAGAGCAGAGTGAAAAAGTTGGCTTAAAACTCAACATTCAGAAAACTACGATAATGGCATCAGGTCCCATCACTTCATGGAAAATAGATAGGAAAACAATGGAAACAGTGAGAACTTATTTTGGGGGGCTCCACAATCACTGCAGATGTTGACTGCAGCCATGAAAGTAAAAGACACTTGCTTCTTGGAAGAAAAGCTATGAACAACCTAGATAGCATATTAAAAAGTAGAGACATTACTTTGCCAACAAAGGCCCATCTAGTTAAAGCTATGGTTTTTCCAGGAGTCATGAATGGATGTGAAAGTCAGACTATAAAGAAAGCTGAATGCCAAAGAACTGATACTTTTGAACTGTGGTGTGGGAGAAGACTCTTGAGAGTCCCTTAGAGAGCAGGGAGATCCAACCAGTCCATCCTAAGGGAAATCAGTCCTAAATATTCATTGGAAGGACTAATACTGAAGCTGAAACTCCAATGCTTTGGCCACCTGATGCAAAGAACTGACCCACTGGAAAAAACCCTGATGCTGGGAACGATTGAAGGCAAGAGGAGAAGAGGAAAACAGAGAATGAGATGGTTGGATGGCATCTCCAACTCAATGGACATGATTTTGAGTTGTATGGAGAAGAAAAGGGAAACCCACTCCAGTACTCTTGCCTGGAGAATCCCATGGACAGAAGAGCCTGGTGGGTACCATCCCTGGAGTCGCAAAGAGTCAGATTGGACTGAGGGACAACATACACATACATACACATACAGACAAAGGCACACAGGCAGTTGTATGGAGAAGGAAATGGCAACCCACGCCAGTACTCTTGTCTGGAGAACCCCGTAGATAGAGGAGTCTGGCTGGCTACAATCTATGGGGTCGCAAAGAGTCGGACATGATTGAGTAACTAATACACACTCACAAGCTCGGAGAGTTGATGATGGACAGGGAGGCTTGGCATGCTGCAGTTCATGGTGTTGCAAAGATTTGGACAGGACTGAGCTACTGACCTGAACTGAACTGAGACTGAAAACATATCACTGGGAGTGTTTTTATCTGTCACTTGCAATAAGAAGGATGAATAAAGTACTGTGTTTTTACTCTTAACTTTCCATATTTCACTTGGGAAAAATATATCTTGTTTAAATGCCAGAGATTGAAGGTTCTAAGACTATCAAGGATAATCCATTTAGCATCTGTAATTGTTTGGTGTAAACTTCTCTTGACAGTTTTATTTTTTACCTTTGTCAGTCAAGTTGACATATAACTGATCATAAAAATACAGGTTTTGCATGGATGGGAAAGGGAAGCCAAGAGTGGATAATGATTTACATAAAGTCAGCACAAGTTTAAAAAGAAAAATAGGTAAATAGAGAGTATCAGTTTTAGGAGATAAATCATGAGGCATAATTGCATCAAAAAAGGAAGAGGTAGTTTATACAGAACTATGTTAGATAGTGAAAATGCTTACCTATGGATCCACTCTTTGTGGATAGACCTAGAAATACTCTCTAGATCACCAGATTTCTCTAGGAGAGGGGAAAGCTTAAGTTATTTAAGATTTAAAATTTAAACCAACAGGGCTAGATGACTTTAGAATAACTAGATTATTTCTGGGTTTTCTGGCTTTTATGTGGCTACACTCATATAGATTTTTAGGTACAGAAATCAAATTGCAGCTTGGAGAATAATGATCAGATCAGATCAGTCACTCAGTCGTGTCTGACTCTTTGCAACCCCATGAATCACAGCACACCAGGCCTCCCTGTCCATCACCAACTCCTGGAGTTCACTGAGACTCACGTCCATCGAGTCAGTGATGCCATCCAGCCATCTCATCCTCTGTCATCCCCTTCTCCTCCTGCCCCCAATCCCTCCCAGCATCACAGTCTTTTCCAATGAGTCAACTCTTCGTATCAGGTGCCCAAGTACAGGAGTTTCAGCTTTAGAATCATTCCTTCCAAAGAAATCCCAGGGCTGATCTCCTTCAGAATGGACTGATTGGATCTCCTTGCAGTCCAAGGGACTCTCAAGAGTCTTCTCCAACACCACAGTTCAAAAGCATCAATTCTTCAGCGCTCAGCCTTCTTCACAGTCCAACTCTCACATCCATACATGACCACAGGAAAAACCATAGCCTTGACTAGACGAAACTTTGTTGGCAAAGTAATGTCTCTGCTTTTGAATATGCCATCTAGGTTGGTCATAACTTTTCTTCCAAGGAGTAAGTGTCTTTTAATTTCATGGCTGCAGTCACCATCTGTAGTGATTTTGGAGCCCAGAAAAATAAAGTCTGACACTGTTTCCACTGTTTCCCCATCTATTTCCCATGAGGTGGTGGGACCGGATGCCATGATTTTCGTTTTCTGAATGTTGAGCTTTAAGCCAACTTTTTCACTCTCCACTTTCACTTTCATCAAGAGGCTTTTGAGTTCCTCTTCACTTTCTGCCATAAGGGTGGTGTCATCTGCATATCTGAGGTTATTGATATTTCTCCCGGCCATCTTGATTCGACCTTGTGTTTCTTCCAGTCCAGCGTTTCTCATGATATACTCTGCATATAAGTTAAATAAACAGGGTGACAATATACAGCCTTGATGAACTCCTTTTCCTATTTGGAACCAGTCTGTTGTTCCATGTCCAGTTCTAACTGCTGCTTCCTGACCTGCATACAAATTTCTCAAGAGGCAGATCAGGTGTTCTGGTATTCCCATCTCTTTCAGAATTGTCCACAGTTTATTGTGATCCACACAGTCAAAGGCTTTGGCATAGTCAATAAAGCAGAAATAGATGTTTTTCTGGAACTCTCTTCCTTTTTCCATGATCGAGCAGATGTTGGCAATTTGATCTCTGGTTCTTCTGACCTTTCTACAACCAGCTTGAACATTTGGAAGTTCATGGTTCATGTATTGCTGAAGCCTGGCTTGGAGAATTTTGAGCATTACTTTACAAGCGTGTGAGATGAGTGCAATTGTGTGGTAGTTTGAAATTCTTTGGCATTGCTTTTCATTGGAATTGGAATAAAAACTGACCTTTTCCAGTCCTGTGGCCACTGCTGAGTTTTCCAAATTTGCTGGCATATTGAGTGCAGCACTTTCACAGCATCATCTTTCAGGATTTGAAATAGCTCAGTTGAAATTCTATCACTTCCACTAGCTTCGTTCATAGTGATCCTTTCTAAACGCCACTTGACTTCACATTCCAGGATGTCTGGCTCTAAGTGAGTGATCACACCATCATGATTATCTGGGTCGTAAAGATCTTTTTTGCATAGTTCTTCTGTGTATTCTTGCCACCTCTTCTTTTTTTTTTTTAATTTTATTTTATTTTTAAAACTTTACAATAGGTCCATACCATTTCTGTCCTTTATCGAGTCTATCTTTGCATGAAGTGTTCCCTTGGTGTCTCTAATTTTCTTGAAACGATCTCTAGTCTTTCCCATTCTGCTGTATTCCTCTATTTCTTCGCATTGATCACTGAAGAAGGCTTTCTTCTTCTTTTTTTTTTTTTTTAATCTATCCTTGCTATTCTTTGGAACTCTGCATTCAGATGCTTATATCTTTCCATTTCTCCTTTGCTTTTAGCTTCTCTTCTTTTCACAGCTATTTGTAAGGCCTCCCCAGGCAGCCATTTTGCTTTTTTGCACTTCTTTTCCATGGGGATGGTCTTAATCCCTCTCTCCTGTACAATGTCATGAACCTCAGTCCATAGTTCATCAGGCACTCTGTCTATCACATCTAGTCCCTTAAATCTATTTCTCACTTCCACTGTATAATCATAAGGGATTTGATTTAGGTCATACCTGAATAGTCTTGCCATCTCCTGTTTGACTACTTCCAATTTGCCTTGATTCATGGACCTAACATTCCAGGTTCCTATGCAATATTGCTCTTTACAGCATCGGACCTTGCTTCTATTACCAGTCACATCCACAACTGGGTTTTGTTTTTGCTTTGGCTCCATCCCTTCATTCCTTCTGGAATTATTTTTCCACTGATCTCTAGCAATTTTGGCACCTACAGACCTGGGGAGTTCCTCTTTCAGTATCCTATCATTTTGCCTTTTCATACTGTTCATGGGGTTCTCAAGGCAAGAATACTGAAGTGGTTTGCCATTCCCTTCTCCAGTGGACCACATTCTGTCAGACCTCTCCACCATGATCCACCTGTCTTGGGTCGCCCCACACAGCATGGCTTAGTTTCATTGAGTTAGACAAGGGTGTGCTCTGTGTGATTAGATTGACTAGTTTTCTGTGATTATGGTTTGTGTGTCTGCCCTCTGTTGCCTCTTGCAACATCTACATCTTACTTGGGTTTCTCTTATCTTGGACATGGTACGGTATCTCTTCATGGCTGCTCCAGCAAAGCGCATCTGCTGCTCCTTACCTTGTACGAGGGGTGTCTCCTCACAGCCACCCCTCCTGACCTCAAACGTGGAGTAGCTCTTTTTGGCCCTTCTCCACCCGCACAGCCACCGCTCCTTGGACATGGGTTTGCTCTTCTCAGCCGCCGCCTGTGACTCTGACATTCTAGAAATCAGCAAACTAAAATGGACTGAAATGGGTGAATTTAACTCAGATGACCATTATATCTACTACCATGGGCAGGAATCCTTTAGAAGAAATGGAGTAGCCATCGTGGTCAACAGAAGAGTTTGAAATGCAGTACATGGATGCAGTCTCAAAAATGACAGAATGATCTCTGTTTGTTCCCAAGGCAAACCATTCAATATCACAGTAATCCAAGTCTATGCACCAACCTGTAATGCTGAAGAAGCTGAAGTTGAATGGTTCTATGAAGACCTACAAGACGTTTTAGAACTAACATCCAAAAAAGATGTCCTTTTCATTATAGGGGACTGGAATGCAAAAGTAGGAAGTCAAGAAACACGTGGGGTAACAGGCAAATTTGGCCTTGCAAAATGGAATGAAGCAGGACAAAGGCTAATAGAGTTTTGGCAAGAGAATGCACTGGTCATAGCAAACACCCTCTTCCAACAACATAAGAAAAGACTCTATACATGGACATCACCAGATGGTCAACACTGAAATCAGATTTATTATATTTTTTGCAGCCAAGATGGAGAAGCTCTATACAGTCAGCAAAAAGAAGACCAGGAGCTGACTGTGGCTCAGATCATGAACTCCTTATTGCCAAATTCAGACTTAAATTGAAGAAAGTAGGGAAAACCACTAGGCCATTCAGGTATGACCTAAATCAAATTCCTGATGATTATACAGTGAAAATGAGAAATATATTTAAGGGACTAGATCTGATAGATAGAGTGCCTGATGAATATTCAGGACTGATTTCCTTTATGATTGGCTGGCTTGATCTCCTTGCTGTTCAAGGGACTCTCAAGAGTTTTCTACAACACAATAATTTTAAAGCATCAATTCTGCTGTGCTCAGTTTTCTTTATGGTCCAACTCTCACATCTATTCATGACTAGTGGAAAAAACATAGCTTTAGCTATATTGATGTTTGTAGTCAAAGTAATATCTCTGTTTTTCAATAGGTTGGTCATAGCTTTTTTCCAAGGGGCAACCGTCTTTTAATTTCATGGCTGCAATCACCATCTTCAGTGATCTTGGAGTCACAAAAAATAAAGTCTGTCACTGTTTCCATTGTTTTCCCATCTATTTGCCATGAAGTGATGGGACCAGATGCCATGATCTTAGTTTTATGAATGTTGAGAGTTAAGCCAGCTTTTTCACTCTCCTCTTTCACCTTCATCAAGAGACTTCTTTGTTCCACTTCACTTTCTGCCATAAGGATGTTGTCTTCTGCATATCTGAGTTTGTTGATAGTTCTCCCTGCAATCTTGAATCTAGTTTGTGCTTCATTCAGCCCAGCATTTTGCATGATATGCTCTACATGTAAGTTAAATAAGCAGGGTGACAATATACCAGGGTGACAAACAAGCAGCCTTGACATTCTCCTTTCCCAATTTGGGTCCAGTCCATTGTTTCATGTCCAGTTCTAACTGTTGCTTCTTTTGACCTATATACAGGTTTCTTACAAGGCTGGCTAGGTGGTCTGGTATTTCCATCCCTTTAAGAATTTTTCACAGTTTGTTGTCTAGTGTCTCTTATTAAATATCATAAGCATTTGTGAAGTTTCCTGGGGTACTTATAGCCTCAATTAATATAATTAATAATTTTCTCTTTACATTGGATCTTTTTCCATAATGTTACATTATGTATCATACAGCCCCTTACCCAATTTAGTTTGATTAGTAGATTTAAATATTATACAATATTTTGGGAAGATTCTAAATAAGTAATATAGAAATATGTAAAGTTTCAAGGAAGCCAAAAGTTAACATTTCAAATAGCACAATCTTTATTTTGATTCATCAGAACTTTAGTGCCTGTTGGTCTTTTCCATCTCTCTGTCTTAGGCATTGCCATGCAAAAAAATAAATCAATAAATCACATAATCATGACAGCACAAGTCACTGTTTTGTGTGTGGAGGAACTCCTTTTTTATGAACAGTTTTTTGAGAGTTTGCTGCTTTGCTACTAGCAAGACAACCCTCTTTTATTATAGAGTAGTATTCTTAACCTTCTTTCCAATATATATAAGCAATGTGTGTAAATATAGACATATATTTTTTATTTTTCACAGGCAAACACACATATTTATAAAATAAGTTGAACTTCCCAAGACAAGTAAAAATTGACAAGTAAAAAAAAATTAAAACAAAAAGACAAGTAAAAAGTAAAAATTCTCCAATTTTTTTTTTTAGATTTTTGAGAAGCTTAAAATTTTTACAAAGGTTAATCTGCACAAAATAAATATATCAATCAAAATGGTACATTCATGGCTTCTCATCAAAGATAAAATAGACTCAATTTCTTCCTTAGTTACAACGAAGGATTAATCATAATTTTGAGAATTATACTTTTAATTGATGCTTGAATTTTCAAATGGGTAATGGAGAACCATTGAAAGCATTGAACTAGGGAGGGACAGAGCTGTGATCTCAGATCTCATTGTTTAGGGATAAATAGGAGTATCTTGGAAAATACTAAAATTATCACTAGGAAGCACTATAGTTCAAAATTACAGTAGTTCAGCTTAAACACAAAAAGCCAGAAGTTGTGTCGTGGATGAGGTACATGGGTGGAGGTCATTATGGTTTTAGATGCTATGGTTTAGCATTTGGAAAATGGTGAATACATTCTTGGACAAAAACAAGAAGATCATCAGAAATATTTAAAAAGCTCCTTCCATGTCCTCTACATTGTGCTTAGATCTAGGAGCCAAACAGTAAACAAGATAGGAAAAATATTTTTCCTTATAGAATTTAGAGTTTATTAAAAGATGCTTACTCCTTGGAAGAAAAGTTATGACCAACCTAGATAGCATATTCAAAAGCAGAGATATTACTTTGCCAACAAAGGTCCATCTAGTCAAGGCTCTGGTTTTTCCTGTGGTCATGTATGTATGCGAGAGTTGGACTGTGAAGAAAGCTGAGCGCCGAAGAATTGATGCTTTGAACTGTGATGTTGGAGAAGACTCTTGAGAATCCCTTGGACTGCAAGGAGATCCAACCAGTCCATTCTAAAGGAGATCAGCCCTGGGTGTTCTTTGGAAGGAATGATGCTAAAGCTGAAACTCCAGTACTTTGGCCACCTCATGTGAAGAGTTGACTCATGGGAAAAGACTCTGATGCTGGGAAGGATTGGGGGCAGGAGGAGAAGGGGACGACAGAGGATGAGATGACTGGATGGCATCACCGACTCAATGGACGTGAGTATGAGTGAACTCCAGGAGATGGTGATGGACAGGGAGGCCTGGTGTGCTGTGATTCATGGGGTCCCAAAGAGCTGGACACGACTGAGCAACTGAACTGAACTGAACTGAACTGAAGGAACACAGGTATTCAGGGGGAAAAAAAACTATGAGGTGTGTTATGATGGAGAATCCAGTAGAATTTATGAGAACATGAATAATGACAGCTGATATGTATTGACTATTTACCATATGCCAGGAACTGACTCATCCATTTTAATTAGACATTTTTCATTTAACTCAGCAGCACGATAAAAGAGATACCATTTTTACCATCCAATTTTACAACTTTGAACTGAAAGATTAAATAAATTACCCAAAGAATTATAGGTTGTAAGTAAATTAAGATTCACAATGCTCTCTTTAGCTCCATAGTCCCTACTCATTTCTATGATGAGAAGACATTGATAACTCCAATTACTGAAATGTTGCAGAAAATGACACAGTGAGAGAATCAGGTAGAAATTATAAGTTTTGTCTTTTATTTTTTTTTAAGTATAAGCTATACAAAGAATATTCAGTCGTGTCCAACTCTGTGCGACCCCATAGATGGCAGCCCACCAGGCTCCTCCATCCCTGGGATTCTCCAGGCAAGAACACTGGAGTGGGTTGCCATTTCCCTCTCCAATGCACGAAACTGAAAATTGAAAGTAAAGTCGCTCAGTCGTGCCAGACTCCCAGCGACTCCATGGACTGCAGCCTACAAGGCTCCTCCGTCCATGGGATTTTCCAGGCAAGAGGACTGGAGTGGGTTGCAATTGCCCTCTCCTAGAAAGAATATACAACATTGCAAATTATTTCAGAGACATTTCATAGTGAGAAGAGCTGAGGTGAGTTACTGAAACATTTAAAAAATTTCTGATGAAGAAATACAGAAACCTGGAAATAGGAGCCTTACAGATGATATGTCCATTTGGGAAACTGGAATTAAAAGGGAATGAAGTCATGTAGAGGCTTTCTGTTCAGAGGTGAAGATAATGAAGAGATGGGAATTTACTGTGGATCTACATTGAGGGATGCACAATACCTAAAATGAAAAAGAGCAAAAGAGTGAGTCCCTAAGGAACTAAAGGCAGATCATAATCCAGCATATATAATTTCCATATTCCCTTTTATACATATGACCTACTCTGTAGGGAAAAGATTGAGAAGTTTCTAGCCTGTTTTTGCCAAGTGCACTCATCATTACCCTCACTGTGAATCCTCTGTGTCTAATCCAGTAGCAAGTGTGATAATTAAAAGGCTTTATTTTCTCTGCTGCTTGAAAGGACTGAAATAATTATCAGAAATCATAGTAGTGCAGAAAGACTTCTCAGGCATATGTCTAGGCTCGCACCTCTCAGGATAAAAGAAATCAAGCCTCAGGAATCTGAAATTGCATTTCCAGCCCCAACTGGGTAAAGACCAAGGATAAGGGAGACAGCCCTGAGGTTTTCTGAACTCAGGTGAGTTTCTGAGTTCAATTTATATACTTATTGGCTGTTTTGAAATGAAGGGACAGTGACTGAATGCATGCCCATTCTTTGTCATTTTGTGTAGATCTGAGACTTACATGAAACTGGTGGAGGAATCTGTCAGAGGGTCGTCACAAAATGTTTAGAGACATTGGATGGCTCTGTCGTGATCTATCCTTCTTGCCCTTTGTGTTTCCAGAAAATTATTTGCATATCACAGTACCGGCCTTAACTCTGAAGTGTGTGATTTCCTTTGCTGCATTTACCTTATATAAGTCCACATCACTCTGTATCCTGATAAAGATAAAGGCAGATTCTATGGGACCAGGTAGGACTAGTCTCTGACATTCCCAGTGTTTACCCTCCCTTGTAGATGAGACACTGTGGCAAGGGCTGAGTTGTTCTCTAATGGAACCCTTTCTCTTGTGTCCACAGATTCCCTTAAAGAAGAATGGCTCCTGGAAATGACTCTTTTGTGACTGAATTCATTCTGTTGGGATTAACAGACCAACCAGATCTCCAACTCCCCCTACTCTTTTTATTTCTAGGAATGTATATTGTCACTGTGCTGGGCAATCTGGGCTTGGTAATCCTAATTGTGCTAAATTCACATCTGCACACCCCCATGTACTTTTTCCTCTTTAACTTGTCCTCTATAGACATCTGTTATTCTTCTGTGTTTACACCAAAAATGCTACTTAATTTCATATCAAAGAAGAATATTATTTCTTATACGGGGTGCATGACTCAGCTCTACTTTTACTGTTTTTTTGTCATCTTTGAATGCTATCTGTTGACATCAATGGCCTATGACCGCTATGTGGCCATCTGTAAGCCCCTTTCGTATAATGTTGTTATGTCCCCTAAAGTCTGTTCCAGCCTTATGCTTGGATCCTACTTGATGGCATTTTCTGGTGCCATGGTTCACACTGGATGCATGCTGAGACTGAATTTCTGTGATGCAAACACCATCAACCATTTTTTCTGTGACATTCTCCCTCTGCTCCAGCTCTCCTGCACAAGTACCTATATCAATGAATTGGAAATGTTCATCATGGTGGGCATCAACATCATTGTGCCCAGTTTCACAATCTTTGTCTCTTATGGTCTCATCCTGTCCAACATCCTCCATGTCAAGTCCACGGAGGGCAGATCCAAAGCCTTCAGCACCTGCAGCTCCCACATCATTGCTATATCTCTGTTCTTTGGATCAGGGGCATTTATGTATCTCAAACCATCTTCTGCTGTGTCTATGAATGAGGGTAAAATCTCTTCTGTCTTTTATACCAATACTGTTCCCTTCCTCAACCCCTTAATTTACAGTGTGAGGAACAAAGATGTCAAACACGCTCTGAGAAAAACCCTGAGGAGGAGACAGTTTTGATTAGAAACTCACTGTGTGCATGAGTTACAGGACAGTGAGATCTGTTTAATTTTAGTGACAGCTTTCTTACTATATTCTTTCTGTTATCTTTTTTACCTAATACCATAAAGAAATTTGAGTCAGGCTTGAATAATTTATTTACATTTTTATATAAGTATTTGCTTTCCCCACTGTTTTCAAATTACATATCATCTCTATTTCCTGCTGAGTTATATCATTAAATAGTAAATATGTTATCTCTTTATTTTCCTTGTCATTTTAAAATTATTTTTTCACTGGGAAAAGATGAATACTCTCCAAATAATGCATTTCAAAACACTAGACAATTTTAGTTGAGCTATTTCAAATCCTAAAAGATGTTGCTGTGAAAGTGCTGCACTCACTAAGGCAGCACATTTGGAAAACTCATTAGTAGCCACAGGAATGGAAAAGGTCAGTTTTCACTGCAGTCCCAAAGAAAGGCAATGCCAAAGAATGCTCAAACTACTACACAATTGCATTCATCTCACACGGTGGCAAAGTAATGCTCAAAACTCTCTAAGCCAGGCTTCAGCAGTACATGAACCATGAACTTCCAGATGTTCAAGCTGGATTTAGAAAAGGAAGAGGAACCAGAGATAAATTGCCAGCATCTGTTGGATCATTGAAAAAGTGAGAGAGTTCCAGAAAAACTTCTACTTCTGCTTTATTAATTATGCCAAAGCCTTTGATGGTGTGCATCACAATAAACTGTGGAAAATTCTGAAAAAGATGGGAATACCAGACCATTTGACCTGTCTCTTGAGAAACCTGTATACAGTTCAGGAAGCAACAGTTAGAACTGGACATGGAACAACATACTGTTTCCAATAGGGAAAGGATATGTCAAGGCTGTATATTGTCACCCTGCTTATTTAACTTATATGCAAAGTACACATGAAAAATACTGGACTACATGAAGCATAAGCTGGAATCAACGTTGCCAGGAGAAATATCAATAACCTCAGATATGCAAATGACACCACCCTTATGGCAGAAAGTGAAGAGGAACTAAAGAGCCTTTTGATGGAAGTGAAAGAGGATAGTGAAAAAGTTGGCTTAAAACTCAACATTCAGAAAACTAAGATAACGTTATCTGATCCCATCACTTCGTGGCAAATAGATGGGAAAAAAATGGAAACAGTGAGAGACTTTTTTTGGGGGGGTTCCACAATCACTGCAGATGGTGACTGCAGCCATGAAAGTAAGACACTTGTTCCTTGGAAGAAAAGCTATGAACAACCCAGATAGCATATTAAAAGGCAGAGACATTACTTTGCCAAAAAAAGTCCATCTAGTCAAATCCATGGTTTTTCCAGTAGTCATGTATGGCTGTGAAAGTTGGACTATAAAGAAAGCTGAGTGCCGAAGACTTGATGCTTTTGAACTGTGGTGTTGGAGAAGACTCTTGAGAGTCCCTTGGAGAGCAGGGAGATCCACCTAGTCCATCCTAAGGGAAATCAGTCCTAAATATTCATTGGAAGGACTGATACTGAAGCTGAAACACCAATATTTTGGCCACCTGACTTGCTGGAAAAATCCCTGATGCTGGGAAAGATTGAAAGCAGGAGGAGAAGGGGAAGACAGAGCATGAGATGATTGGATGTCATCACCAACTCAACGGACATGAGTTTGAGTTGTATGGAGAAGGAATGGCAACCCACTCCAGTACTCTTGCCTGGAGAATCCCATGGACAGAAGAGCCTAGTGGGCTACCATCCCTGGGGTCACAAAGAGTCGGACATGACTGAGCAACTAACGTACACACAAACACACAAACACACACTCAGGTGTATGGAGAAGGAAATGGCAACCCACTCCAGTACTCTTGTCTGGAGAATCCTATAGACAGAGAAGCCTGGCTGGCTACAATCCACGGGGTCGTAAAGAGTCAGACACGACTGAGCAACTAATACACATTCACAAGCTCCGGGAGTTGATGATGGACAGGGAGGCTTGGCATGCTGCAGTTCATGGTGTTGCAAAGATTTGGACAGGACTGAGCCACTGAACTGAACTGAGACTGAAAGCATATCACCGTAAGTGTTTTTATCTGTCGCCTTCAATAAGAAGGATGAATAAGATACTCTCTTTTCACTCTTAGCTTTACATATTTCACTTGGGAAGAGTATATCTTGTTTAAATGCCAGAGACTGAAGGTTCTAAGACTATCAAGGATAATCCATTTTGCATCTGTAATTGTTTGGTGTAAACTCCTTTTGACAAAGAGTTTTATTTTTTTCTTTTGTCATTCAAGTTGACACATAACTGATCATAAAAATACAGGTTTTGCATGGATGGGAAAGGGGAGCCAAGAGTGGATAATGATTTACATAAAGTCTTCACAAGTTTAAAAAGATAAGTAGGTATATAGATAGCATCAGTTATAGGAGATAAATCATGGGGAGTAATTGTATCAAGAAAGGAAGAAGTAATTTATACAGAACTATGTTGGATAATGAAAATGCTTACCTATGGATCCACTCTTTGTGGATGGCCCTAGAAATATTCTCTAGATCACCAGATTTCTCTAGATAGGGGGAAAGCTTAAGTTATTTGAGATTTAAAATGTTAAATCAACAGAGCTAGATGACCTTTGAATAACTAGATTATTTCTGTGGTTTTTGGATTTCATTAGGCTACACTCATATAGATTTTTAGGTGCAGAAACATCAAATTGCAGCTTGGATAATAATGATAATGTGACAGAAATAAACCAGGTTCTACTGGGTTCCTCCTCTGGAGGCCATGAATCAAGACAGACTTCATGAAAGCAAAGGACCCCCGGTGAATGGGAAAGGATTGGGAGTCTGAATTAGCAGATGCAAACTCTTACATACAAGATGGATAAAAAACAAGGACCTACTGAATAGCACAGTGAACTATATTCAACATCCTATGATAAACCACAATGTAAAGGAATATGGAAAGAATATATATATATGTTACTGAGTCACTTTTCATATGAGTGATGATGTTGAATTAATTTTTAAGGCAAAAATGTGCTACTTTAAAACACCTCAATATGCTGTATCAGTGAAAATGTAAACATTTACTAAGGTAATTTGAATAATATTCTTTATTTAAAGCTTTCTTAACCTCCAGTAAGTATTTGTGCATTTTGAAATTTGTCAAAGCTGATTTTTGACTGGTTTGTTTTTAGATGTTCAGCACAAAGAAATCCTTGGCTGATGGTTTTCAATGACCACTATTTTCCATCACCTCACTGCAAAATGATCATGATTGATTTTATCTTAACAATTTCTATTCACATACAATGTTCAATATTGGTTAGAGTTTGTTTGTTTAAACTAGTGTTTCCCTATATAAACTTGTTTTTCAAATGGAAACAAATGTGCCTCTAAACAAGTGGACGTAACTGGGCCATTTGAAAACCTGCTGAGTAGAGCTGCATCTACTCTGTTATGTATTTTATAATGATTTGAATATCCCCAAAGTGAGTTGAGCCTGGTCACTATTCTTTCGAGAACCTCAAAACTAATATGAAACTTGTTCATTTGCATAAAATAACTGCTTTTGAAAACGAGTAATTTTTATCTTTGGCTAACTTGAAAAATTATAAGTAACACAGAATACAGTGTGAAAGTAGCTCACTTGTGTCTGACCCTTTGCGACCCCATGGACTGTATAGTCCATGGAATCCTCCAGGACAGAATACTGGTGTGGGTAGCCTTTCTCTTCTCCAGGAGATCTTCCCAACCCAGGGGTTGAACCCAGGTCCCCCACATTGCAGGTGGATTCTTTACCAGCTGAGCCACAAGGGAAGCCCAACTTAGAATACAATTTGAAATAACTGCAGGTGGTAACATGCTAACGGAGGCAACTAAATCATGTTTTAGTTAGCAATGGAACTGTGCATCTCTGTATTTGGACTTCTTTTAAGTGGATGGGGGATCCAGTCAGAGTATTTTACACACACAGCACAGTTATCCTTAGTGGTTTTTGCTTTCTTGAATTATGTGATTGGCACTGAAGAGTGTTGAGGGAAGTTACAGTTCTGCTGAAGGTAGTAAAGCTTAAAGTCAACCTCATAAGCCCTGGGTTTCTCTGTGCCCATGAACCAGGCCACAGCTTTCTCTAAGTTGGTGTGAAATGTGAATTCTTTTTCAAAATGCTACCTCATTTATATACTTTTTCTTATCTAATTTATATGCACTAGTGATTTCAAATATTATACAATGTATTGGGAAGATTCTAAACAAGAAACGGAGAACTAAGATGTTTCAAATAAGCCTACATTCAAAATTTAACATGACATAATTTTAATTTTCATTCATCATCACTCATCAGGGCTGAGCGGTCTCCCAGCTCTGTCTTTTAAAGGTTGCCATACTGAAAATGAGCTTCCCTTGTATCTCAGTTGGTAAAATATCTGCCTGCAGTGTGGGAGACTCAGGTTCAATTCCTGGGTTGGAAAGATCCCCTGGAGAAAGAAAGAGCATTCCACTTCAGTATTCTTGCCCGGAGAACCCCGTGAATAGAGGAGCCTGGTGAGCTACAGTCCATGGAGTTGCAGAGTTGGACATGACTTAGCAACTAAATCACCATACTAGGGGAAAAAAAAAAAAGCAAATTTCATTATTGGGGAAGCACAAGTCATTGTTTTGTTTGTGAAGACCTTCTATTTTTAGAGCATTTTGAAAAAATATTTTTGATATTTTGATGCTTTTCTATCAATAAAAGAACATTCTTTTATCATAGAATGATATTCTTCTCCCTTCTTCCACTTAATATAAGTAGCATTTTAAAATATAGACCCATGTATATAATAGCCAAGACATGGAAGCAACCTAGATGTCCATCAGCAGATGAATGGATAAGAAAGCTGTGGTACATATACACAATGGAGTATTACTCAGCCATTAAAAAGAATACATTTGAATCAGTTCTAATGAGGTGGATGAAACTGGAGCCTATTATACAGAGTGAAGTAAGCCAGAAGGAAAAACATAAATACAGTATACTAACGCATATATATGGAATTTAGAAAGATGGTAACAATAACCCGGTGTATGAGACAGCAAAAGAGACACTGATGTATAGAACAGTCTTATGGACTCTGTGGGAGAGGGAGAGGGTGGGAAGATTTGGGAGAATGGCAATGAAACATGTAAAATATCATGTAGGAAACGAGTTGCCAGTCCAGGTTCGAAGCACAATGCTGGATGCTTGGGGCTGGTGCACTGGGACGGCCCAGAGGGATGGTATGGGGAGGGAGGAGGGAGGAGGGTTCGGGATGGGGAACACATGTATACCTGTGGCAGATTCATTTTGATATTTGGCAAAACTAATACAATTATGTAAAGTTTAAAAATAAAATAAAATTAGAAAAAAAAAAAAAAAAAAAAAATAAAAATAAATAAATAAATAAAATATAGACCCATGTAGGTTTATTTTTCAAACACAAACATGTATATTTCTAAAATGTGTTGAATCTCCCAAGAGAACTGAGTGGTCTCTGAAAAGTAAACATTATTCAGTGTTGTTTTATATGTTCTGAGAAGGTTAAAATTTTGTACCATATGTAATGTGTGCAAAACACTTTGATCAATCAAAATAGTACTTTCATGGCTTCTCATCAAGGATAACTCTGACTCAATTTTGTCTCTAGTTTTAACCAAGCCCAAATCATAGTTTTGAGAATTATATTTTTACTACATAGCTCCATTTATCAAGTGTGTAAAGGAGAACCATTGGAAGTTCTTGGACTAGGGAGGCACAGATCTGTGTTTTCAGAACTTATTCTAGCAGTAATGTTCATGAACAAATAAGAGTGAATATGTGGGAAAATGATAAAAATAATAGTTAGGAGCCACTAGAGTTCAACATTAGAGTAGTTCAGTTTAAAGATAAATTCAGAAATTGTGTGGTGGCTAAGGGACAATGGATGAGGTCATTGTGGTTGTAGATGTTATAGCTTAGCATAAGTGAAGTTTTGAGTGTATTCTGAAAGCTCTTAGACAAAATGAATATGAGTTTCAGAAGTACTCATTGAATCCTTTCTGTGTACTCTGTGTTGTTCTTAGATCCAGGATCCAAAAAGTTAACAAGATAGAATAAATGTTTGTCCTTATAGAATTTACAGTTTATAGAGAACACAAAGGGAAAAAGTCTGATGACTGTTATGAAACAGAATCTAGTGAAAGTTATGAGAACATGAATAATAACAGCTGACATTTATTGACTATCATATGCCAGATGGTGTCCAAACCATTTAACTTTTTTTTTCATTTAATTAATTAATTCATTTAATTTAATTAATCAATGAAAAGGATGCTATTTTAGCATTCCTTATTTCACATAGGAGAAACAAGAGATTAAGTAACTTTTCCCAAATGATGTAGCTTGTAAAAGAGGAAGAAGGAAGGTAGAATTCACAATACTCTAACTCCATGGCTCATATGATTTTCTATGATGAGAAAAAATTGATAACAGAAATATTACAGAAAATGAGCCAGTAGAAGAGTCAAGTAGAAATTTCAGGTATATGTTAAAAGCATAAACTATAGAAGGGATGTACTATATTACAGAGTCTTTCAGAGATATCACAGAGAGAACAACTGAAATGAGTCACTGCAACATTTGAAGACTTTCTGATAAAAAAAAATAAAGAAACCTGAAAGTAGATCTCTTACAGAAACATGTCCATTTAGTGAATCTGAATAAAGAGGGAATGAGACGATTTAGTAGCTTTCCCTTCAGAGGTGTAGATAATGAGGAGATGGGAATTCACTTTGGATCTACCTGAGGGATGTACAGTCCCTAGAGTAAAAGTGTAGGTCCATAAGAACTAAAGACAGAATGTGAACTGGAATTCATAATTTCCTTATTCCATATTATACATGTAATCTACACCCTGGAGAGGAGACCAAGCAAGCTCTAACCTGTTTTTCACCAAGTGCATTACATCATTATTCTCACATTAAATCTTCCGCATCTAATCAAGTAGCAAGTATGATAATAAAAAGATTATTTTCACTTAGTATGATCTAGGTGCATCTATGTTACTGCAAAGGCATTATTTCATTCTTTTTTAAGGCTGAGTAGTATTCCACTGTAAGTTCTCCATAGTAGCTGTACCAATATGCATTCCCACCAACAAGGTAGGAGGGTTCCCTTTTCTCCACACCCTCTCCAGCATTTATTATTTCTAGATATTTTGATGATGGCCATTTGGACCAGTGTGAGGTGATACCTAATGGTAGTTTTATTTGCATTTCTCCAATAATTAGTGATGTTTAGCTTCTTTCCATGTGATTTTTTTTCTAGCCATCTGTATGTATTCTTTGGAGAAATGTCTACTTAGATCTCCTGCTCATTTTTGATTGGGTTATTTGTTTTTGTTTTTGACATAGAGCTGCATGAGCTGTTTGTATATTTTAGGGATTAATCCATTACAGCAGTGGTCTCCAACTGTTTTGGCACCAGGGACTGGTTTCGTGGCAGACAATTATGATACCATTCATTGATCTCCCTGAAATGTGACTCTTCCGTGTCTACAGTTGCCACTTTAGTTTCAAGATTTTGGATCAATTTCACTATCATTATTCAGAATTCTTTATCAGGTAGATTCCCTATCTCTTCCTCTTTTGTTTGGTTTGGTGGGCATTTATCCTGTTCCTTTATCTGCTGAGTATTCCTCTGTCTCTTCATCTTGTTTAAATTGCTGAGTTTGGGGTGTTCTTTCTGTATTCTGGCAGTTTGTGGAGTTCTCTTTATTGTGGTGTTTCCTCACTGTGTGTGGGTTTGTACAGGTGGCTTGTCAAGGTTTCCTGGTTAGGGAAGCTTGTGTCAGTGTTCTGGTGGGTGGAGCTGTATTTCTTCTCTCTCTTTTCGAAGAGTTGGGTTGCTTTTCTGGGTGCCTGATGTCCTCTGCCGGCATTCAGAAGTTGTTTTGTGGAATTTACTCAACGTTTAAATGCTCTTTTGATGAATTTGTGGGGGAGAAAGTGTTTTCCCCGTCCTACTCCTCCACCATCTTGGCTCCTCCCCCCTACAGTTGCCACTTTAATCCTGGTATCTAGGCAGGAACCAAGGTCAAAAGAGACAGGGCCTATTCTAAACTATTTTCTTTACAAAACCTTCTACTTAAAGATATTCCACTGCTCCATTTTGTGTGTTTTAAAGGATAACTTCCCCAGATTCACACTAGACTCCTCTTTTAATAAACCTTCAAAGAGTGATGGCATAAAGGCACCTGATTTTTGTGGCCAACTGAACATGCATATTATCTCTTCAATTCTTTTGCAAATTGGCAAAAAAAAAAAAAAAAAGGAAAGACATATGAGAGGTATAAATCGGCAGGGACAATGTTCCAGGGGAGGACATAATAGCAAACTTCCTGTTGGAGAGAAGAAAAGAAAAAACACACAAGAAAATTTCCAAGAACTGTAGAGAATTCCTCGTTGCCTAACAGGATAAACAAAAGAGACTCATTCAAAGTAATATTTTCACAAAATTTCACGGGCCTAGATAAACAAACCTTTTGGAAAGAATTAAAGTGAAAGTGTTAGTTTCAATTAAAGTGAAAGAGTCAGTCGTGTCTGACTCTTTGAGACCCTGCCAGGCTCCTCTGTCCATGAAATTCTCCAGGTAAGAATGCTGGAGTGGGTAGCCTTTCCCTTCTCCAGGGGATCTTCCCGACCCAGGGATTGAACTTCAGTCTCCTACATTGCAGACAGATTCTTTACCATCTGAGCCACCAGGGAAGCAAAAAGAATTAAAGCAGGTCACATACTGAAGATCAGAAATCAGAATACCATAAACTTCTCAATTATAATAAGAGAGACTGAAAGGCAATGGAGAAATTCTGCAGGAAAAAGATTACCAACCTGGAAATACATAGCCCACCAAAGTGTACATCAAGAATTAGGACATGTTCAGACTCACAAGGAACTCAAAATAATAACTATGACCCTATCTTGAGAAGTTCCTAGAAGATGTGCTCTAGCACAGAGTCGGACATGACTGAAGTGACTCAGCAGCAGCAGCAAAGAGGAAATAAACCAAGAAAGGGGAAACATGTGGTAGAAGAGAAACTCAGGCCTATTAACAATTTTAAGTGTTGACTGGAGCTACAACCTATTCGAATTGGGCAGAGCCAAATCTGACCCAACGGAGAAAGCAATGGCACTGCACTCTGGTACTCCTGCCTGGAAAATCCCATGGATGGAGGAGCCTGGTAGGCTGAAGTCCATGGGGTTGCTAAGAGTCGGATGCGACTAAGTGACTTCACTTTCACTTTTCACTTTCACAGCATTGGAGAAGGAAATGGCAACCCACTCCAGTGTTCTTGCCTGGAGAATCTCAGGGACGGGGGAGCCTGGTGGGCTGCCGTCTATGGGGTCGTACAGAGTCGCATACGACTGAAGTGACTTAGCAGCAGCAGCAGCAAACCTGACCCAAAGTGATTAGGAGCACTTTGCCTATAGGAACCAGGAAAAATGACTTATACAGAGAAGCAAAGCAAGATTATTGATTGCTGAAGGAGGAAATGGCTACCCTCTCTCCAGTATTCTTGCCTGGGAAATCCCGTGCACAGAGAGGCCTGGTGGGCCACAGTCCATGGCGTCGCAATCAGTAGGACACAACTGTACGCATATACATACATCAGATCAGATCAGATCAGTCGCTTAGTCGTGTCTGACTCTTTGAGACCCCACGAATCGCAGCACGCCAGGCCTCCCTGTCCATCACCAACTCCAGGAGTTCACTCAGACTCACATCCATCAAGTCAGTGATGCCATCCAGCCATTTCATCCTCTGTTGTCCCCTTCTCCTCCTGCCCCCAACCCCTCCCAGCATCAGAGTCTTTTCCAATGAGTCAACTCTTCACATGAGGTGGCCAAAGTACTGGAGTTTCAGCTTTAGCATCATTCCTTCCAAAGAAATCCCAGGCCTGATCTTCAGAATGGACTGGTTGGATCTCCTTGCAGTCCAAGGGACTCTCAAGAGTCTTCTCCAACACCACAGTTCAAAAGCATCAATTCTTTGGCGCTCAGCCTTCTTCACAGTCCAACTCTCACATCCATACATGACCACAGGAAAAACCATAGCCTTGACTAGATGAACATTTGTTGGCAAAGTAATGTCTCTGCTTTTGAATATGCTATCTAAGTTGGTCATAACTTTCCTTCCAAGGAGTAAGTGTCTTTTAATTTCATGGCTGCAGTCACCATCTGCAGTGATTTTGGAGCCCACACACACAAAAAGAGTGAAATAATGCCATTTGCAGCAACATGCATAGACCTAGAGATTGTCATCCTAAGAAAAGAGAGTCAGACAGAGAAGGAAGAATATCATATGATATCACTTACATGTGGAATCTTATGCAAATGAACTTATTCTAAGAAACAGACTCACAGACACAGAGAAAGGAGGAAGTGGGGCAGCAGAGAGATGGATTGGGAGTTTGGAGATTAACAGATGCAAACAATTATATATAAAATGGATAAACAAGGCCCTACTGTATAGCACAGGGAATTGTATTCAATATCTTGTGATAAACCATAATGAAAAAGAATATGAAAAACAATGTGTATATATATATATATATGTATAACTGAGTCAATTTGCTGTACAGTAGAAATTAGCAGAATATTGTCAATCAACTATCCTTCAATAAAATAAATTTTTAAAAAGAAAAAAAAGATTATTTTCTTCTGTCACTTGAGAACACTGAAAATATCAAAAATTATAGAAGTTCAGAAAGATTTCCAGAGCATAGATGAATTAATGTCTATCTCCTCTCCCCTAAAATCAAAAGGATCAAGTTTGGAGAATGTGAAATGGCATTTCCAGAACCAACCAGAACCTAGGGTAAGGGAGCCAGACCTGAAGTTTTAGACACAGTTGGGTGAGTTTCTGAATTTAATTTACAATACATATTCCTTGTTTTGAGATGAAAGTCCATGGACCATTCTTTCTCATTTTGTGCTGTTGAGTCTCAAGTGAAACTGGTGGCAGCATCTGTTGGAGAGGAATCAGAGAATATTAGAGGGCTCAAAGGACATAATAGGCAGGCAGATTCCTCTAAGTAGGTAGATCTCTCATTCATCTACCTTCATGATTTTTACTCTGTGACAAGCTTGGTAACTTAATTCTCATCGACTCGGATCCCCTCATCTTGATTTAGAAACAGTGTTCTTGGTTCCTGCCACATAAGGTCTATCTGCAATGAGAAGACTGGTGAGGGAAGAGTTCACAGGAATGAAGGAATGCTGAGATGAGAGCACAAGAATTGCATCCTTGTCCATCCTTCCTTTCCCTGGGTTTTCCCAGAAGGTATGTTTGCATATGGCAGCACTTGCCTTGCCTCTCTAGGATGATTATGATGTCCTTTGTTATATTCAGCTTATAAAAGCTCTAATAAAGGCACATCCACATCACTCTGTATCTTGATCATGGAAAAGGCAGACTCTACGGGACCAGGTTGGGATAGTGTCAGGCATTCACAGTGTGTATACTCTTTCATAGGAGGAGAAACCGTGGAAGAGCTGAGTTGTTCTCTAATGGAACCCTTTTTCCTGTGTCCACAGATTCCTTTAGAGAAGAATGGCTTCCAGAAATGGGTTTTTCCTGACTCAGTTCATTCTGATGGGATTAACAGACCAAGCAGATCTCCAGCTCCCCCTTTTCTTCCTGTTCCTAAGAATGCATATGGTCACTGTGATGGGGAATCTGGGCTTGATAATCTTAATTCAGCTGAATTCATATCTACCTACCCCCATGTAGTTTTTCCACTTTAATTTGTCCTTCATAGATCTTTGTTATTCTTCTGTGTTTACACACAAAATGCTAATTAACTTCACATCAAAGAAGATTATTTCTTACATGGGGCGCATCACTCAGCTCTACTTTTTTTTTTTTTTTTTTTTTTTGTCATTTCTGAAATCTATGTGCTGACATCAATGGCCTATGACAACTATGTGGCCGTCTGTAAGCCACTTTTGTATCATGTTGCTATGTTCCCTGAAGTGTGTTCCACCCTATGCTCGGTTCCTACTTGATGGCATTTTCTGGTGCCATGGCTCACACTAGATGCATGCTGAGACTGACCTTCTGTGATGCAAACACCATCAACTATTATTTCTGTGACATCCTCCCTCTGCTCCAGCTCTCCTGCACAAGTGCCTACTTCATGAGCTGGTAGTTTTCTTAATGGCAGGCATCAATATAATTGTGCCCAGTATTACCATCTTTGTCTCTTATGGTCTCATTTTCTCTAACATCTTTCACATCAGCTCCATGGAGGGCAGGTCCAAAGCCCTAAGCACTTGCAGTTCCCACATAATTGCTGTTTCTCTGTTCTTTGGATCAATGTCATTTGTGTATCTCAAACCATCTGCTGGGTGTATGGATGAGAGAAGTATCTCTTCTGTCTTTTACACCAAGGTGGTTGCTATGAGGACCCCCTTATTCTACAGCTTTAGAAATAAAGATGTGAAAACTGCTCTGAGGAAAACTGTAAGTGGGATACAGTTTTGACTAGCAACAGTGTCTCTGTGCAGATAGTCAAAATATCAAAAGACTCTCTTTTCAACTATAATAATTTTATTAGCATCTTCTTAACCTATTTCTATTTTATCATATTGAAAGGCATTTGAGATTTGTGTCAATTTATTTATACTTATCATATAGGAGGACCTCTCTCCTTATTCACCACTTGTATAATTTCCTGTCCTTACATGTTCCTATTTTTTAATACTATTAAGAAAGACATTTGCTATCTTGTTTACTATTTATGGGCTTCCCAGTTGGCTCAGTGGTAAAGAATCCTCCTGCCAAGGCAAGAGACTCAGGTTCAATTCCTGGGTCAGGAAGAGCCCCTGGAGGAGGAAACAGGAACCCACTCCAGTATCCTTGCCTGAGAAATCCCATGGAGAGAGGAGCCTGGTGGACTACACTCTCCATATGGTCACAAAGAGATACGACATAACTGAGCACGAATGCATGTTACTATTAATTGCAGTACATTTTGTGTATTTATTATAATACATTTTGTGTATTTATTGTATTCTTTTCTAGAATACATTTTTCTCTCTATTAGTTTGAACTTCCCTTTTCCTCTGAAAATAGAAGACTACTCAACAGATGATCAAATCAGGGAACACTAGGGTGACATTATGTTGCTGGAGATGTCTTATCTGCCTATTGCCATTAGAAACATGACTCAGAATGTTCCCTCTTCCCATCTTTCAAGGCTTCATTAAGCAAGACTGTATCACCTAATTTCTGTGGTGGAAGACTTCATAGTGACTGTTAAGTGTAACCCATTTTGCATCTGTAAACACTGCATTACGCTTCCTTTGACAAAGGATTTTGTCACCTGCAAATCATTGCAGGTTGTCAAAATGTATTCATTATATGGGTGGTACAATAAAGCTCAGAATAGTTAATGATGTATTTACAGTCATATGTGTTTTTAATGAAAAAGTGTATAATAAATTTGTTTCTGATTTCAAGTTGATTAAGCTCCTTAGTATCCTTTGCTTCTATTCTATCTCTTTAATATTGCTTAAGTAAATATGGTACAAGAAAAACTATTCTAGCTTGTAAGCTGACTGTGCTTTGTTTCAGGGTGGTACATGAATTTCTCTCAGGCTGGGTATTGATTGCTCTTTTGCTATTCAATTTTTTTTTTAAGAAAACAGTTTGTCAGGGGCATTTTTTTAATGTAGTTTATTGAAAAGAGAATGCCTCTTGGGTTAGTATATTGGGGAGGTGATTGTTCAAGTAAGAACATTCCTTTTTTCACAAAATTTAAAAAATAAATAGTTTTTTGAATGCTTGCAAGTGTTTGTATTTCTGAGAACAGGGCATGGGAGAGAAATGAGCCAGTAACCTCTCATGAGGCTGGACCTCAACAGACACATGGCCAATAAATAAGAGGTCCCCTGTGGAGTGTGGGCATGAGGCTTAGGACCTGCTCTTTAATCTGGAAGTTTTTTCTGTTCCATCTAGTGAAAGAAATGTATCCAGTCCATAAAGTTTTTCTAATCTTATAATGCACAGTGACTATACAGTAGTACTGTTTGGGAAAATAAAGGTGAATTTAAAGGGAATAAAGGAAATAAAGCTGTGGCCAGAACTGGGTAATCCAGGTAGAAATAAGACAGTTTTGCATGAAATAAAATGGTGAGTAGTGACTAAAGCCCAAATAAGAATGAAGGTATTCAGAAAAAAAAAAAAATGATAGAAAGCAAAAACCTGTATTTACGAGTCTCCTCTTTTTTTTTTTTTGGACAGCCCTAGAGGACAGGGAGGCCTGGCGTGCTACAATTCATGGGGTCTCAAAGAGTCAGACACGACTGAGTGACTGAACTGAACTGAGAAATACTATAGAGATCATGGGATTTATCTGGATAGGATAAAATCTTAAACTTTTGATATTAAAAAAGTTAAATTCACAAGTCTCCATTCCTTTGGTGTACCCTGAGTACAACTAAACCACTCCTGCTTTTATTGACTTCCATATGCTTCTTCCTTATTTATTTTAAGGTATAAAATAAATCAATCTGCAGTTAAAACTATGATAATTTGAAAGAAACATTTGGTGGATAAATTGTAACAGTGTCTTTTCTGGAATAAGATGTTGGATTATTTTTCTTTCAAGAAAATAAGGAAAAGGGTTACTCTAAAATGCTTAAAGCTTTAATTGTGTCAATTTCCACATTTTTAAAGATAACTTTAATATTAGTGTTTGTTTTATAGTCCCCTCTGAAGAGTTAGGTACTGAGAAATTACGCATTTATCACCACCATGGTATGTTTGCTTTTTTGTGTAGTTTTAGATATTCACCATTAACATAGTTTTTAACTCCTTGCTATATCCTTGATTTGTAGTTTTCAATGTAGTTTTCACTCATACCACATCCCCTGATCTCAATATCAACATGTATGATTTTCATTTTAAAACATCTTTTTATATAAAACAGTTGACCTAGATTGGTATTTTTTTCATTTACCTGCTATCCCTTTTTATAAAATTGTCTTCCTTATATATAGAGAAGTATATCTAAATTAGTCAATAATGATTACACTCTTTATAACCTTTGTAGGTATGCAGAGGTACACCCACTCTGCTCACTATTTTACCATTATTTGAGATGCCAAAAATGTGCAACAGTTGGTCACAAATCTTCCATTTAAGAAGCCTCAAAATAGAAATTAAATTTGTTTCATTTTTAGAAAAAATGAACTTTCAAATTAGGTTTCATTCCATCAGATTATTGTGAAAAAAATAATTTTTGAAAGTGGAAGTTAGCTATACTCATGCAATTAAAGTGGAAATAAGTAATTTAGATATGATTTTTCTTTCAAGGTCTATAGCAATAAAAACATACCTCATGAAACAAGATAAATCTCAAATAAAGAACCTTATCTTGTATTTAAAGAAAATATAAAGAGTAGAAATAACAAAACCCAAAGTTAATAAAAGGAAAGAAATTATAAGGAAAAGAGCAGATATTAGTGAAACAGAGACTGAAAAAGTACATAGGAAAACTCAATGAGACTATGTTCTTTGAAAAGATAAACAAAATCAATAACCCTTCTGCCAGACTTATCAAGACAAAAGAGAGATGGCTCCAAAAATAAAATAAAAATGAAAAAAGAGGCATTACCAGAAACACCATACAAATAAGAAGGATCATAAGAGACTATATGAAGTATTATATGACAATAAAATGGATAACCTAGAGGAAATGGACAAATTCCTAGAAATGTACACTCTCCCAAGACTGAACTGAAAAGAAGTAGAATATGAACAGATCACTTGTCAGTAATGAAATTGATTCAGTATTTTTTTAAAAGTCCAAGACCAAATGGCTGCAAAGGTGAATTCCACCAAACAATTAAAAAGAGAGAACAGCTATCCTTTTCAAACTATTCCAATAAATTTCAGAGAAAGGAGCAATTTCAAGCTCATTATTTCAGATCAGCCTCATCCTGATATAAAAACAAAACAAAAATACCACAAAATGTTTACAGGCCATTATCACTGATGAACACAACTGCAAAAATTCTTAAGAAAACACAGGAAAGTCGATTTCACGAATACATTAAAAGGCTTATACACCATTATCAATTGGGATATATCTCAGAGACGCAATGATGATTCAATAAATGGAAATCAATCAGTGTGATATACGACATTAATAAATTGAAATAAAAATAAAATCATCTCAATAGATGCAAAACAAATCTTTGGTGGAAGTTCAACATTTGTTTTTCATAAGTCTCTCATTAAATGGCCACAGAGGGAGGCATCTCCAAATAGTAAAGTCCACATGTGAGAAACTCACTGCTGACATTATATTCAATGGTGAAAAGCAGAAAGAATTTCCTCTAAGATCACAAATGAGACTAGGATGCTCACTATCACCACTTCAGTCCACATAGTTTTAGAAGTCCTAGCCATAGAAATCAGACAAGAAAATGACATAAAGGTATCCACATTGTAAAGGAAGAGCTAAAACTTGTACTCTTTGCACACATGATTGTAGAAAAAATAGAATCCTACAGAAACCACCAAAAACCATTAGCACTCATTCATAAATTCAGTAAATGTGCAGGAAACAAAACTGAACAAACAGCAATTTGTTGCATCTCTCTAAAGTAATAAACTATCAGAAAGATAGTTTGAGAGAACAATCAAATGTACAATTGCATTAAAAAGAATAAAATACCCAGGATTAAACATAACGGAGGAGGTGAAAGACCCATGCTCAGAAAATGATGACACTGATGAAAGAAATTTAAGATTGCACTAAGAAATGGAAAGATATACCTTGCTCATGGTTTGGCAAAATTAGTATTATAAAAGTGACCATACTACCCAAGGAAATTTCTTGCAATCCTTACAATAGCATTTTTCATAGAACTTAAACAAATAATTCTAAAACTTGTATGGAAACACACAAAAAAACAAATAGCTTCAGTTCAGTTGCTCAGTCGTGTCCGACTCTTTGCGACCCCATGAATCGCAGCACGCCAGGCCTCCCTGTCCATCACCAGCTCCCGGAGTTCACCCAAACTCATGTCCATTGAGTCGGTGATGCCATCCAGCCATCTCATCCTCTGTCAACCCCTTCTCCTCCTGCCCCCAATCCCTCCCAGCATCAGGGTCTTTTCCAGTGAGTCAACTCTTCTCATGAGGTGACCAAAGTACTGGAGTTTCAGCTTTAGCATAATTCCTTCCAAAGAACACCCCAGGACTGATCTCCTTCAGAATGGACTGGTTGGATCTCCTTGCAGTCCAAGGGACTCTCAAGATTCTTCTCCGACACCACAGTTCAAAAGCATCAATTCTTTGGTGCTCAGCTTTCTTCACAGTCCAACTCTCACATCCATACATGGCCACTGGAAAAACCATTGCCTTGACTAGATGGACCTTTGTTGGCAAAGTAATGTCTCTGCTTTTCAATATGTTATACAGGTTGGTCATAACTTTCCTTCCAAGGAGTAAGCGTCTTTTAATTTCATGGCTGCAATCACCATCTGCAGTGATCTTGGAGTCCCCCCCCCCCCGCCCCCAAATAAAGTCTGACACTGTTTCCACTGTTTCCCCATCTATTTCCCATGAAGTTATGGGACCAGATGCCATGACCAGATGCCATGATCTTAGTTTTCTGAATGTTGAGCTTTAAGCCAACTTTTTCACTCTCCTCTTTCACTTTCATGAAGATAGCTTAAATAGTCTTAACAAAGAAGAGCAGATCTTGAGATATCACACTTTCTGATTTCAAACAATACTACAAAGCTATAGGGATCAAAACAGCATAGTACTGGCACAAAACATACGTCGATCAACTGGACAGAATAGAGAGTCCAAAAATGAATCCACACTTGTTTATCAATGAATCTATCACATGGGAACCAAGAATACAAAGTGTGGAAAAGATAGCCTCTTCAATAAAGGGTTTTGGGAAAACTGGACAGCTACATGCAAAAGAAACTGGACCACTATCACACCACATACAAAAATAAACTCAAAATGGATTTAAAAATTAAAGGTACATAAAATTTGGAAGATAAAATCTGGAACATAAAATTTCTTGAAGACTACATAAACCAAATGCTCTTTGACATTAGAATTAGCAGTATTTCTTTGGCTATGTCTTCTTGGCCAAGAGAAATAAAAGCATAAATAAATGGAACTATTCAAACTGAAAAACTGTTTCACAGTAAAGGAAACTGTCACCAGTATGAAAAGGCAGGGCTTCCTTGGTGGCTCCGTGGTAAAGACCTGCTGCCAATGCAGGAGACACAGGTTCGGCCCCTCGTCTGGGATGACACCACATGCCACAGAACAACTAAGCCCATGTGCCACAGGTACTGTACCTGTGCTCTAAAGTCTGGGAGCTGCAATTACTGACCCAAGTGCTGCAACTGTTGAAGCTCTCATGCCACAGAGACCCCTGATCCTCAATAAGAGATGCCACTGCAATGAAGAGTAGCCCCCACACTCTGCAACCAGAGAAAAGCTTGAACAACAGCAAGGACCTGGCACAGCCACAAATAGATGTCAGGAGCTGTGTTAGGCATTACTGACAAAATGGAGGCACAGCCCCCAGCCCCCTCTCCTCATTCCGCAGGCATGGACCTGGGATTAAGGAATTAGGCCTTGTAATTCTGACTTGTCTTTTCCTCTCCTCGGCTGAGTTGACTGAAAAAGAATATTAAGGTGCTTATTGTTCTTGAGAGGAGCATGAGAAGGCAGAAAGCCTTCTGCAGCTGTGCTCAGAAAATAATTCATAAAGTTAATCATTGACATTTGTTCAAGGACTTTTACAAAAGAGTGTTCCAGGATGAGCACATAGGCCATAGCTTGAGGCCATGGGAGGGATTGCTATCTGAAGCCTATTTGTGAGAAGAATGTTTACGGCAAAGGAGTTTACTGAATTTAGGGCTTAGAAATAATTAAAACAGTTAGAAGTTAAAGATTTAAGGAATGTTGTAAAGTTAGCATATTTTACTATAGCTAATAGAAGTTAGGAATTTTTAGAGACACTATAGCTAGAAGCCTTTTTAAGAGATAGTGAACTTAGGATGTTAGGGGCAAACAGGATTTAGGAAGATAAATAGTAAACTGAGGAATGTAGCATGAGTTACAGTGTAATCACAAGTTACCTATAGGACACATTAGAGGAGGTAGATAATAGATGATAAGGCTGATTCTGAGAGAATCACTATAGCAGGAACTCCATTTGAAGAGCAACAATGATTTATGGAGATAATAAATCTGGGAGAGGGGGAACTGAAAATGTCAAACCTCTGGCCTAATGTTTTTGTAAAAGTATAAAAAAGAATCTTAAACTTGAAATAAACAGGCAGTCCAAAAAAAATGAGAGGCTGTCTCATTTCTATCGCCGACACCGTTCATCTTTTCAGGTTGAATCCCTGGCTGCTGGAGCTGGACTCCAGCAAATAAATAAATAAATAAAATTATTTAAAAAATGAAAAGACAGCACACTGAATGGAAGAAGATTTGCAAATGACATAGCTGATAAATAGTTGATTTACAGAATATAGAAATAACTGATAGAAGTTAATATCAAGAAAATAAACCCAATTTAAAAATGGGCAAAGAAACTGGATAGACATTTTTTCCAAAGAAGACAAATAGATGGTCAACACACACATGGAAAGATGCTCAGCTTACTGATCTCAGGGAAAGGCTAATCAAACCCCAGTGAGATATCACTTCAACTCTCTGAATGTCCATTATCAAAAAGAAAATGGAGTATTAATAAGAATGTGAAGAGAAGGGCATGTTTGTGCACTGCTGGTGGCAATACAATGGAAAACATTATGAAGATTCCTCAAAAAATTAAATTTAGAATACATACATATTTCTGAAATGGCTTGAAGCTCTTGATGTTTAAATTAATTTTATTTATTTTATAAATAAAAATATTTATAAATATTTTATATTTATAAAAATATAAATTTTTATATTTTTGAGAAAGCTAAAAGTTTTTTTCAATATTTAATCTGTGTAAAATATATTCTAATCAATCAAAATGGTATTTTCATGGCTTCTCATCAAAGATAACTCTGACTCAATTTCTTCATTAGTTTTAGCAAAGACTTAATCATCATTTTAAGAACTGTATTTTTACTCCATAGGTTCAGTTTTCAGGTGAGTAATAGAGAACCATTGAAAATTCATAAACTAGGGAGGGCCAGAGCTATGATTTCAGACCTTATTCTAGCAGCAGTGTCCATGACTAAATAAGAGGAAGTAGCTAGGAAAATGCTAGAATAATAGTGGCCATGGTAGTTCAACATTATAGTTCAGTTTAAACATGAAATCCAGAAATAATGTGGTGGCTGAGGGACATGGATGAAGGACATTGTGATTGTAGATGCTGTGGCTTAGCGTAAGAGAAATGTTGAATATATTCTGGAGGGTTTCAGGCAAAAAAGAACTTGCTTTTCAGAAAGAGCCATTGAGTTTTTTCTATGTACTCTGCACTGTTCTGAGATTCATTAGCAAAATAGTGAACATGGTAGAATAAATGTTTGTCTTTAGAGAATTTACAATTTATAGAGGAACACAGGAATTAAAGGAAGAAGTCTGTTGAATGTTATAAGGGAGACCCTACTGGAATTTATGATAATATAAACAATGACAGCTGACACTTAATGACTATTCACCATATGCCGGGTACAGTGCCATCCATTTCACTTAGGTATTTTTTCATCTATTAACACAACAGCCCAATGAAAGAGGTGTTCTCTTTACCATCCCTATTTTAAACATTTGAAAGGAGAGGTTAAGTAAATTGTTCCAAGTGTTGTAGTTAGTAAGAATAGAAGAAGGAAGACAAGATTCCCAACACTCTCTCTAATTCCATAGGCCCCTGCTCCTTTCTCAGAGAAGGCAATGGCACCCCACTCCAGTACTCTTGCCTGGAAAATCCCATGGACGGAGGAGTCTGGTGGGCTGCAGTCCATGGGGTCGCTACAAGTCGGACACAACTGAGCCACTTCATTTTCACTTTTCACTTTCATTCGCTGGAGGAGGAAATGGCAACCCACTCCAGAATTCTTGCCTGGAGAATCCCAGGGACGGGGGAGCCTGGTGGGCTGCCGTCTATGGGGTCGCACAGAGTCAGACACGACTGAAGCGACTTAGCAGCAGTCTGCTCTTTTCTATGGTGAGAAAAGATTGGTAACTTTAGTTATTGTTATTGTTATTGAATAACTATTGTTATAGTTATTGAAATGTTACAGAAAATGACCAAGCAGGAGAATCAGGTAGAATTTTGGGTATATATTAAGAAGATAAACACTAGAAAGGATATACAGCATTACCAATAATTTCAGAAATATCAATAATTTCAGAAATGAGAGAGAACAGCAGAAATGAGTTACTTCAACATTTGAAGCATTTTAGAAAAAGAAATAAAGAACTCTGGAATTAGGACCCTTGCAGAAAACGTGTCCACTTAGTAAATGGGCGTAAAGAGAGAATGAAGTAATATAGTAACTTTCCCTTCAGAGGTGAAGATAATAAGGAGGTTGAGAATATACTTTGATTCACCTAAGGGATGCACAATCCCTAGAGTAAAGTGAAAAATGAGTAAGAGAGTGAGTCCATAAAGAACTAAAAAGAGATCATGAACGGGGATCAATAATCTTATTCCCTGTTTTCATCTAATCTACTCCCTGGGGAAAAGACTCAGCAAGCATCTAGCCTGTTTTTGTAACCAAATGCATTACATCATGACAGTCACATTAAATCTTTGATGTCCAATCAAATAGCAAGTGTGAAAACAAGAGGCTTAATTTTTCTATACTGCTTGAAAGAACTGAAAATGATTATCAGAGATCACAGTAGTTCACAGAGATTTCAAGGGCATATGTCGATGCCGTCTCATCAGAGAATCAAAGAAATCAAGTCTTAGGAACTGGAAGTTGCATCTCCAGTATCAACTGGGTAAAGACAACTGATAAGGGAGCCAATCTTGAGGTTTTCTGAACTAAGGAGTGTGCATTTCTGAATCCAGTTTATAGTAATGTATTCCCCTTTTTGAGTGGAAAGTCCAGGGACCTGATATATTCCCCCTCTTTCTCATTTTGTCCAGTTCTGTGAATAAAGTGAAACTAGTGGAAGCATCTGTTGGAGAGGGATCAGAAAATATTCAGAAACACGAGGGGACACAAACGACATATAAGTCAGGAAGTTTCCTATAAGTAGGTGTAACTCTCTCCTACCTGTATGGCTTTTGCTCTGTGACAAAAGGAGTAACGTATTTCTCATAGATTCCGGTTCCTTCATCTTGGTTTAGAACAGTGCTCTTGGTTCCTACCACATCAGGTCTAACCTGTATTAGAAGAAAACACCAGGCTGTTGTTAGGGTCACTGCCTCAGTTATCCTGGTGAGGGAAGAGTCCAAGTGAATGAGGAAATGTTGAGATGACAGCAGAACAATGGTATCCTAATCCATCCCTCTTCCCCTCGGATTTTCCAGGAGGTATGCTTGCATATGACAGGACTGGGCTTCCCTCTGTTTGTGATGTACTTTGCTATATTTAGCCTATAACAGCTCTAATAATGGCATCTCTGGTGGCTCAGTTGGTAAAGAATCCACATGCAATGAGGGAGAACAGGAACAATCCCTGGGTTGGGAAGATCCCCAGGAGGAGGGCATGGCAACCCACTCCAGTATTCTTGCCTGGGAGATTCCATTGAAAGAGGAGCCTGGCAGGCTGCAGTCCATGAGATCCCAAGAGAATTGGATAAAATTTAGTGACTAAAAAAGAAAAACAACAGTGCTCTTTTGTAGGATGCAATACTGTGGAAGGGCCAAGTTGTTCTCTAATGGAATCCTTTCTCCTGTGTCCACAGATTCCCTTAGAGAAGAATGGCTCCTGGAAATTATTCTTTTGTGACTGAATTTATTCTGTTGGGATTAACAGACCAACCAAATCTCCAACTCCCTCTATTCTTCCTGTTTTTAGGAATGTATATGATCACTGTGTTGGGAAATTTGAGATTGATAATCCTAATTGCACTGAATTCACACCTACACACCCCCATGTACTTTTTCCTCTTTAACTTGTCCTTCAAATATCTCTGTTATTCTTCTGTATTTACACCCAAAATGCTGATTAACTTCACATCAAAGAAGAATTTTATTTCTTACATGGGGTGCATGGCTCAGCTCTACTTCTTCTGTCTTTTTGTCATTTCGGAATGCTATGTGCTGACATCAATGTCCTATGGTTACTATGTGGCCATCTGTAACCCACTTTTGTATAATGTTGTTATGCCCCCTAAAGTGTGTTCCAGCCTTATGCTTGGTTCCTACTTGATGGCATTTTCTGGTGCCATGGCTCACACTGGATGCATGCCAAGGCTAACCTTCTGTGATGCAAACACCATCAACCATTATTTCTGTGATGTCCACCCTTTGCTCCAGCTCTCCTGCACAAGTACCTATGTCAATGAGCTTGTAGTTTTCATTGTGGTGGACATCAACATCATTGTGCCCAGTTTCACTATCTTTGTCTCTTATGGCCTCATCCTCACCAACATCCTCCACATCAAGTCCACAGAGGGCAGATCCAAAGCCCTCAGCACCCAGTTCCCACATCATTGCTATTTCTCTGTTCTTTGGATCATGTGCCTTTATGTATCTCAAACCATCTTCTGCTGGGTCTATGGACGAGGAAAAAATTCTCTTCTGTCTGTGGTTGCCATGATGAACCCCTTGATCTATAGCTTGAGAAATAAAGTTGTGAAAACTGCTCTAAGAAAAACTCTAAGTAGGAGATAATTTTGAATAGACTAGAGTATTTCTCTGTGCAGCTGGTCAAAGGCAAGAGGTTTTGTGTTTAATCATAGTAATTTTATTGAAAATATTTCTAATTCTTTTTCACCATGTGGCAGAATATCTGAGTCATCTCTCAATTTATTTCCAGTTTTTCAGAATAGGTCTCTTTTTTCTTGCCCACTAGCACAATTTCTTTTCCTCACTTTCTCCCTTTTATTAATATTATTCAAAAAATTATTAAATCTGTTTTTTCTTTCAGTTTGAATGTTTTTCCCTGTAGAAATAACAGACAGGTCTACTGATGATCAAATCAGGGAACTTGAGATTTACATTGTGTCTTCATGGATATCTTATCCACAACCTGCCATTGGAAGCATGAATCAATGTTTTCTCTTCTCTTCCTTCTTGTCTTCCTTGAGCAAGAATGTATTTCATTTAATCCCTGAGATGTAGGTTACATAATGACTGTTACATAAATACTTAACAAAATTGTTAAGTATAAACAATTTTGTTTTTGCTGACAGTACACATTTTGCTTTTTTCACAAAGAATTTTCTTACTTTTATACAGCCAGTCCTTCACATAACAGATTGTTAACATATCCTACCTGGATGGGAAAGTATAGCTCAGAGTAATTATTGCTTTATTACAGTTGTATATCTTTTAATGAAAACATCTAGACTAAATTCAATTTTATGATTTAAAATCTATTAATCTCAGTATACTTTGCTTATACTTTATCTTATTTTTTTTGTTTCAGTAAACATGGCGCAGAAGAAAATATTCTAATTTGAAATTTGACTGTGTTTTGTCCCTGGAGGGGTACTTTTTAGTTGTTTTTTGTTTATGAAAATAGTTTATTTTGTTCTTGTTGTTGGGAAATGGGAGGCCTTATGAATCTGAATATTGGGGAGATGACTGGCTTAAGTAAGAATGTTATTTCTTCCAAAAAATAAGAAAAATAAATGGAACACTTGCAAGTGTTTTTAATGCAAGGAACAGGGCTATGGGAGATTAAAGAGTCCAGAATCCTGTCATGAGCCCAAGCCACGTTGTCAATAAATAAGAGGTTTTTTGGGGGAGTTCTCATGAGGCTTAGGAATTGTATTTAAACATGGGTTTTTACCTATTCCATCTAGTACATTAACTATTTAGTCCATAAAGCTTTCATAAACTTATGATACACAGCAACAAATCAATAGCAGTGTTTTTTGAAATGAGGGTAGAAAAGTTGTGGTTACATATGAGGAGAAAGTTAGAGGACTTTTTTCAGAAGATAAAATAATTATTAGTGATTAAAACTCAAATTAGGGGTAAGGAATCTAGGATATAAATTTTTAAAAATAAAAGCCTCTTTTTTATGATTCTCCTCTTTTTTTCTGAAGGCCTAGAAATATGAAGGAGATCACAAGATTTCTGTGGGTAGGATGAAAACTTATTTGATAATTAAAAAATTAAACTCACTAACCTCCATCACTGTGTGTGACATGGGCAAAACGAAATCATTTCTGCTTTTGTTGGCTACTTCCTCATGGATTTTCAGTTTTAAAATCCTCAAATTGCTGTTAGAAAATGATAATTTGAAAGAAATATTTAGAGACTAGCTCAAGTTATGACTGTCTTTTAGGATGTTGGATTACTTTCCTTTTGAGAAAATATGGGGAAATAGTTACTCTAAAATGCTTAAATGACTCTGAGCACAGTTGATCATTTATGTCCTACTCTTTGTGACCCAGTGGACTGTAGCCTGCTGACTCCTCTGTCCATGAAATTTTCCAGGCAGGAATACTGGAGTGGGTTGCCAGAAGTTTGTTGCATATGCTGAGGTACGTACCCTCCATGCCTACTTTCTGGAGAATTTTTTTGTCATAAATCAGTGCTGAACTTTGTCAAAAGTTTATTGTGCATTTAATGAGATGATCATATTGTTTTTATTCTTCAATTTGTAGATGTAGTGTATCACATTGATTGATTTGCAGATATTGAAAAATCCTTGCTTCCCTGGGATGAATCCCACTTGATCATGGTATATGACCTTTTTAAAGTATTGCTGGATTCAGATTGCTAGGATTGTGTTTAGGATTTTTGCATCTATTTTTCATCAGTAATATTGGCCTATAGTTTTTTTTTTGTGTGTGTGTGTGTGTGTGTGTGTGTGGTATCTTTGTCTAGCTTTGCCAGCATGTCTTGCTGGCCTCATAGAATGAATTTGAAAGTTTTCCTTACCTATCAACATTCCTCCAAAGAACTCAGTCTTCTCAGAGTAAGAGGAGGTGAAAGTAGATTGTAAAATAATTACCAATTTGTTCTCCCTTAGTATTATAAAGTTTTCTGCAATTAAAAATGTTGGGCATATATTTCCAGGATTGTAATCTGATTTTTAGTATTTTTCTTAAGAGCCCTCATCTGGTAAATTCCCTAAAGCAATTTTTTTTTCTTAATTATTTCAAATCTTATCCAAGTCAAAAATTCCCACCAATGGGAGCTGGTTACTTAGATTATCTTGAAAACATTTTAAAATGATTCCAAAACATTTCCAAATGATAAAATCCCCAATCTCTGACAAGGACCTACTCAGAGACAAATAACCTTCCTCCTTAATTCACAGGGAGAGTTATCAGAAATTGATTTTTCTTTTTTTTTTTTTTTTAGAAATTGATTTTTCACACTGTGGTAGTATTCATTCAGAAGAATACTGTTACTTTTAGGACAGATGAAATTAGTAAGGCTTTCTTTTCCCCTTTAGGAAAAAGACCTTTAGACCCAATATTCTTTTTCTTCATCTATCATCTATTATGTTGTAGACTGTTTGGCGAATTCATGATCTAACAGATCTCATAGGCAAGAAACTGTTCCTGTAAGTGGTTCATTGATAGGATAGTTGATATCGTAAATAGCATAAACCCCAGATTAATGCACTTTTCAAATAACACATGTACTGTTACGCTGTGGGATTTGTGTAAGACACATTTCTGCATCCTATTTTTCATTCTTTCATCTGTTCAGAAATTTCTGGCTATGGAATCTTTTTGAGGAAGTGAAAGGGCACTCAGATATGCCCACTTGGTTCTGAAGAGGACATGAAAACTGAGCACTGATCACATAAATCATGGATTGACAGGTCCTTTTTCTGCTTCATTATCTTTACTTAGGGTCTGAGAAACACAGTTAGTTTAGTCAGCTTTTAATACATCATAACTTCCACTGGGATCTTTACTGTGTATAATCAGACTTTCTTTGAGATGGAGAGCCAGGACTGGTACAAGAATTTCCCTGAAGAGAGCCTAATGTCTCTTATTTAATATTAACATCATAAGCATTTGTGAAGTTTCCTGGGGGCATTTCTAACCTCTGTTCATAGAATTAGTAATTTTTTCTTTACATTGGATTCTTTTCGAAAATGCTACATCATGAACCATACCTTCTCTTACCTAATTTAGTTAGACTAGTAGATTTAAATATTACACAATATATTAGAAAGATTCAAAACAAGAGGTACGGAGCTATGAAAAAATTTCAAAAAAACCCAAAATTTTAAATGGCATACTCTTAATTTTCATTCGTTAGGAATTCAGTACCTGTTGGTCTTTTCCATCCCTCTCTTAGGAATTGTTATGAAAATAAATAAATAAATAAATAAATAAATCACTTAATTTTGGTAGTACAAGTTACTGTTTTGTCTGTGGGGAAACTACTTTTTTTGAGCAATTTGAAGATTTTTTTTTTTTGAGAGTTTGATGCTTTTCTACTAATAAGAGATTGTAAAATTATAATCTTCCCCTCCTTCCATTAAATGTAAGCAATGTGTGTATATAGACTTATAAATGTTTATTTTTCACATACAAACACATACATAGTTCTAAAATAGGTTGAACTTCCCAAAGCAATTGCATTGTCTCAGAAAAGTAAACATTCTCCAATTTTCTTTTTTTAGGTTTTTCAGAAGGTTAAAATTTGTACAATAGTTAACTGGTGCAAAATACTTCATAAATCAAACTGGTCTTTTTATAGCTTCTCATCAAAGGTTACTCTGACTCAATTTATTATTTAGTTTTAACCAAGATTTAATCATAACTTTGAGAAGTATATTTTTATTATATTGCTTGAATTTTCAAGTGAGTAATGGAGAACTGAAAGGTTGTTGCTGAATCACAAAAGACATCAGGATTCTTGGCCTCTGGAGGAGAAGAATTCAATTCAAGGCCAGAGACAAGGCTTGATTGCTCAGAGCTTTTGTGTAATAAAGTTTTTAGACATCAGAAGGGAGCAAAAGAGTACCCCTTGCTAGTCTTTAGCCTGATGTTATATAGCTATTAGCAATCTGCTAATTAAAGAAAGGAAATGTCTCAAAACTCAGAGAATGGCAACAGGGCCCTCACCCACAACATGCATTGAGATAACATTGGCATTCCAGGCCACAAAATGATTGACATGAATCTTGAAGAAAGGCAGATTTCCATACAAATATATAGTTTAATTAACACAGATTAGGAGAACAATGTATGAGTATAACATACTGGTTTATCAGGTGGAACCAACTTGCTGCTGCTGCTGCTGCTGCCAAGTCGCTTCAGTCGTGTCCGACTCTGTGCAACCCCATAGATGGCAGCCCACCAGGCTCCCCCATCCCTGGGATTCTCCAGGCAAGAACACTGGAGCAGGTTGCCATTTCCTTCTCCAATGCATGAAAGTGAAAAGTGAAAGTGAAGTCTCTCAGTCGTGTCTGACTCCCAGCGACCCCATGGTCTGCAGCCCACCAGGCTCCTCCGCCCACGGGATTTTCCAGGCAAGAGTAGTGGAGTGGGATGCCATTGCCTTCTCTGGGAACCAACTTGAAGACAGAGTAAATGCATAGTACATTAGCCGCTGAGCGCTGAAGAACTGATGCCTTTGACCTATGGTGTTGGAGAAGACTCTTGAGAGTCCCTTGGACTGCAAGGGACTTGGATCCAACCAGTCCATTCTGAAGGAGATCAGCCCTGGGTGTTCATTGGAAGGACTGATGCTAAAACTGAAACTCCAATACTTTGGCCACCTCATACAAAGAGTTGACTCATTGGAAAAGATTCTGATGCTGGGAGGGATTGGGGGCAGGAGGAGAAGGGGACAACAGAGGATGAGATGGCTGGATGGCATCACCGACTCGATGCACATGAGTTTGAACTCCTGGAGCTGGTGATGGACAGGGAGGCCTGGCATGCTGCGATTCATGGGGTCACAAAGAGTCAGACATGACCGAGAGACTGAACTGAACTGACTGAAGACAAACACTTCCATAAGAAAAATGCATTGGTTAGCTTAAGGTTTGAGAAAAGTTAAGTTCAGGTGGAACCAGGTGTCATTATGGCAACATAAAATTTTAAGAGAAACCTCTTTTTTTTCTAATTTAAATTGATTTGTTTTAATTAGAGGCTAATTACTTTATAATATTGTATTGGTTTTGCCATACATCAACATGAGTCCACCACGGGTGTACACGTGTTGCCAATCCTGAACCCCCCTCCCTCCTCCCTCCCCATAGGATCCCTCTGGGTCATCCCAGTGCATCAGCCCCAAGCTTCGTGTATTCTCTTTTTATATTTGTATACAGAAGGGGAAAAAATATAACACTAGTTTGTTTCTTCCTACCGCTTAAAAGAGAGATAAAAAATGTGACACTTGCAGCCTATTTCCTCCATTTGGAGACCCCTGGCCTTTCTGCCTGTTACCCTCTCATAACCATAGAAGGTACTTGAACTAGAGAGGGATAGAGCAATGATTTCAAACTTCGGTCTTTATGGCTAAATAAGAGTGAGTTTAACAACAAAGTTTATGGCTAAATAAGAGTATGTTGGAAAATGCTAAAATAATCATTAGAAGCCACTAAAGTTCAATATTACAATGAAGTGAAGTAAAGTCACTCATTCGTGTCCGACTCTTTGCGACCTCATGGACTGTAGCCCACGAGGCTTCTCCATCCATGGAATTTTCTAGGCAAGAGTATTGGAGTGGGTTGCCATTTCCTTCTCCAGGGGGTCGTCCCTACCCAGGGATCAAACCCTGGTCTACCGCATTGCAGGCAGACACTTTACCGTCTGAGCCACCAGGGGAAAGCCAGAAGTTGTGTGATGGCAAGGGACATGGGTGGAGGTCATTGTGGTTGCAGATGTTGTGATTTGGTGTAAGAAAAGTGTTGAATATATTCTGATGGTTCTTAGAGAAAAATAACATGATTTTCAGAAATATTTATTGAGTTTCTTCTATGTACTCTGCATTGTCTTAGATCTAGAAGCCATATAGTAAACAAAATAGAAGAAATGTTTTTCCTTATAGAATTTACAATTTCTAGAGAAACACAGATATTCAGGGGGCAAAAAAGTCTGATGAGTGTTATGGTGGAGAATCTAGTGGCATTTATGAGCACAGATAATGACAACTGACATTTATTGACTATTTACCATATTCCAGATACTTTCTCAACCAGTTCACTTGGGCTTCTTCCATTTAATTAACACAGTAGCCCAATGAATGAGAGGTTATTTTACTGGATGGAACAGAAAGAGAAGTCACTTGCCCAAGGAGTTATAGTTTGTAAGTAGAAAATTAAGATTCACAACACTCCAATTCGATAATCCCTACTCTTTTCTGTGATGAGAAGAAATTGATAACTTCAGTTACTGAAATGTTACAGAAAATGACCCAGTGGGAGAATCAAGTATAAATTTCAAGTAAGTGTTTTTAAAAGTATAAACTATAGAAGGAAAATGTTGAGCTGCTAAGCCATGTCTGACTCTTTGTGACACCATGGACTGTAAACCACCAGGCTCCTCTGTTCACGGGATTTCCAGGTAAGAATATTCGAATAGGTTGCCATTTCCATCCAAGGAGATCTTCTGACCCAGGGATCAAACCTGTGTCTCTTGAATTTGCAGGCAGTTTCTTTACCGCTGAGCCACTGGGGAAGCCCCATAGAAGGAATATGCAACATTGCAAATTATTTCAGAGATATTCTAGAGAGGGAAGAACTGATATGAGTTGCTGCAACACTTGAAAATTTTCAGATAAAGAAATAAGGAAACCTGGAAATAAGAGCCTTACAGAAAATATATACATTTGGGAAATGGGAATAAAGAGGGAATTAAATAGTAGCTTTTCCTTCAGAGATGAGCATAATGAGGAGATGAGAATTTACTTCAGATTTACACTGAGGGATGTACAATACCTAAAATGAAAAGGAGTAAAGCAGTGAGCCCCCAAGAAACAAAAGACAGGTCATGATCCAAGACATATAATTGCCTTATTCCCATTTACACATATAATCTACACCCTGAAGAAAAGACTGAACAAGCTTCTAGCCTATTTTTAACCAAATGCATCACATCATTAAACACACATTAAATCTTCTGTGTTTAATCAGGTAGCAAGTATAATAATAAAAAGGCTTTTTTTTTTTTCCTCTGCTGCTTGAAAGGACTGAAAATAATTATCAGATTTTATATTAGTTAAGAAAAATTTCCAAGGAATATGTCGACATAAGTCTAGGCTATCTCCCTTAGAATCAAAGGAATTAAGCCTCAAAAATCTGAAAATGAATTTTCAGTATCAACTAGGTAGAGACCACTGATAAGAGAGCCAGCCCTGAGGTTTTCTGAACTAAGGAGGGTACGTTTCTGAATTCAATTTACAACATATAATCCTTGTTTTGAGATGGAAATCCAGGGATGCAAATATGCCTGTTCTCTCCCATTTTGTGTACTTCTGAGACTCAAGTGAAGTTTGTGGCAAAATCTCTTCAGGGGATTGGTCAGAGAATATTCAGAGTCATTGAGGGGCTCAAAGAGTATATCAATCAGGAAGTCTCTTCTAAGTAGGTGGAACTCTCAGTCTTCTACCTTTGTAGTTTTTACACTCTAACAAAGGAAGTAACTTAACTTCATGAGGATTCTGGTGCCTTCATTTGTATTAAAAGCAGAATTCTTGGTTCCTACCAGTCAAGACTAATCTGCATTGGAAGCTAGCGCCAGGTTGCTGGGAACACTGCCTCTGATTTTCCTGGTGAGGGAAGAGTTGAGGTGAATGAGGAAACGTTGAGAGGAAAGTAATACACCCTTGTCCTGACCAACAGTTCTTCTCCCTTGGTTTTTCCAGTGTCATCTTTGCCTGTGGTCTTCCCACTATAGGCTAAGTTTGTGATGTCTTTGTTATATTAGCTTACAAAAGCTCTGATAAAGTGAAAGTCCATTTCACTCTGTATCATGATAATGATAAAGGTAAACTCAATGGGTCTAGGTAGGGTCTAGGCTCATGCATTGCCATTTATACATTCTACCTTAGGATGAAATATTATGAGAAGAACTGAGTTGTTTTCTAATGCTACCCATTTCTCGTGAGTCCACAGATTCCCTTAGAGAAGAATGACTGGAAATTACTCTTTTGTGACTGAATTCACTCTGTTGGGATTAACAGACCAATCAGATCTCCAGCTCCCCCTGTTTTTCCTGTTTCTGATTATGTATATGGTCATTGTGATGGGAAATATGGGGCTGATAATTCTAATTGGGATAAGTTCACACCTACACACTCCCATGTACTTTTTCCTCTTTAACTTGTCCTTCATAGATCTCTGTTATTCTTCTGTGTTTATACTCAAAATGATGATTAACTTTGTATCAATGAAGGATATTATTTCTTATGTGGGGTGCATGATTCAGCTTTACTTTTTCTGTTTGTTGTTGTTGTTGTTGTTGTTGTATTTCTGAGATCTATGTGCTGATGTCAATGGCCTATGATCACTACGTGGCCATCTGCAATCACTTTTGTATAATGTTGTTATGTCCTCTAAAGTATGTTCCAGCCTTATACTTGGTTCCTACTTGGTGGCATTTTCTTGTGCAGTGGCTCACATTGAATGTATGCTGAGACTGACCTTCTAAGATGCAAACACCATCAACCATTATTTCTGTGACATCCACCCTCTGTTGCAGCTCTCCTGCACAAGTACCTACATCAACGACCTGGAACTTTTCATTGCGGCAGGTACTAACATTATTGCACCCAATCTCAACATCTTTGTCTCTTACCTTCTCATCCTTGCCAACATCCTCCACATATGCTCCATGGAGGGAAGAAAGCCTTCAACAATTGCAGTTCCCACATCATTGCTGTTTCTCTGATCTTTGCATCATGTATATTTATGTACCTCAAACAATCTTCTGCTGGGTCTATGAATGAGAGAAAGATCTCTTCTCTCTTTTACAGCAATGTGGTTTCCATGATGAATCACTTAATCTACAGCTTGAGAATAAAGATGTGAAAACTGCTCTGAGAAAAAATCCGAGTACAAGAGATTTGATTAGAAACTATCCCTCTGTGCAATTAGTCACAGGGCAGGAAGAGTCTGTGTTTAATTAAAATAATTTTAATGACAATATTATTTCTTTCTCACCATGTTGAGGAAAATTTGAACCTTCCCAATTTATTTTCAGTTTTTGTAGAGTAGATCTTTTCTCTTTTCACACCATTTGCACAATTTCCTTTCCTCTTTTCCCACTTATTATACTAGTAAGTGGGAGATGAACTCCCCAGGTCGGTAGGTGCTCAATATGATACCAGAGAAAAGTGGAGAAATAACTCCAGAAAGAATGAAGAGATGGAGCCAAAGTAAATAATAACACCCAGTTGTGGGTATGATTGGTGATGGAAGTAAAGTCTGGTGCTGTAAAGAACAATATTGCATAGGAACCACGAATGTTAGGTCCATGAATCAAGGTAAATTGAAAGTGGTCAAAAGGGAGATGAAGAGAATGAACATCGATATTTTAGGAACAAGCAAACTTAAATGGACTGGAATGAATGAATTTAACTCAGACAACCATTATATCTACTACTGTGGGCAAGAATCTATTAGAAAAAATGGAGTAGCCCTCATAGTCAACAAAAGAGTCAGAAATGCAGTACTTGGATGCAATCTCAAAAACAACAAAATGATCTCTGTTCATTTTCAAGGCAAACCATTCAATATCACAGTAATCCAAGTCTATGACCCAACCAGTAATGCTGAAGAAGCTGAAGTTGAACAGTTCAATGAAGACCCACAAGACCTTCTAGAACTAACACCCAAAAAAATATGTCCTTTTCATTATAAGGGACTGGAATGAAAAGTAGGAAGTTAAGAGATACCTGGATTAACCTGAAAATTTGGCCTTGGAGTACAAAATGAAGCAGGGCAAAGGCAAATAGAGTTTTTCAAAGAGAACTCACCCTCTTCCAAGAACACAAGAGAAGACGCTACACATGGACATCACCAGATGGTCACTACTGAAATTAGATTGATTATATTCTTTGCAGCCAAAGATGGAGAAGCTGTATATAGTCAGCCAAAATAAGACTGGGAGCTGACTGTTCCTCAGATCATGAACTCCTTATTGCAAAATTCAGACTTAAAGAAAGTAGGGAAAACCACTAAACCATTCAAGTATGACCTAAATCAAATACCTTAAAATTATACAGTAGAAGTGACAAATAGATTCAAGGGTTTAGATCTGATAGACAGAGTGCCTGAATAACTATGGATGGAGGTTCATGACATCATACAGGAGGCAGTGATCATGGCCATCCCCAAGAAAAAGAAATGCAAAAAGGCAAAATGGTTGTCAGAGTAGACCTTGCAAGTAGCTGTGAAAAGAAGAGAAGCTAAAAGCAAAGGAGAAAAGGAAAGATATAAGCATCTGAATGCAGAGTTCCAAAGAATAGCCAGAAGAGAGAAAAAAGCCTTCCTCAGTAATCAATGCAAAAAATAGAGGAAAACAATAGAATGGGAAAGACTAGAGAAGGCAATAGCAACCCACTCCAGTACTCTTGCCTGGAAAATCCCATGGATGGAGGAGCCTGGTGGGCCGCAGTCCATAGGGTCGCGAAGAGTCGGACACGACTGAGCATCTTCACTTTCACCTTTCACTTTCATGCATTGGAGAAGGAAATGGCAACCCACTCCAGTGTTCTTGCCTGGAGAATCCCAGGGATGGTGGAGCCTGGTGGGCTGCCGTCCATGGGGTCGCACAGAGTCAGACACGACTGAAGAGACTTAGCAGCAGCAGCAGAGATCTCTTCAAGAAGATTACAGATACCAAGGGAAAATTTCATGCAAAAATGGGCACAATAAAGGACAGAAATTGTATGGACCTAACAGAAGCAGAAGATATTAAGAAGAGGTGGTAAGAATACACAGAAGAACTGTACAAAAAAGGTCTTCATGACCAAGATAATCACGATGCTGTGATCACTCACCTAGAACCAGACATCCTAGAATCTGAAGTCAAGCGGGCCTTACAAAGCATCACTATGAACAAAGCTAGTGGAGGTGATGGAATTCCAGTTGAGCTATTTCAAATCCTGAAAGATGATTCTATGAAAGTGCTGCATTCAATATGCCAGCAAATTTGGAAAACTCAGCAGTGGCCGCAGGACTGGAAAAGGTCAGTTTTCATTCCAATCCCAAAGAAAGGCAATGCCAAAGAATACTCAAACTACCGCACAATTGCATTCACTTCACACGCTAGTAAAGTAATGCTCAAAATTCTCCAAGCCAGGCTTCAGCAGTACGTGAACCATGAACTTCCAGATGTTCAAGCTGGCTTTAGAAAAGGCAGAGGAACCAGAGATCAAATTGCCAACATCCGTTGGATCATCAAAAAAGCAAGAGAGTGTCTGTTTGGACCTCATTAAAAAAAGAAGAGGGAATCAAGGTAGAGTGTTTACATGTATAACAGAGTTATACCTTTTAGTGTTTGCTTTTTTGTGTTATACACTAAAGAAATTATGAGAGAAAGGATAATTATATTGAAGTTGTACTGCTGAGAGTTAAACAGGCAAGCTGAGAATTTCTCCTGTGTCTATGTAACAGGAGAGCTTCTCCCTGATGGCTCAGATTATAACGAGTTCGATCCCTGGATTTGGGAAGATTCCCTGGAGAAGGAAATGGCAACCCATTCCAATATTCTTGTCTGAAGAATTCCATGGACAGATGAGCCTGGCAAGTTACAGTCCATTGGGTCAAAGGGTTGGACATGACTGAATGACTAACACTTTTTTCCTGCCCTCCCCCACCCACCCAAATCTGTGTGAAAGCATGGGCTGTCTGGGTAGTTACGGAAATCAGAAAGAAAATTTACTAATTTTACTAACTCCGTCCCCCACTCTTTTACACAACCTCCCTATAAACAAACACAGAGACAGATATACACAGGTGGCCTTCAAATCTTCTGTTTTGTGAAATCAAAACATCTTCTGCAGGGCATGCAATGCACTTTCTATCCCTGCAAGCACTTCCAGGTATGTGGTTCTTGGTCCCACCTCCTAAGAACAAGGGTTGAACTGGAAATACTTGCTGATTTAAGGAAGAAATAATAATTATTGATTCAATCATTCATTATTTAAGTAAAAGCAAAACAGAATAAAATGCAACACATATTTTGTAACTGCTAAATGCCTAGCACATAAACAAAGAAATGCAAGAGACAGATATACATTTAAATTTTCATATGCCATATAATAGACTTTGGCAAGCCACTCCAACATTCTTGTCTTGGAAATCCCATGGACAGAGAAACAAGAGGGACCCATGGGGTCCCAAAAGTGTTAGTCACGACATAGAGACTAAACAACAACAGATTTACATCCTACATGTGGGTAGATCCTCAAATAGATCTTATTTGGTTACAATTATTTCTAAAAGTTGATTATGTCAGCAAATGCTTATGTTGAGGATGGACGTGCTGTTTTTCTCTTAAATTGATACAGTTGGTGTTTTCTCCATCTTTATGGTATTTCACTATACATTCATTTTAGCATCAGATTAAGTAGGTGATTTATATGCGAGGCTTTGCCATACAAAATATGTACCTTTGTATGTTAAAATTCCTCTCTGTATAAGGAAGTTTTACATTATGAGTTTGGAATTTCCACCTCCCTCAGTGAGTGGTAGGATGATGGAGTTACCTTGGATATTTAAAGTCTCTCTGACAGCAAGCTGAATTTGTTCACTTCAAATAATAAAGAGAACGAATAGGGTGCTATCACTGCTCTTAGAAATAGTGTTGTAGTTTTCTCTGTACTGTTACCTCTGTCAGCATATGTAACAATTATCAAACAGCATATGTAACAAATATCTCCTGGGAGAAATTTGAGGTAAATAGGGAAGGGGAACTTGGTTTCCATCTCCTAAATAGTGAAACTAATTCTCAGAGATGTTCATGGCTTGTTCCAAATCACCGTTAATAATTGGTACAGCTGCGACCAGGTCTTGGGTGTTTTGATTCTAAATTTCTCAGGGTTGTTTTTAAAGTCATCATACAAAATTTGCTATACTTAAAAAAATCAATAAACATAAACAGCAATTTTAGTGAATAAAAATGCCTCCGAGCACAAATAAGGGCAACATACTCAAATAAGAAAAATATCTGGAAATAGTCTTTTATATTCCATATTTAACATCTTTATTGTCCAATTTAGAATGTGTGAGAATATCTTCATTTGATACCAGCTTGTCAAATAAATGGAAACACATAAAAGTAGCCTATAGTATTCAATATTGATATAAATGTTTCCCCAGTTTCAGCTCAGCACTAAATTCTTACTTTCAACACCTTATTTAACCTTCAAACCAGTGAGATTTGTTAGGCACCAATATGATTAGCCCAGTATGGCTAAGACTGCCAACTGTTCACCTCTTCTTCCAGGACATACATTTCTCTTTCTCTCTTGCAGTGAGATATGGCATGGTCAAGGTGTGTCTTTTCCTCATTTTCTTTGACCTACTGTAGGCTGGATACAGAAAACACTGAGGCCCTATTTAGACAAGGAAGGTATATACAAAGCCAGAAACAGGTTACAGTAGAGACAAGATGGAGAATGGAAGAAAAGGGCCCACAGACTTGTCTGGGCTATGGACAGTGTTCTCTTTATAGATCTGCATGTTGGTTATATGCTTTTCAGTGTATTAAAAATATGTGAAATATACATATTTTCATATACTTTATATATGAATTTATGTTAAATTTCATGATAAATTAAGGTTATAAAACATTGACTAGTGCTCTCCTGAACATTAACTTAATCCATAGATAAAGACTGAGAAGAAAGAAAGGCCCAAGTATGTGAAACAATCTTCATACAGAGTATGTCACATAGAAGAAACCAGAAGAGGAAGGTGAACACATATAAAGTTATCCAGACCAGTCCAGGGAAGAGGGTCTCCTCTTTCCCAACCCAATTAAGAATTTCCACTAGTCTGTGGAGAGAGAAAAATTAGTGCATAATCCTATTGCCTAGACTTAAAGTATGTTATATATCACTATGCTTAAGTTAATGGTAAACGGGATGCTTCTCTTTCCATATTATATAAGGTTTTTTATTATTTTTAATTAGAGGACTCTTTGTGACCCCATGGACTGCAGAACGCCAGGCCTCCCTGTCCTTCACCATCTCCCAGAGCTTGCTCAAACATGTGTCCATTGAGTATTTAGAATTTTATGTGAATTTATAGTTACCAGATGTTAAATTCCCAGAAGCAGAAAAAGGAGCAATATGAGCAAGATGTTTCCAAGATAAAACTGACAAGAAATGGCAATTACATATAACTTGAATGACAAAAGACTATGAACTGCATGAAGGTGAAACAACTTACAGAATTTGGGACTATTATGTGTAGTTGATACAGAAATTTGTTGTAGTTTAGTGGCAAAGCAATGTCAGACTCTTTGCAACTCCATGAACTGTAGCTTGCCAGGGTCCTCTGTCCATGGGATTTCCCAGGCAAGAATACTGGAGTGGGTTACCATTTCCTCCTCCAGGAGATGTTCTCCTCTCAAGGAGTGAAGCCGCATCTTCTGCATTGGCAGCTTCATTCTTTACTGCTGAGCCACCAAGGAAGCCCCTGTTTATTATATAAACAGTATAGCATTAATGGTATAAAGATAAAAATGTGTTAGTCTGCTTCTATAAAAATTGTTGGTATTGAACATGATAATTTGAATCTCGTTGATGAATCTTATCATAAGTTTCTCCAGTAACTTTCCAATTGGTCTTTTTGTTTGATCAACACAGGTTTGAAATATTCTTTTTATTTTCATTATATCAAATGAAATGAAAGTGAAAATAGCATTGGAGAGATCTAGCCGAAAGCAATTACAATCTTACAGGAAAGGTAGAAGCTTAATGTGTCGAAGAAAATTACTGAGAAGGCCTTAGACATACCCACAATTACCTGGAGGCAATATATTACTTTGAGTAAAATCACAGTTCCTGAAGCCAGACATTCTAGCCTCTGTCTTTATTATGTTTGGGACTGTGTGCATTTCCTCTAAGTAAACTGAGCTTCAGTTGACTCATCTTTCAAAGGGAAACAATACTAGGGCTTGCCTTGAGAGAATACCATAAATATTAAAGAAAGTTACCTATACATCTGTGTCTCTTTTGCTGTCTTGCATACAGGGACTCTGTGGTAGAGGGATGGGGGGATGATTTGGGATAATGACATTAAAACATGTATAATATCATATAAAAAAAGAATTGCCAGTCCAGGTTGGATGCAGGATACAGGAAGTTTGGGGCTGGTGCACTGGGATGACCCAGAGGGATGGTATGGGGAGGGAGGTGGGAGGGGGATTCAGGATGGGGAACACGTGTACACCCATGGCGGATGCATGTTGATGTATGGCAAAACTAATACAATATTGTAAAGTTTAAAAATAAAATAAAATTTTAAAAAATAATTAATTAAAAAATAAATTTAAAAATAACAATTTAAAAAAAATTAAAAAAATAATGAAAGTTACCTAATATAAAGTGCTGGGCACAGTGTTTGATATTTTATACTAACTCAATAATAACATGTTATTATTCTATGATTGCCATCATAATTGTTCTTGGTGTTGTCTGTATTTTTTTTTTTTTTTTTTGGTACCACACTGGAGCTTCTTGAATTCTCAAAGTCTTTGACTTTAATCTTGATAGTTCTCCATAAATAGTCAATATAACATGAACTCAAAGGAATTAGCCTGGAGGAAACTTGGGGAAACTATTGTATGGGGAAATGACTGAATTTCCAAAAATTTGAAAAATAAAACTAAAACATTGTGTATCTCAGCAAAGCAAATTTTTATTTCCCATATGACACCATGACACTGAGTCTATTCATCTACATTTTCCACTGTACAGGATTTTCCTCAGGGCCAATTTGACATCCTTATTCCGCAAACTGTAGATCAAAGGATTCAGCATGGGCACAATGCAGGTATAAAACACAGAGGACACTTTCCCTTGGTCCATGGGGCTCACAGATGATGGCTGTGGGTACATGAATGCTGCAGATCCATAGAAAACAGCAACGGCCAAGATATGGGAACTGCAAGTGCTGAAGGCTTTGGACCTGCCCTCCGAGGAGTGGATGTGGAAGATTTTGTAGAGGATGAAGATGTAGGAGGTAAGAATAGTTAAGGCAGGAATCAGGAAGTTGAAAGAACTGCAGACTAGAGCCAATAATTTGTTGAAATAGATGCTAGAACAGGATAGCTCCATGAGTGGAAAAACATCGCAGAAATAATGGTTAACCACATTGGCCTTGCAGAAATAGAGTCTCAACATAAAGCAAGTATGGAACGTCGATTGAATGATGCACAAGATATAAACTGCTGCTGTGAGCTGGAAGCACCTATAATAAGACATGATGGCATTATAAAGCAAGGGGTTACAGATGGCAACATAGCGGTCATATGCTATTTCAGCCAACATATAACTCTGCAATAATAAAAACAGCAAAGAAATAGAGTGGAGTGATGCATTCAGAGTAGGAGATGATATTTTTCTCTGTCACAAAGTTCACCAGCATTTTGGGAGCAATGACAGTGGACTGACAGAGATCAATAAAGGACAAATTTCTGAGGAAATAGTACCTGGGGGTGTGCAGGTGAGAACTGAGCCCAATCAGTGTGATCATGCCCAGGTTCCCCACCACCGTGATCACGTAGATTCCTAAGAAGAGGAGGAAAAGTGGCAGCTGGAGTTGTGATTGTTCTGTGAGCCCAGCGAGAATGGACTCAGTCACTGAGGAGTGATTTCCAGGGTCCATTTTCTTCTCAGCAGGTTCTAAGTTTAAAGAAAAAAGGAAAATGAGTGTATTTGTGTGTGTGTGTGTGTGTGTGTGTGTGTGTGTGTGAGAGAGAGAGAGAGAGAGAGAGAGAGAGGCAGAGAGTAATTCTGCAGAGATCATTCTTTATCCCTCATCAGAGGACAAACATAATGAAGGGAATTCTCCAGTATATCCTGCCACTGTAGGACAAACAATCATTCTGGTTGAACTAGAATAGAAATTGTAAACTTCAAGAACTTTGTAATTATGATACTTTATAATGTTTAAGAGAAACAAGAATTTATGAATTTTTAAAGTCAGCCAAAAGGAACGTTCTAGCATTATTTCTGAGTACTCCTCTTTCCTCCAAGTTTCTATGTTTAGATATTAATATCATGCATGTCAAATGGTATAGATATTTCCTTTCATTTATAATAAGTAATAGTAATGTATTCTTTCTATAATTAATGCAGAGAGGATTCACACGTCTGTGGAAAGTAGTTATACTAGCCGGGGCTGTCTTCTTTAGTAATATCTCAACTGAAAATAACTGAAGAACAGTTTCATTTCACTTGAGATCTGGTGCTTTAATGTCTGAGCTTCCTTTCCCCTGGAATTTGACCCCAGAGAGCAGAAATGTAACTGTTTGGCAGACATTTTATATCTCAATATACCTTTTACAACAAACACAATCATCCCTATCATCAGTCACACCCTGAGCTGACAGTCAAAAGTTGAAGCACAGACTGAATAACCACGTACATAGCAGATATTCTTTAGGACACCCCTAATGGGTGGTTGGATTAAATGTATTTTTAATATCTTCATTCTAATAGATCCTGATTATGTTAGACAATAGAGGATCAAATCCTCAGCTCAATCCCATTCTTGCTCTGGGGTCTTGAGGTATACATTTTATACCTCATGTTTATACCTCAGTAGGTTTTCCCACCCCATGAACTATTCTTTCTCATTCTAATTTGGATAATCTTAGAGGTGAGAGTATAATGGCCTAAATAAAAGTCATGCACTCCACCACCGTGACCAGGGCATCAGTGTACTAAGATATATCTATGCAAAGCACTAAGCAATTGGTATGCCAACATTTGAAAAATATAATCATGTATTTTGCACATGCTCTAAATAGAATTCAAAGATGATAGAGATGTGGATTAATAAAATACATGCAAAATAAAATAAGTAATTTTAGTGTCAGTTCAATACTAGTCAACAGTGATATGTTTTTTAAAAGACAAATGTATCTTCTGTTTAGATTTGCAAAGGAAATGAGTAGGTTCAGAAAATAGAAATTCATATTCATAACACTCAAGCATTATATGGACTACTGTATACAATTTGAGGTAAAAAGCAATTGTGTATGATATAGGAAAAGCTGCACAGTTTCATAAATATGATCTAGAAATCAGTTATTTTAAGATAGCTAAAACAATCGAGGATATTTTTTTCTAGCAAAGCAAAAATTCTTGTGGCACAGGAAGCTATTTAAACATTCGTCATATGGCAGTGAGAGGTACTGAATTTATTGTATACGTTCAAGAGATTGGGTAAAATTAACTGCTTCAAACTATGGGAAGAAATATTTGGTTTCACAGCAAAGACAAACATCCGTATCTTCAGACTCACCCTGACCTGACAGTCATAAAAGTTGGAGCACAGACTAAATAACCACGTACATAGCAGATATTCTCTCAGTCCAGTTCAGTCAGTCAGTCGTGTCTGACTCTTTGCGACCCCATGAATTGCAGCACGCCAGGCCTCTCTGTCCATTACCAACTGCTGGAGTTCACTCAGACTCACGTCCATCGAGTTGGTGATGCCATCCAGCCATCTCGTCCTCTGTCTTCCCCTTCTCCTCCTGCCCCCAATCCCTCCCAGCCTCAGAGTCTTTTCCAATGAGTCAACTCTTTGCATGAGGTGGCCAAAGTATTGGAGTTTCAGCTTTAGCATCATTCCTTCCAAAGTAATCCCAGGGCTGATCTCCTTCAGAATGGACTGGTTGGACCTCCTTGCAGTCCAAGGGACACTCAAGAGTCTTCTCCAACACCACAGTTCAAAAGCATCAATTCTTGGTGCTCAGCTTTCTTCACAGTCCAACTCTCACATCCATACATGACCACTGGAAAAACCATAGCCTTGACTAGACGGACCTTTGTTGGCAAAGTAATGTCTCTGCTTTTGAATATGCTATATAGGTTGCTCATAACTTTCCTTCCAAGGAGTAAGCATCTTTTAAATTCATGGCTGCAGTCACCATCTGCAGTGATTTTGGAGCCCAAAAAAATTCAGTCTGACACTGTTTCCACTGTTTCCCCATCTATTTCCCATGAAGTGATGGGACCGGATACCATGATCTTCATTTTCTTAATGTTGAGCTTTAAGCCAACATTTTCACTCTCCTCTTTCACTTTCATCAAGAGGCGTTTTAGTTCCTCGTCACTTTCTGCCATAAGGGTGGTGTCATCTGCATATCTGAGGTGATTGATATTTCTCCCGGCAATCTTGATTCCAGCTTGTGATTCTTCCAGCCCAGCGTTTCTCATGATGTACTCTGCATATAAGTTAAATAAGCAGGGTGACAATATACAGCCTTGACGTGCTCCTTTCCCTATTTGGAACCAGTCTGTTGTTCTATGTCCAGTTCTAACTGTTGCTTCCTGACCTGCATATAGGTTTCTCAAGAGGCAGGTCATGTGGTCTGGTATTCCCATCTCTTTCAGAATTTTTCACAGTTTATTGTGATCCACACAGTCAAAGGCTTTGGCATAGTCAATAAAGCAGAAATAGATGTTTTTCTGGAACTCTCTTGCTTTTTTGATGATCCAGCAGATGTCGGCAATTTGATCTCTGGTTCCTCTGTTTTTTCTAAAATCAGCTTGAACATCTGGAAGTTCACGGTTCACCTATTGCTGAAGCCTGGCTTGGAGAATTTTGAGCATTACTTTACTAGTGTGTGAAGTGAATGCAATTGTGCAGTAGTTTGAGCATTCTTTGGCATTGCCTTTCTTTGGGATTGGAATGAAAACTGACCTTTTCCAGTCCTGTGGCCACTGCTGAGTTTTCCAAATTTGCTGGCATATTGAGTGCAGCACTTTCACAGCATCATCTTTCAGGATTTGGAATAGCTTAACTGGAATTCCATCACCTTCTCTAGCTTTGTTTGTAGTGATGCTTTCTAAGGCCCACTTGACTTCACATTCCAGGATGGCTGGTTCTAGGTGATTGGTCATACCATCGTGATTATTTTGGTCATGAAGATCTTTTTTGTATAGTTTTTCTGTGCATTTTTGCCACCTCTTCTTAATATCTTCTGCTTCTGTTAAATCCATACCATTTCTGTCCTTTATTGAGCCCATCTTTGCATCAAATGTTCCCTTGGTATCTCTAATTTTCTTGAAGAGGTCTCTAGTCTTTCCCATTCTATTGTTTCCCTCTATTTCTTTGCATTGATCACTGAGGAAGGCTTTCTTATCTCTCCTTGCTATTCTTTGGAACTCTGCATTCAGATGCTTATATCTTTCCTTTTCTCCTTTGCTTTTCTCTTCCCTTCTTTTCACACCTATTTCTAAGGCCTCCTCAGACAGCCATTTTGCTTTTTTGCATTTCTTTTTCTTGGGGATGGTCTTGATTCCTGTCTCCTGTACAATGTCACAAACCTCCGTCCATAGTTCATCAGGCACTCTATCAGATATAGTCCCTTAAATCTATTTCTCACTTCCACTGTATAATCATAGGGGATTGGATTTAGGTCATACCTGAATGGTCTAGTGGTTTCCCCACTTTCTTTAATTTAAGTCTGAATTTGGCAATAAGCAGTTCATGATCTGAGCCACAGTCAGCTCCTGGTCTTGTTTTTGCTGACTGTATAGAGCTTCTCCATCTTTGGCTGCAAAGAATATAATCAATCTGATTTCGGTGTTGACCATCTGGTGATGTCCATGTGTAGAGTCTTCTCTTGTGTTGTTGGAAGAGAGTGTTTGCTATGACCAGTGCGTTCTCTTGGCAAAACTCTATTAGCCTTTGCACCGGTTCATTCCGTGTTCCAAGGCCAAATTTGCCTGTTACTCCAGGTGTTTCTTGACATCCTACTTTTGCATTCCAGTCCCCTATAATGAAAAGGACATCTTTTGGGGGTTCTAAAAGGTCTTGTTGGTCTTCATAGAATCGTTCAACTTCAGCTGCTTCAGCATTACTGATTGGGGCATAGACTTGAATTACTGTGATACTGAATGGTTTGCCTTCAAATGAATAGAGATCATTCTGTCATTTTTTAGATTGCATCCAAGTACTGCATTTCAGACTCTTTTGTTGACCATGATGGCTACTCCATTTCTTCTAAGGGATTCCTGCCCATGGTAGTAGATATAATGGTCATCTGAGTTAAATTCACCCATTCCAGTCCATTTTGGTTCTCTGATTCCTAGAATCTCAACATTCACTCTTGCCCTCTCCTGTTTGACCACTTCCAATTTGCCTTGATTCATGGACCTGACATTCCAGATTCCTGTGCAATATTGCTCTTTACAGCATTGGATCTTGCTTCTATCACGAGTCACATCCACAACTGGGTATTGTTTTTGCTTTGGCTCCATCCCTTCATTCTTCCTGGAGTTATTTCTGCACTGATCCTCAGTAGCATATTGGGCACCTACTGAACTGGGGAGTTCCTCTTTCAGTATCCTATCATTTTGCCTTTTCATACTGTTCATGGGGTTCTCAAGACAAGAATACTGAAGTGGTTTGCCATTCCCTTCTCCAGTGGACCACATTCTGTCAGACCTCTCCACCATGACCCACCTGTCCTGGGTGGCGCCACATGGCGTGGCTTAGTTTCGTTGAGTTAGACAAGGCTGTGGTCCTAGTGTGATTAGATTGACTAGTTTTCTGTGATTATGGTTTCAGTGTTTCTGCCCTCTGATGCCCTCTTGCAACACCTACTGTCTTACTTGGGTTTCTCTTACCTTGGACGTGGGGTATCTCTTCACGGCTGCTCCAGCAAAGTGCAGCCGCTGCTCCTTACCTTGGGCGAGTGATATCTCCTCACAGCCACCCCTCCTGACCTTGAACGTATGGTAGCTCCTCTAGGCCCTCCTGCCCCTGAGCAGCCACCATTCCTTGGGCGTGGGGTAGCTCCTCTCGGCTGCCATCCCTGACCTCAGAGGTGTGGTAGCTGCTCTCATCTGCCGCCCTTGACCTCGGACGTGGGGTAGCTCCTCTCTGCCGTTCCTGCGCCATCGCAGCCTGGCACTCTCGGCCACTGCCCCGACCTTGGACGTGGGGTAGCTCCTCTTGGCCGGTGCCCCTTGGGCATGGGGTCCTCTTGGCTTCTGCCCCTGACCTCACACGTGACATAGCTCCTCTCAGCCGCGCTTGTGCAAGGTCGCGGCCACCCACGCTTGTGCACTGTTGCAGCCGCACATAATGGGTAGTTGGATTAAATGTACTTCTAATATCTTCATTCTAATGGATCCTGATTATGTTAGACAATAGAGGATCAAATCCTTAGCTTAATCCCATTCTTTCTATGGAGTCTTGAGATAATATATCTACTCTCCAACTCTGAAAAAAACAGATATACTAAAATCCACCTTCTGTGTAAATTCAGATAAATGATTCCTATGAGGTGCTTAGCACAGTCCCATACAGTTGGTAAGAACTGGATTCTGTCAATGTTATTTTAGTTTCAATCTATTGAGTTGCTTTCCATTATATCTTTTGTCTCAGTGGCATTTTCATTCCTTCTATGATGGCTGGGATTTAAAATTTTTTTTTTCTTAAGACATTTTCTTGCTTCTACTTTCTACCTAAATACATACCATGATACAGAAATTTGAAATTATTATTAAATATTAACCTCTTAAATACAATATTTTCCAAGGTTGCCAAATAAAGTTTGAATAAATGTCTGTCATTCAATGATTTATCTTACCCAATAACAAAATCTTTTATTTTTATATCCCACCAGGTATCACATGATTTAACAATGACACAAAACAGCACTTGATAGAATTTCTTTTATGACTCATCATATTTCTTTATCTTCTATCACACATTCCCAGGGCATCTGATGAAATCTATTAAATAGTTAGGGTCCTTAAGTTAAGGGCTTTAATAATGTAAACCCCAGTTAATAAGACCATTTTCTATGTGCTGAGGAATACCCTTCTTATGTTTACATTCTTAGAACACGCTTGATTCTTTATCAATTATTATGAGTTGCTTATTGGCTTTTCTTCTGTACTAGACTGTAAACTCAATGCAATGCTTGCCACAATGCCTTGCATACAGCTACCAATAAATATGATTTTTTAATAAAATTAATGAAAGAATTGTAGTGATAAATTAACATAGACTCCAACACAAGTGAAGGAATCTCTCACACTGCCTGAGTTGAAGTGAGTAAACAAAGAAATACTGGCCATACATTTATCCAGTGGGGACAGAAAGATGGTAAGGGAACCTTTGCTCCTCAGGAAGTGTTGATATTAGAGTGAGGACAGATAGAGACAGAAAATAGCTACTTGCAAATCTATTAGTGCACTGAGAGGGAGCTAGAACAGAAGATCTGACTTTTTAAAGTCCAGGACTGGGATTCAGATACATCCCTCTTGCTCCCAAAAACATCAGTGCTGTGTATTCTTCTACTCTATTTCTCTGAAGGGAAAAATGGTTCTGGTGATGCTGATGGATAGTTCTGAGTACTAACCTTGCAGGACTCATTGTAGAGTCATAACCTAGAAGACTCTGTTGTAATAATTTTGAGTCACTGGTCCTGACTTGTTGAAATCAATAGCCCTCTGCAAAGGTAGATTGATATGAATTGTGATTTACACTCTGAGTATTGATGCTAAGAGTCAGATGAGGAACAAGTAATGTTAATGATCTCCAATTAGAATCAACTGTCAAGTATCAACTGTCAGGAAAAGTTACAATTAGCTCTTCCCTTTTCTCCCACTGACTCTAAAGTATTTAATAGTGTCATATCATTGTAATTTTTCATTTTTGTTAGATTATAGGTTGGAAGAAATGTTGTGATAAATCTTATTAGAGCTCTGGTGAATTTCACATCAAGCTATGTAAGAATTCAAAATTTTAGGAAATTTTTATGACCTGCATTAAAGGAACACTCTAAAGAGATTTCACACAAGAGATAAATAAAAAATCAGAAAAAAAAATTTGTGTGCAATATTTGAACTTTTTTTTCTCATAGACCTATAATAACTGTATTTAGATGTCATGATGTATTTATAAAACAGTAGTACTTTAAATATTTTAACATGTGTGCTGCAGGAAGGTTTCAACTGGTTACTGTCATAACCCCATGAAAACTCCTAACAAGTAGAATAAGTTAATGACTTTTCTAAGTATATAAACAAAAGAAATATTGGGGAATAATATAGCGATCTGTCAAATAATGTAAAAATAATTACTAGATATTGTTTGCTTAAGATATAGAGTAATAAAAAATCATGTTCTGGTTCAAGGTGACAATCTAGGAAGATCTACAACTCTGCAACAATATAGCTCATCATCTTTTCTCTTTATCTAGAAATTAAATTTACATATGGTAAAATTCTACATACTAAGAATTTTCTCAGTGTCAATATAGGTGATGTTCTTTTCTGGTCTGCTTATGGGAAACCATGGTAATCTAGACTGGAGTATTCGAGTTCCAGATACCACTGTATCTCCAGATTTGCTATGTTGCCCCATCAGATAACAAAAATACATATTATTTTTTTAACACATATATGCTACATGCTTGAAAACCAAGAGTTTTGTTTCAAGGACTTGGGGTAGTTGACTTCATTTAATGGCTTAAAAAATCATGTGTTCATGAGTTATCTTACCTGTACTGGGGTTTGATACAGAAGTTACTCAATTTCATTCTTCTAAATTTTTTATAGAAATAATTTAGGATGTCATCAATTTTATTGCAGATCTTTGAAGAACTCTTCAAACATAAGTTCAATTGATTTTAACTTTTAAAAGTCATATGTAGCTAACTGGATAAAGTAATGGATAAAGATAGCATGAGATGTTTATTGCTTCCCGTAAATATTTTTTAAAAAGGAAATAAGAAAATTATCAAAGTCTTTCTAGTGCCAGGAACTATCTTAGGTCCTGCAGATATGGCAGTGAAATACATGCACGAGGATAACCTTCATGAACATTACAGTACAATAAGCAGGCAAGTACACACCCAAAACAATAAATGACATAGTAGGAGCATACAGGTTTGAGCAATGGTACAAATCAAAATTGCTGGGAGAAATATCAATAACCTCAGATATGCAGATAATACCACCCTTATGGCAGAAAGTGAAGAGGAACTAAAAAGCCTCTTGATGAAAGTGAAAAAGGAGAGTGAAAAAGTTGACGTAAAGCTCAACATTCAGAAAACTAAAATCATGGCATCTGGTCCCATCACTTCATGGGAAACAGATGGGGAAACAATGGAAACAGTGACAGACTTTATTTTTTTAGGAGGGGGGGCCTCCAAAATCACTGCAGATGGTGATTGCAGCCATGAAATTAAAAGATGCTTATTCCTTGGAAAGAAAGTTATGAGCAACCTAGATAGCATATTCAAAAGCAGAGACATTACTTTGCCAACAAAGGTCCATCTAGTCAAGGCTATGGTTTTTCCAGTGGTCATGTATGGATGTGAGAGTAGGACTGTGAAGAAAAGCTGAGCACTAAAGAATTGATGCTTTTGAACTGTGGTGTTGGAGAAGACTCTTGAGAGTCCCTTGGACTACAGGGAGATCCAACCAGTCCATTCTAAAGGAGATCAGTCCTGGGTATTCTTTGGAAGAAATGACGCTAAAGCTGAAACTCCAATATTTTGGCCACCTCATGCGAAGAGTTGACTCATTGGAAAAGACTCTGATGCTGGGAGGGACTGGGAGCAGGAGGAGAAGGGGACGACAGAGGATGAGATGGCTAGATGGCATCACCGACTCGATGGACGTGAGTTTGTGTGAACTCTGGGAGTTGGTGATGGACAGGGAGGCCTGGCGTGCTGCAATTCATGGGGTCGCAAAGAGTCGGACACGACTGAGCAACTGAACTGAACTGAACTGAACAAAGCATGAAGGGGTTCTTAACTCAGATTTTAAGCTCTGATAAGGATTTTGAAGTAAGAGAACCAAACACCCAACAATGTAATAAGCAAAGACTATATCTAAAATAGCATGCTTATGTTATGTCCGGTCACAAAAACATTCTCTCAATCATTTTCATTACGACAACATTGACATCTTTATTCCTGAGGCTGGAGAACAGGGGATTCAGCATGGGCACAGCAATAGGATAAAACACAGAGGACACTTTCCCTTAGTCCATGGAGTTCACAGATGATGCATGCAGGTACATGAATGTTAGAGATTCATAGAAAATAGCAACAGCTGAGATGTGGGAGCTGCATGTGTTGAAAGCTTTGGACCTGCCCTCTGTGGACCAAATGTGGATGATGCTGGAAATGATGAAGATGTTGGAGCTGAGGATGGTCAGGATGGGGACAGAGATGTTAGGTGCACCAAAACATAAAACCAGGAATTCACTGAGATAGGTGCTAGAGCAGGAGAGCTTGAGGAGGGGCAGAAGATCACAGAAATAATGGTTCAGTGCAGTTCAGTTCCATTCAGTCATTGAGTCGTGTACAACTCTTTGTGACACCATGGATGGCAGAACGCCAGTCTTCCCTGTCCATGACAAACTCCTGGAGCTTACTCAAACTCATGTCCATCTAGTTGGTGATGCCATCCAGCCATCTCATCCTCTGTGGTCCCATTCTCATCTGCCTTCAATCTTTCCCACCTTCAGGGACTTTTGCAATGAGTTTGTTCTTCAAATCAGGTGACCAAAGTATTGGAGTTTCAGCTTCAGCATCAGTCCTTCCAGTGAATATTCAGGACTGGTTTGCTTTAGTATTGACTGACTGGATCACCTTGCAGTTCAAGGGACTCTCAAGTGTGTTCTCCAATACCATAGTTCAAAAGCATCAGTTCTTCAGCTCTCAGCTTTCTTTATAGTCCAACTCTCACATCCATAAATGACTACTAGAAAAATCATACCTTTGACTGCTGCTGCTAAGTCACTTCAGTCGTGTCCGACTCTGTGCGACCCCATAGACGACAGCCCACAAGGCTCCCCCGTCCCTGGGATTCTCCAGGAAAGAACACTGGAGTGGGTTGCCATTTCCTTTTCCAATGTATGAAAATGAAAAGTGAAAGTGAAGTCGCTCAGTCGGGTCCGACTCTTCACGACTCCATGGACTGCAGCCCACCAGGCTCCTCTGTCCATGGGATTTTACAGGCAAGAGTACTGGAGTGGGGTGCCATTGCCTTCTCCGACTAGACAGACATTTGTTGGCAAAGTAATGTCTCTGCTTTTTAATATGCTCTCTAGGCTGGTCATAGCTTTTCTTCCAAGGAGCAAGCTTCTTTTAATTTCACAGCTGCAGTCACCATCTCCAGTGATTTTGTAGACCGCCCCCCACCCCCCCAAAAAAAAGTCTCTCACTGTTTCCATTGTTTCCCCATCTATTTGCCATGAAGTGATGGGACCGGATGCCATGATCTTAGTTTTCTGAATGTTGAGCTTTAAGCCAATTTTTTCACTATCCTCTTTCACTTACATCAAGAGGCTCTTTAGCTCTTCTTCACTTTCTGCCATAAGCATGGTGTCATTTGCATATCTGCTGCTGCTAAGTCACTTCAGTCGTGTCCAACTCTGTGCGACCCCACAGACGGCAGCCCACCAGGCTCCCCCATCTCTGGGATTCTCCAGGCAGGAACACTGGAGTGGGTTGCCATTTCCTTCTCCAATGCATGAAAGTGAAAAGTGAAAGTGAAGTCGCTCAGTCATGTCCGGCTCTTAACGACCCCATGGACTGCAGCCTAAGAAGCTCCTCCCACGGGATTTTCCAGGCAAGAGTACTGGAGTGGGTTGCCATTGCCTTCTCCTCTGCATATCTGAGATTACTGATATTTCTCCTAGCAATCTTGACTCCAGCTTGTGCTTCCTCCAGCCCAGCGTTTCTCATGATGTACTCTGCATAGAAGTTAAATAAGCAGTTTTGCTGGAGCAGCCGTGAAGAGATATCCCACATGCAAGGTAAGAGAAACCCAAGGAAGATGGTAGGCACTGAGAGAAGGTATCAGGGGGCAGACAGACTGAAACCACAATCACAGACAACTAGCCAACCTGATCACATGGACCACAGCCTTATCTAAGTCAATAAAACTAAGCCACGCCATGTGGAGCTGCCCAAGATGGACAGGTCACGGTGAAGAGGTCTGACAGAATGTGGTCCACTAGAGAAGGGGATGGCAAGCCACTTCAGTATTCTTGCCTTGAGAACCCCATGAATAGTATGAAAAGGCAAAAAAGACAGGACACTGAAAGATGAGCTCCCCAGGTCAGTAGGTGCCCAATATGGTACTGGAGATCAGTGGAGAAATAACTCCAGAAAGAATGAAGGGATAGAGCCAAAGCAAAAAACAACACCCAGTTGTGGATGGGACTGGTGATAGAAGCAAAGGAAAGAAGAAATGATTCTAAGATGAAACTGACACGAAGTGGTAATTGTTTGTAAATTATGGTTTTTTGGCTACTATAAGTAACTGTTCCATAAATAATACAGCATTACTAGTATAAAGATAAAAAATGTTTTGGGCCACTTTTATAAAAATTGTTGGTGTTGAGCATAGAAATTTGAATCTCTTTAGTAAGACTCTATTATAAGATTCTGCAGTAACTCTCCAACTGATTTTTTTTTCCCCTTTGATCAGGACAGGTTTGAAATATTTCAATTATTTCATTATATCAAATGAAACAAAAGTGATACTAGGATTGGATAGAGAGAAGAAAGCAGCACAGTCTTATAAGGAACTGTATATTAAAGTGTAGAAGAAAATTACTGGTAAGGCCTTAGACTTACCCACGTTTACTTGGGGCCAAGTATTTATATTTTGAGTAAAATCACAGGTCCTGGAGCCAGACATTCTAGATTCTTGTCATTTATTATGTTTGGGAACATGGACATTTACTGAAACTAAATAAGTGTCAGTTTATTCAGCTTTCCGAATAAAATAGCACCAGGGCTTGCCCTGAAAGAAAACTGTAAATGCTAAATGAAGTCATCTACTTTAAATTGCTGGGCTTACTGCTTGATATTTTATACTATTTTAATCATGTATGCTATTATTTTATGATGATCATCATAGTTGTGGTTGTTTGTATCAAACTGGAGCTTCTTTAATTATTAGGAATCTGTGAGTTTATTCTTGTTATTTCTCCATACATAGTCACTGTAAAACAGTTTCAATGGAAGTGTCCCAGAGAGAATTTGGGAAAGGTATTATATGAGAAAATGATTCTGAATTTCCAAAAATTTTAACAATAAAACTAAAACATTGCCTATCTCAGCAAACCAAAGGCATATTTCTGATATGACACTATGACATTGAGTCTATTCATCTACGTTTTCCACTCTCTAGAATTTTCTTCAGAGCAAATTTGACATCCTTATTCCGCAGACTGTAGATCAGAGGGTTTAGCATGGTTACAATGCAGGTATAAAACACAGAGGACACTTTCCCTTGGTCCATAGAGCTCACAGATGAAGGCTTCAGGTACGTGAATGCTGCAGATCCATAGAAAACAGCAACAGCTGAGATGTGGGAGCTGCATGTGCTGAAGGCTTTGGACCTGCCTTCAGTGGAGTGAATGTGAAGATGGTAGAGAGAATGAAAATGTAGGAAGCAAGGATGGTTAAAACAGGAATCAGGACATTAAAAGCACTAAAGACTAGAGCCAATAATTCATTCATGGAGATGCTAGAACAGGATAGCTCCAAGAGTGGGAAGACATCACAGAAATAATGGTTAATCACATTGGCCTTGCAGAAATGGAGTCTCAACATAAAGCCTGTATGGATTGCAGATTCAATGATGCACAAAATATAAACTGTCACTGTGAGCTGGAAGCACCTCTAACAAGACATGATGACATTGTAAAGCAAAGGGTTACAGATGGCAACATAGCAGTCATACGCCATTACAGCCAACATATAACATTCTGCAATAATAAAAACAATAAAGAAATAGAGCTGAGTCATACATTCAGGGTAAGAGATGACACTTTTCTCTGTCATAAAGTTCACCAGCATTTTAGGGGTAACGACAGTGGAATGACAGAAATCAATAAAGGACAAATTGGTGAGGAAATAGTACATGGGGGTGTGCAGGTGAGAACTGAGCCCTATCAGTGTGATCATGCCTAGGTTCCCCACCACCGTGACTGAGTAGATCCCTAGGAAGAAGACCAGAAGGGGAATCTGGAGCTCTGGTTTCTCTGTGAGCCCAGCGAGGATGAACTCAGTCACTGAGGAATGATTTCCAGGGTCCATTTTCTTCTCAGCAGGTTCTAGGTTTAAAAATGAGAAAATGAGTGTACTTTTCTGTTAAGGTGTGTGAGAGACAGAGAGAGATATTTTTGGACATATGTATGTGTGTGTGTGTGCTGCAGAGAGTAATCCTGCTGAGATCATTGTTTATTGGTCATCAGAGGACATAGTGTGGGGATTTCTTTAGCATTTATTGCCATTCTAGGACGACTATGATTCTGGTTGAATTAGAATGCTATGCTAAGTCACTTCAGTCATGTCTGACTCTGTGCGACCCCATAGACAGCAGCCCACCAAGCTCCCCCGTCCCTGGGATTCCCCAGGCAAGAACACTGGAGTGGGTTGCCATTTCCTTCTCCAATGCATGAAAAGTGAAAAGTGAAAGTGAAGTAGCTCAGTCGTGTCTGACTCTTAGCGACCCCATGGATTGCAGCCTAACAGGCTCCTCCGTCCATGGGATTTTCCAGGCAAGAGTACTGGAGTGGGGTGCCATTGCCTTCTCCTGAATTAGAATAGAATTCATAAACTTCAAGAATTTTATAATTGAGATATTTCATAAAGTTTAAGAGAAACACTGATTTCTGGACTTTTAAAGTCAAACAAATTGAACATTTCTACTATTCATTTGAGCACTCTTCTTTACTCCAAATTTCTGGATTCCAACCTATTTCAAGTCAGCAGAATTTTACATCGAGGCCAAGATTTTAAGTTTTATAAGCATGAGCATGATATAGACACAACTTATCATCACTTCATATAGTCAAGTGGAACTGGATCTCATGATATGCTTGTCGGTAAGATGGAATTCCATGGGCTGGTCACTTTATGTCTAAGTCACTTCAGTCGTGTCCGACTCTGTGTGATCCCATAGATGGCAGCCCACCAGGCTCCCCCGTCCCTGGGATTCTCCAGGCAAGAACACTAGAGTGGTTTGCATTTTCCTTCTCCAATGCAGGTGTAAAAGAACATATCTGAACACAAAGGATATCTGTTGATTCAGGGATTCACCAATATGGTTGAGCATCACAGTCACATAGACAGAATACAATATTTATAAAAATAATGAGTGTAAAAATGTAAATATATTATAATTAAAACCACAAGTCCTGAATCATCATCCTTAACATTCTTTACTTCAGGGATATATTAATCTCTGTAGAACAGCTCTGAAATGATTTTTGTTTCTGTCTATTCTTTCACTTTCATGCATTGGAGGAGGAAATGGCAACCCACTCCAGTGTTCTTGCCTGGAGAATTCTAGGGATGGCGGAGCCTGGTGGGCTGCCGTCTATGGGGTCGTACAGAGTTGTACACGACTGAAGCGACTTAGCAGTAGCAGCTGTTCTTCAGAAGATTGCCTCTACAGCTTTAAATAATTCATAAATCTTGGTACTTCCAGAATTATCAACCATGAGCATTTTATCAAATTTCTATTTTATTATCTATGTTGTTACTTTAGTTAACTTGCTGGCATATTGAGTGCAGCAATTTCACAGCATCATCTTTCAGGATTTGAAATAGCTCAACTGGAACTCCATCACTTCCACTAGCTGTGTTTGTAGTGATGCTTCCTAAGGCCCACTTGACTTCGCATTCCAGGATGTCTGGCTCTAGGTGAGTGATCATACCATTGTGATTATCTGGGTCATGAAGATCTTTTTTGCATAGTTCTTCTGTGTATTGTTGCCACCTCTTGTTAATATCTTCTGCTTCTGTTAGGTCCATACAATTTCTGTCCTTTATTGTGCCCATCTTTGCATGAAATGTTCCCTTGGTATCTCTAATTTTCTTAAAGAGATCTCTAGTCTTTCTCATTCTATTGTTTTCCTCTATATCTTTGCATTGATCGCTGAGGAAGGCTTTCTTATCTCTCCTTGCTATTCTTTGGAACTCTACATTCAAATGGCTATATCTTTCCTTTTCTCCTTTGCCTTTCACTTCTCATCTATTCACAGCTATTTTTAAGGCCTTCTCAGACAGCCATTTTGCCTTTTTGCATTTCTTTTTCTGGGAGATGGTCTTGATCACTGCCTCCTGTACAATGTCATGAACCTCCATCCATAGTTCTCAGGCACACTAAAAAATTTAATCCTTTGAATCTATTTGTCACTTCCACTGTATAATCATAAAGGATTTGATTTAGATCATACTTGAATGGTCTAGGCTTTTCCCTACTTTCTTCAATTTAAGTCTGAATTTGTCAATAAGGAGTTCATGATTTGAGCCACTGGAGTCAGCTCCCAGTCTTGTTTTTGCTGACTGTATACAGCCTCTCCATCTTTGGCTCCATCAGTCTGATTTTGTTATTGACCATCTGGTGACATCAATGTCAGTTTTTGTTCCAATCCCAAAGAAAGGCAATATCAAAGACTGCTCAAACTACAACACAATTGAACTCATCTCAGATGCTACCAAAGTAATGCTCAAAATTCTCTAGGCCAGGCTTCAACAGTACATGAATCGTGAACTTCCAGATGTTCAAGCTGGATTTAGAAAAGGCAAAGGAACCAGAGATCAAACTGCCAACATCCATTGGATTGTTGAAAAAGCAAGAGAGTTCGGGAAAAACATCTACTTCTGCTTTATTGACTATGTCAATGCCTTTGACTGTGTGGATCACAATAAACTGTGGAAAATTCTGAAAGAGATGGGAATAGCAGACCACCTGACCTGCCTCTTGAAAAAATTGTATGCAGGTCAGGAAACAACAGTTAGAACTGGACATGGAACAACAGAATGGTTCTAAATTGGGAAAGGAGTATGTCAAGGCTGTATATTATCACCCTGCTTATTTAACTTATATGCAGAGTACATCATGAGAAAAATTGGGCTGGATGAAGCACAAGCTGGAATCAAGATTTCCAGAGAAATATTAATAACCTCCGATTCCCTGGTAGCTCAGATGGCAAAGCATCTGCCTGCAATGCAGGGGACACTGGTTCGATCCCTGGGTAGGGAAGATCCCTTGGAGAAGGAAATGGCAGCCCACTCCAGTATTCTTGCCTGGAAAATCCCATGGACTGAGGAGCCTGGTAGGCTACAGTCCATGCATTCGCAAAGAGTTGGACACAACTGAGCTACTTCACTTTCACTTTCAGATATGCAGATGTCACCACCCTTATGGCAGAAAGCGAAGAAGAACTAAAGAGTTTCTTGATGAAAGTGAAAAAGTGACTTAAAACTCAACATTCAGAAAACCAAGATCAGGATATCTGGTCCATCATGTCATGGCAAATACATGGGGAAACAGTGACAGACTTTATTTCAGGAGGGGCTCCAAGATCACTGCAGATAGTGACTGCAGCCATGAAATTAAAAGACACTTGCTCCTTGGAAGAAAAGTTATGGCCAACCTAGACAGCATATTAAAAAGCAGAGACATGTCTTTGCTAACAAAGGTCCATCCATTCAAAGCTATGGTTTTTCCAGTAGTCATGTATGAATGTGAGACTTGGACTATAAAGAAAGCTGAGTGCTGAAGAATGCTTTTGAACTGTGGTGTTGGAGAAGACTCTTGAGAGTCCCTTGGACTGCAAGAAGATCCAACCAGTCCATCCTAAAGGAAATCAGTCCTGAATATTCATTGGAAAGACTGATGCTGAAGCTGAAACTCCAATACTTTGGCTACCTGATGCAAAGAACTGTCTCATTGGAAAAGACCCTGATGCTGGGAAATATTGAAGGCAGGAAGACAAGGGGACAACAGAGGATGAAATGGCTGGATGGCATTACTGACTCAATGGACATGAGTGTGAGTAAACTCCAGGAGTTGGTGATGGACAGGGAGGCCTGGCATGCTGCAGTTCATGGGGTCGCAAAGAGTTGGACATGACTGAGCACCTGAACTGAACTGAACTGAACTTTAGTTAAATCATTAACACTGCCTCCTTTTTAGTCTAATATTTGATGCTTATATTTTTTAAAAATGTTTTTCTTAGTTGATCTTTATCTTTAAAAATGTTCTTAAAAGTTTTTAGAATCTTGGAATATTTTAAAGATATTAATATCTGATAATCAAAATAATATAAAACATAAACCAACAAAGCCTCCAATGTAATTCTGATGATTAGCCAGCTTGGGGTACTAGTGAGTGACACAAAGTTCATGTAACAGCATGTTTTAGGTGGAGAACTTGAGAAAATTTTTTCTCCTTTCTTTTCCTTTAATGTTTTTATTTGTTTTACTCCTTTCTTCCCTTTCCTTGTTTTCATCCTTATTTCTCTACCTCCTTCCTTCATTCTTTCTTCAATAATTTAGCAAAAAGTGCTGAAACAGCACTTTACTACAAAATGAAGTTTAGTCAAGAGTATAAAAATTGAAAAAACACAGTTACGAACCTGTGTGAAAAAGAAGAGTGAAAAAGTTGGCTTAAAGCTCAACATTCAGAAAACTAAGATCATGGCATCTGGTCCCATCACTTCATGGGAAATAGATGAGGAAACAGTGGAAACAGTATAAGACTTTATTTTGGGGGGCTCCAAGATCACTGCAGATGGTGATTGCAGCCATGAAATTAAAAGACGCTTACTCCTTGGAAGGAAAGTTATGACCAACCTAGATAGCATATTCAAAAGCAGAAACATTACTTTGCCAACAAAGGTCCATCTAGTCAACGTTACTGTGTTTCCAGTGGTCATATATGGATGTGAGAATTGGACTGTGAAGAAAGCTGAGCGCTGAAGAATTGATGCTTTTGAACTGTGGTGTTGGAGAAGACTCTTGAGAGTCCCTTGGACTGCAAGGAGGTCCAACCAGTCCATTCTGAAGGAGATCAGCCCTGGGATTTCTTTGGAAGGAATGATGCTAAAGCTGAAACTCCAATACTTTGGCCACCTCATGCGAAGAGTTGACTCATTGGAAAAGACTCTGATGCTAGGAGGGATTGGGAACAGGAGGAGAAGGGAATGACAGAGGATGAGATGGCTGGATGGCATCACCGACTTGATGGACCTGAGTTTGGATGAACTCCGGGAGTTGGTGATGGACAGGGAGGCCTGGCGTGCTGCAATTCATGGGGTTGTAAAGAATCGGACACGATTGAGCGACTGAACTGAACTGAACTGAATATTCTTTATAAAGAAGCATAATATGAAAATAAAATTGGAGTGAAGACTCAGAGGGGCATGCAAATTTGAGCAGGTCTCCTAATGGATTCAGAGCAAGGTAGCTAAATGTTTTGTAACTTTTGTTTCAAAATGTCTTCTGTTATTTATTAGTCCTGATCCAAGTTCCATTTATAAACCTAATGTAAGAATTAGGTGTATATCTCATCCTCTGTCATTCCCTTCTCCTCCTGACCCCAATCCCTCCCAGCATCAGGGTTTATTCCAATGAGTCAACTCTTCACATGAGGTGGCCAAAATACTGGAATTTCAGCTTTAGCATCATTCCTTCCAAAGAACACCCCAGGACTGATCTCATTTAGAATGGATTGGTTGGATCTCCTTGCAGTCCAAGGGACTCACAAGAGTCTTCTCCAACACCACAGTTCAAAAGCATCAATTCTTTGGTGCTCAGCTTTCTTCACAGTCCAACTCTCACATCCATACATGACCACTGGAAAAACCATAGCCTTGACTAGATGGACCTTTGTTGGCAAAGTAATGTCTCTGCTTTTGAATATGCTATCTAGATGTATATAACAATGACATATATGTTGGATTTAAGTCATTTATCAGAATATAAGATGAAATCACTGAACATTAAAAATGACAAAGATACTTCTTACTGGCCTTTAGCTTATTTGACTTTTAATGGGGATAGGAAGGAGTACAATTAGAAAAGAGCAGTTGGGACTCACTCTCTTTCTCTCAAATTTTTCTTTTCTCAGTGAAGCTTGAGCTTTAATTTTGCCAATGCTCCCTGATTAGTGCACACTCTGTGATCAGCAAAACCTTCCAAGTTTGTACAACCTAGACCCTGATGGTGACGGCAACTGGAAAAATGAGTAGAAACACTGAAAACAGTTGAAACAAACAAATTGAAATTTAGCAAAGCAAAGAGTATTTATGTTTAAAATTTAGATTTTAAAAAACCTAATTCTTTGTATACTGGACATAGCTTTGGGTGCCATTCACTTGAAAAGAATAAGGGATCGATTCTTTTTTAACTCAATAAAACTCACAAAGTAAGTGACTGGTTAATAATGATATTAGTTTCAGATTGCACTTGAAGAAATACAATGTCTAGAGTATGATCAATAAAAAATCCAATAACATTATTTTCTAATACTAGTTCCATGGAACTACAAAGCCACAAATATGAGGAAGTGTGAATGAACCAATACTTCATCATATGTTAAACTGATCACCATAGTCACATGCAGCCTGATTCACTTAATCTGTCAATTCACACAAATATTACCATTTTCTATGTGTGCAATTAGGTTAAGAAGCACTGTGCTACACTTTAATTATTTCTGGAGTTTGGGGTTTAGTTGTGGATATTCTTTTTAAGGAGAGATATTGACAAGATAAAAAGCAAATAAAGACTGTGTAAAACTTGAAATATATTTGAGGGTGTTGGGATAATTAACAGATTTCATCATATTCTCAAGGGACTCTAAAGAGACAAATGTCATTTTATATATGGCATTTGAAAGATCTAAGAATACAAGGAAAATATTCTAAACCTTTGAGTTCTTTTTTTAATATAAATTTATTTATTTTAACTGGAGGCTAATTACTTTACAACATTGTATTGGTTTTGCCATACATCAACATGAATCTACCATGGGTGTACACATGTTCCCCATCCTGAACCCCCCTCTCACCTCCCTCCCCATACCATCCCTCTGGGTCATCCCAGTGCAAAATGTCTTCTTAATCACTAAATACCCTCAAACAGACTCAGTTCACATCTGATTCCTTCCAGTTTCAGAAATTACATTCAAATTCAGAAAATGTTCATTTTCTGGAGTAAGTCAAATTCTCTCAACTTGTCTAGATTTTTACTTGCTCATGTTTTCACGTGAAATAAGTCTCACCACCTCATTCATCTCTATTATCTGCTAAACAGTTTTTCTTTACTAATCTCATTTACAACTAACGTCATCATAGTAGTAGTAGTGATAGCTGCTCAGTCATGTCTGACTCTTTGCGACCCCATAGACTCTAGCCCACCAGCCTTTTCTGTCCATGGGGTTCTCCAGGCAAGAATACTGGAGTGGGTTGCCATTTTCTTCTCCAGGGCATCTTCCCAACCCGAGTATTAATCCCAGGTCTTCTGCATTGTACAGCAGATTCTTTACCACCTGAGCCACAAGAAAAGCAGAAATCCTTAGACTCCTTCTAATCGATTAGATTTTCTTACTATATGCTCAAGAATTTTTCATTTCCAAACAGCACATTTTCAGACTCCAGCTGCACTATAAGTCAAATGATGAACAAATCTGACTTAGTCTCCTCTATATCCAAGAAAATAGCCCACATCTGGCACATCACAGCAAGTTTAAAAACATGGTTTGTGAATAAATTGATAATTATATGAATGAAGAAGTTGTGGAATATTTGCCTGAATGCCAATGATTATTACTTTCATAATTGAAGTCTCAAATATCAAGTACAAAATTAACACACTCACCTTTCTTTGTTCCTAGAAATCAATGCCAAATCTATTTCACAGTGTGTTCTCAGGGAAGAATAGCACTAGTGTTAGTGTAGGGAGTGATAGGTACCCAGCATTCTGCTGTCTTTACTGCTGGGACAGCAGGTCTGACAGCCTTGGTCTTAAGAGTCAATTTTGAAGCTGTTCTGCATCACACATCAGCATCTCCAATTCTAAGTCTTCAATGTTGTTTCTTCAGGGTAGCAAACATCCTGACCTTTCTCAGTTCTCCCCTGAGCTCTTGTGATCACCATACTATGAGGTTTGTACTGGATTTAGATATACCAAACAATAAATAACATGGAGTCAAATACTCCCCAAGGATTTTCATTTCTCAAGAGACTGGTTCTTGAGAAAAGAGGCAATTGCAGGTGATGGGTCCCCAGTTATCCAACATTTTCTTTCAAAAGATATTATTTGTCAATCCTGAACTTACCAATTAGTGATAAAGATTTGTTCACGGGATCTCCTGAGGATTTTGTTAAAATGCAGATCCTGATCCAGCCGGTCTAAGTTGGATCTGAAATTCTGCATTTCTTACAAGCTTCTACCAGTGCTGTGGATTCATGGTCCAGACTGCGAATAGCAGATTTAGAGTATCAGGACATATTCTGACAATTTATCTTACTGTTAACAAAGCCAGAAAGCTTTAATAATGAGTTAATATCATTTTTCATGTAGTAACTATATTTAATTTTTATAGAAATAGGTGATATAGATAATTGATTTAACAATGAAATCTATATATAATTGAATTTTATAATTATGGGGCAAAATTCAGAATACTGATGTAGTATTTGGGGTTTTTTAATAAAAAGTAATAATTTTTATTATTATAATAATTTCACTGATAATAATAATTAATATCACTAATAATTTTACTTGTTAAATTGTATATTTAATGAAATAGTTTCTTATTAGGCAATTATATTTCATAAAATCTTTTTTTTTATATACTTTTGCTTTTTTCCAAAGCTGGAATAACTGGAAGCAGTCTTAGATTTTAGCATGATGTAAGATAAATTGGAAACTCACATTAGGGAGCACTTATAAAATATGATTAAATATATTAGGTTCAATTATTTTTAAAAGATTTACAATTGGGTGACACAGTGCTTCTCAATCATTTTTCCACATTGAAACTGTCAAAAAACTCAATCACTTACTCAAATGAAATAAGCTTCATTTATACTAGAGCCTGCCATGAGAGAATATGGTAAACAGTTACCCATTCAAAGATAGGGCATAGTGTTTATATTTCATAAATCATTCATTATTTGTTATTTTTATTGAAATATAATTTCTTTACAATGTTAGTTTTTCCTTTATAACAAATGATATTTGTTTTTCTGTTTCTGCTTTACTTCACTCTATAGGACAGATTCTAGGTCCTTCCACATCTCTACAAATAATAGCATAATAAAGTATATTACTATAATTTTCTTCATCATCATCATTGCTGTAGGTTTGCTTTATTGTAGTTCATTAAAAATAAAACAAAGGCTCTGTTAATCCTCAAGAACATTTTATTTTATTCTTCCATTTCTCCATTCATAATCTTTGTAATATACCTTTGAAGAAGTGTCCAGGAAGAGAATGTTAGAGATGAGTTATATGGGGAAGTGTCACTGAAGCTATAAATATTTAAATAACAAACCTAACTCACGGCAAATTATTACTATGACATCATGATACAGATTCAATTCCTGAATGTTTTCTACTGTCCAGAATTTTCCTCAGAGCAAACTTGACATCTTTATTCCGCAGACTATAGATCAAGGGATTCAGCATGGGCACAAGGATGGTATAAAACACAGAGGACACTTTCCCTTGGTCCATGGAGCTCACAGATGATGGCTGCAGGTACATGAATGCTGCAGATCCATAGAAAACAGCAACACCTAAGAGGTGGGAACTGCAGGTGCTGAAGGCTTTAGACCTGCCCTTGTTGGAGTGGATTTGGAGGATGTTGGAGAGGATAAAAATATAGGAGGCAAGGATAGTTAAGGCAGGAGTCAGGAGGTTAAATGCACTCAAGAATATGACCAATAATTCATTGATATAGATGCTGGAACAGGATAGCTCAAAGAGTGGGAAAAGATCACAGAAATAATGGTTAACCACATTGTTCTTGCAGAAAAAGAGTCTCAACATAAATCCTGTATGGACTGTGGATCCAGTGATGGCCAAAATATAAACTCCCACTGTGAGGCGGAAGCAGATGTGATAAGACATGGTGACATTGTAAAGCAAGGGGTTGCAGATGGCAACATAGCGGTCATATGCCATTGCAGCCAGCATGTGACACTCTGCAATAATAAAAACAATGAAGAAATACAACTGAGTCATGCATTCAGGATAGGAGATGATGTTCTGCTTTGTCACAAAGTTCACAAGCATTTTGGGGGTGACAGCAGTGGAATGACAGAGATCAATATAGGATAAATTGGTAAGGAAATAGTACATTGGGGTGTGCAGGTGAGAACTGAGCCCTATCAGTGTGATCATGCCCAGGTTCCCCACCACCGTGACCACATAGATTCCTAGGAAGAGGAAGAAAAGAGGCAGCTGGAGTTGTGGCTGTTCTGTGAGCCCAGCAAGGATGAACTCAGTCACTGAGGAGTGATTTCCTGCAGCCATTTCTCTCTGGGTAGTTTCTGAAGGGGAGAGAGTAAGGGACAGTTTTTGGACTCATGACTTTGCTATGCCCCCTATTAATGGCAAATTACATAGAAAATTAATCATTTGAATTTTCTCTTGCTTTCTGTGAATAATTTTAACTCTGGATAAGTTTACCTAAGTAATACTTTCTTAATCACATGTTTTTGCACCTTTATATTAAAGGTATTAAATTATCTAATTTAAAAGTATTTCAGGCCTCTGGCTGGTTATCAGTTTAGGTTTTTGAGTGATTACTCCCTAGTTTGAACATTTCATTTATCTTTAAATGTTTTTTTATAAAGTGTGGTTTGCAGACTTGAAAACTTAGAAGACCTATTAAAAATGACAGAAGCTGATTGGGCATCAACTTAGAAAGAGCAAATCCCATATAAATGCAAAATCTCTTATTCATCAACAACTGATTTCTGCCAGGGGTGAAAAGAGACACATTATTACTAGATTTCGGAATTATTTTTCTGAAAATCAAAAATTTGGGTTTCTACATAAAAATCATCAGATTTTTAATATTGTTCTTGAATTAAAGTAACACAGACAACATTTACTGTGCAGATGTGATACATCAATTGTCTCACCTTTAGCCTGCTTGTGGTCCAAATGACTCTGTCTTTAATGAGAGAAGAAATATAGTGCTTAAGCACTATATTTAAGTGCTTAAATTAAATAAGCACTTTAAAGTCCAAGTGTATGTGCTCTTCTACTGACCCATCATTTACAGTGATAAACCTGGAAAAGTAAAATAACTTCATTATTTAATTATCAAGGTTTAACACTCTGAAAATGGTAATAATTGTTGTTATAATATGCTATCAATTGAAAATAAGAGATAATCATACACTTCAAAATACATAAAAAATCAGTTATAATGTTTAAGCCATTTTTATCTTTCATTAACTAAGAGGGTATAAAAACAGTCATAAAATTAGAGGATATAGAATAATAGATGCAGTTCCCTATTCTATTAAATAATAAACAGATTATTTTATCTGTTTATGGATCAAAGTATATTAAAATAATTTCCACTTGAATAAAAATTAAAAAGAAGAAACAAACTCTAAAATGTTCTACCTCACAGCTAAATAAAAATATAGTTGAAATGAATCTTAATTCTAAGCAAAAAACTAAACTATTAAACTTCTGGAAAAAAACACTAAAGTATCATTTAAACTATAGTTTAAACACTAAACTATAATATTGTATAGTTAGTATGTATTAGAACACATGCTAACTGTACAATATTGATCAATTCTGTTATATCCAAATTAAAAATTGTTCTTCAAGTGTATTATTAGAATATTAAAAGCAAGCCACTGACTACAGACTGTTACTGAAAATATAAATTAGTATTGAAAAGACAATAATATGAAGACAAGCAAATTAAAAAATAAGAAAACTATTTGAACAGATATTATCACAGAAGATAAAAGAATAATTAATAAGCATATGGAAAGATACTAAAATTACTATTCATCAGGGAAATGAAAACTAAACTAAAACATGAATGATAAAACACTGCTGCTGCTGCTGCTGCTGCTGCTGCTAAGTCGCTTCAGTCTTGTCCGACTCTATGAGACCCCATAGACAGCAGCCCACAAGGCTCCCCCGTCCCTGAGATTCTCCAGGCAAGAACACTGGAGTGGGTCATCATTTCCTTCTCCAATGCATGAAAGTGAAAAGTGAAAGTGAAGTCACTCAGTTGTGTCGGACTCTTAGCAACCCCATGGACTGCAGCCTACCAGGCTTCTCCGTCCATGGGATTTTCCAGGCAAGAGTACTGGAGTGGGGTGCCATTGCCTTCTCCAGAAAAAACACTACACATCTACAAAGAAAAGAGAGAAGAAAGGAAACAAAAGTGAAAACTTACAACCCAAAGTTTTAAAACAATGTGAGGCAACCAGAGGTCTCGAATACAGATAGCTAAAAAAGGTATAAAATTGTCCAACGAATTTGGAAAACTGACAATTTTTATAAAGTCAAGATAACAAGCCAGAAAGAAAAACACCAATACAGTATACTAATGCATATATATGGAATTTAGAAAGATGGTAATGATAACCCTGTATGCGAGACAGCAAAAGAGACACAGATGTATAGAACAGTGTTTTGGACTCTGTGGGAGAGGGAGAGGGTGGGATGATTTGGGAGAATGGCATTGAAACATGTATAATGTCATATATGAAATGAATCACCAGTCCAAGTTCGATGCATGATACTGGTTGCTTGGGGCTAGTCCACTGAGATGACCCAGAGGGATGGTACAGGGAGGGAGGTAGGAGGGGGGTTCAGGATGGGGAGCACGTGTATACCTGTGGTGGATTCATGTTGATGTATGGCAAAACCAATACATAAATATTCTATACTCTAATCCTTTGGGGCTTCCCTGGTGGCTCAGAGCAAGAGACCCACGTTCAATCCTTGGGTCGGGAAGATTCCCTGGAGAAGGAAATGGCAACCCACTACAGTATTCTTGCCTGGAGAATCCCATGGACAGAGGAGCCTGATAGGCTACAGTTCATGGGGTCGCAAAGAGTCAGACACGACTGAGACTTCACTTTCTAATCCTTTATTAATTATATGCATTAAAACACATTTTCCTATGTTTAAAAAATATGTATTGTAAAGTAATTAACCTCCAATTAAAATAAATAAATTTATATTTTTTTAAAAAAAAATATAACACATAATTTAATAACTAATCTTTGGTGTTTTACTCAAGATAAAAATAGACATATCCTTACATAATGACTTGTACAAAAATGGGCATAGAGTATTTGTTATTAACAACCAAAAGCATGACATAAGGCAAGTATTCAACAAACTAAAATGAATTGTGATACATATGTACACAGAGTAGAATACTACTCACCAATAAAATGCAACAAATCACAGATACATGCAGATTAATCTTAAAAATACTATCTTGAGTAAAAAGAGCCAATATGCATAGAAGAGAAGATGCATATCTCCATTTATATAAAGTTCTAGAAAAGGAGACTAATCTATAAAGAGATAAAAATAGACCAATAACTGACAGCATGGGGCATGGGAGAATAACTGGCAAAGGCCATGATAAAAGATTTTAGGGTGATTAAAAACATTTCATGTCACTACTGAGATGTTGCTTTCAATGCACAGTGTATGCAACTATCAAAACTCCTGTAGGTGAAATTTATTCTTAGAATGGGTACATAATTCTTTAAGTAATCTTGATAAAGTTGTACCTTGCTATGAGTGTGAAAAAAATATTAATATACCAAAATACATTTTAAAATAAATTAATAATATTAATTTAAATAGAAAATCTAACAAAAATTGGAAAGGATTAAGGAGGATCTCAACAAGATTTGTAAATGTGTATAAATGTGTAATTTATGCATAATTCCATTGCATGTAGCAATTAAATGACATATATTCTTCTTACGGGGACATAGAACTTTTTAAAAATTATTTGTATGCACTTCACAAAATTATTTGTATGCAGGTTTATTATTCAAGCTAGAATACCATTTCAAATGTTTTCACTGGTCTTCAATTTAAGAAAGGAACGACAGTAATTTTACAGATTTCCTTCTAAAATATAGAAAAGGAAACAATATCCAATAGTAATAATAACCTTGTAGAAAATGCAGAATAGATAATGAGTTCTAAAATCTGTTTAAAGAACAGGCATAGCAAGCAACAAACTTAATAGTGGAACATGACATATGTCCTCTGGTACTGTGAGAGTGACAAAGATAATTACTGTCTCCATTCCTATTCATTATTTTACTGAACATACTAACAAATTCAATAAGGCAATTAGAATAAAGTAAGGATTGGAAAGGAAGAAATAAATCTCTTATGTATAAGTGATATGACTGAGTAGGTAGAAAAAAGTGATAGAGATAAGTCTTAGAAATTAATAAATTAAATACAAATTCTAGACATTAAGTTGAATGTTTGAAGGTAGATTTTTATAAGAAATAAAAAATAATAATAATAATAAAGAAAATTTAATTTTAGAAAAAATTTTTTATTATTATTATTTTTTTACTTTACAATATTGTATTGGTTTTGCCATACATCAACATGCATCCACCATGGTGTACACGTGTTCCCCATCCTGAGCCCCCTCCCACCTCCCTCCCCATACCACCCCTCTGGGTCATCCCAGTGCACCAGCCCCAATCTTCCTGTATCCTGCATCAAACCTAGACTGGTGATTCATTTCTTATATGATATTATACATGTTTTAATGCCATTCTCCCTAATCATCCCCCACCTCCCACAGAGTCCAAAATACTGTTCTATACATCTGTGTCTCTTTTGCTGTCTCTCATAGAGGGTTATCATTACCATCTTTCTAAATTCCATATATATGTGTTAGTATACTGTATTGGTGTTTTTCTTTCTGGCTTACTTCACTCTGTATAACAGGCTCCAGTTTCATCCACCTCATTAGAACTGATTCAAATGTATTCTTTTTAATGGCTGAGTAATACTCCATTGTGTATATGTACCACTGCTTTCTTATCCATTCATCTGCTGATGGACATCTAGATTGCTTCCATGTCCTGGCTATTATAAACAGTGCTGTGATGAACATTGGGGTACAAGTGTCTCTTTTAATTCTGGTTTCCTCAGTGTGTATTCCCAGAAGTGGGATTGCTGGGTCGTATGGCAGTTCTATTTCCAGTTTTTTAAGGAATCTCCACACTGTTCTCCATAGTGGCTGTACTAGTTTGCATTCCCACAAACAGTGTAAGAGGGTTCCCTTTCCTCCACACTCTCTCCAGCATTTATTGCTTGTAGACTTTTGGATAGCAGCCATTCTGACTGGTGTGAAATGGTACCTCACTGTGGTTTTGATTTGCACTGAATTTAAATATTGGTGTATGTCTAAAATAAATTCACTTTCTCTGTGTGCCATATGATGTGTATGTATGTGGATGTGTGTGTATGGCTAGATTCAAATTGCTAACATTAAATTTCCATAATCGTAAGAAAGATCGATCTTTCTTGTTTGTAATGTTCTTGCTGGAACTGTTTTTAAAACCTCTTGACCTCATAAGAGATTTAGAAAATGATTGTTCTCTTTCTATTCTTGGAATATAAAAAATACCTTAAATGTTTGGATGTGTTCCCACTGACACCATCTAGACCTACGGTGTCCTTTGAAAAGTAAATGAAAGTCTCTCAGTTGTGTCCGACTCTTTGCAACCCCATGGACTATACAGTCCATGTCATTCTCTAGGCCAGAACACTGCTGTGGGTAGCCTTTTCCCTTCTCCAGGGGATCTTCCCAACCCAGGGATCAAACCCAGGTCTCCTGAATTGTGGACAGATTCTATACCAGCTGAGTCACAAGGGAAGTGCAAGAATACTGGAGTGGATAGCCTATCCCTTCTCTAGTGGATCTTCCCGACCCAGGAATCAAACCAGGGTCTCCTGCATTGCAAGTGGATTCTTTACCAACTGAGCTATCAGGGAAGCCCCTGGTGTCCTTTATGGTCAAGTTTTTAATAACAGATTGAAATTGTTGAACAATTATCAGTTTTTCAGATTTTCTTCTTTCCTTTTTGTTCTACTTAACTGAAATTGCAAGCCATTTACCATTTTGAAAATTGTCAGGTCATTTTTATTTTTATTTTTTATCTTCCATTGAACTAAAATGTCATGAATAGCTTATAACAGTGCTGAGGTCTTGGTCTTCATCATTGAGGGAGTCAGGCTGAGTCTGTGACATCCATAAACTCCTAGGTGGTCACCACTGGCCACTTTTTCTTGTCCACTTAATCTGCTACCTCATACAAATATGACCATATTCTGAGAGTGCCATAAGATTAGGAAACACTGTGCTACACTTAAAGTACAGCTATAGTTCTGGGTTTTGTTATAGATATTCTTTTTTAAGGAGGAACATTGACTAAATGGAAGGCAAATAAGAACTATTGAATTTGGAAAATATTTGAGGGCTTCCATGGTGGAAAAGACTCTGATGCTGGGAGGCAGGAGGAGAAGGGGACGACAGAGGATGAGATGGCTGGATGGCCATCTGATCTGATCTGATGGTGCTCAGACAGTAAACAAATTGCTTGCAAGGCAGGAGACCTGGGTTCTATCCCTGGGTGGAAAGATCCCCTGGAGAAGGAAATGGCAACCCACTCCAGCATTCTTGCCTGGGAATCCCATGGACAGAGGTGCCTGGTGGGCTACAATCCATGGGGTCACAAAAGAGTCAGACATGACTGAGCCACTATCAGGGGGTATTCTTTTTAAGGAGGAGCATTGACAAAATGGAAAGCAAATAAAATGTATTGAACTTGGAAAATATTTTAAGGTAATGGCATAATTAGCAGGTATCATCATATATCGCAAAAGAATCTAAAGAGAAGAAAATAGAACTTATGTACAATATTAGAAAGATCTAAAAATATACCCTTTGTGAAATAAAAGGAAAATATAACAATTTGAATTCTTAGAAATTAGTGAGGCACTTATTCTTAATGACTGAATACACTCAACCATACTTCAGAATTTGATCCACTTCCAGAGACAGTGGAGAAAAGATTTCCTCCACCGCATTTAAGATAGTGTGAATATGTACCCTACTTCTTGCCAGACTCAGCTCACATTTTGTTCTGTTTATGTTTAGAAACCCTTACTTCCCACTTAAATTTTAATTTTCTGAGATGGGTTACATTCTCTCAAACTATCTGTATTTTATTTGCTCTTGTTTTCACATGAAATAATAGCCTTACCAACCTCATTTCAGAGAAGGCAATGGCACCCCACTGCAGCACTCTTGCCTGGAAAATCCCATGGACCGAGGAGCCTGGTGGGCTGCAGTCCATGGGGTCGCTAAGAGTCGGACACAACTGAGCGACTTCACTTTCACTTTTCACTTTTCACTTTAATGCTTTGGAGAAGGAAATGGCGACCCACTCCAGTGTTCTTACCTGGAGAATCCCAGGGACGGGGGAGCCTGGTGGTCTGCCATCTATGGGGTCACACAGAGTCAGACACGACTGAAGCGACTTAGCAGCAGCAGTAGCAGCAACCTCATTTATCTCTGTTTTCTGGTAAATATTTTTTTCTTTTTCAATTTCATTTATATTTGCTGTCATAATAGGAACCACCAATTCCTTTTAAATGATTGGATCTTCTTACTGCATGCTCAGAAAACTCATTTCTGAGCCACAGTTTTAAGATTTGAGCTGCACTGTAAGCCAGTGCATGCATGCTGTCGCCTCAATTGTGTCCAACTCTTTGCGGCACTAGTGGGTTGTCATGCTTTCCTCCAGGGGATCTTCCCAACTCAGGGATAGAATCCATACCTCTTTTGTCTCCTTCATTGGCAGGTGGATTCTTTACCACAAGTGCTACCTGTAAGCCAGTGGATGGGCCCAATCAAACTAAACTGTCCTCTGCATCCAAGTAAACAGCACACATCTGGCACATCATAGCAAGTTAAAAAATATTTTATGAAGAAATGAATATAATATGGATGAATGAAGATATCATGAGACATTGCCCTGAATTCCCAAGGTGATTGCTCCCAGACTTAATAGTCTTATAACACAAGTATGAAATCAAAACACTTACCTTTTTTACTCCTGGAAAACTAAACATCAGTTTTTCTTTACTTTGGCATTCTGCTTTCAGAGGAAAATAGCATTAATGATTTGTTGGGAGTAATATGAACCCAGAATTCTTTTGTCCTTAGTGCTGGGAGAGCAGGCACAGCCCTGGTGTCAGAGCCATTTTTGAAGCTGGTCTCCATTGCAGGTCAGCATCTCCAATTCTAAGTCTTCAGTGTGTGTTTCTACAGCTTCAGTGAAGCAAACATCCTCAGGACAGCCCCCTGAGAAGTTATGACTGTTGTGCTGTGGAGGTTTGTCCTGGTTTTAGATGCTCAAGGCAATAAATAAAATAGAGTCAAATACCCTCCAGGGATTTCCATTTCTCAGGGAACAAGCTCTTGAGAAAAGAAGCAATTGCAGTTGGCATTTCCCAAACTGTTAAAATTTTTCTTTCAAGAGGGAATCTTTGTTAATTCTGAACAATTCATGATAAAGATTAGTTCACAGGGTCTCCTGAGGACTTTTTTTTTTTTTAAGTGCAGATCCTGATCCAGCAAGTCTGAAGGGGATTTGAGATTCTATTTCTTATAAGCTCCTAGTCAATGCTTTCCCTTCAGTGTCAGCAGTGTGAATAGCAGGTTTTAGAGGATCAGGACATACCCTGACAAGTCATCTTATTGTTAAGAAGGCTAAAAATGTTAAAAAATTAAATATTTCTTCATTGCAAAAAATATATATATATTTAATTTGTCTTATGTAGAGGTAACATGGGGCTTCCCAGGTGGCACTAATGATAAAGAAATTGTCTGCCAATACAGGAGATGTAACAGACATGGGTTAAATCCCTGGGTTGGTAAGATCCCGTGAAGGAGAGCATTGCAACCCACTTAGATATTCTTGCCTGGAGGATCCCATGGACAGAGGAGCTTGGTGGGCTACAGTCTATGGGGTTGCAAAGTCAGAAGCAACTTAGCAGGCACACATAAGTAATGTAAATAATTGATGCAAAAGTCAAATCTATATAAAACTGGAATTTGGGGTAGTGGGGTAAGAGTTCAGAATATTAATCAAATATGTGATTTTTTTTTCAGGTAGTCATTTAAAATAATTCTACTTGTTAAACTGTATATTTAATGAAATATTTTCTTTTTAGGGACCTATGTTTCAAGTCCCTTCTTTTTTCTTGTATACTTTTATTTTTTTCCCTAAAACTGGAATAATTGGAAATAATCTTAGATTGCAACATGAGTCAAGAAAGTTAAACTGGAAACACACATCAGGAAGTTCTTATGAAATGTGGTTAAATGTATTTGCTTGGTCTTTTTCGAAGGACTTTACAGTTGACTTTTATAGTGTTTTTCAAACATGGCTGTATATTTTAAATCATCAAGGGATATTTTTAAACCTCAATAACAAGGGGACGATAGAGGATGAGATGGTTGGATGGCATCACTGACTCAATGGACATGAGTTTGAGTAAACTCCAGGAGTTGGTGATAGACAGGGAGGCCTAGCGTGCTGCAGTCCATGGGGTTGCAAAGAGTCAGACACGACTGAGCGACTGAACTTAACTGAACTGAGCCAAGTTGTACCCCATATCAATTAATTCAAAACCTTAGATGCAAAACCTTAAGCTTTGTCTGGGAATAGATATATTTTTAAAAACAATTAAAATTTAGTGTGCACAGGAATAGCCTAGTGATCTTGTTTAAATGTAGATTCTGATTTAGCCACTCTCATATATCACTTGAGATTATGCAGTTTTTACTAGCTTGCAGTTTTTACCTTGCCAGTACATGGAACACTCTGAGAAACAAGGTTGTATATGATCTCTTATTTTTAATCTCTCCCACTATAATTCTTTCAGATTCAAGCAGGGGCTCCATGTACATACATCAGAAAGTTTCTTTTAAGTTTGGAATCGCAGTGGCCACAGGATTCTGGGATGATATTAAGGGTTCTAGGTTTCTGGGGTGATATCTTATAGGAATGGAGTCTGTGATTGACAATTACTCCATTATGCTGAATAAAAGAAGAGAGAAAGAGAGCTGGGGCTTGGGTAAGGACAAAAATAGAAAGAATATAAACTGGCCTTTATAAATTATTATATGATCATAAAATTATTTAAAGACTCATAGACATTATTGTTTCAATTATCTCAGTGTATATGTATTGACAGGAGAAAAAATATATATATAATATTCATTTATTTATCATGTATATATAAATATATAAGTACACAAAGATAAAGACAAAGAGTCATAGAGTTTGAGTTTTATGCTGACTTATGTGACCCATTTCTGCCATGGCTTCTATTCTAGAGTTAGTGAGCTTCATCATAAGAGTTCCACTGTTATCCATTCTTTTATTTATTATTGTAAGCTAGGCACTTGCATTTATCCTCATGGTTTCTTGAACCTTCAACACGCTTCACTCTGTCATGTCTAAATAGTCAGTTTTTCAAAAATCTCCACTATCACAGTCATGCACTATCTTTCTTAGAATAAAAAAAAAAAAAAAAAAGTGGCTGCTGACTTGTTTCCTTGAATTCAGCCTTGTCTTTCCATCCGTCCTCTACACAACCTAAGAGTGATTTTATTGACATTCAAAACTGTCACTTCCCTATTTAAAAAAACATTTAGTAACTCCCTTCACACACACACACACACACACACACAAAAGGGTGACGTTTTACAATGATCCACATACGATTCATGAACGGTCTGCTATTTACTTTTCAAGCCTGGTAGAATTATCATATCATGTGAAATATGACCTGTTTTTTGTGGATCTGCATAGGGTTTTCTTCTCTAGTGAGACCATTTCCTGTCACTCAGTCAATGTTTTATTTAAGAGCCTAAGCCCCAGTAGCTCAAGGAGCTATCCGCCAGGACCCTTAGTATTTGTCCTCTGTTAATCCACTTGTGCTTGTTGGGAAAAGCACTGGGCTAGGAATCATGCCTACGACAGGAGCTGTGACTGTAGCCATCTCCCCTCTTTTATATGACTGGCTTCCCAGGTGGTTCTAGGGGTAAAGAATCCCCCTGCCCATGCAGGAGATAGAGATGAGGGTTTGGGAAGATCCCCCAGAAGTAAAAATGGCACCTAACCCCACTATTCTCACCTGGAAAATTCCATGGACAGAGGAGCCTGGTGGGCTACAGTCCATGGGGCTGCACAAGGTCAGATATGACTAAGCAAATAAGCCCATATGACTGATGAAAATTAAGTCAAATGGTAAATATGAGTGTTCTTTTAAAATGATTATCTGATATTGAATGAATATTTAATAAAATACAGGGAGGTAGTTATATTTATGGGCTTCCCTGGTGGCTCAGCAGTAAAGAATCCACCTGCCAATTCAGGAGACATGCATCTTCCAATACATTGGGAAGATCCTCTGGAAAGATCCTCTGGAGAAGGAAATAGTAACCCACTCCAGTACTCCCGCCTGGGAAATCCCATGGACAGAGAAGGCTGGCAGGCTACAGTCCATGGGATTACAAAGAGTTGAACAGAGCTTAGTGAGTAAAAACCAACAAAGTTATATTATATATTTTGTCCAATATTAGGATTTTATAAGTAAACACTGCAACTTGTTATATTAGGTGAATAAAAATAAAATAAAATTAAAAAACATTGATATGGCAAAAAAAAACATTAGGATGCTTTAAACTAGGAAAAGACAGAAGATAACTATTTAGAATAACAAAAGAATTTATAATTATAAAGACCCACAATCAAAAAGAATTATCATGATCAAAAGAAGAAATGTTTTTTTTTTTTAATTAATTTTATTTTATTTTTAAACATTTACATAATTCATTAATGTTTTGCCAAATATCAAAATGAATCCACCACAGGTATACATGTGTTCCCCATCCTGAACCCTCCTCCCTCCTCCCTCCCTGTTAATCCCTCTGGGTGCTCCCAGTACAAAAGCCTGCAAGGCATCCAGTATCGACATTGAACCTGACTGGCATCTCGTTTCTTTTTACATGATATTTTACATGTTTCAATGCCATTCTCCCAAATCTTCCCACCCTCTCCCTCTCCCACAAAGTCCATAAGACTGTTGGGAAGATCAGTGTCTCTTTAAAAATGTCACGTATAACAGGGTTATTAACTTACCATCTTTCTAAATTGGACATAGGAGCCTGGTTAGTATACAGTATTGGTGTTTTTCCTTCTGATTACTTGACTCTGTATAATAGGCCCAGTTTGACATCCAATTAATTAAATGGATTCAAATGTATGTTCTTTTAAAATGATTATCTGATATTGAATGAATGTTTAATACTGCTTTCTTATCCATTCATCTTTGATGGACATCTAGGTTGGTTCATGTCCTGCTATTATAAACATGCATCTTCCATGAACATTGGGAAGATCCTCTGGAAAGATCCTTCTGGAGAAGGAAAGTGTGTATGCCCAGCAGTGGGATTGCTGGATCATAAATTCTATGGACAGAGAAGGCTGGAAGGCACACTGTCCTGGGATTACAAAGTGGCTGTACTAGTTTGCATTAGTGAGTAAAACAGTGTAAGAGGGTTATATTATATATTTTGTCCAGCATTTATTATTTTAGACTTTTAAACATTGCAGCCATTATATTAGGTGAAATGGTACCTCATAGTGGTTTTATTTGACATTGATATGGCAGGATCCAATTATGAGGACCTCCTTTTAATATTGGAAAAAGAAAGAAAATAACTATTTAAATAGGAAAAGAATTTATAATTATAAAGACCCACAATCAAAAGGAAACTATTATGAGGGAAAAGAAGAAATGTTTTAAAGAGAACACAGCATGAAATGGCAACTCTATGAATTATGGGACAAAAGAGCATTAACATACATCAAGACTATATATTGTCACCCTGCTTATTTAACTTACATGTGGAGTACATCATGTGAAATGCTGGGCTGGATGAAGCACAAGCTGGAATCAAGATTACTGGGAGAAATACCAATCACTTCATGTATGCAGATAACACCACCCTTATGGCAGAAAGCAAAGAACTAAAGAGTCTCTTGATGAGGAGAGTGAAAAAGCTGGCTTAAATCTCAAAGTTCAAAAAACTTAAGATCATGGCATCTGGTCCCATCTCTCCTTTCATGGCAAATAGATGGGGAAACAGTGGAAACAGTAGGAAACTATTTTCTTGGGATCCAGAGTCACTGCAGATAGTGACTACAGCCATGAAATTAAAAGACACTTGCTCCTTGGAAGAAAAGTTATGACCAACTTAGACAGCATATTAAAAAGCAGAGACATTACTTTGTCAGCAAAGGTCCATCCAGTCAAAGCTTTGGTTTTTCCAGTAGTCATGTATGGATGTGAAAGCTGGACTATAAAGAAAGGTGAGCACTGAAGAATTGATGCTTTTGAACTGTGGTGTTGGAGAAGACTCTTGACAGTCCCTTGGACTGCAAAGAGATCAAACCAGTCAATTCTAAAGGGAATCAGTCCTGAATATTAATTGGAAGGACTGATACTGAAGCTGAAACTCCAATACTTTGGCCACCTGATGCAAACAACTGACTCCTTGGAAAAGACCCTGATGGTGGGAAATATTGAAGGAAGGAGGAAAAGGGGATGACAGAGGATGAGATGGTTTGATGGCATCACCAACTCAATGGACATGAGTTTGAGAGGCTTCCAGAAGATGGTGATAGACAGAGAAGCCTAATGTGCTGCAGTCCATGGGATTGCAAAGAGTTGGACACGATTGAGTGACTGAAGTGAACATGAAATGGCAACTCTATAAGTTATGGGACAAAAGAGCATTAACAACATGAAAGTGATATAACTCAGCAGGATATTTGGCTTTCATGAACAGTTGCTTTATAAATAGCTATAGTGTTATTAATATAAAGGTAAGACAATGTTTGGCTGCTTTTATAAATATGTTCATATCAGTTATAATTTGAATCTCTTTAATGACTCTCTACTGTGAAATGCTGCAATAAATCTCCATATTTGCATTTTTTACTTTGGCCAGTACAGTTTGAAAGATTTTTATTATTTTCATTATCTCAAAGGAAATAAAACTGAAAGTAGCATAGAAGACATCTAGAGGAAAGAAACACTGTCTTTTAGGAAAGTGATGATGCTTGATATATAGAAGGGAATTCTCAGGGAGGCATTGGACTTACTCACAATCTTCTTGTGCAAAAGTACCACTTATTATGTCTGCTCTATCATTTATTATGTTGGGGACTGTGGCATATGAACAAATGAAATAACCTTCCATTTCTTCTCTGTCCTGAAGGAATGTAGTAAATACAGCTATAAATTTAAAATACTGGGCATAGTGCTTTATGCACCATACAATAATATGGTGATTTTCACCATAATCATCATAAGCATTGTTGTTCTTCCTAGATATACTATCATTAAAAATAAAACTAAGCTCCATTAATATTCAATAACTTTTTAAATTTTATTATTGTATTTCTCCTTAAATAATCATTGTAATGTATGTTCAAAGAAGTAGCCAGAAGGAGAATTTTGGAGGTGAATTATATAGAGACGTATCAATAAATTTCCAAAAACTTGAAAAGTAAATATAACACACTGCTTATCTAAGCAAACCAAAGGACTTCTATAACATCATGCTATTGATTCTATTTATATACATTTTCCTCTTTCCAGAACTTTCTTCAGAACAAATTTGACATCCTTATTCTGCAGACTGTAAATCAGAGGACTTGGCAGGGGAACAAGGCAGGTATAAAGCACAGAGGACACTTTTCCTTGATCCATGGAGCTCACAAATGATGGCTACAGGTACATGAATGCTGCAGATCCAAAGAAAACAGCAACAGCTGAGATGTGAGAGCTGCAGGTGCTGAAGCTTTGGACCTGCCCTCAGTGGGCTGGATTTGGACGATGCTGGAGAGGATGAAGATGTAGGATGTAAGGATGGTTAAGGCAGGAGTCAGGATGTTAAATTCACTCAAGACTAGAACCAATAATTCATTGATATAGATTCTGGGACAAGATAGCTCCAAGAGTGGAAAGAGATCACAGAAGTAATGTTCTTGTTCTGATGGGCAGGGCCATGCTCAGACTTTACTTTCATTACCAGTCACATCCACAGCTGGGTATTGTTTTTGCTTTGGCTCCATCCCTTCATTCTTTCTGGAGTTATTTCTCCACTGATCTCCAGTAGCATATTGGGCACCTACTGACCTGGGGAGTTCATCATTCAGTGTTCTATCTTTTTGCCTTTTCATACTGTTCATGGGGTTCTCAAGGCAAGAATACTGAAGTGGTTAAGTACACACTTAATAGTATATATACTTATTATGAGTTTATTTTTTAATTCATTTTTCTTTTCTATTAGACTGTAAACTCAATACAGTATTTGGCACAGTTCCTGACTTACAACAAATACCAATAAACACGTGCTTTTAATAAAAATATTGAAAGAAATTTAGAGATAGGTTAGAGACTAAACACAAGTCAATGAAATGCTTACACTGCCTGAGTTGAAGTGAGTAAACAAGGAAGTCTTTGCCATCATTTTATTAGAAGGAACAAGTAGATGAATCAGGAAATCTCTGTTCATGAGGGAGTGTGAATATTAGAGTGATGACAGGTAGAGATAGATAAATAACTATGAGCGTCTCTAAATGCTGTGAGAGGGAGCCAAATTAAAGGACTCTAAATTTTAATAGTTAAGAGTTGGGATTCAGACACAGCACAGATGCTTTCCAAGATGTCAATACCTTGTATTTTTCTTCCCTATTTTTCTAAGAGAAAAAATTATTCTCATGATTCTGCTGGATAGTTCTGAGTCCTCACCTTGCATGACTCCTTGTTGTTGAGGGTCAGGATCTAATAGTCTCTATTGTGAATCATTGATCCTGACCTCTGAACATGTCAGCAGCCTTCTGTAAAAGTTGGTTGATATGAATGATGATTTTATACTCTCTGGTACTGATATTAAAAGTCTGATGGAGAACAAATAATGATAATGATCTCCCACTAGAATCTTGTCTCACAAGTATCAACTCTTCAGAAATAATCAGAATTTCTCTTTTCCCCATTGACTCACTACTGTTTAATAGATATGATGCCTCGCTTTTATCAGATTATGTATTGTAAACAAGGATGTGATAGGTTTTGTTTGAGCTCCAGGGACTTCTCTGTCAAGCTAATTTACAGTTCAAAACTTTAGGAAATTTTAAAGACATACACTAAAGGAATTTTCTAAAGTAATTGCCCACGAGGAATAAGTAGAAAATCAGAAGGGAAAACCTTTATGTGTCAGATTTGAAACTTTTTATTCTCATTTATCTCTGCTAATTCTATTTAGACTATTCATAAGACTAGACACATATTAAGAGCAATATTCAAAAAAAAATTTTTTTTTTTTACTTTACAATGTGTGGTCTGCATCAGCGGGATATTGACACCCCATGAAAAGTTTTTAAAAAGACTCACCAGAAAACTGATGACTTAATTTTCCTCTACTACTAAAAGGGAAATGGTGAGGGAAAATATAGAGATATATGTTTTATATATACTTCTTAATATGCTGTCTAGGTTACTCATAGCTTTTCTTTCAAGGCACAAGTATCTATTAATTTTGTGGCCACAGTCACCATTCGCATGGATTTTGGAGCCCAAGAAAATAAAATTTGTCACTGTTTCCACTTGTTCCCCATCTATTTGCCATGAAGTGATGGCACCAGTAGCCAAGATCTTAGTTTTTTAGATGTTGAGTTTAGAAAGAATTTTACCACTCAATGCTATTTAAACTGGAATAAAAGAATTACAAAATCACAGTTATAGACCTCATGAAATTTGAAACTTCATACTAAGGAGGTCTAATACTTAACATAATGAAACATAATATGAAAATAAAACTGGAGAAAACTCAGAGAAACATACTTTGGCCACCTGAGGCAAAGAGTCAACTCATCGGAAAAGACCCTGATGCTGGGAGAGATTGAAGTAAGGAGAAGGGGTTGACAGAGGACAAGATGGTCAATGGTTGGATGGCATTGCCAATTCAATGGACATGAGTTTGAGCAAACTCCAGGAGATGGAGAACGACAGAGAAGCCTGGCATGCTGCAGTCCTCGGGATCATAAAGAGTCCTTGGACACGACTGAGTAACTGAACAACAATAGAGAGACATACAAATTTGAATGGGTCTCCTAATGGATTGAGAACTAGGGAACATTAGCTGCAACATCTTGGAATTTTTATTAACTTCAAATTATCTTGTCTATTACTTATTAGTTCTGACCTAATCACCAAATAATTCACCTCTTAGAGTCCTAATAATATGTATTTGTTGGAAAACAATTTACTAACACCTATTACAAAGGGATCAATTAAGGATAGAGTTTTTTCTATTAAATATATTCTAGATAGTTATGATTGGGATTTCTTGGCAGTCCAAATGACTGATATGCCATTATGATATTGGCTCTTTTCATATATGTTTTGCACAGTCTAGAATTTTTTTCAGTGCAAATTTGACATCCGTATTTCATAGGGGGTGGATCATGGGGTTTAGCATGGGCAAAATAATGATATAAAACACAGAGGACACTTTCCCTTGGTCTGTAGAGCTGACTGATGATGGCTTCAGGTACATGAATGCAGTAGATCCATAGAAAATAGCAACAGCTGAGATGTGATAGCTGCAGGTGCTGAAGGCTTTGGACCTGCCCTCCTTGGAGTGGATTTGGAGGATGCTGGAGATGATGAAGATGTAGGAAGCAAAATAACTAAGGCAGGAATCAAAATTTTAAATGCACTTAAGAATATAACCAATAATTCATTAACATAGATGCTGGAACAGGATAGCGCCAAAGGTGGGAAGAGATCATAGAAATAATGGTTAACCACATTGTTCTTGCAGAAAAGGAGTCCCAACGTAAATCCTGTATGGATTGTGGATCCAGTGATGCCCAAAATATAAACTCCCACTGTGAGGCAGAAGCAGATTTAATAAGACATGGTGATGTTGTAAAGCAAGGGGTTGCAGATGGCAGCATAGCGGTCATATGCCATTGCAGCCAACATGTGACTTTCTGCAATAGCAAAAATGATGAAGAAATAAAATTGAGTCATGCATTCAGGATAGGAGATAATATTCCTCTCTGTCACAAAGCTCACCAGCATTTTGGGCGTAATGACAGTGGACTGACAGAGATCAATAAAGGACAAGTTGGTGAGGAAATAGTACCTGGGGGTGTGCAGGTGAGAACTGAGCCCAGTCAGTGTGATCATGCCCAGGTTTCCCACCACCGTGACCACATAGATTCCTAGGAAGAGGAGGAAAAGGGGCAGCTGGAGTTGTGGCTGTTCTGTGAGCCCAGCGAGGATAAACTCAGTCACTGAGGAGTGATTTCCAGGGCCCATTATCTTCTCAATCAGTCCTATGTTGAAAGAGAAAATGAGTAGATTTTATGCCCATGTGTGCATGTGTGTGAGTGTCTGTGGGCACGTGTGCTCCTGTGAGTGGGTACTGGGGAGAGCAATTCTCAGAGGGTCATTGTTTGATCCCTCATAAAAAGAGACTCATGATGCAGGGATCTCCTGAGTCTCTCCCGCTCCTCTGAGACAAACAATGATCCTAGTTTAATCAGAGGAAAAATATACAAACTTCATGAAATTTATAATTAAGATACTTCATAACATTTTAAGAGAAAACACCAACCCATAGATTTTTAAAATCAGAGTTAACAGTACTATTGAGACCTCTGAGGACTTTTTCTTTCTTCCCATGTTCTTTATGTATGTCTTAATAATATTCATGTAAAATGGCATTGTATTTTTTTTCATCTTTTAGGATTTTTTTTTAATTTTATCTTTTAACTTTACAATATTGTATTGGTTTATTTCACTGGGAATATATGAGTAGTGTGTGCTTTCTCTAATAAATTAACAGATGATTCATAAATCTATGAAAAGTAATTGTATTATTCTCAACTATTTTCCTTATTAGAATCATAACACAGAATATCTAAAGGAATGGGAAACTATATCATTTCACCTGAGATCTATGGCTTTAATGTCCCAACTTCCTTCTCCCAGGACTTTGATTCCAGAAGGCAGAAACTTAACTTCATGGCAGACTTCATACTTACACCTCAGTGGCATTTCCAAACTCAGGAACCTTCCTCCTTTATTCTAATTTTGACAATCTTGTGGTTCAGAACATAATGACCTCAATATAGGTCATGTACTCCACCACTGTGACCAGGGGAATCAATGTATAAAATTTATTCCATGCAATTTGCACTTCATGGTTAATGGAAAGGGTGAGAAACTATTTATATTCCCCCAAAATATAAGATGCCTTTTTGAAGACAAATATTCGGTCTCATTTATTCTGGTCTTTTTTTATCAATACAATCATATATTTTGCAGATGTTCACTATGAAATTCAAAGATGATAGAGATGTGGATTAGTAGAGTACACAAAAATACAATTAGAAATTTTAATTTAAATTCAGCATTTGTTAACTGTGGGAGGTGTTTTTTGTTTAAAAATCAATTCACTCTTAGTTTACACTTGTACAGATAATGAGCAGATTCTATAAAATGAAAATTCATAATCTTACTTAAAACTCAAGCAATGGTTGGATTAATGTGTTCAGTTCAAGGTGAAATGCTTTATGTGACAGAAAAAAATTGGAAATTTTCAGAAAAATGATCAAATATTTTCCATATTAGAATGCTGAAATAACTGAGGATGCTTTTCCAGCAAAATACTTATGTGACATCTGATAGTTATCTTATAGTTCAACATATTGCTTTATTTAAGAGTTATTGGGTTTATTTTATGTATCATCAGAAGAGTGAAGAAAAATTACTGCTTGAAACTGTTGGAGAAATATTTGGTTTCACAGCAAAACAAACACTCCAACCATCAAAATACCCAGATCTTACAATAAAAATGTTGATTTCATACTGAATAACTAGTTACTTAGCAGGCATTTTTAATAACAATAAACACTTGATGCTTGTATTAAATAATCTTTAACATCTCAGTTTCACTGTTTCATGATTTTAGAATTTTTATAAGAATCTGCTTGCAATGCAGGAGACACAGGAGACTCGGGTTTGATCCCTGTGTTGGGAAGATCCCCTGAAGTAGGAAATGGCAAAACACTCCAGTATTCTTGCCTGGAGAATCCCGTGGACAGAAGAGTCCGGTGGGCTATAGTCTATGAGGTCACAAAGAGTTGGACATGACTTAGCGACTGAACACACACACGTAAGCCCTGATGCTGTTAGAATTAGTGCATTGAAACCTCCCTGAATCCCATACTTGCCACATGACCTTCAGATGATCAGGTCTGCTCTCCAACACTGAAAAAGAAAAAAATCTGTTTCATGTGACAATTAAGTAAAATGATTCTTATGAAGAGCTTAGCCCAGTCCCTAGCTTTTGGTAAGAAAATGTCAATGTTATTTTACTGTTAATCTATTCAGCTTCTCTCTATAATATGCTTTATTTGGCCAACATTTTTATTCTTTAATCATGGCAAGAGTTTTAAGTTTTCTTTTCCTTAGCATATCTTCTTGTTGCTCCTTTCTACATTAACACATATGGTAATACAGAGATTTGAAATATTTTGCTGAATATTAAATTTTTAAATTATGAATATTTTCCATGGTCTCCAAATAAAGTCAAGCCAAATTCTTTGTCATTCCAAGATTCATAACATCTGACAAGAAAAGTTTTCTTTATAATGTCCCAACAGGTTTCACATGATTTAATTATTTCACAAAACAGCATAATAGGCTCACAGTTTTGAATCAACAAAGTCCTTTAGCTCTTCTCACTCTACTCCCTTTATCTTATAAAATGTAATTGACTTTAAAGACCCTTTAGTTAAGGACTTTAACAGTGGAAGCCCCAGTTAATAAGATTTTCTATGTGCCCATGAATATATTTATTATGTTATAGTTAGTACATAAATAAATTTGTATCAATTATTATGGGTTATGTACTGATTTTACTTCTGCACTAGAGTGTTCACTCAATACAGTGTTTGGCATGGTACATTACATACAGCAAGTACCAATAAACAAGAGTTTTTAATAAAATCACTTGAAAGATGCTTCAGTTCAGTCACGCAGTTGTGTCCGACTTTGCGACCCCATGAATTGCAGCACGCCAGGCCTCCCTGTCCATCACCAACCCCCAGAGTTCACCCAAACTCATGTCCATTGAGTCGGTGATGCCATCCAGCCATTTCATCCTCTGTCGTCCCCTTCTCCTTCTGTCCCCAATCCCTCTCAGCATCAGAGTCTTTTCCAATGAGTCAACTCTTCACATAAGGTGGCCAAAGTATTGCAGTTTCAGCTTTAGCATCATTCCTTCCAAAGAAATCCCAGGGCTGATCTCCTTTAGAATGGACTGGTTGCATCTTCTTTCAGTCCAAGGGACTCTCAAGAGTCTTCTCCAACACCACAGTTCAAAAGCATCAATTCTTCGGTGTTCAGCTTTCTTCACAGTCCAACTCTCACATCCATACATGACTACTGGAAAAAGCATAGCCTTGACTAGATGGACTTTTGTTTGCAAAGTAATGTCTCTGCTTTTGAATATGCTATCTAGGTTGGTTATAACTTTCCTTCCAAGGAGTAAGCATCTTTTAAGTTCATGGCTGCAGTCACCATCTGCAGTGATTTTGGAGCCCCCCAAAATAAAGTCTGTCGCTGTTTCCACTGTTTCCCCATCTATTTGCCATGAAGTGATGGGACCAGATGCCATGATCTTTGTTTTCTGAATGTTGAGCTTTAAGCCAACTTTTTCACTCTCCTCTTTCACTTTCATCAAGAGGCTTTTGAGTTCCTCTTCACTTTCTGCCATAAGGGTGGTGTCATCTGCATATCTGAGGTGATTGATATTTCTCCCGGCAATCTTGATTCCAGCTTGTGCTTCTTCCAGCCCAGTGTTTCTCATGATGTACTCTGCGTATAAGTTAAATAAGCATGGTGAAAATATACAGCCTTGACGTACTCCTTTTCCTATTTGGAACCAGTCTGTTGTTCCATGTCCAGTTCTAACTGTTGCTTCCTGACCTGCATATAAGTTTCTCAAGAGGTAAGTTAGTGCTACATTAATACAGACTCCATATAAGTGAACAAAATTCTCACACTACCTTCATCAAAGTGAGTAAATAAGTAAGTGTTGGTCATAATTTTATTCATCCAGGGACAGCTGAAAGAGGGTGTTCTAACAAAACAAGAGAAGACTCTACACATGGACATCACCAGATGGTCAACACCGAAATCAGATTGATTATATTCTTTGCAGCCAAAGATGGAGAAGCTCTATACAGTCAGCAAAAACAAGACTGGGAGCTGACTATGCCTCAGATCATGAATTCCTTATTGCCAAATTCAGACTTCAGTTGAAGAAAGTAAGGAAAAACACTAGACCATTCAGGTATGACTTAAATCAAATCCCTTACAATTATACAGTGAAAGTGAGAAATAGATTTAAAGGATTAGATCTGATAAACAGAGTGCTTGATGAACTATGGACAGAGGTTCATGACATGGTACTGGAGACAGGGAGCAAGACCTTCCCCAAGAAAAAGAAATGCACAAAAGCAAAATGGCTGTCTGAGGAGGCCTTACAAATAGTTGTGAAAAGAAGAGAAGTGAAAAGTAAAGGAGAAAATAAAAGATATACCCATTTGAATGCAGAGCTCCAAAGAATAGCAAGGAGATATAAGAAAGTCCTCCAGTGATCAATGCAAAGAAATAGAGGAAAACAATAGAATAGGAAAGATTAGAGATCTCTTCAAGAAAATTAGAGACCTAGGGAATGTTTCATGCAAAGATGGGCTCAATAAAGGACAGAAATGGTATGGATCTAACAGAACCAGAAGATTTTAAGAAGAGGTGGCAAGAATACACAGAAGAACTGTACAAAAAAAATCTTCATGACCCAGATAATCATGATGCTATCACTCACCTAGAGCCAGACATCCTGGAATGGGAAGTCAAGTGGGTGTTAGGAAGCATGACAAAAGCAAAGCTAGTGGAGATGATGGAATTCCAGTTGAGCTATTTCAAATCCGAAAAGATGATACTATGAAAGTGCTGTTCTCATGTGTTTGTTAGCCATCTGTATGTCTTCTTTGGAGAAATGTCTATTTAGTTCTTTGGCCCATTTTTTGATTGGGTCATTTAGTTTTCTGGAATTGAGCTGTAGGAGTTGCTTGTATATTTTTGAGATTAGTTGTTTGTCAGTTGCTTCATTTGCTATTATTTTCTCCCATTCTGAAGGCTGTCTTTTCACCTTGCTTATAGTTTCCTTTGCTGTGCAGAGCTTTTAAGTTTAATTAGGTCCCATTTGTTTATTTTTGCTTTTATTTCCAATATTCTGGGAGGTGGGTCATAGAGGATCCTACTGTGATGTATGTCGGAGAGTGTTTTGCCTATGTTCTCCTCTAGGAGTTTTATAGTTTCTGGTCTAAGTGCTGTTCTCAATATGCCAGCAAATTTGGAAAACTCAACCGTGGCCACAGGACTGGAAAAGGTCACTTTTCATTCCAGTCCCAAAAATAGGCAATGCCAAAGAATGTTCACACTACTGCATAAATGCACTCTTCTCACATACTTGCAAAGTAATGCTTAAAATTCTCCAAGCCAGGCTTCAACAGTACATGAACTGTGAATTTCCAGATGTTCAGGCTGGTTTTAGAAAAATCAGAGGAACCAGAGATCAAATTGCCAACATTCATCGGATCATCAAAAAAGCAAGAGAGTTCCAGGAAAACATCTATTTCTGCTTTATTGACTATGCCAAACCCTTTGACTGTGTGGATCACAATAAATTATGAAAAATCTTAAAGAGATGGGAATACCAGACCACCTGAACTGCCTTTTGAGAAATCTATATGCAGGTCAGGAAGCAACAGTTAGAACTGGACATGGAAAAACAGACTGGTCCCTAACAGGGAAAGGAGTATGTCAAAGCTATATTGTCACCCTGTTTATATAACTTACATGCAGAGTAAATCACGAGAAATGCTGGGCTAGAAGAAGCACAAGCTGGAATCAAGATTGCTGGGAGAAATACCAATCATCTCAGATATGCAGATGACATCACTCTTATGGCAGAAAGCGAAGAAGAACTAAAAAGCCTCTTGATGAAAGTGAAAGAGGAGAGTGAAAAAGTTGGCTTAAAGCTCAACATTCAGAAAACTAAGATCATGGCATCTGGTCCCATCGTTTCATGGCAAATAGAGATGGAGAAACAGTGGAAACAGGACAGACTTTATTTGGGGGGAGCTCCAAAATCACTGCAGAGCTGACTGCAGCCATGAAGTTAAAAGACGCTTACTCCTTGGAAGGAAAGTTATGAGCCTGCTAGACAGCATATTAAAAAGCAGAGACATTACTTTGCCAACAGAGGTCCATCTAGTCAAGGCTATGGTTTTTGCAGCAGTCATGTTTGGATGTGAGAGTTGGACTATAAACAAAGCTGAGTGCCAAAGAATATCTGATGCTTTTGTACTGTGGTGTTGGAGAAGACTCTTGAGAGTCCCTTGAACTGCAAGGAGATCCAACCAGTCCATCCTAAAGATCAGTCCTGGGTGTTCATTGGAAGGACTGATGTTGAAGCTGAAACTCCAATATTTTGGCCAACTGATGTGAAGAACTGACTCATTTGATAAGACCCTGATGCTGGGAAAGATTGAAGGTGGGAGGAGATGAAGGTGGGAGATGACAGAGGATGAGATGGTTAGATGGCATCACCGACTCAATGGACATGAGTTTGAGTAAACTCTGGGAGCTGGTGATGGACAGGGAGGCTTGGCGTGCTGCGGTCCTGGGGCCACAAAGTGTTGGACACAACCGAGTGACTAAACTGTTTCTGAATATTGACTAATCAAATTTTAAAAGGTTTTAATTTATTGTTGGGTATAAGATTTTAATCTGATTTTCAAGGTATTTTTTCAAATTGCTATGAAAAAGGGTAAAACCTAGAGTAGAATATTCCATAAACACATAGGAAAATGTTGCTCATCAATAACTATCAGAACTTAGAACAATAAATATGGTATAGTGTAACACAAAACAACTGTTGTCAACATTCTGATAACTTTGATAGAATACTCACAAACATTCTCTAATGATAAGCAGTATCATAAAATACATCATTATTACAGTTGTGTGAGGAACCAGAAATGTTCTTGATAATAGTGTGGAGTGGTCAGAAATGCATGGAGAATTAAAAACTTGCATTTGTTCTTGAAAGGTGTTTATAACTGAAATATGTGTAAAACTGGAAAAGGAGTATGGAGTCAAGAAGCTATATCAAGACAGGAAAGCAGCAAGAATGAAGTGATAGGAATAAACCACATTGTCGAGATATTACAGAAATTATCCCACCCAGCAGGACAAACAGCCTTCTGGCAGATCCTAATAGTTATGAAATATTAATATATTTTGCATATTATACACATAATATATATATATACATATAATTTTAATCACAGTTCATATTATTATTCTTTTAGATCCAAAGCCAAATTCAAATGTTAACTCTAGAGAGAACAACACACAGCTGTCTAGGACTAAATACAAATACTCAAAAGAGTGGAAGAGATTAAGTTATTCCTAATTTACCCTCTCTTCCTCAATAATAAATGCCCCAGTTCTTAGTTAGGCAGGTGGCTACATAGATATGGTATTTCTTAGCCCCTCTTACAGCCACCTTGGACCATATGACTGGGTCACACTGAAGGGAAATAAGAGGAGGTGAGGTCTGTCACTTCCAGGTGGTTGTCTTCAAGTTAGGGGACATTCTCTCCTTCCCTTTCTTTAGTTCTGATGGCTGAGAGGTAGAAATGAAGGATGAATCTGGAACTACTCTCTGAGAACAAACGGTGGATGGAAGCTAGATGTTGTAGCAGAGCAGCAGTTGGTAAGCAGCTTATGTCCCCAGTGAGCCACTGAACCTGTCCTGTGTCACTTTCAGGATTATGTACCATGGTATGTATGTACTTCTGTGTGTGTAATGCACAGAAACAACTAACTGTGACTAAAGCAGAAGATATAAAGTAATTTTCCGAAATCCACTCCTGTGACCTCCTTGAAATGCTAATTGTACATAAGGAACTGTATAATTTTTAGAAATTAATATGTGCTTGTATGAGAACTAATGAAAGACACACTGTGTATGAGAGCTTTATCCAAGGTTATCATACTGCCTAGTGTTAGAATATATTTATTGTATCGTGTTATTTTCCATTATTAAAACAGTGTGCCCTCTGTACTGGTATCTAAAAAATCCTATTTATTTGTTAATTTTTGTCTCATTTGTAGTAGTTCTTTTTCAAAGTCCTTTACCTCTCATTTTTGTGGTAAAGTTTCATCTCCACTTTGGACTCTGTCTGCTATCTATTCCAATATTTTAATCCATATCTACTATCAGTTCTCATATCACTAGAGTAAATACAGACATGTTTTATCTTTCTTTAATCTTTTTGATAGTTTTAATACACAAGTGGAGCTTCCCAGGTGGTGGTAATGCTAGGGAATCTGCCTGCCAAGGCAGGAGATATACGAGATGCAGTTTCGATTCCTGAGTCAGAAAGATCCCCTGGAGGAGGAAATGGCAACCCACTCCAGTATTCTTGCCTGCAGAATCCTGTGGACAGACGAGCCAGATAGGCTACAGTCCATGGGGTCACAGAGAGTCAGACACGACTGAGCACTGAGCAGCAGAAATACACAATGCTCAGAAACAAACAAAAATTCTCAGAAATATTCATTCCTATCTTTCAGCCATCCATATGAAAAAATTTATTCAATATTGTTTGTTTAATCCATAGAGTAATAAAATAATGATTACACACATAAGCCTTATAAAGCATATCCTAGCAATAAAAATGCAGATTGGTTTAGAATTATAATATTCATATCATTTACACATAAACATAGACATATATACATACACATATGTACACATATGGATAGATATACATGTATACAGAGAGTTTTCATGGATTAAAAAGTGGAGTAGGAACTTTCAGAATGATTAGTACTGCTGCTGCTGCTGCTGCTGCTGTTAAGTCGCTTCAGTCGTGTCAGACTCTGTGAGACCCCATAGATGGCAGCCCACCAGGCTCCCCCGTCCCTGGGATCCTCCAGGCAAGAACACTGGAGTGGGTTGCCATTTCCTTCTCCAATGCATGAAAGTGAAAAGTGAAAGTGAAGCCGCTCAGTCGTGTCCGATTCTTAGCGACCCCTTGGACTGCAGCCCACCGGGCTCCTCTGTCCATGGAATTTTCCAGGCAAGAGTACTGGAGTGTGGTGCCATTGCTTACATAATAAGTCAAAAAGAAATTTTCCTCTAATTCTCAAAAAGAGGCATAACCTTGCCTCACACATTATGAATTTAGGTTTTATAAGATAAGATAAAGGGTGATATCTCACAGAAGTGTTACTATTGCATGTTTGAAGGCAAGATGACTTCAAAGAAAACACTGCTTTAGCATTTTTAGATGAGACAGATGATGTTTAAAATACAGTTTGAAAAGAAAAAAAGTGTTAGTCATTCAGTCATGTCTGACTCTTTGTCACCCGATGGACTGTACCCCACTTTGCTCCTCTGTCCATGGACTTTTCCAGGCAAGAATACTGAAGTGGGTTGCCATTTCCTCCTCCAGGAGATCTTCCAGACCCAGGGATTGAACCTGCATCTCTCATTGGCAGGCAGACTCTTTACCATCTAAGACACTAGGGATTTTTACCAGGTATAACAGCTCATACTGAGTCAAAGGGTAAAGCTGGAATTTATTGCTTAAATATCTCCTTTTCTTCCTCAAAATAATTCAGTTTCTTTTCCATGATAGATACTTTGGGGATGAGACAGGTACTTACCATTAATCAGAAAAATTTTTTAAATTGTAAACTTCTATGTGAGTGAATGGTCCATATGTTGTAATAATAAAAGAATGTCACTTCTAAATCTTAAGATTCTATAATATGAATGGCACAAAAGGATATGTTTTTTAGAGAGAAGAGAAAATGAGTACAGGATTGTCAGGGAAATGGGAGTAGAATTATCTTAGAACTGTGGAGTAAGGAATGCTGCATAAAGATAGAAGTCAAAATGAACATGATTTTTCAGTACTGTTTATTATTGTCAATCTCTCCACTATAGTGTGGATCATATGTGTGTCCTATGACATAGGAATTATGTCTTATCACCCATCATATGCCCTTGTAACTCCTAATACATTTCTGTGCACAAATTAAGAATTAAAGATTGAATTTTATAGATTCAAAATGACTAAACATTGTTTATTATAGAGATCACACTTCCAGAGACATTTGTCTTACTAGTAAACAGCAACAGGTACACAACATATTGAGAAAAACAAAAGATACTGATTAGATGGATTTATTCCTCGAATTAAGAAAAATAAATTTTGAATTTCCCTGGCAGTCCTGCAGTTAGGACTCAGCATTTTCAACGTGTGGACCCAAGTTTACTTCTTGGTTGGGGGAACTAAGATATTGCAAGTCACACAGGGTGGCCAAAAAAATAAAAATTTTAAATTTAAAAAAAAAATTAAAGATGAATAAGTCTTGGCTAAAAAAGTTCCATATTCCATGCTTGTAGTAATGCACATGAAGGCCTTTGAATACTGTATTAATGTTTAGAGGTAATACAGAGTTTTATGGACATGTGGACTCTGACACATCCTCAAACAGCGCTGCTCTCCATATCATAACACTATGACTCCAGTCCTCTCCTTGCCACTTTCATCCCCCAAAATCAAGAATTAATAGTAGAAACCATCTAATTACTTGTGGACACACATTCCTGTGTCTGGACTGTTTTCTTACCAAACCTTCTCAGGAAATTATAAATTTTTGCCAAGGCAAAACACTCATTTTCACAAGAAACTTCTTTTTTCAAGGATTTTATTGAAGGCAATTTTGACATCTTTATTCCTCAGGCTGTAGATCAGGGGATTCAGCATGGGCACAATAATGGTGTAAAACACAGAGGACACTTTCCCGTGATCCATGGAGCTGACTGATGATGGCTGCAGGTACATGAACGCTGCAGATCCATAGAAAATAGCAACAGCTGAGATGTGGGAGCTGCATGTGCTAAAGGCTTTGGACCTGCCCTCCTTGGAGTGGATTTGGAGGATGTTGAAGATGATGAAGATGTAAGAGCTGAGGATGGTCAGGAGTGGAGTGAGGATATTAAATGCACTGAAACACAAAACAACCACCTCATTGATGTAAATACTGGAACAGGAGAGCTCCAGTAGAGGAAAAAGATCACAGAGGTAATGGTTGATCACATCAGCCTTGCAGAAAAGCACTCTTAGCATGCAGCCTGTGTGAGCTGTGGCACCAGTCAAGCCCATGATATAAACCCCAACTACCATGCAAGAACAGAGCTGATAAGACATGGTGACATTGTAAAGCAAGGGGTTACAGATGGCAACATAGCGATCATATGCCATTACAGCCAACATATGACTTTCTGATATAACAAAAACGAGGAAGAAGAAGAGTTGAGTCATACACGCTGGGTAGGAGATAGTATTCTTCTCTGTCACAAAGCTCACCAGCATTTTGGGGGTAATGACAGTGGACTGACAGAGGTCAATGAAGGACAAGCTGCTGAGGAAATAGTACATGGGGGTGTGCAGGTGAGAACTGAGCCCAATCAGTGTGATCATGACCAGGTTTCCCACCACTGTGACCACATAGATTCCTAGGAAAAGGAGGAAAAGGGGCAGCTGGAGTCCTGGATGCTCTGTTAGCCCAGCAAGAATGAACTCAGTCACTGCGGAGTGATTTCCTGCTGCCATTTTCCTCTGGGAATTTATGGAAGAAACGAAAAATTGTAGTGGGTATTTATTGTCTTATAACACAGTGATGTGTAATATAAAAACCAAGACTTCTCAAGCAGATAGCTCCAGTTCTCTGTCTGTTCCTAATCTACATTTAGTATGTTCCAGTTCTCTGTCTGTTCCTAATCTACAGTAACATAGGACATGTAAATATTAACAAATATAAGATGGAATGTTCCTTTGTTTGTTCTATGCTATCAAACCAAAGCACTCTCCCAGTGGGCCTCAGTATTGCCCAGTCCCTAGACAGCCAAAGAAATTTTCTGTTAACTTTATTATAAGAACTTTCCATGATTTGTTTTCATTCCTCTCAACTTTTCTACAGAGCAAATACTAGTATACCTATTTTACATGCTGGATAACTAATATAGTGGTTGGATATGTTCCCACAGTTAGGCATATAAAAAGTACGTGATCAAGGATACAAAATAAGGCCTTTCTGTCTCACTTTCCATCTCTTCTTTTAGCTACTCATATCTGCCCTTGTATCTCTATCTCTTTGTCATATCAGAGCAACCATTCACAGTAATTAATGTAAGTGGAAAAATTAATATAAAGTACTGACAGTAGTGTATCAATAACTGATCCTTTGCAGTGAATACCTTCATTATGGTCACCTTTTCAAAAATACAGATAGAGTAGCTCTAGAAAGCAGCTGGATGGCTAACAATAAGTCTATCATTCAACATGAACTCCACATCCAGGAAAGATGAGTTTCTTAATGAGGAGAATTCAGAACTGTGAAATATTAAAGCCTAAATTCATTCACCCTAAAATCTCTTATGGAATATTCACCATATGCCAAGTACTTTGTATGGCCTGTTATAATCCTGGGCTTAGGTTCTGGAAAATCAGGGCTGTAGGCTGTCAATCTTGCATGATCCTTAGGCTATAACAACAGTATTGGTGTGGTTTTGATGACTTTGTACTCCCCTTCAAACTCACCTTCAAACCAAAGCACTCCCCCATAGGGACAAGAGACCAAAGCAGAAAGAATATTTGTATGTTTCCATCTCTGGGATATGGGTTTGGAAGAAAGCTGATGATCCCATGCTCAGCAGAGTGCAGTGACTTCAAAAGAAAGAGACCCAAGAGATATCATCAGAGATTATTGGTGTACCAAAAATGATGACTATTTATTCAGGGCATACCATGTGCTGTCCAAGGCCTTTTATAAATGGTGTCCCAGCAACCTTATGAGTGTATTATTCCCATCTATTTAGATGAAGAAGCTATTAACAAATTCAGAGACAATTGATTTGTTAGCCTTGATTGTGGTTTTTCAATATGTAAATTTTCAATATAATGATCTCCTAATAGTACAGATTAAAAACATTGATATAGCCATAAGAAATAAAAGTGGTAATTAAGAGTTTGACCCCATACTGATATCTTCTGGAAATACTATCTCAAAATCAAAGCATGCATAAAACATATGCTAGAATCAAAAAGCATAAGAGCTGAAAAAAAACTATAATCATGATATTACCATTTATTTTCTGCCACCCTCTTGTTATTCACATTTTTAATTCATAGGCATAAATTTCAGTCCTGATTATGAAGATTGTTATTTCAGAGTAAGGTCCTCTTAGTCTTTAGCTAGCAGGACACTGCAAATTGTGATTTTTTTAAAGCTATTTTTCTAGAATTTAGTGATAACAGCAGGTAAAACTGTTTACCTTTTTAAATACAAATTTATATTTTAAAAAAGTGGAACTTGCACTTCGAGATATTATTTTGAGAATTATTCCATGGTACTGTATACCTAGTCCTATACTGAAAAAATATTCTACTAATAACTCTGATAATACCGTAAAAGAAATCATTATGAAATTTATAGATGATGTTAACATAGAGAAGAATAACAGACACTTTTATGATGATAACGATTCTAGAAGATACTATTAGCCTGTGGATCTGATAGCCTTTGATATTAGAAAGAATTTAATAGTCTGTAAATACAATTTGCTGTGGACGTTTAGGATATAGAGATAAATAAGATAGAATCCCTACTCTTCAGAGTTTTACATCTAGAGAGAGTGGAGAGGGCAGACCAGACAATGTGATAAATAATTGAACAGATCCTCTAGAACATGGTGACTATAGTGCTAACCCAGGGTAGGGGTCAATGAAAGCTTCCAAACAAAAACAAAAAACTGAATCTGGAAGGATATAAGTAGGAATAAGCCAAGTCTTCAAAAACATTCAAAATTGGGAAGCACTGGCCTAACGACTCTGTGTTCAAAATATCTGTATCAAGAGAAAATGCTTCAAACTGCCAATGAATTCATTAAAAAGAACATAACATCCCAATTTTAGGGAGTGATAATCACACAAGAAAAAAGAAATATGTCTGATGAATTGTGCTTATTTCTGGGGGCTATACTTTACGATGGTGAATTTCAAATTGTAATTATCCAAGACAACAATATTTGGATCAAAATAATCTACTCCAAGTAACTATACAACTAATAACATGAATTGGAATTAGATTTATTGTATGTTACCTCAAAGGACAGAGCTGCAGCCCATAAGATACCTGTTTCAATAACAAGGCTGTCTAACGATTAAGTGAGTCTGAATATCATATAGGTTGAATTATAAAAAAGACAGTTGTCTGCCTTCAGAGGCATTAAGAAATGAGCAACCGTTTTTAGATATTAACCATTTTCAGGAAATCTCTGTAATGATGTGAAGAGGTTAGACTCCTTTAATATTCTCAGATTAAAAAATTCTGGAACAGATGGAGTTCAGATACTCACCCTTTTCTTGGAAACCTTAGCCTGGGATGTATGTCTGCTTTAGAAAAAGTACTCTCTAAGGGAAATCTCAATGATGAAGGTAGGAGCTGTTCAAGATAGAAGTTCCTATGCTCTCTTTTACTCGGTGTTCAAATTCAAATCTTGATTCCTGAGTTGTTTGTAGGGATACTATGAATCAAGAGTCATGACTCCTTATTGTAGCTTCCTCATAATTCTACCAGAGACACTTGACAAAGTGACATCCTTTTATGTAAGGTTTCAATATATAAGAGGTATTAATAATATCAAAAACATGTTGGAAGCTATTGGAAACTCCCTCAAGATTTTCTTTCTTCAGGGATGAGCTATTGAAGTATAGGAGCAATTAAAATCTGCTTTTTTCATTCGTTGTTGATAATATCATTAGCTCCCTTGTGTATAATATTCTGTGTTGAGACAGTAAACAGTCATTAGTTTAACGGCTAGAAAGTAAAGACTGCAGACATTGCTTTAGAGAGTCTTTGAAAACAACTTCCTATATGAATATAATTTCTGAAATATTTGAAGCCATGAATTCAATATTTTTCTGTTTACATGAGGTTTGAGGAAATACGTAATTGTATCTATTATTAGTAGTAAATGCCTCATTAGCACAGTAGTAGGTAATATGTCAGCCATTAGTTGTAGGTGCTCTATGTAGTTTTCAAACACTTTATTTTTATATACATAAGTCCTCTATGCAAAGAAGCAAAATGGCTGTTTGAGAAGTCCTTACAAATAGCTGTGAAAAGAAGAGAAGTGAAGTAAAGGAGAAAAGGAAAGATATACCCATTTGAATGCAGAGTTCCAAAGAAGAGCAAGGACAGATAAGAAAGCCTTCTTAGTAAACAGTGCAAAGAAATAGAGGAAAACAATAGAATGGGAAACACTAGAGATCTCTTCAAGAAAATTAGAGTTACCAAGGGAATATTTCATGCAAAGATGGGCTCGATAAAGGACAGAAATGGTATAGACCTAACAGAAGCAGGAAATATCAAGAAGAGGTGGCAAGAATACACAGAAGAACTATACAAAAAAGAACTTCATGACCCAGATAATCATGATGGTGTGATCATTCACCTAGAACCAGATATCCTGGAATATGAAGTCAAGTGGGCCTTAGGAAGCATCACTACGAACAAAGCTAGTGGAGGTGATGGAATTTCAGTTGAGCTATTTCAAATCCTAAAAGATGATGCTGTGAAAATGCTACACTCAATATGCCAGCAAATTTGGAAAACTTAAGAGTGGCCACAGGACTGGAAAAGGTCAGTTTTCATTTCAATCCCAAAGAAAGGCAATGACAAAGAATGCTCAACCTACTGCACAATTTCACTCATCTCACATGCTTGTAAAGTAATGCTCAAAATTCTCTAAGCCAGGCTTCAACAGTACATGAACCATGAACTTCCAGATGTACAAACTAGTTTTAGAAAAAGCAGAGGAACCAGAAATCAAATTGCCAACATCCATTGGATGATTGTAAAAGCAAGAGAGTTCCAGAAACATATCTATTTCTGCTTTATTGACTATGTCAAAAGCCTTTGACTGTGTGGATCACAATCAACTGTGGAAAATTCTGAAAAAGATGGGAATACCAGATCACATGACCTGCCTCTTGAGAAATCTGTATGCAGGGCAGGAAGTAACAGTTAGAACTGGACACGGAACAACAGACTGGTTCCAAATTGGGAAAGGAGTACATCAAAGCTGTTATTTTTATTGTCATTGTGCTTATTTAACTAATATGCAGAGTACATCATGAGAAACTCTGAGCTGGATGAAGCACAAGCTAGAATCAAGATTGGTGAGAGAAATAACAATAACCTCAGATACGCAGATGACACCACTCTTATGGCAGAAAGTGAAGAAGAACTAAAGAACGTCTTGATGAAAGTGAAAGAGGAGAGTGAAAAAGTTGACTTAAAGCTCAACATTCAGAAAACTAAGATCATGGCATCTGATCCCATCACTTCATGGCAAATAAATGGGGAAACAGTGGAAACAGTGACAGAGTTTATTTGGGGTGGGCTCCAAAATCACTGCAGATGGTGACTGTAGCCATGAAATTAAAAGACGCTTACTCCTTGGAAGGAAATTTATGACCAACCTAGACAGCATATTAAAAAGCAGAGACATTACTTTGCCAACAGAGGTCCATCTAGTCAAGGCTATGGTTTTTCCCGTAGTCATGAAGGAATGTGAAATTTGAACTATAAAGAAAGCTGAGTGCCGAAGAATTGATACTTTTGAACTGTGGTGTTGGAGAAGATTCTTGAGAGTCCCTTGGACTGCAAGGAGATCCAACCAGTCCATCCTAAAGGAAATCAGTCCTGAATATTCATTAGAAGGACTGATATTGAAGCTGAAACTCCAATACTTAGACCCTGACGCTGGGAAAGATTGAAGGCAGGAGGAGAAGGGGACGACATAGGTGAGATGGTTGGATGGCATCACCGACTCAATGGACATGAGTTTGAGTACACGCCAGGAGTTGGTGGTGGACAGGGAAGCCTGACATGCTGCAGTCCATGGGGTTGCAAAGACTTGTAAATGACTAAGAGACTGATCTGAACTGAACTGAAGTCCACTATTTATAGCCAGAATTTACTAAGCACTTACTGTGCATTACATTTAATATTAATCTTGTTACATTTGCTAACTCATTCAATTCTCATTATAGCTCAGTGTGGAAGATAATATTAGGTTGAAAAGTGAAGTGTTAGTTGTTCAGTCATTTTCAATTCTTTGAGACCCCATGGACTATAGCCTGACAGACTCTGTCCATGGAATCTCCAAGCAAGAATTCTGGAGTGGATAGCCATTCCCTTCTCCAGGGGATCTTTCTGACCCAGGGATTGAACCCAGGTCTCCTGCAGTGTAGACAGATTCTTTACCATTTGAGCCACCAGGGAAACCCTGAATATTAGGTTGAATCAGGTAGAAATTTGATATAATAAAACCTAATAAAAATGTAATACTTAAAAAATTAAGAAGCTGAGACACAGAAATATTAATTTTCCAATGCTTATCAGGATAGTAAGTCGTAGTTCAGTTCATTCATAAAATAATTGTATTTGATATATTACATTTATTTTAAAATAGTCAATAATTTATTCATTCAGCAGACATGCAACACACCATAGTAAGTGTTAGGACAAAAACTCAGAGATACAAACTGCATGTTTTTAAATATGTCTACAATAGATGGGGAAACAGTGAAATCAGTGTCAGACGTTATTTTTGGGGGCTCCAAAATCACTGCAGATGGTGACTGCAGCCATGAAATTAAAAGACGCTTACTCCTTGGAAGGAAAGTTATGACCAACCTAGATAGTATATTCAAAAGCAGAGACATTACTTTGCCAACAAAGGTCCGTCTAGTCAAGGCTATGGTTTATCCAGTGGTCATGTATGGATGTGAGAGTTGGACTGTGAAGAAAGCTGAGCGCCGAAGAATTGATGGTTCTGGTTTGAATGGTAGTGTTGGAGATCCAACCAGTCCATTTGAGAGTCCTGGGATTTCTTTTGACTGCAAGGAGACTTTCCCACCTCAGTCTGGAAAAGACTGTGATGCTGGGAGGGATTGGGGCAGGAGGAGAGAAGGGGACAACAGAGAGGAGAGGGAGATGGCTGGATGAAATCACTGACTCGATGGACATGTCCTGAGTGTTCATTGGAAGGACTGATGTTGGAAGCTGAAACTGAACTGAACAATACAATTTGGCCACGGATGTGAAGATGATGACTCATTTGAAAAAGACCTAATTCTGGGAAAAGATTGAAGGCAAAAGCCTTTGACTGTGTGGACGAAAAAAAAGGGATGACAGAGGATGAGATTGTTGGATGGCATCAACAGTTAGAACTGGCTCAATGGACACAGAGTTTGAGTTAAACTGTATATTGTCACCCTGTTTATTTCTGGGAGTTGGTGATGGACAGCTGGAATCAAGATTGCGGGAGAAATATCAAAGCCTCAGGCATGCTGCAACCCTTATGGCATCACAATAGTGGAACCCAACTGAAAAAGTGACTCAACATTGAACTTAATTTTAATATAACCATGTGGAAGGAGTTATGACCAAATTTTGAAATACAAACTCTAGTTTCATGGTTTTCCTGTGTCAACATCTATAAACAAAATTTGATGATGGTTTGAATGGTAGTGGAGAAGACAATTCTTCTTCCCTCAGTTGTTGAATTCAATACTTCGGATGTGAAGAGCTGACTCATTTGAAAAAGAACCTAATTCAGCACAGAGGATGAGATTGTTGGATGGCATCATATTAATTATGGGAGTTGGTGAGAAATCAGCAAAATATAGCCACAGTGTCCAATTTGATCAGCTTAGACATACAATACACAGAAATAATGTACAGTGTCAAGGAGCTTAGAGGACACAATGTAATGTAACATGTGTAACATTAGGGTATATATAATCTAAAGTTAGAGAACAAAGGAAACAAGTCATCTTGTGGGAATCAGGTCAGACTTTTTGCAGAGGAACGTTAGCAGATGAAATAGAAATGAATTGCATTTCAAAGACTTGGAACAACATCTCCAAAGACATTAAATTTTGATAGCATTTTCTTTTGGAGAAGTGGCAAATAGCTTGGTAATTTTGGACTGAAGAGGAAAATAGAGGCTGGATATTTAGAAGCAGCCAGGCAATGCAAATTATTATACATATATTAAAAAGTTTGTTTTGTCAGAGAAGTTTGTAATTTCCTTGGTTATGTCTCACCACAGCAAAAATTTGAACCTACGGATGGACCAGTGTTACAGCTCAGTTTTATTTGGCAAGGAAAGGAAAATACATCCTAGAGGCATGAGGGCAGGCCGACCCAAAAGATACGAAGAGAAGAGAGGCCCCAGGCTCAAATTTGTCTTCTCTTTTTATATGTTTTTTTCTCCTCCTCCTGAGCCTGCCCTAAAGGCAATGGCACCCAACTCCAGTACTCTTGCCTGGAAAATCCTATGGACGGATGAGCCTGGTGGGTTGCCATCTATGGGGTCGCACAGAGTCAGACACAACTGAAGCAACTTAGCAGCAGCAGCAGCCAGAAGGGCTGTTTGTTTTACCTGAGGTTCTAACTCCAGTCTTCAGACCTACCTTTGTTCTGTTTTCGTGGACTTTTTCCTTTCTTTGTCTTTTAGCCACCACCATTATGGACTCTTTTTTCCTATTCTAACTACCTAACATTCTCCCCTCAAGAGATGGGAGGCCCAATTCTTTGGGAATAGGGGTGTTGAGGTCTCTCTGGCTACTTCCTGCTGAACTGGGATGGCGAGGGGCATTGGGCCTCCTCCTCTTGCTAATCTCAAGCCTCAGAGTCCTTATAGTGGTGTCCATCTAAGGGTGAGTGATATTTTCCTTGGTTGGGTGTAGTTTTATATATCCTTGTTGAACTGGCACTGCATGTTGTAGCTTGTTGACCTGGGCAGAGACAAAATGGGTTAGACAAACAGCCCTTCTGGCTACTGCTGCTGCTGCTGCTAAGTCACTTCAGTCGTGTCTGACTCTGTGCGACCCCATGGACGGCAGCCCACCAGGCTCCACAATCCCTGGGATTCTCCAGGCAAGAACACTGGAGTGGGTTGCCATTTCCTTCTCCAATGCATGAAATGAAAAGTGAAAGTGAAGTCCCTCAGTCGTGTCTGACTCTTCACGACCCCATGGACTGCAATACATAGAGCAATCATAAGCAGCATCAATATGGTGATAACAGGGATTAGTAGGGACAACAGCCAACCCCAAATCCTCCTCACCAGGAAAAGGATCCCCCAAAAAGAGATTGTAGCCACCCTGAAAACTCTCCAGCTTGTTCTTTGAGACCAAGTAGAATCTGAATGTTTTTCTCGAGGACTGTGAGACTTTCTTTAACTTGGCTGGAGGTATTTACCCAGAAACAACAAGTCTCATTCAAGATGGCTCAAGTCCCTCGTTGTTCAGGGATCAGGAGATCTATCTCCTGTCTATTTTGGAGTACAACCCCTAGCCAGCTGTGTTTGCTTTTTAGAGCTATCCTGAGAAATTGTATCCTCAGAAACTTAATTTTGGGGGTGTTCATTAGAATGCCACTCATTTGTAGTCCTGAATATGTATCTGAGATCTCCCAGGGCTCACAGGTGTATTGAGAGTCCTCTTCTGTTTTCTTCTACAACTTGACCCATGAGTAGTGAATCCAGGAGTCATGTCCTGGTACCTTGAGTGCTGTGGAGGTAGAAAGTATACAGCCCTTCCATGTGGGCTGGAGTTGAGCCTTTAGGGACCCATCTTTCCAGACTTTAATTAGGAATTGAGTCCCTGGAGCATATAATGGTGGCTCTTTAGAATCTTCTGGGTCCTGGTTGATACCCACAGTGTATATGCTGTTTGAATTGCCCAATGGGCATGGTATAACACCAGAGGGTCTGGGCCTCTGGATCTAGGAAGAGGTCATTGACATAAACAAAGGACTAAGACCAACCTGTTCCTTAGGGGCAATATGGGTATGGAGGACAGCTATTACTAAAGCTTTCTTCCATCACATGGAGGTCTCCTGGATTATCTTTTTTATCTCTGATTTTAAGAAGTGGTTGGCTTTTTCTACTTTTCCTGAAGACTGAGGCCTCCGGGTGCAGTGGAGATAATAAGTAGTGCCCAATGCTTTAAAGACCCCTTGAGTGACCTTAGAAGTAATGATGTCCCATTGTCACTTTGTAATGACTTGGGCAGACCAAATCTCCAAATGATTTCATGGAGCAGTTTTTTTTACCAACTCCTTCCTTTTCAGTCTGGGTGGGAAAACCTTCAATCCATCCTGTGAATGTATCTGTTATGACTAATAGGTATTTATACCCTTGAGAAACTGGCATCTGGGTGAAGTCCATCTGCCAGTCCTCTCCTGGGTAGGTCCCATGTCATTGGATGGGCTGAGGCAGCTAGGGTCTTTGAGCTTCTTGGGGGTTGTTTAATTGGCAAGTGGGACAAGAGGAGATCACTTGCCTTATAGTTGTTTGGAGGCCTGTTCCTCTGAGGGACCTTTTTAGTAATCTTTGGAGGGCCTTCTCCCTTAAATGAGTGGTGACATGTAAGGAGTTCACCAACTTCCATCGGAGGTTCCCAGGCAGAAAAAGGAGTCCCTCCTTTTGGCACCACCCCATATGATCTTCTTGCAAGCCCTTACTCTTAGCTTTAAGAGTCTCACTTTCAGTATATGAAGGAGTTTCGGCAAATTAGTCTGTGGAACTAAGGTGGCAACCCCTATTAGGTCATTGTTCTGTAATGCTGCTCTCTTAGCTGCCTGATTGGCTGCTTGGTTCCCTCATGCCACTTCCGTGCTCCCTTTCTGGTGTCCTTTACAGTGGGAGACTGAAACCTCAGTGGGCAGATGGACTGCATCCAAGAGCCTAAGGATTTGATCACCATATTTGATTGGGGACCCTCGGGTGGTCAAGTGGCCCCTTTCTTTCCAAATAGCAGCATGTGCATGTAGCACCAGAAAGGCATACTTGGAGTTAATGTAAATGGCTACTCTTTTTCCTTTTCCCAGTTCTAAAGCTTGAGTCAGGGCTATGGGCTCAGTTAATTGAGCTGAAGTACCTGGTGGCAAAGGTTTAGCCTCTATGGTCTCAAAATATGAGACTACTACATATCCAGCTCTTCTTTTTCCATCCATGACAAAGCCATCAGTGTACCAGATTTCCTCAGGACTGGTCAGAGGATCTTCCAACAATCTCTCTCAGGGTTTTGTCCAGTGGTCCAAGGTTTTTAAACAAGAGTGAAAGGGGAGAGAGTCCTCAGGGCTAGGCAAGAGCATAGCTGGGTTAAGAACCTCACAAGGGGATATAATGAGGCCTGGACTTTTCATCAGCACTACTTGATATCTGAGGATTCTTTGATCAGACACTCATAAATAACCTTTCCCATTCAGGAGTTGTTTCACTTGGTGGCTGGTAAAAATAGTTAGCTTGCCCCAAAAAGAGAGTTTTAAAGCATCTTCTATCAGGACCGCAATAGCTGCAAGATTTCGAAGGCAGGGAAAGATCTTTTCCCGATAACGGAGTAGGACCCTCAGGGACCATCAGAAACTGGTGGGCAAATATTTGCCCATCCCAGTAGCAAAGTGCTCAGGTGAATCTTTTTGTAACTGTTTTTCCTGTAACACCCAAAATGGTAAAGGTTTGGGAGGAGAAAGCTCTGGAGTAGGAGGTCAGGACAGAGTACATAGCCCCTCGGTTAACCAAGAAATTCTCAGACCTACCTGCCATATCCAGTTGTACCCATGGCTCCAGCCCAGTGATGGTTATCTGTGACAGGTTGGCTGGCTGGAGCAGGCTGCTTCAGTCCTGTTGAACCATCCTGAGGGAAGGCTTGGCGCTTGACCTTGAGGCTCTTGGGTCCCCAGGGCAGAGTGCCTCCCAATGTCCCAGTTGACGGCATTTGTAGCAAGCCATTTTAGGAGAATTGGCTTGGTTTGGACACTCTTTGGCCCAATGTCCCACCTTTCTACAGATTAGTCATTTGCCTCATGCCTTGTCCTTTAAGGACTCAGGGTTTGCCATAGGGATTCCCAGGAGGGCAGCCAGCATCTAGGCATGACTTGTCTTTTCTTTTCTCCCTTTCCTGGGCCTTGGCCTCCCTCTCCTGTTCTCTGTTATAAAAGGTATAACTGAGCTGTTGTCTGGGCCATCTCATCTAAAGAGGCAGCAGGATCCTGGTGCTGTAACTGTTGTAACTTTATCCTGATGTCTGATGCACACTGGGACAGGAATTTGTCCTTTAAAATCATCTGTCCCTCATAAGAGTCTAAGTCCAGATTGGTAAACTTTTGGAGGGTCTCTTTTAGCCTTTCCAGAAAGGCAATGGGGCTCTTATTGGGCTCTGAATTACTGCTGAGACTCAGGTGTAGCTGATTACTTTTTGCTGGGCTGCTTTTAGTCTTGCCTTTACACAGATCAGAAAATGATCCCTTTCCCAGATGTGCTCAGGGTCATTATAATTTCAGTTAGGATCAGAGGAGGGGACCACAGTTTCCCCCACTGCATATTTATTGCTTGACATGTGAAATCCAGTAGCATCCCTTTGGGTTTCCTTTAAGACCCTAGCATGCTCAGGGTCAGATAAAGTTCGACTAAATATGACCATGATGTCCTTCCATGTCAAGTCAAAGGCCAAGGTAATGTGTTGGAATGTACCTATATATTTGCCTGGGTCATCTGTATAGCTTCCTAGGTCTTGTTTGATCTGTCTTAGTTCTGAAAGGGAGAAGGGCTTATGAACCCAGTTGGTCCAAATTCTCCTCCAGTTTCAACTAAGGGACATACTTGAGTTGGCTTTTGTGGAAGAGGTGCTCCTGGATATGGGGGCACGTTAGGATACAAGGAAGGAGTACCAGGCAACTCAGGAGCCATGGGAGGTGAGCCTTCACAGGGGGCTTCCTTCTCTATGTTGTCTGTGCCTAACACCATTTGCCTAGTAGGCTCACTTTTAGGGCATATGACAATCCCATACTTAAAACAGAGTTCCTTCATATCTCTTGGTCAGAAGAAGATTTGGACATAGGTGAGCTCTGTCCATTTCCCTTGTCTTTTGCAGAATAAGTCTAGCTGCAGGATGGTACTGCAATTTAAACTCCCATCCTCAGGCTAGCATTCCTTGTCCCCCAGAGGATACCATGGCCATGTAGTACACAAAAGGATTTTAAGTAACTTCTCCTTAGAGTTAGAGGATTGAACAGCTTCTGGTTATCAAGGATGCATCTCAAGGGCATCTCTTGGGAAGTGGATTGATTATCTCCCATCTGAAAGACAGTCATGACAGGAAGGGAATAAAAAGAAAAAAACTAATAGGCCTCCTTCTATTTCCATGGGTGGACTTCCTTAGGGGTGAGTCTTTTTGAAGCTTATCCTACCCAGTACTGTTGCAATCTGAGAGCCAAGTGTCCCAGGGTCATGGTGCAGATTCCCAGGCAAGCTGAGGCATGACAGCCTTCTGAAGATTGAATCCCCAGGCAGGTTGAGGCAGGTTGGCCTCCTGGGATCCCTGGACTGGCAGATCCCCTAGCAGGTTGAGGCGTAACAAGCTTCCAAGGACCAGATCCATAGGCAGGTCAAGGCAGATTGACCTCCTGGGACTCCCAGACTGAAGATGGGCGTCCCCAAGGTCTCCAGCGTGATAAATGCTGGGTAGGATGAAGGGGTTGTAATCTTAACTCATTGTTGGTTTGTCTACCACAGATGGGAATAGATGTGAAGTGAACTGAAAGTCACTCAGTCTTGTCTGACTCTTTGCGACCCCATGGACTATACAGTCCATGGAATTCTCCAGCCACAAGGGAAGTTTACATCATAGATATCATGATGCAAAGCAATCCTAGCTTATGCCCTGAGACTGGGAACCTGGTGAAAGAGCCATAAGCCTTATCCTCTTATTGCTCTGAGAGAATGTAAGTCACTGATTTCCTCCTCTAGTCCTCCATAAGAGCAGTTTAGGGTGTTTCCAGTGGTAAATATTTCATTGTCATAGACCCACTTTAGGTAATAGCAGAAGTAATGACAAAAGGGTGGGTTATCTGGTCCTGTTAGGAACATTAAGAGTATTTTAATAATAAGTGGGGTAGAGCAGTGTTGCCTATAAGGGGCCAGGGTCCTGGTTGTAGGAGTTAGTAAGTGGCTTAAGAACAAATTGACAAGAGGCAACAAACCAGATGTTCCACAATAGTGGAGTGGAAATTTGATCCAGAGGTATGCTTGTAAATTTAAGAGAAGAGTGGTATGGGTTTGGGCCCAAGCGACTGCAAGGCTAACTCCCAAAGTGTCAAACATTATCCCTGGAAGCCCAACTCCCCTTGAAGGGAGGCCAACAGATGGACTTCTAGCAGGCACTGTGTGTCTGTCACCCACCCTAGTGTGTTCACTGAGATAGGCTGTTGTTACACATATAGTAGGAAACATAGAAGATGAAGGACTTAATATCTAGAGGTATTGGATATTATATAGTATTTCCCTCCCAAGGGCCAGCTAATTTCTGGTTGTCACTCCAGAACAATGTAGAGGCAACATTGTGGGCCCAGACGGGGCTCAGGAAAAGAACATGAAACAGGAGGGAAGGGGGAAGGCCCAACTTTTGAAAGAATGACATAGCCCAAGGGAATAACATAAATTGAAAAAAATCAAATGGGTCCAAGATGACAAGTCAAATCCAACTAAACTTTGATCCTCAGTCTACAAGCTAAATGACACAACCCAGAGGTACCAGGACAGTTTTAGTGAAGTCGCTCAGTCATGTCCGACTCTTTGCGACCCCATGGACTGTAGCCTACCAGGCTCTGAGGAGCCTCTCAGTCCATGGAATTTTCCAGGCAAGAGGACAGTTTTAAGTCACTGTCAAAAGACAGAGGAGTGGGTTCCCAAATTGTTGGAATGATCCTCCTGCTCATTAGCATATGAAATCAGCCAGCAAGGAAAAACTAACCACACTGCATTCCATGGATGCCACACTCCCCTCTGTAATGGCCCTCTGTGATGGCCCACACTCTTGGAGTGTGCTTATCTCTAAATCCAAACAAATCCAAACAAACTTATCTATCGCTGTGTCTCTCAATGATTTTTTTTGCAATGAGACATCAAAAGCCTGACCTTCATTAGGTCCTAAAACCAGGCATTATGGGTTTTGGCTGGGCTCAAGTCCCAGTCAGACATGACTGAGAGACTAAGCATAGCACAGAGTGCCTGCCGTGTGGGTTTGAGTCTTAATCTTGGGTAAACAGTTTCAAGAACAACTTTCAAAAATGGAAAGATGATGACCTGCCCAATACTTTGTAAGCAGTGGCATAGATGGAGAAAGGAGTTAAAAGACAGGAGGAAAAACGTGCCAAGGAATCTCCATCATAACCTGCTGAAAAATCTGCTAAATACCTGACCTGTGCTCACAGTTTTCATTGGCCTGGTCCTTGACACAAAGGATATTAAGGACTGAAGAACCCCCACCTGCTTGGGCAACACTTACTAAGGCACAGCAGATAGTAGAGCCTTCAGAACACCCTGGGACACCCACGGCTGCTTGCCTGTTCACAGGGGGTTTGAGGAAACAAGAAACAAGAGATTGTAAAGGAATTAAGATTTAAGATTTTGTTAGCCATATGTCCTTCCAGTCATAGGAGTGAGGACTTCCTACCCCAACCAGAGGTCTTCTGGAATCTGAGCCTGAGCTGCCTGAGCTTTCTGTGGAGTTTGTTTTTGCTGTCCTGGTTTCCAGCACACTGGGCTTCTTGTCACCTCCTATGTGCTGGGTTTTCTTCACGTTCAGCTTCTACCACGGGAGCTTTTGCTCAGTTGGGCTTCTGCTGTACTTGGCCTCTGCCTCATGGGGGCCGAGCCAAGGTTGTTTCCAAGTTAAATCCGAGCCAGGTTAAATCCAAGTCATGGCACCATAGATGTCGAGGAAGTTTGTAATTTCCTCGGTTCTGCCTCGCCACAGCAAAAATTTGAAACGACGGATGGACGAGTGTTACAGCTCAGTTTTATTTGGCAAGCAAACGAAAATACATCCTTGAAGCAGGAGGGCAGGCCGACCCAAAAGACACAAAGAGAAGAGAGACCCGGGCTCAAATTTGGTTTCTCTTTTCATCTATTTTTTTCTCCTCTCCCTGACTCTGCCCTATGTAAATTGGGCTAGCCAGGAAGGCTGTTTTTGTTTGTTTATTTGTATCTGAGATTCTAACTCTAGTCCTTGGACCTTCCTTTGTTCTATTTTCACGGGCCTTTTCTTTTCTCTGTCTTTTAGCCACCGCCATCATGGACTCCTTTTACCTATTCTAACAACCTAACAGTTTTATTCTAAAGTACATGGATAGACACAAAAAAATTTAAAGCACAAAAGTAATGTCATCAGATGGACTTCTACATTGTTAAATACAAAATGGAGACTGGACTTGAGAATTTTCTGAATAGCCAAAACTATTTAACCCAAATAAGTAAGTAAAACTAATTCTAGCTTATTTCATGAACTTAAGTGAGACTTAATTTAGGCTATTTCTTGTAAATGCTTCTGATAATCATGAAAGAAGGCTTCTAGGTGGCATGGTAGTAAAGAATCCGCCTGCCAGTACAAGAGATGCAAAAGACTCAGGTTGGATCCCTGGGTTGGGAAGATCCCCTGGAGTAGGAAATGGCAACCCACTCTAATTTCTTGCCTGGAAAATTCTATGTGCAGAGGAGCCTGGTGGACTATGGGGTAGCAAAGAGTCCATGGGGTAGCAAAGAGTCAGACATAACTGAGGGACACACACAATCATGAAAGCAGCTTAAGTCATCTTCCTAAAAATGGTATGAGTGTTAACGCAAGTTTGTGTGCATAATTAGGCCAAGTAAACTGAAACACAGGAGTTTGGAGCACAGAAGTGCTTATTGCAAGGTCATGCAAGGAGATGGGTGATTCATGACCTTAAAAACCCCTAGCTCCCCAAAAGAGTTCAGCAAATCACTTTTAAAAGGCAGAAGGGGGAAACAGGGCACAGGGTATGTGATCAGCTCCTGCACAGTTCTCTGGCTGAAGGTCAGGAAACAGCGTGGTGTCACAAAGTTTAATTTAAATCAGTCTTTAGGCTCCAGGAAGCCTGGGGCTGTGCGCTCTTGGTTATTAAGTAGTTAATATCTTCCGTTTGGGATGGAGTAGGTGTTCACATCTGCAAAACGACTCAGGAAATCTGCATCAAATACTGCTACCTAGGTACTTCAGAAAGGAGCTAAGGCAGAGGGTCTGGGGGAAGGGCTGTTCCAGGAACGCCCCACAGGATCCTGCTCAAAAACTTGAGATGGTCCCTTGTGACTAGTCCCCTGACATTTGGCTTCCCAGGTGCCCCAGCAGTAAAGAACCCACCTGCCAGTGTAAGACTCAAATTCAATCCCTGGGTCAGGAAGATCACCTGTAGGAGGAAATGGCAACCCACTCCAGTATTCTTGCCTGGGAAATCCCATGAACAGAAAAGCCTGGTGGGCTACAGTCCATGGGGTCACAAAGAGTCTCACATGACTGACATACATGTAGCACTAACACTGCCATTTGGAAACCGCATGGTAATAACTGATCATTGTGGAGATTACACAGCTTCCTCATTTCCACTTTGCCAACAATCCTATACATTCATGATCATATCAGTCTTTGCATTTGAAAGTTCCTACTTTGTAAACTGTTCTCATATACACAATAAACTCTCAGAAGTACAGTTCTTTGATTGGTGAGTTTAATTTTGCTATTTCTGGATTTTTGACAACATAGACAGTAAAACTGATTTTCAAAAAATACCTATTTTATCAAGCAGTCATTATTTAAAGAAAACATTTTACCACAAGTAATAATCACAAGTATTCATTGTAATTTTAAAAAGTCATATCAGAAGAAATGTCTACAATTCAATTGGATTTAATTATTTTTACCACTTCTACTGAAAAAATAGGTGCAACCTAAAAGTTGAGAGTTACATTTTTATTCAGCAGGAATTTTCAGGACGTCAAGTCTGGGAGACAGCATCTTATGTAATCCTCAGAGAACTGTTCCAAAGAGGAGAGGGTGGGGAGCCATGTTATATAGAAGTTTTGTGATTAAGAGAAAGTAGTCTGAATGTCCAAAGATAATTGCAAATTAAAGAAAAAACAGATATCTCAAGATAAGGAATTTAGCATGTTTTTATGTATGGGAAAATGTAAGAGTTTGGGCTCACTGATATCATTCCTTTCACACACACCTCAACTGTCTGAGGCCAAGATCCTGCATTCTCATATCCTGAGTTTCCTCAGGGCTCATCGTAGGTAGGGGCTACAGTCTGATGGCTGCGAGATGGCAGGTATTCTTCCTGAGTTGCCTCAGGGCTCACCAGCTCACCTTTGGTGGTGCCTGCACTCTCCAATAACAGTGACATCCTTTGTTTACTGATATGGCAGCAAATATTCCATTTCTTAACACCATTTTTTAATATTTCAGTTGTTTCCTGTGTTTTCAAATATTATAAATATTTTATAGACAGTATCTTTGTACATAACATTTATTCAGAATTTTTATCTCTTCAAAATTATCGGCTCACGTATAAAACAAATTTTCTCCTCTATCCGAGTCCCTCCAAACACAAACATATTGTTGATTTCTAAAGCCAGGGAGAACCCTTAATTCTGTGCTAGGTTTAGAGATGCACTTCATCCACCAGAGGCCGACAGAGCACAGTTTGCAGAATACAAACAGCTGGCCTTGTCCACCTTGGATCAATTGATGTCTAGATTTAACTGACTTAGACTGTATCATAGATCCAAATACTGCAAGGATTCCTGTTCATCTGTAAACCTAATATATATTGGAAAAGATAAGGCAACTATCTTGTGCAAGGACAAATAATGGGAAACACATCAGAATATCAGGGATAATTTAAAGAGCTCAAAGAGAGCCTACAAGCCTTATTATTTTCAATCACAAGCGCCAAAGTCAAAGAGGACAAAGTGAGTTCCTAATTCTTTCATCCTTCTGGGTTTGCAGTAGATGCCACCCCCACTGATTTACCCTCAGTTTGGTAAAATAGGTCACAAGTGGGATCCTTGTGACTTTGCACACCATCTTTTTGCAATTTGCATTACAGTGGTGTGTCAGTTTTCATTCCAATCCCAAAGAAAGGCAATGCCAAAGAATGCTCAAACTACCACACAACTGCACGCATCTCACATGCTAGTAAAGTAATGCTCAAAATTCTACAAGCCAGGCTTCAGCAATACGTGAATGTAAACTTCCAGATGTTCAAGCTGGTTTTAGGAAAGGCAGAGGAACCAGAGATCAAATTGCCAAGATCTGCTGGATCATCGAAAAAGCAAGAGAGTTCCGGAAAAACATCTATTTCTGCTTTATTGACTATGCCAAAGCCTTTGACTGTGTGGATCATAATAAACTGTGGAAAATTCTGAAAGAGATGGGATTACCAGACCACCTGACCTGCCTCTTGAGAAATCTGTATGCAGGTCAGGAAGCAACAGTTAGAACTGGACATGGAACAACAGACTGGTTCCAAATAGGAAAAGGAGTACGTCAAGGCTGTATATTGTCACCCTACTTATTTAACTTATATGCAGAGTACATCATGAGAAATGCTGGGCTGGATGAAGCACAAGCTGGAATCAAGATTGCCGGGAGAAATATCAATCACCTCAGATATGCAGATGATACCACCCTTATGGCAGAAAGTGAAGAGGAACTCAAAAGCCTCTTGATGAAAGTGAAAGTGGAGAGCGAAAAAGTTGGCTTAAAGCTCAACATTCAGAAAACGAAGATCATGGCATCTGGTCCCATCACTTCATGGGAAATAGATGGGGAAACAGTGGAAACAGTGTCAGACTTTATTTTGGGGGGCTCCAAAATCACTGCAGATGGTGACTGCAGCCATGAAATTAAAAGACTCTTACTCCTTGGAAGGAAAGTTATGACCAATCTAGATAGCATATTGAAAAGCAGAGACACTACTTTGCCAACAAAGGTCCGTCTAGTCAAGGCTATGGTTTTTCCAGTGGTCCTGTATGGATGTGAGAGTTGGACTATAAACAAAGCTGAGAGCTGAAGAATTGATGCTTTTGAACTGTGGTGTTGGAGAAAACTCTTGAGAGTCCCTTGGACTGCAAGGAGATCCAACCAGTCCATTCTGAGGGAGATCAGCCCTGGGATTTCTTTGGAAGGAATGATGCTAAAGCTGAAACTCCAGTACTTTGGCCACCTCATGCAAAGAGTTGACTCATTGGAAAAGACTCTGATGCTGGGAGGGATTGGGAGCAGGAGGAGAAAGGGACGACAGAGGATGAGATGGCTGGATGGCATCACTGACTCGATGGACGTGAGTCTGAGTGAACTTCAGGAGTTGGTGATGGACAGGGAGGCCTGGCGTGCTGTGATTCATGGGGTTGCAAAGAGTCGGACACGACTGAGCAACTAAACTGAACTGAACTGGTGTGGTGTGTGTGTTCAGTCTCCCAGTCGGATGACTCTTTGTGACTCCACGGAATGCAGCCCACCAGGCTCCTCTGTCCACAGAATTTTTCAGGCAAGAATACTGGAATGGGTTACCATTTCCTCCTCCAGGGAATCTTCCAGCCCCAGGGACTGAATCAGAGTCTCCTGTGTCGCCTGCTTGTCTTTGCATTTTGCATTCCATTGATAAAGCAGGCTATTTAAATACAGCTTGGAGTCACACAGACTAAAGAAGCCTGCACTTTGCTCACAGTACAGTAACTCAAGACTCAAAATAGGGAGAGATTGGATTCTGTTACTGACAGCTGTTCAAAGGGAAGCTCCAAGTTCTCCAGCTCTTTGGGTTGCTAAGAAGCAGAAAATATGAAAACATTGTTATGACCAGGGCATGCAAATTAGTATAAATGTGTCTCAGATCCATTACAAATGTAAAATGTACTATTAATATATCCTGTATATTTGTTACTTCTGTTTTTACCTAAGTACACAATCATAAATTGAGGAAATTTTATAAAGGATTATCATTCTCTAAGAGCTTCCCTGTGGGTCAGCTGCTAAAGAATCTGCCTGCAATGTGGGAGACCTGGGTTCGATCCCTGGGTTGGGAAGATCCCATAGAGAAGGGACCAGCTATCCACTCCTGTATTCTGGCCTGGAGAATTCCAAGGACTGTATAGTCCATGGGGTCGCAAAGGGTCGAACATGACTAAGCAACCTTCACTTAACTTCACTTCACTTCATTCTCTAAAGTGAAGCATTCAGTTTAGCTGTATTGAATACAAACATTCCAGTGGCGGTTGTTGGCTCCACAATTGTCATAACCACTGTGGGTCAGTTATTAATAAAAGCCTTTAGCTTTCAAGGTATTCTAAATACAACTCCTTATCAAAGTCTATGGCTTCCCTGGTGGCTCATTGCTAAAGAATCCACCTGCAATGCAGAAGACTTGAGTTCAATCCCTAGGTCAGGAAGATCCTCTTGGAGAAGGAAACAGCTATCCACTCCAGTATCCTTGCCTGGAGAATCTCATGGACAGAGGAGCCTGACAGGCTACAGTCCATGGGATTGCAAAGAGTCAGACATGAATGAGAGACTGTCTTTCTCTAAACTGAGGCATTCAGTTTGACCGTATTGAGTACAAACATTCCAGTGGTGGCTATTGGTTTCACAACTGTCATAACCACTATGGGTCAGTTATTAATAAATGCCTTTAGTTTTCATGGTATCCTAGGTATAACTGCTTATCAAAGTCTTTGAGTGTACTGCAAACACTCCCTGCTGAAACTTAGTTATTCTGCTATAAATTCCATTTGGGTCTTATTGTTTCATATAAATTTATTGATCCCAGTAGGGCTTGATGCCAATGTATCAGGTATTTGCTTAGTATAAAAAGCTTTTGTCATCTTATTTCCCTCCACTCATACTTTTTCCTCAGCTTGGTAGTAGTTGTTAAGAATGTTAGCTGAACCTCTGTAAGGGAAAGGGATGTTTCTCTCCATTGGATTCTGTAGGATTGAATCATTAGCCATCCTGGTAACCTACCTAGAGTAAAGGCTGAAAGCTAATCAAGGACAAAGAACAAGATAAAGCACTCTGTGCATTGGGAAAACAGGCCCTCAGATAGTTGGATATATTTCAGGAGAAATGAACCCAGATTCTTGTATCTTCCCTGAGATATCCATTCTCTGTGATTAGCAGTAACCTTCTACTGAGATGGCTGCTGGATTGCTCTTACTCTTTCACCACTATCACATATATACTGGCTTCTCCCCTTACCTCTTCAGAGTAGTTGTTCAGAGCTCCATAAAAGACTGTAATAAATGCTGGAAAGGGTGTGGTGAAAAGGGAAGCCTCTTACACTGTTGGTGGGAATGCAAACTAGTACAGCCACTATGGAGAATAATGTGGAGATTCCTTAAAACACTGGAAATAGAACTGCCATATGAGCCAGCAATCCCACTGCTGGGCATACACACTGAGGAAATCAGAACTGAAAGAGACATATGTATCACAATGTTCATCGCAGCACCGTTTACAATAGCCAGTACACAGAAGCAACCTAGAAGTCCATCAGCAGAAGAATGGATAAGAAAGCTGTGGTACATATACACAATGGAGTATTACTCAGCTTTTAAAAAGAATGCATTTGAGTCAGTTCTAATGAGGTGGATGAAACCAGAGACTATTATACACAGCAATGTAAGTCAGAAAGAAAAGCAGCAATACAGTACATTAATGCAAATATACGGAATTTAGAAAGATGATTATGACGATCCTATATGCAAGACAGTAAATGAGACATGCATATGAAGAACAGACTTTTGGACTCTGTGGGAGAAGGTGAGGGTGGGATGACTTGAGAGAATAGTATTGAAACATGTATATTACCATGTGTGAAATAGATGACCAAAGTTCAGTGCATGAAAACAGCACACTCAAAGCCAGTGCACTGGGACAACCCAGAGGGATGGAGTGAAGAGGGATGTGGGAGGGGGGGTTGGGATTGGGGGGGGACACGTACACCGTGGCAGATTCATGTCAATGTGTGGCAAAAACTACCACAATATTGTAAAGTAATTAGCCTCCAATTATAATAAATAAATTAATTTTTTTTAAAAAGACTGTAATCCAGGCTATGGTCCCCCCCCAAAATCCCCAAATAAAATTCATTTTCACAGCTCTCCAGATGTGTGGCTTTTGTTTTAAGTCTACACATCCAAACAAAAGGGTTCAGAGTAGAGAAATGTAACATCAAAGTCTTTGGAGAGGCTGGGGTGAGGCTGTGCTTGGATATTGTCTTGAAATATGAGTATGATTTATTTGGACATATAAATAAAACTCATATGCCAGGCTGAGGGACCAAGATCAAGACCCAGGGTCAACAAAGACAGGGCATGAATGAGGAATGCACCAAAATTCAGGCTCCATGGTCTGGTGTTGTGTACAAAATATGGCTTACATGGCAACAGGATCTTTTCAGTCAGGACTGAACTGGGAAATCTAGGCTATTTTGTTACATTACTTCAGGGAATTACAAACTAGTTTAGGTTAGCTTGTGCAAAAGCCATATGTGTGTGTATGTGCTTAGTCGCTCAGTCGTGTCTGACTCTACAGCCCACAAGAGGCTTCACTTTCCATGGGATTTTTCAAGAATACTGGAGCAGGTTGCCATTTCCTACTCCAGGGGATATTGGCAACCCAGGGATGTAATCATTATTTGTTGAATTTTTTTTCTTCATAATTACTGAGACTGGACGTCTGGCTCTGTAAGTATGCTTGTTCTGTGGTACCAAGGGACTTCTGCTTAAGACAAATACACAGTTGCACTTCTAGGGCAGTTGAGAACTGAGTGCTTACCCCAAAGTCTTCCTCGGACCTGTCCCAGTGAGCATCTAGGGTCTTTGTCATCCTGTGTGCTTCTAGTTTGGCATTCCTGTCTTCTCAGTGAGGCTAACAGGTTCTCAGGAGTTTGTCATACCACCCATCCCTCAGAGTCATCTCTGCCCTAGCTGAGCAGGGGAGAACCCAGGACATCTTCTGTATCAGCAGTGAAGGTCAGAGACACACCAGGTGTATGAGATTCCTATTCCTGCTGTGTCAAATTACCACACATGTAGTGGCTTAAAACAATGCAATTTATCATCTACAGTTCTAGAGATCAGAAATCCACAGTGAGTGTCACTGCTTCCCTGGTGGTTCACTGGTAAAAAATCTGCCTGCCAAGCAGGAGATCCAGGTTCATCCCCCTGTTGGGGATGTCAGGAACATCCCCTGAAGAAGGAAATGGCAACCCACTCCAGAATTCTTGCTTGGGAAATCCCATGGACACAGAAGCCCGGTGGGCTACAGTCTATGGGGATCACAAAAGAATCAGACATGACTTAGCAATAAAACAACTCAACCCCACTAAAATCAAAGAGTTGGCAGGACTGAGTTCCTTCTCAGCTGTCATTTCTCTGATTCTCTTCTGCCTTTCTCTTCCACTTAGAAAAATCTTTGTAATTATATTGTGCTTACCCAGATCATCTAGGATAATTTCACTTCAAAGTCAGCTGATTAGCAACCTTAATTCATCTGCATTCTTAATTCCTTTTTGTCAGTAACCTAACACTTTCATAGGTTTTGAAGATTTGAATGTGGGCATCTCTGGGGAGCATTAGTCTGTCTACAACACCAATTGACATATTTTTTCACTGCTGAGTTATCAAATTCCACCATTAATCAATTTTTACTGGATAGGAATGCTGAACAAAGATTATTGGAAGTGTTCAATAAATCCACCCAAGCAGGGTTTCTGGAATACAGAATTAAATCTATGTAACTCGACATCCACCCAGAGTGGATCACTGAAAATGTCACCTTAGCTGCTCATTCACAAATTGTGGGATCTGAAAGTTAGCAAATTTATTTAGCAGCTCAAAAATATTAGACAAGTCTTTAAAATTAATCTATTTTTGCTTTAAAAATTGATAGCTGAGTTGTTGCCAGAGGCGTAGTAGGGGAAGGAGAGCAGAGAGTCTGAGAGCACGAGCCTGACTCTCACACTCGTTTTGAATCACACAAGCATTTCTGTTTTACTGGTGTGTGAAAACCTGTAATGTGTTGCCATGACAATCTGCATGCGTTGCCATAACAACAACAACAACAACAAAAAAGATTATATCTTTTAATGACCAAATGAGGAGAAAACAACACAATGTGGAGCCCCATTTTTTAAGCTTTGTTGTCTGGACAAGGATCCATCAAAATTGGACCTGAGATTCATGATGCAATAGAATAAATAAGAGTTACTTTTATAAAGTCCTCAGACTTTTAAACTTGAAATTTTGAGGATGAAAAAAGTCCTATAAAAATTAAAAATGAATCTATTATGGAATAGAAAATAAAGTATTTATGAAGCAAATTTTCAAATAACCTTTAAATTAAAAGAGAGAGAGAGAGAGAGCTTAGACCATTTCTAAGATGGATGAAGATCCAGATATCTATTCTCTCCTCATTATCCCCTGTTCCCTCTCAACTTCATTCCATCCTACACAATTTTCTCTGCATAGCCTTTCGAGTCACTTCAGTGGAATATTAAAAACACTGGCTAAAGGCATGGGAATAGTACTAAGAATCAGAAGACTTGGGCTTAAAAACCAATTCTACCCAAATTATTCTATTTCCTTAGGTATGTGTCTTAGATATTTTCAAGTTATTTTTTATCAGTACAATAAGGGAGAGTGCAGAAATTAGCAATATGTGTTGATCCATCCATCACCAGGAAAAGCTTAGCAGTTGTTCCAAAGGACTCCATAGACTGAGATTCATAACACTAGCAAATTTGTCACAGTCTAGACATCTGACCTTCAGTTTTGTACCTTTGGAAACTTAATTTTCTCCACATGCAGAAAGGAAATTGTTCTCTCAGGGGACCAATTTCACATCAACCAGGCACATAAAACAGGCATAAAGCCAGAATCCTAATTTATTAATTTTCCATGAACCTAAGATACTTATAATTGTAAAGAGCAATATTGTTACCCATGGGAAGTCTGAATACCAAAAGTTCAATTTAATTTAAAATTGGAATCATAAATGCCACACAAACTAGCAAAATCTGCACCCTGCAATTTCTCTCCAGTGAGATCTTATTAAGAAGTCAAATGACAAGTAAAATAGGTGAATTGAATCAAATTGAACAGAATCTGTTTTTCTCAGTCTTTGAATTTTATTATTCAGTAATTTAAAAAAGAAAATAATTCAATTAAAACTACATTTGGAGTTACCTACTTCTTATTTTGGCAAGATATTAATTAAAACTGTAATTAACACTAAAAACTACTTTTTAAAAAGAGGAGGGGGAAGACATATAGTTTCACAGAAAAAAAAAAAAAAAAAAACATTATTCCCAAGGAAAGGCAATGCCAACATTAAAATTTTAGTTTTGCCATTGACTGGTGAAAATTTTATCACAGTTTCATACTATTCCATAGGCCACAAGTAATAAATCACCAGATTAACTATTTTAAATAGCTGTTGCATTCATCACTCAGTATAAGTAAGTTTCCAATGGGCTGGTAATACTTAGAATCAATTGGCTACAGCTTCCTTTAATTCCTTTCTACATGAGTGTAGACTTGACTTTGAAACCATAATACTTGGAGTCTATCTCTTGGGTTTATTTTAGCTGTAAATATTTATCTTAATAATGTATCTTTTTTTGTGGTTCTGGATCTGAACAATTCCTACCTATCCTGAACACAGTCCCACTGCCATGGTTGAACATTCGTATCCTTCTAAAATTCATGTGCTGAAATCCTAACTCCTAAAGTGATGGTATCAGTTAGTGGGGCCTTAGGTAGATGATTAGGTCATAAGGGAAAAGCTGTTGTGCGTCAGTTGCTCAGTCATGTCTGACTGTTTGTGACCCCATGGATTGTAGCCCTCCAGGCTCCTCTGCCCATGGAGGTCGATTCCTGACCCAGGAATTGAACCCAGGTCTCCTGCATTGCAGGCAGATTCTTTACTGTCTGAGCCACCAGGGAAATCCTATTTTTAGTGTCATTATGAAAGAGATTCTAGAGAGTTCCTTTGTTTTTTCCACCATAGGGGACACAGTCAAAAATGGCCATTTATGGACCAGGAAGCAGGCTCTCACCAGACACCAAATCTGCTGATGCCTTGATCCCGGACTTTTCAGCCTCCAGATTGTGGAGAGATAGTGTTTAAGCCACCCAGCCTATGGTATTGTTGTTCCAGGAACCTGTATAAGTTGACACTAATAAATTATATTCTGGATAAACACATTATTTCAGATTACAATCAAGTCTGGCTGGACCAGAATACATTACATTTGGTAAAGTTTGTTTATCTGATATAGTGTTCACTGAATTTAGAATATGTCTCAGAGTAATCTATTTACAATCCCAAGTTATTTGTGAACATCCTTCTTTGGCACCTGGTTTAAGAGCCAAGAATATCTACCTTATACTTTTCCAACCTCATAGGTCTATTTTGAGAATAAAAGATGATTTGTGTAGAGTAACTTTGCAAACCACAAATGACTATGCACACATTTGGGTTTATTATCATCATTTATAAGAAGGCCAGAGATACCAGTGATGTGCAACTCTTGGATTTAAATTAGGGACCTTATTAGACCAAATCTGATACTCTTCCAGTTATTATTTGAGTTCTACTTTCTAAGTCCTTCTATCCTGGTTCATATGATCCTTTTGAAGCCCTTTAATTGTCTTCTACATTAACTGATTTTGTGCCAATGGCCAGGGGACAGTCTATTGATATAGGAAAAGAAGACATGAGGAGTATCACCAACACAGGGAGAAAAGGACCTTACGCCGGGTTTCCCTGCTGGCTCAGCTGGTAGAGAATCCACCTGCAATGCGGGAGACCTGGGTTCTATCCCTGGGCTGGGAAGATCCCCTGGAGGAGGGAATGACTACCCACTCCAGCATTCTGGCCTGGAGAATTCCATGGACTATACAGAGTCACAAAGGGTCGGACATGACTGAGCGACTTTCACTTTCACTTTCCACCATAAACAGAGACTGGCTTTGGTACCACCCTTCCCAGAGCTTTCTACTTGAGAAATATGAGGAGAAATTGAAAACAGTCAAGAGAACTTCTATGACCACCACCTGTAGCACCTGTTAATTTGGTACTGAAGTTACATATATATAAAGAGAGATGCATATGTATATGTCTCTGTTTTCCTGGATTGTATACTTTTACAGAACTAGAATAAATTTTATTTTCATCTTTTTTCAGTATCTAAAAAACAGCTTATAAGATATGGATCAGAATATTATCTATAGCCCTTGAAGGGAAATTAAACATCTCTGACTCTGCTTAATGACTAAACTATTATTTGGTCTTGTTTATTTTCCTTTGCTTCTGCATTCCTCACTTCTCTGATTAAATTTATTCTTCTATTATAGTTTTTATACAGGCAAAAGGCAGACAGAGGACATGGGGGGTAGGACCATAGGTCCCTGCTCTGTCAGTATTTTGTCTTCAATTTTTCATTTTGTCTTAAAATATTACCAAAAATATGTATTAGTGAAGCAGGAAAAGTGCAGTCCCATTAGTATCATTTCTCTAGGCCCTTGGGTGAAGTTGGAAACCACCAAGGTACTCTTGGATATTTTTTGTAGGATATCCCCTCCCCATTAACAGAGCCTTTGGGATGTTTCTGAAATTCAGCAGAAGGTGAATTCGCCAGGCTCAATGCAAACAATAGTGTAGCTGAGAAAAAGGCTGTGAGCTTCTAGAATAAAGGTTGTAGTCCAGATCAGGTGAGGAATAAACACTGGGAAAGTAGCATCCATCTCTTTCATGGTCCAGGGAATTTCCTCATGAAGGGGATGGAGACCACAGGCGACAGAGGTGGCATGGGGTCGATGTTTGCTTGGAGACAGCTTTGTCTCCAGCTCTTGCTCATTTTTTTATATCCTTGGTCTTCTCTCCTCTTTGCAAGTTTCCTCAGATTAGATATAATCAAAGTTTCCAGTGCCTTCATTTATAGCGCCTGCCCTCCTTTTATTTTGGAAAAAGACACAGAGAAAGATGTAACACTTCTTATTGCTGGGTGGCCCTCCTTGCTTTTCTGTTGCTGTGTTGGATCCTAATTGGTGTGCCCCTTCATATCTCACTATAGGGCCAGAGTGAGGTAAACACACCACTGACCACTTGGGTTACCATTTCCTTCATAAGGGTTGAAAAAAAAAATGTCCTTATCTAGGTTCTTTATCTTCTTGTGTTTGCATAGATAAAGATAAGCAATCCTATTTAGTGCCTTACCTATTCTCAACAGGAAAGATCCCTAAGTATTTGGTAAAGATTTTCTCATTAAGAGGAAAAAGCCTCAGCTTCATAACCTAGTCCTATTATATTCTAGCTATGTGATCTTGAGCAAGAAATTTATTTTTTATCAAGCCCTGGAAATTCATTAATACAATTGAGATAATAATACAACTGTCACAAGATTGTTGTGAGGAATAAATGAGGTCGTTTTGTATAGCATTTTGCATATTATCTGACAAACAGTAAGGGCTCTATAAATAATGATCTTCATACTACTGAACCAAAGACAGGAATGTGAGGCACAAATGAGTGAAGAGACTATTGAAAACAATTATATACAGATAGTCCCCAACTTACAACTGTTGGACTTTTTTTTTTACTTTCTGGTGATGCAAAAGCCATATGCATTCAGTACAAACGTTATTTCTAATTTTGAATTTTGATCTTTCCCTGGATTCACTATGTGTGGTAGGATATTCTCTCATGATGCTAGACAGCAGCCATGAGCCTAAGCTCACAGTCAACCATAGGATCATGAAGATAAACAGCTGATACACCTACGACCATTCTGCACACAAACAACCATTCTTGTTTCTCACCTGCAATACAGTATTCTGTAAATTACTTGACCTATTCAACACTATTTAAAAGTAAGTTTTATATTAGATGATTTTGCCCAACTGTAGGCTACTATAAGTTTTCTGAGCATGTTTGAAATATACTAGGCTAAGGTATGATTTTTGGTAGGTTAGGTGTACTAAATGCATTTTTTACTTAAATTTTCAACATATAAGCTCATTAGAATGTAATCTTAAGTTAAAGAATATATGTACATGATATTTCTATGGTTTCAGAAAGTTTGGGGAGGAGACTTTCCCATTAGGAGTCACTTCTAAGAATTCTCAGGAGGGCATTTTATGAAGCTGAACTTATTTTCTATCAGACTGAATCAGGAGATATTCTAATTGGAATTTTAAGAGTATGGTGCTTAAGCGAGAGGTACAAAGGATTAAGATAAAATTATGAGTAATCCAGGCACTGAGTATGATAGATTCCATGAAACCCACCCTTCCCGTCTATAGCATTTCATATCTAATCAGTGCCTTCTGAAAACTTCTGTGTAGTCATTTGTGGACAAAAGTAGATATCGCTGATATAGATCAAATAGTAAAGAGGTTACATGAGACCAAGTATATAATAATATATTGGAAAAAGAGAATTGTCTGGCAGGTATTTAAGTGAACTCTGGGACTTTAACTAGTACAAGCTCAAGAAAAGGTCGAAGAGGTAAGGTCAACATTTGGGTGCTGGAAAAAAGACAATTATACCTTTAAAGTTATGGTAGAAGAATATTCTGTACACCATGGTGCTTAGTTCTGGAAGGTACCATGAATGTTCTATATTCCAGAGGCTTTCAAACTTTTCCCAATGGAATTTTCTCAGAAATACAATATATAAAGTAGACAAAAGGGAAGTTTTCATTATACTTAATACAAAGCCTTAGAATAAATTCACTAGAGTCTCAGGACCCCTGGAATCAATCATGCTTGGAAAACCACTGGCTCAGTCTAATAACATGACCTGATAAAGTGACTGTTTTATCACATTAATAGGCTTCCCAGGTGCTGCTAGTGGTGAAGAACTGGCCTGCCATTGTCGGAGACATAGAGATGTGGGTTCGATCCCAGGGTTGGGAAGATCCCCTAGAGGAGGAAACGGCAACCCACTCCAGTCTTCTTGCCTGGAGAATCCTATGGACAGAGGACCCTGGCGGGATGCAGTCCATAGGGTCACAGAGTTGACACGACTGAAGCAACACAGCACAGCACAACACGGCACCACAAAAACAATCACACTATTGGCAGGTAGTGAAACATATACATGTAATCTACAATGCTAGTCATAAAGCTTTTCACTTTCCTTTCACAGTTGAGCTAATTTTAGTTGCCTGAGAACCCACAGGCATGAGGAAATCATGGGATAAAGAAGACAACATCCTTGCTAGCACACGTATTCCCTTCTTATGCGGTAAAGGAGGAAAAATAAAAACTTTATTTTTTATTCAGTCTGTTAATACTAAAAAGGATAAGATCCTATCAAGTTCTTTTTTATTCAGTCTGTTAATACTAAAAAGGATAAGATCCTATCAAGTTCTTATTCAGTATTTAAAATCACATTTTTCTATTTATTCCCTCGCTTCAAAGCCTTGGTCTCACACATAGTTTCAGTTCAGTGTAGTCACTCCGATGTGTTCTACTCTTTGTGACCCAATGGACTGAAGCACGCCAGGCCTCTCTGTCCATCACCAACTCCCGGAGTTTACTCAAACTCATGCGCATTGAGTCAGTGTGCCATTCAACCATCTCATCCTCTGTTGTCCCCTTCTCCTTCTACTTTCAATCTTTCCCATCATCAGGGTCTTTTCAAATGAGTCAGCTCTTTGCATCAGGTGGCCAAAATATTGGAGTTTCAGCTTCAACATCAGACCTTCCAAAAGATATTCAGGACTAATCTTCTTTAGGATGGACAGTTTGGATCTCCTTGCAGTCCAAGGGACTCTCAAGAGTCTTCTCCAAAACCACAGTTCTAAAGCATCAATTCTTTGGTGTTCAGCTTTATTTATAGCCCAACTCTCACATCCATCATGACTACTGGAAAAGCCATAGCTTTGACTAGATGAACCTTTGTTGGCAAAGTAATGTTTCTGCTTTTTAAAAAGCAGTCTAGGTTGGTCATAACTTTTCTTCCAAGGAGCAAACGTCTTTTAATTTCATGGCTGCAGTTACCATCTGCAGTGATTTTGGAGCCCCCAAAAATAAAGTCTGACACTGTTTCCCCATCTATTTGCCATGAAGTGATAGGACCAGATGCCACAATCTTAGTTTTCTGAATATTGACTTTTAAGCCAACATTTTCACTCTCCTGTTTCATTTTCATCAAGAGGCTCTTTAGTTCTTCTCCACTTTCTGCCATAAGGGTGGTGTCATTTGAATATCTGAAATTATTGATATTTCTTCTGGCAATCTTGATTCCAGCTTGTGCTTCTTCCAGCCCAGCATTTCTCATGATGTACTCTGCATATAAGTTCAATAAACAGAGTGACAATATACAGCCTTGATGTACTCCTCTCCCAGTTTGGTACCAGCCTGTTGTTCCATGTCCACTTCTAACTGTTGCTTCCTGACCTGCATACAGATTTCTCAGGAGGCAGGTCAGGTGCTCTGGTCTTCCCATCTCTTGAAGAATTTTCCACAGTTTGTTGTGATTCACACAGTCAAAACCTTTGGCATAATCAATAAAGCAGAAGTAGATGTTTTTCTGGAACTCTCTTCCTTTTTCGATGATCCAACAGATGTTGGCAATTTGATCTCTAGTTCCTCTGCCTTTTCTAAACCCAGTTTGAACATCAGGAAGTTCACGGTTCATGTATTGCTGAAGCCTGGCTTGGAGAATTTTGAGCATTACTTTACTAGCCTGTGAGATGAGTGCAATTGTGCGGTAGTTTGAGCATTCTTTGGCATTGCCTTTCTTTGGGATTGGAATGAAAACTGACCTTTTCCAGTCCTGTGGCCACTGCTGAGTTTTCCAAACTTGCTGGCATATTGAGTGCAGCACTTTCACAGCATCATCTTTCAGGATTTGAAATAGCTCAACTGGAATTCCATCACCTCCACTAGCTTTGTTCATAGTGATGCTTCCTAAGGCCCACTTGACTTCACATTTCAGGATGTCTGATTCTAGTTGAGTGATGACACCATCATGAATATCTGGATCATGAAGATCTTTTTTGTACAATTCTTCTGTGTACTCTTGCCACCTCTTCTTAATATCTTCTGCTTCTTTAGGTCCATACCATTTCGGTCCTTTATTGTACCCATCTTTGCATGAAAATTTCCCTTGGTATCTCTAATTTTCTTGAAGAGCTCTCTAGTCTTTCCCATTCTATTCTTTTCCTCTATTTCTTTGCACTGATTGCTGAGGAAGACTTTCTTATCTCTCCTTGCTATTTTTGGAACTCTGAATTCAAATGGGTATATCTTTCCTTTTCTCCTTTGCCTTTCACTTCTCTTCTTTTCAAAGCTATTTGTAAGCCCTCCTCAGACAACCATTTTGTCTTTTTTGCATTTCTTTTTCTTGGGGATGGTCTTGATTGCTGCCTCCTGTACAATGTCACACACCTCCATCCATAGTTCTTCAGGCATCTATTAGGTCTAATCCCTTGAATCTATTTCTCGCTTTCACTGTATAATCATAAGGGATTTGGCTTAGATCATACCTGAATGGTCTAGTGGTTTTCCCTACTTTCTTCAATTTAAGTCTGAATTTGGCGATAAGGAGTTCATGATCTGAGCCACAGTCAGCTTCTGGTCTCTTTTTGCTGGCTCTATAGAGCTTCTCCATCTTTGGCTGCAAAGAATACAATCAATCTGATTTCGGTATTGACCATTTGGTGATGTCCATGTGTAGAGTCTTCTTTTGTGTTGTTGGAAGAGAGTGTTTGCTATGACCAGTGCATTCTCTTGGCAAAACTCTGTTAGCCTTTGCCCTGCTTCATTTTGTACTCCAAGGTCAAATTTGCCTGTTACTCCAGGTATCTCTTGACTTCCTACTTTTGCATTCCAGTCCCCTATAATGAAAAGGACATCTTCTTTGGGCATTAGTTCTAAAAGGTCTTGTAGGTTTTCATAAAACCATTCAGCTTCAGCTTCTTCAGCATTACTGGTCGGAGCATAGACTTGGATTACTGTGATATTGAATGGATTGCCTTGGGAATGAACAGAGATCGTTCTGTAATTTTTGAGATTGCATTTTGGACTATTTTGTTGATGGCTGCTTCATTTCTTCTAAGGGGTTCCTGCCCACAGTAGTAGATATAATGGTCCTCTGAGTTAAATTCACCCATTCCAGTCCATTTTAGTTTGCTGCTTCCTAAAATGTTGATGTTCACTCTTGCCATCTCCTGTTTGACCAGTTCCAATTTGCCTTGATTTATGGCCCTAACATTCCAGGTTCCTATGCAATATTGCTCTTTACAACATCAGACTTTGCTTCTATCACCAGTCACATCCACAACTGGGTGTTGTTTTTGCTTTGGCTCCATCCCTTCATTCTTTCTGGATTTATTTCTCCACTAATCTCCAGTAGCTGGAGAAGGCAATGGCACCCCACTCCAGTACTCTTGCCTGGAAAATCACGTGAACGGAGGAGTCCATGGGGTCGCTAAGAGTCGGACACGACTGAGCGACTTCACTTTTCACTTTAATGCATTGCAGAAGGAAATGGCAACCCACTCCAGTGTTCTTGCTTGGAGAATCCCAGGGACAGCGGAGCCTGGTGGGCTGCCGTCTGTGGGGTCGCACAGAGTCGTACAGGACTGAAGTGACTTAGCAGCAGCAGCAGCAGCAATCTCCAGTAGCATGCTGGACACCTGCCAACCTGGGGAGTTCATCTTTCACTGTCCTATCTCACAAAAAGTTTAGCAGGAAATAAAGTAGAAAAGGTAGGAAAAGTGCAATGGCAAAGGCAATCTTCCTTCCTTTTAGTGGGAAGAGATTCTCCACAGAAGGAAAGCAAAATAACAAGACTATACTATTTCAAAGGTTTCTCTGGTGCTCAGTGGTAAGTAATCTGCTTGCGAATACAGGGGAAGTGGGTTCAATTCCTAGGTTGAGAAGATCCTCTGGAGAAGGAACTGGCAACCCACCCCAGTTTTCTTGCCTGGAGAATCCCATGGACAGAGGAGCCAGGTGGGTTACAGTCCATGGGGTCAAAGAGTCAGGCATGACTTAGTGACTGAATAACAACAACATGCTATTCTGAAGCTATGAGGAGGGGCTTAGGTAGTACAAGAAAATAAAACAGACAAAATGATGACATATTTTGACATACCCATCCACAGCATTCAGCATGAGCTGAAAAGACACATGTAAGAATTCCAGAGAAAAATTTCGCATATTGAGGCAGAAAGAATTCCACATCATCAACCCTTCCAGCCATTCTTTTTAAATCACAAGAACATGGTTTGTCCTGTGCAATACTTTTTTCAGAGCTGTTTTTACTTCTTTATTCCTCAAGGTGTAGATTAAAGGGTTCAGCATTGGTCCCACCAGATTCATCAGAATTTGCACCACGGTTCCTAGCATGGGGTTAGGTGTGGGCTGCAGGTAGTCAGTAATGATGGGTCCATAGGCACAGAGGATGGCGATGAGGTGGGCACTGCAGGTGGAGAAGGCCCGGCGACGGCCCTCAGCTGATGGAATCCGCAAGATGGAGATGATGATCCGAGTATAAGACACAAGGATTAGGAGAAAGCAGACTAGAGATACTAGGCCAACGTTAGTGAAACTCACCCTCTGGGCCAAGGATGTATCAGCACAGGCCAAGGGTAAGAGTGCTGGAATATCACAAAAGAAGTGAGCCACTTCATTGGGACCACAGTATGGCAGGGTGAAGGTAAGCAAAGTCAGGACGCTGGAATGGACACATCCTAGCAGCCACGTCCCCACAGCCAAGGCCACGCAGACTCTAGGGCTCATGATGACTGAGTACCGCAGAGGGTGACAGATGGCAGTGAAGCGGTCATAAGCCATCACGGTGTACAAGAAACACTCGATGCTGCCGAGGAAATGGAAGAAGAAGAGCTGGGAGACACAGTCCTTGTAGGAAATGCGTGGGCTCAGGCCCATGAGGTAGAGCAGCATTTTAGGACAGGTCACAGAGGAGAAACTCATATCAAACACAGACAAATTCCCCAGGAAAAAATACATGGGTGTGTGAAGGCTACTGGAAGAAAGAACAGTTACAAGGATCGACATGTTTCCCAGCAGGGTGCAGGCATAGAAGGGCAAGAACAGGACAAAGAGTAGAGTCTCCAGCCCCTCCGTGTGCGGGATTCCCAACAGGATGAACTCAGTCACCTCAGAGCAGTTCTTCATCTCCGTGAATGTCAGTCCTGTGGAAGGAAACGGAAGCAGAGAATGTAGAAGAATGTCCTGATTTGATGTCAGCAGACAATGTACTGGAGAAATGAAATATGTGAGGGAAATCACAGCGTTTTGATTCAAAGTTAAGGAAATACTATATCTAAGCCAAATTACAGAGAATTTAACCTGGAATGCAGCTACCATAGCAAAACGTCATCGTTTTTATACCAAATATTTTTATCATACTGATTCTAAATGCAAATATCCTTTATTAAAACACTACTTTTAATGTTGGAGCAAGGCTTTTAAAGAGAAGGGTGATGCCCATACAAATATGCTCCCTCAGAGTGGAGGAAGCCTCAAAAACAAAGGCTCTTTAATGTCTCTAGTATGAAACTTGAGAATCACTATATTTGTGAGCCACTGCTGGTGACAAAATTATATTTTATCTGTTTTCTGGTGAGACCTACGGTTGAACCTCATAACAGTTTGAAATGCTTACTCAACATGATCTCAGTTCATTTAATCCTCCCAGTAACCCTTTGAGATAAATGTATAGAAAAGGAAATTTCTGAACATTAGGAAGAGTGAACGACTCGCCTAATTTGAGGTTACTATACATGGCAGAGCTAGGTACTTAAATCTTTTTTTTTTTTTCCCTGACATAAGTCTTTCCACTGTGTGCACTTGTGATGGACTGTGGCGTTACTGACCTTGTCAAATTTTGTCCTTCACCTCTGTGTTGTTTATGTTTTTCCTTTTGATGTCACCAGGCTCCAAAAATGCTCCCAGTTCTCTTTAGTAAACAATGTAAACCAGCTTGTCTCTCCATGAAACACCACACACACACACACACACACACACACATACACATTTAAATATAAAGTCTAGAAGAATTAATACTTTTTGACATGTACTGCTATACCCTCGGTGCAGAAAACAGTGACCAGCACAGAGTAGGTTCTTAATAAAGATCTGATGAATGAGATGATGAAACGACTCCATGAATAACTGGAAAGGAAATCATTCAGTTGTTTTGTCTTGTACAAGGACTTACATGACACTATCAGATGTTAGTCTTCCTAAACAACCATGTAAAGAAGCTTGATCATATACCTGTTTCTTTTTTGCACCATCCTCTGAATAGTTGAAGTTTCTCTGTTACCTATATGGCATCTGAACCCAAGAAGAAGCTTTGCTTTGTGCTGTAAAAGATGACCCAAGACAAGAGCTACATAATCTGTATGTGAGTGCACGCTAAGTCGCTTCAGTCTTGTACGACTCTTTGTGACCCCATGAACTGTAGCCCGCCAGGCTCCTCTGTCCATTGGATTCTTCAGACAAGAATACTGGAGTAGGTTACTGTGCCCTCTTCCAGGGGATCTTCCTGACCTGGGGATCAAAACTGCATCTCCTGTGGCTCCTGCATTGCAGGTGGATTCTTTACTGTTGAGCCACCTGGAAAGCCGACATAATCTGTAGTCTCAAAAAAAAAAAAAAAAATGAGACCTGGATATCTTATTAAGAGAGTCACACAGAAGGAAAGAACTGGACTGAAGGTGTCCAGGGATAGGCTCATCTAAGTGTCCAATCTTTTAATTAGTTTGAATGAAGACCAAAGCCCTAGTTGTAAAGGAAGATTTGGAGTTGGTGAGCCAATATCATGAGGTAAATGACAAACCAAGCAATCAGTGTTCTATTCTTAGCCACAACTTTCTGTTCATTTCCTGGACTTTGAGACCATTTGTAAACCAGGGACTCCAAATTCTCCTTTCCACTGGATACCTGAGGAAGAAAAGAGGACTTAAAGAGAGAGAGATGAGGGTGGCACTTACATGACTAGCAAGGACGAAGTTTCATCCTGTAGTATTTGTCTCTCTAGGATCTGTCACCCAAGTTTGCTTCTGACATCATACCATAAGCCAGGATCAGGATCTCCTCTCATAATCTGGAAAGTTCTTTCTTCTTAGTGAAATAAACTCAGATTAAGTGACAGAAAGCTGAAAGTCCCTCTGCCTTCTGCAAAGATCTCTTGCAAAACACTAATAGCAACATTGTTTTCTCATAGTGAAAATTTAAAAGCTCTTGAAGCCCTTGGGGAACCCCATTCCTGAATGAATCCTGTTTTGCGGGGGTTGTTGAGAAAAGGGAGTAATTAGAAGTGAGTGATGATAACTCCCCTGTGACATTACTGTGATGTGAACAAGATAGAGCCATATCTATATTTTCTACTTCTGTGAATGACCTGGGGAAGTTAGAGAAAAGCTAAGATGTACAGCTCAACCTTAGGACATATGTAGAAACCATTTCCCCAGTTTCAGGGTATACTTTTAGAATAGCAACCATATATCTCAGGCTTTTAACTATCTAATTTCATATACTTTATCTCAGTTTCTCTTTAGCCCATATACTTTTCTATGATATTTTAGTTTGGAAATATAATTTCCGATATCAGATTCTCCTAAAAGCAGAATTCTCAATTGGCAAAGTTGACTTCCCTGAATGAGGAATTGTTCTCCACATGACTTTCCCAGAATTCTATTAATGTATCGATCAGCAAATATTTATTAGTAACTTATACTACTATGTCCAACTAAGCACAAAACATGTTTGCTGAGTCTGGAACTTCTCTTACTTAACAGAAGTCAATAAACTTGACTCTTGAACACAAATGTTGGAAATGTGAGAACTGATATTTTATGTGGCAGAGAGCTACCTAATTTTCAAAGAACTAAAATAAATAAAAGCATAAACTAATGAAATAAAGAAAACCAAAAGCAAAAAGATGAATGATGCTAAATTTTGACCTTCTTAAAATACTAAGAAAATAGATATACTGCTGCAAAGATTATTACTGAAAAAAACACCATATGGGTTAAGATTGATCAATCTCAAAAGCAAGTTTGATGGGAATAAGGGCAATCACATGTTAGTCTTTTTAAACAAATTTTTTTAAATTTTATTTTATTTTTAAACTTTACAATATTGTATTAGTTTTGCCCAACATCGAAATGAATCCACCACAGGTATACCCATGCTCCCCATCCTGAACCCTCCTCCCTCCCCATACCCTCCCTCTGGGCCGTCCCAGTGCTCCAGCCCCAAGTTTAAAAACCAGAAAAAAAAAATAGTATATTGTTTATATGCACTCATAGTGGCAAATCCATAAATAAAAGGAAGGTATTTTCTTAACAAAAATTCAGCAGTCTAACAACTGCTGAGAAGATGAGGATGACAAAATTACACAAAGGGAACTTCTAGATTAAATTCTATATCCTGTACTGGCTGAAAAACTCCCACGAATTTACTATTATTCTTTTTTATTATTATTATTATTTATTTATTTTTACTTTACAATATTGTATTGTTTTGCCATACATTGACATGAATCCACCATGGGCGTACACGTGTTCCCCATCCTGAACCCCCTCCCACCCGCATCCCCATCCCATCCCTCTGGGTCATCCCAGTGCACCAGCCCCAAGCACCCTGTATCATGCATTGAACCTGGACTGACAATTCATTTCACATATGATAATTTAAAGATGTTCCACAAGGAAAACAATTTTAAAAACTGTAATAAATGAAAAATGTTATTAATTTTAAATAATATATGAAACATATACATGTATATATTTCTTTTTTTTTTCTAATTTTATTTTATTTTCAAACTTTACATAATTGTATTAGTTTTGCCAAATATCAAAATGAATCCACCACAGGTATACATGTGTTCCCCGTCCTGAACCCTCCTCCCTCCTCCCTCCCCATACCATCCCTCTGGGCCGTCCCAGTGCACCAGCCCCAAGCATCCAGCATCGTGCATCGAACCTGGACTGGCAACTCGTTTCCTACATGATATTTTACATGTTTCATTGCCATTCTCCCAAATCTACCCACCCTCTCCCTCTCCCACAGAGTCCATAAGACTATTCTATACATCATTGTCTCTTTTGCTGTCTCGTACACCGGGTTATTGTTACCATCTTTCTAAATTCCATATATATGCATTAGTATACATGTATATATTTCTAACCACTAAAGAATGTACCCTATTAATTTATCTTGAATTGATTATGGAAAACAACAAATAATTTATAACCACATTTTTTTCATGCCTTATTATGCTATGTTTGGCTAGTTTACCAAACATGTACAAAAAGTACAGACTAAAATGTCACTGAGTATTAGGACATATACATGGACAAAAACAGTTTTTAAAACCCACTGCCTAAATTTTAACACTTCATGCTTTAAATTTTTAAAAAGTAATGTTAAAAAGTGAAAGATTCAGTCTTTTATTTGTAAACACTTATCAGCTATTTTAAAAACCAAGGGCAAAGTCTATATCCTCAGGAAAAGAAACAAAACCTTTGTTTTAATTGTTGCTATATATCTTACAGTTGATTTTAAACCAGGGACCAAAATTTGATGAGATGAGTATAATATCCGAAGTTCAACGTGAGCCAAATATGTTATTTATGTCAATCCATCTATCTTCTGTAAACGGCAACCCACTCCAATATTCTTGCCTGGAAAAACCCCATAAACAGAGGAGCCTGGCCGGCTATCGTCCATAGGATTGCAGAGAGTCAGAAACAACAGCAACTGAGCACGCACACATTTACCCTCTGTATTAGTTTGAATCTCAGTATCATTTTTCCTCATGCCTTGTCTTTTTAACCATTAGTCCAATGTGAATATAATTACATATAAACAGTTAAGACAAACAATTTAAAGATACAGTGGGTAATCAATTGTTATTTTTGCACAATATCAACAAATCAGGCTTTCCCAAGCCTCAGAAAGTAAAGAATCTGAGGGCAATTCAGGAGACACAGGAGACTCCAGTTCAATCCCTGGGTCGAAGATCCCCTGGAGGAAGAAATGGCAACCCATTCCAATATTCTTGCCTGGAAAATTCCATGGACAGAGGAGCCTGGCTGGCTACAGTCCATGAGGTTGGAGAGAGCCGGACTCAACTGAGCGACTAAGCACACACATCAACAAATCAGTGACCAAATCGTGAACATATAGTCTCATAGCCTCAAATTGCTGCTCTTGTTTATTCAAGCCACACACAGAGGCTTTCAAAGCTTTTATTTAGGGGAAAATGCATTAAAATACTCTTGTTAACTCATTAAAAAAAAAAACACATATTGGAAAAAAGTAACACCTTTGCTCTCCTTACTGATATGAAGTGCAAGGATCATTTCCAGGAAATCTCTGTGGGTTTTGAAACCCTCAATTTGAAAAGGCTGCTGAATAATTTAGAATATACTCTGTGAAACCTAGAATGCATTCCAGTGCTTCTGGGCCAAGAATGACACTCTTTCCAAGCAGATCATTCTGTAATAATTATCTCTTCCATTTAAAGCCTACCTCCTTGAGTTTTCTAGCAAATATTCCTTGTTTTACTCTTTGCACATTACCAATAGAATCTAACCCTTTTTTCATTCAGCATCCCATTACAAATTTGAGATCCTTGGTTATATCTGCTTTCTCTTTGTCTAAACAGTCTAATTTCCAACAACCGTTTCTCATATACCTTGCTCTTTTGGCTTTCTGACATTTCTGCATCTGGTTTGTCAATAGCCCCCTAGTGATTTTAGACTTGACTTAGTCAAGTACTTTAGAGTTAGTATTTCAGGTATAATAACATTTAGATTGTGCCTTGGATATAAGACTGCTCAATAAACGTCTATTGAACAAATAGATGACTTCTTTCTTCCACCTTTTGTATTTCTTTGTGTTGGACTAAAGTTGCTATTCATGTCTGGAAATTCATTCTACCTCCCCCATACACATTCTCTAGTTGAACAGTGACAGCTCCTATCTTGCTCTTAGTACTTCATTTCCTGGAGGTTTGTCTTTTCAGACCACATCTCTTTGCTAGCACACTCTTACATCTTAAACCGGTGTTTTCCTTTCCCCAAGAGAAGGCGCTTTCATGAAGAAGTCATTGCTGAGAGAGTGATATCTGCCTTCACAATTCAATCTGTTTTTTACATTTACTCGTTCTCAGTTTTCATATCCCTTGTTTCTATTGCTATCCTTCTAATAACATCATTTTTTTTTTAATCAGAGAAAAAAATGTCTTGTCTAAACCAGGTTCAGATTGCCAACCTGCAACATGTACCTCTGACTTATCAAAGGGTGAGAGCCAACAAGGAGAAAGTGAGACACAGAGGGACAAATTTGAGACTCTTTTGTAAAAGGACTAAAGATTTTCCTTCCTGTGATTAACCTTGGATGCTCTGAGTTTTGATATAGTAAGACACATTGAACAAACACATGAAAAGATGCTCAACATCACTCATTATCAGAGAAATGCAAATCAAAACCACTATGAGGTACCATTTCACGTCAGTCAGAATGGCTGTGATCCAAAAGTCTACAAGTAAAAAATGCTGAAGAGGATGTGGAGAAAAGGGAACCCTCTTACACTGTTGGTGGGAATGCAAACTAGTACAGCCACTATGGAGAACAGTGTGGAGATTCCTTAAAAAACTGGAAATAGAACTGCCTTATGATCCAGCAATCCCACTGCTGGGCATACACACTGAGGAAACCAGAATTGAAAGAGACACGTGTACCCCAATGTTCATCACAGCACTGTTTATAATAGCCAGGACATGGAAGCAACCTAGATGTCCATCAGCAGATGAATGGATAAGAAAGCAGTGCTACATGTACACAACAGAGTATTACTCAGCCATTAAAAAGAATACATTTGAATCAGTTCTAATGAGGTGGATGAAACTGGAGCTTATTCTACAGAGTGAAGTAAGCCATAAAGAAAAACACCAATACAGTATACTACCGCATATATATGGAATTTAGAAAGATGGTAACAATAACCCTGTATACGAGACAGCAAAAGAGACACTGATGTATAGAACAGTCTTTTGAACTCTGTGGGAGAGGGAGAGGGTGGGATGATTTGGGAGAATGGCATTGAAATATGTATAATATCATATATGAAACGAGTCGCCAGTCCAGATTCGATGCACAATACTGGATGCTTGGGGCTGGTGCACTGGGACGACCCAGAGGGATGGTATGGGGAGGGAGGAGGGAGGAGGGTTCAGGATGGGGAACACATGTATGCCTGTGGCGGATTCAATTCATTCATTCATATGGCAGAACCAATACTATATTGTAAAATTTAAAAATAAAATAAAATTTAAAAATAAATAAAAGACAGATTGATACCTTTCAATTTCATATTCTAGGACTTGTTGGATGACATCCTTTACTCAGTACTACCTATGGCATGTACTAGAGGAAACAGAAGGTACGACGAACACAGTGTTGTTAGTGGGAAAATAAGCAACTGTACTAAGAAGGGATTTTAATACTTATAAAATGTGACATCATAGAATGATATTAGAAAGAATTAGAAATGCTGTCAAAGTTTCTCCACTATTAGTTCATTTGAAACAGTATGTTCTAGGAGATGTAAGGCAATGGTCCCTCTCAGGAGATGAAAGTAACAGATTTAAGAAAAAAAACAACCTCTATAAATAAAAAATTCAATGGACTTGAGAACAGATGTGAGGATAAAGCCTGACAACTCCCAATTGTCCCAAGTTCCTCTCAGTATTATTTTTCCATATACAGGCAACTTTTCTTGAGTCATTCTTTTAGTTTTCTTACTTCTTAGACTAGACACCAAGATTTCAGATGGATAGTTCTTTTCTTGGTGATTCAGACAGTAAAGAATCTGCCCGCAATATAGGAGACTAGGGTCAATCCTTAGGTCGGGAAGATCCCTTGGAGAAGAAATGGTAACCCACTCCAGTATTCTTGCATGGAGAATTCTATGGACAGAGGAGCCTGGTGAGTTACAGTCCACGGGGTCACAACGAGGTGGATACAACTGAACAACTAACACTTTCAATCCTTTTCCAAACCTCTGTTGAATAATCACAAAAATAGAAGGTAAGAATACACAAATGTATCAATATATAAAATTAATATCAATTTAAGAGTAATAATCACACAGACTTCTACCCATGCCACAAGAACCATGGTTAATGACAATCTTTCTAGAAAAGGTCAAAATCAGAAGTTGGTGTGATCTTGCCAGTGTGTCTATAACAGTTGGATTCTGTCCTTTGGAAGAAACTTGTATTTTATATTTTAACAGAGGAGAATTAGGAATGGCAAAAGAGGAGCTCCAGTATACTAAGCCCCTGTTAATTTATTTTTTTGACCACTCTGCACAACATGTGGTATCTTAGTTCCCCAACCAAGGATCAAACCCATATCCCCTGTATAAGAAGTACAGAATCTTAACCAGTGGTTCACCAGGGAAGTCTCTCCAATATACTATAATAGTAGTTTAGTCACCAAGTTGTGTTCAATTCTTGTGACCCCCATGGACTGTATCCTGCCAGGCTCCTCTGTCCATGGGATTCTCCAGGCAAGAATACTGGAGTGGGTTACTGTTTGCTTCTCCAGGAGATCTTCCTGACCCTGGCATTGAACCCGGGTCTCCTGCATTGCAGACAGATTTTTTACCGACTGAGCTACAAGGAAAGCCCCCTCCAATATACTAGCCACTTTAAATATTCTGGGGGCTTGGCACCATGGATTTTGTTGGATCTGCTTTTATGTGGAAATGGGAAAAAAAGAACTTGGCCCGATATCACTAGAAAGAAGGCTTTATCTATATCTTTCTATCTGCTCAGGCTGAGGCCGGCTCGAGTTGCCTGTACCACCTAATAACACAGTTTGCTCAGTTAGTTAAACAAGAACTTACACAGGTTCCCAGAATACATGGAGTGTGAATAAAACATGCAAAGTCCATGGTCCCAATGAGAGAACTATCTTTACTTCTCAGCTCCCTCTCAGCTCCCTCAGAGGGGCTGGTCACACTGCTGAATAAATATAGTAACACACATGAACACACACACATATTGTGTCCTTTACCATTGAGCATGGAGTCTAAAAACTAAAGGTTCCAGGAGGAGATTCACGCTGTTGACAACTCTGCTAAACAGAGATAAAATAATCCTATCTTGTGACAAAACTTGGTAGTCATTTCAACAGAATATTCCAAGGTGCCCACCCAGTCACCTTTGGGGCTTTAGAGCTGGGATGCTAATGGAGTGGTTGATACCAACAGAGGGAAGCTGAGCAATTTCTGAGGTAAACATAAATTGCTTTTATAAGCAACAGTAATGACCTCTATGCATCTTCCCTATAGCTCAGACGATAAAGAATCTGCCTGCAATGCAGGAGACTCGGGTTCAATCCCTGGGTCGGGAAGATCCTCTGGAGAAGGAAATGGCAATCCACTCCAGTATTCTTGCCTGGAGAATTCCATGGACTGGAATTCTGGAGCCTGGCAGGCTACAGTCCGTGGGATCGCAAAGAGTCGGACATGACTGAGTGACTAACACTACTACTAATAATGACCTCTATGACCTTCAAGCCTCAGAAAACTGGCCACAAACCATTTCTAGTACCAAGACCAAAGATATCAGTACATTTCTAGGCATTGTTGCTGTTGTTTAATCTTTAAATTATGTCTAATCTGTGCAGCCC